>NC_064634.1:355145571-356395571 GCF_023864275.1 Schistocerca cancellata | reverse complement strand
ACTTCGAATGATCAGATGCTGTCCTTCAAATTTTTGCTAGTTTGTGCTAATCATTTAATCTTTACGTAACTATTATACCCAACATTCCATATGATCTGTTTCGTATACCCCCTACTGCCACTTCCAACATGAAGTTAAATATTCTTGGATGTCGTTGTAAACATATCAAGACCCATCCTGAATTCTTTTTTGCAAGAATTACACCTATTAATCAGCAACAAATTTGTAATATTGAATAGATTCTCCGTCGATATTTTTTTCATAACACCAAGAAACCATTCCTTATCTACGACACATTTTTGAGTTTAAGTAGGACAGGAAAGAGAATTCGGTTGGGAACCACAAAAAGGACGCGTTCCTTTGGTATACTTGTTTCGACATATATCGTAAGTTGCTAAGATGCTAGATTCACAATCGTTGTTTATTTTCCAATTTGCTCTCATAGCCTCATGAACAGTAGTTTTAGCGTAAATCACCACGGCAGCATAGGTTACGACGAAAAAAGTGATGGAGCACCTCCTAATATCGTGTCGGACATCTTTAGCCCGGCGTAGCGCAGCATGGACTCAACAAATCGTTGGAAGCCCCCTGCAGAAATACTGAGCCATGCTTTCTCTATAGCCATGCATAATTGCGGAAGTGTTGCCGCTGCAGGGTTTTGTGCAGAAACTGACCTCTCCATTGTGTTGCATAAATATTCGATGAGGTTCATGTCGGGCGATCTGGGTGGCCAAATCATTTGCTCGAATTGTCCTGAATGTTTTTCAGACAAATAGCGAACAATGCTCAGTGACTTGGCGTATTGTCATCCATAAAAATTTTATCGTTCTTTAGGGAACTGCTGCAAATAGTGTCTAAGTAGCCGAACATAACCATTTCTGGTCAATGATCGGTTCAGTAGACCCAGAGGATTGAGTCCATTCCACGTAAATACAGCCATCATTGTGGAACCCCCACCAATTTGCACAGTGTCTTGTTGACAACCTGGGCCCGTGGCTTCGTGTGGTTTTCGCCACACTCGAAGCGCACCATCAGCTCTTGCCAACTGAAATCGGGACTAATCTGATCAGACCAAGGTTTTCGAGTCGTCTGCGGTCCAACCGATTTGGTCACGAGCCCTGGAGAGGCGATGTTGTGCTGTTAGGAAATGCACTCGCATCCCCCGCCATAGCCCATTTAGTGCCAAACTTCGTCGCACTGTCCTAACAGATTCGTTCGTCGCACGTCCCACATTGATTTCTGCGGTCATTTCACGCATTGTTGCTTGTCTGTTAACTCTGACAACTCTACGCAAACGCCACTGCTCTCGATCATTAAGTGAAGGCTGTCGGCCACTGCGTTGTCCGCGGTGAAATGTAATACCTGAAATTTTGGTCTCTCGAAACATTCTTGACAATGATACTCTCGGAATATTGAATTCCCTAACGTTTGGTTCAAATGGCTCTGAACACTATGGGACTTAACATCTGAGGTCATTAGTCCCCTAGAACGTAGAACTACTTAAACCTAACTAACCTAAGGAAGTCACACACATCCATGCCCGAGGCAGGATTCGAACCTGCTAACCGAGCGAGGCGGCGCAGTGGTTAGACACTGGACTCGCATTCGGGAGGACGACGGTTCAATCCCGCGTCCGGCCATCCTGATTTAGGTTTTCCGTGATTTCCCTAAATGGTTCCTTTGAAAGGGCACGGCCGACATCCTTCCCTAATTCGATGAGACCGATGACCACGCTGTCTGGTCTCCTTCCCCAAAACAACCAACCAACCAACCTGCTACCGTAGCGGTCGCGCGGTTCCGGACTGAAGCGCCTAGAACCGCTCGGCCACAACGGCCGGCCCCCTAACGTTTTTCGAAATGGAATGTCCCATGCGTCAAGCTCAACTACTATTCCGCGTTCAGAGTTCTTTAACTCCCGTCATGTGGCCATAATCACGTCGAAAACCGTTTCACATGAATCACTTGAGTACAAATGACAGCTCCGCCAATGCACAGCCCTTTTGTACCTTGTGTAGGCGATACTACCGGCATCTATGTTGACATCGCTACCCATGACTTTTGTCATCTCAGTGTATATTGTATCATGAAAGTCTTTATTCGAGCAGATTCACAGAGCCAGTTGGTGCTGCGGTAATACACCGAACTCGCATTCGGGAGGACGACGGTTCAAATACCCGTACGGCATCTAGATTTATGTCTCCCACGATATCCCTAAAACGGTCGACTGAGCCGATATCTTTCCCCTTCCTTCATCCATTCGAGCTTATTTCCCCCTCTCCAACGATCTTGTTGGCGACAGGAACGCCGAATCTTCCTTCCTTCCATCGAGTTGTTAGCAATATGGACAGTATTTCTTCGAGCTGAGTCATCCTCGCCATATCCTATTCAGTGCAAATGCCGGTTTCGATTTCGCGGCAGGCCACTTTCATTACAACAGGTCTGAGAGAGCTGGCGTAACAGCATCGCTCTACTGCCGCGTCCTGTCTGGCCAACACACAATGCCCTGAAGCCGCTACACTGACCCAGTCTTCTCCCTTTTAACCTACACTGTCCAGTATGAGTATTGAAGCTATCTTGTGGCACTCTGCAGTGAAGCTTTTACGATCCATAACACAGGGTTTCCATAAAAGAATGTCCCAGTTTAAGTGGAGTATTGTAAAGAGTTTGATTTAGACTATTTATAACAAATCATGCATCAAATTCAAGGTAAACTAACTTAGATTCTCTTACAAATGTTCAATATGTGCACAGTTAGTTATCCGGTTCGCATCCAACCTAAAATCCTCTTCCTCCCACATTTTCGTTGACAAGACCGGAGTAATGGGAGCAATAGCCTCTTCAGTTCTGTGTCTCAACTCTGGCAAATCATTAGATAGCGACGGAACGTAGACACGATCCTTTATAAAGCTCCAAAGGAAAAAAATTGTGTGGCGTGAGGTCAGGAGATTACGTGAACGGGTCGAGCAGGCATGGCATAACGTATCCCAGGACAGTATTCGCCGTCTGTACGATCGACTGAATGCCAGAATTTGCACATGCCTTCTGTGGAGGCTACACGACGTAGTAATATGAGTGTTTCAGCACGAGTCAAATACCTATTACGTCAGGACCGATCGTGCTGTTGGTCTGTAATGTAATCATTTGATGTATACCATACGCACTGTTGCAGCAATAAACCTTGAGCGAATTGGAAACCTCTAAAGCGGGGTACTAATTTTTTTCCGGCAGTGTATATGCCACCAAAGGATTGTTTGTTGACAATATTGCCTCATTCAGAAGAAACTGCAACATTCATACAGTGAACATTTACACAGAAAGACGATCTGCACTTGGATAAGAGCACTGCACAGAAAGTTGTGCGTAGTTCAGCGGGTTTCATTTTCAACAGGCTTCCAGCAGAACTGAAAAAACTGAATGACAAATCCAAATTGAAAAGTTTTCATGTGACACTAACCAAAGCCCATACTGTTTTAAGTATTCGTCACAGGAGTTCCTCGCAGTAGTTCAGAACTGTTATGTGTAATGAGTTATTTATTCGTATACTCTATGACAATTCTTTATTCGTGTTTTATTAAGTCTGATGTTTACAAACGTTCTAATCTGTATTTTGTAAACTATCAGCTGACTCCTTCCATTACGTGGAGACCAGTGGAAAACAGCTATGTCGTATTGACCATTACTATCAATCCAACAGTCAAGGACTTCGTCGTTCAAAGAGATGCCAACGGGGAGGCGCTCCACCTTGTTGCCAAATAAAGTTTCTAGGTGGTCGCTTCAGCGGGAAAAAATGGTCCGTACACTCGACGTCGGAACGCAGCTTAGAAATCGTTTAATTTTTACAAATGTCTTTGATATTGTACAGGTTCGTGAGGATTTTCGGAATAAAAGTTGCCTATCACTGAACACCACACGATCAAGAAAGTCATCTTCCCGCTGCAACACTTCGCTTGCAAAGTTATGACGCACATCACAGTCAACTGGTTTTATAACAGGTAGCAACTGTGACAGAAAGAGGTGCATGTGTCAACGTCCTCTTAAATCTTCCACGCTGTCGTCTTTGGCAACTGAAGTTCAAGCCTTGCTTTCCATTCAGACTAAGAAGGCAAGATGCTGTGACACGGTCAATATCATCTCCATACGCTTTTGGTCGTCCCGTGCTTTGCCCTTTACACACACCACCGGTGTTTTCGAATTGACTATACCACTGGCGGGTATTTTTGCCACATGGAGGATCACAGTTAAATTTTAAACGAAATGCACGCTGAACTGAAACTGAGATTCATTCTCAGGAAACTGCATAACACAAAACGCCTTCGGTTCAGGTGTTGTGTATTTGTGTACGTGGCGCTGCAAGCGGGAAAACAGCAAAACAGTACCCGCTAAGTGCTCTCATTCACAAATAGTGAATGAATATAGTCCCAGTAAACTGCGCTCCGTTTTAAGCAAAAAGCTAGTTCTTCACACATCTCAATGTTTATATCGTCACATCTCCTGAACTACGTTTCGTACGGTGATATAATTTTCCAGGTACATTCAGTGGTGTATGTGGATACTATCTGCAAAATGTACGACGAGTAAAGTCAGTAGCAAAGAAGTAATAAATTGAAACGTCACGCTTGATGGTGAAGTTTTACCACATAAACAACGAAAATGTAGTAAACCATAAATGTTATTTGTTTCGCCATTTTGTGGAGATTGTCAGCGAGAAAAAGTTTCGCAAAGATTTAAAATTATGTGTAAAGTTTGCTGGAAGTCGCTAAATGCTCTCATTTCAAATAATGGATGAATATATTCTGCTTATTTTTGCGCGCGCTGAGTTACGCTACCTCAATAGATATACACATAGCTTAATACTTGTCTTACTGTATTAAATCGTACACTTAGGATTATACTTCGTAATGAGGCGAAGAAGAAGGGAAAGGGCTGACGGCTACTAAAGTGGAAAGGGGGCAGGGGGAGATGTATGAAAGAAAATCGTGACAGCATTTTAAATTTGGTCAATAATTACGGGAAATAAGGATAATCAGATTTTTGTTGCCCCTGGAAGCCATTATATAGGCAACCTGCAATAGGGCCTATGCGATCGTGCCCCGGGGTAGTCATTTAGTAATACAGGTGAATCTGCGAGAGAAGCTCTGGTACTGGAGAAGGGAGGGAGAAACGTTGAGGTTTATAACCCTGTAGACGATTCACTGGATATATTACGAGATCAGGTTGAAGAAGGATGAGAAGGAAAGCTTTGAAGAAACCATCCGATTAATGTAATTTAGGGAAACAGCGTAAAACCACTCTCTCTGTTCGACCCGGGATTTGAATCTCGCTTCTCACCAATACGAGTTCATTGTCAAGTGGCGTAACTAGCGTGTAGCACCATTTCCTTGGGAAACGGAGAATCAGTTTTTCGATTGACGGAAAAAAAGAGGACGAGGAATGGAAAGGACAAAGAGGGATGTCGAGATATAAGGGAGGAGAAGAAGAAGGGGGAGGCGAAGAAGAAGGGAAAGCACTGATGGGTACTGAAGTGGCAACGGGGCAGGGGGAGATGTATGAAAGAAAATCATGAGGCGTCTGTGATTGGATTGCTTTGCGCAATAAAACTTACCTCCTCCTCATACGGAAGTGCTTGTGTCTTGTTTTCGGATATTAGATGGGCACCTTCGTTATGTCAAATGGACCGACCGAGATAGCGCAGTGGTTAGAACACTGGACTCACATTCGTGAGGACGATGGATCAAACTGTCGTCTAGCCATGCTGATCTGGGTTCTCTGTGATTTCCCTAAATTGCTTCAGGCAAATGCCAGGATGGCTCCTTTGAAAGGTCACGGCCGACTTCCTTCCCCATCCTTTCCTAATCCGATGGCCTCGCTGTTTGGTCCTCTCCTCCAAGTATATTTTGTATCAGTTGTTTTGTTCGTTATGCCCTTTGCATTGATCGCCAATGGAACGAGGAATAGGGAATCGCGTTATTGTTGCGAACTACGCTATATTGGACTGTGTGTTTTCTATGTTTTGAACTGTATCACGCACAAAAGAATTGTTCAAAGATGAAGCTTTTACTTCATAGTAATGTCGTGTTGATCTCCATATCAGAATAATCCGTTAGATCTCTGATGTGCTAGGCTGGTTGCCAAGACATCAACGTGAGTTCACTATCATGCTACCAAAACCACTCGACGAAGCCATTGCCGTTGGGGAAGGCATCAAGTATGAAGGGACGCATGCGATGTCAACAATGTTCATATAGCCCACAGATGCCATGGTGCCTTAGATTACTTCCACAGTTCCAATGGAAGCGCATATGAATGCTCCTCTCAGCATAATACTGTTTTCGTTACGCTGTGGCACTGGTTCACATACTTCATCCAAGTGTTTGCCTGGATGACAACGTATCCGGATATGACCACCGACCTGGTGTAATAAGGAGAGCGATCCGACAAAGAGAGCGATTCGTCCGACAAGGCGACAAGTTTGCATTGATCCACGTGATGATCCCGTGGACATTGCAGTCGTAAGTGCCGACGTCGTTGCGGCAAATACGGGAAGAGGTACAGGCCGCGCAGGATGCGATGGCTGATGAGCAGTGACGTTTTCGTCCAGTGCTCGGCGAGTTCATTCGTTTGTTCAGAAGGGGAGGTCGACAAGCTTTCGTCACCTTTCGGCCTGTCGGCAATGACAGAATCGACACGCAGGCCCTAGAAATCTTTCTCAAACGATTTTACAGAACCTATTAGATAAAAAAATTTTTTTGGTCTATTTCTAGCTTTATATATCAGGTTCATTATGATGTGCCCATCATTTCGATAATGGTCATACTTATTATGATATTTAAAGGAAGTAAGACACAGTGCAAAATTCGAAAAAGTTTGCAATGAAAAATACGGGTCGCTATGATTTTGCGTTCGGTGCATATCACATATTATGTTGCTGCATATGAAATTTAGCTAACATACTGAATTTTTCTTTAGACTTGGGTAGAAGTCTCTACCTATCACCAGTCTCGGGAAAACTGATATGAAGTAGAGCACTGATCCGCGATCGCACGGCGCCAGCGATAAAGCCGGAGTGAAACATTCACAATATTCCTCATGAAACACGCTGGCAGATTAAAACTGTGTGCTGTACCGAGATCAGCGCACACTCCGCTGCAGAGTGAAAATCTCATTCTGGGAATATTGCTCGTATTTCATAAACGGTTGAAGATATCGAAATGAGATTTTGGCAAATGGTAGCACACGAAGAGGAGAGTATTTTGCTTATGGTTATTATGCAAAACTTCATTGTCTACCGTGTTACTTCACTACAGACTTTTCCGATGAAAGAATCTAATTTTTAAGGGCTATCGTTAGTTGCTGAAACGAGAAATTTTTTTTTGGAACAACATAAGTGAAGTCATTACACATTTATCTTGTACCGAGAATGTGCCTTTTCATACGATTGTGTGTGACCTTATTTTCCTCAGTTCCTCTCTTAATAAACTAGTTGGTGCAAA
Source organism: Schistocerca cancellata (assembly GCF_023864275.1). Classification (NCBI taxonomy): domain Eukaryota; kingdom Metazoa; phylum Arthropoda; class Insecta; order Orthoptera; family Acrididae; genus Schistocerca; species Schistocerca cancellata. The sequence goes on along the minus strand of NC_064634.1, from coordinate 356,388,081 downwards.
TGGCTCTGAGAACTATGGGACTTAACTGCTGAGGTCATCGGTCCCTTAGAACTTAGAACTACTCAAACCTAACTAACCTAAGGACATCACACACATCCATGCCCGTGGCAAGATTCGAACCTGCGACCGTAGCGGTCGCGCAGTTCCAGACTGTAGCGCCTACAACCGCTCGGCCACTCCAGCTGGTACTAAACTAGTGTGCACAACATGTTAGTGAGGTGAGTTAGTGTAAACTCCGCTGAGTTTTGGCAAGAGAAGCAAATTTTAACATGGCAAAAAAAGAAATGTGTAGGTTTTACTCAACATTCCAGACTCGTGACAGTTCTTTGAATGTTACAAACGGTTAACAAACCAGGCGAAAATAAATCGCTGTATTTTCGGCGGAATTCTTTTTAGATACTACCGATGAAGAGGTGACAGATCTTTATGAATGGTTACCATGGAAGTGCGGATGTGAAGGGTCCTCACTTAGTATTTACAAAAAACGTGAGTATAGGCTTCAGTTTGGATCGGCTCTTCCCCTCCAGCGCACGGCATTTCCCCTACAGTGCCTACCCACAACCCCCACCATTACTGGTCTTTCCACATGCGCCCCACCGTCTGCGCATCTATTGGCCATGGTATTTTGCGTGTACTATAGGAGTCATCTGTTGCGGAGACTCATGTTCAACAGTGTGCGCTGAACAGTGAGCTCCGAAACACTTGTGCTTGCACCGGCACTGCACTCTGCCTTCAGATCAGGCAAAAATCATCATCTGTCCTGTTTCACAGAGCGGGTAAGCCTCTGACCTCCACGTTCTGTGATGAGGCGCGCACGGTAAATACCTCGTTCCGTACGCGAGGTTTCACCGACCTTAAACCACTTTCCATCGAAGCCCAAGGCAGTAGCACCCGAGCATCCGACCAGGTTCACCATTTCAGAGATACGCGTTCATAAGTCCCTGCTATAACAATCTGTCCTTTGTTAAAGTCACTTATGTCAACGGATTTCCCCATTTGCAGTCCGTATCGTCGCTTGAATGAGTCCTCGTTCGTCTCCGCTCCGATTACATGCTTTTCTTAGCATGTCACTTTGCCGCAGCGCCACCTGGCGAATTAATATCTCGACTGGGCATTGGTCATAATTCTCTGACTGGTCAGTGTATGTCTAGTGGATGTGGGCAAAAAATATTTTTCCTAATGGAACTTCGTAGCCATCAGTTCTATATGAGTTACTACTTTACTAGTTCTGATTACGTCAGTTAGTTATCTGATAATGAATGTAAAAATAACGCCTGCATCTAAGTCAAATATTAAACAGTAATAACAGTATTTGATCTAGAGAGAATTTCTGTATGGTGCGAAAAGTGGGAATTGGCACTAAACAAACAGAAGTGCGAGGTCATCCACATGGTTAGTAAAAGAAATCCGATAAATTTTGGGTACACGATAAATCGCACAAATCTAAGGGCTGTCAATTCGACTAAGTACCTAGGAATTACGATTACGAGTAACTTAAATTGTTGAAAAGACCACATAGATAATATTGTGGGGAAGGCGAAACAAAGACTGCGCTTTGTTGTCAGAACACTTAGAAGATGCGACAAACCCACTAAAGAGACAGCCTACATTACACTTGTCCGTCCATTGCTAGAATATTGCTGCGCTGTGTGGGATCCTTACCAGGTAGGATTGACGGAGGACATCGAAAGAGTGCAAAGAAAGGCAGCTCGTTTCGTGTTCTCGCACTATAGGGGCGAGAGTGTCGCTGATATGATACGCGAGTTGGGGTGGCAGTCACTGAAACAAAGGCGGTTTTCTTTGCGGCGAGATCTATTTACGAAATTTCACCCACTTTCTCTTCAGAATGCGAAAATATTTTGTTGACACCCACCTACGTATGGAGAAATGATCAACATAATAAAATAAGAGAAATCAGAGCTCGGACGGAAAGATTTTGGTGTTCCTTTTTCCCATGAGCCATTCGAGAGTGGAATGATAGAGAAGTAGTATGAAAGTGGCTCGATGAACCCTCTGCCAGGCACTTAAGTGTGAATTGCAGAGTAACCATGTAGATGTAGATGTAGATGTAGATGTAAATGTAGACATCGTAACATGGCTAGAAACATTACAAATACTCGTATGGTGTTAAAGCTAAGAGGAATAAGTCCAACTGAACTGTATAAGTGTAGGGTGGGTAATCTGCATTCAGAGGCAATTATTTATTTTTAATAAAACCATGTACTTCTCAAAATGGCGCATGAAAATTTTTGACACAATGGACCTTAGCGTGATACTGGTTAACAGAAGAACACAATAAGAACACAAGAAAATTCTGAGAAGATTAAAACTGTTTGTGAACCGGGATTCGAACATGGGTCTTTCGATTTTTGCAGACAAGAGATCTACAAACTGAGTTACCCAAGCACAGCTCATGACTGCTCCTAAAAACTTTACTTCCGGCAGTACCTCATCTCGAACCTTCCAAACTTCACGAACTTCTGTCTAGCTTGCACAGGGTGTATACGACCCGGGACAACCGGGAGATCCGGGAAAAACCCGGGAATTTTTTCATCCGGGAGAAAACCGGGAAGAACGCGGGAATTTTTTAGAATTCCGGGAATTTTTCGTTATTTTAGGTTTCAGTTAAATTTTTGTAATCTTGACTGGTAAGAATCGATACTCTAATAAAGGATATTACTCTATCCCGCTACTGCAGAGTAACACTACAACAATAAAAGGTGAACGAGAAAAAAATATGAAAATAAAACATAAATTGCAAAGGAAATGTGCCATATACAACAACAAAACACAGTGCTCATACAAACGTTTGCCAACAGCAAAATGTGTCAAAGGCGTTAGGAAGACCATGCAATGCTTCATAAGAACAAAATGTCTCCGATGAGCGTGACGTCACAACTGTTTAACTAGATTCGTTATAGCAGTTACGAGCGGGCTCATGCGCATGCGCAGTTGAGTGGCGGGGAAACCGATGTATCTGACCCGAATGACAATTGCGGGGGGAGGAGGGGGCGCCAAATTCATATTCTTGAGAAGAAAAAAATCATGTTTCACAAAGAGCCTAGCATCCAGCGCACGTTGGTCTACCGATTACTCATGATTTTGAAACGCATCCCTGTTGGTTTTTGAACACACTCCGCAAGTTCATTTCTGAATGAATCATAAGTTAATTTTTGAATGCGTGCCTAGCGTACGTGATGTCTGTCAGGGGAATCCTCGTCGTATCTAGAAATAAACTTTCCTGCAAGCAAAAGGGGACCGGGTTATACGAGCTGAGCGGAGTAAAGCCGAACGAGTGAACGCCAACCGCTGTCTGATTATGTGGTTGATTGGGTTTGGAATGTTCATCTTTGTTATAATTACTAGCGAAATCCATAGAGTCAGACTACCAGAGTGGAAATAAACGGCTAACAGGAATAACAGGTAAGAAAGATTACGTATTATCTTCGCGGTGTATCCAAGAAAATGAAATTTTGTCAGAAAATTTTTGGCCAGATCGCTACACTATTAAGGGCCAGTTGTACAGTCCCCGTCTAGCAGCCGCTTAACTTCTATTCTGGAAGTAGCGCGGAAAGTGGTTTGTACGAACATAACAACACCTAGCCGGAGAATAATCAGGGATAACTAAACCGGTGATTCTGGCAGGATTAGTGAAGTTAACCGGCGACTAAATTTTGGCAAAGGCAGAAATAGTTCCAGAATTCGTCATGACAAGATTGTTTGTTAAGAACGAGGAAGGAGAAGAAACGGGGACATCACACCAATTAGGGAAGAACATGAGGATTCCAAATTTAAGTAAAAATCTCGTACTACTACTATTCGATCTCATACTCGAGAAAATGGGGCGTATGAATGAAATGTGAAACTATTTTTCTAACATTAAATTATTTGCATGTGGTAGGCCTAATAGGCTTTTTATGTTGGTCTTCGTGAATTATATTCTGTCATGTTATAAAAATGACCATTTGTGCCAAAACAGTCTCGTTTATTTGGTGTGTGTTACAATTTCTCCGGTGTTAGAAAGACCTATTTTGTTTTATCTAGCAGACAGTGACAAAATAAACGTAATCAGATCGAGAAACCACACCAGTCATGGGTACTATTTGTATTAACAGCTTACACAGTATTAGACAACGATATTTCGGCCTCTTTTCTTTTATGACATAACGTAAGATCTTTTCATGTTTTACACATACGAACATACGGTCTTCCTGCGTCATAGCAGCTGCCAAAGCGCGGTGGCGCCTGTTATCTGGCTCTTTCTGACGACTGCTGAAACGAACCTATTTCTAACAGGTCGCGGGAAAATTTGCGAATGGTGGTTTGAAAAACGTTACTTTCAAAGTAAATTTCCTTTTTCGCAAGTGGAACTATGTGTGAGAATGTACGATGAATTCCTTAAATCACAGAGCGTTCGATGACGAGCCATTAGAAGTATTTCGAGCCCAGATCAGACAATAGTGTCGTTATTATGAGCAAATTGATGTAGTGCTACGGGAAGCTCTCGCTCCTCTGCGGTAGCTAATTTATTTGTGGAAAACTTTGAGAGCAATTCACTGGACTCGGCTAAAAATTTTACTGGCACATTTGTGTGATGTATCTTAAAGTGTAACACGGGCAAGAAAAATCAACATTATATGTGAAAGCTTAGCTTCTGTTGCAGCTTATTAACCTTAGAGACCAATGTTATACGTGAAAGCTTTGCTTTTCTTGTAGCAACACTATGTATATTAATTTAAAACATTAACTTTTCCTGTTTGTGTATACGCACTACTTAACAGTGATGTTGCTATTAGCGGACTACATCACGTGTCCTACGCTCTGAATATCCACTATCATCGGCTGGGGAGATCACGTGACATGAGCAATGACTCGCTTACAAAAGCGTATCGCAATCTCGATTACATGGTTCGGAAAGTAACATGCGGTGTTTGGTGGGATTCGAATTTATACTTTCGTCATACGAAAATATACAACGTATATAATGCTGAAAAAAAAACTTTCCAAAAGAGGTTTTCGTCCCTGAGTTTCGTTTTTTAAAGTGCCGGGAAATTCTACGCCCATGTGTAAAAACATAACCATTCAAAGAATTGATAAGTTTTACAGTTCCGAGGGAAAATATACTGTCACTTCATAACACGGAAAAAGTGTGTTTTCATCCGGGAGAAAGTGTAATTTTAACCGGGAAATCCGGGAAAAATCCGGGAATTTTTTTTTCCTTGTCCACGTATACACCCTGTTGCAGAACTACCACTCCTGGAACAAATGATATAGCAGAAACATGCGTTAATCACAGTTGGCCACAGCTCAGGTGCTAGAACACATGTTCCTGAAATGCAAAGATTCCCGGTTTGAGTCCGTGCCTGGCACACAACTGTAATCTGCCAGGAAGTTTCATATCAGCGCACACTAAATTTCCAGCGAAAATTTCATCCTGGGAACAATCCGCCCGTCTGTGGCTAATCGGTGTCTCCGCAATATCTTTTCTTTTAGGAGTCCTAGACCTGCAAGATGGGCAGGAGAGATTCTGTGAAGTTTCAAAGATAGGAAATGAGGTACTGGCGGGAAAAAGGCTGTTAGGATGGGTCGTGAGTCGCGCTTGGGTAGCTTAGTCGGTTGAGCACACCCACTGCATCTCGGCTGGGCCGCTCAATCAGCCGATCTTAACCCCATAAAAAATGCCTGAGTTGTTTGGAACAGCGCTAAACGCAGCAGTCATTTTCCCCCGCAATGTGGTAGGTCTACGGGATCTAATCGTCAATGAGTGGCTTCAGCTGCATACCTAAGGAATCTTGTGGAACGCTCTTCCTCGTTGAACTGAGGCCGTTATGAAGGCTGGCGACAGTGTTACACGGTATTAGCTTCTTGTCTCCTGGGGATGACCAATTTTTTTGTCCGACGTTGTTAGCGGAACTATGTAGAGGGAGTAGCTTTTGAAGAATGTAATGGTGACTGTTGAAAAGTAAATTGATTTTGCAACATGGACTGAATTACTGCTTCGTTTAATAACTACAAATGAACCTTGGAGTTCAACGTCAGTAGAGGAGGCAGTAGCTGAGGAATGATGTGTAGTGGCTTAGTCGTATCCATGTTGAAGAAAAGAACCCAGATTTCGATTAACACTATTTACGAAAAACTTCTGAAATCTAAATCAGGTTGCGTCAAGTTGCTGTTCCCGAACGCAAGTCCACTGCGATACCGCGAAAGACCGACGATGATTCAAACAGCTCACGTATTGATGAGTGTTTATTCGACAACTGAAGCAGGCTTTCATATCTTGTCACACAACGTGCGGTTCCGAAATTTTCGTCGATTTTAGACTTGGAGAAATTGGGCCGTGGTGCTCGAGCAGAAGGTCCCGGGTTACATCCTGGATAGGGAGGGGGACTTTCCCTCGTTCCAGTCCCGGCAGGACAACTCCAGATCCACTGAGCCTTCTATGAAATGAGTATCATCCCACGGGATAATAGGCGACTGGGAGCAATGGGCCTAGTCCCACGACCTACGCTGTACTCTTACCTACAGTCAGGTCAAAAGCCCGGCAACGGCCTTACGCCACAGACTTTACCTTTACCTCACTTGGACAAAACATCTTACAGACTGAAAGAAGTGGTTGACATCGTTAAAATATTGGGATTACAATATCATAGTAAATTCAGGAGGGAGGAGCATACTTTTCTTACTTTCATTCCATAACTCCACGCGGCATTATGTTTTAAGGTGACTCAATAATGCGAGCAAAACTTTTCCGGGTCCAGAAGCGTGTAGTACGAATTATTTGTGGTGTGAACTCAAGAGCGTGCTTCGGAGGCCTGTTAAGGAAATGGCGATGCTAACTACTGCTTCCCGATACGTTCACTCATTAATGAAATTTGTCGTAAATAACACAGTATCTCTTTTTCAAACCAACAACCCATTTCATGGAATCAATACTAGAAATAAGAGTAATTTTCACTTACTTTGGCCCAGCAACGTGTCCATTAGTCAGGAACATATATTTTCAGTATGTTGCCAGCAGCCTTAAAAAATGTAACTATTAATAAAGTTCAGTTAAAGCGGAGCTCTAAATAATCCGCCCAGCGGACTAACGACGAGGGCCGGTGTGCCAGCCAGCCTGGTTGTGGTTTTTAGGCGGTTTTCCGCATCCTGTTAGGTGAATACTGGGCTGGCCACCACGGTACGCCTTAGTTATTTGTGCTCAGCTCTTGCTCCACCGACGAATTTCTTAATAGAGTCAGTAAGGTATCACTGTGAATTAGAACTCCATCGACAAACTTTCAGAGGTTGTTCCGGGACACCTTGTGAGTGTTTTTGTGGTGTCACCGCCAGACACCACACTTGCTAGGTGGTAGCTTTAAATCGGCCACAGTCCATTAGTACATGTCGGACCCGCATGTCGCCACTGTCAGTAATTGCAGACCGAGCGCCACCACACGGCAGGTCTAGAGAGACGTACTAGCACTCGGCCCAGTTGTACGACGACTTTGCTAGTGACTACATTCACGAAGCCTTTCTCTCATTTGCCGAGAGGTAGTTAGAATAGCCTTCAGCTAAGTCCATGGCTACGACCTAGCAAGGCGCCATTAACCATTTCTGGAGAGAGTCTCACTTGTATCATCAAGAATGCTGTATACAAATGATGGATTAAAGTTAAGTATTCCAGCAGCTACGTACTTTTATTTATAGCATTCATTACGTATCCTGTTTCAGACCTAAGCAAGCCTGTGTGAATTAAGTGCGTGCCCTTTCGGCTTCCTCGCCTTGTGTCTAGACTGTCTTGTCTAGACACAACAGTTTTGGTATGAAGGCCCCACGGGCTCCGGATTATCGTTACGGGCTTGTTGCATTTCGATTGGTTTTTTGCCCCAATTGTAAATGTATTGTTCTGAAAACAATGTACAATGTGGAAATGTCGACAGCATGCTCTGCGTGTCGTGTTTCCGCTCAGGGTACCTGCTGTCGACTACAGTAATGCTTCTTTAACTCACTGCCGTCAGATCTGCATCCAGTAATGCTCGGTTGTGTCTAGGGTTTGTATTGCGGTAGTGTTAGATGCGCATTAACCCGCCAGGGTAGCCGAGATCGCTAACGCGCTGCTACCTGGACTCGGGTGGGCGCGCCGGCCCCAGATCGAATCCGCCCGGCGGATTAACGACGAGGGCCGGTGTGCCAGCCAGCCTGGTTGTGGCTTTTAGGCGGTTTTCCGCATCCTGTTAGGTGAATACTGGGCTGGCCCCCATGGTACACCTTAGTTATACGGCTCGCAGAACGCACTATTCCATGGATTACACTAGCTGCAGACAGTTGGGGGTACACTATTTCCTTCCCAGGGGCTACGGGGTGGCGACAGGAAAGGCATCTGGCCACCCCTTCGAATTAACATGCCACATCCGGTTAACCAGCAAACGCTGCAAGTCGGAATTAAATGCTAGGAAAGAGAGAAGAGTGTTAATTGTGCGTTAACAGTGACACACAAAGCAGTACTGTGGATATGTTTACTGATGAAGAGTGGGCCGGACTGCACCTAGCGTGGGGTTCACTGAGTGCAATGCAAGAACAGCACAACGACGCTATGCTGAGCGGTTCCCACACCAATGCACAAACGTGTCACAGTACTTTTGTCTGAGTGGTGTCAGATTACCCTGTGTTGTGTTGTACGTTTTGGTTTTTACACACTGCAGGGTTCTTCACTGTTGTGAAGGTGTTTTAGAGAAACAAGGTTGACTGTGGTAACAAACCAAATAAATTATAAATTACATCATTAGTGTGTAACGAACTGCAGAAGACCATTCGCTTCTTACACCAAATTACTCAGAAACTACTCCTGAACAACCTCTGAAAGTTTGTCAGTGGGATCCTGATACACCCTGCATATTTTTAAAAGTATAAAATAACGTGAGTGTTTCGTTAAATCCGACTTCTGCACATCTACAAGCAGTTACTTGATCAATGTATGCAAGTGCTGCAAAACTACTTTCCGTTTGTTGCTTGGCTACAGTAGACTGCTGTAGCAGCTCAGTGTATATACGTTTACAAGTTTTTTATTATCCTTAAATGGTGTTTTGGATTTTTTGACTTGTTCTATACTACTGACGACCATTTCATTTATGATCTGCTGAGAAAAAAAAACATATTTTTTTTTGAATCTGTATTATATCCTCTTGTTTGATGACATGTTACAAATCCTCGAGGGTCTCCTCCCTGTGGATCTACGGAACAAAAAGAATATTACTAAACGGTTAAAACGATCTCAAAGTTCCAGTTGTAAGTTGCCTCTCTAACCGCCCTCAGGATCAACTTGATTTTTAGTATTTCATATGATTGTTTTTCTAATACAAAAATATAAAAAGTTGCCTTAATGTGTTTAATGAGACGTATAAGCGTATGTTAAAGATTTAACACAATAAATCGAGTGTTAAAGTTACAAACTGTGTGTATGTCGTGAGATAGCGTATCTGACGGCGTGCAATCTATCCAAACTACAGGGGGTGGACAAAAATTTGGAAACAACACCACACATTACCATGCCTAATACGGTGTAGGACAACTGTTAGCATTCAAAACATGTTCCAGTCTTCTATAAAAGGATAAATAAAGGCCCTGCATGATTTTCAGAGAATCTTACAGCGAAACAGTTGCAAGTTTAGGTAATGTATAAGGAGATGTGAAAGATTAGAAGCCGTCTAGCTTGCCTCCTTCCATTTATGGGGTGTTTGGAAAATAAGTTACGATCGGCCGCGAAATGGGAACCACTGTGAAAATCACAAATGTTTTATTTGCAGCAGTTAGCTACAACTTCCAGCTACTCACCTACATAGTCACACTCCGACTTAGACATTTGTCATACTGTTGTACCAACTTTCCAATGCCCTCATCATAAAAGCAGCCGCCAGTGCTTTCCGCCAATTCTCTACACTGTCTGTGCCAAAGTGTCTTCATAGACAGCGGTTCATGTGAGAAGAGTTGAAATCCAGAGGGAGCCAATTACGAGCTGTATTGTGGGTGGGCAAACACTCCCCATCGAAAACGCTGCAAGAGCATCTTCTTTGCCATTGCAGAGAATTGAGAATTGTCTTGAGGAAGGAAACGCATGACAGTTATGTTATGCGGGCTGCATAGCATCAGGCGAAATTTCTCACCAGGCTCTCGTACTTGGTGGGAGACACTACTTTCCATACACCTTTATGTGCTCACTGTGCACTCAGAACTGAAAAGAATGACATGACGCCATCGACGGGCATACTAGAGACATTGGGTAACACATCTGTGCAAAGCTTCATCTGATTTTCACAAAGGTTTCTATTTCGCGACCAACCGGATCTTACTTTCCAAATGGCCCTCATATATATTAATTTCATCTGCCCCTTGTCACGACTGACGATAGGCAGGACATTTTAGTTTCATCTTGCTAAAAGTCTCATGACCTTAGTTAGTGCTGGGGAATGTACACTCATGCTCATAAATTAAGGTTAATGCTCATACATGGTGAAACAACGCTCTGGTTGGCAGTTTGCGGGTTTAAATCACCTCAGGGTATGACCATTTGACCTGCAGTCGTTGCACGGTGGCGCTGGCAGCAGTCCACATATGCAGACGTGCGTTGGTGCATGTCAGAGTACGGTGCAGCGAGTGAGTGTGCAGGCGTTTTCAGACGTGCTATTAGTGACTGTGTGTTGAAAATGGCTCAAAGAACACATTTTGATGACTTTACGAAGAGTAGAATACTAGAGCGACTGGAGGCTGGTCAAACACAGCACGTCATAGCACAGGCTCTCCGTGTGCCACAAAGTGTGATCTCAAGAGTATGGCAACGATTCCAGCAAACAGGAAACGCGTCCAGGCACTACAGTACGGGACGTTCACAGTGTACAACACCACAAGAAGACCGATATCTCACCATAAGTGCCGGCAGACGGCCACAGAGTACTGCAGGCAGCCTTGCTCGGGACCTTACTGCAGCCACTGGAACGGTTGTCTCCAGACACACAGTCTACAGACGACTGAACAGACACGGTTTATTCGCCCGGACACCTGGAAGGTGCATTCCACTGACCCCTGGTCACAGGAGAGCCCGTAACGTCTGGTGTCAAGAACGCAGTACATGGTCATTGGAACAGTGGTCCCAGGTTATGTTCACGGACGAGTCCAGGTATAGTCTGAACAGTGATTCTCGCCGGGTTTTCATCTGGCGTGAACCAGGAACCAGATACCAAACCCTTAATGTCCTTGAAAGGAACCTGTATTGAGGTCGCGGTTTGATGGAGTGGGGTGAGATTATGATTGGTGCACGTACACCACTGCATGTCTTTGAAAGAGGAACTGTAACAGTTCACTTGTATCGGGACGTCATTTTGCACCAGTATGTCCGCCTTTTTAGGGGTGCAGTAGGTCCCACCTTCCTCCTGATGGATGATAACGCACGGCCCCATCGAGCTGCCATCGTGGAGGAGTATCTTCAAACAGAATATATCAGGCGAATGGAGTGGCCTGCCTGTTCTCCAGACCTAAACCCCATCGAGCACGTCTGGGATGCTCTCGGTCGACGTATCGCTGTACCTCTTCAAACCCCTAGGACACTTCAGGAGCTATACCCCAGCAGCTGCTCGACCACCTGAACCAGAGTATGCTAACCCGATGTCCGGCCTGTGTACGTGTGCATGATGATCATATTCCATACTGATGTCGGCGTACAAGCGCCGGAAACAGTGGCGTTTTGCAGCACATGTGTTTCGGGACGGTTTTCTCAACTTATCACCAATACCGTGGACTTACAGATCTGTGTCCTGTGTGTTCCCTATGTGTCTATGCTATTAGCGCCAGTTTTGTGTAGTGCCACGTTGTGTGGCACCACATTCTGCAATTATCTTTGATTTATGAGCATGAGTGTATTTTATAAAACTGCAGTGGTTGACGCTCGAGGCTTGCAGTTCTGTTCTAAGAATGCTTGAGACCAGCTGAGTTCGCACAGAACTCTGATAACGACACGAGGGACCCCATGGCAACAGTGGCTTTATTCTGGCTTACACGTGTCAAGGAGCAACCTGAGAGGGCTCACCTAACTCCACTGCCAATCGGGCTATGACGGGGTTCGCGGTATTCTGCACGGTTTGGCTATGTAGGAGGCTGACGGCGGAAGTGTCAAGAGCTATGGAGAGAAATCACAAGTCTTGGAATGTTCGGGCCTACGAAGTGGGAGATTAAGTCCTCGCGGAGATCCCGCCATGGTTAGGCTTCTGGAAATTCAGAAGTGTATAAACAACATTCTGATACGCCCATCGCCTACTGACGGCAGACGGAAATTTCTAGAACAAACTGGCGAGGAAGATGTGCTCTGATTGGCCCACGTCTGGACACAACGTGGGGGGAATTTAGTAAACGTGGCAGTTTCCACGCTGTTGGCGGAAAACAGGAATATTTATCCAAATTGGCGGTTGCGGCCGGAACGTGGGCGTTGACGTTTGCAAAGGGGACACACAGTTGCCACAATACCGTTAATCCCAGATCCTGTGACAGTATCGTTTTCATCTATTGTTCAGTCAACAACTGGAGTAACTAAAACATTTAGTGGGATGCATTGGTATTAGTGATTGGATGTGCAGCCAGGATACGGTAGTGCTCCCCCCCCCCCCCTCTCCTCCCCCCTAGTTGCTTCATACCTTTATAGCAATTATTCTTTCCAGCAATCAGGTCACTTAGTCTTATGCTATGTCATTGTGTTTAATATAATAAAACATCAATTTAATTTTATTTGTATTTCATTTGAAGTAACTTGTAGTTTCCTTCAATTCATCAATATTATCATTATTATTATTTGTCGATTCAGTAAAAATAGTCATTGAGTAGGATTTTATAGCAACTACTCAGCTTAGGATTCCATGTTAGGGTCATTTTAGAGACAGCAATTCCGTTGGGCTATTAAAATTTAGAATCGAGTCTTAAGGGGTGTGTGACGGAGTCCAGGTAGTTCCATCATTCCGGTATGATTTCGCAACCACACACCGCGGTGTTCTGCAAGTGGACAGCGATCACGCAGCCTTCTCTCCAAAGTAGATCACAAAGACTTAGTAATATTGAGATCTGCCGACTGTGGTGGCCAGGGGAGATACCAACAGTTCATCCTCGTTCTCACAGAATCAGTATGGCCGATGCGAGCTGTGTGGACAGGGGTGCTGTCGTCTTTAAACACAATATCACCACTGGGGAACAAACATTGTACCAGGGGATGGACAGGATCGGCCAAAATGGTCACATTACCCTCGGCGACCTTGCAGAGTAACTATGGGGCCCATGAAATACACGATAAGGCTACCCGAATCATCGCCAAACGCCCGCCATGAACCACTCTTGGGACGTAAACTCGGAAAAAGTGTCAAACACTAGTCATCCGATCAAATGATTTTCTTCCATTGTTCCATAGTCCAGGTTTCGTGGCTTTGGCAACACGATTTCCTGTTACGGGTATTTGCATCGCTTATGTCAACAAAAGCAAAACGAGGATAATGGAATGTAGTCGATTTAAGACTAGTGATGTTGAGGGTATTAGATTAGGAAATGAGACACTTAAAGTAGTAAAGGATTTTTGCTATTTGGGGAGCAAAATAACTGATGATGGTCGAAGTAGAGAGGATATAAAATGTAGACTGGTAATGGCAAGGAAAGCGTTTCTGAAGAAGAGAAATTTGTTAACGTCGAGTATAGATTTAAGTGTCAGGAAGTCATTTCTGAAAGTATTTGTATGGAGTGTAGCCATGTATGGAAGTGAAACATGGACGGTAAATAGTTTGGACAAGAAGAGAATAGAAGCTTTTGAAATGTGGTGCTACAGAATAATGCTGAAGATTAGATGGGTAGATCACATAACTAATGAGGAAGTATTGAATAGGATTGGGGAGAAGAGAAGTTTGTGGCACAACTTGACTAGAAGAAGGGATCGGTTGGTAGGACATGTTCTGAGGCATCAGGGGATCACCAATTTAGTATTGGAGGGCAGCGTGGAGGGTAAAAATCGTAAGGGGAGACCAAGAGATGAATACACTAAGCAGATTCAGAAGGATGTAGGTTGCAGTACGTACTGGGAGATGAAGAAGCTTGCACAGGATAGAGTAGCATGGAGAGCTGCATCAAACCAGTCTCAGGACTGAAGACCACAACAACAACATGTCTGTTTCTTGATTCCCAGCTGCGATTCCCCGCTTCTGGAGCTCCCTTCGTGTTGTTCTAGTGCCGACAGGATTCGGAAGTGCGGTGATTCAGTTCCGCAGCGTATTTTGCAGCTGTCGTCCTCTTATCTTCCGTGTCAATGTTCTACAATGACCGTCTGTCACGGCCACACCATACACACATTCGTCCACATTGTGACAGCGGATGATGTTTTTCCGCTTTCCCTGTATGCATAAATCTTGGATACGGTGTCTCTTGAAATACCAAACACTTCGGCTTCCTTGGTTACGGAGGCACTCATCATACGAGCACCAACAATTTGCCCACGTTCGAATTCACTTACTTCCGACACCATGTATTCACAACTATACAGAATACTGTTCTGATGACGAACGACACTTGCAACGTATCGAGGACATTCCACAGGTGCCATTCGTGGTCAAATACAGCAGTGTAACCTGCAGACATAGATGGCATCTGCATTTATGCTGAACCATGCATCTATAGTGATGTTTCTATATTTTTGTCCATTTCCTGTATGTTATTGCTGTTATGGTCTTCAGTCCAGATACTGGTTTGATGCAGCTCTCCATGCTACTCTATCTTGTGCAAGCTTCTCATCTCCGAGTACCTACTGCATCCTACAGCCTTCTGAATCTGCTTAGTGTATTCATCTCTTGGTCTCCCTCTACAATTTTTACCCTGTATATTCAATCACTATTTGAGAATGAAACGACTTAGCAGGATGTGCGGGGTGAGTGCTCAGTGCTTCGGAGACTTCACCTTTGGATAGCACAGTCACAGAAATTAAATGCAAAACACTTTCATCGAATAGATCAGAACTATTAGACCAACTAATCTCATTGGATCAAGAAGCTGCAAAGAAGTATATGGCCAACCTAGCAGCCCAGAGTTTCAAAACGGATTTTCAGATTTCAAGGGCAATGGAACCATTTGAAGTTTTCATAGCTCATCTTTTCCAAAATGTGGGTGTGGAAGGTAATTCAAGTAAAATGAATACTCTTTTGTCTTGCAGTGAGACTGAACTTGAAACTGAAATAATTCGATTTCAAAATGACATTTCCTTAAGTCAGAATACAATCAAGGCAACTTCCCGAAATTAGTGACTGTAAAAAGCTACCCTAACATTGTAAAAGTGGTATCGTATGTTTTATCTTTTTTGGATCAACTTATCTGTGTGAGACACCGTTCACAACGTTGACCATAGTGAAATCTAAGTGTAGAAATAAACTGACTGATCCTCGTCTTTAAGACTCTTTAAGGCTGGTTTTGACAAATTATTCAAAAGATTATAATATACTTGGCAATGACATGCAAAGCCAAGCATTTTACTAAACTTTTTTCAACGTTTATGATGGTGCATATTTTAATTTCTTTTACATGTGAAATATCTTGAAGCTGAGTAGGAGGCCAACAAATTTTGATGGAGAGGAAATTACCTTTTATGTTTTTTGTGTAATTAAAATGGTTAATTTTGGCTTCGGTGCTGTTTCGTGCTTAAACTTTTATTACGAATTTTTAATGCAGTAGATCTCTAAATGGACTAAATTGCATACAGTAGATCTCAAGCCTGAAAAGGTTGAGCATCCCTGCCTCAGACAGTGCTTCACAGCCTATGGGTAATTACCTCTTGAGGAGTAAAATGTCATTTTCTGGGGGGTTACAACGAAAGGTTCGGTTGTGTCTGTCATGAAACTAAACTACACTCCTGGAAATGGAAAAAAGAACACATTGACACCGGTGTGTCAGACCCACCATACTTGCTCCGGACACTGCGAGAGGGCTGTACAAGCAATGATCACACGCACGGCACAGCGGACACACCAGGAACCGCGGTGTTGGCCGTCGAATGGCGCTAGCTGCGCAGCATTTGTGCACCGCCGCCGTCAGTGTCAGCCAGTTTGCCGTGGCATACGGAGCTCCATCGCAGTCTTTAACATTGGTAGCATGCTGCGACAGCGTGGACGTGAACCGTATGTGCAGTTGACGGACTTTGAGCGAGGGCGTATAGTGGGCATGCGGGAGGCCGGGTGGACGTACCGCCGAGTTGCTCAACACGTGGGGCGTGAGGTCTCCACAGTACATCGATGTTGTCGCCAGTGGTCGGCGGAAGGTGCACGTGCCCGTCGACCTGGGACCGGACCGCAGCGACGCACGGATGCACGCCAAGACCGTAGGATCCTACGCAGTGCCGTAGGGGACCGCACCGCCACTTCCCAGCAAATTAGGGACACTGTTGCTCCTGGTGTATCGGCGAGGACCATTCGCAACCGTCTCCATGAAGCTGGGCTACGGTCCCGCACACCGTTAGGCCGTCTTCCGCTCACGCCCCAACATCGTGCAGCCCGCCTCCAGTGGTGTCGCGACAGGCGTGAATGGAGGGACAAATGGAGACGTGTCGTCTTCAGCGATGAGAGTCGCTTCTGCCTTGGTGCCAATGATGGTCGTATGCGTGTTTGGCGCCGTGCAGGTGAGCGCCACAATCAGGACTGCATACGACCGAGGCACACAGGGCCAACACCCGGCATCGTGGTGTGGGGAGCGATCTCCTACACTGGCCGTACACCACTGGTGATCGTCGAGGGGACACTGAATAGTGCACGGTACATCCAAACCGTCATCGAACCCATCGTTCTACCATTCCTAGACCGGCAAGGGAACTTGCTGTTCCAACAGGACAATGCACGTCCGCATGTATCCCGTGCCACCCAACGTGCTCTAGAAGGTGTAAGTCAACTACCCTGGCCAGCAAGATCTCCGGATCTGTCCCCCATTGAGCATGTTTGGGACTGGATGAAGCGTCGTCTCACGCGGTCTGCACGTCCAGCAAGAACGCTGGTCCAACTGAGGCGCCAGGTGGAAATGGCATGGCAAGCCGTTCCACAGGACTACATCCAGCATCTCTACGATCGTCTCCATGGGAGAATAGCAGCCTGCATTGCTGTGAAAGGTGGATATACACTGTACTAGTGCCGACATTGTGCATGCTCTGTTGCCTGTGTCTATGTGCCTGTGGTTCTGTCAGTGTGATCATGTGATGTATCTGACCCCAGGAATGTGTCAATAAAGTTTCCCCTTCCTGGGACAATGAATTCACGGTGTTCTTATTTCAATTTCCAGGAGTGTATTTCTAAAGATTACCACTATTATTACAATTTTGTAAGAGTCTAATACTGATTATTATAAGTTACAATAATAACATGTTTTCAAATTACTGGCACAAATGCGTGAACGATTCTGTGGACGTTACAGACTGTGAAGCAAGCATTTCATAGCCAACCCACTACACACATACTCCATGCTTTGTACTGAGCATCTATGACAGTAAAATTGAGACGTATACGTAACAAATATTAAATATCTCAAGAAAAGGACTTTTGCAAGTTTTAGATAGTTGCTGCAATGGACCAGAAATGACTTCATTACGAAGCAGATAAATGAAGTGACTGACAGCAAAACACAACAGTACTACATAAGAGCACTCCCAACAGTATTATTATTATTATTGCTGTGAGAAAGAAAACTGGCGTTCTACGGATCGGAGCGTGGAATGTCAGATCCCTTAATCGGGAAGGTAGGTTAGAAAATTTAAAAAGGGAAATGGATAGGTTAAAGTTAGATACAGTGGGAATTAGCGAAGTTAGGTGGCAAGAGGAACAAGACTTTTGGTCAGGTGAATACAGGGTTATAAATACAAATCAAATAGGGGTAATGCAGGAGTAGGTTTAATAATGAATAAAAAAATAGGAGTGCGGGTAAGCTACTACAAACAGCACAGTGAACGCATTATTGTGGCCAAGACAGGCACGAAGCCCACGCCTACTACAGCAGTACAAGTTTATATGCCAACTAGTTCTGCAGATGACGAAGAAATTGAAGAAATGTATGATGAGATAAAAGAAATTATTCAGATAGTTAAGGGAGAGGAAAATTTAATAGTCATGGGTGACTGGAATTCGATAGTAGGAAAAGGAAGAGAAGGAAACGTAGTAGGTGAATATGGATTCATAGCACTTAATCATACCTAACACTTGGTTCAAGAATCATAAAAGAAGATTGTATACATGGAAGAATCCTGGAGATACTGACAGGTTTCAGATAGATTATACAGGGTGTTACAAAATGGTACGGCCAAACTTTCAGGAAACATTCCTCACACTCAAAGAAAGAAAATATGTTATGTGGACATGTGTCCGGAAACGCTTACTTTCCATGTTAGAGCTCATTTTATTACTTCTCTTCAAATCACATTAATCATGGAATGGAAACACACAGCAGCAGAACGTACCAGCGTGACTTTAAACACTTTGTTACAGGAAATGTTCAAAATGTCCTCCGTTAGCGAGGATACATGCATCCACCCTCTGTCGCATGGAATCCCTGATGCGCTGATGCTGCCCTGGAGAGTGGCGTATCATATCACAGCCGTCCACAATAGGAGCACGAAGAGTCTCTACATTTGGTACCGGGGTTGCGTAGACAAGAGCTTTCAAATGCCCCCATAAATGAAAGTCAAGAGGGTTGAGGTCAGGAGAGCGTGGAGGCCATGGAATTGGTCCGCCTCTACCAATCCATCCGTCACGGAATCTATTGTTGAGAAGCGTACGAACACTTCGACTGAAATGTGCAGGAGCTCCATCGTGCATGAACCACATGTTGTGTCGTACTTGTAAAGGCACATGTTCTAGCAGCACAGGTAGAGTATCCCGTATGAAATCATGATAACGTGCTCCATTGAGCGTAGGTGGAAGAACATGGGGCCCAGTCAAGACACCACCAACAATGCTAGTACTGTAGAGCAATGAGTCGCATGTCAACACGAGCACCGAAGTCAATATTACCTTCCTTCAAGTGAGCCAACTGGCGGTGAATGGAGGAAGTACAGTACATGCTGACGAAACTAAAATGAGCTCGAACATGGAAATCAAGCGTTTCCGAACACATGTCCACATAACATCTTTTCTTTATTTGTGTCTGAGGAATGTTTCCTGAAAGTTTGGCCGTACCTTTTTGTAACACCCTGTATAATGGTAAGACAGAGATTTAGGAACCAGGTTATAAATCGTAAGACATTTACAGCGGCAGATGTGGACTCCGACCACAATCTGTTGGTTACGAACTGTAGAATAAAACTGAAGAAACTGCAAAAAGGGGGGAATTTAAGGAGATGGGACCTGGATACACTGACTAAACCAGAGTTTCAGGGAGAGCATAAGGGAACAATTCACAAGAATGGGGGAAAGAAATACAGTAGAAGAAGAATGGGTAGCTTTGAGGGATGAAGTAGTGAAGGCAGCAGAGGATCAAGTAGGTAAAAATACGAGGGCTAGTAGAAGTCCTTGGGTGACAGAAGAAATATTGAATTTAATTGATGAAAGGAGAAAATATAAAAATGCAGTAAATGAAGCAGGCAAAAAGGAATACAAACGTCTCAAAAATTAGATCGACAGGAAGTGCAAAGTGGCTAAGCAGGGATGGCTAGATGACAAATGTAAGGATGTAGAGGCGTATATCACTAGGGGTAAGATACATACTGCCTACAGGAAAATTAGGGAGACATTTGGAGAAAAGAGAACCACTTGCATGAATATCAAGAGCTCAGATGGAAACCTAGTTCTAAGTAAGCAAAGAAGGGAAATCAGAAAGGTGGAAGGAGTATATAGAGTGTCTATACAAAGGCGATGTACTTCAGGGGAATATTATGGAAATGGAAGAGGATGTAGATGAAGATGAAATGGGAGATATGATACTGCGTGAAGAGTTTGACAGAGCACTGATAGACCTAAGTCGAAATAAAGCCCCGTTAGTAGACAATATTCCATTAGAATTACTGACAGCCTTGGGAGAGCCAGCCCTGACAAAACTCTACCATCTGGTGAGCAAGATGTATGAGACAGGCGAAATTCCCCCAGACTTCAAGAAGAATATAATTCCAATCCTACGGAAAGCAGGTGTTGACAGATGTGAAAATTGCCGAACTATCAGTTTAATAAGTGACAGCTACAAAATACTGACGCGAATTCTTTACAGACGAATGGAGAAACTGGTAGAAGCCGACCTCGGGGAAGATCAGTTTGGATTCCGTAGAAATATTGGAACACGTGAGGCAATACTGACCCTACGACTTATCTTAGAAGTTAGATTAAGAAAAGGCAAACCTACATTTATAGCATTTGTAGACTTAGACAAAGGTTTTGACAATGTTGACTGGAATACTCTCTTTCAAATTCTGAAGGTGGCAGGGGTAAAATACAGGGAGCGAAAGGCTATTTACAATTTGTACAGAAAGCAGATGGCAGTTATAAGAGTCGAGGGGCACAAAAGGGAAGCAGTGGTTGGGAAGGGAGTGAGACAGGGTTGTAGCCTCTCCCCACTGTTGTTCAATCTGTATATTGAGCAAGCAGTAAAGGAAACAAAAGAAAAATTCGGAGTAGGTATTAAAATACATGGAGAAGAAATAATAACTCTGAGGTTCGCCGATGACATTGTAATTCTGCCAGAGACAGCAAAGGACTTGGAAGAGCAGTTGAACGGAATGGATAGATTCTTGAGAGGAGGATATAAGATGAACATTAACAAAAGGAAAACGAGGATAATGGAATGTAGTCGAATTAAATCGGGTGATGCTGAGGGAATTAGATTAAGAAATGAGACACTTAAAGTAGTAAAGGAATTTTGCTATTTGGGGAGCAAAATAACTGATGATGGTCAAAGTAGAGAGGATATAAAATGTAGACTGGCAATGGCAAGGAAAGCGTTTCTGAAAAAGAAAAATTTGTTAACGTCTTGTATAGATTTAAGTGTCAGGAAGTTGTTTCTGAAAGTATTTGTATGGAGTGTAGCCATGTGTGGAAGTGAAACATGGACGATAAATATTTTGCACATGAAGAGAATAGAAGCTTTCGAAATGTGGTGCTACAGAAGAATGCTGAAAATTAGATGGGTAGATCACATAACTAATGAAGTATTAAATAGCATTGGGGAGAAGAGGAGTTTGTGGCACAACTTGACTAGAAGAAGAGATCGGTTGGTAGGACATGTTCTGAGGCATCAAGCTATCACCAATTGAGTATTGGTGGGCAGCGTGGAGGGTAAAAATCGTAGAGGCAGACCTAGAGATGAATACACTAAGCAGATTCAGAAGGATGTAGGCTGCAGTACGTACTGGGAGATGAAGAAGCTTGCACAGGATAGAGTAGCATGGAGAGCTAGATCAAACCAGTCTCAGGACTGAAGACCAAAACAACAACAACATTGTTGGTGTTGTTGTTGTTACTGGCAGCGGTCAGATACACAGCATTGGCAGCCTGAAGTCTCCCAGTTTTTGCCAGTACAGAAGCAGGGAGACCAGCTATCAAGCGATTTACAAACAGTAAGTATAGTGTAACTTTTTAACTGGTTTGGTACTAAATGTGTGTGAATGAAGTGACATTTGGGAGAGTAATGCTGCAGGGGACACATAGTTTGTAACAAGTGTCTATCCTCACTGTGAATAGTTAGCTTTCTTGTGCGAAAAGGGGTTATAGGTAGCACTGGTGATGCTCTGGGAATTGGACCATGATTCAAATAGTTCAAATGGCTCTGAGCACTATGGGACTTAACATCTGTGGTCATCAGTGCCCTAGAACTTAGAACTACTTAAACCTAACTAACCTAATTACATCACACACATCCATGCCCGAGGCAGGATTCGAACCTGCGACCGTAGCAGTCACGCGGTTCCGGACTGAGCGCCTAGAACCGCTAGACCACCGCGGGAACCATGATTCATTGTATCACACATGCATATTATCGGAACACAGCACACGAAAAAGAAATGTAACATTCAAGATATACAGATGAGAAAATAGATTTTTCACGATGACAACAATGCGATAATAAACAAGGAGTGGAATGGACTTGGAGCACAATTTATGATATTCCCCGACTGAGAAAAAAGAAAACCGATATAAAAGGGTTGCTAGGAATAAGCTGTAACAACTGTCTCATTGACTCGTTAGTTCGTAGTATAATAAAAAACCCACGAAAATTAATGTCACTTATCTTTGATTATTTTAAAAATAAAAGTATTCAAAAGAAATTGTTTTCTGTTCTAAAGTGTAGGGGCTAATGTTGGTAACGGTGGGGTACAGACGGCGATGGGTGGTGGTGGTGAGGGCACAAACCAATATTTAATTGCACTCAGTGCTCAAGGGTAACGCTCTATCCTTATCGGCAGTCTAAGAAAGGTTGAGAACCACTGCCCTTGAAGATGCTAGTTAATAGTGAGTGAACTACTGGGTGCTCAGCTCAGTTGTTTCCATTTTCTACACAATATTTCGACGTCCGATCCAGTCGTCTTGTTCAGGTGCTGCGAATTATGTTGTAATGTGTATTCGCTGCCTGGACTTCAACCAGACTGAGAGCTGTTGTTGGTCTCCCTCAGCTGTTTATGGCCGAGTTCGGTTCCCACTGCGCCATTTGATGCTCCTTTGTTTTGCATAGCAAACACTGATACTCCGCAAAGCGCAAATTCCCTCAGCGTTTTCCAACTCTGATAGACGAAGTGGTCGGCGAGATTTCAATAAGGTAAATTTTAATTAAAAATAAAAGATTTTAACAAAATCTCGCCGACGATCACATTCATCAGAGTGGAAAAACGTTAAGGGTATCAGTGTGTGCTCTAAAAAACAAAAGAGCATTAAAGAGTGCAGTGGACGTCGGGAATCGAATTCGGCTATAGTGGCATGTACCAACAATAACACCGAGCGGGGTGGCGCAGTGGTTAGACACTGGACTCGCATTCGGGAGGACGACGGTTCAATCCCGCGTCCGGCCATCCTGATTTAGGTTTTCCGTGATTTCCCTAAATCACTCCAGGCAAATGCCGGGATGGTTCCTCTGAAAGGGCACGGCCGACTTCCTTCCCAATCCTTCCCTAATCCGATAAGACCGATGACCACGCTGTCTGGTCTGCTTCCCCAAACCAACCAACCAACCAACCAACAATAACTCACCATCTGATTGGAGTCCAGACAACGAATACACATTGCAGCAAAACTCACAGCACCTAAAGGAGACGGCTGGATCTGTCGTCGAAATACTGTGCTGAAAATGAAAACAACAATTCGTCTGGATACTCGGAAGCACACCATTAATCAACAACGCCGAGAAAACCTGAAAAACCACAAGACACCAGTTGACATTTTGTCACAAACGGGGTTAGTCACAAGACGCTGACTACGGACAACAATAACAAGAGACCTGAAGGTCTGAGGGAATCCCCAGGGAGTGGCACCCCTGCAGCGGCCCAGCGTTCCTGGCGGACTGACTTGGAGCCGCGCTGTAACTGGGTCAGGGATGTCTGCCCGCCAGCCAATCAGCAGCCGCGTGGCGGCGCGTTTAAAACGCTACGCGGAGGCGGCGCCCGGCAGTTGCTCTCTCCACCATGGCACGCCTGCTGCGTAAGTACCAGCCGGTGCGCCGGCAGAGCCTCCGCTGCGGCCGATCTTGTACACGGGAAAAGCCACTTGCCACCCTCTTAACATTCCGTCTCTTAGTCGTCATAAAATCTAATTAACTCTCATGTTCTTTCCTCGTTTACAGTCGCAGTAATGCTATTTCAACCGTAATTTTTCGTCGGTACGAATGACTGTCATTTTTCATGGAGTAGTGAGCTTCACTATTCTGACAGTATTAGCGGGCGGAGGTAAAGAGATTGTAACTTTGTCTTTTAATATTGAACGTTTTTGAATGCTACACACATTATGCGAATAGGAAACAACTTTAACAAAAACAGCCATCAATTGCAAATGTGCCCTATCAAGTCATAAAAATGTACTTTGAATCGACAGCAGTGACTTACATCGAAAACCATGAACAGATTATCACGAAACGTGCAATACAGACAAATAAAACCACAGATACCCGTGGACACAGGTCCGAAGTTGCTATTCAGCCATAAAAGCGAGTAGGATAGGCAAGTCTTTTCGGCGATGCAACATTTTGTTGGTAAAGTGAATTTTCAATAGTGAGTGAGTATTTAAGTTTCGAATATCACTCTGTTGGCCAGTTTCGGGTGCTTTCGCATCACAGAACCTGCATCTTTATTCAGTGTAATACTCTACAAAGTAAATAAGAGCCCTGCAGTTTCATGTAGTACTCCGCATCTCCTTCATCGTTCCAGCGTGTTTTAAATTAGGGACCATGTCAAAAAGCAAGTGATATAAACACTGATTACTATTTCTTTAACACAGTTAATACGCTTCGTTATACTAAGCTGTCTATCTGAGTAACAAGTGTGTGTACTGTACTCTAGGGGAGCCACGAGAAAGAATGAAGTGTCGACACACCACTTGTGTTGTCTTGTCTATATTGCAAAGCGATACACTATATAAGTGTGCTCCTTTTGACAGTTGTTTTGAAAACAAATGAAGGAAAATCAAGTGATTTCAAAACCTAAATAGCACCTGACATGTTGTAAATCCTTCTAGTAGTAATGTAAGTTTCATTCACGATTTTCAACAGTTCGTTTCGGAAGCTGGTTGCACATGCAGAGACACAATCCACATTTTCCTAGTGCTTCGTTTTTAATTATGATGACACTTTTTCAAAAAAAAAATCTATGTTTTATCTTTTTGTTTCAATTCCACGTTTTTTATGTTATCACTAGTTTCTGATGTGTACTCCAGTATAGACACGGGAAGTTGCTCACGCAATTAGATAGATATGAAGATGGTCGAGTGTGATCGTAACTAGCCATACCGTAATAAAAGTGTGATTGAGACAGAAAAATAAGCGATATACTAATATTTAGGATATAGAACAAGTGAAACGGTATCTCAGACTTTAAGAAAGTTTCGCCGATCCTTCTCGTTTGAACGGCACTTTTAATAATAACAGCAATTTAATGTTCTCAGCAAACACTCTTCGTACTGATGTTTATTTCATATTCGTTCCAGTTGTCAGGCTCTCGAGTTATTTCATTTTTACGTAGTTTTTCTTCGGTGGTTTTAGGCTTTGCAAATGTGCGTGGCGCGTGAACGAAACGTGAACAGTAATTTGTTTTTCGCTTCGATGACATCTGGTGAACGTTATCAATCTTTACGTTTAACTTGAGAGTTTTCCACTCTTCACAAAACTCGGCTACGATTCGCCAAGTTCAGTAATGCTCAACAACGAAGTACCTAAATGAAAGCAACACTAACGACTGCTGCATGACACTCGAAACTAGTTTCAGATAGAAATTAACGCAAAAAGATTGATTGTTTGATGAACGTTTAAGCATTACATCAAGGCAATTACCTAATTCAATATTTTAATTTATTACAAGATCGGTTTGGTAATAAATAATACGAGCTACAAAAATTTTGTGCTTATTTAAGTGTCCGATTCCCTGTAAAGTATGAATTTTTACCACTCACGCGATAAACCATGAAATCCGCTGTAAATGGGACCTTCTGCCAATGCACCCGCAGAAACTAGAAAACTTGCTTCTTAAAAAACAACTAAACAGGATAAATCAGGACTGTTCCTCGTAGAAATATCTTTTAGGAACTGAACTGACGCGTATTCTTGGATACTTTTGCAACCACAGCCATAACTTGCGTGTTAACTACCGATGGTTGTAAAGCAAACAACCTGTTATGAACAATGAGGCCCTTTTAACAGTCGTTGTTTTGCTTTTAGCGTATTATGTTGTTGCTGCAGTTATTCGGTAATCGTGATTCGTTTTTTTCCTCATTGGCGTATTTCCCGTTTATGGGCTCTTCATTTGTTGAGTATTCGTCTACCCTGAGTCGGAGCATGATTCGAATCCGGGCCCCTTACTGTTCGCGAGTAGTGGATTATACTCTCGCTCTCTTTCAGGATCTCTCCAGTGCCGACGTATATTCGTTTATTTTCACTGTAGCTGATGTTTCCTCTTATGATTTTCGAATACTTGAACCAGAGATTGTCTCCCAGGTTATGCGAAAATAGCATCGCTGGCAAACAAATTCGGTGGAGGAACTTGTTTCAACCTTCAGATGGACATACACCTGTTGAGTTAAATTCAGTGAAATGAAATTAATGGAATCAATGGGTTGACATCAGTGAAATAAATGAAATGTCATTAAATAATATGACTGAAATTAATTCAGGCATGCTGAGCCTTTAATGAAATTTGACATGGCCGACGAATGATATTCAGAACATTGAAGGTTCAGCGATGGATTTCATTGACATCATTTGATGTCTATTCATTCATTTTATTTCAGTAATGTCATTCAGTTCATATCATGTTAATGCTGCCTGGTAAATTTTTGTACTCCGTACGCCTGCAAATGGTGTAAATTTCCATTGGTGTGGTCACGTTTTTAACGGTTTTTGTGTAGGTGGAGATTGAAAGCCAGGTTGGCATTTTTCTAGCCAGGGATATTCACAGAATGGAAGGTAAACTCCTCCATCCCCCGCCCCGCTTCCACCGTCTGTGCATGTCTCGCTACCAACGACTCTATATGAGAGGCTGTTGCAGAGATGACAAAGAAATGATGCGAGGTAGTGGTCAATGTGACCCCGTAAGGTATTTTTGCTGTTTTGGAGACAAGAAAAGTTTCTTCCGTGCTCGGGAATGCACAAATGACATCTGCAGATTAATAGTTACCGAATACTTTCGAATGGCCAGGTATTGCGCAGCTCAAACATCTGTGGGCGGCCGAAGACCAAGGAGCGCAGCGGCGGTCAGTATGAATAGTTGGTTCAAATGGCTCTGAGCACTATGGGACTTAACAGCTGAGGTCATCAGTCCCCTAGAACTTAGAACTACTTAAACCTAACTAACCTAAGGGCATCACACACATCCATGCCCGAGGCAGGATTCGAACCTGCGACCGTAGCGGTCGCGCGGTTCCAGATTGAAGCGCCTAGAACCGCTCGGCCACACAGGCCGGCTATATGAATAGTTACTTGCAGTGGATATTCAGCGACGGGTACCAAGGATAAGTGGAAAACCGTTGTTCACTGTGTTTAAAAGAGTGAAAACAAAACTGGGTGTCGTTCTGCGGAAGTATTGTAAACGAACGTTCTTGACAGAATTAGTACAAATTCGTTGCAGTAGTTTTCGGTACTGAAATGAAAAAATGCTTGTGCACGTAATTTTACGTTGTTATTTTCCCGAATCTTCCCGAATACAGCGTATCCCACGAGGAATGATCAGTGTACATTGGTATGACGGAAAGTATCATTCGAAGTAAAAAAATATAGTGGACATGGACTCTGAAATGCATACGTTAAGAATGATGAGCATTTCTTCGATACTTTGAAACACATCTCTTTTACTCCAAGCTCTTTGCTGTCCATATTTTGAGAGGTGGTAGTGTCGATCAAAACAAGAAAGCAATGCCCAGTAAACATGGACTCGAAAGTTCATCTGTCTTCACTACTGTGGAACATATCTCTTCTGCTGAGCAAGTGCTCATAGCTCTTAAAGTATGGATTTAACCCGTGTTTACTGGACCCTTTTGCTTCGAGTGATCCTGTCATATCGTTGAACTCTCCTGGGTCATCCCGTATACAGCATGTCTAATAAAGGAAAGGTCGTATATTCACACAGAAGCTAGTATTGGTCAAAAGTAAAAGAAAAGTTCCAATAGTGGTCTGTCCGGAAACCAATACCTGTTGAGATAGAGGCCGTTTCACTTGTGGCGAGTAACGCGTAGTATTTGGTGGTGTAGGCTGTCTTTCTGTTGCAGTTCATTGCGCATGTCTGAATTATAATTCGCAGGACACTGATGGTGGCGCTGAGGTTGTGCTGCCCTTGCACTACGCAGCACCTCACCGCAACAGTTCATGAGCGCTGGATTGGTCGAGAAAGCCCGGTAGCAGGCTTTCCCTTTCGCCAGACGTGAATCCGTTGGATTTCTGCCCAGTGGGACATTTGAAGGCAGTGGTGTATGTGCAACCCATCGACAATGTACAGAGTTACAGAAGCGCGTGATCAGTGCATGTGACGCAATCCGATTGTAGCCAGTTGTACTTGAAAGATTGCGTGATTCATAGCGAAGAAGGGCTGAAGGATATGTCACATGCAGCTCGGCCTGTAGTGGGCACTTCTACGTAACAAACAGATCGTAATGACAGGACAAAATGGCCCTTATCTCGACAAGTATTAGTTTCCGGACATTTAAGGAACTTTTCTTCAGTTTTTTTCCCAGTACTACCTCTTATAGGAATATGTGACACTTTTTTTTAACACCGTATACAATATGCGTAGTTCTGTAGTTAAGCTGGCTAGGTCGCATAAAGAGTAATACAGCAAGTGAAGAAAGACTTTATTTATCACAAAATATGCATGACGCGTTTCGGGACTCTTTCCATCTGCAGAAATACAAGTGCAAAGGTAGCCCAGGAGCAAGAGTGCCGCCTGTTCTGCGCGTAGTATGAGGTGACCGACCTAGGTCTCCTCAAGTGCTATATGACTTTTTTGCGACCTAGCCAGCGAAACTATAGATCTACTCACACTTACTAGTATGTTCGCCAGCGTCCTACATGTCTTTATATCACACCGTTATTACCGTGTCTAACTATGTGCAAAAAGCGTAATAACTTTGCAGTGAAGTTTTTCGGATATAACTACAAATAAGTGTAACAGATTTTTTCGTGTGTTTTCGTGAGCTTTGAACCTAGTACCTAGTGAAAAGTTCAAACAAATCTCTTTAAAACCCGAAGATTGCTTTGAACACCACACCTCCTCCTGGTGAAGATAATATGCCGTTTCCTTGCTCCAACCACTGAACTAACTTACTCAGCCAATTATGTAGGCACATACAGTTAAAGTGGATACCGAACCACGGTGAAAATTTCTACTACCATGAATTTAGGTTATTCAGAAATATTCACTACAAACAGCATTACACGAGTCATCGCAAGACTTCGACAGTGGTGTCCTCCGAAACGCCATAGTAGAAATATTTTTCTGACGTCTTCTCCCAAGTACTTGATTTCTAAAACGGAACGATCTAGTAGAGATATGTTTTCTGACATCTTCTCCCAAGTACTTGATTTCTAAAATGTACACATAAGATTCTAAGGCAAGGTCGTCAGAGTGCTTATAAAATGTAGTGTAATTGTACCGAACGAAAGAGGGGAGACTGTTCTTAGATGATGAAGATAATGTATACAGCAAAGTGCCAATGCCTGAAAATTGTTGCAAATTAACGTTGTCACAGTTCTCCGGTCAACACGTAGAATAAGTGATATATGTATGGGCTTTAGTTATTGTCCTCTACATTCATTTTGTATCTTTCATTACCTCTGTCAATATTAATCGCTGGCTTCTCAGGACGCTTCTGGTTCGATATATCTGTGTAGGTACTTGAGATGTCTCCCAAGTTGAGAGGTGAAGAGTGAAGGGCTCTCAGTAAAATCTGACTTCTGAATTTTCTCCGGTGCCTTGTGGAAGCGCGTTGAACTTG
Organism: Schistocerca cancellata; assembly: GCF_023864275.1. Classification (NCBI taxonomy): domain Eukaryota; kingdom Metazoa; phylum Arthropoda; class Insecta; order Orthoptera; family Acrididae; genus Schistocerca; species Schistocerca cancellata. The sequence continues at coordinate 356,358,469 of NC_064634.1, read as the reverse complement.
AAGTCTCCGTGGAGGGATCTTACTAACAAGCCTCTCGCTTGAAATGCCAGCCAGGTTTAAATATATCAAGGAGCTGGTTGTTTGCGACTGGGCTAGCTGTTGTACTGCAGCATCTATGATTTATAATCCACGAAACAAAGACCCACTTGATTTTTCTGTGTCTCTCGGCTTGTTGGCTTTGCCACAGTAGACCGCTGTTTAGTCAGTACTTTACTTCGTCACTTAGCCGCAGCTTGGGGGCGGATCTCCAAGCAAGTGGGAGTGAGGGTGATTACCCTAACTGACATTGACTTTCTTTGCCGAAACACCGTGGTAATATCCAGAATGAGATTGTCACTCTGCAGCGGAGTGTGTGCTGATACGAATTTTCCTGGCAGGTTAAAACTGCGTGCCGGACCGAGACTCGAACTCGGGACCTTTGCATTTCGTGGGCAAGTGCTCTACCAACTGAGCTACCCAAGCACTACTCACCACCCGTCCTCACAGCTTCAATTCTGCTTGTACCTCGTCTCCTGCCTTTCAAACTACGCGGAAACTCTTCTGCAAACCTTGCAGAACTAGCACTGCTGGCAGAAAGGATATTTCGGAGACATGGCTTAGCCACAGCCTGGGGGATGTTTCCAGAATGAGACTTTCACTTTGCAGTGGAGTGTGCGCTGATACGAAACTTCCTGGCAGATTAAAACTGTGTGCCGGACGGAGACTCGAACTCCGTGGCGTTAAGGAAGTGCATATACCGCGTAGAAAAAAAAGGGTGGGTGGGTTGTATGTTTCATAGCTGTGTAAGCAGCTCAGTAGGCACTTAGGCTCTACTACATTTAAAGGTAAGATCCCGTGCCCTAGCTATCTCGACGAACTTCGACATCGGGCACCAGTGGATAGCAATTGCTGTGAAAGATTTTATATAGGTAAGTAATATTCCGATTTCGGAAAAAATTTGAGGTTTAAGGTCATGATGTCTTCCTTTTAGAGGACGTCGCTGCAGCGTATATGCAACGTAGCACGACTCCGATGCGGGTATATAAGATTCGACACGTAGGCAAGGGATTAGTGTAGAATTCGGGTCTTTCCGATGTCCATGAGATGAAAGCAGAAACGTGAACTATGGCGATGTTATTACCAAATGCGTCTAAACAGGACCAACGTACCATTATTCTTTTAATGTCAGCCTAACAGCGGTAGACATCCGTCGGAGAATGAAGAATGTGTATGGGGCAGCACGCCTGTCGTAAACTGCCGATGTAGAATGATGCGCCAAATTCCGGCGATTGGGTACGAAAAATTTGAAAATTTATGGTAAATTCCTATGGGACCAAACTACTGAGGTCATCAGTCTCTAGGGTTACACACTACTTAATCTAACATAAACTAACCAACGCTAAGGATAACACACACACCCATGCGCAAGGGAGGACTCGAAACTCTGACGGGGGAAGCCGCGTGAATTGTGACAAGGCGCCATAGACCGCGCGGGAGTCCCGTGCGGCGCTACCGCCAACCATGCAGCGCTACTGAGTAGTTGCTGGACTGCTGTTGATTCTCCATGTTTTACTGTCCCAATTAATATATCTCGATAAAACAGATTTTACACAAGACTAATGTGCGACCACTCTATCGAATGGTCACGCAAAATTTCGATTAAAAAATCATTTTGTTTGTGTGGTATGCGTGTCGATACAGACCCATGGGATTTGCGAGATTGCTAACGGAATAGAAATTTTCCCTTTAACACTGACAGCGGTCGTGCAGGATCCGGCGGACTCAATGGAGCACACCCGCTGAGCCACAACTTCTGTGGCTCTGGACTACGAACACACTGTGCTCCCGTTATACAGGACGGCCGGCGGCGGCCGCCCACCAGCACTGCAAGTAACTATGCTAAGACACCTTCGTTTGTGCTTCAGCGCAGAAAGACTATTCCTTGGTAACTTTGATGAACTGGTCTCTGACTTTTGCTGCATTACTTGTATCGAGTCTTTGTTCACTCGGAGAAATACAAGTTAGATACATCTTCTGTTTACAGTGATCGTCTTTTTCGTTGGTTATTTCTGCTTTCGTCCAGCTTCTCTACGACTGTTACTGCACCACTCTGTAGTCCACCTCTCCTTACCATTGTGTACTGTGCCGTACGCAACAGTTTGTAATGGGAAACGAACTGACACTTGTTGTTGACACTGGGTGTCGCATGAAAGACGTGATGCTCAGTGATTCTGTGGGCTGACTACAGCTACACAATACAAAAATGAAACTGCAGATATCTGCCGAAATACCAGAGATAATGCACCTGACAATTGTTAGGACAGTCTCCCGGCTCACTGCTCCGCCGCAGCTTGTCATAATCGGTGTGTCGCAGGGTCTGCTTATAAGAGTGCGTGGGCGTTGGCTAATTCATATGCCAGGAGCAGGACACTACTGGGATTTAGGCGGTCGTTCACCAGTTGGCCCGCTGGTGCATTCAGATCTTGAATCGAGAGTGGGTCTCGGCGGGCCGTTGCGTTCTCGAGGATTTCGGTCGTCGGCCGGCCGGCGCGCACCCACGCGTCACGACCTCGTTCGCGCCGAGCAGCGCCGCGGCGCGTTGCGAGAGGCGGACTTATACACTCACCTTGCGTAACGTGGGGTGCTGGGAGGCGAGCCACGGTCCGGTCCGGCAGGCGCTGCCGTAATTACGGGAAGCATCCGCCCCCGGCGAAAGCCGGCAGCCGCTCACCATCACACTCCAGTGCAGCCGGGCGTGCGATGGCGGCGTCTTACACACACACCCAGCTGTTGCAGTCCTGTATCGCTCACGGAATTTCCGAGTCTACATCTGCATACATCGCGAGCCACCTATACAGGGTGAGTCACCTAACATTACCGCTGGATATATTTCGTAAACCACATCAAATACTGACGAATCGATTCCACAGACCGAACGTGAGGAGAGGGGCTAGTGTGAAACGTCCCCTTAGAACAATTTATACATGACTGTGCTTAAACTGACACACAATATTTTTTAGCGCAACGCAATCTGACTTTCAAAAATCCCTACAAAAGAATGGCCCTGACTAACATTAACCTATACCTTTCACAAATCACTTACCTCACCAAAAATCTTCGTTACTCGAACTACTGCAATACAGTGAGCGCCACTACTGCCAGCTAAATAAAAGATTCAAACTACGGAAGGCACTAACTACAGATAGGCATAGTTAGCAAATCAAAAATTTTAATAGAGAACAAACAATGTATTTACCTTAATAGTGTTGAAAAATCATAATATATATGCCATCCAGTCTTACAAATTTCAAATCTCCGCCATTTCTCTCCCCACATCCACCACTGCTGGCGGCTCACCTCCAACTGCTCAACGCTACGCACTGTTCACATCCAGCTGCCCAACACTACAATGGCAGACAACAATGCAAACTTCCCACAGACTGCACACAGCACAGCCAGTGATTTTCATACAGAGCGCTACGTAACGTTGCCAATAAGAAAACATAAACAGCCTACTTACAAGTGTAATTGGTTAATACAAACCATAAAAAATGCACGGAAGTATGTTTTTTAACACAAACCTACGTTTTTTTTAAATGTAACCCCGTTAGTTTTGTTAGCACATCTGAACATATAAACAAATACGTAATCAGTGCCGTTTGTTGCATTGTAAAATGTTAATTACATCCGGAGATATTGTAACCTAAAGTTGACGCTTGAGTACCACTCCTCCGCTGTTCGATCGTGTGTATCGGAGAGCACCTAATTATGTAGGGATCCAAAGGGAACGGTGATGGACCTTAGGTACAGAAGAGACTGGAAGAGCACATTACGTCCACATGCTAACACCTTTTTATTGGTCTTTTTAACTGACGCACATGTACATTACCATGAGGGGTGAGGTACACGTACACACGTGGTTTCCGTTTTCAATTACGGAGTGGAATAGAGTGTGTCCCGACATGTCAGGCCAATAGATGTTCAATGTGGTGGCTGTCATTTGCTGCACACATTTGCAATCTCTGGCGTAATGAATGTCGTACACGCCGCAGTACATCTGGTGTAATGTCGCCGCAGGCTGCCACAATACGTTGTTTCATATCCTCTGGGGTTGTAGGCACATCACGGTACACATTCTCCTCTAACGTACCCCACAGAAAGAAGTCCCTGCAGATGCTGCTCGCCGACCGTGGCCCGTGTTTGTTACAACACGCAACTGAACGTCGGAGGTTTCAAGCGTCACTTTAGCATACAATATCTCCGGATGTAATCAACATTTTACAATGCAACAAACGGCACTGATTACGTATTTGTTTACATGTTCAGATGTGTTAACAAAACTAACGTGGTTCCATTTAGAAAAACGTAGGTTTGTGTTAAAAAAACATACTTCCGTGCATTTTTGTATGGTTTGTATTAAACAATTACATTAGCCCATCTCCTCACGTTCGGTCTGTGGAATCGGTTCGTCAGTATTTGATGTGGTTTACGAAATATACCCAGCGGTAACGTTAGGTGACTCACACTGTATATGCTGAAGAGCCAGAGAAGCTGATACACCTGCCTAATATCGTTTGTAGCCTCCGCGAGCACGCAGAAGTGCCACAACACGACATGACATGTGCTAGACTAATGTCTGAAGTAGTGCTGGACGGAATTCACACCATTAATCCTGCAGGGCTGTCCATAAATCCGTATGAGTACGAAGGGGTGGAGATCTCTTCTGAACAGCACATTGCAAGGCCTCCCATATGCTCAATAATGTTCGTGTCTGGGAAGTCTGGTGACGAGCGAAAGTGTTTAAACTCAGAAGAGTATCCTCGGAGCCATTCTGTAGCAATTCTGGACGTGTGGGGTGACACATTGTCCTGGTGGAATTGACCAAGTCCGTCGGAATGGATGCAGGTGATCAGACGGGATGCTTACGTACGTGTCACGTATCAGGGGTCGCATTCATTCCAACTGCACACGCCCCACACCATTACAGAGCCTCGACCAGCTTGAACAGTATCCCGCTGACATGCAGGGTCCATGGATTCACGAGGTTCTCTCCATACCCGTACACGTCAATCCACTCCATACAATTTGAAACGAGACTTGTACGACCAGGCAACGTGTTCCAGTCATCAGCAGTCGAATGTCGGTGTTCACGGGTCCAAGGCAGATTTTGTGTCGTGCAGTCATCAAGGGTACACGAATGGGCCTTCGGCTCCTCAGAATGTGAAAATGTTTTGTTGGCGTCCACCTATATAGCGAGAAATGATCATCATAATAAAGTAAGAGAAATCAGAGCTCGGACAGAAAGATGTAAGTGCTCGTTTATCCTGCGCGCTGTTCGAGAGTAGAGCGACAGGGAAACAGATTGGAGGTGGTTCGTTGAACCCTCTGACAGGCAGTTACTTGTGAATTTCAGATTAATCATGCACATTTAAATGTAGATGTAGGTACCTTGTAGCACTACTAGTAATTTCGTTTCCTGTTCCAATCGCGTGTACAGCGAGGAAAAAACGACTTTCTGTATGCCTCCATACGGGCCCTAATTTCTCTTCTTGTCTTCGCCGTCCTTAAGCGAAACATACGTTAGCGACAGCAAAATCGTTCTCTAGTCAACTTCAAATTTTGCTAATTGTGTTGCGAGAAAAGAACGTCTTCTCTGCAGGGATTCCCGTTTGAGTTCAACAAGTCTAACAGCCTGCCTCTCAATTGCTGCAATGTCTTCGTTTAATTGGACATGTATCAGTGGCAGTGAATTTTCTTGGGTAGGATATACGGATTTGCTGATTTCGACCATGAAATCCAAGTTTTCTCACCCCCCGCCTGTCATAGTACTTGCAGTGGATCCTGATGCAGTTTGGAATTCCTTTGCGATGGTCTCGATAGAGATGTCTGCCAATTACACATTACGACCCTCTTCAACTGTCGGCGGGCTCTGTCAGTCAAGAGGCGAGGTCACCCTGTACGCTTTTGTGCTGTACGTGCCCCTTCAAGTTTCCAAAAAAAATGTTAAAATGTGTGTGAAATCTTATGGGACTTAACTGCTAAGGTCATCAGTCCCTAAGCTTACACACTACTTAACCTAAATTATCCTAAGGACAAACACACACACCCATGCCCGAGGGAGGACTCGAACCTACGCCGGGACCAGCCGCACAGTCCATGACTGCAGCGCCCAAGACCGCTCGGCAAATTCCGCGCGGCTTACGTTTCCACTTCACTATGACATCGAAAAACAGTGGACCTAGGGATGTTCAGGAGTGTGGAAGTTCGCGTACAGTGGTATGACACAAATGACACCCAATCACCAGACCAAGTTCGAAGTCCGTGAGTTCCGCGGAGCGCCCCATTCTGCTCTCTGACGATTTCTAATGACTGCTGATGTCGCCGATATGGAGTACCTGGCAGTAGAGGGCAGCAAATGCACCTAATACAAAAATCGTATGTTTTTGGGAGTGTCCGGATACTTTCGAGCACATACACTCCTGGAAATTGAAATAAGAACACCGTGAATTCATTGTCCCAGGAAGGGGAAACTTTATTGACACATTCCTGGGGTCAGATACATCACATGATCACACTGACAGAACCACAGGCACATAGACACAGGCAACAGACCATGCACAATGTCGGCACTAGTACAGTGTATATCCACCTTTCGCAGCAATGCAGGCTGCTATTCTCCCATGGAGACGATCGTAGAGATGCTGGATGTAGTCCTGTGGAACGGCTTGCCATGCCATTTCCACCTGGCGCCTCAGTTGGACCAGCGTTCGTGCTGGACGTGCAGACCGCGTGAGACGACGCTTCATCCAGTCCCAAACATGCTCAATGGGGGACAGATCCGGAGATCTTGCTGGCCAGGGTAGTTGACTTACACATTCTAGAGCACGTTGGGTGGCACGGGATACATGCGGACGTGCATTGTCCTGTTGGAACAGCAAGTTCCCTTGCCGGTCTAGGAATGGTAGAACGATGGGTTCGATGACGGTTTGGATGTACCGTGCACTATTCAGTGTCCCCTCGACGATCACCAGTGGTGTACGGCCAGTGTAGGAGATCGCTCCCCACACCATGATGCCGGGTGTTGGCCCTGTGTGCCTCGGTCGTATGCAGTCCTGATTGTGGCGCTCACCTGCACGGCGCCAAACACGCATACGGCCATCATTGGCACCAAGGCAGAAGCGACTCTCATCGCTGAAGACGACACGTCTCCATTCGTCCCTCCATTCACGCCTGTCGCGACACCACTGGAGGCGGGCTGCACGATGTTGGGGCGTGAGCGGAAGACGGCCTAACGGTGTGCGGGACCGTAGCCCAGCTTCATGGAGCCGGTTGCGAATGGTCCTCGCCGATACCCCAGGAGCAACAGTGTCCCTAATTTGCTGGGAAGTGGCGGTGCGGTCCCCTACGGCACTGCGTAGGATCCTACGGTCTTGGCGTGCATCCGTGCGTCGCTGCGGTCCGGTCCCAGGTCGACGGGCACGTGCACCTTCCGCCGACCACTGGCGACAACATCGATGTACTGTGGAGACCTCACGCCCCACGTGTTGAGCAATTCGGCGGTACGTCCACCCGGCCTCCCGCATGCCCACTATACGCCCTCGCTCAAAGTCCGTCAACTGCACATACGGTTCACGTCCACGCTGTCGCGGCATGCTACCAGTGTTAAAGACTGCGATGGAGCTCCGTATGCCACGGCAAACTGGCTGACACTGACGGCGGCGGTGCACAAATGCTGCGCAGCTAGCGCCATTCGACGGCCAACACCGCGGTTCCTGGTGTGTCCGCTGTGCCGTGCGTGTGATCATTGTTGTACAGCCCTCTCGCAGTGTCCGGAGCAAGTATGGTGGGTCTGACACACCGGTGTCAATGTGTTCTTTTTTCCATTTCCAGGAGTGTAGTATATTTTGCAGGAGAAATGATATGATATTCCCTAGATGCTATTTAGAATGCCAATGGTTTTCGAACACCGCATTATGCATGGTAAGTGTTGTGTTTTGCTATTTCCATATTCTTTTCCACCCCATGTTGAATAAAACCTTTAAATACAGCTGATGAAGTTATCCGTACTACATGTAAGATACAGCGAGGGTTGATGTCCCAAATCCACCAGAAAATGGATGTACGGATATCATATCGCAGCGTGACAACGTATTCACAACACGTGTCTGCAGAGTTCCCTGCACTGCTGTATGCATCATAGTAACTGGGCTGAAATTAGAAGGCTATTTGTCAGCGGCGGCCGCATTGTTGTGTCTAGGTAGGCGCTCTGCAGCGCTGCCCCGCGGGCCGCCAGGCGCCGCGTGGGTTTCACCAGCGGCGGCCAAACACGCTGGCAGCCTCTGGATTTACGGCGCGCCGTCACGGCCGGGCTAAACACAAAAATATTTTGTGACGCCCACTCCTGACGCGCAGCGAATCGAAATGCCTCGCGTGCAGGACTCTTCTGCTGACCACAGGAGAATTCCCGGAAACAATTCACCTATCTCACAACACTAGGCGGGTGTAGCTGCGTCGTGCAGCATCGCCTAACCGCATCCCCACAGCCAAAGAGGATTACGACACTACTGCTCATCCCCGGTGTTTGTAATGTGACTAGTGGACAGCCGAAAGAAAGTTTAAATAAGGAACGTCTATGAAAAACTTACGAGAAGAGCGAATATGTTATTGGGACTTGGTGCTTCAAATGGTTCAAATGGCTCTGAGCACTATGGGATTTAACATCTGGGGTCATCAGTCCCCTAGAACTTAGAACTACTTAAACCTAACTAACCTGAGGACATCACGCACATCCATGCCCGAGGCAGGATTCGAACCTGCGACCGTAGCGGTCGCGGGGTCCAGACTGAAACGCCTAGAACCGCTCGGCCACTCCGGCCGGTGCAAAAGGCTTCAAAATACATCTGATCCACACTATGTGATCAAAAGAATCCGGAAACCTCAAAAACATACTTTTTCATATTATAGGTGCATTGTGCTGCCACCTACTGCCAGACACTCCATATCAGCTACCTCATTAGAGATCGTCAGAGAGCAGAATCGGGCTCTCCGCGGAACTCACGGTCTTTCAACGTAGTCAGGTGATTGGGTGTCACTTGTCATACGTCTGTACGCAAGATTTCCACACACCTAAACATTCCTAGGTCCATTGTTTCCGATGTAATAGTGAAGTGGAAACGTGAAGGGACACGTAAAGCACAAAAGCGTACTGACCGACCTCGTCTGTTGACTGTCAGAGACTGCCGACATTTGAAGAGGGTCGTAATGTGTAATAGGCAGACATCTGTCCAGACCATCACACAGGAATGACAGACTGCATCAGGATCCACTGCAAGTGCTATGACAGGAGGGAGGTGAGAAAACTTGGATTTCATGGTAGAGCGGCTTCTCATATGCCATACATCATGATGGTAAATGCCAAACGACGCCTTGCTTCGTGTAAGGAGCGTAAACATTGGACGATTGAACAGTGGAAAAACGTTGTGTGGAGTAACGAATCACGATACACAATGTTACGATCCGATGGCAGGGTGTGGGTATGGCGAATGCCGGTCATCTGCTAGCGTGTGGAGTGCCTAGTGCCAACAATAAATTCGGAGGCGGTGGTGTTACGGTGTGGTCGTGTTTTACGTGGAGAGGGCTTGCACCCCTTGTTGTTTTGCGTGGAAATATCACAGCACAGGCCGATACTTACGTTTTAAGCACCTTTATGCTTCCCACTGTTGAAGAGCAATTCGACGATGGCGATTGTATCTTTCAGTACCTGGCCATAATGCACGGCTTATGGCGGAGTGATTACACGACAATAACATCCCTAGCCGGCGATTGTGACCGAGCGGTTCTAGCCGTTTGAGTCCGGGACCGCGCTGCTGCTACGGTCGCAGGTTCGAATCCTGCCTCTGGCATGGATGTGTGTGATGTCCTTAGGTTAGTTAGGTTTAAGTAGTTCTAAGTTCTAGGGGACTGATGACCTCAGAAGTTAAGTCCCATAGTGCTCAGAGCCATTTTTACCATTTGAAGCACCTTCCAGCAGGATAACTGATGGTTTCACAAGGTCAGAACCGGGCTGTGGCGGTCTGAGGATCATGACAATAAACTTGTATTGACGTGTTGGCCACAAAACTAGTGTGATCTGAATTCGGTGGAACCCGTCTGGACAGTATCTATTTCCGGGCACACAAACCACCGGTCCGTAATTTAAGGGAATGTATGACATACGCATAGGCATCTGATGCCTTGTACCTTCGGTAACCTACAAAGGACTCCTCTGATCCGTGCCACGAAGAATCGCTGCTTATTGCGTTGCCAAGGTGCACCAATAGGCTAGTAATCAGGTGGTCACAATGTTTTAGCACATCAGTGTAGGGTACGAAGTGCAGAAACCATATCAGACGGCGACAACCTGCGCCATGAGATGAGGCTATTACCCAAGGGCGCTATACACAAAGGCTACAACAATCACAAAAGTGATCTCAAGTGAGAAACAATCTAGCGACGTGACGCAGAGGTAAGACACAGGACTCTTATTCAGGAGAGCGGCGGTTCGAATCCCCAGCCATTCTGACTGAATAATTCGTGATTTCCCCTACATCGGTTAAATGAAATGCTAGGAGGGCTCGTTTGAAAGAGGGCGGCTAATTGCTTTTCCCATCCCCCCTAATCCAAGATTGTGCTCAGTTTCTAATGACCTCGTTCGCGATAGGAAGTTCAACTTTTACTCTTCCATGTTTCATTCAGGAACCGCAGTAAGAACGCCGATGAGAAGCCGTGAAAGAAGTTTGTGCATCTGCCGTTCTGTGGCTCTGTGTCGGGCAAGAGTAGCCGCCTTCTAAAGAGAGAAAATGAAATCTTCTTCAGGCTTCGGTCAAAACTCCACCATCTCCTGACAACAGCAATAAAGGACGCTGTAAGTTACACTACCCTGACATATCTGTTATAGCTGAGCGCGGAAAGAAATGGAACTGCAACTGCCGTTGCTCGCGCAACAGGTTTTTGGGATAGCGTGACGAAGAAGTCACTGAAATAAAATCACGAACAACGCCGTTAATGGAGACCTTGGCCTGCATTTTAGCACATGCTGGGATCCAGCGATAGGGAAGTCGAAACAGGCGCAATGAACGCGGAGACGACGCCACAATACGGCGGAACTGTGTACAACAGCGCCGTCACAGCCGGTATCTGGGGAATACACACTTCAAAAAAAGGTTTGCAAAGCCTCGGTTCCGAAGGTTCCGAATCCTGAACAGGAAATTGGAATAGGGATCAACATAAACATCATTTCCGCCCTTATTATTGCTCATGAAAACCATATCTTGCATGTTGTACCTCCATAAAGCGAGACCTTCAGAGGTGGTACCAGTAGTACGTCCTCTTGCACTGATGCATGCCTATATTCGTCGTGGCATACTAACCACAAGTTCATCAAGGCACTGTTAGTCCATATTGTCCCACTCCTCAACGGCGATTCGGCGTAGATCCCTCAGAGTGGTTGGTGGGTCAAGTCGTCCACAAACAGCCCTTTTCACTCTGTCCCAGGCATTTTCGGTAGGGTTCATGTCTGGAGAACATGCTGGCCACTCTAGTCGAGCGATGTCGTTATCCTGAAGGAAGTCATTCACAAGATGTGCACGATGGGGGCGCGAACTGTCGTCCATGAAGACGAATGCCTCGCCAACATGCAGCCGATATGGTTGCACTATCAGCCGGAGGATGGCATCCACGTATCGTACAGGCGTTACGGCGCCTTTCATGACCACACCAAAACATCTGGGAACCTCCACCTTCCTGCACTCGCTGGACAGTGTGTCTAAGGCGTTCAGCCTGACGGGTTGCCTCCAAACACGTCTCCGACGTTTTTCTGGTTGAAGGCGTATGCGACACTCGTCGGTGAAGAGAACGTGATGCCAATCCTGAGCGGTCCATTCGGCATGTTGTTGGGCCCATCTGAACCGCGCTGCATGGTGTCGTGGTTGCAAAGATGGACTTCGCCATGGACGTCGGGAATGAAGTTGCGTATCATGCAGCCTATTGCGTACAGTTTGAGTTGTAACGCGACGTCTTCTGGCTGCACGAAAAGCATTATTCAACATGGTGGCGTTGCTGTAAGGGTTCCTCCGAGGCATGATCAGTAGGTAGTGGTCATCCACTGCAGTAGAAGCTCTAGGGCGGCCTGAGCGAGGCATGTCATCGACAGTTCCTGTCTCTCTGTATCTCCTCCATGTCCGAACAACATCGCTTTCGTTCATTCCGAGACGCCTGGACACTTCCCTTGTTGAGAGCTCTTCGTGGCACAAACTAACAATGTGGACTCGATCGAACTGCGATATTGACCGTCTAGGCACGGTTGAACTACAGACAACACGAGCCGTGCACCTTCTTCCTGGTGGAAAGACTGGAACTGTTCAGCTGTCAGCCGGCCGGTGTGGCCGTGCGGTTCTAGGCGCTTCAGTCTGGAACCGCGTGACCGCTACGGTCGCAGGTTCGAATCCTCGGGCATGGATGTGTGTGATGTCCTTAGGTTAGTTAGGTTTAAGTAGTTGTAAGTTCTAGGGGACTGATGACCACAGATGTTAAGTCCCATAGTGCTTAGAGCCATTTGAACCATTTTTGATCAGCTGTCGGACCCCTCCGTCTAATAGGTGCTGCTCGTGCATGGTTGTTTACATATTTGGGTGGTTTTAGTGACATCTCTGAACAGTCAAAGGGACTGTGTCTGTGATACAATATCCACACTCAACGTCTATCGTTAGGAGTTCTGGGAACTGGGATGATGCAAAAATGTTTTGATGTGTGTATAATGGCGCACCAGTAGCTCCACTTGACATTGGCCGTTGTTAAAAGTTCGTGGCATTTTTAGAACTTGACGTGCCTAGAAGCCCGAGGGCATTTTATTGAATGTGACCAAGACTCTGCATCGTATAATATTATAGTATAGAGGTGACAAAATACATGGGACCGCGAGATATACAGATGAGAGTAAAATCGCGTACACAAGATATAAACTTGTATTGGCGGACTTGTTATTTCTACTCAGATGATTTATGTGAAGACGTTTCCAACGTGATTATAGCCGCACGATCGGAATTATTAGACTATGTACGCGGAATGGTACTTGGAGCTAGACGTATGGACTTTCCATTTGGGAAATTGTTAGGGAATTCAATATTCCGAGATCAAGAGTGTGCCGGGAATGCCTAATTTCAGGCATTACCTCTCATCGCAGTCAGCGCAGTGGGCGAAGACCTTTACTTAACCACCGAAAGCAACAGCGTTTGCGTACAGTTGTCTGTGCTAGCAGACAAGTAATGCTGCGTAAAGACGAGCGTATCCGCTACGACAGTGCTGCGAAATTTGGCGTTAATGGGCTATGTCAGCAGACGACCGACGCAGTATCTTTGCTAACAGCACATTATGGCCGGAAGCGCCTCTTTTGGGCTCGTGACGATACTGGTTGGACCCTGGACGAATTAAAAACAGTGGCCTGGTCAGATGAGTCCCGATTTCAGTTGTTAAGAGCTGATGGTGTGGCGCAGACCCCACGAAGCCATGGATCCAAGTTGCCAAGAAGGTACTGTGCATGGTGGTGGTGGCTCCATAACGGTGTGGGCTGTGTTTACACGGAATGGATTGCGTCCTCTGGTTATGTTCATTTACTTGGAGACCATTTGCAGCCATTCATGGATTTCTTGTTTCCAAACGACGATGGAATTTTTATGGATGACAATGCGCGAAGTCACTGGGCCACAGTTGTTCGCGATTGTTTGGAAGAACACCCTGGACAGTTCGAGCGAATCATTTGACCATACAGATAGCTCGACATGAATCCCATCGAACATTTATGGAACATATTCGAGAGGTCAGTTCGTGCACAACAACCTGCACCGACGGAAATTTCGTAGATATGGCAGCGTGATTCAATAGTTCTGCAGCAGACTTCCAACGACTTGTTGGGTCCATGTGACGTCGAGTTACTGCACTATGCCGGCAAAAAGAGGTCCGACACGACACTAGGAAATATGACTTTTGTCATCTCAACCCAAAAGTTTATAAAAAAAAAACGTCGGGAGGTGATACACAGAATTAAAACAGGATAGATTGCTCCATGAACGTATGTTGTACGAAGGGTTGTTGCCGATTTGCATACTACAACGTTACTGACGTGCAGTGGTCAAACTCCGGGAAGTGCTCAAAATGCCCGCTATGAGTAACAGTGCAGTCAATGTCTAAACATGCTCCAGCGAAACCAGTCGAGCATGTTTTTACCTTGTGAATAGTCCCATATGTTTTAAGGGTTACTCCGTTTCAGGTCGTCGGCGCCGCTGAACCAGAGAAACTGACACGTATCTCCATCGCCAAAAATGCCTAGTGCATTAAGATGAAGGGGAAAGCGTCGCCGGCCGGAGTGGCCGTGCGGTTCTAGGCGCTACGGTCTGGAACCGCGAGACCGCTTCGGTCGCAGGTTCGAATCCTGCCTCGGGCATGGATGTGTGTGGTGTCCTTAGGTTAGTTAGGTTTAATTAGTTCTAAGTTCTAGGGGACTGATGACCTCAGAAGTTAAGTCCCATAGTGCTCAGAGCCATTTGAACCATTTTTGGGATAGCGCCAACAGACTGGATCTCGACGACGGGTTAACCGAAGTGGGAAAGTGTTGTCCAAAACCAGCTGTACATGCAAAGTGAAACGCACTAGCGCCCCGTTAACATGAACGGCATGACGTTGCGAGCCTGAATCACGGCGTCAGCTGTTTGTGTATTACTTAGCCGGACATGTGGTGTTTTACTGCACGTCGTGTTACACATCCGTGTCCGGAACAAATTTAACAATGTGCTTCATGTAGGAGATACAGAATAACACTCAACTGGCATATCACCGTTATAACCGTTGCGAAACACACTGAAACACACTGTACATAAGCCCGCATCTCGTGGTCGTGCGGTAGCGTTCTCGCTTCCCACGCCCGGGTTCCCGGGTTCGATTCCCGGCGGGGTCAGGGTTTTCTCTGCCTCGTGATGGCTGGGTGTTGTGTGCTGTCCTTAGGTTAGTTAGGTTTAAGTAGTTCTAAGTTCTAGGGGACTGATGACCGTAGATGTTAAGTCCCATAGTGCTCAGAGCCATTTGAACCACTGTACATAAAATCCCACTCCTTTCGAATAAGCAAAGTGCAGACATTTGTTTAGCAAAGAACCTATACGAACAATTTAGTATTAATCTTTCCTGATCATCCTGCGTAGCTTCGAATATGCAGTCCCATTCGAATGTCTATTCGTTTCCCTGGCGTTCACAACGTTGAGAGAGAGAGTGTGTGTGTAAATATTATTGTTGAATACACTGTGCGGTCTACAGAGAACATTTAACGACTCGCAATGTATTCAGATTCGAGAGGCTCAAAGAACTGTTCAGCAGTAGGTCGATGATCTAGCCCCAACGCCTACCTCTTCCCTCGAGTACGAGCCAAGTGCATTAAATCGCTGCGTCAGCTCGCGCAGTGAAAGTAAGAGCAGGACAGGCTATAGCCGCGTCGGCACACAACAGTGAGGCAATGGATTTTTGCTTCTGTCTCAAAGTGAGAAAGCAAACACCATCGTTTGCGTCAACTGAGACTCTTACTGATGTAGATGATAAAAACAGAAAGCTCAAAGAGAGGCGCGAAAGAAGCAAATTTCCTCTCCGCCCTCAATCGATACGTGATTGTAACTTCCAAATGCGTTGGACGTCGAAAAGAAAATTTTGGTTTAGTAGTGCAAGACGCATCACCCTTTTTTATTTCTTGAACGATTCAAAATATCGAAAAGACGGATTTGGCAAGCAGGGGGCACGCAATTCTGTTAATGGTTAATACTAATAATTCTTGTAATAACGGAGATACTGTTAAAACTATGCTTTTTGAGAGGAACGGTGCAGTTTTTTTAACGGCATTCGAAAGTTTATGAAAAGAAGAACACAGTGATGGAACGCTTGCTAATGTTGACTTCGAAGCGTTTGTGAAACGTATTTTAGGGATGTGCTAAAACTGATAGGCGAGGCAGCGAATGCGCATACCTCTATAAAAATACTTCTAATGTTGGTGCACGTAAAGTAACCTTGTGTGGGAACCCCTCTTGACGGTCCAAAAAAAAAAAAAAAATGGCTCTGAGCACTATGGGACTTAACATCTGAGGACATCAGTCCCCTAGACTTAGAACTACTTAAGCCTAACTAACCTAAGGACATCACACACATCCATGCCCGAGGCAGGATTCGAACCTGCGACCGTAGCGGTCGCGCTGTTCCAGACTGAAGCGCCTAGAACCGCTCGGCCACAGCTGCCGGTTGTGATAGAGGGAGCAACGTTTCCAAGCATGCTTTGACCTCTTTTTCAACGTGGGGTCGAGCGCAGTCGTGTTGCAAAATCACTTTATCGTGCCTGTCGCTGTATTGCGGCCGTTTGTCTTTTAATGCTCTGCTCAAACGCATTAATGGCGTTCTATAACGAGCACCTGTGATTGTTTCACTTGGTTGCAACACCTCATAGTACAAGACGCCGAACTGGTCCCACCAAATGCAGAGCATGATCTTGGAGCCGTGAATATTCGGTTTGGCCGTCGACGTCGAAGCATGGCCGGGATATCCCCATGATTTTTTGCCTTTAGGGTTATCGTAATGAACCCATTTTTCGTCCCCGGTCACAATGCGATGCAGAAATCCCTTCCGTTTTTGCCTATGAAGCAACTGTTCACAAACACAAACGTCGTTCAACGTCTCTTGGTTTCAACTCGTACAGGACCCAAGTTTCTTCTTTCCGAATCATGCCGATAGCCTTGAAACGTTTTGAAATGGCTTGCTGTGTCAGTCCCACTAATCGTGCCAATTCTTCTTGAATTTTACGCGAGTCTTCACTCAGCAATGTCTCCAATTCTGCATCTTCGAAAACATTCTCTCTTCAATCACTATGCCGGTCTACGACGTTAAAATCACCGTTCTTGAAGCGCTGAAACCACTCACGACACTTTCGTCCACTAATAGCGTCCTTACCATATGTACTTGAGAGTTTCGATGAGATTCAGCCGCTGGTTTCTTAACATGAAACAAAACAGTATCACCTCCCGCAAATGACGAGAATAAGGCTCGTTAACTGACATTTTCAGTCACGAACAACTTTATGATGCAGACACAAATCGACTAATGTTTGAATGAGGTTATGTTGACCCAGCTAACTGCGTGACGTCTGCGTTCTGTTTCTTTCGACCGCTACTTACCGTTGTCGCCACCTATTGGCAAACATCGGAAGCAAAGATGTACACCTTGTAGCTACGGAGGCGGCCTATGTTCGGTGTCACTGCAAGTAAATAAGACGCGTCGCTGTTTACACTAAAGAGAAGAAGAACACAAAGGCGTACATAAATCTACCTAACCCGCCGCAACACGGCGCAAAGGAGGCTATAGCGAGCGTCGACCACAGTAGTAGTGTCTTCTCGGGAGAGCGGCGGCGAGAGTACAAGAACACGAGTGCCCGGCCTCGGGCAGTAATTATTTTCTTTCGGTGGCTTGAAGACTTCCTCGTGGGAGAGATGGACATACGGCGGTAACAGCCAGCGCTAAGTTTACACTCAGGAACGAGGGAAGTAGGGGTCGCGATCTATTTCCGAACGCCACGGGGCCCGGTCTCGGCGCAGCTGTTGCTCTTGCAGTAGCTACGGGTACGTAAGAGAACACTGTCACGTGGGGCGTCAGACAGTGATCTGTAAAGCTTCGAGAAAGAGCCAAAGGGAGATCAAACGGCGCAACTGGGTACCGATTGATGCAGCGCGAGAAATTTGTGATTCATATCTACATCTACAGGGTCTTTCAAAAATGACCGGTATATTTGAAACGGTAATAAAAACTAAACGAGCAGCGATAGAAATACACCGTTTGTTGCAATATGCTTGGGACAACAGTACATTTTCAGGCAGACAAACTTTCGAAATTACAGTAGTTACAATTGTCAACAACAGATGGCGCTGCGGTCTGGGAAACTCTATAGTACGATATTTTCCACATATCCACCATGCGTAGCAATAATATGGCGTAGTCTCTGAATGAAATTACCCGAAACCTTTGACAACGTGTCTGGCGGAATGGCTTCACATGCAGATGAGATGTACTGCTTCAGCTGTTCAATTGTTTCTAGATTCTGGCGGCACACCTGGTCTTTCAAGTGTCCCCACAGAAAGAAGTCACAGGGGTTCATGTCTGGCGAATAGGGAGGCCAATCCACGCCGCCTCCTGTATGTTTTGGATAGCCCAAAGCAATCACACGATCATCGAAATATTCATTCAGGAAATTAAAGACGTCGGCCGTGCGATGTGGCCGGGCACCATCTTGCATAAACCACGAGGTGTTCGCAGTGTCGTCTAAGGCAGTTTGTACCGCCACAAATTCACGAAGAATGTCCAGATAGCGTGATGCAGTAATCGTTTCGGATCTGAAAAATGGGCCAATGATTCCTTTGGAAGAAATGGCGGCCCAGACCAGTACTTTTTGAGGATGCAGGGACGATGGGACTGCAACGTGGGGCTTTTCGGTTCCCCATATGCGCCAGTTCTGTTTATTGACGAAGCCGTCCAGGTAAAAATAAGCTTCGTCAGTAAACCAAATGCTGCCCACATGCATATCGCCGTCATCAATCCTGTGCACTATATCGTTAGCGAATGTCTCTCATGCAGCAATGGTAGCAGCGCTGAGGGGTTGCCGCGTTTGAATTTTGTATGGATAGAGGTGTAAACTCTGGCGCATGAGACGATACGTGGACGTTGGCGTCATTTGGACCGCAGCTGCAACACGGCGAACGGAAACCCGAGGCCGCTGTCGGATCACCTGCTGCACTAGCTGCGCGTTGCCCTCTGTGGTTGCCGTACGCGGTCGCCCTACCTTTCCAGCACGTTCATCCGTCACGTTCCCAGTCCGTTAAAATTTTTCAAACAGATCCTTTATTGTATCGCTTTTCGGTCCTTTGGTTACATTAAACCTCCGTTGAAAACTTCGTCTTGTTGCAACAACACTGTGTTCTAGGCGGTGGAATTCCAACACCAGAAAAATCCTCTGTTCTAAGGAATAAACCATGTTGTCCACAGCACACTTGCACGTTGTGAACAGCACACGCTTACAGCAGAAAGACGACGTACAGAATGGCGCACCCACAGACTGCGTTGTCTTCTATATCTTTCACATCACTTGCAGCGCCATCTGTTGTTGAAAATTGTAACTACTGTAATTTCGAAAGTTTGTCCGCCTGAAAATGTACTGTTGTCCCAAGCATATTGCAACAAACGGTGTATTTCTATCGCTGCTCGTTTAGTTTTTATTGCCGTTTCAAATATACCGGTCATTTTTGAAACACCCTGTACATACAAATTCCGCAAACCATAATACGGTTCATGTCGGAGGGTGCCTTGAATCACTACTTGTCATTCCCCTTCCTGTTCCACTGGCAAAGAGAGCGTGGGAAAAACGACTGTCTATAAGGCTCCTTGCGAGCCCTAATTTTTCTCATCTTACCTTTCTGCTACTTATGAGCAATAGTGCCTCGCGAGAAAAGTGTGATCTTTCCTACTGGGATTCCCATTTGAGTTCACGAAGCATTTTCGTAATACTTGCGTGCTGATCGAACCTACTGGTAACAAATCTAGCAGCAACACCCTTGCTTTATTCCGACCTGGTGGGGAACCCAATTACTCGAACAGTACCCAAGAATGAATCGCACTACCTTTCGATATGCCGTCTCCTTTATAGATAAGCTACACTTTCTCAGAAATCCTCGTCCGGCCATCCAGTTTTTAGGCTGTAACTTCTGAGCCAGACACAACTTCACAGACGCTTTCCTGCGTTTTTTGGTGCTGTTGGGAGTGCTGTGTCCGTCGGTGGACACGTTAAACACCCAAACACACAGAGGGAGTCGTTCGGCAAGCCAGTCTCCAGAACTGCACCCGCTCTGGCACCCGCGCGTGTTAACGTGACCGATCCGGGACGGGGAGGTCTGCCGGCCCCGGATGGAATCCGCACGACGGATTAACGGCGAAGGACCGGCGTGCCTGCCTAGATGGGGTTTTTATGAGGTTTTCCACATCCTAATTATTGAATACCGGGCTGTTTCCCATGTTCCGTCTCAGATGGCCCCCACGCTTGCACACAATATACACAGACAAACTGGGCACAATGCTTCTGTCCTGGAGTGAGGGGTGCGGGTGGGGGGGAGGGGTGAATAGGAGACTGATGACCTTAGCTATTTGTTCTCCTTAAACTCTTACACAGCATCGACATTTAGCATCCAGTGCGGCGCCACATAGTTATGGTCAGACGCCATAGAGGGTACTACATGTAATTTAAAGAGTCTTATCCATACGCCTTGGTTATGGTCTGATACCACAGAGCGCGGCCAAATCACGTGCTATATCACGATACGATACGATATTGCAGTGCCTGTGTTCAAATGG
This sequence comes from Schistocerca cancellata, assembly GCF_023864275.1. NCBI lineage: Eukaryota > Metazoa > Arthropoda > Insecta > Orthoptera > Acrididae > Schistocerca > Schistocerca cancellata. The sequence goes on along the minus strand of NC_064634.1, from coordinate 356,338,042 downwards.
TTCAAATGGCTCTTAGCACTATGCGACTTAACTTCTGAGGTCATCAGCCGCCTAGAACTTAGAACTAATTAAACCTAACTAACCTAAGGACATCACACGCATCCATGCCCGAGGCAGGATTCGAACCTGCGACCGTAGCGGTCGCTCGGTTCCAGACTGTAGCGCCTGGAACCGCTCGGCCACTCCGGCCGGCAGTGCCTGTGTTATTCTGAATTACGATGCAAAGTTCCTTTGGACATGCATGCATAACACAGACACTAATATATCGTATTTATCTTCCGACGCCTGTCAAGCGACTTTCAAATAACATGTCTCACCTGTACTGGAACATACGCTGATGAGCCAGAACACTGTGACCACCGACCTACTGTCGATACAAGCTCGTCGAGGCCATAGCAGCGTCGCCTGTCGAGGAATCACTGCTAGCAGACACACGCACGGTGCATCGGTGAGCGTGCTGTCCGTGTGTGGAATGAGGAAGGCACGTAGCCTGTCTTTTGACCGAGAACAGATTGTGCTGGCCGGCACGAGCATTTCGGAAACTGCACGACTTGTCGGTTGTTCGAGGAGTGCTTTGGTGGGTATCTTAAACAAGTGGTGAAACCAATATGAAACCACGCCCAGAAATCGTGGGGTTGGGCGACCACCCCTGATTACAGATGTCGGACATCGTGGGCTGGGCAAACTAGTAAAACACGACAGGCTGCGAACTGTGGCGGAACTAATATCACACATTAATGCTGGGCAGAATACAAGTGTGTCTGAATACACAGAACACCGCATGCCAGTATCAATGTTAACAAAATAACATCGGCAACTACGACTGATATGCACAGTGACCATCGGCTCTTTACGTTTGCCCAGCGGCAGAGCGTTACATGGTCTGATGAACCCCATTACCTTCTTCATCGTGCAGATGGAAGAGCGCGAATCCGTAATCTTTCAGGGGAACGTCTCCTTGACACCTGTACCTGCGGGACAGAGAGAAGATGGCGGTGGCTCCACTATGTTCTGGGGAACGTTCATGTGAGCGTCCACGGATCCAGTAGAGCTCGTGAAAGGCACCATGACTGACAAAGGCGTATCGTACACTGTTTGCAGACCACGTACATCCCTTCACGATGATCATTTTTCACGGCGGCACTGTCATTTTTCAACAAGATAAAGCGCCATGTCAGAAGGGCAGGAGGAATACAATGGCGAGTTCCATTTGATGTGCTGGTCCCGCAGCTCGTCAGATCTGAACCCGATCGAACACATCTGACATGTGATTGAATATGACGACAGAGCCCATCGCCCCCAGCCCTGGAATTTACGGGAATTAGGCGACTTGTGCGTGCAGATGCGTTGCCAACTCCCTCCGGCAACCTACCAAGGCCTCATTGCTTCCACACACGACGCGTCGCAGCTGTTATCCGTGCCAAAAGTGGACAAACCGGCTGTTAGGTAGGTGGTCATAAAGTTCTGGCTGATCGGCGTACCTAATAGATGTACGAGTACAGGTTGTAGACGCATGGTTCATGACGTATGGACGTTTGGGTCTGGCCGTGAACCGTGCACGGATATCCAAATGGTAAGGCGACCGCTCGCGGTAAACGGGAAATCTGGGTTAGAATCAAGGTCGGGCGCAAATTTTCATTGTCGTCCTTCGATTCTACAGCTGATGGTTGCCCATATTTGCAACTGCGAATGTACACTCCTGGAAATTGAAATAAGAACACCGTGAATTCATTGTCCCAGGAAGGGGAAACTTTGACACATTCCTGGGGTCAGATACATCACATGATCACACTGACAGAACCACAGGCACATAGACACAGGCAACAGAGCATGCACAATGTCGGCACTAGTACAGTGTATATCCACCTTTCGCAGCAATGCAGGCTGCTATTCTCCCATGGAGACGATCGTAGAGATGCTGGATGTAGTCCTGTGGAACGGCTTGCCATGCCATTTCCACCTGGCGCCTCAGTTGGACCAGCGTTCGTGCTGGACGTGCAGACCGCGTGAGACGACGCTTCATCCAGTCCCAAACATGCTCGATGGGGGACAGATCCGGAGATCTTGATGGCCAGGGTAGTTGACTTACACCTTCTAGAGCACGTTGGGTGGCACGGGATACATGCGGACGTGCATTGTCCTGTTGGAACAGCAAGTTCCCTTGCCGGTCTAGGAATGGTAGAACGATGGGTTCGATGACGGTTTGGATGTACCGTGCACTGTTCAGTGTCCCCTCGACGATCACCAGTGGTGTACGGCAAGTGTAGGAGATCGCTCCCCACACCATGATGTCGGGTGTTGGCCCTGTGTGCCTCGGTCGTATGCAGTTCTGATTGTGGCGCTTACCTGCACGGTGCCAAACACGCATACGACCATCATTGGCACCAAGGCAGAAGCGACTCTCATCGCTGAAGACGACACGTCTCCATTCGTCCCTCCATTCACGCCTGTCGCGACACCACTGGAGGCGGGCTGCACGATGTTGGGGCGTGAGCGGAAGACGGCCTAACGGTGTGCGGGACCGTAGCCCAGCTTCATGGAGACGGTTGCGAATGGTCCTCGCCGATACCCCAGGAGCAACAGTGTCCCTAATTTGCTGGGAAGTGGCGGTGCGGTCCCCTACGGCACTGCGTAGGATCCTACGGTCTTGGCGTGCATCCGTGCGTCGCTGCGGTCCGGTCCCAGGTCGACGGGCACGTGCACCTTCCGCTGACCACTGGCGACAACATCGATGTACTGTGGAGACCTCACGCCCCACGTGTTGAGCAATTCGGCGGTACGTCCACCCGGCCTCCCGCATGCCCACTATACGCCCTCGCTCAAAGTCCGTCAACTGCACATACGGTTCACGTCCACGCTGTCGCGGTATGCTACCAGTGTTAAAGACTGCGATGGAGCTCCGTATGCCACGGCAAACTGGCTGACACTGACGGCGGCGGTGCACAAATGCTGCGCAGCTAGCGCCATTCGACGGCCAACACCGCGGTTCCTGGTGTGTCCGCTGTGCCGTGCGTGTGATCATTGCTTGTATAGCCCTCTCGCAGTGTCCGGAGCAAGTATGGTGGGTCTGACACACCGGTGTCAATGTGTTCTTTTTTCCATTTCCAGGAGTGTCTTATGGGACTTAACTGCTAAGGTCATCAGTCCCTAAGCTTACACACTACTTAACCTAAATTATCCTAAGGACAAACACGCACACCCATGCCCGAGGGAGGACTCGAACCTCCGCCGGAACCAGCCGCTTCATTTAACAGTTCTGGCTCGGAGCTCTCCTTGAAGTAACCGATTTGTAACAGTTCGTAGTGTCACCGTGCTGCCAACTGCTGCTCAAATTGCTGCTGCAGATGCAGTGCGATGCGCCAGACCCAAACGCCGAACTGTATGGTCTTCCCTCTCGGCCGGCCGCTGTGGCCGAGCGGTTCTAGGCGCTTCAGTCCGGAACCGCGCTGCTGCTGCGGTCGCAGGTTCGAATCCTGCCTCGCACATGGATGTGTGTGATGTCCTTAGGTTAGTTAGGTTTAGGTAGTGTAAGTAGGCTGTTTAGGTTTTTATGTTGGTAACGCCACGTAGCGCTCTGTGTGCAGTCTGTAACTGGTTGGCGTTGTTGGAATATTTGCTATTGTAATGTTGGGCAGTTCGATGTGAACAGCGCGTAGCGTTACGCAGTTGGAGGTGAGCCGCCAGCAGTGGTGGATGTGGGGAGAGAGATGGCGGAGTTTCGAGAGCGGACGATGTGGACGTGTGTCCGTCAGAATAAGGAAATTTGTGAGACTGGATATCATGAACTGATTTATATATTATGACTTTTGAACACTATTAAGGTAAATACATTGTTTGTTCTCTATCAAAATCTTTCATTTGCTAACTATGCCTATCAGTAATTGGTGCCTTCAGTAGTTAGAATATTTTATTTAGCTCGCAGTATTGGCGCTCGTTTTATTGCAGTACTTTGAGTAACGAAGGTTTTTGTGAGGTAAGTGATTCATGAAAGGTATAGGTTATTGTTAGTCAGGGCCATTCTTTTGTAGGGATTGTTGAAAGTCAGATTGCGTTGTGCCAAAAAAAAGTCAGTTTACTGTTGATCAGAAATAAGTAAAGAGAGAAATGTCTGAGTACGTTCACTTTTGCTTATCTGTTTGAAAATGAAATAACGTAAGAGGTTTACCAGCACAGTCATTCATAATTTTTCTAAGGGGATGTTTCAGTAGTTCTAAGTCTAGGGGACTGATGACCTCAGATGTTAAGTCCCATAGTGCTTAGAGCCATTTGAACCATTTTGAACTTCCCTCTCGGTAGAGCCACATAGCCGTCTTGAGCCCGATCTTCTTGTGACCATACATTCTAGCGACCACCGCTGTCAGCAATTGTGTTCTGCAAAGTCTTTCTGTAGTATCACAGCCCTGTTACCCGCCCTCGTTCAAACTGAGTGAGGCGTTGATAATGGCGTCTTTGTCGCCTTAAAGACATTATAGATTAACATCAACTGACCACTACCAATCCCAAAGGTAACTAACGCTCACGGCCATTACTGCATGTATTTATAGCAAACCTAACGCCACTCTCATGCGACTGGCTCGAAACTGTAATAGAAATCGTTTTTTGAGTTGCAGAAACACGACTACCAACTTTTGTTTATGTTGCATAACACGTTCTTGCAATTTTTTTCCCTGTCAGTGCATTATACATGCTATCTGTTTCTTAGGACGCCCATATCCGGTCCGGCACACAGTTTTAATCTGCCAGGAAGTTTCAGAACGTAGGTACGTTTGAAAATTTTATTTCCGTTGTTCCAATGTACCTTTGTGAACTTTTCATTTCTGAGAACGCATGCCGTTACAGCGTGGTTGCCTGTAAATACCACATTAATGCAATAAATGCTCAAAACATAAAAGTTCGAGGCTTTACTTTTCAGCACGCCCTCGTACTAGCAACACGCCCCAGCTTCGCACGGACAGCACTAAGCACAGGGTGACGATTACTGAAATGCCTGAAATCGAATCGTTATAACCTGTGAACTGTTCGCGTTACGACGTTCAAACTGCACGGTTGGCAGCGGGGCATGATGGGAATTAGTATGTGCATGCATGGTTTTATTAAGAAACGAAGCTCAGTTTCATTTGGATGGGTTCGTCAATAAGCAAAATAGAAATCTCTTCACCTTCAATGGGTGACTGTGTAGCGTCCGTGTCCAGTCACGGAGTAATCGGTACGATATTCCTTGATGGCCCGGTGACTACCGAAAGGTACGTGAAGTGTTGGGAAGATGATTTTATCTCTGTTATCCAAAGCGACCCCGATTTCGCCCAGATGTGGTTCATGCAAGACGGAGCTCGACCCCGATGAAGCAGGAGAGTGTTTGATGTCTTGGAGGAGCACTTTGGGGACCGCATTCTGGCTCTGGGATGCCCAGAGGCCACCTCGATTGGACGCCACATTCTCCGCATCTGAACACATGCGACTCCTTTATGGGGGGGATGCATTAAACACAAGGTGTACAGCAATAACCCCAAAACCATTGCTGAGCTGAAAACAGCTATTCAGGAGGTCGTCGATAGCATCGATGTTCCGACACTTCAGCGGGTCACGATCAATTTCGCTATTCGCCTGCGCCACATCATCGCCAATGATGGCAGGCATATTGAACAAGTCATAACCTAAATCCGAATATCTGTAGTAATGTTTACATGTTCAATTCACTGTGTGCATGCCGTAGTTTGTAGGTAATTTACATTTTTTTATTCATACACTTCAATAATTGTCACCATCAATTTACGGCCTGTAGACTTGTTTGTACACTACTGGCCATTAAAATTGCTACACCACGAAGATGACGTGCTACAGACGCGAAATTTAACCGACAGGAAGAAGATGCTGTGATATGCAAATGATTAGCTTTTCAGAGCATTCACACAAGGTTGGCGCCGGTGGCGACGCCTACAACGTGCTGACATGAGTAAAGTTTCCAACCGATTTCTCATACACAAACAGCAGTTGACCGGCGTTGCCTGGTGAAACGTTGTTGTGATGCCTCGTATAAGGAGGAGAAATGCGTACCATCACGTTTCCGACTTTGATGTCGGATTGTAGCCTATCGAGACTGCGGTTTATCGTATCGCGACATTGCTTCTCGCGTTGGTCGAGATCCAATGACTGTTAGCATAATATGGAATCGGTGGGTTCAGGAGGGTAATAAGGAACGCCGTGCTGGATCCCAACGGCCTCGTATCACTAGCAGTCGAGATGAGAGGCATCTTATCCGCATTGCTGTAACGTCTCGATCGTTTGCAAGACAACAACCATCTGAACGAACAGATCGACGACGTTTGCAGCAGCATGGACTATCAGCTCGGAGACCATGGCTGCGGTTACCCTTGACGCTGCATCACAGACAGGAGCGCCTGCGATGGTGCACTCAACGACGAACATGGGTGCACAAAGGGCAAAACGTCATTTTTTCGGATGAATCCAGGTTCTGTTTACAGCATCATGATGGTCGCACCCGTGTTTGGCGACATCGCGGTGAACGCATATTGGAAGCGTATAGTCGTCATCGGCAACTGGCGTATCATCCGGCCGCATGCTATGGAGTGCTATTAGTTACACGTCTCGGTCACCTCTTGTTCGCACTGACGGCACTTTGAACAGTGGACGTTACATTTCAGATGTGTTACGACCCGTGGCTCTACCCTTCATTCGATCCCTGCGAAACCGTACATTTCAGCAGGATAATGCACGACCGCATGTTGCAGGTCCTGTACGGGCCCTTCTGGATACAGAAAATGTTCGACTGCTGCCCTGGTCAGCACATTCTCCAGATGCCTCACCAACTGAAAACGTCTGGTCAATGGTGGCCGTGCAACTGGCTCGTCACAGTACGGCAGTCACTACTTTTGATGAACTGTGGTATCGTGTTGAAGCTGCATGGGCAGCTGCACCTGTACACGCCATCCAAGCTCTGTTTGACTCAATGACCAGACATATCAAGGCAGTTATTACGGCCAGAGGTGGTTGTTCTGGGTACTGATTTCTCAGGATCTATGCACCCAAATTGGGTGAAAATTTAATCACATGTCAGTTCTAGTGTAATATAATTGTCCGATGAATACCTATTTATCATCTGCATTTCTTCTTGGTGTAGCAATTTTAATGGCCAGTAGTGTAGAAGAAGATAAACACCGTTGTCTTAACTGCCGTTTGTTGTTCATGTCAGATGAACATCTGCACGAACGCGGCGTCCCTGTGGTCAGAGAAGCCACTATTTCTGCCCCCCGCTGGCACGCCGCGCGGCTCCGTTTTTTCAGCGCAGTCGGCGACCGCGACGGCCTCGCGGATTTAGCGGCACGGCGGCTGGCATTTGGCAGCGAGCGCCGCCAGCTGGGCGTGTCCGCCTGTCAGTGGCAAGTAGCGAGCCGCGAACCCGCCGTCACCCGGCACGGCAGGCGCTGTCCAGGCCGCGCTTCGGCTCCCACCTCCCGCTTTAGCTGGTACCTGCCACAGCGGGCAGGGCAGGCCGCGGTGCAACTGGCGACCCCAACTGTCTCTCCTTCATCGACATCCTAACGGAAACTCTTCTATCACATTAAATGAGACAGGGTGGTCCATTGATCGTGACCGGGCCAAATATCTCACGAAATAAGCGTCAAACGAAAAAACTACAAAGAACGAAACTTGTCTAGCTTGAAGGGGGAAACCAGATGGCGCTATGGTTGTCCCGCTAGATGGCGCTGCCGTGGGTCAAACGGATATCAACTGCGTTTTTTAAAATAGGAATCCACATTTTTACTACTTTTTCGTGCAGTACGTAAAGAAATGTGAATATTTTAGTTGGACCACTTTTTTCGCTTAGTGATAGATGGCGCTGTAATAGTCACAAACATATGGCTCACAATTTTAGATGAACTGTTGGTAACAGATAGGTTTTTTTAAATTAAAATATAGAACGTAGGTACCCACAATGAGATTTTCACTCTGCAGCGGAGTGTGCGCTGATATGAAACTTCCTGGCAGATTAAAACTGTGTGCCGGACCGAGACTCCAACTCGGGACCTTTGCCTTTCGCGGGCAAGTGCTCTACCGCAGTAGAACACTTGCCCGCGAAAGGCAAAGGTCTCGAATTCGAGTCTCGGTCCGGCACACAGTTTTAATTTGCCAGGAAGTTTCAGAAAGTAGGTACGTTTGAAAATTTTATTTCCGTTGTTCCAATGTACCTTTGTGAACTTATCATTTCTGAGAACGCATGGTGTTACAGCGTGGTTGCCTGTAAATACCACATTAATGCAATAAATGCTCAAAATTATGTCTGTCACCCTCAACGCATTTGCCAATACGTGTAACGACATTCCTCTCAACAGCGAGTAGTTCGCCTTCTGTAACAATCGCACATGCATTGATAATGCGTTGACGCATGTTGTCAGGCGTTGTCGGTGGATTACGATGGCAAATATCCTTCAACTTTCGCCACAGAAAGAAATCCGGGGACGTCAGATCCGGTGAACGTCCTTCGACGACCAGTGCACCTGTCATGAAATATCCTATTCAACACCGCTTCAACCGCACGCGAGCTATGTGCCGGACATCCATCATGTAGGAAATACAACGCCATTCAGTCATGCAGTGAAACATCTTGTAGTAATATCGGTAGAACATTACGCAGGAAATCAGCATACATGGCGCCATTCAGATTGCCAACAATAAAATGGGGGCCAATTATCCTTCCTCCCATAATGCCACACCGTACATTAACCCGCAAAGGCCGCTGATGTTCCACTTGTCGCAGCCATCGTGGATTTAGCGGCTTATTAGTGCTTATTATGTCGGTTTATGTTACCGCTGTTGGTCAATGACGCTTCGTAGCTAAATATAACGCGTGCAAAAAATCTGTCATCGTCCTGTAATTTCTCTTGTGCCCAGTTGCAGAACTGTACACGAGGTTAAAAGTCGTCACCATGCAATTCCTGATGCGTAGAAATACAGTACGGGTGCAATCGATGTTGATGTAGCATTCTCAACAGCGACGTTTTTGAGATTCCCGACTCTCGCGCAGTTTCTCTGCTACTGATTTGCGGATTAGCCGCGACAGCAGCTTAACCACCTACTTGGTTGCAGGTCTTGTTTGACGTTTCACATGTGGGTGAACACTTCCAGTTTCCTGAAATAACGTAACTATCCGGCGAACGGTCCGGACACTTGGATGATGTCGTCCAGGATACCGACCAGCATACATAGCACATGCCTGTTGGGCATTTTGATCATAATAGCGATACATCAATACGATATCGACCTTTTCCGCAATTGGTAAACGGTCCATTTTAACACGAGTAATGTATCACGAAGCAAATACCGTCCGCACTTTCGGAATGTTACGTGATACCACGTACTTCCACATTTGTGACAATTGCGGCGCCATCTATCACAAAGCGAAAAAAGTGGTCCAACTAAAACGTTCGTGTTTCTTTACGTACTACACGAATATGTAATAAAAAAATGGGGGTTCCTATTTTAAAAAATGCAGTTGATATCCTTTGACATATGGCAGTGCCATCTAGCGGGCCAACCATAGCGCTATCTGGTTTCCCCCTTCAAGCTAGACAAGTTTCGTTCTTTGTAGTTTTTTCGTTTGATGCATATTTCGTGAGATATTTGGTCCGGTCACTATCAATGGACCACCCTGTATAGTTCCAGAGTCTTTTCCAAGTCCCAGACATCTGTTATGTGTACATGCAACTGAATCGACGAACGAAAATTTGTACCGAGACCGGAATTCGAACCCCGATCTCCTGCTCACTAAACACATATGCTAACCGCTACGCCATTCCTGCACAGTAGCTTTACTCAGCTACTGGGACTACCTAAGCACGCCTCCCTCCTCAGTCCAAATTTCTATTCACATCCCACTTCGTATTCCCCTAAACTCGAACAGCACTGCCGAGGCTGTCCAAGTGTACTGGAACAGCACTGTATGCAGACTGGACTAAAGCAATTGCTGATTTCTTTCCCTCTTTTGTATATATCGTCGCACCAGGAGTTAGTTCATAATTAAATCCACTTTGGTCACTGTTCCAAATGCAGTTCGCTGTATCTGGACACTTGGCAGTTTTCTGGTTTACTTCTTCGACCAAACTGGCCCCAGACTGGCGAATAGCTTGGTCTTCCTGTACATCCCTGGTTGTCATGAAAGCAGCGATATGCCTATGGCACAGCTTCTATTCTTTCTTGAGATGTGCTATGAAAGCTTCAGAACATTTAAACTTTGTGTGCCCACTTTCGATTGCTTTCTGCATTGCCTACTCTTTCAGGTGCCAGTACTTGACACATTTTCCTTTATTCCTTTCTATATCAAATTGGGATGTTCGATATGCTTTTCATAGATAGGTTACAGCTTTACGTGGAGACCTGACCAGAGAACGAACAATGATGCCTCCAGAGTATTTACCATGTGACAAACTACGTACAGACCTGATCCTGCCTTCTATCAACTGGTCTACGCTACGTAGACCTGCAAGGTTCTCGAGTGTTATGCTTTTAACATACACTAAAGAGCCAAAGAAACTGGTACACCTGCCTAATATCGTGTAGGGTCTCCGTGAGCACGCAAAAATGCCGAAACACGACGTGGAATGGGCTCCATAATGCCTGAAGTAGTGCTGGAGGGCATTCACACCATGAAGTCTGCGGGGCTGTCCATAAATCAGTCAGAGTACGAGGGAGTGCAGATCTCTTCTGAACAGCACGGTATAAGGCGTCCCAGATATGTTCAATAATGTTCAAGTCTGGAGAGGTTGGTGGCCAGTGTTTAAACTCAGAATACTGTTCCTGGAGCCACTCTGTAGCAATTCTTGTCGTATAGGGTGTTGCATTGTCCGGCTGGAATTGCCCAAGTGCGTTGGAAGGCACAATGGACATGAATGGATGCAGGTGATTAGACAGAATGCTTACGTACTTCACCTGTCAGAATGTATCTAGAGGTATGAGCAGTCCCATCACGCCAACTGCACACGCCCCACACAATTATAGAGCCTCCACCAGCTTGAACAGTCCCCTACTGACATGCAGAGTCCATGTATTCAATGACTTTGTTTCCATACCAATACACGTCCATTCACTCCATACAATTTGAAACGAGACTCGTCGGACCAGGCAACATATTTACTGTCATCAACAGTGCAATGCTGGTGTTTATGGGTCCAAGAGAGGCGTAAAGCTTTGCGTCGTGCAGTCATCAAGGGTACACAATTGCGCCTTCGGCTCCGAAAGCCCATATCGATGATGTTTCGTTGAGTGGTTCGCACGCTGACACATGTTGATATCCCAGTATTGAAATCTGCAGCAATTTGCGGAAGTATTGCACTTCTGTCACGCTAAACGATTCTCTTCAGTCGTCGTTGGCCCCGTTCTTGCAGGATTTGTGGTAAGATCTTATGGGACCATACTGCTGTGGTCATCGGTCCCTAAGCTTACACCCTGCTTAATCTAACTTAAACTAACTTACGCTAAGGACAACACACACCCATGCCCGAGGGAGGATTCGAACCTCCGACGGAGGTAGCCGCGCGGACCGTGATAAGGCGCTTCAGACCGCGCGGCCACACCGCGCGGCTCTTTTGCAGGATCTTTTTCCGGCCGCAGCGATGTCGAAGATTTGATGTTTTACCGGTGATATTCATGGTACACTCGTGAAATGGTCGTACGGGAAAATTCCGCTACCTTGGAGACGCTGTGTCACATCGCTCGTTCGCCGACTAGAACACCACGTTCAAACTCAAATAATGGCAACCTGCCATTGTAGCAGAGTACCCGATCTAACATCTGCGCCAGACACTTGTTATCTTATAGACGCGTTGCCGTACGCAGCGCCGTATTCTGTTTACCCATCTCTGTATTTGAATACGCATGCTTATAGCAGTTTCTTTGGCGCTTCTATGTAAGACGTGAGCAAATACTTGCTTCGATGTATTTTGTATATTTGACGAGGGCAGTCTGTTTTTGCTGATGCCTTAATTGCGGCACCAAAACCCACTTACTAGCACTATACTAGTCAATCTGAAGATACATTAGGCGAAACGTGCGTCAAGAATAAATAAAGCAGTAAAATCAATTCTGCAATCAAGATCTGTTTTCACCACGTTCTGCACATTGCCCGCCATTAAGTGGAGATCCCTGTATGATAGTAATGATGCTTTAAAAATGATTTAGCTTCGTGACCAAAATAGAGTCGAATAGTGTTGTTTTGACCGCTCAGCTAATTTCATTTTACTCCTCAATGGATAATTACCCCGCAGATTGGGAACCACTGGTCTAGATTGTACGTTCCTCAGTCCCTCGTGAGTCCAGCAACACTTGCTGGGCAGAGAGCCGAGAGTGAAAGTGGAGCGCGGCCTGTAGCCGCCACGCAGGCGACGCCTCTTTGGGCCAGCGTGCGGGGGCGGGACAAGACTGCTTCCCACGCGGCGACGGCGGCGAAACCGAAAGTCAGCTGCGGCGGCTGGCCGAGGGTGCGTGGGCACCTCACTGGGTCACGCGTGGGCGGCCGGTGGCGGCCCGGAGGACTCGGCTCGGCCTTGACCTGACGCACCCAGCTGTGCTTAGTGCGTAGCCCGGTCACGTGGTCGGAAGGCTCTTCGGAAGGAGCGCGAGGGACGCCGGCTCCATCCAACCTCAAAGAGAGTTGCGACAGGCCCCGGACGCGAGTCGCTTGCTAAGTCGCCGCCGAGGCCCTGCAGAAGGCTGGTGTTGTACGTCGTCACTGTCGTAAATATTGACGGTCTTTTCAGACCTGTGCAGGCTCCCGACGACACGGCTGTGTTTAAAAGCAGACAGAAACATTAATTTACAGAAAGGAAAATTAAGAGACCTCTGGACGCTATTACAAATTGAAAATCAAAATTAGGCAGGATAAACCGAAAGAAAAATACAATTTCTAACCTCAATTTTTCCTTATTTACAGTGTCTGATCAAAGGTATCGCGATACCTCTATGTAATGCGGAATTGACCACTAATTCTTGGGATGATTTGGGGGAGGAGACCAAATTGCGATGTCATCGGTATCATCGGATTAGGGAAGGGTGGGAAGGGAAGTCGGCCGTGCCCTATCAAAGTAACCTACCCGGCACTTGCCTGAAGCGATTTAGGGAAATCACGGAAAACCTAGATCAGGATGGCCGGACGCGGGATTGAACCGTCGTCCTCCCGAATGCGAGTCCAGTGTGCTAACCACTGCGTCACCTCGCTCGGTCCCCACTAAGTGTCAGGAGAGGCCGACCGCCAATGCAAATGGGGCAGGGGGGGGGGTATTTTGCTGTCAGTAGAGAAACAATAACAGCAGAATGGGTCCATCAGAAGATTTGAGTGGCCACGAACGTGGGCTAGTCGTTGGATGACACCTGAGTAGCATAAACATCAGGGACATTTCATACCTTCTAAAGCAGCCCAAGTCATGTGATTGTGAAGTGGAAACGTGAAGGAACAATAACAGCTAAACCGAGACCAATCAGCCTCATGTACCGACGGACAGGTTCAAAATGGTTCAAATGGCTCTGAACACTTTGGGACTTAACATCTGAGGTCATCAGTCCCCTAGAACTTAGAACTACTTAAACCTAACTAACCTAAGGACATCACACACATCCATGTACGAGGCAGGATTCGAAACTGCGACCGTAGTGGTCGCGCGATTCCAGACTGAAGTACCTAGAACCGCTCGGCCACACCGGCCGGCCGACGGACAGGGATCGTCGAGCATTACGGGGGGTGGTTGTAAAAGAACACATCAAATAAGCAGAAGGAAACTCGTGAGGGCTACCATCCGTCCAGCTAGCACAATGACTGCGCATACAGAGAACGGTCGAGCAGATCCTCATATCCCACACGTTTCAGAAATTAATCAGCGCTAATCGACGCTTAAGGAGGTGTAAAGAGCGACGCCATCGGATAGTGGATGACTGGAAGTGAGTGATTAAGCGTGATAAATCACGCTATACCCTGTGGCATTCCGATGGAAGGATTTAGGTTTTCCGAACCCCTGGAGAACGTTACCTACCGTCCTGTGGTAAATGGGTGAAGTGCGGCGGTGCTATTTTTAGGGTAAGAGGGGGTTTCTCGCTGTTAGGTTTGGATCCCCTCACTGGACTTAACAAAACGCTAAATGCGGAACGATAGGAACACATTTATAGTGTTATGTACTGCGTACAGCTGAGGAACAATTCGGAGACCGATGATCGTTTGTATGAGCATGACAGTGCACCCTGTCATAAAGTATCACCTGAGAGGCAACGGTTTGTGGACAATAATATTCCTGAAATTGGACTGGTCTGTCCAAAGTGCTGGCCATTCCTCCAGTCTGGCGCAGTTGTTAGATCGGTTACTCTGCAACAATGACAGGTTGTCAAGATTTAAGTGAGTTTCAACGTGGTGTTATAATCGGCGCACGAGCGGTGAGGCACAGCATCCCCGAGGTAGCGATGAAATGAGGATTTCTCATACGATTATTTCACGAGTGTACCGTGATTATCAGGAATCCGATAAAACATAAAATCTTCTACATCGCTTGCGGCCGGAAAAAGATCCTGCAAGAACTGGACCAACGATGACTGAAGAGAATCGTTCAACATGACAGAAGTGCAACCCTTCCGCAAATTGTTGCGGATTTCGTTGCTGAGCCATCAGCGAGTGTTAGCGTTGGAACCATTCAACGAAACATCATCGATATGGGCTTTCGGAGCCGAAGGCCCACTCGTGTACCCTTGATGACTGTATAACACAAAGCTTTACGCCTCGCCTAGGCCCGTCAACACCGACATCGGACTGTTGATGACTAGAGACATGTTGCCTGGTCGGACGAGTCTCGCCTCAGTGGCGCCATAATGATGCGAGGCGTGTGTAATTGGAGTGATATGGAACCCCTGATACGTCTAGATACGACTCTGAGGTGACACGTACGTAAGAATCCTGTCTGATCACCTGCATCCATTCATGTCAATTGTGCATTCCGACGGACTTGGGCAATTCCAGTAGGACAATGCGACACTCCACACGTCCACAATTGCTACAGTGTGGCTCCAGGTACACTCTTCTGAGTTTAAACACTTCCGCTGGCCACCAAGCTCCCCAGACGTGAACAATATTGAACATATCTGGGACGTCTTACAACGTGCTGTTCAGAAGAGATCTCCACTCCCTCGTACTTTTACGGATTTATGGCAACCCTGCAGGATTCATGGTGTGAATTCCCTCCACCAGCTTGAACAGTACGGTGCTGACATGCAGGGTCCATGAATTCATGAGGTTGTCTCCATAACCGTACACGTCCATCCGCTCGATACAATTTGGAACCCGACTCGTCCGACCAGGCAACATATTTACAGTCATCAAAAGTCCAATGTCGGTGTTGACGGGCCAGACGAGGCGTAAAGCTTTGTGTTAAGCAGTCATCAAGGGCACACGAGTGGGCCTTCGGCTCCGAAAGCCCATATCGATGATGTTTCGTTGAATGGTTCGCACGCTGACACTTGTTGATGGCCAAGCATTGAAATCTACAGCAATTTGCACTTATCTCACGCTGAGCGATTCCCTTCACTGGTTGTTGCTTCCGTTTTTGCAGTATCTTTTTCCGGTCGCAGCGATGTCGGAGATTTGATGTTTTACCGGATTCGTGATATTCACGGTATGCACTTGAAACGGTCGCACGGGAAAATTCCCAACTTCATCTCTACCTCGGGGATGCTGTGTCCCATCGCTCGTGCGCCGACTGTAACACCATGTTCAAACTCATTTAAATCTTGATAACCTGCCATTGTAGCAGCAGAAACCGATCTAACAACTGCGCCAGAAACTTGTCTTATATAGGCGTTGCCGACAGCGGTGCCGTATTCTGCCTGTTTACTTATTTTTGTATTTGAATAAGCGTGCCTATACCAGTTTCTTTTGCGCTTCAGTGTAGATGTAGATATGTGTGGGCAGCTGAAAAACGCCGTACTCGCTGGTGTGTTTCAGGTGTAACGTTGTGCCTGACTTCGCTGCTGGCGTCATCCAGAGCAGGCGAGGACGGCCGCTGGGTCTGGGGTAGCAGCGGCCGCAGCTTCGTCTCCGACCGAGACCCCTACTACAACAGGGATCGCTACCCGCCCGTCACCGGCAGCTACAGGTGGGACTGCAGTCGCAACGCAGAGCTCTCTGACGTATCCTCAATCACGTCCTCTTTCCCTTATCACTGGTCTGAATTCAACTTTTTGTGCTGCAGTCAAGAATTTTGTAGCTAACCCTAAACATCCTCACAGGCCTCGCACGTAATGTACTTATTACAGTTTACTGACTTCGACTCTTGTTGTCATTTTAAAAAATATAGCTAAAAGGCAAATTTATACAGAACATTAAAAAAGGTAAAACTGTAAACCTGAAACTTTTCTGCAATGTGTCATCCAGACTGTCTTAAATATGGCAATACTGGGGCTGATGGTATTTGAGAACATAACTTATTGTTATCAGTGGTTGGGTTTGTCTTCTATTTTGTTGGTACTATCCAATGCTGCGTCGGTTTTACCATCAAACAAGTAACACATTATTCAACTATTACCCTTGGCAATGAGTTATATCGTTTTTTGCAAGCAGTGCATCACAATTGGCGCTGTGGCCGAGCGGTTCTAAGCGCTTCAGTCCGGAACTGCGCTGCTGCTGCGGTCGCAGGTTCGAATCCTGCCTCGGGCATGGATGTGTGTGATGTCCTTAGGTTAGTTAGGTTTAAGTAGGTCTAAGTCTAGGGGACTGATGACCTCAGATGTTAAGTCCCATAGTGCTTAGAGCCATTTTTTTGCACCACAATTGGAGCTACACCATATGTTACGTAAGAAATTTACGTCAACAGAGAGCGCTAGTGTGCTTTTATTAAAAGCATCTGATTAAAGAAGTCTTGTCATATTGATCTTCAGTATTTTCCTATGGCATTAATAGATCTTTAAAAAATGATTTCTATGATCTTTTATATTTCTTTTACATTATTTATTTAGTCGACCATTTAACCACTACGATACTAGCGACTACGCAAGATTTTAAATTTTGACGAATTCCATTTGGCGTCTGAATATATGTTATCAAGAAGATCTTCAAAAAATGTTGAAATTTTTATTTCGATTGTGATGTAACAGTTCTGTAGCGCACAATTGTATGAGCCAATTGTTGTTGTGGTCTTCAGTCCTAAGACTGGTTTGATGCAGCTCTCCATGTTACTCTATCCTGTGCAAGCTTCTTCATCTCCCAGTACCTACTGCAGCCTACATCCTTCTGAATCTGCTTAGTGTATTCATCTCTTGGTCTCCCTCTATGATTTTTACCCTCCACGCTGCCCTCCAATACTAAATTGGTGATCCCTCGATGTCTCAGAACATGTCCTACCAACTGATCCCTTCTGCTAGTCAAGTTGTGCCACAAACTCCTCTTCTCCCCAGTTCTGTTCAATACCTCCTCATTAGTTACGTGATCTACCCATCTAATCTTCAGCATTATTCTGTAGCCCGACATTTCGAAAGCTTCTATTGTCTTCTTGTCCAAACTATTTATCGTCCACGTTTCACTTCCATACATGGCTACATTCCATACAAATACTTTCAGAAATGACTTCCTGACATTTAAATCTATACTCGATGTTAACAAATTTTTCTTTTTCAGAAACGCTTTCCTTGCCACTGCCAGTCTACATTTTATATCCTCTCTACTTCGACCATTATCAGTTCTTTTGCTCTCCAAATAGCAAAACTCCTTTATTACTTTAAGTATCTCATTTCCTAATGTAATTCCCTCAGCATCACCCGATTTAATTCGACTACATTCCATTATCCTCGTTTTGCTTTTATTGATGTTCATCTTATACCCTCCTTTCAAGACACTGTCCATTCCGTTCAACTGCTCTTTCAAGTCCTTTGCTGTCTCTAACAGAATTACAATGTCATCGGCGAACCTCAAAGTTTTTATTTTTTCTCCATGGATTTTTTATTACCTACTCCGAACTTTTTTTTTTGTTTCCTTTATTGATTGCTCAATATACAGATTGAATAACATCGGGGGTAGGCTCACTCACTTCCCAACCACTGCTTCCCTTTCATACCCCTCGACTCCTATAACTGCCATCTGGTTTCTGTACAAATTGTAAATACCCTTTCGCTCTCTGTATTTTATCCCTGCCACCTTTAGAATTTGAAAGAGAGTATTCCAATCAGCATTGTCAAAAGCTTTCTCTAAGTTTACAAATGCTAGAAACATAGGTTTGCCTTTCCTTGATCTTTCTTCTAAGATAAGTCGTAGGGTCAATATTGCCTCACGTGTTCCAACATTTCTACGGAATCCAAACTGATCTTCCCCGAGGTCGGCTTTTATCAGTTTTTCCATTCGTCTGTAAAGAATTCGCGTTAGTATTTTGCAGCTGTGACTTATTAAACTGATAGTTCGGTAATTTTCACATCTGTCAACCCTTCTTTCTTTGGGATTGGAATTATTATATTCTTCTTGAAGTCTGAGGGTATTTCGCCTATCTCATACATCTTGCTCACCAGATGGTAGAGTTTTGTCGGAACTGGCTCTCCCAAGGCTGTCAGTAGTTCTAATGGAATGTTGTCTACTCCTGGGGCCTTGTTTCGAGTCAGGTCTTTCAGCGCTCTGTCAAACTTCACGCAGTATCATATCTCCCATTTCATCTTCAACTACATCCTCTTCCATTTCCATAATATTGTCCTCAAGTACATCGCCCTTGCATAGGCCCTCTATATACTCCTTCCACCTTTCTGCTTTCCCTTCTTTGCTTAGAACTGGGTTTCCATCAAAGCTCTTGATATTCATGCAAGTGGTTCTCCTTTCTCCAAAGGTCTCTTTAATTTTCCTGTAGGCAGTATCTATCTTACCTCTAGTGAGATAAGCCTCTGCATCCTTGCATTTGTCCTCTAGCCATCCCTGCTTAGCCATTTTACACTTCCTGACGGTATCATTTTTGAGACGTTTGTATTCCTTTTTGCCTGCTTCATTTACTGCATTTTTATACTTTCTCCTTTCATCAATTAAATTCAATATTTCTTCTGTTACCCAAGGGTTTCTACTAGCCCTCGTCGTTTTACCTATTTGATCCTCTGCTGCCTTCACTATTTCATCCCTCAAAGCTACCCATTCTTCTTCTACTGTATTTCTTTCCCCCATTCCTGTCAATTGTTCCCTTATGCTCTCCCTGAAACTCTGTACAATCTCTGGTTCTTTCAGTTTATCCAGGTCCCATCTCTATAAATTCCCACCTTTTTGAGCCAATTAAGGATCTTTTGAGTTTCCTTTAATTAAGGTCTATGGTCACAATCTTTTTTGTTTAACAGATTTCCGGTTTCGGTCTTTAATGACCGTCATTAGATCAAAGTTCTAATGTACTGCAGCCATTTGTTTTTATGAAACAGATCTGATGATGGTCATTAAAGACCGAAACCGGTAATCTGTTAAACAAAAAAGATTGTGACCATAGACGTAAATTAAAGGAAACTTATTACATATACGGGTCACTGTGTTTTTCGTGACGATGTCGCAACTTGTAAGGATCTTTTGTATAAATTTTGGTTGATCGCTTCACCAGTAACATATGAATAAACACATTGTAAATCGGCGTTTCTTGATATATTTCAAAGGTGATATGCAAATATACCTGCTGATTTTGTTTAATAAAAGTGGGTTTTAAAATACTGTATCTGAAAGAAACTGAGTTAGTTAGTTTTTGGAATATAGACGGCGTTACCCACACTACATGGCGCAAACTGAGGTTGCTGTATTGTTTTAAACAACAACCTCAGTTTCCTTCTGCCTGTACACAAGTCACTCAAATGGTATATCGACTAAAAAGAGATCATTTCTATTGGATAACATGGCGTTTTATTTGTTGTTTTATGTAAATAAATTCTGGTTCTGTAATTTCCTTGCATTTTAGCACTGAAGATGTCTATTTATAGCTGAGATCTGGATATGCAATAAACAATGGGATTGCTACTGATTCCGGTGTGCCTGCCTTCCTTGCCATCCAGTGGCTCTCTTGTCCAGCCCTTGCAGAGAAAGATTAATTAATTATGCTATTAATAATATTTCGAATAAGCGATTCACGCATGAGGCAAAACTATAAATCTAATGATCATTAGCTGATGGCATGAATACATAACAAATTGGAAAAATAATATGCAAATTTCTAATACAATATTAATTTTTCTCTCTATTCTGATCCTACCGATTTCTTGCCTTGATACGGGACAATCAGATGGTGAGAACAAAATAAATTGATATTCGCTGAACACAGAATTTCAGGGTGTCACAAGATGGCGTAAATCGATTAAGAACAGAGCCATTGCATTGAACTACCTCGGAAGGGGGGGGGGGGGGAGGGGGGGTGACTTCTTTTGCGCGGCTTTGTCCTCCTGGCACCATCGCAGAGTACCAAACTAAGTGCCAGGGAGTCTTCCTCCGCCATTCTGGCTAAATAGCTGCAGGGGTGGTCAGTGCTTCCTCCGCCGTCCCCCACCCTCCCCCCTCTCCCCCCTACTTCCATCAGTAAAGTAGTAAATTTGGCTATAGGAACTAATTCTATCCAGAGTACGCACTTCACTGTGTCTTTGGAGACAATAATAATACCACGGAGACCCCCTCTCCGAGGCCATTCTCATGCACATTCTTGACGGAGCACTCGCGGACACAGCTATATGTTCAAAAGTGTATGAAATCTTAAGGGACTTAACTGCTAAGGTCATACGTCCCTAAGCTTACACACTACTTAACCTAAATTATCCTAAAGACAAACACACACCCCCATGCCCGAGGGAGGACTCGAACCTACGCCGGGACCAGCCGCACAGTGCATGTCTGTAGCGCCTTAGGCCGCTCGGCTAATCCCGCGCGGTGCAACTATACGATGGTGCTGTCAAGTTGTGCTAAGGTATTAATGAGGAAATTGCCGTCATATTTGTTTGCCATATACCGGCTCCATTACTTTGGAGCCAGTCTTGTGTAGAACCATATCGGTAGGAATACAGTTCCACCGAGGGAGTATGCACACGGCTACCCAGACCGCCGTATTCCCCTGCGAAAGCGGCTTCCTCTCAGAGCTGACTGCACATCACACACCAATACTGACGTTTCCGTGCTTTCCGACCTTTGTATTCAATCTCGAATTCTCTCGTGGTCAAGTAGATCTACCATCTGTTTCTCAAGCTGCCATGCTTTACTAGTTACACTGGCTGGACAGACATTTAATTTCTTCTTTCACTCTTCCCCTTGTAACTTCTAATTCCCTTGAACGGCTGAGTAGACTCTTATTCAACATACCAATAAACAGAAAATAGCGTACCCTATGCAAAAGAATTAAAGGTACTTCCTAAAGGAGATGTATTAAGTAGTAAGCAGTGGGAAAATACTAGCTGAAAAAGACTGCGTGACAGAAAAAAATACACTACTGGCCATTAAAAATGCTACACCAAGAAGAAATGCAGATGATAAACGGATATTCATTGGACAAATATATTAGACTAGAACTGACATGTGATTACATTTCCACGCAATTTGGATGCATAGATCCTTAGAAATCAGTACCCAGAACAATCACCTCCGGCCGTAATAACTGCCTTGATACGTCTGGGCATTGAGTCAAACAGAGCTTGGATGGCGTGTACAGGTACAGCTGCCCATGCAGCTTCAACACGATACCACAGTTCATCAAGAGTTGTGACTGGCGTATTGTGACGAGCCACTTGCTCGGCCGCCATTGACCAGACGTTTTCATTTGGTGAGAAATCTGGAGAATGTGCTGGCCAGGGCAGCAGTCGAACATTCTCTGTATCCAGAAAGGCCCGTACAGGACCTGCAACATGCGGTCGTGCATTATCCTGCTGAAATGTGGGGTTTCGCAGGGATCGAATGAAAGGTAGAGCCACGGGTCGTAACAAATCTGACATGTAACGTCCACTGTTCAAAGTGCCGTCAATGCGAACAAGAGGTGACCGAGACGTGTAACCAATAGCACCCCATACCATCACGCCGGGTGATACGCCAGTATGGCGAAGACGAATACACGCTTCCAATGTGCGTTCACCGCGATGTCGCCAAACACGGATGCGACCATCATGATGCTGTAAACAGAACCTGGATTCATCCGAAAAAATAACGCTTTGCCATTCGTGCACCTAGGTTCGTCGTTGAGTACACCATTGCAGGCGCTCCTGTCTGTGATGCAGCGTCAAGGGTAACCGCAGCCATGGTCTCCGAGCTGATAGTCCATGCTGCTGCAAACGTCGTCGAACTGTTCGTGCAGATGGTTGTTGTCTTGCAAACGTCCCCATCTGTTGACTCGGGGATCGAGACGTGGGTGCACGATCCATTACAGCCATGCGCATAAGATGCCTGTCATCTCGACTGCTAGTGATACGAGGCCGTTGGGATCCAGCACGGCGTTCCGTAATACCCTCCGGAACCTACCGATTCCCGACCGCGAGCAGCAATGTCGCGATACTATAAACCGTAATAGCGATAGGCTACAATCCGACCTTTATCAAAGTCGGAAACGTGATAGTATGCATTTATCCTCCTTATACGAGGCATCACAACAACGTTCCACCAGGCAACGCCGGTCAACTGCTGTTTGTGTAAGAGAAATCGGTTGGAAAGTTTCCTCATGTCAGCACGTTGTAGGTGCCGCCACCGGCGCCAACCTTGTGTGAATGCTCTGAAAAGCTAATCATTTGCATATCACAGCATCCTCTTCCTGTCGGTAAAATTTCGTGTCTGTAGCACGTCATCTCCATGGTGTGGCAATTTTAATGGCCAGTAGTGTAAATGAAAGAATTAAGACGGCGCGTGATGCTTTCGGCAAAGTCAAATATTTTTCAGAACCAAGCTTCCACTGTGTCTCTAACGGCAAGTATACCATCAGCGTGGGGTCCAGTTCTGCCTTGTAACAGCGAGACACGAATTTTTATTGTGAAAACGATTTATAAATTGAGGGTTGTTGAGCAAGCAGTGGAGAGAAGTGCGGTGAGAATTAATGGGAGGCAGGAAAACAAATAAAAGTGAAGCAGTGAACAGAAGTTAAGCGTGGGAGGCCGGCCGCTGTGGCCAATCGGTTCTAGCCGCTTCAGTCTGGTTCCGCGCGACCGCTACGATCGCAGGTTCGAATCCTGCCTCCGGCATGGATATGTGTGATGTCCTTAGGTTAGCTAGGTTTAAGTAGTTCTAAGTTCTAGGGTACTGATAACCTCGGATATTGAGTCCCATAGTGCTCAGAGCCATTTGAACCATCTGATTTTCAATCGGAGGGGATGTAAACAAAAGTATTCCTGAATTTGTGCTGCGTTGCCGCAGGCCCCCGCCGCCCATCTACGAGCCGGAGCCTGGGCCTGACCCTTCGCGGCCGCCGCCCCCACCGCCGCCTCCGCCACCCCCGTACGGCCGGCCCGACTACCGGCCACGGCCCCCTGGTGGCCCGCCCCCACCGCCCCCGGGCACGCCCGTGCTGACGGGCCCCGTGCCATCCTGGGAGCAGCGGCCCACGCCCCCTGGTGGCTTCAAATCGTACGACCGCTGCAAGTGCGCCCACTCCTTCAACTGCAACTCGCCTGGCATTGTCTTCGTAAGTACCACCGCCTCGTAGCATAGGAAAAGGCCAGTACTAAATAAAACTGGAAAGAGTGTGTGTGTGTGACAGAGAGAAAGGAACAGACAGGGAGAGAGAGAGAGAGAGAGAGAGAGAGAGAGAGAGAGAGAGAGAGAGACTATCCACAGTGGATGAAAAGGACTGATACACTATCTCATCCAAAGTATGGGGACAGATGGATTGGTAGGTTGATTTTGGGGGAGGGGACCAAACATCGAGGTCATTGGTCCCGTCGGATTAGGGAAGGATGGGGAAGGAAGTCGGCCGTATCCTTTCAAAGGAACCATCCTGGCATTTTCTTGAAGCGATTTATGTAAATCACGGAAAACCCAAATCAGGATGGCCGGACGCGGATTTGAACCGTCGGCCTCCCGAATGTAAGTCCAGTGTACTAACCACTGCGTCACCTCGCTTGGTTTGGGACGATATGAGTGTACATTAACAGGGTACGTGACCAACTTTCACCTTTAAGAGGGCTTGAACATTGTTGAGGAAGCTGTCTGGTGAACGAATGGCAGCCCATTCTGCCTCAACAGCCGTAATGTGGTACGGTCGGATACGGAGCGAAGTTGACGTATCCCAAAAGTGTTCCATTGGTCAGAAAAGTCCATTTCAGGGATGTTATTGTCCACAAACCATTGTGTCACAGGTGCTGCTTTACGACAGGGTGCACTGTCATGCAGTGCACAGACATAATGCTGTTCATATCCTTCCGCATATAGTGTTTTCTTAAGCTCAATAAAGGAACCACACCCTAATCACGAGAAACAACCCCCTATTTTAACACCACCTTCTCCATACTTCACTGTTGACACTACACATGATGGCAGACAACGTCCTCCAGATATTCGCCTAACCCTAACTCTCCAATCGCATTGCAGTAGTGTATAAAGTGATTCATCACTCCAAATGACTTGTTTCCAGTCATCTACTGTCCACTGGTGTCACTCTTTACACCGCCTCAAGCTTCGCCCAACATTGACTTTAGAAATGTGCGGCTTATGAGCAGCTGCTCGACTATTGTACCCCATTGCTTTTAATTCCCCATGGACAGTCATTGTGGTTTCTGGACTGCTGGTAGCACTTTGGAACTCACGAATGATTCCTTCAGCTTATTTCATATGATTTTTTTACACCACCCTCAACAGTGCTCGACAATCTCTGCCTGTTAGTACCTGAGATCTGCCAGGTCTTGGTTTATCTTCGGTTGTCCCTTCTCATTTCCGCTTCATAATAAAATGACCGTCGACTTGGGCAGCTTTAGAAGGGTTTAAATGTCCCTGGTGGATTTGTTTCTCAGGACATATCCGATGACTAATCGACGTTGGAAGTGTGAGTTCTCCCGATTTTCCCGTGCTGCTTCTCTACCGAGAATACGACTGTACCGACTGATAGATGCACGAAGTGATCACGTCATGCTCTGTAGATCATCTTATTGTGGCTCCGACAATGACTACACGCAGATGAATTTTATCCGATTTGCTTTTGTCAAGGGTCCTGATGACTACGTCACGTAACATCGAAATCGATAGCTTAGTAAAGAGTTCAGAATTTATGGCTGAAGGTGTTCTACTGTTTGACCAATCGTTGGCCAACCGAAGTCGCAGTCACCATCTTCAACAAAGATGAACATTCAAAGATACAACTTAATTTAGGTTTCCCAAAGTTTGTCTGAATCACTAAATTCTTTGAAGAAGCCTATAGTAGACTTCTTTCCCCAATTAGTGAGTACCCTGTTTCTAATGACCAAGGTGTCACCATGACGTTAGACTAACCTTCCCTCCACACAAACTTTGCTATAAAACAGGCACTCATAGTTTGTTGTTTTGAACTGTATTGTAAAAGCCGTGGTGCTTCGTTCTTTGGATTGCTGTGTTCCACCTGTTCTTTCGATGTCGTCAGACCATCCATTTTTTCCTCAACAGTCTTCTGACTGGTTTGATGCGCCTCGCCACGCCTTCACTCCCGTCTATCTTGCTTGCAACCAACTTCTTAGTTATTTGCTGGATATTTTACAATTTCTGTCTTTCCCTATTCTCTATGACCCACGCTAGTACCTTGGAAATAATTCCTTGATGTCTTCACACTTGTCATCCTTTCCCTCCTTTTTGTCCCTGTTACAATATGTTCCTTTCTTCGCCGATTCTGCGGAGAACCTCCTTATTTCTGATTAGTCCACCTAATTTTCAGCATCCTTCTATAGGACCACATCTCAAATTCTACTATGCTGTTCTTTTCCGGTTTTTCTCACAGTTCATGATTCACTTCCATATAGTGCTGTACTCTAAATGTACATTCTTATAACTTTTTCCCTATATTAAGAGTGATCTTTGGTAGTAGCAAACATTTTTTGTGCAGGAATATCCTAGTCTTCTATAATGCAGTGGTTTGTTCAAATGGATCTGAGCACTATGGGACTTAACTTCTAAGGTCATCAGTCCCCTAGAACTTAGAACTACTTAAACCTAACTAACCCAAGGACATCACACACATCCATGCCCGAGGCAGGATTCGAACCTGCGACCGCAGCGGTCGCGCGGTTCCAGACTGTAGCGCCTAGAACCGCTCGGCCACCCCGGCCGGCCGCAGTGGTTTGTAATGTCTTCTGCATCATCATATCATTAATAATTACCGATTCTTCCGCCTTTTAGGATCAGTTTCCCACCACAACTGCAACAGCATGCGCCGAAACTCTGTCAGTTTCTCTGTCCTCCTTGATAAAGCAATTGGCAGAACGAGAGTGACTTCTTGTACTGGAGGTCTCCGGCTGCCATTACTATTGATTTTTATTCATAATGTAAGCTGTAGGATCGAACTTGAGAACCAAGGCGTTTTTGATTAGTTGTCAAAGACGCTACTCCTACATCACAGTGACCCATCCTTTCAAGTTGCCAATATTTGTTGACCTGGTGATGACTTAAAATCAAAAATAGTGGAAAATAAACGAGATATTAATATAACACCTTGTGCCATTCCCTCCATTTCCCTCTATTTTCACACAATCTCTTCATTTCCACGATTGTTTTCCCACGGCTTTATCCCAGTTTCTCCAACCTGTCCCCCTGCATGATGTAGGATACTCCTCGTCCAGCATTTCAGACAGTTATTCAGCTTCATTTCCTCTCCCATTCTCTTAATATGATCACAACACTTCAATTCATACTCCTAAACCAGCACACTCATTGATTTCTTTTCCTCAATCTCTTCTCGACTTTTTTTCATTTATAACTCGATTTCTTCTGATCTATAGCCGGCAGGAGTGGTCGAACGGTTCTAGGCGCTACAGTCTGGAACCGCGCGACCGCTACGGTCGCAGGTTCGAATCCTGCCTCGAGCATGGATGTGTGTGATGTCCTTAGGTTAGTTAGGTTTAAGTAGTTCTAAGTTCTAGGGGACTGATGCCCTCAGAGGTTAAGTCCAATAGTGCTCAGAGCCATTTGAACCATTTTTATCTGATCTTTCGTAATTTCTCCTCATAAACTTTATTCCTGGGGCAATGATCCTACGTAGGTGTTCCCGTGGTAGTGTTAAGCTCTCCATACTATACACTCTAATTAGTATCCAAATAATTGCATTGTAAATCTGCATTTTAATTTTCGTACTTTTCGCTTCCTTTCCCATTATTGTGTTATTCATGTGATAGGACGCTGAGACTACCTCCGTAGTTGTATTTAGCACATCTTGTTCTATTCTCCCATCACTATTTAGTATGGTGACAAGACATTCAAAATTGCCAACTTTTGCAACAGTCTTTCCATTAAATAATGTATTGAGGTCTTCTTTCTGTCTGTTGTATTCTGAAACCCCATTACTTCCCTTTATCTATATTCACCATCATTTCATTCCACTCCAGTTCTTCAAACCATTCCACTATGGCCTGCTAAGCTCTTTCTGGTATATCATCTGCCTAGAGTAATATTTGCAGATAGACTAGTCGTAGCCGCGCGGGATTAGCCGAGCGGTCTCGGGCGTTGCAGTCATGGACTGTGCGGCTGGTCCTGGCGGAGGTTGTCGTTAGGATAATTTAGATTAAGTAGTGTGTAAGCTTAGTGACTGATGACCTTAGCAGTTAAGTCCCATAAGATTTCACTCACATTTGAACATTTGACTGGTCGTAGCCTCCAAATTCCAGGCTTTGTTCTGTGAGTTCGCTGCTTGCACTAGTGCTGATTATACGTAGCAAACTGAAATTATTTCTCAAACAAGAAACCTAATTCAAAGTTCTCACTGTATCCATACCGGAGGTGGTAGTCCCACAGTGCTGTGGAAGGGCTTCCGTGGACTTTAGAATGATTGGTAAGAACATTGTACTATGCGAAGCTTTCAGAGGATGTCTGTGGCGTGGACATCGCACAGAAACTGAGTCTTGTTTTGCAGTGCGCACGCGATAGAGCGAAAGAAAGAGAGACACTGGTTTCGGAACCTGGTTCCACAAACAGTTTCAACTTGTCACGTCTAAACCAGTTAGAAATTGTCGCTAATGTTGTTGTTGTGGTCTTCATTCCTGAGAGTGGTTTGATGCAGCTCTCCATGCTACTCTATCCTGTGCAAGCTTCTTCATCTCCCAGTACCTACTGCAACATACATCCCTCTGAATCTGCTTAGTGTATTCATCTCTTGGTCTCCCTCTACGATTTTTACCCTCCACGCTGCCCTCCAATACTAAATTGGTGATCCCTTGATGCCTCAGAACATATCCTACCAACCGATCCCATCTTCTAGTCAAGTTGTGCCACAAACTTCTCTTCTCGGCAATCCTATTCAATACCTCCTTATTAGTTATGTGATCTACCCATCTAATCTTCAGCATTCTTCTGTAGCACCATATATCGAAAGCTTCTATTCTCTTCTTGTCCAAACTATTTATCATCCATGTTTCACTTCCATACATGGCTACACTCCATACAAATACTTTCAGAAACAACTTCCTGACACTTAAATCTATACTCGAAGTTAATAAATTTCTCTTCTTCAGAAACGCTTTCCTTGCCATTGCCAGTCTACATTTTATATCCTCTCTACTTCGACCATCATCTGTTATTTTGCTCCCCAAATAGCAAAACTCATCTACTACTTTAAGTGTCTCATTTCCTAATCCAATTCCCTCAGTATCACCCGACTTAATTCCACTAAATTCCATTATCCTCATTTTGCTTCTGTTGATGTTCATCTTATATCCTCCTTTCAAGACACTACCCATTCCTTTCAACTGCTCTTCCAAGTCCTTTGCTGTCTATTACAGAATTAAAATGTCATCGGCGAAACTCAAAGTTTTTATTTCTTCTCCATGGATTTTAACACCTACTCCGAATTTTTCTTTTGTTTCTTTTACTGCGTGCTCAATATACAGATTTAATAACATCGGGGAGAGGCTACAACCCTGTCTCACTCCCTTCCCAACCACTGCTTCCATTTCATGTCCCTCGACTCTTATAACTGTCATCTGGTTTCTGTGCAAATTGTAAATATCCTTTCGCTCTCTATATTTTACCCCCGCCACCTTGAGAACTTGAAAGAGAGTATTCCAGTCAACATTGTCAAAAGCTTTCTCTAAGTTTACAAATGCTAGAAACGTACGTTTGCCTTTCCTTAATCTAGCTTCTAAGATAAGCCGTAGGGTCAGTATTACCTTACATTTCCAACATTTCTATGGAATCCAAACTGATCTTCTCCGAGGTCGGCTCCTACTAGTGTTTCCATTCGTCTGTAAAGAATTCGCGTTACTATTTGGCAGCCGTGACTTATTAAACTGATAATTCGGTAATTTTCACATCTGTCAACACCTGCTTTCTTTGGGATTGGAATTATTATATTCTTCTTGAAGTCTGAGGGTATTTCGTCTGTCTACATCTTGCTCACCAGATGGTAGAGTTTTGTCAGGACTGGCTCTTCCAAGGCTGTCAGTAGTTCTAATGGAATGTTGTCTATTCCCGGGGCCTTGTTTCGACTCAGGTCTTTCAGTGCTCTGTCAAACTTCACGCAGTATCATATCTCCCATTTCATCTACATCCTCTTCCATTTCCATAATATTGTCCTCAAGTACACCGCCCTTGTATAGGACCTCAATATACTCCTTCCACCTTTCTGCTTCCCCTTCTTTACTTAGAACTGGGTTTCCATCTGAGCTCTAGATATTCATACAAGTGGTTCTCTTTTCTCCAAAGGTCTCTTTAATTTTCCTGTAGGCAGTATCTATCTTACCCCTAGTGAGATAAGCTAATATCTTTGGTGTTTTCTGTACAGGGCAGCTGCGACGCTGGCAAGCAGTACTGCTGCTATGACTTGAAGCCCCAGGGCGAGGGCTTTGGTATCGACCGACCCTACGGAGGCGGCGGTGAAGGCCCCGTCACGTTCGGGGGTCGACCCGACGGTCCTCGAGACATTCCGGAAGTGCTGGTGGGTCCTGGCGGGCCCACAGGGATCATTGGAGGCCGACCGAGGCCGGAGTACTACGACGACGACGACTATGACGGGTTCGGCAGGTCCGCCAAGAAGGACAAGAAGCTCTGAAGCACCCACCTCCTGAGAGCGACCAGCGTGTGCCGCCCCAAGTAGTCACATCCATCTCCGAGGCAGCCAGAACACCTGCCAGTTGAATGAAATCACCAATGCATCTTAGTCAATCGTACATTTCATGCTCCAAAGTTGCTGTTCGGTTAGCACAGCTTCGTGATTCACGCTTGAGAAAGTCCAGTGGTTGGACAAGCTGCCATCCACTTGGCGGTCCTTCTCTGACCCACAGTTCTAACAGTGTTGCCAGTTTTACCGAGAAACTCGCGATATTGAGAATGCGCTAGCGAGTGCATGCCGTATCGCAGTGCTGCTTTCCTCCACCCGTAAACATTGTTCACGAAGTTATTTTAATCAACTTAATACCTCCCTTGTATGTATTTCATCCGTGGTTCTAATAATCAAGACATCACCCTGGCAGTGAAGGAAATGTGTTACATATCCATCCGATAATGGGGGACTTTTTAGTGACAACAGCTTTTTAGTAACAACTGTCTGACTGTTCAGTGATTGTCATCACAGCAGGTTACGGAACAACAGTTTCCACCTCTTTTTCTTTTTATTGTTGCGTGTGTGTATGTGTGCAACTTTCAAATGTATTAGGACGAATAAGAATCAGGCTGAAAGCTCAGTCTCCATCCACAAAATTATTTTGATTCGAGACATCAATGGATCTTGATAAGATCCAAATCAGTCCATTTCAAGCCATTTCATTGTGCTTCCAGTGTGTAATCAGAAGAACTGCTCTAATGTATTTTGCACCCTCTTCATCTCGCGTACATAACGAACAAAGAACACAGAATTTCTTCTTCAAGTCACGTCAAGAGATTTCATTCAGTGTAAGGGACTCACAAGGGTCCAATAGGCGAAAGCTACCTTAAATGTAAACTGTATATTGTGTATATTAGTATTAAAGGTATCTTTCTTCTTATAAGTCAACCTGAGAAAAATGTGCATTATTTATTCTTAAATATTCTAAATAAATAAGTAAATACAAAGATAGATTTGTCTGATTTTCCACACCTACTTATTATCTGACCTTTTGCTGACGGAGAAACTCCAAAGAAGAAAAAAAGGAACTGTTAGTGCAGAGATATGTTTCAGTCACTGATATTTTGCTGCTTCAGAAAGTATTGCAACATATGTTTGAAACCAACAGTTGAAACTTAAAATTCTACGTAGTAGCGGATGGTTGTAATTCAACTGACTGTGTGCGGGCTGCAGTGCGGGCTGTATACATTGCAGGATGCCGAAACATCGTAGACGTGTTCATTAATCAGTGCACTAGTTCCACTTTCTGCCACCCGGTGAAAATATGGCATTGTAAGCAGTCATAGTGTGGTGAGGATGCAGTAAAAGGGGCCTGGCACGTAATTAGGACATGGTCACAAGTTGTAACACGTGTTCAGTATGATATCCCGACTCAGCAACATGCTGCATCCGTAACACGGGATGGACGACAGTTGCTCGCAGCATATCCATCGTAATCAGAGCGATATGTAGTCGTATGGTAGTTTTCACATCAGGAAGAGTCTGAATACGTCCCTGATTGACGCGATCTTTCAGATATCCCTACAACCAGAAGTCACATGGATCTGGCTCGGGGCATCTGAAAGACCAGACATACTGAAATTACCTAGAGATGAAGCTGTCGTTACCGAAGGTTTCTCGAAGCAGATCTTCCACCTGGCAAGTGATATATGCTGTCGCACAATATTGCCTAAAACAAGTGATGCGGACACAATTGCATTCTTGCAAATCTGGAATCACATGTGCCACAAGGAGCCCTTATAACTTACGGATGTCACTGTACACCTACCAGGTACGCGAGCTGTGCTCGAAGAAAAACGAACTGAAGGAGGTTGTGGCACACATCACACAGTCATATAAGCTGAGCGCAGTGGGTACTCCTGCACAGCGTGTGGTAGAGCAGAACCCCAATGTGACAGTTCTGTGCATTCACGCCACTGAGCAGAGTAAAATGTGCCTCTTCTGTCCAAAGAATATTTCCTAGCTGCATTTCATCCATTTCCATGCGTGCCAAATAACGAAGGGCAAAGTCATGGCTCTGTAGCCTGTCTTAAGGTTCCATTCGGTGCACATTCTTAATCTTGTATTGTAGGGGTACTAGGGTAAAACGCACCGCAAAATCTTTTGAACGGTTAACTAGGGGAGAGACAATTCCCGTGACACAGCTCGATGTCTGGCTCCAGAATTTGATGCATGCGCAGCACGGTTGGCTATAGCTACAGCAACTTAACCAACAACTGTCATGGAAATTGGAAGCCTCCCTCTCCCTGCTGCACGCTACCTAAGTCACTTGTTTCTTCAAATTTCTTGATCATATTCTTTGGCCCATTTACTATTGACATGAGACCACCTCGCAGCTGTTGCTGTCGGTGATATTGTCACAATGCAGCGCTGTTATTGCTGCCGCTCTGACAAAACGAACTTTGCTACTAGTGCACGGTCTTTCTTCTCAACAGCCACTGCGTTTCGTACGAAAAACTTCAACCTTCCTGACCTTTTACTCCAAGAGTCTCTTCACAATATAAATCATTATGTGTTGCCAAGCGAGAAGCAGCATACTGACGTAAAAAAAGGAAACACTTCACATTCTGACTGGTTACAGCGTCATATTTTCACCTGGAGGTGGAAAGTGGAATTTTATTTTTCAGCATATTCTACAAGCGCACCGACTGATGAAAATACCTACGATTTTCAGCGTCCTGCGATGTATACAGCATACACTACAGAATTCGGAACACCGTAAGTTTAATTATAATCATCCTGTATTATGAAGGCGTTTCCGCTGTTTCCGACGTTGACCAAATAAGTCCTTTCCTGAATGGAGTGATATTAACTTTCGGGTATTGAAAGTTTCTGTAGTTATCGCACGATTTAGATAAAACTCTATCTCATTACTTTTGTCATCTCAGTGTATAATGCCAAAGCAAACTAAGTTATGAAAAGAAAACGCCCTCTTCAGATCTATTTTTGTCCAGACATCTGTATGAGACACCTTATTACTGGACCATACGAACTGGATATCCGACGATCAGGGCAGAAGAGAACAGAAAGATATGTGTATAATTTCAGTCATACGAATGACAACACTTGATAGTACCTCTTTATCCTCCTGTGCGGAGATGGAATATAATACGAAGGTTGGAACTTTAATAATGGCAATTATTTATTTACAGCTCGTACAAAATAGATATGTGTTTCAAAGTTTTACTGATCTTCAAAGTAATCACCAGCATTGTGTATAACCCGTTGCCAGCGATGTGGAAGTCGTAGGATACTCTTAGCACTGCCAGTTGTGTTGACAGTTCGAGTGGCGCGCTCTACTGCCCGACAAACTTGTAGCAGTTCTGAAGCGAATGCCGTGAAGTGTTTCCTTCAGTTTAGAAATCGTGTTGAACTTACGAGGGCTTAAGTCAAGGGAGTGCAGTAGGTGGTATAGCCCTTAGCAGCCCCATCACTCAAACAAATCAGTAACAGGTTGTGTAAGTAGGCTGTTTATGTTTTCTTTATGTAAGTAGGCTGTTTATGTTTTCTTATTGGCAACGTTACGTAGCGCTCTATATGAAAATCACTGGCTGTGCTGTGTGCAGTCTGTGGCTAGTTTGCATTGTTGTCTGCCATTGTAGTGTTGGGCAGCGGCAGCTGGATGTGAACAGCGCGTAGCGTTGCGCAGTTAGAGGTGAGCCGCCAGCAGTGGTGGATGTGTGGAAGGAAATGGCGGAGTTTTGAAATTACATACATTATGACTTTTGATGATATTAAGGTAAATACATTGTTTGTTCTCTATTAAAATCTTTCATTTGCTAACTATCCCTATCAGTAGTTAGTGCCTTCCGTAGTTTGAATCTTTTATTTATCTGGCAGTAGTGCAGTTTAAGCACAGTCGTGTATAAATTGTTCTAAGGGGACGTTTCAGTTGCCCTATACGTGCTTGAGCATTGTCCCGAAAAATGGTGGTCAGGTCCTGCAGAAAGTGTCATCACTTTTGTCTCTATGCTGTTCATTTTTGGAACACAATCTACGACCAGCTTCGAGACAGAAGTGATGACAGTTTCTCCAGGAGCTGACCATCATTTTGCAGGACAATGCTCAAGCACGTACAGTGCAAGCTGTTACTGATTCGTTTGACTAAGGGGTCTGCTAAGTGCTATACCACCTACTGCATTCCCCTGACTTGAGCCCTCGTGAGTTCAACTCGATTTCTAAACTGAGCCGGCCGCTGTGGCCGAGCGGTTCTAGGCGCTTTTGTCCCGAACCGCGCTGCTGCTACGGTCGCAGGTTCGAATCCTGCCTCTGCTCGATGAAACTTTGATCACACATAGAAAGAACTGCTGCAGTATAGCACAAAATGTAACTGAAAGAAACGCGCAATCAGGCGAACAGAAACGACACAATAACTATAGAAAAATGAATGTGAAATCGTATGGGACTTAATTGCTAAGGTCATCAATCCGTAAACTTACACACTACTTAACGTAAATTATCCTAAGGACAAACACACACACACCCATGCCCGAGAGAGGACTCGAACCTCCGCCGGGACCAGCCGCACAGTCCATGACTGCAGCGCCTAGACCGCTCGGCTAATCCCGCGTGGCATAACTATAGAACTTACCGCGACTCCTGGCCCTTAATATGGTGAGTGATCACCATGGTCGGCAATGTATGCTCAGCAACGTGCTCCCATGCTATCCAGAAGATTGGCCAGGAGTTAGTTTGGTAGGACGGACCATTCCTCCACCAGCGCGGTTGAAAATTGTGGATGGTCGTAGATGCATGTACACGAGGTGTAATACGTGTCTTCAACGCACCCCATACGTGCTCGGTGAACTCTGCAGAATGGGCAGCCCATTCCATTCGCAGAATATCATCTCCTTCGATGAGCTCCTCCACGTGTGTTTACGTTTCGCTCACCATAGTAATTCAAAACCCACCACTGTCTATTCAGACACGCACTCAGTTTGGTAAGGGTGTACAACCGAATTTGCAGAGAGCTGCTTACGAACAGTGTAAACACTGACATTTTTGTCAAGCGGCAATGAGAGCTGAAGCTACGTTGTCAGCCGTCGCCACGCCGCTGTATGACAGTTTGCTTATTTTTCTGAAGTGAATGTTTTCCTGCATGTTTATGTTGGCTCTGTTCTCAATCTGCCGTAATGGCTTCAAGCAATGGACGGACTACAGGCTGTATCTGCTTGTCCAAACATCCTTGGCATCGTATAAGAAATCACACTGGATACCCCAAGTATGCCGTAACGGCTAAAAAGACTTCTGCTGAAGAAGTAAGCTTCAGTTACGCGTACACTGACTACATTTGTGTTCGCCGGTATCAATGATAATGGCCTGGACGCTCAGAAATCTTGCGGGGCTTCTCCGTACCTACGCTTGCTAATAGCTACATTTTTTCACCAGGTGCGACATAGTCGCGTATACGGACAGTGATCCAACACTGTCAAATGCTTTTTATTCCAGTCTTTGATCACAATATTAATTCTTTTGACGATGACCGGTTTCAGTCCGTGATGATCATCCTCAGATCTACAATGTACAAATGTATACACCTAGCGAGCAGTGTCTCTTTCAACACAATACAGCAACACGCATCACAATGTACTATCATACAACCAGGGAAATGTACAGATAAAATACAGTAAAACGTACCTCTTCTGCACCATGTCCTAAAGTGGTAAGGCCATAATGGCATCGTCAAAACATATAAATATAGTCAGCCCAGCATCGTCACATAGATCTAAAATAAGATGTAGAATAGGCCACATCGTCCGTACAGTCATTATTGCTATTGGCTACTGAAGTACAGTAGCTTCCAGAAATCTGTTTGCCTGCATCCTAAAAAAATGGATCAAATGGCTCTGAGCACTGTGGGACTTAACATCTTAGGTCATCAGTCCCCTAGAACTTAGAACTACTTAAACCTAACTGACCTAAGGACACCACACACATCCATGCCCGAGGCAGGATTCGAACCTACGACCGTAGCAGTTCCGCGGTTCCAGACTGCAGCGCCTAGAACCGCACGGCCACCGCGGCCGGCTCCTGCATCCTACCTAGATATCGCTACTGTAGGCTTAGATGTAGTCATCATTCACGCAAAACACATAATCTGATAAAAACACATTAGGTAAAATACATGTGGCAGACTTTTAAATATTGATAACTATCATAGAAACCAACTGTGATACAGCAAAAGACGAATACAGTTACCCATATAAAATTATTAACGGGAAATATAGGAAGATAATAGGTCCGACCCTTTTATGGTGAATTTACGGTCAAAAATTAATATACGTAATACATTGCCTGTAGCAATCTATAAACTCGCTATAAAAGATAAATGTCTATATGACAGTTGAAAAAAGACAGATCAATGATAAGTACCCTCTGTTGGGTCGGCCGCCAAGTTATTATGTAGGCACGCACCGATCGTAAGAACTTAGCCCCTAGAGGGCTTTACATACATCGTGATATGTCTCTCACAGAAAACGTTTAAACATATTAACAGTCAACAAATAAAAAGTTTTTGCGTAAATGATGACTACATCTAAACCCGCAGTAGCGACATCTAGGTAGGATGTAGGCAAACAGATTTCTGGTAGCTACTGTACTTCAGTAGCCAGTAGCAATAATGACTGTGTGGATGATGTGGCCTATTCTACGCCTTATTTTAAATATATGTGACGATGCTCGGCTGACTATATTTATATGTTTTGACGAGGCCATTATGGCCTTACCACTGTAGGACATGGTGTAGAAAAGGTACGTTTTACTGTATTTTATCTGCACATTTCCCCGGTTGTATGATAGTATATTGTGATACGTGTTGCTGTATTGTGTTGAAAGACACGCTGCTCACTAGGTGTTTATATTTGTATATTGTAGATCTGAGGATGGTCATCACGGACCGAAACCGGTAATCGTCAAAAGAACTGATATTGTGATCAAAGACTGGAATAAAAAACATGTGAGCTACATTTTTCTTTCGTTAGAAGCTTAGTTGTACGTATTCTTTCTGCTCTAACGATGTTTCACAGAACAAATGTAAAACATCAAGAATGATCTCCTCATATACATAATTGTTGTTGTTGTTGTGGTCTTCAGTCCTGTGACTGGTTTGATGCAGCTCTCCATGCTACTCTATCCTGTGCAAGCTTCTTCATCTCCCAGTAACTACTGCAACCTACATCCTTCCGAATCTGCTGCTTAGTGTATACATCTCTTGGTCTTCCTCTGCGATTTTTACCCTCCAAGCTGCCCTCCGATACTAAATTGGTGATCCATTGATGGCTCAGAACATGTCGTAGCAACCGATCTCTTATTATAGTCAAGTTGTGCCACAAACTCTTCCCCAATTCTGTTCAATACCTCCTCATTAGTTATGTGATCTACCCATCTAATCTTCAGCATTATTCTGTAGCCCGACATTTCGAAAGCTTCTATTCTCTTCTTGTCCAAACTAATAATCGTCCGCGTTTCATTTCCATACATGGCTACATTCCATACAAATACTTTCAGAAACGACTTCCTGACACTTAAATCTATACTCGATGTTAACAAATTTCTCTTGTTCAGAAACGCTTTCCTTGCCATTGCCAGTCTACATTTTATATCCTCTCTACCTCGACCATCATCAGTTATTTTGCTTCCCAAATAGCAAAGTTCCTTTACTACTTTAAGTGTCTCATTTCCTAATCTAATTCCCTCAGCATCACCCGACTTAATTCGACTACATTCCATTATCCTCATTTTGCTTTTGTTGGTGTTCATCTTATACCCTTTCAAGACACTATCCATTCCACTCAACTGCTCTTCCACGTCCTTTGCTGTCTCTGACAGAATTACAATGTCATCGGCGAACCTCAAAGTTTTTATTTCTTCTCATGGATTTTAATACCTACTCCGAATTTTTCTTTTGTTTCCTTCACTGCTTGCTCAATATACATAATAGAAAGTAATTAACTCAAAGTAGTTCATAAATGCCAAAGTCTGAAGCTATTCTTCTGTGCATAGCTAAATAAACGCCGACACTCCTTACACTGGGGAATTACTGCAATTTCGTCGTACAACAAACAAAATTGTTCAACGTGACATCTTCCTCCATCCTTATCTAGTTGCATTGCGTACCACCTGCCCCCAGAAATATCCTCTGTACTGCGTACTGTGTAACAGGCGGCCACAGTACATAGAGAGCAGTCGCAGCAGTCCAATGCAGGACAAATGGTTCAAATGGTTCTGAGCACTATGGGACTTAACATCAGAGGTCATCAGTGCCATAGAACTTAGAACTACTTAACCCTAACTAACCTAAGGACATCACACACATCCATGCCCGAGGCAGGATTCGAACCTGCGACCGTAACGGTCGCGCTGTTCCAGACTGAAGCGCTTAGAACCGCTTGACCACACCGGCCAGCCAATGCAGGACAGATCTTAGGTACACCCTTAGGTAAAGCTCCACGATGGGTTAATGTGTGAAAACATGATGACCAGACAGTCCGTCCACCTATTCAACGCCCAGCATTCTGTGCGTTAAGATCTGTGCAGGCGTAGTCACTCAAACATGCAGGAGAACCTTCATGAATGAAGTAGAAATGGCAACAGTATGCTAGTAGCACGTTACCACAAGTAATCAAGATACATAGTAAACAGGAAATTTATTTACGTATGTCCAGTAATCGAGTTTAGAAGGATATGCTGTCCCAACAAACATCCACTAACAGATAGACAGTGAGCAGGTGAAAATAGGAAGACCCGTCTGTAGTATAACAGACTTACAGACGCTCGTTATGGAAACCCTAACGGATGCTTCGCATTTTATTGTAGAAAACGGGGTGTGTTATTCACTTATGTATAGTGCAATCACATTGTTTTGTATACACTGATTACAAAACTGATTCTAGATCGCGGTTCCACGTGCAAAGCAGTACGCTATTGTCAGTTGCGAATCGGCAACACGAATTATATCCTAGCAAAGTTCCGTCGACAGTAATCTGAAGTGCTAATGATGAAGCTGCTATTCAAAATGTAATTTGGAGATTAACAAAATACTACTTTTTTAAAAACAGCCGACCCCTTTTCAAGTAAGTAAATAACTAGTCACAACTACGAATTCATCACCTAGCACATGTGCTGCACGTATTTGCTTATTACTGCTTACTATATCGTTTACACATTAATCACACTATGAAAAGGTTTAACTTATAAATAGGTTATTAAAATGTGAAGCCTAGTGTAAATCTGTAATTGGCAACCTCGTGGAGAGAATCATTTTAGTGGGGAAAATAGAGACCGGCCATGCATGTATTATCTGCCCAACTTTCATTGTTCAGTATGGCAGGCCTAACCAGGTGAAGAAAGAGCCATCTGGGAGATTTGGTTTTGAGTTTAATGACCTATAACATTTGCTGGAGCCTCCAGGCTAAGGTATACAAATAAAGTTTTTATTTTTGACACAATCACTTTTTATAACACAATCATAATCGGTCTCGGCCCACAATGGTTATCTTCAAATGCTATGGCCGGGCATACGGTGAACAAACGTTCATGCCTTGACAATTCAAGAATATTTGTTTACCATATGACGCCCATGGTATCTGAATACGGGCATTGATGGCTGAAACCAGTTATGATTGTGTCATTAAATGCGATCCTCTCAAAAATAAAAAATAAAACTTTATAACAAGCCAGAATGTCGTTGCCCTCAACCCCTCCACTCCCCCCCCCCCCCCCCACACACAGAAAAGGATAGACGGTGGAGAGAAAGATACAGCGTAACTAGGAGCAGATATTCGACACCTAACTCAACGTAGGAAACACGAATTAGGGTGGAATGCAAATATCAACAAAGAGCACGTCCACACACCAGGAGGAAAAACGCAGCTGAAATTCGACGAAGGGAGTCCAGTTCTATTCGTCTACTCGTATTATCGCTGCCACACACCACCAACGTCGGATGAGGCGAGAGCAGAACACAACTGGAGACTGTCGCTAAGAGGTGGGAAACTACTTTGGCTCTCGTGCTCTTTAGAGATCATGTCATCCTAAGTGGCCTAATAAATAAAAGACTTTACGTAACATTAAGATGATATTAAGGCCGATCTCTGGTGATCTGCAGAGAAGGTCAGCCCCCAATAATATCATGCAAATTTAAGGCAAACATAACGTCGCACAACGGAAAAGTGTTATTGAAGGAAACTAAAAGAGATGGCTCAATCAAGGGTGAAAATGCGAGTACCAGATGACACATGTTAGTATTAATGAAGGGTCATCCATCTACAACAGAAAAAACGATCAAGGTAACAATTTGGTTTGTTACCATAAAGCATCAGTATATGAATTACCGACTAAGATACATGTGAAAATTTAATAAATACACAAGGGATTGTAATTGTGAAATCTAAATTTGGCACAGATGGATGAACATCATAAAAGCATAATCGTGAAACTAATTTACAGATCTCACTAGGGGTAAGATAGATACTGCCTACAGGAAAATTAAAAAGACCTTTGGAGAAAAGAGAACCACTTGTATGAATATCAAGAGCTCGGAAACCCAGTTCTAAGTAAAGAAGAGGAAGGAGAAAGGTGGAAGGAGTATATACAGGGTCTATACAAGGGCGATATACTTGAGGACAATATTATGGACATGGAAGAGGACATACATGAACATGAGATGGGAGATATGATACTGCGTGAAGAGTTTGACAGAGCATTGAAAGACCTAAGTCGAAACAAGGCCCCGGGAGTAGACAATATTCCATTAGAACTACTGACAGCTTTGGGAGATCCAGCCCTGACAAAACTCTACCATCTGGTGAGCAAGATGTATGAGACAGGCGAAATATCCTCAGACTTCAAGAAGAATATAATTCCAATCCCAAAGAGAGCAGGTATTGACAGATGTGAAAATTACCGAACTATGAGTTTAATACGTCATGGCTGCTAAATACTAACGCGAATTCTTTACAGAAGAATGGAAAAACTGGTAGAAGCCGACCTCGGAGAAGATCAGTTTCGATTCCGTAGAAAAGCTGGAACACGTGAGGCAATACTGACCCTACGACTTATCTTAGAACATAGATTAAGGAAACGCAAACCGACGTTTCTAGCATTTGTAGACTTAGACAATGCTTTTGACAATATTGAATGGAATACTCTTTTTCAAATTCTGAAGGTGGCAGGGGTAGAATATAGGGAGCGAAAGGCTATTTACAATTTGTACAGAAACCAGATGGCAGTTATAAGAGTCGAGGGACATGAAAGGGAAGCAGTGGTTGGGAAGGGAGTGAGACAGGGTTGTAGCCTATCCCTGATGTTATTCAATCTGTATACTGAACAAGCAGTAAAGGAAACAAAAGAATAATTCGGAGTAGGTATTAAAATCCATGGAGAAGAAATAAAAAAAATTTAGTTTCGCCAATGACATTGTAATTCTGTCAGAGACAGCAAAGGACTCGGAAAAGCAGTTGAACGGAATGGACAGTGTCTTGAAAGGAGGATATAAGATGAACATCAACAGAAGCAAAACGAGGATAATGGAATGTAGTCGAATTAAGTCGGGTGAAGCTGAGGGAATTAGTTTAGGAAATGAGACACATAAAGTAGTAAAGGAGGTTTGCTATTTGGGGAGAAAAATAACTGATGATGGTCGAAGTAGAGAGGATATAAAATGTAGACTGGCAATGGCAAGGAAAGCGTTTCTGAAGAAGAGAAATTTGTTAACATCGAGTATAGATTTAAGTGTCAGGAAGTCGTTTCTGAAAGTATTTGTATGGAATGTAGCCATGTATGGAAATGAAATGTGGACGATTATTTGTTTGGACAAGAAGAGAATAGAAGCTTTCGAAATGTCGGGCTACAGAATAATGCTGAAGATTAGATGGGTAGATCACATAACTAATGAGGAGGTATTGAACAGAATTGGGGAGAAGAGGAGTTTGTGGCACAACTTGACCAGAAGAAGGGATCGGTTGGTAGGACATGTTCTGAGGCATCAATGGATCACCAATTTAGTATCGGAGGGCAGCTTGGAGGGTAAAAATCGCAGAGGAAGACCAAGAGATGTATACACTAAGCAGCAGATTCAGAAGGATGTAGGTTGCAGTAGTTACTGGGAGATGAAGAAGCTTGAACAGGACAGAGTAGCATGGAGAGCTGCATCAAACCAGTCTCTGGACTGAAGACCACAACAACAGCAACAACTATTTACGGATATGGCCAGTGACTTCAAGTTAGTGGTTTAAAGAGAGAACAGGGGAAAATAAGTACGAACACCAGTAGAATCGCCAAAGTGTATG
This sequence comes from Schistocerca cancellata, assembly GCF_023864275.1. NCBI lineage: Eukaryota > Metazoa > Arthropoda > Insecta > Orthoptera > Acrididae > Schistocerca > Schistocerca cancellata. The sequence goes on along the minus strand of NC_064634.1, from coordinate 356,295,555 downwards.
CTGGGAGCAACTAGCCGGCTGCGAACGTGAAAGCTATGCAGTTAGCCCCTGATGAAAATTTACTATACTCGTGTCCCCTTCAGTTCGGCGACAATAGCCGGCTCATTCGTAGCACTCTTACACAGCGTGAATGTGCAAGAAGGGCTGGAAAAAAGGGCTGGAAATTCTGATCCTAGCTCGCCCTCTGTATTGAGTACAAAAGTGGAAACATCCTTCAGTACGGCTGCAAGTCTCCTCTCATAAGTCGTATGACACCAAGTCTTTACTCTTCGATCGTCTGTCCGCATTTGTTTACTCATCGATCTCTGGCTTACCTTTCTGAAATTAGACTGTTTCTACCAGCCTAGGAGTCTCGCCGGCCAGATGCAGCAGGCCTTGCGAGTTCCGTCCAATAATAATTCTGTAAACAAGATAATGAAACTACTACTGTAGCGGATTTTGTCATGCTGAATCAATTATGATCCGGCACGTGGAAGAAGGTAGCAAATCTCTCCCACTGCTCGACAGGTTTTTAAACCAGGCCTATCCAATGACATGTAGGTACACATGGGAAAGCACGCATTACAGAAATAATTATTGTGGACTAATCAAAGAGCCCACTGGAAGGTTTTAAATTAACCCTTTTTTTCTGTCAGACTGCAGGATAACAACAGATCTTACACTTCTGCCATTCTGGCGTCTGCACCTAGCCACACACATTATCTTCCCAAAAGATTTATTTGGACGTCGTACAATGGGGTTTTATGACAGACAGGCTGGACCTTGGACTACGCGGTGTGCAGAGATGGGTCGAAGCGAATTCTGCGCTGTCTACCTACACCGAAGGGCAGCTTTCAGCTCTGAACACGTTTATAGCTCCCCATGGTCATTTTAAGTAAACTTCCATGTCGCCCAAGCCAGCTAGTAACCTTTCACTGCTACTGTCCCCCAACTGTAATAAAAGGAGGGAGAGAGATGAAGTAATTAGCTGAACAGTCACTGGTATTGTTGAATATTGTCTGCAGTCACGGTGCAGCATAAAAGGGTCGATTACATTGACCATGGGGATGTGCATATAACATTATGAAATATACTGAAGCGCCAAATAAACTGGTATAGGCATGCGCATTCAAAAACAAAGGTATGTAAACAGGGAGAATACAGCGGGGCGCTCGGCAACGCCTATATAAGACAACAAGTGTCTAGCGCAGTTGTTAGATCGGCTACTGCTGCCACAATCTCAGGTTTTCAAGATTTAAGTGAGTTTGAACGTGGTGTTATAGTCTGCGCACGAGCGGTGGGACACAGCATCTCCGACGTACCGATGAAGTGGGGGATTTCCCCGTACGACCATTTCACGAGTCTACCGTGAATATCAGGTAAAACTTAAATCCCCGACATCGCTGAGGTCGGAAAAAGATCCTGCAACAACGGGACCAACGACGACTGAAGATAATCGTTCAAGATGACAGAAGTGCCACCCTCCGCAAATTGCAGCGGATTTCAGTGCCGAGCCATCAACGATTGTTAGCGTGCGAACCACTCAACGAAACATCATCGATAAGAGGTTTCGGAGCCGATGGCCCACTCGTAAACCCTTGATGACTGAACGACACAAAGCTTTACTCCTCGCCTGGTTGCGTCAACATCGACATTGGACTGTTAATGACTGGAAACATGCTGCCTGGTCGGACGAGTCTCGTTTCAAAGTGTATCGAGCGGATGGACATATATGGGTATGGAGACAACCTCATGAATTAATCCTGCATGTCAGCAGAGGACTGTTCAAGCTGGTGGAGGCTCCTTAATAATGCGGGGCATGTGCAGTTGGAGTGATATGGGACCCCTGACACGTCTAGATACGACTCTGAGAGGTGACACGTACGTAAGCATCCTGTCTGATCACCTGCATCCATTCGTGTCCACTGTGTATTCCGACGGACTTGGGCAATTCCAGCAGGACAATGCGTCACCCCACTCGTCCAGAACTGCTGCAGAGTATCTCCAGGAACACTCTTCTGAGTTTAAACACTTCCGCTGGGCGCCATACTATCCAGACATGAGCATTATTGAGCATACCTGGGATGCCTTGCAATGTGCTGTTCGGAAGAGATCTCCACTCCCTAGTATTCTTCCCTGCAGGATTCATGGTGTCATTTCCCTCCAGCACTACTTCAGACATTAGTCGAGTCCATGCCACGTCGTGCTGTGGCACTTCTGCCTGCTCGCTGGAAGCCCTACACGTTATTACGTCTTTGGCTCTTCAGTGTATGTTGCATAACAGTTTCAGAAGGTGATGCCGCATGTACCTCCCACACACCTGGAGTGGCGCTAGTAGCCATGGCATGCATCCAACATAGAGAGTCCAGATATAATCAAAAAATCTCAAACTCTGACCGAACAGGAGTCGGAAAGCTCAATGGTGCTGACGGACCGCCGTGTCATACTCAGCCAATAGGCGTCACTGAATGCAGTTATGGTGGGGCATGTAATCAGCACACTGCTGTCCCAGCCATTGTCAGCTTTCTGTGACCAGAGCAGCTACTTCTCAATCAAGTAACTCCTCAATTGGTTGGTTCAAATGGCTCTGAGCACTATGGGACTCAACTGCCGAGGTCATTAGTCCCCTAGAACTTAGAACTAGTTAAACCTAACTAACCTAAGGACATCACAAACATCCATGCCCGAGGCAGGATTCGAACCTGCGACCGTAGCGGTCTTGCGGTTCCAGACTGCAGCGCCTTTAACCGCACGGCCACTTCGGCCGGCCCTCAATTGGTCTCTCAAGGGCTGAGTGCACCCCGCTTGCCAACATTGTTCGGCACAAATATGATAAATTACAATAAAATCCACTTGCAGAATCACATGACAGGGGAAATTACGAATCCAATGGTCACAAACATGCATGCATAGCAAGTGATTTAAAGATTAAAAAGCGTATTTGCCTGTTAAATCAATTCCAGATTCTAGACCCACCTAAATATCGCGAAAGTGTGGGTACATCAGATGATAAAATCAGAATAAGTTTGTAATACCTGTAAAGCATGTTATTAAAATGGCGTCGACCTTTAAAAGGAAAGAAAAGCTGTTTGGTTCAAATTTGCTTCATGGCCACGTTCTCACAATAGAATACACTTTTTCCCTTGGGGCCCACCCTCGAATTGGCACCGCAATGGAATAGTTAACCTAAGAGCTTGGAAGACACCGCCGCCCCCACCTCAAAAAAGCAGTGGGTGATATCAGGACAGCCGGCCGGAGTGGCCGAGCGGTTCTGGGCGTTACAGTCTGGAACCGCGCGACCGCTACGGTCGCAGGTTCGAATCCTGCCATGGGCATGGATGTGTGTGATGTCTAGGTTAGTTAGGTTTAAGTAGTTCTAAGTTCTAGGGGACTGATGACCTCAGAAGTTAAGTCCCATAGTCTTCAGAGCCATTATTTGATATCAGGACAGCCTCCCCCTTTAAAGATGGCTGTGCAGACTATGTTTTAGAGGCAGAGGTACTCTGCCTAGATTAGTGGATCTCAGCCATTCGAGTCTATTTCAGTCATGAAACTAAAGTATTTTCAAAATATCGTTATTACTACCACAGATTTATAAGACGCTAATTCTGATTATTAATTTTCTCGATTAGCAGCATTAATGCAGTGGAGATTACAGGTTCCTCATATAGTTCACTCACTATAAACATATGTTGTGCTTTTCTCCGTACAACGCTGATGACAAAAGTGAGACATATGTGTAACAAATGTTAAATATCTCAAAATAATGTCTTCTCCAAGTTGTAGATAGTACCCGCAGTAGTCCAGAAATTGTACACAGTATTATTATTATTACTATTACTATTACCGGCTGTGGTCTGACACAAAGCATTACCAGCCTAAAGTCTTCCAATTTGTGCCAATTCAGAAGTAAGGATTTGTGAACAGTAAGCATAGTGCTCACATTTTAAGTCCGTTTATTTTAAATGGGGTTGCAGTCAGCACGTCAAGGAAGTGGCGCAGTGGAGAGGACTAAAGCAGATGAAGTATGTTTTGTAACAAATGTCTCCCCTCACTGTGAATAGTTAGCATTTTATCCATTTTAAGAATAGAAATGTCCTAAGAAAAGCCTTTCATTCTGCAGATTAGTTAGGTGCTAATTTTGATGATAATGGGGGAAGGGGGGGGGGGGGGCGGAAGAGACACGGGGATGCTGGCTAAAGTCTGATTGCACTCAGGGGTAATGGCCTAAGAAAGATTTGGAACGGCTGACCTAGTTGAATAAAATTAGCAGAGTCACACTCTCCTGCCAACTCCAAAGCCGTCCTCACATGCAATGAGGGAGTTGACACTGACATGGACAGGAAGTCCAACCTCACGAAACCCAGCTATAGTGTCACATGGGACTTGCTAATTAACATGATGGTTTTTCGTGATTAGTCTGTGACCACATATTGCGCTTAAGAAAACGCTAAATGCAAGTGATACGAACACATTTTACGGCTTTGTGCACTCCGTACAGTAGAGGAACAGTTTAGGAGTGAAAGGTGTTTGTTTCAGCAAGATAACGCACCCTGCTATAAAGCAGCACCTCTGAAGCAATGGTTTGTGGACAGTAACATTGCTGAAATGGATTGACCTGCCCAGAGTCCCGGCTTGGACTCAATAGAACACCTCTGGAATGAAACTTCCAGCTTGCCCGCGAAAGGCAAAGGTCCCGAGTTCGAGTCTCGGTCCGGCACACAGTTTTAATCTGCCAGGAAGTTTCATATCAGCGCACACTCCGCTGTAGAGTGAAAATTTCTTTCTAGAAACATCCCCCAGGCTATGGCTAAGCCATGTCTCCGCAATATCCTTTCTTTCAGGAGTGCTAGTTCTGAATGGTTCGCAGGAGAGCTTCTGTAAAGTTTGGAAGGTAGGAGACGAGGTACTGGCGGAATTAAAGCTGTGAGGACGGGGCGTGAATCGTGCTTGGGTAGCTCAGTCGGTAGAGCGCTTGCCCGCGAAAGGCAAAGGTCCAGAGTTCGAGTCTCGGTCCGGCACACAGTTTTAATCTGCCAGGAAGTTTCATATCAGCGCACACTCCGCTGTAGAGTGAAAATTTCATTCTAGAAACATCCCCCAGGCTATGGCTAAGCCATGTCTCCGCAATATCCTTTCTTTCAGGAGTGCTAGTTCTGCATGGTTCGCAGGAGAACTTCTGTAAACTTTGGAAGGTAGGAGACGAGGTACTGGCGGAATTAGAGCTGTGAGGACGGGGCGTGAATCGTGCTTGGGTAGCTCTGTCGGTAGAGCGTTTGCCCGCGAAAGGCAAAGGTCCCGAGTTCGAGTCTCGGTCCGGCACACAGTTTTAATCTACCAGGAAGTTTCATATCAGCGCACACTCCGCTGTAGAGTGAAAATTTCATTCTAAAAACATCCCCCAGGCTATGGCTAAGCCATGTCTCCGCAATACCCTTTCTTTCAGGAGTGCTAGTTCTGAATGGTTCGCAGGAGAGCTTCTGTAAAGTTTGGAAGGTAGGAGACGAGGTACTGGCGGAATTAGAGCTGTGAGGACGGGGCGTGAATCGTGCTTGGGTAGCTCAGTCGGTAGAGCGTTTGCCCGCGAAAGGCAAAGGTCCCGAGTTCGAGTCTCGGTCCGGCACACAGTTTTAATCTGCCAGGAAGTTTCATATCAGCGCACACTCCGCTGTAGAGTGAAAATTTCATTCTAGAAACATCCCCCAGGCTATGGCTAAGCCATGTCTCCGCAATATCCTTTCTTTCAGGAGTGCTAGTTCTGAATGGTTCGCAGGAGAGCTTCTGTAAAGTTTGGAAGGTAGGAGACGAGGTACTGGCGGAATTAGAGCTGTGAGGACGGGGCGTGAATCGTGCTTGGGTAGCTCAGTCGGTAGAGCGTTTGCCCGCGAATGGCAATGGTCCCGAGTTCGAATCTCGGTCCGGCACACAGTTTTAATCTGCCAGGAAGTTTCATATCAGCGCACACTCCGCTGTAGAGTGAAAATTTCATTCTACCTCTGGAATGAGTTAAAACGTCGACATCGTTCCAGACCTGAACTTCAAATATCACTACCTATTCTTGTTTTGGCTCTTGAGAAAGAATGGGCTGTCATTCCTTCATGCACTTTCTGACACCTCGTTGAAATTGTCCCCTGCAGAGGTCATGCCATCATAAAGCGGGAGCGGGGCGGGGGGGGGGGGGGGGGGGGTGGACATACCCCAAATTAATGTCCACTAACAGCTGTCCGAATAGTTTTGATCAAATAATGTATCAAATTGTTAAATTAGTGTTTAAATAAAATACCAACTACTGCGTCATTTCTCCCCTTATCGTACAATCTCCTTTTGGCTACATGTACCTGTTATGGGACACAACAGCCACTACATTCTTCTTTAGATTCCTGGTAACTCCAGAAGACTGGTACCAACACGTTTTGGAGCTAATATTGTCTCTCTTTCATGTTTTCCGTAGCATATTATCACTCAGCAGCAGTCTCATAAGTACAGAAGCTGCACCACAGATCGGTTTTAAGTACGTAAGTACCCAGCAAAAAGCAGGAGCACTAGCCACTCCTCGTCCATTGCGAACAGCAGTGTCAGTGATCTGAGTGTTAGCGACAGACTGTGCATCAGTATCTGTGGTAGAAAATGTGATGATTGGGTACAGTTTCATGATGTTATAAGGAACGCATCTGAGTCTGTGACTGATACCATCTGGTGACATTCGTCTGTAACTTGTCTTTCCATGAAGGTAATCATACTCACTTATTGTACAAAGATTTGTAAAGACCCATGACTACTCAATTGAGTGCTCTTCGGAGCTTCGGCTATGAATAACTCAGATTTCAGAAACAAGGTTAGATCTCAAATGTGGTGACAGATTGATTCGCAGTGTGATTACAGATTTAAGTGGAATGTAATAGTCTGAAGCCAGTGAACGTTAACTATGAATTATTAGTCGAATGACAAGATGAGTTGTAACATATACCGTGGTGTAGGTTGTCACCTTACTCAGAAAACTGATGAGTATCTGTCATTTTTTCCGTTTCCTCCTAGCTCGTTGTCACTTATGGATACTTTATTTTTCAGAAAATACGTAACTTTGATAATGATATAGTTGTTTCCCCACTTTAGAATTTGATAAGCTGAAATATGGTGAAGATATGGACATCATAAATATTAGCTCAATGCTACAATATTTAATGTACACTACTGGCCATTAAAATTGCTACACCACGAAGATGACGTGCTACAGACGCGAAATTTAACCGACAGGAAGAAGATTCTGTGATATGCAAATGATTAGCTTTTCAGAGGATTCACACGAGGTTGGCGCCGGTGGCGACACCTACAACGTGCTGACATGAGGAATGTTTCCAACAGATTTCTCATACACAAACAGCAGTTGACCGGCGTTGCCTGGTGAAACGTTGTTGTGATGCCTCGTGTAAGGAGGAGAAATACGTACCTCCACGTTTCCGACTTTGATAAAGGTCGGATTGTAGCCTATCGCGATTGCGGTATGTCGTGTCGCGACATTGCTGTTCGCGTTGGTCGAGATCCAATGACTGTTAGCAGAATATGGAATCGGTGGTTACAGGAGGGTAATACGGAAGGCCGTGCTGGATCCCTACGGCCTCGTATTACTAGCAGTCGAGATGACAGGCATCTTATCCCAATGGCTGTAACGGATGGTGCAGCCACGTCTCGATCCCTGAGTCAACAGATGGGGACGTTTGCAAGACAACAACCATCTGCACGAACAGTTCGACGACGTTTGCAGCAGCATGGACTATTAGCTCGGAGACCATGGCTGCGGTTACCATTGACGCTGCATCACAGACAGGAGCGCCTGCGATGGTGTACTCAACGACGAACCTGGGTGCACGAATGGCAAAACGTCATTTTTTCGGATGAATCCAGGTTCTGTTTACAGCATCATGATGGTCGCATCCGTGTTTGGCGACACCGCGGTGAACGCACATTGGAAGCGTGTATTCGTCATCGCCATACTGGAATATCACCCGACGTGATGGTATGGGGTGCCATTGCTTACACGTCTCGGTCACCTCTTGTCCGCATTGACGGCACTTTGAACAGTGGACGTTACATTTCAGATGTGTTACGACCCGTGGCTCTACCCTTCATTCGATCCCTGCGAAAGCCTACGTTTCAGCAGGATAATGCACGACCGCATGTTGCAGGTCCTGTACGGGCCTTTCTGGATACAGAAAATGTTCGACTGCTGCCCTGTCCAGCACATTCTCCAGATCTCTCACAAATTGAAAACGTCTGGTCAATGGTGGCCGAGCAACTGGCTCGTCACAATACGGCAGTCACTACTCTTGATGAACTGTGGTATCGTGTTGAAGCTGCTTGGGCAGCTGCACCTGTACACGCCATCCAAGCTCTGTTTGACTCAATGCCCAGGCATATCAAGGCCGTTATTACGGCCAGAGGTGGTTGTTCTGGGTACTGATTTCTCAGGATCTATGCACCCAAATCGCGTGAAAATGTAATCACATGTCAGTTCTAGTATAATATATTTGTCCAATGAATAACCGTTTATCATCTGCATTTCTTCTTGGTGTAGCAATTTTAATGGCCAGTAGTGTACAAAAACAACAAAATACGACGAAATCAGTATGGTGTCTCCAAAGCTGTCAACCGTGGTAGGAATGAGTAACACGTGATTCTGACATCACTTCCGACAAGGGAACCTCCCCATCGCGCCCCCCTCAGATTTAGTTATAAGTTGGCACAGTGGATAGGCCTTGAAAAACTGAACACAGATCAATCGAGAAAACAGGAGGAAGTTGTGTGGAACTATGAAAAAAATAAGCAAAATATACAAACTAAGCAGTCATCCGTAAGATAGGTAACACCAAGGGCAGTGTGAGCTCAGGAGCGCCGTGGTCCCGTGGTTAGCGTGAGCAGCTGCGGAACAGGAGGCCCTTGGTTCAAGTCTTCCCTCGAGTAAAAATTTTAATTTTTTATTTAGAGACAATTATTATCTGTTCGCGAGGTAACTGCGCCGTAGTATGGGGACGCTACACCTAAACAAACATCGAAACACACGACGTCAGTCGACTACAGCGCACGGAAGAGAGAGTATTCCTGCTATAAAGGCTCCCTGGCTGGCAGTTGACTGTTCGCTACTTTGGACGAGAGTGCATTAAATACGTGAGATGTATTCCGTGGGCAGTATGAATCCATTCAATGACAAGGTCAATGAATATTTTTCGAACCCATACTACGGCGCAGTTACCTCGCATCGGACGGATGGACGGAGAGATAATAGTTGTCTGAAAATAAAAAATTAAATTTTTCACTCGAGGGAAGACTTCAACCAAGGACCTCTCGTTCCGCAGCTGCTCACGCTAACCACGGGACCACGGCGCTCCTGAGCTCACACTGCCCTTGGTGTTACCTATCTTACGGATGACTACTTAGTTTGTATATTTTGCTTATTTTTTTCATAGTTCCACACAACTTCTTCCTGTTTTCTCGATTGATCTGTGTTCAGTTTATCAAGGCCTATCCACTGTGCCAACTTATAACTAAATCTGAGGGGGGGGTGCGATGGGGAGGTTCCCTTGTGAGTAGATGGAGCGTGTCACGAACATGACCCATGAAGGGGATAGCTGTGTCCCAAAAACATGGAACGATCCAGACTGTCTGGAATAGCTAGCCAGGCGGCATCAGTATCGGAGCGCAGCCTGACACCGGCGAGACGGTACTGTGCCCGAGAGCGTGAGGCACCGCAGCGGTACTCACCGATGGTGGTGATGACGATGATGGAGTAGAAGAGGGCGCCGATGAGCGTCCACTGGACGGCCTTCTCATCCTCGGTGCCGTCCCAGCCGTCGCGCTTGACGCAGCGCACCAGCTCGTGCTCGAACACCTGCAGCCGCTTCACCACCGCCCTGGTCCAGTTCTCCTGGTGCAGCACCGGCGGGCCGTCCGTCAGCCGCCACAGGTCCGCCGTCACGTTGCTGCGGATGCGGCTGATGTTGCGCTTCACCTGCGCAACACACATCGCCGCCTTCCTTAACCGGTGTGTGACTCCTGCTGCTCATGTTTTATATACCAGTTGTAGAAGTATGAAACCCGCCCAAATGTGTAACGTTGACACTGGATGTCCTTACGCCATCACTGGCTTGTGCTGACGTCAGTATACTTTGGCCTTTAACTGTCTTTGGGTAACTACTCACATAGAACATGTTGTGGTGAAGCTGAACCAAAGATTGCACTTTACTAGCGGAGCACTTAGAAGATGCAACAGGTCTACTAAAGAGACTGTCTACACTTTGTCTGTCAGTTCTCATTTGGTTGTAAGTAGGCTGTTTAGGTTTTTATGTTGGTAACGCCACGTAGCGCTCTATATGAAAATCACTGACTGTGCTGTGTGAGGTCTGTGGCTGGTTTGCATTGTTGGAATTTGCTATTGCAGTGTTGGGCAGTTGGATGCGAACAGCGCGTAGCGTTGCGCTGTTGGAGGTGAGCCGGCAGCAGTGGTGGATGTGGGGAGAGAGATGGCAGAGTTTTGATAGCGGACGATCTGGACGTGTGTCCATCAGAAAGAGTAAATTTGTAAGACTGGATGTCATGAACTGATATATATATATTATGACTTTTGAACACTATTAAGGTAAATACATTGTTTGTTCTTTATCAAAATCTTTCATTTGCCGCAAAAAGCCTCAGTGAACTTCCGATGTTATCCACAAGGTCATTTATATATTGTGAATAGCAACGGTCGTACGACACCACTGCGGCACACCTGAAATAACTCTTACTTCGGAAGACTTCTCTCCATTGAGAATGACATGCTGCGTTCTGTTATCTAGGGTCCGCATCTCGTGGTCGTGCGGTAGCGTTCTCGCTTTCCGCGCCCGGGTTCGATTCCCGGCGGGGTCAGGGATTTTCTCTGCCTCGTGATGACTGGCTGTTGTGTGATGTCCTTAGGTTAGTTAGGTTTAAGTAGTTCTAAGTTCTAGGGGACTGATGACCATAGATGTTAAGTCCCATAGTGCTCAGAGTCATTTGAACCATTTTTTTTTTGTTATCTAGGAACTCTAGGGCCTGCACGTTAGTGGGAACCGAATGGCTTCAGATCAGCAGGTCCGATCCATTACAGGTACCCACAGAAACGGCCTGGGGTCCGACCCATCGTGGAAATCCACACGTGTAACCAGCTACTCTCACAAGCCACAGACAACATGTTGATGAAATGAGATCACAGTGATCAATCCTTGTAACAGATAACTTGTTCAAATACTCTGAGAATCAGTAATAAAGAGGATAGGTAGCAACTCACCGTAAAGATGACTGCTGAGCCGCAGACAGGCATGTACAAAAGGCAGTCACACTCCCACAACTGCATTTTCAGCCGTAGCTTTTGTCATAAAACGAGAACTCACACAGATTCACGTAATCACTCAGACCCAATTTATGCAAACATGACCACCGTCTCTGGCCACTGTGTCTATAGTCTCTGACAATCAGATCCAAACTAACTACTCATGCCTCCCTCCCTCTCGTCAGCAGCTGCTAGGCTAGTGGCTAGAAATGGTGGCAGCACTGACTGCAAGCTGAGAGTGGTGGTAGGAAAGCAACAGTGCATGACACCTCAGTAAGCAAACCATTTCATCTACTGAGACAAAAACAAGATGTTTCCAGTGTTTTTTCAAATTACCCTGATACGGGGTGTTCAAAAAGTCCCTCCGCTGTGCCGTATGATTGTTAGCCGCGCTTGCCGTATGATTGTTCGCCTGCCTGGGTTACTTCCCTTCAAGTGGACTCTCCCAACATTCCACTGTTTAGTTTATCCCAGCCAGCGTCAGTAGTATCGTTGGTGTGTGTCGTCACGTGTTGACGTGAACGTTTAAGTTTAATTCCTTTGTTCGTTTCTTTCGTTTTTTACATACGAACTTCATAGACATTTCATAAATATGGACAAGTACTTCGTATCGTATTTGTGCAGCATGTAGTATACATGTCAGCTAAAGATTTAAAAAAATATATTTACTATAAAAACAGTCTTGATCACGATTTATTTATTAAGGTGACAGGTTTCGACCACTACTGTGGTCATCTTCAGACCATTGAGTGGGAACCTCTTTCTGCTGGAGAATCACTACTAAACAGTGATTCTCCAGCAGAAAGACGTTCCTGCTCAATGGTCTGAATATGACCACAGTAGTGGTCGAAACCGGTCACCTTAATAAATAAATCGTGATCAAGACTGTTTTTATAGTGAATCTTTCGTTTTTGTCACTGTTAAAATGCTAACCATTGAAGAACGTGTGTTTTAGTAGAAAAAGTGTTCAAAGCTGGCGGTAAATACACAGTTTCAAAAAAATGGATCTGAGTACTATGGGACTTAACATCTGAGGTCATCAGTCCCCTAGAACTTAGAACTACTTAAACCTAACTAACCTAAGGACATCACACACATCCATGCCCGAGGCAGGATTCGAACCTGCGACCGTAGCAGTCGCGCGGTTCCGGACTGAAGTGCCTAGAACCGCTCGGCTACCACGGCCGGCATACACAGTTTGAGTTCGTCAAACATTTAATTCAGTTTTCCCGGAGACAACACTCGCACATCGCGATACTGTGTGACATTTGATTAAAAAATTTCGAAGTACGGGTTCAATGACAGATGCACCGAGAAGTGGTCGTCCTAGCTTTTGTCTGGGGATAAACTACTCGCTATCTCCGATAAAATGTCCATGAGTCCGAACAAGTCAGTAAGAAAACTCGCCCAGGAAATCGATGTGTCGGAACGGCCCACACAGCTGTAAGGAAAAAATTAAAACTTTTCCCATACTAAGTGACAGCCGTACAAGAACTGAAAAATACTGATCATGGCAACAGACTGCATTATCGCCAATGGTTCAAAAATTTCGTTCAACAAAGTGGAAGGGATATTATTAATGAAACGGTTTTCGCTGATGAGGAGTGGTTTAATTTATCCGGGTACATGAACTCGCAAAATTCTCGTATGTGGAGTACTGCAAATCCATTGTGTATTCACGAGGAACCACTTCATTCTGTGAAAATAGGAGTTTGGATTGCAATTTGTAGACGTCGGATTGTGGGTCCCATATTTTTCAACGAAATAATAAACGCACAACGATACTGCAGCGATATTCTGTACCCATTCATAGGAGAACTTGTGTTAAGTGCAATACTGAACGGTTATTTTCAACAAGATGGTGCAACCGCACATACAGCTCGTGTTTCAGTGTCACTGCTTGCTGATGTTTTTGGTGATCGCATAATTTCACAGGGACTTTGGCCTCCACGATCGCCTCACCTAACACCACCTAACGTTTTCTTCTAGGGTGCAGCGAAAGCAACTGTCTATAAAAACCGTCCAAAATCCAAGGATGAATTGAAAACAGCTATATCCACTTTCACTGCTTCTGTTACAGAAGAAGTGTTACAGCTTGTGTTTGGAGACATGATTAGACGAATTGAATTGTGCATTCAACAACAGGGGGGACACTTTCAACATTTAATGTGAAAATTTGTAAGCAAAAATGAATGTTCAATAAATTAATAACTTGTATTTCACTGAGTTTCATTTCGGTATATTCACTGCGGTATACGGTACTGCGGAGAGACTTTTTGAACACCTCGTTTCCCCTGATTTCCATGACGTGTTTGAAATTCCCTGATTTCCCTGATCTCCAGAACATGTGGCAACCTTGACTTTATATACCAGATGTAAGAGTATGAAACCCTATAGATGGTGCTAGCAGTCAGTGTAGTGCCCGTGAGACCGCGTCTGCAGCACCCTCTGCTTCCTGTAACGGCTGCCGACGAATGTCAACATACAATAACCCAGTTCCAAACATCGCTATCTGTTTTAAACCCGTAAACATGTCGAGTTTTGTGCCTACGAACTACGATCTGCGGACAGCATTGGTTTTCTGTTATCATTTGAAGAAAACTGCTGCAGAATCGCATCGCATGCTTGTCGAAGCTTACGGCGAACATGCTCTTGGGAAGACACAGTGTTTCGAGTGGTTCAAAAAATTCAAAAGTGGTGATTTTCACGTGAGAAACGACGATCGCGGGAACCCACCGAAAAAGTTCGAAGACAACGAATTGCAGGCCTTATTGGATGAAGATGATACTCAAACTCAATAGGAACTCCGGGACAATTGAATAGTGATGCAAAAAGCCACTTCTCTTCGGTTGAAAGCTATGGGAAAAGCGCAGAATGTGAGAAAATGCGTTCCGCATGAACTGAATGAAAGACAGCAAGCATATCGAAAGACCAATTGTGAAATGTTGCTCACCAGATATTTTGAGATTCATAAGCGTCGTAAATCATGGGTGAATCCAGGCAAGCCGTCGACATCCACAGCAAGACCAAATCACTTTGGGAAAGAAGACAATGTTCTGTGTCTGGTGGAACCAGAAGGGAGTCATCTACACTCCTGGAAATTGAAATAAGAACACCGTGAATTCATTGTCCCAGGAAGGGGAAACTTTATTGACACATTCCTGGGGTCAAATACATCACATGATCACACTGACAGAACCACAGGCACATAGACACAGGCAACAGAGCATGCACAATGTCGGCACTAGTACAGTGTATATCCACCTTTCGCAGCAATGCAGGCTGCTATTCTCCCATGGAGACGATCGTAGAGATGCTGGATGTAGTCCTGTGGAACGGCTTGCCATGCCATTTCCACCTGGCGCCTCAGTTGGACCAGCGTTCGTGCTGGACGTGCAGATCGCGTGAGACGACGCTTCATCCAGTCCCAAACATGCTCAATGGGGGACAGATCCGGAGAGCTTGCTGGCCAGGGTAGTTGACTTACACCTTCTAGAGCACGTTGGGTGGCACGGGATACATGCGGACGTGCATTGTCCTGTTGGAACAGCAAGTTCCCTTGCCGGTCTAGGAATGGTAGAACGATGGGTTCGATGACGGTTTGGATGTACCGTGCACTATTCAGTGTCCCCTCGACGATCACCAGTGGTGTACGGCCAGTGTAGGAGATCGCTCCCCACACCATGATGCCGGGTGTTGGCCCTGTGTGCCTCGGTCGTATGCAGTCCTGATTGTGGCGCTCACCTGCACGGCGCCAAACACGCATACGACCATCATTGGCACCAAGGCAGAAGCGACTCTCATCGCTGAAGACGACACGTCTCCATTCGTCCCTCCATTCACGCCTGTCGCGACACCACTGGAGGCGGGCTGCACGATGTTGGGGCGTGAGCGGAAGACGGCCTAACGGTGTGCGGGACCGTAGCCCAGCTTCATGGAGACGGTTGCGAATGGTCCTCGCCGATACCCCAGGAGCAACAGTGTCCCTAATTTGCTGGGAAGTGGCGGTGCGGTCCCCTACGGCACTGCGTAGGATCCTACGGTCTTGGCGTGCATCCGTGCGTCGCTGCGGTCCGGTCCCAGGTCGACGGGCACGTGCACCTTCCGCCGACCACTGGCGACAACATCGATGTACTGTGGAGACCTCACGCCCCACGTGTTGAGCAATTCGGCGGTACGTCCACCCGGCCTCCCGCATGCCCACTATACGCCCTCGCTCAAAGTCCGTCAACTGCACATACGGTTCACGTCCACGCTGTCGCGGCATGCTACCAGTGTTAAAGACTGCGATGGAGCTCCGTATGCCACGGCAAACTGGCTGACACTGACGGCGGCGGTGCACAAATGCTGCGCAGCTAGCGCCATTCGACGGCCAACACCGCGGTTCCTGGTGTGTCCGCTGTGCCGTGCGTGTGATCATTGCTTGTACAGCCCTCTCGCAGTGTCCGGAGCAAGTATGGTGGGTCTGACACACCGGTGTCAATGCGTTCTTTTTTCCATTTCCAGGAGTGTATTATCAGCTGCTAAAACCTGGTGAAACCGTTAATACTGATCGCAACCAACAGCAAATTATCGATTTCAATGGAGCATTACGTGAAAAACGACCGTAATACGGAAAAAGGCAACACAAAGTTCTTATGTCCTCCTTGCTCTGACCGTCAATTACCATGTTGCGCTATCTCCTCAAGACGACGATAAATTGCTTCAAGCATCGTTTTGTTGGGGCACTGTCGTTCTGGAAGTCCCTTCCGACAGAAAGATTGAGAGCCACGGCCGTTAGCATCTGCTAATCCATACAGCATTTGCCAATTCTGTACACTATGTGATCAAAAGTATCCGGACACCCCCAAAAACATACGTTTTTCATATTAGGTGCATTGTGCTGCTACCTACTGCCACACATTCCATATCAACGACCTCAATAGCCATTAGACATCGTGAGAGAGTAGAATGGGGCGCACCGCGGTGCTCACGGGCTTCTAACGTGGTACAGTGATTGGGTGTCACTTACGTCATGCGTCTGTACGCGAGATTTCCACACTTAAACATCCCTAGGTCCACTGTTTACGATGTGGTACTGAAGTGGAAACGTGAAGGGACACGTACAGCACAAAAGCGTACAGGTCGACGTCGTCTGTTGACTGACAGAGACCGCCGAGAGTTGAAGAGGCTCGTAATGTGTAATAGGCAGACATCTATCCAGACCATCACACAGGAATTACAGCCTGCATTAGGATCCACTGCAAGTACTATGACAGTTAGGCGGGAGGTGAGGAAAATTGGATTTCGTGGTCGAGCCGCTGCTCATAAGCCACAAATCACGCCGGTAAATGCCAAACGACGCTTCGCTTGGTGGAAGGAGCGTAAACATTGGACGATTGAACAGTGGGAAAACATTGGGTGGAGTGAAGAATCGCGGTACACAATGTGGTGATCCGATGGGGGTAAGGGTGTGGCGAATGCCCGGTGAACATCATCTGCCAGCGTGTGTAGTGCCAACAGTAAAATTCGGAGGCGGTGGTGTTATGGTGTGGTCGTGTTTTTCAAAATGGTTCAAATGGCTCTGAGCACTATGGACTTACCGAGCGAGGTGGCGCAGTGGTTAGACACTGGACTCGCATTTGGGAGGACGACGGTTCAATCCCGCGTGCGGCCATCCTCATTTAGGTTTTCCGTGATTTGCCTAAATCACTCCAGGCAAATGCCGGGATCGTTCCTCTGAAAGGGCACGGCCGACTTCCTTCCCCATCCTTCCCTAATCCGATGAGACCGATGATCACGCTGTCTGGTCTCCTTCCCGAAAACAATCAACCAACCAACCACTATGGGACTTAACTTCTGAGGTCATCAGTCCCCTAGAACTTAGAACTATTTAAACCTAACTAACCTAAGGACATCACACACATCCATGCGTGAGGCATGATTCGAAACTGCGACCGTAGCGGTCGCGCGGTTTCAGACTGTAGCGCCTAGAACCGCTCGGCCACTCCGGCCGGCGTGTTTTTCATGGAGGGGGCTTGCAACCCTTGTTGTTTTGCGTGGCACTATCACAGCACAGGCCTGCATTGATGTTTTAGGCACCTTCTTGCTTCCCACTGTTGAAGAGCAATTCGGGGATGGCGACTGTATCTTTCAACACGATCAAGCACCCGTTCGTAATAGACGGTCTGTGACGGAATGGTTACGCGACAATAACGCCCTGTAATGGACCGGCCTGCACAGAGTCCTGACCTGAATCCTATAGAACACTTTTGGAATGTTTTGAAACGCCGACTTCGTGCCAGGCCTCACCGACCGACATCGATACCTCTCCTCTGTGCAGCGCTCCGCGATAAATGAGCTGCGATTGCCCGATAAACCTTCCACCACCAGATTGAACGTATGCCTGCGAGAATGGAAGCTGTCATCAAGTCTAAGAGTGGGCCAGCACCTTACTGAATTCCAGCATTGCCGATGGAAGCCGCCACGAAGTTGTAAGTCATTTTCAGCCAGGTGTCCGGATACTTTTGATCACACAGTGTATTTGAGTACACTGCTATTGCACTGAACCGGAAACCTAGTCTGCGATGAACACTAAAGAGCTGGTACTACATTCTTGCACAGTCCGTGACGAAAACTAAACAGCTAGAGCTACGTGCTTGATGCTAATCTTAGTCGGCGACAATATTATTGTTGCTGGGAGTGAGGGTGCTTCGGTCGGCTTATTGTGAATTTTTATGGTGATATTTCACGAGGACACACTCAAACACACGCACAACTGTCTTGAAATAATTCACAGTGCCATGCGTTTTCCTTATTCACCACTGTACTTACTTGTTCATCACTATTCAGTCACCGCGTGGTTCCTATTACGGCCACGGGAGGGCAAAAGCTATAATGATATGTTGGCGTACTAGAGCAGTGTCAACATTACCTCAATTCATTTGGACCAAGAAACACTGGCCGTGAACCTAAGAATTACAACTTACTGTACATTCTGACTGGCCGTATTTTGAACACTTCCTGTAAGAAAACGTTTCGTGTAATTCAGGTATGTACTGTTCCGGTGAATTTCGCATGATTTATGTCATTATGAAGAGAAGGAGAAAAATGAGGTGTTTTCGACCCTTTATCAAAAAAAAAAAAAATGGCTCTGAGCACTATGGGACTCAACTGCTGTGGTCATCAGTCCCCTAAAACTTAGAACTACTTTAACCTAACTAACCTAAGCACATCACACACACCCATACCCGAGGCAGGATTCGAACCTGCGACCGTAGCAGCAGCGCGGCTCCGGACTGGCGCGCCTAGAACCACACGGCCACCGCGGCCGGGGGCCTTTATCCATACAGCACATTTTATTCCTCCATGTGTGAGGAATGTCTGCTGAATGTTTGGCCAAACCTTTTTGTTACCCCTTGTATCTGGGTTTCCACAAGGAATTGTTATAGGCCCTCCAGTGTTCTTAATGCATATAATTTAGTGCACAACCACTAATCCCCACCGGAGTTTCCTTAAGGCAGTGGTTCCCAACATGGGTGTAATTGCTCCCTGAAGGGTAAACCGAAATTTTCTGAAGGGTAAAAATAGGGTTCCATTGTGCTTCGATCAGGAAACTAAATCGTTTACAAAATACCGGAATTATTACTATTATCACTATCTTGTAAGACTGTAATTATAACTACATAAATTAGGAATAATTTAAATTTTTCAAATACTAGCATTAATGGGTGGCACAATGTGGTGGAGGTTACAGCTTGTGAAACGAATGTATGAACATCTCCCTCATCATGACAGCAAAATTGAGACATATATGTGACATATACTTAAATATCTCATGTAAATGCCTTCTCAGAGTTGTAGGTAGTTCCAGCAACAGACAAGAAATGGCTTCATTATTCATTTCGCAACAATAAATAAACTGACAGTGCAATGCAACAGAGTACAATTATTATTATTATTATTATTATTGTTATTAATATTAATATTATTATTATTATTATTAGTAGTAGTAGTATTAGTAGTGGTAGTAGTTGTTGTTGTTGTTGTAGCAGTGTCAGACAAAAAGCATTGGCAGCCTGAGGTCTTCAAGTTTCCGCCATTTACGAAATGGCGAGTCCAGCAGTCAAGTGATTTACAAACAGTAAGTACAGTGCTCGCACACATTTTAACTTGGTTGATTTCAAATGAAGGTGCAGAGTGTGGGTGAAGAAAATGCCACTAGGTAGAAAAGTAGGTCATATGAAGCATGTTTTGGAACAAGTGTCTATCCTCAACGTGGCTTTCTTTTCTGAAAAGGAATTATTGGCAGCACTCGCGATGTATTGAGCATTGCTTCATCACTGTACAGAAAGGACTGTTAGAAATAATCAGTACCATCTGTCTCGTCGACTCATATTGTTCGTTTAATAAAAGGCCTCAAAAACTTAATATTATTTATCTTTCGTCATTTTAAAAATAAAAGTCTTAAAAGGAAATTCACTTTCATTCTAAAGTTTACAGACATGATAATGCTGATGATGGTAGGAGCAGCAGGGGTGGGTACTAGCTAATATCTAACTGCACTCAGGGTAATTCTGATGGTGGTTCCTTTCGGGGTAAATGGTCTCAGAAAAGTTGGGAACCACTGACTTAAAGCATCAGACTCCCATATATCAAACTGCTTCAAACGTCTGATTATTTAACTCATTATGAAAAGGTGGAGGAATATATCCTGTGTAATTTGCGCTCAGTTTTTAGTAGAAGCTAGTTTCACGCGCATCTTGTTGTTTATGACGTCATATCTCATGAAATGTACGTCGTACAATGATAGAGTTTTGCAGATACGTTCAGTGGTATATGTGGATATTATCTGCAAAATGTGTTGCGAATAGTATTAGTAACAAATATGTAATAAATTAAAACATTGTGCCTGCAGCTAAAGTTTTACGGTATGAAGAGCGAAAATGTAGAAAACGGTAAACTCTTTTCCTTTCATATTTTGTGTGGAGTCTCCCCAAGAAAAAGTTTGAAATTATGTGTTAAGTTTGTTGGAAATAGCTAAGTGCTCTCGTTCTCAAACACTGAATGGATATAGTCTGGGTAATTTTCGCGCCGTGATTTAGCGCTACCTCAACACATACGCACGGTTTCCAACTTTAACATGCATACCTTTAAAGTAAGGTTACACCTCTTTAAGAGAAGATTATGACAGCATTTGAAAATTTAAATTCGATCTGTAATTATTTCCTAGAAGCCGCTGCATAGGCAATTTGCAACTAGAACTAGGTGATTATTTGAGCCGTTCACTAATGTAGGTCTAAGCAGCCCTGTTATATTGTTTGCACATGATGTCGTCTGGTAAAGCCGTCAGAAAATCAAAATGAATGACAAAATGATTTAGATCAGATATCTGCATGGTGCATGAAGTGGCAGCTCGCCTTGAACAATGTAAAGTTTGATGTCCTCCACATGAGTACTAAAAACAATTGCACTAAATTTCGGTTACACTATATCTCAGAAATTAGTAGGTTGTCGATTCAACTAAATAGCTACAGATCACAATTACGAACGACTTAAATTGGAACCATCACGTAAGCACTTACGCAGGGGCTGTCCAAGGCCAAAGAAAGCTGATGTAAGCACAACCTTCTGATAAGATAAGGGCCGCTTGGTGCCCCACTCCCTCCCTCCTGACGAACCATCAGAGATTCATCACGTCAGCCAGGCGACTCACCCAGGTAGTTGTGTTATATGACATAAATACGGTGGGAGTCTGCTCTGGACCAACGACGATCACATATTCCCCTTTTTCTATCACATATTCATCTTTTATAACTGGAACACTTATGTGGGAGAGGTTACTCAGGAGCTGGATAACAAAGGGAGAAAATATGTCTATTTGTGAATACCAATTTTACGTGACACCAGCAGAGACCACAACCACACAGATTTGTAAGTACTATCATTTTTATTTACTTTTCCATATTTTCCCAAATTTTAGGTATCTTCCTCAATTCTTCTATTTTATAACTGGAGGCACTCTGGAGTATAGGGTGAGACTGTGTCTTCTTGTTTATAACAGATTACGTCACTCTTGGTCTATCTCTTAAATCTCACAAATTAGTAGGTTGTCGATTCAACTAAATAGCTACAGATCACAATTACGAACGACTTAAATTGGAACCATCACGTAAGCACTTACGCAGGGACTGTCCAAGGCCAAAGAAAGCTGATGTAAGCACAACCTTCAATATTATGTGGCACAAGCAGGGTCCTCGTCTACGCAGAAATGTAAGTCTCTCAGTTTTACAGGTTTGTAAGTATTTTTACCAGGTTTTTCACAAATTTACGTATTTTTTCCAATAAAGTAAGACTCTTCCCAACGTCCCATCGACGTCATATTGCTCTCACGCAGCCAAAATGGAGAATTAGATATCACTGATACTGAGGCACACCTCCTCAAATCCATCTTTCCAATTTTGGACGCTTCGGAGCTGGGCAGCACAGGAATAGTCCGAGTCTGTTTGTTAATAAAATATTAGGTCACTTGAGGTCTGTTTGTTTAATATTTCGAGGCATCAGCGGGGGCCTCACACAGACAGATAAGTAAGTACTCTCAGTTCTACGTATTTTCCACAGTTTTGTGTATTGTACCCAATTACACGATTTACGCGTCAGCATAGCCTCGCATGACATGACATCATGTCGCAGTGTCGCGTCGCGTCGCATCACACCGCGTCGCGTAGCATCGCTCCGCATCATTTCGACATCACGATGCTCTCAGCACGGTCCCAGTTTATGTATCATTGCTAAGCCATAGTCCCGTTACTAGTTTATGACGTCATAATATTAGAAATGAACAAGTTGATAGAAATAATGACGTCATATCGATGCCGCCACAGAGAATTCTATAAGCACTTTCAATTTTTAACCATATTGATAAGAAATAATAGATTATGTGACGTCATTGCAAAATTCTGATGCTTCCAACCAAAGATAAAGAGATTCCAGCTGCAGCTGCGACAGCCCCAGCGAAAATTATATCGCTTGCAGATCACCCCTCAGACTCGGACGTGTGGGTGTGTAGCCGTGAATGCCTATGATACGCACACAGTGCCGAAAAAGTTGCGGTTTGTGCCTAACATTGCTGCTATATCATTTTTCACTGAGAGATCCCTCAGTCGCTGTAATGACGGCAAACAGATCCCAAGAAGTAGATGGAAATATCAAAGACTGGTACAAATACACAACGCTCTACTCACGGATGACAGCGGTACGATATGGAAATCTACGTGTAATGGCGAACGGGAGAACTTCAAACGTCTGCCTAACACTACACCAGACCATATCCCCAAGTATGGTAGAGAAATTTATAAAATTTATGTGTAACCACCTCCGACCTAGTAGCTGGCACAAATGACGCTCAATCGTCCAGGGAGAGGGCATCCAGCCACAGCAAAACATGTCGTAACTTGTTGACACTATTGCAGATAAATACTGTAAACAGTCTAAGTGCCAAGCACCACTCTTCCTCCTCGTTTCTCTACAATTGCTCTATGGAATAACTAGACAAACCAGTCTTAACTCTTGCACACATACACGCTCACTAAAGGAAATATATGATCTCGTTTGTGAATAACCGCTGATAACAGTTCAATAGCCAAGTACACCTCTCCCCACTACCACCTTTCTTTCTGGACCAACCAGAAACATACTCCCCTCCGCCCATCTGTCATGCTTTTGAAACTACCGTGGGTGACTTCATTTTCTGTTAGGCAGCACTCCCTGATGGAATGAAGACTTGTAACAGAATAAACAGAGTATATGTGACATTACCATAAGCTTCGTATATTAATCACGAGAGAATCCGAGTATGGTACGTAATTTCGACTGCTCCGCAGAGTTCCAAAGACACTCTCCGGACAGATAGCAGGCTGCTGTATTTTCCACAAAAACTTATCTGCATATTAATAGTGAGCAGGATCGGCACAACAGACATCCCCCCTCCCCCCCACCCCCACCCCCCCACCCCTACCGATCACTCCGGCGACGCCATCGCTCTTGAAGACTGAGCGTCATTTGTGGCAGCTACTGGGCCGGATGTGATTACACATACATTGTGCACATTTCTGTACCACCCCTGTGGGAGATGGACCAGCGCAATGTTAAACAGACATGTGGATCTCTACCGTTCGCGACCTGGTGGCCAGATCGTTCAAGGAGTTCCATGCCTTATTGGCACTACCCGGCGAATGCAGCTGGGAGAGAGGTTTGTATTTGCAACAGTCTTCGATATTTCCACCTACGACTTGGGATCTCTTTGCCGTTATTACTGCAAACGCGAAATTTCTCGGTCATCGATGTTAATCTCCAACCGCAACTTTCTCAGCAGATGCTGGGCACTGCGTCTGCGATCATTGGCGTTCGCGGCTACACACCCATACGTCGGAATAAGAGAGGGATGATCTATCCTCGAGCAGGCGAGATGATTTTCGCAGGGTTGTTGCAGATATTGCTGGCCTCGCTGTAGAGGAGCGTTTTTGTAACGCTGTGCTACACGTGAAGTATGGTTGAACGCATCAGAACGACGTCACACAACTTAGTAATGTAGCGTGTATTTCTTGTACAATATCTTTGGCTTCCAGAATTATCTATGACGTCACTATTTCTATAAACGTGTTCGTTTATAACACTATAATGTCACACACAGGCACTGGAGCTATGGGTTATCAGTTATACTCAGTTATACGAGGTGCGACAATAAAGTAATGAGACTGATTTCCTTTGCAAGATGTGGCAACCCTGCAGGCTTGCGTAGGCACAATATCTTTGACCTTGGTCTATAAGCTACTTCTAGTCCAAGTGGCATATCGATGCAACTGCTCAGTCGTGAGTTGTGCTGTAATACGTTAGCACATGTTTGTGTCTCTCGTTACGGAAATGGAACCGCATAATATTGCGCAATGGTATGCCATTTCTTTTTGCATCAAATTGGGTGAAAACGCGACGACAGTTTACGATAAGCTTCAGAAGGCTTTGGAGAGGAGGTTATGTCGAGCTCAAGATTTTCGTTGGTATAAAATGTTTAGTGAAGGCAGAACGAATGTTTAAGACGAAGAGACTGCAGTGGACGACCATCAACCTCACGGACGGATGTCGACTTGGCCAGGGCGCATGAACTCGTACGATCTGATCGAAGAATATCTGTGAAAATGATTGCAGAAGAACTGAACATCAATCGAGAAACGGTTCGTTTAATAATAACTGAAGATCGTGGTATGACAAAGATTTGTGCAAAAATGGTTCCCAAAAATCTCACACCACAACAGCGAGAAACACGGAAAAATGTGGCACCCGATCTGTTAGAGCAAACGGAAATCAATCCAGAATTGTTGAGTCGTGTTATCACTGGTGACGAAAGTTGATTTTTTCAGTACGATTCAGAGACAAAACGCCAAAGTTTGCAATGGTGCTCAGAGGGATCACCCAGACCAAAAACAGCTCGCATGTCAAAGTCAAAAGTGAAATGCATGCTTGTGTGCTTCTTTGAGTCCAAGGGAATTGTTCATAAAGAGTGGGTGCCTCCTGGATAAACAGTCGGCACCATCAACATTTAGCCACACTGTACATCCGAAAAAGCAAGTCGTAATTTTTGACATTACATGAAAGAAGCGCGATGATTTTCCTGACAGGTGGCACGGTTAAATATTTTCAGTGATCTTATTAAAATCCCACAAGCCAAAATCACAGAGAACTTTGGCTTGAGTGGACTTTATTACGGAAGACATTTATTACTATAAATTATGAAATAATACAATTATTTTCGCATTAGCATTTCATATGAAAAAAAATTTCCTGACAACAGCTCATGAAGCAAAGATATAGCGCAATCGCATTCCAGCTTCGAGTAGGATTTCATTGTTATAGCTAAATAAAAGTAATCATAATCTCCCACGATGTGCAATATTTAGGCGTGAGAAGTAAAATTTATATATACGCTTAGAAGACCCACTGTGGCTAATATTTTGGACATCATCCAGTCAACGAATGCGTCATTTATCGCATCAAAAGCTCAAGTCTTAGACTAAACTCAAAGCATCGGCGCCAGGATGGCAGCGGTAAAATTCAGGAGCGAGCCTAATGTGCGAGATAGCGCTCCTCATCCCCAATTAGATCTTGTCTGTCCTCCAAACTGCTGCAATATCATGTAATTCCAAACTGGGCCTAACGTGGACGTGATTGGCTTCCTATGTCGTCCGCAAGATACATGGTGTCCCACATAAAACCGGTACGCCTTACGTACTGGTTAATTATCTCTGCTTGTGAAGTGGCAACGCTGTCTAGAAATTTGGCTTCACTTCATTTTATCGGAAAGTTGAGTGCTGCTGTGTGTATTTGAGTCAGTTGTGAGAAGATCGTATTGTCGAGATGTTACAGAAATGGAGCAGTGTGTATTAGAACTGGGAAATGATACTGTGGACTGTTACATAAAGATAGGTTCCATCAAGGAATGTAAAGAAATGTTTTAAGCGAAGTATACTGGTAGGAATCTCCCCACGACCAGCACTATTCAAGATCTATACAAGAAATGGAGGGCTGTAGGAACCGTTTAGAATGTGCAGATTTTTAGGTGAGCAACAGGGGATAGAAATCGCATGGACATT
This sequence comes from Schistocerca cancellata, assembly GCF_023864275.1. Classification (NCBI taxonomy): domain Eukaryota; kingdom Metazoa; phylum Arthropoda; class Insecta; order Orthoptera; family Acrididae; genus Schistocerca; species Schistocerca cancellata. The sequence continues at coordinate 356,269,611 of NC_064634.1, read as the reverse complement.
ACAAGAACGCGCAAGAGGTTATCGCAGCAGGTTCGAGTATGTCGTACATCGTGTATTAAAAAATATGAAATTGAAAGCCTATCGTGAGAGTGTGGTACAAGAGTCGAAATTTGAGGGTGGCTGTTATCACCAGTTGTTAATAGTTACCTGGCCCCCTCGCCTTACGTACGTCGTGTCGGATGAGGCTTTGTTTCATTTCTCGGGTTATGTGAACACACAGAATTGCATATACTGGTCGCAGGAAAACCCACATATTCTGCGTGAAGAATCTCTCTGCTCGGAGAAGACAGGTATTTGATGTGCGTTGTCCGACATGTGCATTATTGGCCCCATATTTTTCAATTACACCTTGAGCAGTTCAGATGTCTAGAGATCTTTGACGCTTTCTATTCCCAGTTAACAGACGAAGAGAAGCTGTATGCAGTATTCCACCGAGATGGAGCAACCGCTCACACGTCCAACCAAAGTATGGTGTACATCAACAACGACTTCCCTGAAGACAGATTTGTAAATAAAGGCTCTGGCCCCAAGGTCGCAACATTTAACATCGTGTGATTTTTATTTATGGGGCACCTAAAAAGCAAAGTGTATGATGACAACCCTCGCACAATAGACGATCTTAAACGGAACATTACTAGAGAAATTAACACGACGCCTGCAGGATTACAGGGTGTTGTTGGTGACGTCATCACACGAAGTCAGCGATGCCTTGATGCCCATGGACACCACTTCCAGCATCTCTTACGAGCAGGTAACGAAATGCTTTTTAACGTTACTATTATCTATTCATTTTTAGTTAGTTAATTGTTGCTTGAATCTCGGGCGTGAGGCGTGCCGGTTTTATGTGCGAAACCCTGTTTTACGAGTATATCCGACAGTCACAATTGCCAAGAATGTCAGGACATGGCCTATGCTGGGCTAAGCGGCGCCTCACATAAAAGTATGGGGGCCCGGACCTCGTACGCCGACATAAGGGGGTTTGGGGATGGGGAGACAGGATCACACATTCTAATGGCGACTCATTTATCTGGTACGCCGACGAGTCCCCACATTATGCACTCCAGGAACGCTTTACCTCCCGCGCCTGGCTGAGAGCCGCATCAAGACTCACAAGGAACCCCTTGAGTGCGAAGTCACAAGTTCAGTCTCTAGTAAGGCTCATATGAAAGTGCTGTGTCAACAAATATTAGCTTCTAATAACTCAGCATGTGCATCAGGAGGGCGACAAAAAATGAGTGTCCGGGCGGTGCAGACATCAACCTTCTACAGGATTTATGTATTACACTTCACAAAATGGACATCGTCGACATTCAAGCAATGTTCAAAACAAACCATTAACTTGCATCAGAAAACTGAATGAAAACTGGTGCGCCGCAGTGACCGCAAAGGTTCGAAGCCTAACTCTTATAGACTCCAAACCGTGTAGGATGTTCAACTGATTTGTACAGGGTTATTACAAATGATTGAAGCGATTTCACAGCTCTACAATAACTTTATTATTTGAGATATTTTCACAATGCTTTGCACACACATACAAAAACTCAAAAAGTTTTTTAGGCATTCACAAATGTTCTATATGTGCCCCTTTAGTGATTCGGCAGACATCAAGCCGATAATCAAGTTCCTCCCACACTCGGCGCAGCATGTCCCCATCAATGAGTTCGAAAGCATCGTTGATGCGAGCTCGCAGTTCTGCCACGTTTCTTGGTAGAGGAGGTTTAAACAGTGAATCTTTCACATAACCCCACAGAAAGAAATCGCATGGGGTTAAGTCGGGAGAGCGTGGAGGCCATGACATCAATTGCTGATCATGATCTCCACCACGACCGATCCATCGGTTTTCCAATCTCCTGTTTAAGAAATGCCGAACATCTTGATGGAAGTGCGGTGGAGCACCATCCTGTTGAAAGATGAAGTCAGAGCTGTCAGTCTCCAGTTGTGGCATGAGCCAGTTTTCCAGCATGTCCAGATACATGTGTCCTGTAACGTTTTTTTCACAGAAGAAAAAGGGGCCGTAAACTTTAAACTGTGAGATTGCACAAAATACATTAATTTTTGGTGAATTGCGAATTTGCTGCACGAATGCGTGAGGATTCTCTACCGCCCAGATTCGCACATTGTGTCTGTTCACTTCACCATTAAGAAAAAATGTTGCTTCATCACTGAAAACAAGTTTCGCACTGAATGCATCCTCTTCCATGAGCTGTTGCAACCGCGCCGAAAATTCAAAGCGTTTGACTTTGTCATCGTGTGTCAGGGCTTGTAGCAATTGTAAACGGTAAGGCTTCTGCTTTAGCCTTTTCCGTAAGATTTTCCAAACCGTCGGCTGTGATACGTTTAGCTCCCTGCTTGCTTTATTCTTCGACTACCGCGGGCTACGCGTGAAACTTGCCCGCACGCGGTCAACCGTTTCTTCGCTCACTGCAGGCCGACCCGTTGATTTCCCCTTACAGAGGCATCCAGAAGCTTTAAACTGCGCATACCATCGCCAAATGGAGTTAGCAATTGGTGGATCTTTGTTGAACTTCGTCCTGATGTGTCGTTGCACTGTTATGACTGACTGATGTGAGTGCAATTCAAGCACAACATACACTTTCTCGGCTCCTGTCGCCATTTTGTCTCACTGCGCTCTCGAGCGCTCTGGCGGCAGAAACCTGAAGTGCGACTTCAGCCGAACAAAACTTTATGAGTTTTTCTACGTATCTGTAGTGTGTCGTGATCATATGTCAATGAATGGAGCTACAGTGAATTTATGAAATCGCTTCAATCATTTGTAATAGCCCTATATTATCGTGAAACAGGAGAGAGAGTGCTACGGACATGATACGTTTTAATGGTTGCGGCAGGATCTTCTCGTGAAATTTTAATCAGCAACTTTCTCCTCCGATTGCAAAGTATTCTCTTGGTGCCCATCTACATAGGGCGAAATAATCGTCATGATAAAATAAGAGAAATCAGAGCTCGCACAGAAAGATTTAAGTGTTCGTTTTTACAGCGCGCTGTTCGAGAGTGGAAAGGTAGAGAAATAGATTGAAGGCGGTTCGATGAACCCTCTGCCAAGCGTTTAATTGTGAATTGCAGAGTAATCACGTAGACGCAGACCACCTGCATCCTTCGATGCTTGATGTCTTTCGCGACGGCGATGGCGTCTTGCAGCAGCTTAACGGTCTGCGCCGCAAGGTCACAATCATGCTACAATGGTTTGACGAGCATGGGAGTGAACTCACGCTGATGTCTCGACTACCAAATTCGTCTGAAAACGGACCCAATGGAACACGTCTGGGACGCAAATCAAGCACTAGCTCCATGGCCACAAACCAACGGGCGTAATTTACGGGAATTGCATTACCTCTACGTAGGTATCATTGTCTACTCTCCTATCTGCAACAGACTGTTCCGATGTTGTGTTCACATTTCCGTCATAAGGGCATCTAGGCATGAAATTCGGGAGTTACACATGGGGTGTCTTCAAGTGAGATAACCCTTCCCGTGATTTTTCGTCGTTCGGTTTATAATTATGCAATGCATTAGTATGTAAACTCACAGATTACAATTTAGTACACAATTATATCAGAAGCTTTCTGAAATTTAGGAAACACATTATTCTCATGACTGGTGTATGTATGGTCTTCCTGATGTCATGAATGAAAGAGTGGCGTAGGCTTTACACTATTAGTGTTCAGAACATTTTGAATAATTTAAATGATAATATCAGCGGAGCAGATGGCCGAGTGGGTCAAAGCACCGTTTACAGGATACGGGAGGCGAGCATACGGATCAAATCCACCTCTGGTTTGACAAGAATTGATGAGCAGGCCAGCTTGCATGGAGTCTTTAGGCGGTTCCTCGTGTGCAGCAAGGTGAACACCGGGCTGGTACCACCAGTTACAAAACGGGAAAAGGCAGAAGCAGAAGAAGAAGACGAAGAACACGAGCGGAGCATCCAACACGCAGACATTAAGCAAAAGTCATAACGGAAGAGAGCTCTTACACTTTATCATTTTTTATTAGCTCAGATGTAATTTATTCCTAAAGATTTCCAATCGAGAGAAAAACGGTTAGCTAAAAACGAAATAGATGATTGATGATAAGTGCACGGTTTGACTGTATTAAGAAAAGTCTATTATGTGCGACAGACCCATAAAAAGTCACACTCTGATATCGCGTAACAGTAATCAAAACAAAAACGAGCGTCTAGTATATGTTTGTCGTGTAAGAAAGTGTGTCATTTCGACCATCACAAATTACGAGAAGAAGCATGAATGGAAATTGTGTTTTTTGTACCCATTTTATTGAAAAAGTGACTGCACCAGGCTAACAATATCTCAGTGCATTGCGACTCAAATGTTTCAGTTACGAGCAGAATTAAACACTTGTCGAAAGTAATTTTTTTTTTTTTAATTCTTCACAGCCATGTTACGGCGAGTGCACAGTAAGAAAAACAGAAAGAGCCACATGTTAAGATTAGTTTGACCACTGACTGCGATTTTACGTATCTTAAATCTTTAGATAATTAGCAGAAATGCGAAACTAATAACTATTTCAATCTTCAGATTGAATAGGAAACTGTCTATGTCAAAACGAGCACTGGGCAGTATGAAATGCACATGTCTGTGATACTTACCTCCAGTTCGTTGTCGGCTTCAAGATGACGGAACGTAAAGGCACCGAGGATACAGTAGGTAACAACCATAGACACGAGGAGCACATGTGAAAACAAACATGTGCAGACTTTCCAGGTGTAGTACAGAATAGTACTACACCGGCTGGGACCTTCTTCTTCTATTTCCTCGATCATTTGTTGGCGCTGCATAGTACACGAAATACTACGTTGATGCACAACCCATTCAAGTCACAGTAACCAACATTTATTTATTTAAATCAGCATTGCAACACCGCAAAAAAGAACACTAAAAACACGTAAGCTACGCAATTATAAGTCCGTTGTGTCAAGCAAATGTGTGTCACTTGGGTACACAGACAGGTAAAAGATCCCTTTTCATCAGGTCCCTATTGTACGGGAAGTATTACTAACACTGTACGTATCATTGTCATCTCGTGCCAGGCTCACTCGGTCTTTTTAGTTTCTTTGGCATAGCTGACAGAAACGTGTCAGTCAGTTTTCGACCACAAGAAACAGTCATACTTCCCACACGCTTTCACCGTTGTTATAATGAAGGTAAGAAAACATTGACATCTGTCCGTTGGTGCTGCTAGGTAAGCTTAACATGTAACACTTGTGAAAGATGTGCAGAATGATTATAAAGTATTTGTTGCCGCAACTAGCAGCCCGCGCTCGCCAATAAAGAGCATTCGTTGCTCCTCTGGCTCTCCCTAGGCAACTAAAGAGGAGGCTCACGAACTTCGTCTTTACCCCTACTATATGTATTTTTAACTGCGCGCCTTTTTTTTCAACGTCTGCCACACCATCTGTTTTTAAGAAGCAATGTGTTGTTTTTTCTCAGTTACAGTTTCAAAGATTTCTACGAAAGGATTTAGCAATATACTTCAACAAGTTCCCTGTTTGCTGCTACCTTGTCAGTTTTTTGACAGCAGCAAAGTTTGCATTCATGCTGCCGTCATAAACTTTGGTGAAGCAGCCAGAGATACCAAAGATTGTATTTTACGCACCAGTGCATTCGGCGGCCGCGCCACATCAAATCTGTTAAATATCGGTATAGTTAGTCTGAGAAGTACTTCCTTCGGGTAGACAAAATGAAGTGACTCCCCTTAAAATTAATAATGTGGCGCTACTATTGGAATTTCTGCAGTGCCTAAAAGCAGACAGTACTTTTGTTACATACAGTTTATCATACTATCTCTGGATCACTGTATAAGCAACATCCTTGTCCATGTTGCAGCACGAGGGTGGTACGAGAGAGAAGTGTTTGTGGTGGTTGTTATGTGTTGAGTTTGTTTGTATAAATTTTGGTAGGTATTAAGCGGATTGAATTATTATTTTGTACAACTTACATCCATGTTCAAGTTTATGCAACTCTCAGTGCAATATATGTTGACAAATTTACATTCCATATTGTGCAGTGAGGTTATGTGTTACTTAATGACAGGCGGGTTATTTATTATTTAGATTATTAGTACACAGTTTTGTTTTCCAGTATAAAGTCTCTAAAAGCTACAGAAAATGAGTCGGTTTTTCGCGACCGGAGGTTCCGATTCGGAGACGGAGAGTGCATCTGATGATGAGCAGATTCAGCGCCCAACTGCCACACAGTTTACGGTGAGTTTGTGTGTTACGGTAGCAACTACCCAATATGTCGGTGTAGTTTTTCTTAGCCGTAATCACAGTCATAAATTGCTTTCTGCTTAGTAGCTTGTTCCAACATACAGTTGTTCATAGTGATATCTACAAATGGGAAAATTAAAGCTCGTCGTTTGTGCGCACGAATAATACAGCAAGTGACCCGACTTGAATGTTGCAGCAGTACCCTAACAACAACAACAACAGAAACATTTACACACACACACACACAAAGAGAGAATTTAGTTATGTTATTACAAATGCTGTATATGTCCACCAGCAGGAGCACAAAAAAGGTCTACATGATAACTAAACTCGTCATAACTTCACACAGTGTATCTAATTTTACAGAAGTTATGGCCCCTTTTTACCTGTTGTTCATTTCATGTGTGTCATGAGGTAAGGTGAAGATGAACAGACTCTTCTTCACATATCTCCACAATACAAAACTCGTATGGGGTCATGTTTGGCAGTCTTGAGGCAAAGAATCCAGGACAGTGTCTTGGAGTCTTATGCACCCTATGCAATACTGAGCTATATTCATGGGACGCTGAGACACTGCCTGCAAGATCGCTAGGCATGGCTCCATGCGACTTCTTTATGTGGGGATATGTGAAGGAAAGTGTGTTCATCTTCCCTTACTGCTTTACATAGAAGAAGTGAAGGACAGAATAAAGCTGCCGTAACTTCTATGAAAGCAGATACGTGTTTAAAGCTTTACAAATTTAGTTATTGTCCAGATGCTCTTCATGCTTCTGCTGGTTGACATACAGATGATTTGTAATAGCATAGCTAAAACTTTAATATATTGTGACATTCTGCTATTTGTCCCATGTTTGTAGTATGTTTTTCTCACTAAATAATCAATAAACATCAGTCTTGTGCTTTGTGATGACAAAATTTGGATGTAGTAGCTATAGAGATTTGAAAAGCCACTGTTATTAAGTTTTAAAGAAATACAGAAAAAAACCTCAGTGCTCTTGTTGGAGGGGAACAGAAAATATTTACACACATTACTTTTCCAGTGGATACTCTATTAAAGATTTCAGTCAGAGTGATAAAATAAATTCACAAGTGATAAATATTCTAAGCCATAGAAAAATTTAACAGCTTTTAGACCAAATGCTGCTAATATAGAATATGTTATATGACAAAATTAGGTAGTCATCAGTGAATGATGCAGCAACATTTATGATGAAGTATCTAGTATTATTATGTAAACAATCTGTATGAATAAACAACTTACTCATTATATGAGAGTTTGTATAAATGATTGATAAAATTTGCAACTGTTCAGCATTATGGATAAATTTAGTAACTGGTAAATTTAATACTGAAATATGGGTGTAATTTTATTAATTAGGCTGGACCTGAACTTGTGGTTTGAGTGGGGGATTGACACCTGTCTCAATAAATTTTTTGTTGTGGTGATAAACTGATGTCAGTACAACCTGAGCCCAATATTTAATGTGCTTTATGTGTAAATAACTAAAACTGTAACATTGGAATGTCTGTGTTACATAATAAACAGATATCGGAAAGTATTTTGCGGGATACATATATCATAAATTAACAACAACAAAATAAGAGAGGGAAGGTGCTATGTATCCCTTACCAAATTTGAAGGAGCTGAATTCAAGTAGCTCATTTAGCTATCCTGGTTTATATTTTTCTTGGTTTCCATAAACTACTTTAGGTGAAACCAGTTAAGTTCTGTAAATGAATTAATGGCTCATGTCTGTTGTTATTGGAGCATCAATGTTTGTGCGTGATTTGGATTTACCCATATAATTTCCTTAGAGGTAAATGTGAGTAATGTGTTGTTAAGTGAGAGCTTATATTTTATGATTACAATATAACTTTTTACCTGGTATAGCAATAAAGAGAAACCATGTTCCATTTTCGTACAACACTTTTGAAACCTTAATGAGGGCTGACTAGTTTAAATTCGGTTAGATATTTAAGCATATGTACTAGAGCTGTCAACTATAATAGTTGGATCATTCTTCTGTTTTCTCCTTTAAAAAAATTGACTTTTAATTGAAGGTGGTAAGTCTGTTTCTTTGTCCGAGTAAATCACAGACAAAGAGCATATTTTTTAAGCTGAGTTTGGTATTGTTCGTTTTCACCCAGTTTAGATGTCACTTTGTCTTTCTCTCCATTAAAATCATTAGTGGAAAACAGGCGTATGTTCAAAGATTTACCCAAATTTATAAACTCATTAAATATATTAAATTATTAGTAATTTCCTTGATACTTCTTCACAAATGATTAGAATATGTGGCATTGCAGGAGCATCTGATTCCATCCATCAGTTTTGAGTCATTACGTCATCAGTTTGGTGGGAATGGCTATTTCAAGTGTATATAAAATGACAACGACATCACTACATAAACATGCAAAAAAAAACAAAAAAAAAAAAAATAATGTCTCATTGAAAAATAAAACAAAACTAATGAGAGAACTGTGAAAAATTGGGGGTTTAGGGTGGGGGACAAGCTAAATACACAATAATAAAAAAGATACTGCACCATCCCAAAACAAATAATGTAAAAAATTAAATTCCAGCATTCCACTACACCAGCAAAATGACAAGAATTGAACATTTTCCTTGACCTACAAAGCTCAACCACAGCTATCGAAACCAAAAAACCAACACCTACAATTCCGAAAAGTGGAACCAAAACTCCAGCAACTCAGAAACCCAAGTACCCCATAATCACTATATCAGTTAAAACACAATCAACCTACAATAAATATACAACACATAAAACAATTAGAATGAAACCAAAACAAAAATTACTTACCAACAAAAGCTTCCAGCAAGCCACCTACGTAGGCCACCACTTGCGCACGCCCATTCGCGAAGCTGCGTGCGCGTGCTCCGACACACACACACACACACACACACACACACACACACAAGGTAGGTACATGTAGCTGGTCCGAGCTGCCAGAACTCTCATCAATGTCATGATGTCACAAGTGACACCAAACATACTGAGCAGTAAGACCAAACATCTGCAGAAATTGTATGACAGGCATCATATCATCTTCCATCTCATAACGTAGTGTTACACTCGTGAACTTCACTGTCATACCCAACCCAACAAATAAGCAACAAAAGAAATTGAGACTTCTTCCCACACAATGAACAACAAACTAATCAGACTACGTTTTTTTTTTTTTTTTTTAAGACCACTGAAAATGCTTTAACAAGCACCGTTACTGCACCAACCACCTAAACTCAAAACCACATTAGCACAATGACAACGAAAACTCAAATGAACCCTATACTACACATCAAACTTGCCACATCCATCACCAGAGGGCACCATCAAGTACAACACTACATCTTCTTACACAGCCAACTCACTCCACACCGTAGTGACGTCACCCACCAAAACACAATTATGTCACGGATCAGAGAAGACGGGCAGAATCGGATGCTTCCATTGGCCCAAATATGTTACACCATTGTCAGGCCAGGGGAGAGATTTACTTTTGTAGCATCCTCTGTGCGAAACAGTTCATGAAAGTAATAAATGTAAAGAGGTAGTTAACTGGTACATACTTAGTAGTTTCTACATTAGTCACAAGTGTCTGTTCACATAATTTGTTGTTATTAAAATGAAATTGAATAGGTTTGTAAGTACTGTGAAAACAGATATTAGATGAACCTCGGGACCACGTCATTTTCAGTGAGGGGGGGGGGGAGGGGGGGGAACCAGTACAAACTTACCATGTGCGGGCTAGGGAAGGGTGAAACAGCCGGTAATCAATGAGATGTTCATAAATTGAGAAAAAATGCTCCAAAATCAATTTACATAATGTATTGTGAGAAGTGTCGTGTCATTGTTGTTGTCTTCAGTCCAGAGAGGGGTTTGATGCAGCTCTTCGTGCTACTCTATACTGTGCAAGCGTCTTCATCTCCGAGTAACTACTGCAACCTTTATCGTTCTAAACCTGTTTAGTGTATTCTTGAATTATATAACTATTACCTGATGTGTTCCATTAATTGATATTATTGTCTTAGTATCCGTCGGCTTTTGTTACGCCAAAGTGTTTGATTCTCTTGTTATTTCCATCTATAGTAAGTGCATCAATTTGAACAATTTCTGTGGGTTATGTAAATTTTTTGCACGTCATCAATTCAGCGATGTTCTTATAATTTTGAGCATAAAATGTTGGTGATTATTTAGGCATGGAAACTTGCAATATTGTTGTTATATTCACAATTTTTGCTGAATAATATGTTTGAATATAACTTAATGTATGTTTTGAACGAAAACAGGCAATTTTGACTCATTTATGGTTCTCTGTTTGATATTTTAAACATTTTGTGGCCTTGCACTCAGCAACTGTGCATGCAGTTATATTAAATTTAACAGTCAGCTAACTGGTTGCACAAAACTTTTTTTAAAAACCACAAAAATGGCTGACTGTTACATTTTATATAGTTCTCTGTTTTATTATTTGTTAGGTTCATATTTATGTTCCCTCTTTTGTACAGTAAAATTAAATACCATGCACAGTTCTGCATTGGTAATCCATAAATAGTTGTTATCATAAAGTACATTTTGTTTGTTATTGTGTGGACAGCTCTCCCAGTGGCATCATAGTGTATGGTATTTTTCTCTACTGCTCACTTAAAAAGACCCACACTTCGCGTAAACCAAACTGTATAGTAAACTTCCATACTTATTTATTTATTTAATTATTTTTTTCCTAAACATTGCAGTTTAGTGATGAAGAAGAAGATACAAAACGAGTTGTCAGATCTGCCAAGGAGAAAAGATATGAAGAGCTTACCAACATAATAAAGCAAATAAGGAACTATAAGAAAATCAAGGATATGAGCAGCATGCTGTCAAGTGAGTGCTTTAGTGAGCTGCATAAATATGTAAATGTAGCCCAAATAAAAAAAATGAGTTATGTTTATGTAAGGTATAAAATTGACTAAAAACCTATATTAATGCTGTTGCTGATAGCATAAAGGGCAAACTTTTAGAGAAACCAGATTTTTGCCCCACTATTAAGGGTATATCCAGTGACAGACAGGGAAGGGCAGCTGCATCCTCTGCAACCCTAGGTTGAGGATGGGAGGAATAATATATGTTGTTCACAAACCGTAGTCTTATCGTGCCCTGCCATACAGACAGGTGTATCAGTTCAGACATATGTAATATGTACTTACTAGTTGCAAAATGCATCCAGAACTATTTTTTGTTAAACCTCAAAATGATTTTACATTTCACCTCCATTCTTGCAACTGCAAATGCCAGTTGGTTTGTGATTTTAAAGAATTGTAGTGGCACTGTACTTATACTTCGTGATGTTTTTCCTCATGTTGCCAACCCTTGTCAAAAAATGTGAATATAGAAAATATTAGCATATATCTGAATATTACTTGCCTAACAGTAAAAATTACATATCCTACACAAACTATGATCTTCCAGCTAAGTACATTATAGGTGGTATGTACCTGTTATAAAGTGGTAACATTACTTTGTTGGGTGATTAATAAACACAGATTTCAGTTTTTTAAGTAATTGTGTTGTGATTTTGAGAACACTTTTGTATTCCACCACTATTTGTGTTGACATATGAAAATGATGGTCGTGATCGTTAGTGCTAGAAGAAAAAGAATGAAGATGAACAGACACTGTACTTGGTTGTTTCCGTAGAAAAAATTTATCCTATAGATAGGTGTATGTTAATTTTCATAGATGTTTGGAAATTTTCATTCTAGTCAAACTAAATTTTTTGTGACAGGTTTTGAAGATCTGCAGCGAGCCCATACGAAAGCTATCCCTGTTATAAATAAGGAAGAAAATGGACAGAATCCACGATTTTTTATTCGTTGTCTTGTTGAAATGGAAGATTTCATTAATGAAATGTGGGAAGATCGTGAAGGAAGGTATAAACCTCAAAATATTACACCCTGGTTACATATTTCCTAGAAATTATCATTTCCACTAAAATTTAGGTAGACTTCTCTGAAGCCAAATGTTAATTACAGGAAAAACATGTCAAAAAATAACTCAAAATCTCTGACATCTCTTCGGCAAAAATTACGAAAATACAATAAGGAATTTGAAGATGATATTTCCAAGTTCAGAGAAAATCCAGATCAGGACGATGATGAAGAAGAAGATGTTAAAGGTCAGTTTATTGTTTTAAATATTATGATGTTTGTTTAAAGTTCCTTTTCTTCCTTTGCTGAAAAAGTGCTTTATACGAGTGGTATTTTTCCCACTTGTTGCCCCCTTTCAATAACAAGATTTCTATATACCTGAGCCCATCTATATCTTATGGTAAAGATTTTTCATAGATGCCTTTCCTGTCCTTTTCTTTCTAGTACCTCCTGTAGAACAAGTTATCTGTTACTAAATTTTTAATTTTTTTCTGCAGTATCACATTTCAGATGTTTCTATTTCTTTTTTTTTTATATTGGATTTTCTGTCGGTCTGTATTTCGCTTACTAACATTGCTGTTGTCTTACCATACAGTTTTGGAAGCTACTTTCTCAGAAGAAGAAAGGCTTCTTACCAGAATAGATTTTCACTCTGCAGCAGAGTGTGTGCTGATGTGAAACTTCTTGGCAGATTAAAACTGTGTGGCCAAGCGAGACTCAGACTCGGGACCTTTGCCTTTCGCGGGCAAGTGCTCTACCATCTGAGCTTTAATCTGCCAGGAAGTTTCATATCAGCATACACTCCGCTGCAGAGTGAAAATGTCATTCTGGAAACATCCCCCAGGCTGTGGCTAAGCCATGTCTCCACAATATCCTTTCTTTCAGGAATGCTAGTCCTGCAAGGTTCGCAGGAGAGCTTCTGTAATGTTTGGAAGGTAGGAGACGAGGTACTGGTGGAAGTAAAGCTGTGTGGACGGGGCGTGAGTCGTGCTTGGGTAGCTCAGATGGTAGAGCACTTGCCCGCGAAAGGCAAAGGTCCCGAGTTCGAGTTTCGGTCCGGCACACAGTTTTAATCTGCCAGGATGTTTCAAAGGCTTCTTAGTCAGTGCTGGTACTCTTTGTACTCTTTTTCTTGCCTCAGCTGAAATGTCTCACTCTCGTACTATATCTTCTTAATTTTAGCATTTAGCAGCTCACCATTCTCTGTCCTAACACTATTGATCAATATTGTCTTTGTTTTCTTTAGCCTTGACACAGTTTACGTACAAAGTCAGGGGTCAGTCGCATTGACAGGTTTTATAACTCTTCTTTCCTTGAGACCAGGGGTTTCCAGACTGCAGTATGCAAGGACATTTCAGGCGGTACACGTACAAGCAAACAAACCATTCCAGTATAAGTAAAGCCACTCTCTTATTTTTAAAGTAAAATGACAGTGAGAAAACTGATCAGTAAAAGAGGCATGTACATAACGTTAAAGGAAATGGGTTTACTGCAGAATGTTTGTTTCAGACTGTACATAGCACACAGGAAGGTCGGATTATACCCTCAGCACCCTCCCTTCATTAATCGTCATTGCCTTGGCCAGGAATTATTCATCTTGTATTGATGTTGGTGGTATTTTTATGGGGTCTCGTCTGAAAGTTTTCGTGGTACTTTGCAACTGCTCCCAAATTATGTGGTGTACTAACGTGTGGCACTGCAGCAGTCATTACACAGTAAATATTTTATTTTTGTTGTTGTCACTTCGTTGTATGTGGCCCTATGATACTAACTTTATTGTGCGACTTGTACACGATGGTGTTTTTAAGTTAACTGTGAAGTGATTTTAAAGCCATGGAGGTCCCTACCTCCAAGGATGCAGTTAGAAAACATAAACCAACACCAGACTTCAAGTATGGTGAAAGCTATTGAAAATGTGACTTCATAGAAAAGGCTGGTACAGAAACCAGTGACGACACATTTCCCCAGCATGTAGTACGGTTAGAAATGCTTTCAAATCAAAGCACAAAGTCTTTTTTTTTATGTTATCCATGTTCCATTTGTTATCCAAGTTCTCTGAGTTAGTTGATAAAATTACTTTTTTCTGAGAAAATCCGTGTTTTGTGAAAAGAATCAGAATTTATGGTAAATTCTATTAACTCTCATACTAACTCGATAAAAACCTCAGACTTTACTAGGATGGAAGAACTCGCACAATTGGTGAGTGTCTCTTGGGAAAAAGGAGAATTGAAGACACGTCTTCCAATAGTGAAGAAACATTGTTATTACAACTGCAAGAGTGCGTGTATTTCATCCCCTAAAATACACTCCTGGAAATGGAAAAAAAGAACACATTGACACCAGTGTGTCAGACCCACCATACTTGCTCCGGACACTGCGAGAGGGCTGTACAAGCAATGATCACACGCACGGCACAGCGGACACACCAGGAACCGCGGTGTTGGCTGTCGAATGGCGCTAGCTGCGCAGCATTTGTGCACCGCCGCCGTCAGTGTCAACCAGTTTGCCGTGGCATACGGAGCTCCATCGCAGTCTTTAACACTGGTAGCATGTCGCGACAGCGTGGACGTGAACAGTATGTGCAGTTGACTGACTTTGAGCGAGGGCGTATAGTGGGCATGTGGGAGGCCGGGTGGACATACCGCCGAATTGCTCAACACGTGGGGCGTGAGGTCTCCACAGTACATCGATGTTGTCGCCAGTGGTCGGCGGAAGGTGCACGTGCCCGTCGACCTGGGACCGGACCGCAGCGACGCACGGATGCACGCCAAGACCGTAGGATCCTACGCAGTGCCGTAGGGGACCGCACCGCCACTTCCCAGCAAATTAGGGACACTGTTGCTCCTGGGGTATCGGCGAGGACCATTCGCAACCGTCTCCATGAAGCTGGGCTACGGTCCCGCACACCGTTAGGCCGTCTTCCGCTCACGCCCCAACATCGTGCAGCCCGCCTCCAGTGGTGTTGCGACAGGCGTGAATGGAGGGACGAATGGAGACGTGTCGTCTTCAGCGATGAGAGTCGCTTCTGCCTTGGTGCCAATGATGGTTGTATGCGTGTTTGGCGCCGTGCAGGTGAGCGCCACAATCAGGACTGCATACGACCGAGGCACACAGGGCCAACACCTGGCATCATGGTGTGGGGAGCGATCTCCTACACTGGCCGTACACCACTGGTGATCGTTGAGGGGACACTGAATAGTGCACGGTACATCCAAACCGTCATCGAACCCATCGTTCTACCATTCCTAGACCGGCAAGGGAACTTGCTGTTCCAACAGGACAATGCACGTCCGCATGTATCCCATGCCACCCAACGTGCTCTAGAAGGTGTAAGTCGACTACCCTGGCCAGCAAGATCTCCGGATCTGTCCCCCATTGAGCATGTTTGGGACTGGATGAAGCGTCGTCTCACGCGGTCTGCACGTCCAGCACGAACGCTGGTCCAACTGAGGCGCCAGGTGGAAATGGCATGGCAAGCCGTTCCACAGGACTACATCCAGCATCTCTACGATTGTCTCCATGGGAGAATAGCAGCCTGCATTGCTGCGAAAGGTGGATATACACTGTACTAGTGCCGACATTGTGCATGCTCTGTTGCCTGTGTCTATGTGCCTGTGGTTCTGTCAGTGTGATCATGTGATGTATCTGACCCCAGGAATGTGTCAATAAAGTTTCCCCTTCCTGGGACAATGAATTCACAGTGTTCTTATTTCAATTTCCAGGAATGTATTTGAGAGTACAGATGTCACAGAAATGGCGGGGTTACTTGTTTTTGTATGTTTTCATATCATGAAAATATAAGAGAAGAGTTTTTGTTTTGCAAATCGCTTGAGTCAAATGCTACAGCAGAAAACATTTTGAATGTGATTATTTGTTAAAAGTAGTTATTCTTTCTCAAATATATGTTAGCATTTGTACAGAAGGGGGCAAGGGAAATGTTTGGTCACTTAACTGAGCTGGCAGCAAAAGTGAAGAAAATTGGGCCTGATTGTCAAAGCAGATATCGTATGATACAGCAAAAAGCATTGCCTTTTAAGGATACACCCGAAACTCTTCATATTGTTTTACAGATGCCGTAAAGGTAATAAACTTCATCAAGACAAGAGCTCTTAAACTCGTGGATATTTACACTATTGTGTGAAGATATGGGAGATAAATTTAAAAGTTTGCTTCTTCACACTGAAGTAAGATGGCTCTCTCATGGCAAGATTTTTAACTGAATAATGGAACTGAGATCGGAAAATTTTATGTTTCTAGGTGACAAAAACAAACACACAAATTTTTTCACTAATTATCAGTTGTTATAAATGTTGGCCTATTTAGAAGGTATCTTTGACTGGCTGAATGTGGAGTTTATTTCTCTCTTGTGCAATTGGTTTATATTATTTGTGTTGTAAAAGTTTAATAAGTATTTTAAATGTTAATTTCTTTCGTATTCATTGAATATTTGTGTCTCAACCAACTTAATTTAACTTTATATTATTTGCTACAACTCATTACTTATGTGTGTCACACTTCTACCGTACATAGTAATTGCTCGGTACTGTACTGGTATGCGTTGTCAGCACTGAGTGATATGGTGAAAAATTATTCCCCGCATGCCGTTCCTCCTCCCTGTGGCAGTCATTGCTGAACCTTCCACCTCAGGGTTCATTAAAGAGTGAACAGGCTGTAGTGGTACACCCCAATTTTTTAATGATGTAAAATGCTATGCAGTGACAAGAAGTATGGGAATCCCTGCTTTTACAGGGCGAGGTGGTTAGACACTGGACTCGCATTCGGGAGGGCATACAGTGACAAGAAGTATGGGAATCCCTGCTTTTACAGGGCGAGGTGGTTAGACCCTGGACTCGCATTCGGGACGACAACGGTTCAATCCCGCGTCTGGCCATCCTGATTAAGGTTTTCCGTGATTTGCCTAAATCGCTCCAGGCAAATGCCGGGATGGTTCCTTTGAAAGGGCACGGCCGACAGCCTTCCCTAATCCGATGAGATCGATGACCTCGCAGTTTGGTTTCTTTCCCCCAAACAACCCAACCCAATCCCTGCTTTAGCCCAGAAAGGCTATGTTCGTTATGAACTATGACACTGCTATCTCTTTCCGTTCCACTTTTGTTCCTAGTCTGGAATTACTTTTTTGCTTCCTTCATTGTTTCTTTGATGTTAAAGATAAATAATAGTGATGATAATATGCAGCTGAATCTTTTTGTTATCAGTTTTCTGTTTCATATGATAGGGCCTGCCACAACTTAATCTCAACACTTACAATGCCGTCAGTTATTTGTTGGATTTTCTGGGTGTTTCAAAATGAATCCCAGGGTTTTAAGGCTTTGTGGCACTTATCACATTCAACTTACAATTATAAATAATATGTCAAATGAAAGAGCAAGTCTAGCAGTTTTTCTTATAAGTGTTAAATGTCAGCACCATATGTCACATGGCATAAATAATCAATAGGCAAGTTCTTCCCAAACCTTGATCAGTGTGTCTGGAGTAATTGTTCCAAGAGTTGATTCAATCCTGTTTATTAAATCAGCTAGATTAGCTGATAGCGGAGGCACATACACAGGACTCTTCATGGGACGATTAAGATAAAAATTGCGTGGTGACAGATTGGGTGAACATGGTGCCCATGCGAAAAAGGCTTTGTCATCCAGCCCCTTGCAACCAATCCAGCAGTTGGATATAATGTCATTTAACCAGTAGTGTACTGAGTTACGCCAGGGAGGCAGTGTACCATCTTGCTGCCAAATAAAGTTCTATGGTTCGTTTTCTTCCAAATGAAGGAAGATCCATAGTTCTAGTGCAACAAGGTAAGAAATTTCAGTTACTGTTGCTTCACTGACAAAGACCCTATGCCATATGGCATGTAGCACTGCTTGCACCAATATATCTGTGTAGCTTTTCTTGGTGATGGCTCATATCAACTCGCTAAACTGTTTCAACCACATAGTCTGTATAAATTTTCACATTAACAGTAAAGTAAAACAGTTCTGAAAATATAATGTAATTGGATAGATAAAACATCTGCTCACCAAGTGGCAGCAGGAGGAAGAAACTGGGTGTGTGTAATTGTGCAAGCTATGGAAGCCAGTGGCTCCTCCTCCTCCTCCTCATGGGTTGAAAGGCAAGGAAGAGGGATGAAGGAAAAGGAGTGATGAGGTTTAAGAAATGGGAAGAGTTCTGGAAAATTGCCCAGAATCCCAGGTCAGAGGAGCCTTACTGGACGGGATGAGAAGGAAAGACCGATTGTGTTGAGGAATGCTCCGGATTTTAAAAAATGAGAGCTTAAAAGGTGGAAGATAGGATAATAAGACAGAGATTACCGACAAATCATTGCGCAAGAGTTACTAAGAGCGGAAAGCTAAGTGGATTGTATGTTGTATAGGTTGAGGGCAGTGGAAAACAGGTCATAAAACAAAAGACAGAAATTTAGAAGGATGTGAAAAAAAGGAATAGTTACTGAGAACAAATGCTGAGAGCAAAGAAATTGACATAAATTAAAGCTAGGGTGGTGGTTAGAACCAAGGGCATGTTGTCAACACAAGTTCTAATGTACAGGGTCCTGAGAAACTGAGGGAAAAATTCAGATGGCACACATGGTGAAATGGGCGCAGATTTCACGATTGTTATGTTGTAGAGCATGCTGTGCTACAGGGTATTGTGTGTTGCCAATATAAACACACTATGTCCATTCATTCTAACTGAAAACTTGTTGGTGGTCATACTAGTGTACCACAAGGTTGAACAGTGTTTACGTAACAGCTGGTACATGACATTTGTCATTCCACAGGTGACTCCCTCTTACATAGTCTATGTTGTGCCAGTTATAAGGTGATGGTAGGAGGGTGCATAGGGCAAGTCCTGCAGTGTGGGCAGTCCCAGAGGTAGGGCAATAGGTGCATAAGGAGCACAGGGTATGACCAGGATATTGTGGGAGGGGAGGGGGTGCTGAAAGCTGTTCTAGGTGTGGTGGACAAATTCAAGCCCTGAAATAAGTTCCATTCTGGCCAGCATTCCTTAATGTCATACTCTATGGGAACTAATACATTAAAGATGAGTTCATATAAATATTTTATTCGCGGGGTTGCTGCTAATGAAAACGCGGCAGGACGTACGGGACCGGCCCGCGAACAAACAAGACGAACAAATGGGAATGGAAGGACAAGCACGACGACAGACAACCGAGCAAGACACCAAGATCAACAACAACACAATGTAAACACAATGTCTGTAAGCGAGATGTCAACTGAATCAACGCAAATACCAGACTATCTCGCTGAGTGAGATGCAGTTGCCTAAATACACAACAGGGTATGTCGCTATTGGCTGCTGGGACCACGTGCTCCACAGTGGCGCCCTCAGGTTAGACTCGAGGCCAGGTGCGCCCGCAGCCATGGCTTACGGCATGACTGCTGCAGTGGCTTCTAGTGATCATTGAGTTCCATGCCGTCTAGCATTTGAAACCCACGGCGCTTGGTATCATACCAACCAAAGCATCCATGTGCAACTTTCCAAATTGCAAGTGTTGACCAGAACATTAACTTAGGCCTTTGATTTGTTTACACCCTGTTAAGCACTTGGAAGTTGTTGCTGTGCAAAGTTTGTATAGTGCTGTGTAGTCAGCATAAGTAGAAATTATATTTTTCGAAGTATCTTGTGCACCAAGATTAAACCAGTGGATTCTACTAACTAACTCCTTCTAATTGAATGAAAATATTTCTTGTAGATCATTACTTTCAGTGCTTACTTGTTTTGTTTTTTTCTGTCTTGCCCTAGCTGCAGGACAAACCCCACAGTGCTACAAACTATCAGTAAAATAGTGTACCATCTGATGATGAATTGCTAGGCAACTTTAATCCAGGTATAATAAAAATTGAACTATAACAAAAGGCGATTGGTTACAGTTGTTTCTGAAAATCTGTGTTTTAAATTGTAATTTTTGTACTTTCATCTAGGGTTTCAGAGCATAGTGGTGATGGTGTTGGTGGTAGTAATGATGATGTTGTGTCCAACGAATTATCTCTATTTTTTCTGCTATCTTTAGAAGATGAAGGAGATTCTGAAGAAGATGAGAAGCCCTCGGCTACATTTAAGAAAGCTGGGTCAGAAGGAAGCACTTTTGATTCTAGCAAGTTCTTGAAGGTTAGTTTTATTTGATTACTCTATTTATACTTAGTATTATATCTCTAATGAACAGATTTACTTATAAGAATACTTTATTTTACAGAAATCTGGTGATGAAGATGAAGGAAGTGATAGTTCCACTGACTGGGGTTCAAGTACCGAATCTGAATCAGAAAGTAGCGATGATGATGATAAGTATAATGTGAATCTCCGAGAACGCTTCTTGAAAAAGTATGTATGAAAGAAAAATGGAAATAGGAGATATCTGATATTCTAATAAGTGTTTGTATTTGGGTCATTGCCTACTGCACTTTATTTATCCTATTTCTTATTAGAACTACAGACAAGGAGGAAGAGGAAAAAAAGGAACGCAAAGACAAAAAGGAACGAAAGGAGAAAGAGAGAACGCGGAGGAAGGAAGAAGAAGAAGATGCCGAAGGAGAATGGGAAACTGTTAGAGGGGGTGTTGCAATACCTTCAGTAAGTTGTATTTGCTTTAAAATAGCATGCACGTTTCATTAATGAAAGTAATATAAATATCAGAATGAACTAAGCACTGTCTATAAGTAAGTTTTGGGTATTGTCATATCCGTTTGTGGCATACAGAGTATCTTTCCTAGGAATTGTCAGGTGCATTTTCTCTGGTGTCTCGGCAGATATTCGTAGTTTGGTTTTTGCTGTGTGTAGCTGGATTCGAATCTCTCATGCGACACCCACTGTCGATATAAAGCATCAGTTTGTTTCCTGACGAACAAACAAAATTATTATTATTTTTGAAAGTATACATGTCCATTCAATAGAATGGTCCCAAATTAGTCTAGTTTGGTATTTGTTTTATCTATATAAGTTGACAGGGACAGTAAAACACAAAGAGTAACAAGTACTCTTGCAACAACTCAAATGCTGCCCTGCCCCGTGCTGTCTGCTACCGCCGTGCGGCAGCACTCATTCTTTGTTAGAGTTCTGATTCTTCTTCATGTCTTACTTTCACTGTTGATATATATTGATAAAACAAATATCACTCTAGGCTAATTTGGGACCATTCCGTAGAATGGGCACATAAAATTCCGCTTTAAAAATTATTTTGTTTGTAACAAGACCCAAAACAATGCTTTTCTTTGATACTGGGCATCACACGATGGCCAGTGTTTGTTTGTGCTGACCCCAGGTACATATTGTATACATTTGCCAAAACGAGAAAGAAAGTGCACCTGACAAGTCTTAGAAGGGATATCCTTTGTAATGAACTAAGGATTTTTGTCTATGAATCTAAGATATGTTGTTATACTCTTCATAGGCAAATTAAGGCTTAATATTACTTTCTTTGACAGTTCCTGCAAGTTGAAACTATGTTGCAAACTAGTATTATAACTTGGAGCATTGCCTTTTGTGGGCAGCACTATTACTGAGTGACTTATCGAGATGCTACCCACACCCTGTCTCCACTGCTTCCATGCTGCCAGTACCTTTCTCCTGCCTTCCAAACTTCAGTGACTTGCTTGTGTGTATTTTGGCAGAATAATGTTTTTGATGGAAAATGTTTACCAGTTGCGATATGTTATGTTGATTTATTCCCACCTCATAGTTGAAAGCATCTGATGTGGACAAATTGAGTAAAGTTGCATATTGCTCCCAAGGTCTACTACTGTAGTAATTGTGGAGATATTGTTTCTTCAATTATTTGACAAGAAAATAAATAGCATAAACATCTTCAGCTAGTTCAGTAAAACAGTTTTCACTTTAGGGATATCTAGCTGAATGTACTTGCTCTTGCAGGGAACATAAAATATTTAAATTTTACTATCTTAGGTACTGATATAAGATCATCTTATTTGTTGTAGGGTTAGTTAGAAAATAATTTAACCCTGCAGTGAAGTTATCTGTTTACTCTGCCGCAGTTATTGTTCAAAAAGGCACATTTTTAATATTGAAGAGTGAACAGAGAAAAATTGTAGAAACATTTTACTCTCAGGTATTGCTAAAGGGTGTGCTCCTAGGTTCCATTACTTTTGAGTGATGCCACTAATCATCTTTAAGTTATCTTTGCACCAGATGCTTATAACTTGCTTTTTGTAATATAATGTAAATGTGTACTTTCTTCTTGCTACCCCTTACCTCGGAAAGATTGCCCGAGAGTCATTAGTTGGAGTTTCGTGTGTATTTTGTCATCATATTAATATTATACAGATGTTTTTCAGAAACAGAAATTTACTTCCTTTATAAAAGTGGTAAAACATGTAATAAATGTTACTACCCTGTTCTGAATATTGATTAACAATATTGGTCTTCATACATCATTACCTCCTTTTGGGTAATTGCACTTCTGTGTGCAAGTTACAGTTCATTTTAGTATTTAGAATTTGGGGATTGCTCTTCTTAACATTTATTTTGGACAGCACAGTTAAATTGAAGACAGGTTGAGCAATCTCTAGAACTAATTGTATTGTGGAAGCACAAATTTTCAAATTCCAGAATGAAGTTTTTTCACACGTCAGTCACACTGGCATTATTAAATGCAGTCTTGACTGTATTTTCAAGGGAAAGCTTCATTGCTGTAGTGAAGCAAACACACACTACAGTAAATGAGAATCACAATCTTCAGACTGAAATTAGCAGTGACCATCAAGTATTACCACACTAGGAAAAATGAAATGTTGGGTTCACAGTAAATGTACTTGATATCTGGTCATATCATTGTCTCCTGTTCGCAGCTATGCCAGTAAATGTGATATGCCATAGAAGTAGATTGTATCTGCTACAGGATCAGGCATATGGTTGGCCCAAGCATTTGTTACTCACAAGGTAAATGTTAAAAGATGACAAAAAACCACAAGTGAAATATGTATATTATTGATTTTTTTACTGGTATTTGGATGACACTGTTTCATTGTAGTTGCACAGGTGTTAAGCCAATGGACTCCTATCTGAGAGGAGTGAAATTTGAGTCTCTGTCATGTCATCCGATTCAGGTTTTGTGTGTTTGCTAACTGATTACAGAAAATGCCACGATAGTCCCTTCGAAAAGGACATACCTATTTTCTTCCCCACCTTTGTCCATTTGAAACTTGGGCTGTTGAACCCTGCTTTTCCCTAAAAATTAATTTATATTTTTCCGCCTTAATAAACATATATGAGAGGGTATTGATTATGGATAGATATGAGTTTTTGATTATCTACAGCAGACATAAATGTTAAAACTTTCTGGAAGATTAAAACTGTGTATTGGACTGAGACAGAAACCCTTAACCTTTACCTTTTGCTAACAATTGTTCTATAAACTAAGCTATCTGGGCAAGATTCATGACCAGCTGTCACAGCTTTACTTCTGCTGGTACCCCTCTCCTACTTTCCAAACTTAATAGAAGTTGTCCTGCATACCTGGCAGAATTAAAGATGTGAGAGCTAGTCATGAGTCGTGCCTGGGTTGCTAAGTCAGTGAGCAATTGACTGTGGACGTTTCCAGGTTCACATCCCAATTTTGATTACCAGGAAACTTGAAACCAATACACGCGGCTGTGCAGAGTGAAAAGTCATTCTGAGGACATAGATGTCCTCTGCTATGGAGTTTGTTTCAAACGGTCTTTCGCTGTTTGTTTCTGAATGATGTTCATAGATTATCATCAAAATTCACTTTGCTTTAGTCATTGTAGTATAAATTGTATTTGACACACATTGTCGTTTCTTACAGGAAAAGCCAAAAATGTTTGCAAAAGATGCTGAAATTGATACAAATTTGGTCCTTAAGAAGTTGAATGAGATAATAGCAGCAAGAGGCAAAAAACGCACAGATCGACGAGAACAGATAGAACTTCTGCATGAACTGCATAGCATAGCTCAAGTACACAACTTGGGACATGCTGTATATGTCAAAATAGAACTTGCTATTGTATCTGCAATCTTTGATTATAATCCGAAGGTTTCAGATGCAATGAAGCCAGAATATTGGGCAAAGTAAGTATGCAAATATAGATTTGTGCCAGACATTGGCTTTATTTGTCAGTGATAACATTCGGGTTGGTTACCAACACCTTGGAGGAGGGATAATGAGAGTAACTTAACATAGTTATAGAACTAAAATAAATTATCTGGCAGGAACGATTATGCTTCATCTCTAATGGTGTTGTTGTGAACGAGACATCTATCTCTAGCCTTCCATATTGTATCAAACAGCAGAAAGTCCAGGATAGAATAACAACAGATAGACTGCTATACACTATATAGAGGAGACATCGAATCACAGACAGGCACAACAAAAAGCTTTTGGCCAAAAGGCCTTCTTCCACAGGGGAAAACACATTCACACAAGCACAACTCTCACATATGTCCACTGTCTCTGGCCGCTGTCGGCGGACTACAGGCTACATTTGTGCCTGATGACAGAAGAAATCTGATGGGGCTAAGGAGGCAGCATTGGGCAGGGACGGGGGCAGGGGAGGGATAGCAAGGTAGGGGCAGTGGAAGATGTAGCGCTTGTTGTCGGAGCTACAGGGACATGGTAGTGTGAGGGTAGGGCTGCTAGATGCACGTGGCTGCTAACTATTATGTAGTGTCCATAATTAAGGATTCACCAAAAAATACTCAAGTAGACATATTACAATTTGATGTTTCGAAATATTGAAGAAAGTGCTATACGCATTTGCTACCAAAATATTTTATAGATAGTAATTTTGTCCTCATGGTGTACTAAATGCACATTTACACTGAGTTTGTAACATGATTTGCAGTTAGTATTGGGCCATCAATGTTTGCAACATGTTGTCAGTACCTTGGCAACACAAAACCAGTGTTCCCCAGCTGTGTCGCTATATAGGTTGGAGGAACATTTTTCTTGACCTGCTATCGTCAGATGCCACTATGCTGTGGTAGTGTTTGTTTTTTCTCTGTCTGTAGTGTTACATGTCGTCTTTACATGTGTTTGTTTACAAAATGGAGTGGACAAGAAGCGGAATGTGGGAAGTTGTCACACACTGTGAGGCAGAGGAGCATCTCTGTAATGTTTGAAGTCAGTTAAGAAGCATTATACAGAAACGTGACTCGCTTTGCACCAGCAGCAGTGGCACAAATAAAATAAATTCCCTCATTTCTCAATTCATTGACAACAGTGACAACAGGATTCATTATCAGTCTCTGGAAAAATGTGTCATCAGCACATTACTTGGGCTACCACCATACGGAAGGGGGGTGACAACAAAAAAAGTGTATGATGGTTTCTGTGAGACAGAAATTAAGCTGCAGACAGTAGTAAACATGGATGGGGTGGCAGGATCATCAACTGTAGATTCCCCCTTTACATTCATTGCAAGTGTGATTGACATTGATGTTGAAGTAGTTTCCTTGATTGAAGATGATAATTTTGATTAATTTTAATATGGAAACAAAAATAAATATATGATCAATTAAATACAGAAAATGTCTGAAGTAAAGTGTTTAAAGCCCTAAATCAGGCCTCTGATTTTATAAATTTTCTGGGTGCCAGTGGGGAAGGGGGAGGGGGGGACTTGGTCTGACACCCCTACATATTTGTCATTTAATTACTGACAACCTCTTCTCAAGGTTTGCAGCTATGGGTGCAGTCAGGTTGTTCGTGGAAAGGGAGGGGAGGGGGAAGATAAGAAGCAGAGAAGGGGGAGCAAAAACCCTAGTGAGTTTGTTTAGTGGAATAGAAGTCTGTGTAGTGCTGGAGCGGCAGCAAGGAAGAGGTTAAGAAGGTGAAGGAAAGGGACTAACGTTGGTTGAGGCCAGGAGTCTTACGGGTACTGCAGGGCGAGTTCCCACCTTCATGGTTATGAGAAGCTGGTGTTGGTAGGTAGGATCCAGATGAAGCAGGCTGAGAAGCAGTCATTGATATAAAGCACAGTGTGCTGGGCAGCATGTTCAGCTACTGGAGGGTCCAACTGTCTCTTGGCCTAAGTTTGTCGGTGGCCATTCATGTGGACAGACAGCATGTTAATTGGTGAGGAAACTGGATAATTTTGTATTTTATCCAGGAAATTGGATAATTTTGTATTTCATCCATCCCAGTTGCAATTGATATAAAATATTTGCTGCAGTGCTTACTGGTTTCAGGCTACCAACCAATTCTCAGACAGTACACCTTGTTATTAGCTAGAACTATTTGTACAATATGGTGCTGAAATGCATGAGTAGCTCCTGTACAGAATGATATACTGTGTGCAAGTACCCTTGTGGATTTAGCCTATGTGTCTGTTGCACCAGACTGAGAACCAAACTCAAGTGCAACAGACACAGAAGCTAATGTCAGTGAGGGTACTTGTTTCTCACGCAGGTACAACCGGATCATGTGGGAAAAACCCAAGGATTTTTTCATCTGGGAGAAAACTGGGAAAAACAAGGTATTTTTTTAGAATTCCAGGAATTTTTTATTGTCGTAGTTCTCATTTAAATTTTTCTAATTTTGACTGATAAGAACTGATACTCTAACAAAGAATTTTACTTTAGCCCACTACTGCAGAGTAGTACTGCAGTATTAAAACATTAGCGAGAGCGAAACACCAAACTGAAACTTAAATTGAAAAGAAAATGTGCCATTCACAGCAAAACAGTACACACACAAGCATCTGCTGACAGCAAAATGTGTCAGAGGCACTAGGAAGAAAACTATGCAATACTTCATAACAATGAACTGCTTTTGATGTGTGTGACATCACACTGTTTACATCAGTTACTAGTAGGCTTATGTGTATGCGCGGAGCTGAAGTCACATATGAGATTAACATATGTTACTAGTTTCAGTTTTCTGACTTGATTTCCATGTTATTGGCAATCAAATGTTAATAGTCATGCAGAACAATGTAGTTATTTTTGTCAGTTTTCTAAAGAAGTTTGGCTTTTATTAATCTTTTCCTTAGAGGCAACCAATTTTTTTGAAACAAAATGTATTTTTTAACCATTGGCTAGTTTCAACTGTTCGCTGAATTTCAAGTGCATATTTTCGTCTTCTGTCACATTTGTCATAATGCCATAATAAAGAACCAAACATGAGATAATACAGTACTGGTACCTCAAGAAAATTGGCATCCAGAAAACCACACTGAACAGCTTAATACTATGCAGAGGCCTACTTCAGTTCAAATCTGGACATACGAATGTGCACTTTAAGCTGAATTACGCATTTTAATATGGTTTCCAAAATCCTGGTTCTGTTGAAGTATTCTGATGCTCTGTTTCTTTTTTGACGTAAGGTAAGATCTCTTAATGCTATACACATATGAACATACGTCAGTGGTCAGTTGAAGATGACGAAGAAGACAAATTTGGTCAGTAATATTGAATAAAATATTTAGTTTCAATGATATTGACGGCTTAAGCAGAATTTTACAAATCTGCCTTCTGTGAAACACAGTGTTTTTCTGTTGTTTGTGTCATAAATTTACAGGACACCATTCTTCGGTAAATTAGAGGTTGGCAGGACATTGTGTTTTATCATTGTAACTCCACAAGAGGTTTTATATTTACTCCTGGAAGAGAATATAAACTGCCAGTTATATAGTTTCTTGGCTTCATAGGTAATCTTATTAATTTTTTATACCATTTGAAAAAGTCTTGGAAAAACTTATTGTCCATAGTTCTGGTTATACAAACAAGTTTTTTTCGTTTTTGCAAACAATTAATATTCCTTTGTAGTAGCTTCTTGCAGTGCTGTGTGATGTGAACCTGATTGGAAATTCTACATAACAGTACTGTAGAGGACAAATATGCTACAGTCACAACATAGCAAAATATTAGTGATAGCAAAATATTAGTGATAGCAAAATATTAGAGTACTTTGAGTTGCAGAGTCTAGTTTTGAAATGAATATTATGCCAAGGACAGCTTTCTTATTTTGCATTTCTTATCTGGATAGGATAGGACGAAACAGTTGCCCTAAATACAATAATGCTTTATATCCCTTCCGAACAACATACTGCAGTGTTGCACATGGTCAAGTAATGGCCCACTAACCTTGAAATTCCAAACAGATACGTATGAACAGAGCAAACACCAAGCCTGTGTTTTCTATTTTACCGTAAGTGTGCATGCGCAGTAATGCCTATTTTCTGGCGCTCTCTTACAGTTGTTTAAATGAACCTATTTGTGACAGGTTGCGGGAAGATATTGTGAATAATGGTCTGAGAACTATTACTTTCAAAGTAAATTTCCTTTCACGCAAGATGAATTATGTTGTGTGCTAATGTGTGATGAATTTCTTAAATTGCAGAGAGTTTGCCTCAAATTCAGAACTCAGTACTTTGAGGACCAGCCAGTTAGATAAAATTCAGTTGCAGAGACCAGACATTTATGTCATTATTTAAAAATTTTCATTTGTGTTTTATATATTTGAAAGGTTAATGTGCAAAAAAGACCAATATTATGAAACCTTAGCTTTGCTTTCTAGCTTTCGCAACCAACGGTTGCCTCGTCAGGAAAGAGGGAAGGAGAGAGAAAGACGAAAGGATTTGGGTTTTAAGGGAGAGGGTAAGGAGTCATTCCAATCCCGGGAGCGGAAAGACTTACCTTAGGGGGAAAAAAGGACGGGTATACACTCGCGCACACACACACATATCCATCCACACACATACAGACACAAGCAGACATATACAGAGGCAAAGAGTTTGGGCAGAGATGTCAGTGGAGGCGGAAGTGCAGGGGCAAAGATGTTGTTGAATGACAGGTGAGGTATGAGTGGCGGCAACTTGAAATTAGCGGAGATTGAGGCCTGGTGGATAACGAGAAGAGAGGATATATTGAAGAGCAAGTTCCCATCTCCGGAGTTCGGATAGGTTGGTGTTAGTGGGAAGTATCCAGATAACCCGGACGGTGTAACACTGTGCCAAGATGTGCTGGCCATGCACCAAGGCATGTTTAGCCACAGGGTGATCCTCATTACCAACAAACACTGTCTGCCTGTGTCCATTCATGCGAATGGACAGTTTGTTGCTGGTCATTCCCACATAGAATGTGTCACAGTGTAGGCAGGTCAGTTGGTAGATCACGTGGGTGCTTTCACACGTGGCTCTGCCTTTGATCGTGTACACCTTCCGGGTTACAGGACTGGAGTAGGTGGTGGTGGGAGGGTGCATGGGACAGGTTTTACACCGGGGGCGGTCACAAGGGTAGGAGCCAGAGGGTAGGGAAGGTGGTCTGGGGATTTCATAGGGATGAACTAAGAGGTTACGAAGGTTAGGTGGATGGCGGAAAGACACTCTTGGTGGAGTGGGTAGGATTTCATGAAGGATGGATCTCATTTCAGGGCAGGATTTGAGGAAGTCGTATCCCTGCTGGAGAGCCACATTCAGAGTCTGATCCAGTCCCGGAAAGTATCCTGTCACAAGTGGGGCACTTTTGTGGTTCTTCTGTGGGAGGTTCTGGGTTTGAGAGGATGAGGAAGTGGCTCTGGTTATTTGCTTTTGTACCAGGTCGGGAGGGTAGTTGCGGGATGCGAAAGCTGTTGTCAGGTTGTTGGTGTAATGGTTCAGGGATTCTGGACTGGAGCACATTTGTTTGCCACAAAGACCTAGGCTGTAGGGAAGGGACCATTTGATGTGGAATGGGTGGCAGCTGTCATAATGGAGGTACTGTTGCTTGTTGGTGGGTTTGATGTGGACGGACGTGTGAAGCTGGCCATTGGACAGGTGGAGGTCAACATCAAGGAAAGTGGCATGGGATTTGGAGTAGGACCAGGTGAATCTGATGGAACCAAAGGAGTTGAGGTCGGAGAGGAAATTCTGGAGTTCTTCTTCACTGTGAGTCCAGATCATGAAGATGTCATCAATAAATCTGTACCAAACTTTGGGTTGACAGGCCTGGGTAACCAAGAAGGCTTCCTCTAAGCGACCCATGAATAGGTTGGCGTACGAAGGGGCCATCCTGGTACCCATGGCTGTTCCCTTTAATTGTTGGTATGTCTGGTCGTGCGGGATATTTGTGTATAAGGAAGTGGCATCAATGGTTACAAGTATGGTTTCTGGGGGTAACGGATCGGGTAAGGATTCCAGGCATTCGAGAAAGAGGTTGGTGTCTTTGATGAAGGATGGGAGACTGCATGTAATGGGTTCAAGGTGTTGATCTACGTAGGCAGAGATACGTTCTGTGGGGGCTTGGTAACCAGCTACAATGGGGCGGCCGGGATGATTGGGTTTGTGAATTTTAGGAAGAAGGTAGAAGGTAGGGGTGCGGGGTGTCTGTGGGGTCAGGAGGTTGATGGAGTCAGGTGAAAGGTTTTGTAGGGGGCCTAAGGTTATGAGGATTCCTTGAAGCTCTGCCTGGACATCAGGAATGGGATTACCTTGGCAAACTTTGTATGTGGTGTTGTCTGAAAGCTGACGCAGTCCCTCAGCCACATACTCCCGACGATCAAGTACCACGGTCGTGGAACCCTTGTCCGCCGGAAGAATGACGATGGACCGGTCAGCCTTCAGATCATGGATAGCCTGGGCTTCAGCAGTGCTGATGTTGGGAGTAGGATTAAGGTTTTTTAAGAAGGATTGTGAGGCAAGGCTGGAAGTCAGAAATTCCTGGAAGGTTTGGAGAGGGTGATTTTGAGGAAGAGGAGGTGGGTTCCGCTGTGACGGAGGACGGAACTGTTCCAGGCAGGGTTCAATTTGTATAGTGTCTTGGGGAGTTGGATCATTAGGGGTAGGATTAGGATCATTTTTCTTCGTGGCAAAGTGATACTTCCAGCAGAGAGTACGAGTGTAGGACAGTAAATCTTTGACGAGGGCTGTTTAGTTGAATCTGGGAGTGGGGCTGAAGGTGAGGCCTTTGGATAGGACAGAGGTTTCGGATTGGGAGAGAGGTTTGGAGGAAAGGTTAACTACTGAATTAGGGTGTTGTGGTACCAGATTGTATTGATTGGAATTTTGAGGTTTTGGAGGGAGTGGAGCTGGAAGTGGGAGATTGATTAGATGGGAGAGACTGGGTTTGTGTGCAATGAGAGGAGGTTGAGGTTTGCTGGAAAGGTTGTGAAGGGTGAGTTGCCTTTCCGGAGGTGGGAAACCAGGAGATTGGATAGTTTTTTGAGGTGAAGGGTGGCATGCTGTTCTAATTTGCGGTTGGCCTGTAGGAGGATGCTCTGAACCGCCGGTGTGGATGTGGGAGAGGAAAGATTGAGGACTTTTATTAAGGATAGGAGTTGACGGGTGTGTTCATTGGCTGAGTTGATGTGTAGGTGAAGGATTAGGTGGGTGAGGGCAATGGATTGTTCAGTTTGGAACTGGTATAGGGACTGATGGAAAGAAGGGTTGCAGCCAGCGATGGGAACTTTCAGTGTGAGGCCTTTGGGGGTAATGCCAAATGTCAGACAAGCCTGAGAAAATAAAATATGCGAGCGTAATCTGGCTAGGGTGACTTACCAAACACAAGACACGGGAGATCTATTTCTGTACGAATCTGGAAGAGTAATTCTGGTCTGCGAAGGCCACAGTGAGATTCTTGGAAATTCCAGAAATCCAACTGGATTCCAGTCCTTGCTCAAATCCTTAGATTCAGCTCAGGACTTCTTCCCTTGGTCTCTCCTCTCAGCCCTTCCCTTCCCCACTCTCCTGCCTTCTACATGCTTCCTGAAGTCCAGAAACCCCACTAACCAAGACAAGTTATTGTGGCCGGTTACTGTGCCCCCACTTTTTCTGCTAGCATGGACCAACACCTTCAATTTATTATCTGTAGCTGTCCTTTGTGTATAAAAGATATTAACCATTTCCTCCCCCTCTCTACCCCATGCTGCCTCCTTACCCCCCACCACCCATGCCAGATTACTTATCGCATCATGCATAGTTGCAGACCGCAGTCTGGCCTTGGCAACCAAAGATGGATTTCATGTAAGAGAGTTATGCTTGTGTGAATGTGTATATGAGTTTTCTACTTTCGATGAAAGCCTTTTTGTTGAAAGCTGAGATGTTTAGCATTCTATTTCTTACTGTGTAGTGTTTCTCTTTTTTAAATTGTCTTAATGGTATGAAAAGATTAACATAATTCTTCTGTTTTACACAGACTTCTGGATAGCATAGAGCTTTCAATAGCCACTTTGCTATCATCACAGGACATCATTATTGGAGAAGGGGTGCTCGAGGAAAATGAGCAATATGATAAGCCTCCTTACCGAGTAAGAGGGTGTATACTTACAGTAGTTGAGCGCCTTGACGAAGAATTCATTAAATTATTGAAGGAGTGTGATCCTCATAGTAATGAATATGTTGAGAGGTATGTATTACCACAGTGAAAATTATACAGTATTGTATAGATCAATTTTGCCTGTAGGTTGCATAAATGTCATATCCAAAAGGTGATATTTTTCACTGTGTTCCTATTTTTCATGCCTGTTATCTTGCCTTAACTGCTCACATCGGTAGGAGTCCTAGTATAAGTGGACATTATTGTTTTGAATAGCTTGTAGAGTATATTCCAGATGTGTTCAGATGGTGGAAGGGTAGGTTTGAGGAGGATATTTTGAGACCATCAGCAAGTTCATCAGGGTAATTCAGACACATCAAAGAATACATAAGGTTATTGATGGACTTCAGAGAGAAATTGCTTGATACCAGTTCTTAGAAAGTATGAAGTTGTAAGGAGAGAACGTTAAATGAGAAATTTTGGTAACTAGTGAATGGAAGAAACTTTTTCATATTGGTAGACTTTGTGTGGGTTAGTTGGATATCAACACTATCACAATACTACCTGGACTTAACAACATAGAAGGAATTGAACTACCCTGGGCAATTAAAACCTTCTTAAAAATCATTAATACAGTCTCAGTTGCAGGAGTTCACACTTGATTACTTGTTTAGATTGTAAGTGATGATCATCGTCAGATGTAAAATTAAAATTAACTGAAAAATATTAACTGTTTGTTTAGATGGCATAAATAGAAAAAAATATTTAAAATCCAAGACATTAAAATTGGACCCGCATACTGAAATTGTATACATAAACATTGTTAAAAATATACATAAAACAGTATCTGATTAATCATAACTAGTGAAAAGTCACAATTCTTCAAAAAGAACATCATCTCAGAGTTGTGCAATAAAGGTAACAGTACAAATGTATGCTTGCGAGAAGATTCTATGGCACCAAGCATTATGCTGAACCCACTATGTATGATACAAATCCTTCACTATGAATGTTGGGTTGGGGAACCATGAGTGACTCGGCAGACATCAATATGGTAATCGAATTCTTGACATACCTGTCCCAGCATGGCATCGTCGACTGTGGCAGTGACTTCCTTATTCTCTCCCGGAACTCTGCTTTATTGCGTGGTTGAGGCGGTACGTACACCAGATCTTTAATGTGTCCTCACAGAAAAAGTCGCATGGAGTGAGATCTGGTGATTAAGGAGGCCATTTCATGAAACAGCTGTCCCCTTCTATAGCACAGCCGATCCTTTGATGCGGCAGCTCCACATTCAGGTACCCACAAACTTCACAATGAGAATGGGGTGGAGCACAAGCAACTCATTGTAACAAATTCGTTGTGCCAGTGGTAAATGGCCTTCCTTGTTGATGGCTTCTTATCGTACTTGGTTCTGTAGCACACTTGTTTTTGTTGAACTGCAACACAGAGAAAGCTCGCTCCGCACCTGAACTCACAATGTTTGCGACCATTGCTGACTATTGGCAAATTACCAAACTACGCTGCCATGGTATACATGAAAAAAACTTTCAGGCTTTCTCTTCAAAATGACATATGTATGATATCTGTACAGTGTTTGGTTCTTGTGCTGTAAATAATTGAATGTGTTCCTGGACTTTATGTATGCCCTGTATATAGATCAGACTGGTAAAACCTTTGAAATCCTATTTAAAAAAACACCCAGCACTACGAAACACTAAGGCAGCATTTGGAGATAATCTAAATGAAACTAAATGCTCAGTGGGGCCTATAGAGACATATTCTGAAATTTTACGGACATTTTGGAAGAACTTGAAGTATGTGGACCTCATGTGAAAGATTGAGATAAAATAGTTGCTTCAAAAATTCAGTGTACTACAAGAATTTTGATGCCATGCTGTCAGCAGCAGCTCACTACCTTGGCTATAGCCTTGCTTGGCAGAACAAGATCTTAGCAGTGTGCCACACTTAGTGGCAGTGTGGCAAGTGAAAGTGTACACAAGCACACCACCATCTCAGATGCTCTCTGGTGGAAACTCAGTTACTCTGTTTTCGGTCAGTGCTTTCATTTTATGTGAGTTTCAACGACGTGTCATGTACTGATGTTAAGTGCTTTATCTATTTTGCCTCTTAATGCTGAATTAGTTGTATTACCTCTTTAAGGCAGATCTTCATTTTATTTAATAACTTAACAGTATTTTCTCCCTCCCCCCTCCCCCCACCCCCTCCCCCCCATCTTCATTCCTCCCTCCCCTATCCAACACTCATAGTGGGTTCGGTATAATGCTTGATGTCTTGGAATCTGCTCACAAGCATACTTCTGTGCTGTAACCTTTATTGTACAACTCTGACAATTTTCTTCTTTTTGAAGAAATGGGACTTTTCTCTACTTTGTGTTTAATCAGGTACTGTCTTCCTGTATTTATATTTTAAACGTCGGTAATCTGTGTAAATTCAGTGGGCAGGTACAATTTTAATTTCCTTAAGTTTAATTCTTTTTATCTATGTCATCTAAAGAATTGGTCAATAATTTGTGATTCTTCAGTTTCTCCTGGTGTATTGGTTGATCGAACAGTCCATGATCAGATGTGTCACCATCATCTGGTACACTGACAAACTCTGCTCCGGAGGGCACACAGCTGAATAATATCCCCTGCCCCCACGAGCCGCTCCATCTGTGATCAGCACCAATGGCCACGCGTGTGACCTAAGTTCTCTGTCTGCCCTGGTCACCAGATTGTTTTGTTTTTGCTGAGAGTCTTCTTAATTAAAGTTATTGCTGGTTCCCAAGCCTTGCTGAGATTATAGCTGCAATCTCGTACTCCATCCCATGATTTTCGGACAAACAATGCTGCGCAATTGCTGATTCATTGGGATATGTCAGTTAAGTGTGACTCTGGTGTACTTGGTAAAGATCTTTGATGCTATGCACTATCTGTTCAATATGTCTTCCCATATTGACATAGAATCTGGCATATGCTGACCTTCCACAAACTGAGATCATCTTCAGTACTTCCCAATAATGCTTGTGTTTTATTGGGCGGGCAAGACTGTTTTCACTTGATGCTTCTTCAATATGTGTCAGAATTTTCATGATAGTGCGCCAGTGTACAGTATAAAGGCAGTGGGTGTGTCTTCTTCTATGACTTCTTCTGTTAACATAGGTTGTACTGTTGTGGTGGGGCAGAGGATGCACCTAATCTGTCATTCTGTGTACCCGTTTTTTCATAATACAGGTCTGAGATGTTACAGCACCTAGGGCATACTTTGTGTTTGAAATGGTCTACACCCTGTGTACTAGTGTTTCTAGTACCCCTTTTCGTATGCAAAGGGTGGTGGCAGCTGTCTGCATGCAAATGTAGTCAGCATGCGTTTTCTTCCGATACATACCATGACCCAGAATGCCATCAGCTCTTTTCTTGACCATCACATCCAGGAAGGATAATCTTCTTTCTGCATTGGTCTCCATCGTGAATTTGATGTTGGGATCTAAGGAGTTTAAATTTGTAAGGAAATAGCGGGCTTTGTCCCTTCCTTGGAACCAGATGATTAATGTGTCATCCACATCACGGAGAAATCACATGAGTTTCCATTTGGACGACCCCAGGGCTTGCTCCTCAAAATGCTCCATATACAAATTCATGATCACAGGCTAGAGTGGGCTGCCCATTGTGACTCCTTTTTTTTGTTTGTTGTCTTCTCCATTAAGAGAAAATATGTGGAGGACAGGAAATACCTGAAACGTTTGGTCGTCGTCTTGTCAAATTTCCAACCGATAAGCTGTAGTGACTCTCGCAGAAGTACCCTGGTGATTAATGAAATAACGTCAAAACTTACCAGGATATCTGAATCGTTTGCCCTGAAGTTGTTGTTGACAAAATCTGCAGAATTGCGGATGTGATGAGAGCATTTATCCACAGTATTTCCATCAGGTATTTTGCCAGCAAATATGTAGGTGCCCCAGTGTTGCTGACGGTGGGGTGCAATGACACCCTATCTTTGTGAGTTTTAGGGAGTCCGTAAAGTTTTGGCAGTAAAGGCCCTTGAGGTAACAGTTTCTTGGTGACCCCCTCTGATAAATCCGCATCCTTGAGAAGAACCCTAGACTTGTTCTCCACCTTCTTTGTGGGGTCGGTATTGAACTTCCTGTAGGAGTTTTCATCTAGCAGGCTCTACAACTCAGTATAGTTCTTGTGGGAATGAACAGTAGCATTGCCTTTGTCAGCAGGTAAGACAACGATGTCAGGGCACTCTTTCTCAGATCTTGAGTAGCTGCCCTCTCTCTGCTGGTAATGTTAGACTTCGTATGCTTAGTTCCTCTCAGAGCAAGCAGGTTGCAATCCGTAGTTCTTCAGCTGTTTCAGGCAGTAGTTGCACTGCAACTTATTCAACTGCGTTGACAATGTCCATGACTAGTGTGAACTTTGGGGTGGGAGCAGAGTTAAGTCCCTTCTCCAGAATGGAAACTGCATCATCACTCAGCTCCATGTCAAATTGATGACCACCTTGTATGTGGCCTCCAGTGATGGTTTGTCAGAGAGACATGAGAATTTTGGTATTTGATGTCCAGTGGCCTTCCTATTGGCAGAATTGTCTACCACCCAGGTAACGCCATCAATCCAGTTCTAGGTCTAGGAATTAAAAGAATTGGCCAGTTGTAAATGTATTCTAAATAATTCCGGGGACTTGTACTAAAGGCTCTGGTGTGTAAACTGCACTCTCTCACCTACCAAGGCAAGGCTGGCTGTTTTCTAAATCCTCCTGACTGCTGCAGAATTAATGTGATGCATGACCTTAGCAAAGTTTAGCTCAAAATGCTGCTCATGACATCTTTTCTGAAGTGCAAGAGCACTCAGCAAACAGCATCTACAGTGGTGCATCTTGTCGAATTTCTTCATTCTGCAATATACCACCTCCTCGTAAAGGTACACGATGTGATTTTTCAGTTTCTCCCTGTGTTTGTTGATTGAACAGTCTACGGGTATACTTGCAGTTCACAGCATCCAATAGACACAGTATTTTGGTGATCAGACATGGTACCATCATCAGGTGCACTGAAGAACTGAGCTCCTGAGGGGGTGCAGTGACTAATATCACCCTGCACCTGCAAGCCACTCTGTCAGTGTTCCACCGTTGCTGAGAACACCAGAGGCACACTCAACTGCTGTATCCCAACAAGTCAGTGAGCGCAGAGCAATGTTTGTCTGAGACTCACGCAACGTAGTATGAACATACAAGGTTTTGCCACAGACTTCCAAATACTTGGACAGTGTCATTAGAGAGGCCAAAGAAATTTGCATCAGAGATGATCTCATCAACCAAGATTGCAGCTACAATTTTAGCAACACTTGGGAACCAGCACTTAATTTAATTAAGAAGACTCTTGCAAACAAAACAATCTAGCAACCAGAACAGACAGAGAACTTACATCAATGGTATTGCAGACGCTGGCACTAGCATCTCTGCAACTGCCAACACGTGGCTGTGGGCATGGACTGCGGACAGAGCAGGATATAGACGGCCATGCATTCTCTGGAGCTCAGTTTGTCAGTGCAGCTTATGATGGTGACACATCTGATTGCCAAAATACTGTGCCCGTTGGACACTATGAACCAGCAGAACTGTTCGATCAAAGTCAGTTATTAATTGTTTGTTTAATTTTATTTTTATAATTTAAGATGATCATTGTGTATGATAGAAAGTGGTAATAACGCATGAATTTGTGCGAATGAGATTGTAATGATAAAATATTTGAACAGTTGTGGAATCTCTTGGGCAATATCATCCACTATTAATTAAGCACTGTTGCACAGAAAACCCATTTTTATGCTGTTACTGTTGATGCAATTGGATGATTAACCTGTGAGTGTTGAAAAAAAAAATCTACAGTAAGTCAGTAAGTAGCCTATGAGCAAAGGTATTTGTTGTCATATTCTTGATAGGTAATATAAGTAGTGGATTATAGAAAGTCATGATACTGTCCACAGCCTTATCCTATTGAGGTTCTGGCATCAAGAAAGCTGTGGACATAAAAGTGGTGCACGACCTTGTCAACTAAGGAGGGTTTCCAACTCAACAAATAATGAAAACCACTCATTTCACATCTGTGTGCTCTGAGGAATTATTGTTCCGAGTCTTTGCCACCAAGCATTCCAACACATGGCACTCACTTTAATAATTAAGTATGTAATTTTTAAGCTCTGTGAACTTCACTGACTCGTCAGTTAATGACGTTGTGTTGTTAAAGGATTAAAGTTTTATCTGCGACTGACCCTCTTGTGCTAACTGTCTTTTCCCAGATCATGTCCATTTACTCTGCATTATATCACTGTGTCAGGCAGTTTTAATTCAATCACCAACTAACTTTGAAGATACGTCTATGAAATACCAATACGTTTTTGCCATATCCCTTTCATTGGATCCTGGAGATCCCATGTTCCGAAATGGTCTAAGAATCGTACTACTTCCTACAACTTACATGCATAATGATTGTGATGCTAAAGGTAGACACATTCTGGTTCATATGTAGGTCTACTGAATGTCTGAATGCAGCAGATGTTTAAAAAATTCAAAATTTAAATACAACTACAAAATCACATTTATTGGGCAGATTTGCAATTGGAGACTCTTTCCAAACTTTTGTTGTCCAATTAGTGTACAAGAGTTATGTGGTATTTGATAGTTATTGTTTTACCCTTTACTATGTAATAGAGAAGACAAATAGTATTCAGAACTCAAGAAATGCAGCATACAATCTTTCAGCAGACGAAACTGACTTTGCCGTTTTTCTTCAAGATTACTACCTTCCATCCTCTGTTTTAATGTATTTCATTTCTGGTGGATCCATGTCTCATCCACAATAGAAAGTGACTCACAAGATCAGCTATATTCTTTCTACAACAATTCTTAACATTTCTGAGAAATTTGCATTTGTATTGGATCAGCATTGAGCAAATGCAATTCCCATCCTGCGTGAAGATTTATTGTAATAAGGTGCATATGGCATATTTCACACACCTTTAATTTCCAATCTCGCAGTACCATAAACTGCACTTTCTATTTTGAGCTGTGGAGCAGGTTCTTTTGGACAACTTGTGTGTGAATTGCTTTGAAGAGAAATAATACCATGTTTGAATTCAGCCACCCACTTCTTACCTGAAGTACTCGAGTCGTACTCAGGTAGCCAAATGATACGGCGACTGCTCACAATAAGCAGGAAATTGAGGTTTGAGTCCTGGTCCAGCACAAATTTTCACTGTTATCATGCCATTATAAAGGTGATGGTTATCTGTATTCACAACTTAATGTATATTAACAAAAGTATTGTACAGATCCATTTCACATTTTACTTAAATTTTTGCATAACACGGTACCAGTGTAACAAAAGCAAAATGTAAATGCCACCTCTTTACTGGATTGAGAACTTTCCATCTTGCCCTTGTATTTAGTTTCTTCAGATTTTATTTGGACTTGTGAAAATACAGTACATTTCTACAGGGTACCTTGCTTAACTTACAAAATAATTCTACCAGGTTATCAAATACTTCTGTCCATTAAAATCTACAAATTAAAATGCCCTGCCTTGATGTATGGCTTTCTCCTTAAATATGTAGATTCCTGCTTTCAGTGATCCCACTTCCTATGTAATGG
The DNA here is from genome assembly GCF_023864275.1 of Schistocerca cancellata. Classification (NCBI taxonomy): domain Eukaryota; kingdom Metazoa; phylum Arthropoda; class Insecta; order Orthoptera; family Acrididae; genus Schistocerca; species Schistocerca cancellata. Next base: position 356,229,550 of record NC_064634.1, on the reverse strand, counting down.
TTGCTTGTTATCATCTCACTTTTTATTAAATTATTTTTTTCTTATGTCATGCTTTACATCTTTTTCTCAAGTTTTCATTTCATCTAGTCCAGCCAGCAGAGGAGCAACATTGTGTCCAAAGAAGAGCAGTTTGAGTCAGACATATTTTTGTTGTTATATTTCAACTTTGCAGAGGAAATTGTTAATTTGATAGGTCAGAGGCTTTTATTTTAAAGTATCTGGCAGTCAGTGGTATAATATGGCTGACAAAGGAACTATTGATTTTAAATGCTGACCTGAAAAGAAGAATAATAGCTGTGGAAATGGATTATGTGTAAAGGAGTGCCAGAATATTAAGATTCGAAAAGGAAACTACTAACAAAGTGAGAGCTCGAATGAAGGCAGATGAAATACTGATAGAAATGAAAGAAAATCTCAAAAGTGCTGTGGACATCTGTTGATAATGCCAGATCATCAATGGTCAAAGAAAATTTTTGAATGGAAACCGTACATGGCAGACGTAAACGTGAGAGACCATGACATTCTTGGAATGACCATATCAATGGAAGAATTGGGCATCATGGGATACATAAGGAGGGGGCACTGAATAGAGAGGCTTGGCAGAAGATACCAGAAATGCAACAAAATGTTGCTATTAATTGATCTCTCTATTAATAATAATGATAATAACAATAATGAAGGAAGTTCAGAGGACATGGCTAATTTGGTAGTTCAGAGGATTTTGCTTTGAAGTTTCTGGCAGTTTGTGCTATAATGTAGGCTGACAAAGACAGTAGAGAAGCCAGGTTTAAGTTGTGTTAAGGTCATGTGCATTTTTTGAATTGGTTCCTCAAAACCTGTTCCATCTGAATATGTTGGTGATTCCCATAACAGAGCCACAGTTTAATCTTCCCTATAATATTGAAAATTTGTTATGGTTATAAGTTGAACCTTTGTGTGCAAGTGATATATTTATGCTAAACACACACACAAACACACACACACACACACACACACACACACACACACACACACAAACCCATTAGTAGCATGTAATCTGTGGTTAAGCTTGAAAATGAATTGCTCTGGCTGTTTTATTGAGTTGTGCAAGGCTATTTTAGTATATATGTAAACGAGTTACTTAAGCAAAGAAGTATAAACATGTGTTTGTACATTATTATTAGATTTATATGTTATGTCAACTTCATGTCTTGTTTTCTTCACATAACCAGGTTAAAAGATGAGAAAAGAGTGTCAAATATTATTGACAAGGTACAAGAATATCTTGAAAGACAAGCAGTGCCGTCGGAACTTTGTCGCGTATATCTGCGCAAGATAGAGCATCTTTATTACAAATTTGATCCTGACGTTCTGAAACAGAGACAGGTCAGTAAACATAATTTCAGTGTTTCCTTTTCCTTCTTCTTCTTCTTCTTCTTCTTCTTTTCTTTTCTTTTCCTTCTTCTTCAACAATGTTTAATATGTGATGTAATATTTGCAATGGTATGTGGATATTCATTTTGGTTATTGCACGCACTGTAGATACTGAAGCAGCTATTATTGTTGTTCATTAAGACCTTTGGAAGTAAGCATTGTTGTATGTTGTAACTATCAGTTCATTAAGTAATACATATCTTGTGATGGTAATGCACTGGAAGTATTTCTTTTTTTTATGAAATGCAATTTCTGTGGGATTTGAAACCACTATTTTGATGCCAAAGTAGTCCAGAGCAGTTTTGGCAGCATCGCTACCATTAGTTCTCAAATGAAAATATTACCTTAATATATTGGAATTCAAGTATCTTGGAGACCATATGTGTGATTATCTGAAATATTGCATATAATGGAAACATACTTTTAAAAGATGCCAAAGAGTGGCAGTAGTAGCATATGGGATGTGAGGAGAGGATCATGGAATCATGTTAAGAATAGAGTTTGTGATAGACAAATATCAAACATGAAAGTAACAAAGAAAAGGAAATTGTATGAGATAATTGTCACCATCAGGGTGCAGTTCCAGTTTCCCAGCTGCTTGTGACAAACTTTGTCTAACTTTTTCTACCTTGTACAGCTCTGCATCTCAGATCCTATCTCAAAGGAGACCGCTGTTGGTGACTTCCTCGGCCACCTTCTCTTTGGCTGTCCAACATGTCTTTTACAATTTATGGTCATTTGAAGGCATTTCTTGGCTATCCTGGTGTCTTCCATCCTTAATCTAAATTGCTAGAGTTTTACTAGAACACTGAACGTTACATCTGCTTCCATTGTGTTCCTTTCATTCCTTGTGTTACCCTTTTATGTTTACTTCAGTGTAGATGTAACAAGCTTTTTCAGCAGCTTGGATTACTCTCTCCCTGTGTCAGAGTGCAGGTCTTGAGTGAGGAGGTCAAAATTGGAATATAGTACATGCTGAAGATGGTTGTTTTGCCTTGTGTGGTAATACAGGCAATGCTGCACATTTTACAGGGTTCTTCCATTTTGATTAACTTGGGATGTCCTTCTTATCTGCTTACTTTCATGGCTATGGTCTTTGATTCACTGACTTTGAGACCAAACTCCTCAACGTTATTGTTCCATACGTTCACTTTTTCTTGATCATCATTGGTATCTCCCCAGATCATATCATCATCAGTGGACAATTCTGCTTTCAGTTCAGGTCCATAGTGTTCCTTTAAACTTTCCATAATATTGTCATATCACAACGATGAAGAGCAGTGGAAACAAGGCACTCCTCTGCTGGACTCCACGTTTGATCTCTATTTCTTACTCCAACACAGCTGACACGTCTCTGTAGAGTACCTTCACTTTCTCAGTCAATGCCTTGGGCTTACTTCCCTTCTCTGAAGATTCCAGATTTTTGTCTGTTACTACACTTCATACGCTTTTGCTGTGTCTAGAAGACTAGTGTCATGCTTCTATCTTTTTCCTGATATTTTTCAAGTAGTGTCCTTTTTTTGAAGATCAGATCAATTGTACTCCTGTTTTTCCTAAACCGATCCTGTTCTTCACCAAGGTGAGGTTCATTCATCCTTGAAAGTCTCTTTTCTATGATATTCACCAAAACTATTAATCTGTGTGAAAGTAAAGTTAGACCTCTCTAATTTTGAGGTAGTTTTCTATTACCTTTATTGAATAATCAAACAATGGAAAATCCAGGATGGAATGTAACAATACGAGAGAAGGAAAGTTGCTACCCACCATATAGCAGAGATGCACAGTCACGATAGGCACAATAAAAAGATTCATACAATCATACCTTTCGGCCACTAAGGCCTTTGTCAGCAGTAGACACACACACGTGCACACACACTCTCGCAAGTGTAACTTGCAGACATGTCTGCAGTCTGAGAGAGCTGAAACTACACTGCGAGCAGCAGCACCAGTGCATGATGGGAGTGGCGACTGGGTGCGGGTAAGGAGGAGGCTGGAGCGGGGAGGGGGAGGGATAGTATGGTGGGAGTGGCGGACAGTGAAGTGTTGCAGTTTAGACGGTGGGTAGGAGAGAAGATGTGGAGGGGGGAGGGGGTAAGTAGCGGAAAGGAGAGAAATAAAAATAAAAGAAATTAAAAGACTGGGTGTTGCAGTGAAATGACAGCTGTGTAGTGCTGGAATGGGAACAGGGAGGGAGCTGGTTGGGTGAGGATAGTGACTAACAAAGGTTGAGCCCAGGAGGGTTATGAGAACGTAGGATGTACTGCAGGGAAAGTTCCCATCTGCGCAATTCAGAAAAGCTGGTGTTGGTGGGAAGGATCCGTATGGCACAGGCTGCAAAGCAGTCATTGAGATGAGGGGTATCATGTTTGGCAGCGTGTTCAGCTACAGGGTGGTCCACTTGTTTTTTGGCCACAGTTTGTCGGTGGCCGTTCATGTGGACAGACAGCTTGTTGGTTGTCATGCCTACATAGACTGGAGCTTAGCTTGTAGATAACATGACTGGTTTCACAGATAGCCCTGCCTTTGATGTGATAGGTAGTGTTAGTGACCGGACTGGAGTAGATGGTGGTAGGAGGATGTATGAGACAGGTCTTGCATCTAGGTCTATTACAGGGGTATGAGGCATGAGGTAAGGGATTGGGAGCAGGGGTTGTTTAAGAATGGACAAGTATATTGTGTAGGTTCGGTGGATGGCGGAATACCACAGTAGGAGGGGTGGGAAGGATAGTGGGTAGAACATTTCTCATTTCAGGGCACGACAAGAGGTATTCAAAACCCTGGCGGAGAATGTAATTCAGTTGCTCCAGTCCCGGATGGTACTGAGTTACGAGGGGAATGCTCATCTGTGGCCGGACTGTGGGACGTAGGGAGGTGATGGGAGACTGGAAAGATTAGGCATGGGAGATTTGTTTTTGTACAAGGATGGGAGGATAATTACGATCAGTGAAGGCTTCAGTGAGACCCTCTGTATATTTAGAGAGGGACTGCTCGTCACTGCAGATGCGACGACCACTGGTGGCTAGGCTGTACGGAAGGGACTTCTTGGTATGAAATGGGTGGCAGCTGTTGAAGTGGTGGTATTGCTGGTGGTTAGTAGGTTTGATATGGACAGAGGTACTGATGTAGCCATCTCTGAGGTGGAAGTCAACATTTAGGAAGGTGGCTTGTTGGGTTGCGTAGGACCAGGTGAAGCAAATGGGGGAGAAGTTGTTGAGGTTCTTGAGGAATGTGAATAAGGTGTCCTCACCTTCAATACAGATAGCAAAGATGACATCAATGAATCTGAACCAGGTGAGGGGTTTAGGATTCTGGGCTTTGAGGAAGGATTCATCTAGATGGCCCATGAATAGGTTAGCATAGGATGGTGCCATGCGGGCACCCATAGCCGTACCGTGGATTTGTTTGTAGGTAATGCCTTCAAAGAAGAAGTAATTGTGGGTGAGGATATAGTTGGTCATGGAGACTAGGAAGGAGGTTGTTGGTTTGGAATCCATAGGGCGCCTGGAAAGGTAGTGTTCGATAGCAGTAAGGCCATGGGCATTAGGAATGTTAGTGTACAGAGAGGTGGCATCAATAGTGACGAGCAGGCACCGTGTGGTAAAGGGAAAGGAACTGTGGAGAGTTGGTCGAGGAAATGGTTTGTATCTTTTATATAGGAGGATAGGTTCCAGGTAATAGGTTGCAGGTATTGGTCTACAAGAGCAGAGATTCTCTCAGTGGGGGCACAGTAACTGGCTACAATGGGACATCCTGGTTTGTTGGGTTTATGGACTTTAGGAAGCATGTAGAAGGTGGGAGTGTGGGGAGTGGTAGGGGTAAGTAGAGAGATGGACTCTGGGGAGAAGTTCTGGGATGAGCCTAAGGATTTGAGTAGTGACTGGAGATCCTACTGGATTGCTGGAATGGGGTCACTGTGGCATGGTTTGTAGGTGATAAGGCAGCAAACAAGGCAGCAGTTCATGGGCTTTCATGTGAGATGGGGGCAAGAAAATGCGTTGAAAGAATGCTCACAGATTAGTGAGAGTTAGAGCATTTATCATCAAACCAAATACTGCACTAGACTGAATTGGGACTGTGCTATCAAATTGTCACTTAAAAAAAAAAAAGTTATCTGATGATGTTGGATATCACATGAAACATGTGATGTAGGGCTGTCATCATCTTCATTCTGATAAAAAGAGAGAACTCGCGAATATCTGTGGAAACACTAGTGAGAATATGTCTGACAATTCTGACAACACACACCCAGTGTATTCACCCAGAAGTTGTAGATCTACAGCATCTGGGAAGAATGTATGTGAAATAACGGATAAATAAGAAGCTTTTGAATATCTAATTCTGTGCTTGCTGTTTCAGTTGGTGAGTGCCCTCCAACTGTAATTTATGAGGATCTACAACCTCTGGGATAATACAGTGGGAGTACAAATCGTCAGACACATTCTGTCTGGTGTTTCAGCAAACATTTGCTACTTTGTTTAGTGTGAGGATCGAGAGAATCCAAATCATGTGATACCCAATATCACCAGATAATATGTGTTTCTTGTTATAAACACGTTTTTTTAAAAAAGTGCCAATTGATAGAGTGGTCACAAATGCTTAAATACCTTCTTTCTTTTCCTGACTAGTCTTTTGTTGCAAATTTTCAGCTTCAGGAAGTATTTTGGTGTCAAGACATGGGCTGGTCCTCTCACTCTGTACTCTGCCCTTTTGTCCTTGGTGTTTACAATTACTACAAAGCAATCAGTGGAATCTAGGTTTCCCATTCCACAGCACATTCTCTTCTGTTATTTGCTTTGTGCAAATACTATTAGATAACTGAAGTACAAAAAAAAAAAAAAAAAAAAAAAAAAACAACTTTTTTTGTGACATTTGTGTTTTGTGGTACACAAATGTGTCTCGTGTGTCGGCATATTATTTTTAAGAAATGTCCAACTTTTTAATGCAAAATCAGTCACTTGTCCTCTTCAGCAAAATTTGTCAGTTAATTACTAATGAAAAAATACCAATGACCCTCCAGGCTATCTGGAAACAAGCAGCCGAATTGAAAGTTGCTTTTGCAGCATAGTTTTCCCTGACACTGACATACATGACTGACAAAAATTCTTTGCTGGACTGGCATTAAATACTGGTCAGTTGCATTTCATGGCTTTTATGGTATCCCAACCCGATGATGATTTGAAAGCCTGCCAGATGGCATGGCACTCAATGACAGCTGCTGAACGGCACTGCTACATCTGTGGGTTCTAATATTGCCTCTGCAGTGTTGGCTGCACTGTGCCCACGCTAGCCAATCAGTGCTCGTGGCCGCATTATAAAGCTAGCTGTGTAGTGGCTCCGTCTTCTATGTGTATTCATTGCACTCTTGAATCGTTTTGATTACACACCATTATTTTGGTCAGAGTTTTTGCTGCACATTAGGTTTTTCCCTCTTGGTTTACTCATTTTGTCTTTGTTATTCTGCTATGCCATCTCTGTAGTATGTTTTCCTCTTGTTATGCTATTCACACTCTGCAGTCCATTATTGATGACCTCTGGCTGGTCAGTTCAACATCAACAGGTTATTTGGTCGTTTCCTATTTTCTTTCGCTATAGGTTGCACATGCTGAAATGAGAGTCTAACTGTAGGCGAGTGTACAGGCGTGGCACAGGAAGCATGAACACCAACATAGCGTTACGTAAGAGAGACTATGGTCCGCAAAAGAGGCAAAGTCCCACTGAAGATATGTGTATGCATATAAGTTGTGATTGGTTGCCCTTAGGACATTATGTCATTCCACTTTGCCCTTCACTGTTTTGTTTAACTGGTCATTTTTACATTAACTCTGTATGCTGTCATTACAATTGATGCAATAGCTCTAGATGCTCCCATAGATTTGACACTGTTCACTCATATGCACCAATTTGATAATTTGCCTTCATTAGAAGTCAGCAAAGTCTGACATGAGAATAGATCAGTAATTAGTACAGTAATATGATAATGACAGATATAGTAGCCCTTCAGCACTCTTAGACAGTTGTTATTGAATGGGGAAAACAAAAGAACATCATGTTGAGGTCACAAAACAAGTTCCTGAATCGTGAGTTTATATCACTGTGATTACATTGTGTCCAGTACCTGCACAGTTGCTATACTGGCAAGATGAATTGTAAAAACGAAAATCTTTTTATTTCTGTTCCAGGGTGAGCTACCTCCAGATGCTGTTACAAGTGTCCAAGTTATGGAGAAACTGTGCAAGTTCGTGTATGCCAAGGACTCAACAGACCGTCTTCGTACTCGTGCTATCTTGTCACACATTTACCACCATGCTCTTCATGACAACTGGTTCCAAGCTCGAGACCTTATATTAATGTCTCATCTGCAAGAAACCATTCATCATTCTGATCCTCCAACACAGGTAACGCACCTTGATGACTTACATTATCAATTCTCCTTTCCACCCTTTTTGATACTTTTCAGCATTAATGTCATACATGCAGACTGAATGTGAGTGACTTGATGATTATAGATATTGAAATGGGGTATGAATGATTTTGCATCGTAGTAACAAGTTTTTCATAACTTCTAAAGGGACAGTATAGGTCCTGGGTGTAGAGAACATTGCTTCAATGGCTTAATTATATGCCCCCAGCATGATATGTATAATAGCTTACTCTTTCTCTCTGCCAGTGTAGACAGAGGGATTATATTTGTAGATGGGTGTTAAACCCATTCATGCTGACCTATTTATTTCCCAAAATATAATAATGGGAAATACAATAAAACAACCATCTCATCTATTCCATTATAGCAGTCTTCAAAGCCCCTATGCTATACATCTCAGCCCCAGCCATGTCATAGACTATCTCAATTGCATTCCCATCTTTTTTCAACATAGTACCTTTGTTATTACCATAAGTACAACCTCTCTTTACACAAACATTTTACATAGACATGGCCTCTGAACTCCAGAACACTTCTCCCAGTACCCACCTAAAAGTCCCCCAAAAACCCTGTTCAGTATCACTGTAGCTAGCTTATCCATAACATCCTCATGTTTGAAGGCCAGATATGCAAACATATCAGAGAAATTGTGTTATATGGCCCATCCTATGTCCAACTCTTCATAATATGGATGGAAAACTCATTCCACTGTACCTAGATGACGTGAACCCCTAGCCTGGTAGAGATTTGTGATGGCATCTGTGTGATCTGGCTTCACCGGTGAACAACAACTCATCCATTTTCCATGACAGCTTAATCCCTTTTCTCAAATCAAATTTACCTTGTATTCAAATCCAATGCCATCTTCCTTTATGTTGACCTCTGTCTCATTATCTCATTAAAGCTGAGATCGGAATCTCAGTCCATATAAAACAAACCAATAAGCAGAATCACCACCACTTTAAAATCTGATACAACTTTCACATCAAGTGCTTACTTGCCAACAACCTAGACATTTGTGATAAATGTATATGCTCGAAGACCAAATCTCTCATCGCCTATACAAACCATCTCTCTCAGCCTGTCTTGTCTTACAACTGCCGTACAGATCTTATACACACACAAATCTCCTGGGCAGGTACCTCCTATCACACTCCTATGAATACAGCTGCGACTTAAAGCATCCCCCTTGTTACCCAGTACCACCTGGGTCTTGAATGCTTCAGTACATGTCAGTTAAGGCTATGACTTCCTCAAGTTTAGCCCTGAAAGGGGATTATCTCATCTGATTGTTTTTCTATACCACCCTCTGTAATTCTCTATTGTTGTCGTAACTTTGCTAACAGGCTTGCCAAACCATACAACATAAGCAGATAATTATCCCCAACCAATCTGAAAGTCCAAGTGCTGGAAATAGTTTCTTCTACTTTCAAGTGTTTCTATCAGCAGTACTTGAAATTTTGCCTTCTGTCTCCATGTAACTTAAGAAAACTTTAATTTCATGTGATTCTAGAACATACATTGCAAACAGTACACTAATATTGTGATAACACACTGAAAGCTAGTTTACTGCAATCTAGATGTTTTACAAGGTTCATTTCATGGTTTGATTTTAGCTGAATGTGATACTATGTATATTTTTGTTGAAATATAGGTTATTTAAAAAATTGCTTTATAACATCTTCATTTCTGGTTGTGTTTGACTGAATTGTTTGGATGTTCATATCACTTATGTATCATTTGCAGAATTATTTCCTCTTTTTAAAATGTCAATAATCTAATTTTGAACCCATATAAAATACTCAAAAGTTTAGCACAATCTGGATATCTGGAAATTTGTATGGTCTGAGATTCAAGGGGAATAGGGAACGAAAGTATAAGCCTTACAAAACAAACAAATTTTGTTGTGAAATACTCCATTTACTCCCAAACTGGTCATTCGAAAAATACGGCGACATCTTACATATGCTGATTAAACTACTGTTGCTGAGGTCAGTGTTTTTACACTGTGTAATAGGTTAACATAGGGTTGTCTTACATTTACAGATGAACCTTTTGCAATTGAGGCCACTGAAGATTTATTTTGAAGACTTGGGGAAAGTTGTGTGACACTGGCATTCTTACTCCTGCCACTGGCGCAATCACAAGCAATGTTTACCCTAACGATAATTTGTTTTAATGGACACGATAATTTGTTTTAATGGACTATCATGTAATAGATTTAATTCTTTCTTGCACAAGCATATGGTTTTCTTCTTATTTAATTTTGTGTAAGATGTGTGAGCTTCACAGCCGACTGTCACTCTGCTTAACATTGAGGAGATGCTGTTGTGGTTGTCATGCAGTAAAGATGTTGAGAGGGCTAGCTGTATGACAGTGCATTAAGGAGGTTAGACTCTATTCTAACCTCCTCATGCTGCAAAGATGCTCTTCTTTTTTAACAGTGAATTATTGTTAACGGTTTTCCTGAACTTGTCACAAAAGTAATATACTAGCTAATTAGCTCTGTTGAACATAATGTAACATCAATTTTACCAAAATATATTATACAGTAGTAAAAGAAAGAACTTGACTGTTTTCATAATAGTGATGAAAAAGAGATCACAACTAAATATTTTTCTGAGTTAGCTGTTTTTTCATATGTAGTATGAATAAAAAATATACAATTCTGTAGGAGATGGTAAAACTGTAGGTAAGGAGCCAGTGGTGCACTAATGTTTTTTGTACAGCAATTTTGACAACACTCACAATGAGGTATGAGAGGAATGAAAGGGAGTGTGTCAGCTGCTTGTTTTACACAGCCAATGAAAGAGCTGTGGGGAGGTGACGGCGTTTGGAAGCAAGAGATAAAGGAAAATATTGTCACATTCTCATGTCAGTATAGATGCAAAATCTGCTGTGTATTTGGAAAAATCTGTGTTCTCAGAGTCCACCATAACTGTGACCTCGGACACTGTAGCAAATATGGAAGAATCAGCAAAGTATTTGAGACGCCAGAGTTGCTATGAGGGCCCACCCTAAGCATCACCTCAGAAATTGATACATATTTAGAATAAACTCCCAATATTTGTTACAATCAAGATCATAAATTTCATTGCTGCTTGTATATAGGAATACACTGCCTCTTCTCTTACTGCTCATTGGTCTGGTGAAACTACCATCCCAGATAACAATATAAGTGGTGGTGGCGACAGCAATTAAAAATAGTAATACCACAGATGACTGGCTTAGATAGTAAGCAAAGAAGGAAGTGCAGGTCAAAATTAAGGCAAACTCTTTCTCTTTGTTTATTTTATTTCTTCTTTACTGTTGAATATAAACAGTCAATAAATCACATAAGTTTAGAATAGCTATCAAGTTAACTTTTTTAGACAGATATTTTATATCAATGAAACAATTTGTTATTTCACTAAGTCTCGTGAGATCGTCCAGTGTGTGAGGAGCTTTCCTGCAATGACAACTGGAAGTTATAAATAATCAGAAGGGTGCTCAATTGGATTTTTGTCAGCAGATACTGCAGAGCATTCCATTTGGTTGGTTCTTGCATCCTGGAGCAGGCTGTTCATTAGGTGATGCAGCATGCTCATACTTATTTTTTGGAAGGTGAGCCTAATGCCAGAATGTTGGCTTCAGGGAACTTTGTGATATTAACATTGTGTACCAGGATGAGACACACAGCTCAGAATCTGAGCTTGTGATGCCCCTTTTTTTTTCCTCTCCAGGAATGCTAGTACCACGAGGTATGTGGGAGAGCTTGTGTAAAGGTTGGAAAGGAAGAGTGAGATACTGGGAGAAGTGGTGCTGTGGGGGCGGGAGGTTGCTCATTCTGCAAGCACTTTGTACATGAAAGGCAAACATCCAGGTTAGTCACACAGTTTTAATTTACTAAGAAATTTCAAGACAGCACACATGCCACAAGAGACTGAAAAATCATCCGGGAAACAATCCTCTACTAGGCTACAGCTAAGCCAGTATCCTTTCTTAGATGAGTGCTAGTTCCACAAGGTTTGTGGGATAACTTTAGTGAAATTTGGAAACAGGGATGAGGCACTGGTAGAAGGGGTATTATGATGGCAGGTCACCATTTGTATTCAAATACGAAAGTCCCCAATATCATTGCCTATGAAAAATAAGGTTTCTTGTTTGAGGCTCGGCCTGGCATAAGGTTTCAATCTGTCAGGAAGTGTCAAAACAGCACAAAGTGAGAGAGTCATTCTATCAATTATAGGATTGGAAAGTTAGCTTGAATGGTCCTGTCCTGATACTGCACAGCCTTCAGATTACAGTTGGCAGTGGTGTAAAGTGATGGATGTCTGTACATGATACTACCGGTGAAGGTGACTGTCCTACCTCCCTGTTAAACACGAAGGACTGCATGCCTGATTAGTGCATTGGTACCTGACTGCCTTCACGCTCTTCTATGAAAATCAAGTATCAGACAAATGCTGTGCTCATCAGTGAACAGGGCTCAATGCCATTGATCCATTTCAGGTGTCACCATGTTCAACTTCTTCATACACCACCACATTGATAGGTTTGTAATTTTGTCTTTAATGCCCACCTAGCAGTCAAGTTGATATGAAGATTGGTACATATTGTCTGTTTTGACACAGACCTCACATCTATATCCGAAAAGGCATCCCACATTTCTTGTCAGGGTAGTTAAGAGCCATAGTCACCAACTTATGTTGTTGACCTTGGACAACCATTTCAAGACATATCAGCAGTATTTTTAGTTTCATAATAGTGTCAATGTACCTCATTTCTGCTGGGGATGTTCCCACTCCTACAACTCTTCTTGTTGTACAATGACAATACAAGCACAGTCCAAACCTGAAGTGACACATTGAGGCATGTTGAAAACTAAATGATTCACACAAATGCCATTGCCCTACTCATGACTGAAGACATAGTACACTCTGCTGATCTACACAGAGAATGCAGGCTTCTTTTCAGCTACACTACATTTGTAGAAGTTTCCTGTTGTCAAAAGATTAATTTCTGATCCAGTATAAGATCATGGAAAGTCGTTGACCACACCCAAACTTGAAAGGGGCCATTGATTTGTATGGATACTAGGGAAAGATGGTAGAAATCACATTATCATCGTTTATTGCACATACACAAGCCTTTCAGGCCCATGGCATAAGACAGAAATATACAAATACAAGACATACATAGAACATAATGAAATGATTATTAACACAGGAAGTCCATGAATCATGACAAAATACTTATAATATCACAGAAATTTATTACGTATGTTCACCCATTTACTTCTTTCTGTGGTGTCTTCAGTGCTGCCTGTCGGATTTGCTTCTTCCGGGATCACTAAGGTCCTGTCTCTCAACATTGTTCACAGGAGACCTCTTGGATGCCTACCATTGGCTGGTGTAGAAGTACTCTTTTAGGTAGAGTGCCGTCTGCTCGTAGAACATATCCTGCCCACTGCAGCCTACTTCTTGCAATCACTCTTTCAATATCAGTTTTCTCAACCACTGATACAGATTTTCATTGTGCCTTCTTTCCCATCTTGCAGTTTCAGCATTGTATATTGGGCCATAAATTTTCCATAAAATCTTCCTCTCAAACACATGAATGCACTCTTCCATTATCTGTGTACTGGCCCATATCCCTCAACCATACAATACAAGTAGTTGCACCAGTGGCATGTATAGCTTTATCTTGCTTTTCTGGGATATGATGTGTGGCATGTATAGGTGATTTGAACGGTAGGACACCCAGTTTGCACTTATTGTTCTTTGTTGAATTTCCTTCTCTTTCGCACTTTTATTTGACGGTATTGACCCCAGGTTACTTAATTTTTGAACTATTTCAAAATTGTGACTTTCTGTACTGATGTGTCCCATACCATTTTGTCAATGAGAGACTACCATATACTTTTCTCATTGTTGACCAGTAACCCCAGTTTGCTCACGTCTGTCCTAAATCAAGAGGTGTCTATTGTTGCCCCATTCTGAGATTCATCAACAATCACCACATACAAATCATAATACTATCAGGTAGAAGATTTAGAAAATATAGTAACTGAGATGTATTCTGAAATCAGGTCAGAACCAAGGTGCTGTTTTGCCAAGGGTAGCCTCCACTGGTATAAAAACAATCACAAAACAACAGAGAATGAGTAGTGAAATAGAGCTACGCACACATAATTGAGGACATGCTGGAGAGAGAATGCTGAACCATGAGAACCTGGTTAATCAAAATCTTGCTAAATCTTACTGCATGGCTGACGCTCCTGCTGTCCTGTTGCATCGCGAAATGCTCGCAGTTACCATGCAAACAAAAGGACAATTGAAGTCAGGCAACATATCAAACTCTGTTCAAAGTAATAAGCAGTTATCTTTAATACAGCCTAGTAGTGTATGACTACAATGAAGACCTGGTCACAGATGAAGCAGCTGCTCTGAGAAGATTTCACAGAATGGGGAGTAGTGGCGGTGGCCAGTCATCTCAAAGAATGACTGGCACCACACATCAGTACACAAACAATCTCAAAAAATAGTATCGGAGCCAATTGTGGATGGGGAAATGGCTGTTTCTGGTTTGCTGTGCCATATAAACTGACCATTACTTTTTGCCCTAACCAGGAGCAGTCTCCACTGTTGGAATGGTGGGCTTTATTAGCTTGAATCTCAGACCAAGAAGACAGTAAGATGGTCCATTCAAATGTGAATGTTTTTAATGGTTACAGCCATCTTGAACAAATTAATCAATTCCTCTTACGATGACAGCAGACGAAATCCATTTACCAACTTTGATTCCTCTGTATAGCAGAAAATAGTATTGTGAAATTTATTTTCTTTCTAAAATTTCTTTAATGCTTTAATTTACAGATAAATTTTTAGATACTTATAAATAAAATTGATTTAATTACTTCTTGACTTATGTTGTGCTCTCAGCCTTATGTAGTCCCCCACATTTTTGTTATGGTAGTAGGTGTTAACAGGTGGTGGTCCTGGAATACATTTTAACCTAGGAAAGATGTGGCATTTTACATTGCTAGGACTCCATTACAAACATGCAACAAAAATTTTGCTGTGTGAGATTCCTTTTGTGCTAGAGTGGGCCGGCCTATTTGTACCATTACACACACATCAAAGATGGCAGTAGCCACTCTTTTTCTGAGTGTACGCTTTTTAACCCATAGGTCTGTATGGTTATATTATAGTTTGATATTTACGTGTTAGTAGACCAGGCCATGTGGAAAGTGTATATATCTGTTGGACCTAATTGTATGTGGATCAAGGTTGGATTTACGAGGTTCTCAAGCTTCTGCTTCATGTCTTGTACGATCCTGTCTGAGCTGATCAGCATCTGTTTGTGCGATTAAGCGCTGAAGTTTATAATCTTCTATTGTAAAATATCAAATATTTTGATGTGGGTTTGTGCTATCCTAGTTTTTTTTTAGCTATTTCTTGTCATCAGTGCAGAACTTGCCTCAGTGGATTTGTCAAGGGAGTGTGTCATCAGTTTGCTCGACATTACCAATTCATCTGATCCTCTGAGTATTAACAGTTATGACAGTTATGAACACTTACTTTCTTCCCTTTCTAATGTATGGGATAGAACCATGTACTCTCCCTGACAGGCAGCACAGTAAGATACTAGCAGCAAAAATGCTGTTCTTGGGAAATGAGAGTGAGACTGTACTTGAATTCAAAGCTACATTTTTGTTACATTGACACTGAAACAGTAATAAATTAAATGTATGCTTTTAGTAACAAATGCAAATCACTTGTTTACAGTCAATCTTTTATTTTTTTCCTGCTTAGATACTTTACAACCGTACAATGGCGCACTTAGGACTGTGTGCATTCAGGCATGCGAATATCAAGGATGCACATAATTGCCTAGTTGATTTGATGATGACTGGAAAGGTCAAAGAACTTCTTGCCCAAGGTTTGCTGCCTCAGGTAGGTTGATTTCCTATTTGAAAGTTACTCTTTTATAAATTTACTTTGGTAGTAATCGGAAGACTTGAAAATATGCATGTCTGTGAAATTCATGACAGTTAATCATAAAACTATTTCTTTCTCTAGCGGCAGCATGAGAGGAGCAAGGAGCAAGAGAAAATAGAGAAACAGAGGCAAATGCCATTCCATATGCATATTAATCTTGAGCTCTTGGAGTGTGTATATCTGGTATCAGCCATGCTCATTGAAATACCATACATGGCAGGTAAGAAACTAATTTCTGTATTAATTATTGTTCTCTTGTGAACACGAAAAAACAAAGTAATTATATGCTATTGCACAGTACAGCAACTGAACTAGTAAGAATAGTTTCTTATAATGATGTTTTCATTTTTAATTGATGCTGTACTCATTTGATTTTTGTACATATTAAAAATTTTGTAAGAATTAAGATTAGATCAACTTCTCACTACTTAAAAATATTATTTCCTATTAACAGAAGTGTTCTTGATTGGTACATGCTTGACACTGCATGGTGCCAGTATGTTTCAAAAAGCCGTAGGCAAAAATGCGTATCTTCGTGTGGTCATATCTCATATTGTATGGATCACAAGAGACATGTCAAGTGTTTTTGATAGCCCTCTGCCTAGTATCCATTTGTATACTTATTGGAAGAATGAGACTACTGTAGCTATACTATAGCACTAGGTCTAAATTTAATGTTTACACATTTCCTCCAGCCCAGGCAAATTAAGGAAATCGTTTGGTTCTTTTGCATTAGGTGTGGTCTAGGGCAGACCTTACATGATGTAAAGCACCATTTGTTCATGGGCAGTTTCTGCGAAAAACTGCAAACGCAATGATTTTTGGGTATGAAAAGTACCAGTTGTGGTGACGAGCACTTCTTTAATTTGTATTCATGACAGATGGTCAACACTTTTGTGCCATGTGATCTTAAGATGACATTCTTGGGGAACTTCGAAATTTTTTTTTGACCAAGATCCAGAGGTTCAAAGTTACTGTCCTTATGCATGTAATATCCGGCCTGAGGCATAAATGTAGTTTTAACTGATGTAGTGAACATATAGCAACAGTTATAGGGTCATTGCAAGGCTTCTGAGGTCACGAAAATTTGTTTTAGTCAGCATTTTTTCACTAATAACATTTTATGACATGCATCTCAGTATAATGACCATGCCAGGTCTGTAAAAGTGTACCCAAAGTGTGATATTCCAGTGACGAAAACTATAGGCTACAAAGGGTCTTAATATGCCTCAAAAGATGATAAAATAACTGACAAAAATCACGTAAAAGTGGATAGGTGCAATTTCAGTGAAATATTTCTAATAACATTTTTACTCCTTTAAGATACAAATCATAAGTCAGGCATTTTTGATGAATAGTGATTGATGGACAACATATCCATGGAAAATGTAAAGCAAACAATTTTCTGTTAACTGTAAATTATGCATACTGATTTGTTATTTATATGTGTCAAAGCATATAAATGCGTTGAAAGGTATAAATAAACTTTCAAAACTTTACTAACCTAAAGAACTCACTTTATATAAGCAGCACAAGCTGATGTAGCAGGCAAAGGAAAGCAACTGGCTGAAAAAGTTTTAGTGAGGAAAGCAAAATGAGAATTGAGGTGGCTGGTTCCCCACTTTTCTGTCAGTGTCTTGTGCTCTGACAGGAGCATTTTTCTGTTGGTTACCACGTATTCAAATGTAATCAGTTTCAGAGTTGCTTAACTCCATCCTCAAACCCCATAGCAGACCCCATGAAATCACTGACATTTAAGTAATCCCTCAAAGCAATAATGATATATTCCATCCAGTGTGTCAGATATGTTGACAGTCAGATGATGTCATATAAGCCACAATATACAGGGTGATTCAAAAAGAATACCACAACTTTAAAAATGTGTATTTAATGAAAGAAACATAATATAACCTTCTGTTATACATCATTACAAAGAGTATTTAAAAAGGTTTTTTTCACTCAAAAACAAGTTCAGAGATGTTCAATATGACCCCCTCCAGACACTCGAGCAATATCAACCCGATACTCCAACTCGTTCCACACTCTCTGTAGCATATCAGGTGTAACAGTTTGGATAGCTGCTGTTATTTCTCGTTTCAAATCATCAATGGTGGCTGGGAGAGGTGGCCGAAACACCATATCCTTAACATACCCCCATAAGAAAAAATCGCAGGGGATAAGATCAGGGCTTCTTGGAGGCCAGTGATGAAGTGCTCTGTCACGGGCTGCCTGGCGGCCGATCCATCGCCTCGGGTAGTTGACGTTCAGGTAGTTACGGACAGATAAGTGCCAATGTGGGGGCACTCCATCCTGCTGAAATATGAATTGTTGTGCTTCTTGTTCGAGCTGAGGGAACAGCCAATTCTCTGACATCTCCAGATACTGTAGTCCAGTTACAGTAGCACCTTCGAAGAAAAAGGGACCAAAAACTTTATTGGCTGAAATGGCACAGAAAACGTTCACCTTAGGCGAGTCACGTTCATACTGAGTTGTTTCCCGCGGATTCTCAGTACCCCATATACAGACATTGTGTCGGTTGACTTTCCCGTTAGTGTGGAAAGTTGCTTCATCACTAAACACAATCTTTGAAACGAAAGATTCATCTGTTTCCATTTGAGCAAGGATAAAATCACAGAAATCGATTCTTTTAATCTTACCAGCTGCAGACAGTGCTTGAACCAATTTCAGACGATAAGGTTTCATAACTAACATTTTTCGTAGGACTCTCCATACAGTTGATTGTGGAATTTGCAGCTCTCTGCTAGCTCTGCGAGTCGATTTTCCTGGGCTGTGAACAAATGCTTGCTGGATGCGTGCTACATTTTCATCACTCGTTCTCGGCCGTCCAGAACTTTTCCCTTTGCACAAACACCCATTCTCTGTAAACTGTTTATACCAACGTTTAATACACCACCTATCAGGAGGTTTAACACCATACTTTGTTCGAAATGCACGCTGAACAACTGTCGTCGATTCACTTCTGCCGTACTCAATAACACAAAAAGCTTTTTGTTGAGCGGTCGCCATCTTAGCATCAACTGACGCTGACGCCTAGTCAACAGCGCCTCAAGCGAACAAATGTACATCTAAATGAAACTTTATAGCTCCCTTAATTCGCCGACAGATAGTGCTTAGCTCTGCCTTTTGTCGTTGCAAGGTTTTAAATTCCTGAAGTTGTGGTATTCTTTTTGAATCACCCTGTATAATGGCTTTTGTGACATCACTGCTGATCCTCAGTATGCGTAATATACTGAATGGTGTATACAGCTGACTGTTTTGAAAGTACAAGAATATGGAAACACCCAAAACACAATATATTACCATGCCCAATAATACAGTGTAGGAAAACCATTGGTGTTCAGAATAGCTTCCAGTTATTTTGGAATGGATAAATACAGGTCCTGTTTGGTTTTCAAGGAAATGTTACATCAGTCTTCTTGCAAAATAGTGGCAGATCAGGTAATGGTGATGGAGGGAGTAGCAATCGCATACCCTTCTCTCCAATGTACACCATAAAGGCTCAGTAATATGGAGACCTATTGACTGGTGGTGAGGGGAGATGAGACAGTTCATTCTTGTGCTCACAAACCCAGTCCTGGATGACGGGAGCTGTGTGAACAGGGGCCCTGTTGTCTTGGAACACAACATCACACTTGGTGAACAAATATTATTCCATGGGATGGATCTGATTGGCCAGATTGGTCACACAATCCCTGGAAATAATCTGACCTTGCAGAGTAGCCACAGGGCCCATGAATAGCACAGTATGGCTGCCCAAGTCAACACTGAACCCCTGCCATGTTTCACGCTGAGTTTGAACTCTGCCAGAAGTTGGAAATAGTGTAGAACAAAACTCATCCAGCCAAATAACTTACTTTTATTGCTCCTTAGTCCAGGTTTTAGAGCTTTGGCACCATGTTTTCCTGTTGCAGGCATTTAACCACTGATAGTGGTTTTGGAATTCCATCTCACACTGCAATTCCCTGCTTATGGAGCTGCCTTCATGTGTGTGTGTGTGTGTGTGTGTGTGTGTGTGTGTTGACATGCTTCATGAATGTGACATTCATGTCTGCAGTAACTCTTGCAGCTGTCATCCCATCTTATTTTTCGTCACAGTTCTCGTCAGTGCCCATTTGTCATGATCACTTTCATTTCATTGTGACTTAACGGTTCATATTTTTTAACTTTTCCTGTATGTGGTAAAATCCATATTTTTTAACTTTTCCTGTACGTGGTATAAATCTGCAATACGGTGCCTCTTGAAACACCAAATACTTCAGGTCACTTTGATTACAGAAGCACCCACCATACGAGCATCAACAGTTTCCCCACATTTGATCTCCAAGAAAACAGTAGTTACGGGGAAATATATTTTGCAAGTAAAGAAAAATGTATCATACAGAGCTGATCAACACAAATCCTTCTTTTAATGGTGTCCCATAAGATTAGATTATCTGCAGTTTGTCATAGACATTGTCTTGTCTTTAAAATGTGTATTAGGTTTGCTTAAATTGGACTATGTAACATAAGTGTTATTGAATGGAATTGTGTGTAGTAGTCATATGACTTCTGCTAGTTATACTTTATCTTGCTTTTCCATTTAATTAGTAGTGTCGTGGCCTTAATCTTTATTGGAAGTTATGCATTTAGCCTGAACTCTACATTTTCACTTTATTTTGTATCTCAGGGTCATTAGTGGTTTTCAGCTGAGGGTTAGTTTTTTCCTCTACTTTCCTAATCTGACTTCACATGCTACAGGATGGAATGAAAAGCCACCTGTTCATCCCTGAATAAGATAACATTTTTCTTCATCAGCAAAGAAGTGAAATGAACTGTTATTATTTCAGCTCACGAATTTGATGCTCGTCGTCGTATGATTTCAAAGACGTTTTATCAACAACTCCGTTCCAGTGAGCGTCAGTCATTGGTTGGACCACCAGAATCGATGAGGGAGCATGTAGTTGCTGCTTCTAAAGCAATGAGAAATGGAAATTGGCTGGCATGTAGAAATTTCATCATAAATGAAAAAATGAATGCCAAGGTAAGTTTGAAACAAGACTTTGCAAAAGTGAACTTATGTAAAAGTGAACTTACGGTATACCAAGGTCTTCCACTGCTTGGTGCTGTTGGTACGTTTTGTATACAGACACCAAGGATAATAACTAAATCTAATAATTTTTTTAGTGGAATATGCAGATTGATTTATTTTCAATATGGAAAGCAGGAAGAAAATTAAATTTGCTGACAGACCTGGAGCGTAGCCCAGGACCTAGGTTAGGTCGGAATATGACAGTTTGGTTGTAGTTGGTGAAGTCAATGAATTTAAACATGAAAATGATTGTTGTCATACATTAATGTGTAGTTTAGTCTCAGACATATGTTCGTCATTGCAATTACCTACTTGTATCTCTCTCTTCCTATTTTGCATTATTTATGAAGCATAGGAAATTATGAATGAATATTCTGTTTGGCTACCAACAATCAACTCATGAGTCGTCCTGTTCACTTCTCACCATTTATCGCATCAACAGTTAACAGCAGCAGCCCACAACAGAAAAACTGTTGTACATCTTAAGGGCATATCTTTAATTAAACTAAAAGAAAAAAATTCAATTAAAACTATTAAAAAGTTATGGCGTATCATGTAAATAATCCTGTCAGTGGGGAATCAGCAAATGAAATTGCTGTTCTAGTTTTGAGTAGCCAGAGCTAAATGCAAGTAAAATTATTGAGATATTTGTTGTTTTTTAGTTCAGTTTGTTTGTTAGTGCATGTGGTTGATTTTTAAAAATGTTAAAAAATTTTGGTTTTCTCTAGAATATTCATTTTCTTCCCTTTCTTTGCACAATGAAGGCCTGTAAAAAGCAGAAGTGGATAAAAACGGATTGAAATAGCATTTTATAAGAAACCCTACAAACGCAAGAAATCATTCCCACAGAAGGATTCACATAAATACAACTGGTCTGACTGTACTATAACCAATTAGAAACTACAAAGTAAATGCTTGACTCAAAAATCTTTAGGGCCTATGAAATTGTCAAACTCAATAGGCACAGAAAAATTTCAACCTACATAACTGAATGACACACAAAGTGAGGAGAGCCAGTAAATCAAATCCATCTGCTATATAGAGTTGATCTCTCGCAAGGACAAAGAATCAAATGGATGTACCAGAGAAGATTAAGAGAAATTGAGTAGCTTTAAGCAGAGGCGACTGTTGAACTAGAATGGAAAAGCCTGACCAAAATTGTGAAAGCAGCAGCAAGTGTTGAGGTCGAAAACAATGACTAAAAATCTGAGACGAGGATATCAAGAGAGTTATCTGTTTGGTTGTCCCGTAGTGGGTACTAAGGAGTTGGTGGATGCAGTTACAGAGAACACAAAAATGAGATTCACAAGTAGTGTTTGATAAGCTTTGTTTCACTTTAACTCAGTCCCCAATGACAAGTCCAAATCACTAATGTGTAAAAGTCCTGAGTGTCCGGACAGGTCCATATATATGCACTGTAGTAGCAGGGACTGCGTATTGAGGCTTCATGATCAGATCACAAGCTGGACTGGGGCAGGTGCGATGTGCAGCATTCGTATGTCAGCTCTGGTAGCTCTGTTGGTGCGTGGGCTGATTGGGGCTCATCTCAATGGCAGACGCAGATGGGCGGTGCAGTCACACAGTTGCTCCCAACTTTGGAGTGTGGACTGGCATGGTGTGGTATCAATGGTGAAGTTGGAAGAAATGCTTATAAGTGTTATTTGGCAACAAAGAAAGCAGAGGACTTTATTGACTATGAAAGCTGAAAAAGAAACTAGAAAAAGGCACAGAGAACAATGGGCACATTTCAAAACAACCTGGAAAGAGATGTAGCAAGACATCCTACAGTCACAATAATTAAGAAATTAAACACATAAGTAAGATGTGACTTGGACATTCTGGAGAACAACAAAGAGACATAGCAGACATATTTTCGAGAGCTATGGCTGCAGTATCAAACAGGGAAAAAATTGTTGTTGAACAGAATCTGGAGAGGAGAAACTCCACCACGAAGATGTCAGAGAACATTTGTCATCCCAAACCATGAAAAAAAGTGATATCAGAGACTGCAGTAACCACAGAGGAATAAGCTTACTCAATACAAGGAAATACTTTGATATGGAAATACATCTAGCATTTATTGATTTAAACATATTTACTGCTGTGTGTATCAACCTGATACATAAGGCGACTTCCCTAGCTGACAATGTTTGTACCAAATTGATACACATCCCAGCCCATGTGTATACAGCTACATTGAATTCAAATGGGTATATAGTTGCCCAGGCCACCCGGAGAGGCTGTGCATTTTCAGTTCCAAAATTCATTGATGGATATTGTGACAGTCGACTCTTGTGGTTTGTCTTCCAGTCAACTATTTCTTTGCATTTACAACTTCTGCACATTCAGGGGAACCCATGCAGCAATGTTGCTAGAGTTTGTGTACAATTGAAGTCATGTTTCCTAGAAGATTGGAGCTTGTTTTCATGTGAGTCTGTAATAATGTCCAACACATAGACAGTTGTGGGTTGGCTGGAAAAGGGAAGTAAATTCACTGGCAGTGAGTCCAGTTTGTTTGGTAAAGTATCTGACTGATGATCCAGATTATTCTCCTGAGTGTTCTGGTCATGATTCCTACAATTCTGATGCAAGTGGATTGAGAAAAACAGAAATCAAATGTTGGGGAATCAGCAAGTGTTCCTCCCAGGGACATCTCTGAATTTATTTGGCATGATGTAACTGGAAATATGAGTGATTTTAGGACAGCCTGTAATGAGGGAATTGCTGATCAATGTGAAGACAAAAATGATAGGAAGATGTGATGAGTTTGATTTTTACTGATTGCTTTCTGATGATCCGCTTTTGGAAATAATCATCATTGGGCCAAATCATCATACTGAGTAACAAATGATTAACAATATTGTCAATGGAAAATGTACAGGACACAACAGACGACAACATTTGGCTTGGATCGAAAACCTACACTCGAAATTTATTGGTCAAAAAATTCACCATACAGAAGTGAAGTATGAAAGGCAGTGCCCCACAACAGGCATGAAGCTCTTTTGAGTATGTTACAGAGGGCATTAAAAAAGTTTTGCACAGTTGTCTTTAATTTTTTTATTCGTTGCAGGAAGAGAATGAAATTTTTTGTGAACATTTAGCTATACATTGAGCCTAATCAGTGTAGCCTCCATCAGCTATGACACATCTAGCCCAACGTTCTTTCCATGATGTAAATGCTCTTTGGTAAAATTCTGAGGATTGACTTTTACACCATCGCTTGGCACAGGAAATAATATCTTTCTCACTATTCGGCCAGCTGTTTGTGAAAGTCTTGGTTCTGAGGATAACCTGGATGACGCCACTCCATGGATTGGGTTTTGCTCTCAGATTCACACAAAAACAACCATGTTTCATCCTGGGTAATGACACCATCAAAACAGTTTCCACTCTTCAGTAAAGGCCTTCATGAGACCCTCGCACGTATTGTTCTTGATTGTTTTCATTTCTCTTGTCAATAATCTAGGCACCCAATGTGCACAGATTTCTCTGTACCCTAGTGACTGTACCATTGATACCACACTGCCCAGTGACAAACGAGTCATTTCAGCAAGCTGTCGTGTCGTCACACAACTGTCATTTTGGATCATTTGATCAATGGTCTCCTTACTCGTATCACTCACTGCCATCGATGGTCTACCGCATCATGGATTTTCCAGTAGAGAGAAAACACCTTTAAACCTCTGCAACCACTGCTGGATACTGCTGCGATCCACTCTTTCCTCCCCATAAACAGGAAGCAACTGCCTGTGAATCGATGTGGCAGAGTCATCGCTGGTCTTGAAGAGGAACTCCATCACTGACCGTTATCGCAACCTGACATCTACTTCACGTTATATTATGGCTCACCTGTAAATAAAAGAAAATACTTTCATATAACAACTTATAGCTAAATGTTCCAAGTATGTTCACAAAAAAATTTTATTCTCCTCCTGAAAAAATAAAGAAATTAGAGATGATCATGCAAAACTTTTTGAATGCCCTTTGTACATTTTTGGGACAATTCTGGCACAAACAAAGGCATACTGTATGGTGTTGTTATGAAGATTTCACCAGTATTTGATCAGAATAACTATAAATTTTGTTAAGTGAATTGTCCTAGTCAGAAAGTTTGCACTGATGAAACTATGGTGCTGTTCAGAGGAAGGCTTTTGTTTTGTCGGTATATTCTGGGGAACCATCATAAATATGGTCTCAAGCTGTGTTTTTAGGGAGGATGTACCTGTCATGTGAAAGTGTATGCTGGAAAGGAGATGGCCCCAGAAGATCACAAAGTGTCTCCCGTCTAGTGATGGAGTTGAAGGGTACATTGTTGAATGCTGAATGCACTCTTTATGCTGACAGTTACTACACAACTGTTGTCTTAGCCCACAAATTGAACAAACTTTCAATCCACCTCATTGACACATTGAGAAATTACAAAGTACAATCCAACAACTGTAGTGAAACGAAAGATCAAAAATGGTGAAAAGTCGTACGTGCAGAGTAACACAAGTTTACTGAAGAAAAATGGAAGGACAAGCGAGATAACTTCGTTTCTGACCACCAAGGAGTTCCAGAATTGGTACTAGTCACCTCAGGAAAAGGAGCAAACAAAAATGCATTCACAATTTTGGAATATAATGCTGCAAAATTCTTCATATGTTTCTCAGATCAAATGGCATCATATGCCTTAACTTTATGAAAAGGAATGAAGTGGTACTCCAAGGTTGCATTCAAGCTCCTCAGAAATATGGCAGTTGTCAATGCTTAGTCTGTAATTGACAAAAATGTGCACTTAACTGAGTTTCAAGGGAAAGTTGCAGTTGCATTGATAAACATTGGAAATCGGAAAGATGTACCGGGAACATCAGAGCCATCAAGTTCACAATACCACACCTTGCAAGAAACCGGCAGCAAAAGAAACAGGAGCACACTGGATTACTGAACATACTCTCAAAAATTTGGTTAAGCTGAAGCTATAAAGAAATGAAAGCAAGTCATCACCAATGGTAAGGGGGATCTGAATGAAAGGTTTATGTGCTGGAATGTTTTTCATTATTCAAGCTTATGAAATAAAGTGTATGACCTATTAATTAATTCAGATATGTTGTTAATTGTACTGGAATTTGTAAATGAAACTGGTGAGGTATTTGGTATTCAGCATTTATGTTATTTTTACTCTGTTCTTCCAAAAAATAAATGTTATTTGTCTGAAATACGGAAAGGAGTCTTGATTTGATGTTAAAGGTTGTGCATAATTCCTATTCACATGGCATAGCTGAAATGATATTGAGGAAATAACAGTTACACTCAGCTGAAAAAGGCCTTGATCTTGTACATAACCTTGGGTGATTAAGGTTCATCAGCCAACTTGTTAAGAAAGCCTTAGATACAAGTGGCAGAAGAAAACAATCCTGGCAGAAAGAGACACCCGCATTATACACCATAAAAACAAATCGGAAGATACACATCTAAAATGTGATTGCAGTCAGAACCAGACCAGAGCTGCCTGAATGGGAATGCATTGACCAAGGAGTAAGACGAGAATGTTGACACTCATTAGTTTTCAACATAATATAAAAATTACCATTGAATGGAGAGAGAATCCTCATAGCAGAATCACAATAGACAAACTGATCAAGACACATTGCCGTTGACAGATGATAAAGTAAATTTTCCAGAATCTGAGAATAGTCTACAGTGCTCATTGTGTAACCTGCAAAGATGTATAACATGGAGATCCCCCTCAATAAATGCCCTTCATTGGAAATTTCAGTAAACAAAACAATCCTTGAGCAAGTATCTGCATTCAAATACCTAAGGTAGATGCGGTTTATGAGAACAGCAGCTGGCTACACACTGTGGGACTGGAAAAGATCTGATGACGTCCTTAAGGATTTCAAAGTAAAACCAGTCCTCAGCACAGTACAGAACTACAGTACATTTTGGTAACACTGTGTACTATGCATGAAGACTGAGCACTATGCGTGAAGACTGAGCAGATCTCCTGAAAATCCTCAAAAGCAATGCAAAGGTAACAGATATGGGAAGAGCAGCAAGAAGTTAGATTTAATACTGGACTGAGCAAAGATGATTTTTTTTTTTTTTTTTGTGTTCTTTCAGTCAAATTCTTAAATTACTTTTGATTTGCTATATAGTCACTCAATTGTCAAATCTCATTTTGTATACCAAGAGACAAGTTACAATGAACTAGTGAAGCAGAAATTGCCTTCAACAACGTGAAGACTTCCTTCACAGAGGCCCCAATTGTGGCATACCCTGTTCCACAAGTTCCTCATGCTTTGATGGGCGATGTGTCTAACTTCAGCAACAGGTAAACCAAGAATGGCAGCCCATGGTGCTATTCAGTGAAACATTGTCTCCCTCACAGCAGAGCAACCTATGACAGTCATTGCTGAATCTTGCTACTAGTGCATGTGCACCTGAATCCTGCTACTAGTGTGTGTGTGTGTGTGTGTGTGTGTGTGTGTGTGTGTGTGTGTGCGCGCGTGCGTGCGTGCGTGCGTGCGTGCAGGTGGGCGGGCACGTGCACGTGTGTACTCATATCAGCCACCATGTGGCTTTGAGGTAGAATACTTACCTACTGCACAGGTGGTCTGGGTTCGATTTCCGGCCGATGCAAAACTATACATATTATAAAAATGGCTGTATGTATGTATGTACGCATCTTCGTTCCATATCTCTCATTAGACCACTGGATCGATTTCAACCAAAGTTGGTACACATATCCCATACTTTTAGGCAACTAGCACTGTGGGTTAAGTCCGCAGCTCCTGGTCTAGTGGCCAGCATTGCGGCTTCTGGATCACAGGGTCCCATGTTCGATTCCCGGCCGGATTGGGTATTTTCTCTACCCGGGGACTGGGTGTTTGTGCTGTCCTCATCATTTCATTATCATCATCATTTGTGACAGTGGCTAGATTGGACTGTGTAAAAAAAATTGGACTGTGTAAAAAAGAAACTTGGACTGTGTACGGGTGCTGATGACCGGGCAGTTTAGCACCCCACAAACCAAACATCATCATCAAACTGTGGGTTAAGAACCAACAACCTATCGTAGTTCAGGAG
This sequence comes from Schistocerca cancellata, assembly GCF_023864275.1. NCBI lineage: Eukaryota > Metazoa > Arthropoda > Insecta > Orthoptera > Acrididae > Schistocerca > Schistocerca cancellata. Next base: position 356,201,571 of record NC_064634.1, on the reverse strand, counting down.
GTGCATCGTCAAAAACAGAGAGATGCGTGAAAAACTGCTGAATCGTGTGTGACTTAAATTTATTACCTCTGTGCTACTAATTCTATTCTCAATAAATTTTGCAGACATTATCCACATATGCCAGCGAATGCACCTACACAAATATACCATTGTTCGAGACACAGTTAGAGAGATATAACATAACACTGAGATGCGTGAAAATATACTGCATCATGCATGAACTTTTAATACATTTACTCTTTACTACTGAGACTCTCCCGTAGTTGAGTCAACTTACAGAAAGCCTTGACACCTGGCAGCACTTCTGACAGCTTTCAACTGTGAAAACTGCTGTAAGCAAATACAGTAGCAGTCAGTAGAGCTATGAAGAGGCATTGCCAAAGAGATGTTTACAAAATCACGTTGTGTACATGGTGGAACAGATGTTCCCGGTGTGCAGAAATTGTCCAGGATCTTTGTACATGAATACATGAATTTCATGGATACATGGAAATGAAACTTTTTTTTTTATTATGTCGCTGGCTTTCAGTAAATTGTGTGGCCTTTCAGGATAGATGAAGGTAGCTTAGGCTACTCAATTTACCTAAAACCCATGCACACAGACTTTTACCTATACTGGGACTCGAACCACCACCTACAACTAAAGTGAGGCATCTTAAAAACTTGTGACCGGTAGAACAAGGAACAGCTGCAAACAGAGCTGCTTAAAGTGGAATTAAAACACCTTACCAATGCGCTGCCCAAGAATTGTTATTCGTCCGTGTAGGTAAAAAGAGCGTTGAGACCGCCGTGCGAAAATCGTAGTGATGCACAAGCACCTGTGAAACCAGTGAATGGCATCTGGATCTCAGTGTGAAGAAGGCATCTATTAGTTTTCCACCATGGGTGATACATAGCAACACCGGACAAGAGCATCTGGCAATGGCCAATTACACCTGGGTGTTCAAAGAATGTGACATAAGGCCACTGCGAGCATGCTTAAATTGTATTTTTTGCTCCAGTCGGTAGTGACTCAGGGTGTGAACTGTACACTCAAAGAAGCTATGATCCCCGTTGAAAATGTCCACGGGTGGAGGCAAAACATTGGGTTTTACTGTGAAATCCATTTGACCGCATCATAATTGCCTAGAATGTTTTATTAATTGCAAATCTGGATGTTACACACTCTTTCGATAGAAAGTACCATTACAACTTTGGGGAGAGGGGGTTGCTGAAGAGCAATAGAACCTCTATTTTATCTTGAGCTGCAAGTTAACGTAATTTATTGATTGTCTGTGTTCGTTGGTTAGCTCAAAATTGTTTGTGTTCTTGTGACTGTTCTATTGATTTTGCAATAACAATATTTACATAAAATCAGATGTATTATGCACTGATTAGATGTTCTGATATTTTTTGAAGGCAACACTTTACTCACAAAGACGCCATTTGGTATACTCTTTTAACAATAAAGACTTCACATCGCTTTTCTCCTTCTGTAAGAATATTGTGTTTTCTGCTCAACAGCTATAGCTTCGTTTTATCTGCAAACCTGTGTTCTTTGCTTCATTTTGTCAGCAAACCTTCAATCTTCCCTTAACTTACACTACACTTTTAAAATTTTATTATGATAATCAGGACTTGACTGTATTGTGACAGTTCAGCTGATTACTAAACAGAATTATTGGACTGTGATATGTTATTCCTTCACTGTAAATAATGACTGAAGGAGATGGCACTTCGATATACTGTCACATTTTGCAAACATTGTGAACCTTGGCAGTTTATAGCTGTGTTTTTTTCTGTTCCAGGTGTGGGATCTTTTCTATCAGGCAGATAAAGTCCGTACGATGTTAACAAAGTTGATAAAGGAAGAAGCCTTGAGAACATATTTATTTACATATTCAAATGTGTATGATTCCATCTCCATGTGTACGCTGGCAGAGATGTTTGAATTAGAACATCCACTTGTACATTCTGTTATCAGCAAGATGATAATCAATGAGGAACTTATGGTAAATACAAAGTTTACATTACTTATGTGTGCTGTTAGTTGATATCACAATTCTTTCTCTCTCTCTCTCTCTCTCTCTCTCTCTCTCTGTGCGTGTGTGTGTGTGTGCGTGTGCGCGCGCTTCAATTTGATTATAACATGGAATTATAATTTAAATTTGTTATTTGTTGTGTCTTGTACATACAGGCATCACTTGATGATCCTACCCAAACTGTGGTAATGCATAGGAGTGAACCCAGCCGTTTGCAATCGCTGGCCCTTCAACTTGCTGATAAAGTCAGCAACTTTATCGACTCTAACGAAAGGATATTGGAACTTAAGCAAGGTCAGTCTTACATGTTTTTGCTTTGTGTGTATTATGTACAGTTGCTTGATGCAACAAGTATTATTGAAAATTTATGAAGGTTGGAATGTATGGGTGTCTGCAGTCTGTCTATACGTTTGTCTGTTACCAAGAGTATTGGAGAGCCTTTTATTATGTGGCCATGGTGTGCGAAACATACATAAAAATTTAAGACTTCCAGAATTCTTGTTGAGTGCATATAACTTTGTGTATTAGTAAAATCTAATCCATCAGTGTAAATTACAAATAAAGTCTGTTTGTTGTGGATACAGTGGAAGGTCTGGAGGATAAGGTTGCAATGTCAGTGTTGATTATCCAACAGGGTTGCAATTCTTCGAGAAAACCTGTAATTACATTTTACCTAGAAAAATCAGGGAAATCTGTGGGAATTCTTTTTCTAACTCTGCACTGAAATTTAATTTTAATTGAGTTCTATAAATCACTAATTTTAGTATACTTAATATATCAAAGGGCGTTAATTATATGAACATTATACTATATAAATTATTGATGTTTAAAAACTGCAGTTACACTACTGCTTATGAGAAGTGCATCTCAGATGAGAGGAAGCGAAAGTTTTTATTGTGGTATCTGCTCCCCCTGAACCCACTCGCTGTTAATTTATCAGGAGCTTCTTGTGACACAGTCTTCCTCCCCATACCTGGAATTCTTCCTCCCCCTCTTCCAAGTTTAAGTAGTGCCCCTGGCCAGGTTTGCTATTGTGTCCATTATTCTTTGCCTAAATTGAAGCCTTACATTACCATACAAACACAACATGTTCTCCTGTTGATGAAGCGTATACGACTGGGCTTGGCTTAGCTGCCTTTGCAACATTACAGATGCGTATGATGTAACGTTGGTTCTATGTGGGATAGTGTCCACCACAATACTCGCATAAAGTAATTGTGGGCCCAAAACTGTCCTGGTTAAGCCACAGATTAGGGTTTTCTTCCTGTACAACTTTGCCACTTGTTACTTCTTTGAGTGTGTGCTTTTTGACAGATGAGTCTCATCTTTTGTCATAGTTCTTAACAGATTGTTATTTTCACTATTTTCAGATATTCTACAGTCATTCTGGTTACTGTATGAACAGTTATCAAAATCATTTTTGATGGAAACTGTTTCCATATACAGCACACACACTTCTTTCACAAGTTCTTAATATTGATGGCAATTCTTTCACAATAACAGATTTGAACTCCAAAACAATGTTTTGTACTTGTCCAACATTTTTCAGCATTTTATCTGTTTGCGATCTGCAGGGCCATTAATATTGCAGTGACTATCTGTAAACTGTAGCATAAGCTCAGTAAACTCATTTGTCGAATGACTGTGCTATCTCTTGAAACATTTTTTCATCCTCTAATGAGTCTCAATATCAATACATGGCTTTTGAAAATGTCAAGTTCAGAGGGCATTTGACATAGTTCTGTGTAAACATTGAGCACAGGTACAGTTTGCATTAAATTTGAATATGTACAGAACGTATAGGATAAATAATGATAATAAGTATTGATGACGTGATTATAATATTGAATATGAAAGAAGTTTTGATTCACAAAATTTGTAGAGTTACTGTGTAACAGCTGGACTATTTTACAGAGTTTGTCTTCATTTCTGCATTACAGGTAATTTTTACAATCGAGGAGGTAACCAAGGTGGCTTCAGAGACAGGCAGAATTTTGGTCGCCAAGGTCAAGACTGGGGCAGACAACGACGGGAACGTGGAGATAATCGAGCATACTAATTTGCAGTTTCATGTGTGTGTGCATGTGACACTGGTTATACATATTATATAGCAGATCCTTGTTTTATAGTATTCACCGTGGTTGTCAGAATTGTGAGAGTGATTTGTAATGTGTGAGTTGAATAAAATTAAATAATTGAATGTGCTCAAGATCTAAATTCACTTACTGTCAACCTTAATGGTTCATAGCTGTATCAGTGGTTGTCTGTTGCAAGCACATCATATGCAAAACTTCCTGTGGCAGTGTGCAAGGTATAACAACAGGCAGCATGGAGGGGTTGCATGCTGAGTGTGAAAGATACAGTCTGTAAGTAATGAAGGGTTCACTGTGGCACTCCTTAATTACTACAGATTTATAGTGTTCAATTGTAGGAATTATGGGTAAGTAATACATTGATCCCAATTGTGGTGTCACCGCCAGACACCACACTTGCTAGGTGGTAGCTTAAATCGGCCGCGGTCCATTAGTACGTGTCGGACCCGCGTGTCGCCACTGTCAGTACTAGCAGACCTAGCGCCACCACATGGCAGGTCTAGAAAGACGGACTAGCACTCGCCCCAGTTGTACGGACGACATTGCTAGCGACTAGACGTACGAAGCCTTCCTCTCATTTGCCGAGAGACAGTTAGAATAGCCTTCAGCTAAGTCCATAGCTACGACCTAGCAAGGCGCAGTTAACCATATCTGGAGAGAGTCTTACTTGTATTCATCATAGAGATGTACCACACAAGAGAATAAAGTTAAGTATACGAGAAGATCCGTTCTTTTCTTATTAGCATTCATTAAGTATCCTGTTCCAGAACTCACGCCAGCCGGCGTGTGTGTACGCGTGCCTATCGGTAACCTCACCCTGTGTCTAGACTGTCTTGTATAGACACAACACCAATGACTTAAAGCTGTAGTAGGGATCAGCGAAAGTGGCGACAGTGAGGGGTAGGTCAGTTCTCCCAGCACTTATCTCTCTTTGTTTCAAATTGCCAGTAAGAAGCTTTTAGTTTGATCCAGGACTAAGTGCACACTGTTGCCCCAGTTTCATTTCTACAGCAGGTGCTGTCCAGCTAGTTTTGTAAGAAAGAAGTACCAAACGATCACATACCATGAACAGATTTTATGTAGCAGCACTGGGCTTCATTCTGCTGCTGCTGCTGTTGCCAAGGCTTAACAATTTTGTTGCTATCCAATGTTTTCTTGTGTGTTAGCTATATAGAAGTGTTGTAGGTTTGCAAAAAGATAAGTTATTCTTTTTTGTGAGTTAAAGGTGTGTTTTCCAAGGTGCAGCTGTTGTTTCCGACTGCCGCTGGGCCTGATGGCCTTTTGTTACTCAGGAATACAGCAATGTAACTGACAGTCAACCAAAGCTGCCACTGTTTCCCAAGGAGCAGTCCCAGCAACAGCACAGTGGGCAGTTAACAACAGAATGGACACAAACATGACCAAATTGTGTCTTTGAACTACTTACATATTTTACTGCAAGAACAAGAGTGACAGTAATGTTATTGGGGCTCTTATAAAGGAGGAGGAGGTAGAGGAAGAAAAAGAAGATTAATAATGTACCTGTGCCACATAGTGTTGAATATTGTTACAACATTTTGATTAGGGGGCACCATGCACTTTTCGAGTAATGTCAGTCACTGTGTACATGTTTGACAATGTACCGAAAGTAATACACAGAAAAAATATGTACAACAAGTTCAAGAAACCCATCAGTGCAGCTGAGAAATTCATAGTGGTGATAATTTTCTTCTCAATTCTACAAATTTTTGAGTAAAATTATCTAAAATAATTTTTTTCTTTATCCCAGGTCTAATAGTGTAACAACCTGTAATGTTTTTACACAATATGAAACATTAAGTAATTCCTCATTTGTTATTAAGAGCTGATGTTTATAGGTGGTAATTGAACACCTTCCTGTTATGTGCTGTCGTATTTTTCCTTTAAGATGAAGGTAGAAAAACTTTCGGAAGATAGAGTTGTTGACACAATTTGTTTAGGTAATAAATTTGGCATAATACTGAATCACTGTGAGAAAAGTCATTATTTATTTCCTACCATGGTTTACAGCGAGAGAGAGAGAGAGAGAGAGAGAGAGAGAGAGAGAGAGAGAGAGAATTTAATATAAACAGTGTTCATTAAAATACCTGGCTGCTTAAAAAAAAAAACACGTAAAAAGTTGTAAAAAATTAAACAACTCTTCAGTTTGATATTCATTAAAATACCTGGCTGCTTAAAAAAAAACACGTAAAAAGTTGTAAAAAATTAAACAACTCTTCAGTTTGATATTAAAAGGAAACACCCCATGCTCTTGAGATCACCAGTCTCAAATAATATCAGTCTGTTCTGACGTCCTTTTAAAATTCTCAGGGTCGAGTTGTAAACACATAACTATGTTCCATATGCTTCAAACCAACTAAAATTGTGGAGTATGATGTTGTCATTGTGATAACCATGTCCAGTAGGAATAAATTTACGTCATCTTCCTTCGCAGTTCCCTCTAGGTATTTTACTTTGAATTCTGCAGTTGCTTTCAGTTTCAGTCTCTCTCTCTCTCTCTCTCTCTCTCTCTCTCTCTCTCTCTTCCCTCCTGGACAGAAGTTGTATGTTCATCTGAAAAATATCTTGCTCTTCCAGATTAAGTGATATGGATTCAACTTTTTATTACCTCTGGAATTAATCACAGCATTTGAAACAATACTGCCAGTCTTTCCTTCCAAGTCAGGAAGTCAAGTACTGGAAATAGATCTGCAACAAAATATTCCTTGTAGTTCATTAACTGTATCAGTAATAGGCCAGATTTATTTTTTTCCCAAAGCCAGAGAAGTGAAAACAATTGGCAGATGAAATTAGTATGCTTAAAATCTTAAAATGCACGTACTGACTTTCTTGTTGAACTGTATCCAGGCAAACTAAGTGATCATACAGAATCCATTCTGTCTCTTTGCTGAGATATTTTAGTAATTTCCAAGCTTTCTCTTTCTTCTGTTTATACATACGAGTCCCTAATGCTTCTTCAGTTTCTTCATATGCTCTTGAAAATTTCACTCATTAAAAATAAAAGCATGTTAGCTTAAACTATATTTTTTCCTGTTCTTGACAACAGCAGGAACTTAACCACCTCTAGTATTTTCCTTCTGAATCCCTATGGGATACGTCAGTAGAATTGCACAAACAGTACCACCTGCATTTCTTTATGCACTTTGTCCTTTATTTATCTCTTCCTTCAACAGACAAACTGTAGGGACAAACTAAGTAATTTTTTACCAAATAGCAGTTATCCAACTGCGAGGGTGGTGGAACAAAATGTCCTTGTACATATGATGCTTTTAATTAGAGAGACACCGAGTTTGAGAGAGAAGCTCACAGGGTATTACTTCCTTTGAGTGCCTTATTACAGTCTTCCTTGTCTAGACACCTGTCGCAGCACTGCTAACTGGTGCAATGGAGTGGTCACACCTGCCCCAGCCACACGTTGCAGCCCAAACTCAGACTGCACAGGTGCGACTTGGCAGCCCCTGTTGGCCAGGGTGTCCTGTCACAGCCACACACCACTATTGGGCCTTGGACAATGCACCTTAAGATCACTGAGCCAACTGAAGGGAGTCTTATATAAAACAAATTTCTTTGTGATCTTCAGGATAATGCCAGAAAAGATGAAATCTTATGGTCACTGCAGACTGCAGTAGCAAAGGTGTATGGTGTTTCACTATGGACCATACAGAGAATGTTTCCAGAAGCACTGGGAATGGAAACCTGTGACCAAGAAATAGGTTTTAGTTTCTGGGGAAAGATGGTGTAAGAACAACTGTTACTGATTTGGACAATTCCCAGAAAGTTGCTAGTTGCATTCTATTGGAATTGTATGACTGTATTTAGTATCTCATAAGGCAAAAGGTGGCAGATGTTTCACAAGAAGGTTGCTTCCACAGGTGGTTGTCTTTCAAGAGGAAGACTTATAAACTTTTTGGGATTCAGGTGTGCAAAATACAGTGAAGGAGGATACATTCTGATCGAGAGATCCAGTGCTATGGCAATTTTACTGAGAAAAATTCACATCATCAGTAAAGAAAATCACCACCACCACCACATTTATCATCTTAGTTAGACTTGCCAATCAGAATTTTGACAGGAACCTCATATGGCAATATTCGAAGGGCAATGCCAATTTGAAAGTGCTGGGTGGTAAAGGAAACAGATTTGTATGCCATGCCGGATCATCTGAATATGGCTTTATCAAAAGTGTAAAGCTCAAGATATTTACATCCTCTAAATCCAGTAATTATAATGAAAACATGAACAGTTATTTATTTAAACAATGATTTTTAGATTTAATACTTGTTTTAGAGGGGGTTTGTACCCCATTACATGGTTCACGTCCTGATGGTTTGTAGATCATTATTATTCATGAATACACGTATCAACATACTAGTTACTTTTGTTTTATAACAGATAACATTATACAGGAGGTGATCAGAAACAGGTTACAAAGCCTTCAGTGAAACCTGTAAATTTTATTTGTTACAGTAAACTGACCGTACATATATTAGGTTATTTTTTGACGTTGTCTCCATATAGGTTTAGGCACTTGTTGCTTCATGAAATGAAATGAGTTTGAATATACCCTCCTGATAAAAATCCTGTCCTTGCGTGTTCAGCCACATTGTCACAAAGTGTTTCTTCTTCATCTGAAGTGAATCGTCAGCTTCCTAGGTGCTCCATCAAGTGACAAAAAAGGTAAAAGTCACATGGAGGGGAGCTGGGTTGTAGGGAGTGTGTTCGATGAAGTCCCAGTGAAACTGCTTCAATAGTTTAGTGGTCTTATTGGTTTTATGAGGTCACATGTTGTCGTGAAGGAAGATGAGGCCATCAGTGAGAAGTCCTGGCTGTTTCCTCCTGACTGCATCGTGCAGTCGTTCCAAGATCTTCCGGTAGCAGTCACTGATCACTGCCTTCTCTCTTTCCAAAAACTCCACGAGTATGACACCCACAATACCCCATATTGTTTTGGCCATAACCTTCTTGCCAGATGGTATCACCTTAAACTTCCTTTGTCTTTGGGTAGGAGGGGTGTTTCCACCTCATTAATGACTGTTCACTGGTGAGGGAGTAATGGTGGTACCGTGTTTTGTCCCATGTGACAATTTGGTGTAGAAGACTGTTCCCTTCTGTGGAGAACCATAGCAAAATTTCAGACTTGCTCCCAGGCACTACTACTTGCATTGGTTGGTCAGATTTCATGGAACCCATTGGGAACACACTTTCTGGTACTACAGAATATCATGAGAAATGTGACAAATGCTTTGAACGACATTCCCAATTCTACCATCATATGCTGTAATGTGCTCCTCCTGTTGTCCTGAATGAGCTCCTCCACGTGAGCTGTGTTCAGATATATTGGAGGTGTGATGTGATGGCCACTGTGATCCTCATCAGTGATGTTTTCTCTATCTGCTGCAAACTTTCAACACCATTCTGCAACATATTGATGTGAAATTACAGTCCCTTTGTAAACCTCTGGCAGTTGCCTATGTGTTTCAGCTGTGGTTGCATGTTTCACCCACCGAAATTGAATAACTGAGTAGATTTCTTCACAAGACCAGTTTCCAAACGAGTCACCATTAGTTTCTATCTACAACTAACTGGCTGAAACTCTGCTGTTTCCAGCTGCATGTATCAGAATTACTGCATTCTACTAATTTCTCTATAACAGATGAAACTCCAGGAATATCAGCCATGTAACCTTAGTTTCTGATAAACCCTCATAAATTGCATATTATTTAGCTCAGTTTTCCCGAGTTAATTTTCCTTTTGGTAAGATTGCTTAGCATATTGTGCACAGGGATGCATAACTTGAACAGACCTATGTTTCAGTACTTGCATTCACAACAGTGTCACTTGGGCAAAATGCTTGACATGTCCAAGTAGGACCTGCCCTCTGAGGGTTCCGTATAAACTTAATTACTTATATAGATAATAATGTAATTTCCTGTGGCTTAATGGCATGGTGCAAGTCTTCCTATTGGACACCACTTTGGTGGCTTGCGTGTACATAACCTACCCCAGTAATTCAACCAAGAGAAGGGAACCTACAGTTTTTTTTTATTTATTTTTTATTTTATTTTTTTTTCTGACAACTCCCCACATCATTGGAAGGTGAAGGAGACGTTAAAATGGAAACTGAAAAATCTGTGGCCTTACTGAGATTCGATCCCACGACCTCTCAGTTTATAGGTACTCACTTTACCGCTAGACAATGGGAGCTGACATGTATTTTGATAGCACTTATTAAAATATATAATTTATATGACCATATGTTTTGATTGCATTGGCTTAGAAGCTTAAATTATATACATCGTCAAGGGACCGTAGAACTCGGTGTTTGACAAATTTCAACACGAGTCCTCTACCCAATCCTGAAAAACAGAGTTTACAAGGATTATCATCATTATCAACTGGATACCAACAGCAAGAAATGTCAATTCTAAAAGACTGGGATATGTATTAGTCAGTTTGTCAAACATTAAATAAGTTCTGGAGATGAATATAAGACCAAGATGGACAGAGGAAAGGGAAAGGAGAAGTAATCAGTAGAAAAATGTAAAGAATAAGAAGCTGCAAAAATAACTGGTAAGAGGAGAAAGCAAAGTAGCTAGAAAATAATCCCGCCACCCAAAGAAAAGAAAAAAAAAAGTTGAAACATTCAAGCTTAAACAGCATATGTGATGCATAAAGTAACAGGAAATGAATGAAGTGATACAGTTGTTAAGACTTTGGGCTAACATTGGGGGGGGGGGGGGGGGGGGGGGGATCTGGGATTCAGATTTAATTTTCCATGGTTCCCATAAATGAGTTAAGGCAAATGCTGGTACAGTTGCCTTGACAAAGACTTGGCTGATTCCATTCTCCAATCCAAGCTTGGGCACCAAAAGATACTAAAAGATAATTTCTTCAGTTAATCTGGCACACAAATGGGAAAGGTTGGAAGAATTTGATATGTTTAAGGATTAGTAGGGTATTTACTGGGCCTTGCTTAGGTGAAGATGCACAATGAGGTGGTCAATTTTCCTCTTGCCCTCTAATTATTTCTCACTCTGTGTGGACCCCATTGCTTCTAATACTTTCCTTTCCTTTGTTGTATTATGAATATTTGGTAGCACAAACCAACATTTTCCATACTCATGTATATGTAGATTTCTATCTGGAGACATACCATAGTATGAAAAGTGTATATGTCTACTAGCTTTACAAATGATGATAAGACTGAAAAAATGCATGACAGGATGAAAGGAATTATTCGTTAACACTGCATTGAGAGAGGCAAAAATTTAATTGTGATGAGTAACTGAAATTCAGTAGTGGGAAACGGAAAAATAGAGTAGGTAAACTGGGGGAAGTGTAGTTGTAGAATGGAAGAGAGAATGGAAAGTCTCAGATATATTATATAATGGCAAGACAGAGAGGTAGAAACCAGATTTTAAACTGCAAAATATTTCGAGGAGCAGATGTGGATTCTGGCTATAAAACAGAATGGAACAAATCGTATGGCCAAACTTTCAGGAAATACTCATCATATGGAGAGGAAGAAAATATGTTCTATGGACATAGGTCTGGAAATGCTTCATTTCCATGTTAGGGTTCAGTTTCTGCAACTCAACATGCTAATAATGGGAAACAAATAGGAAAAGAATGTATCAGTACAGTATGAAACACTTTCGTAACTGAAATGTTCAAAATGTCCTCCATTGGCAAGGATACACACATCTAACTGCTGTTGCAAATCCATAATGCAGTGATGTACCGCTAGGGAATTGCTTAATGTTTCACAGCCTTCCACAATATGGGCATGAAGACTCCACATGTATCAAGTAGTGGGGTTCTGTGCATGAGAGCTTTCAAGTGCCCCCCACAGAGGAAAGTCTAGAGTATTTAGGTTGAGAGAGTGTGCGGCCCAATGAACTAGTCCACTTCCATCTGTCAAGCTATCTGTTATCTAGAAGCCTGTGAACATTAACACTGGTATGAGGAGCAATTCCATCGTGCATGAAGCACGTTTTGTCACACTTTTAAAGGCACATTTTCTAGCAGAACAGATTAAGTGTTCTCTAAGAAAGCATGCAAAGTTTCTCCACTGAGCAAGTGTGGAAGAACATGGGGTCCTAACGAGGAGTCACCAACAATTCTGACCCAAATGTTGTCAGAAAATCTTGTGAAACGAAGCCTCATCTATGTACAGCACATTTGCACTAAAGTGACAGTTGACACATTGTTGAATGGACCATTTGCAGAAGTGTACACTTGCAGGAAAATCAGCTGTAGATAGTGCCTGTATTCACTGTACATCATATGGATACAGCAAATTCTCATGAAGTACTCTTCAGACAGTAACGTGGACAACATTACTTGTAGTGGATACTTGTCTTATGCTGACAGTAAGATTATCGTCAACCGTATGAAAATGATCTCCTCCAGTTGAGATGTCTTCATCCTTCTAGGCCTCTCCCACAATCACAAGCAGTAGGCCTAAATGTCTCATTCACCCTAAGATGATCAGTTGCCCCAAACATCGCCTTCTCAAGGCACTGTCGTGTTGGAAATCTTTCGCAATACAAATGCTGTGTGCTACAACCATTATTATCTGCTAATCTATACAGCAAATAGGCATCTGCCAACTCTGCATTTGAATACACTTCCATTGCACTGTACCAGAAAGCAAACCTGTGACGAACATTAAACAGTTAGTGCTAAGTGCTTGCACAGTCCATGGTAAACACTTAAACAGCTAACGCTACATGCTTGGTACAGCAATGAGGTTAGTTGCAATTGCATGTCAACACAACCAATGAAGTCTGTCACATGTCAACATTACCTCCATTTCATAGGAACACCAAACACTTGTGGTGAAAATAAGAATTACAACTCATTGTACAGTCTAACCAAATATAACCAAGGGGTATTTTGAACATTTCATATAATAAATCATTTATATAATGCAGGCATGTTCTGTTTCTGTGTGTGTTTGTCATGATTAATGGGCTCTAATGAGGAAATAAAACGTTTTCAGACCCATGCCCATGCAAAACATTTTATTTTTCAGTGCATGAGGAATATTTCCTGAAAGCTTGATCATATATTTTGCAATGACCTGTATATAGGTTATGAAATGATGACTAAAGTTGAATAAATTGCAAAAAGTAGGAATTTAAAGCAATGATATCTAGATAAGTTGAAACAACCAGATATTGTCGAGTGTGTCACAGAGGGAATCAGGCAAAAACTAACTGAAACTGAGAAAAGAAAATTACTGAAGAGGTAGGGTAGCTTTGAGGAAAGAAATAGGGAAGGCAGCACAGGAAATACCTGGCAAAATGACAAGACACAGCATAAATTTTTGTATGACATGCTGCAGCAAATGAAACAGGCTAAATGGAATATGGATACCTAAAAATTAAACATGACAGGAAGTGCTAGTGATCAAGTATAGATAGCTACAGGAGAAATGGATGGCTGCATGCCTATTGGTAGAGTCCTCTGGTAGGAAAATTCACGAGATAAGGGAAGTAGCTGTATGAATGTCAAGAGCTGAAATTGCAAATCACTACTAAGCTGAGAAAAGGGTTATATAAAGGTAATTAACTTGAAGATTATATTATGGAAAGAGAAGAACTGGACGAAGATGGGTTGAATGATCACTTAGAGGAGAGGACATTCCTTCAGAATGATTCACCTAAGTTCTTGGCAGAACCAAAATGGAAGAAAAAGATAAGTTCCACCTGGAGTACAAGGTATATGACAGAAGTGAAATACATGAAGAATAAGTGCAAACTAGAGGAGGCAGGTGCTGATCACACAACTTAATTGTTGTTGAAGAGAAGCAAACTCACAATAGCTGTATTTGTAGATTTGAGAAAAGTTTTTGATAACCTTGAATAGAGTACACTCTTTGGAATTCTGAAGTTATCATGGTAAAATACTGGAAGTGAAACACTACTTCAATTTGTATGGAAACCAGAGTGCAGTTATAAGTACCTGACAAAATGAAAGGTAGGGAATAACACAGAAGAGAATGAGACAGGGTTGCAGCCCATCCCCCATGTTATTCAGACTGTACATTGAGCAAGCAATAAAGGAAACCAAGGAGAAATTTAGAAAGGGAATTAAAGGCCAGTGAAAAGGCATAATTCTGGCAGGCACAGCAAAGGACTTTCTGGAAGATCAGTTCAGTAGAATGCACAGGCTTTGGAAAAGAGGTCATGAGATGAACAGCAACAAAAGTAGAACAGGAGTAATGAAATGCAGTGAAGATAAGTCATGTGATGTTGATGGTAAAATGAAGAGGGTATGAAATGTGTTGGTTGACAGCTATAAAGAAAAACCATCTGGAAAAAGAAAAGTATGTTAATACTGAATATAAATTTAAATATGCAATCTTCTATGGATGTGGAATGTAATAAAAAAAACTGTACAGATGAGAAGAGAATAGCTTTTGAAGTACAGTGCTACAGAAAATTGTGAAAGATTATGTGGATACGCCGAGTTACTAAAGAGGCACTGAATCAAGCTGGGGAGATATAATCTTAATGACACGTGATGTCACTGGGTACACAGAACAATCACCTTCTGTTTGGCATAGTTGATATTTAGGGCCTCAGGGGGTTAGATTTGTGATGTGTCAGTGATGGTAGGTGTGGTATTAGCCATGTTCCAGTGATGTTATCTTTCAACTAGATAACACAAGACCACATGTTGCCCATGCCATAACCTACCTCGATACTGTGTTGCTTTGGCTAGGATATTTTCCAAATATCTTGTCCATGGAAAATATCTTGCCATTGGTTGCCGAGAGACTGGTATCCCACCACTCCTCAGCCATTAAGATTGATGAACTCAAGTGTAGTGCCAAAGCAGCATGGAATGATGTGTGTATATGTCATCTACATTCAGTATGACTGGTTTACCAGCTGGTTTAGAGTCACTGGTGCTACCAGGGGTGGTAGCTCTGTGTTCTAAATTGCACATTCTGTGTAAGGACAAATTTTATCACCCATCCTTCTTACCATACTGTGGCCAGCAGTATAATTAAGATGAGTGGCCCTTGAAAATGCATTTGTAGAGGTTGTGGGTAGGCAAAGGGCATGGTTGACATTTTTCAAAATTTTTGCGATAAAGGGAGTAATGGTTGATGTTTTGTCGAGGTCAGAGGAAGGAATGGAGCAGAAAATGAACTTCTGTCCCAGCTGAGCAGGATACCATTTGCAAGATTATCAGAATTTTCCATTTCCCATTCGAGACATGCTGTCCATATGTGCAAGACCATGTGGTGCCCACAGGTGCAAAACCTACAAGGAAGGGGAACTGGACATGGAGTAGGGTGGATAGAATGGACTCCTTTAAGTAATCTGTAAATGATTTGATGTAGGAGAGGGTGTACCCACAATGGTTGTATGGTTTTGTTTGCAGATCTAACCTTCAAAGTAGAATTAACTGGAGGTCAGAATGTGGTAAATTTGGTGTGAGGCACATGTTGGGAAAGGCACTGTTCAATGGGAGCAAGAACATGGCCATGGGAAATTTTAGTCTCCTGCGACAGAGCACCCACAGTGACAAGCAAGGAACGTGACAATAATAGGATAGCAACTGTCGATAGTCAATGGGAGGAGATGTTAGTCAACTAAGGTAGAGAATCATTCTATGGGTGGGTGGGTGGAGGGAGCATTATAACCAACCACAATGTCATAAGGAGAACAGGATAGTTTGGTTTGTGGTGTAAATGTTAAATATATGGTGGAGGAGAAGGGGGGATTGGTGGGGCGGGGGGAGGGGGGGTGGTGAGCAGAGACTAGTGTATGAAAAGTTATAGGTTAGACTGTCAGGCAAGATGAGGATGTAAATAAATGCATTAATCTCAAAATAATTTTTTCTGGAAATTCAGATTAATGGCAAACTGTTACACGTCTGACGCGAGAACATGGATGGTAGGTATGAATGAGGAAAGGTATATTCAAATTGCATCTTTCACAATCAAATGGAGTGCCCAGTTTTCAAAACTGTTTAGTGCACAATTCTTTCGCTACCCCAGCAGGGTATGTTTAAAATCCTTACATTTCACTGGCAGAACTGTGCAGAAACTTTGTGCAACAGAACAAGCTATAACATCTTGTCATAGTTTATATCTCCATGACTTTCTGGCTAGCAAAGACTTCTGGGACATGACTAGGTGGTCTAATGACAGATGAAGGTGTTATTCATGGAGATCTGATAACATTCACTACTCTCCAAATTACATTGTTGTCACATCACAAAGTGGATGGATAAACTGGGAGTTTTGGGGTTGGATGAGTACAGCTCAAGTGGGGGATTTAGTTGAAGTTCATCCACGATGTACTCACAAGAGTACACTCATATTTTAGAAGAATGTGTACTGCCACCAGTCAGTGCCTTTATCCACCATAAGAGATGCCTATCATCCACTTATGTACATAACAGCAGTGTACACACATTGAAAACACCATAAAGAATCTGAATTGGAATTGCCTAGTCTCTACAATAGAATCCACTCAAACATGCTTGGGCATTGATTTTGCAAGATCAGGAGATATACTCAAGAGATTCTTTGGAATCACATATTGCCCAACAAAAATAGTGAAGCACCCAGAGGACACAGTTGGATGTCAATGTAACTTCATACATGTACACACTGATGGCGGGTATGTAAATGATTAGATCTGCAATTTTTGTGACAGGTAGAATGGCCACAAGAGTGTGTTAGTGTTGTTATCAGGCCTGGTAGGGTGTAAGGGATGTGAACAGTATCAGATGTTCAGTGATTGCTACAAAGAACACAGAGGTGCGTACTCATGAGAGAGAGAGTTACCAGCATCAGACAAGAGTTTGAAAGGGACCTCATGGTGGATCTCCATTTGGCCTGCTGGTTGAATTGTGCAATATCCAGACTTGTGGGGAATTCATGTGACAGTAACCTGATGCTGGACTGCATTGGAGCAGGCATACTCATCTACATTCCAGTCAACAACGTCTTACCATTACAAAAGAGGATCACTGTGTTCTGCACCAAACACATAATTAAATCTGTGCCTGCCATTTGAGAACAAGTAATAGACCCCTTGCAACATTTCTTCTCATCCCACACCATTGGTCAGAGACTAGCAGCAACCAGACTAGGGGAATTCCCATCCCATGCATAGGGTGCTGTTCACAACCCAACACAAATGGTGACATTTGAAGTGGTGTTGGGACCCAACAACAGAGATACTGATGAACAGCACTGCATTGTGTTCAGCAATGAACCAGGTTCTTTATTAACCCGGATGACCACAGTTGGCGAGTATAGCGGCAACCTGGGGAGAGGTACCGTTCTTAAAATGTTCTGGAGGGGCGCATTGGTGTTACTCCTGACGTAATGATGTGGAGATCCATCAGGCGTGACTTCACACTAGGCTCGTAGTGACTTGGGAGAACTGTCATAGCACAGCAGTACACCATGGACATCCTGCATCCTCATGTGTTACCTCTCATGTGACATTTTTAAGAGGATAATGTCCATCTGCACATGGCACATGTCTCTATGAACTGTCTGCAAGGTATTGAGGAACTCCCACAGCCAAGAAGATCCCAACAGAATGTGTGTGACCAGCTTGGACATCAACTGCGTACCAGTGCCAATACCAGGAACACCAATGATGAGATACAAGTTACAATGCAGCTTACCTCAGGAGGGAATGCAATCATCATCATCATCACCATTTAAGACTGATTATGCCTTTCAGCGTTCAGTCTGGAGCATAGCCCCCCTTATACAGTTCCTCCATGATCCCCTATTCAGTGCTAACATTGGTGCCTCTTCTGATGTTAAACCTATTACTTCAAAATCATTCTTAACCAAATCCAGGTACCTTCTCCTCGGTCTGCCCCGACTCCTCCTACCCTCTACTGCTGAATCCATGAGTCTCTTGGGTAACCTTGCTTCTCCCATGTGTGTAACATGACCCCACCATCTAAGCCTGTTCGCCCTGACTGCTACATCTATAGAGTTCATTCCTCCTGCCATTGTTCCCATCTACTAGTACCTGCAATCATCCTAGCTACTTTCATATCCGTAACCTCAACCTTGTTGATAAGGTAACCTGAATCCACCCAGCTTTCGCTCCCATACATCAAAGTTGGTCGAAAGATTGAACGGTGCACAGATAACTTAGTCTTGGTACTGACTTCCTTCTTGCAGAAGAGAGTAGATCGTAGCTGAGCGCTCACTGCATTAGCTTTGCTACACCTTGCTTCCAGTTCTTTCACTATGTTGCCATCCTGTGAGAATATGCATCCTAAGTACTAGAAACCGTCCACCTGTTCTAACTTTGTTCCTCCTATTTGGCACTCAATCCGTTTATATTTCTTTCCCACTGACATTACTTTCGTTTTGGAGATGCTAATCTTCGTACCATAGTCCTTACATTTCTGATCTAGCTCTGAAATATTACTTTGCAAACTTTCAATTGAATCTGCCATCACAACTAAGTCATCCGCATATGCAAGACTGCTTATTTTGTGTTCACATATCTTAATCTCACCCAGCCAGTCTATTGTTTTCAACATATGATCCATAAATAATATGAACAACAGTGGGGACAGGTTGCAGCCTTGTCTTACCCCTGAAACTACCCTGAACCATGAACTCAATTTACCGTCAACTCTAACTGCTGCCTGACTATCCATGTAAAGACCTTTAATTGCTTGCAAAAGTTTGCCTCCTATTCCATAATCTTGTAGAACAGACAGTAACTTCCTCCTAGGAACCCGGTCATATGCATTTTCTAGATCTATAAAGCATAGATACAATTCCCTGTTCCACTCATAACACTTCTCCATTATTTGCCGTAAGCTAAAGATCTGGTCCTGACAACCTCTAAGGGGCCTAAACCCACACCGATTTTCATCCAATTGGTCCTCAACTAATACTCGCACTTTCCTTTCAACAATACCTGAGAAGATCTTACCCACAACACTGATTAAAGAGATACCTCTGTAGTTGTTACAATCTTTTCTGTTTCCATGTTTAAAGATTGGTGTGATTACTGCTTTTGTCTAGTCTGATGGAACCTGTCCCGACTCCCAGGCCATTTCAATTATCCTGTGTAGCCATTTAAGACCTGACATTCCACTGTATTTGATGAGTTCCGACTTAATTTCATCCTCCCCAGCCGCTTTATTGCACTGCAATCTATTGACCATTTTTTCCACTTCCTCAAATGTGATCCTATTTCCATCATCATTCCTATCCCATTCTACCTCGAAATCTGAAACATTACTGATCGCATTTTCACCTACATTGAGCAACTCTTCAAAATATTCCCTCCATCTGCCCAAGGCATCCACAGGATTCACCAGCAGTTTTCCTGAGCTGTCCAAAATACTTGTCATTTCCTTCTTACCTCCCTTTCAAAGACTGCTAATTACACTCCAGAATGGTTTTCCAGCAGCTTGACCCAAAGTCTCCGACCTGTTTCCAAAGTCTTCCCATGATTTCTTCTTGGATGCTGCAATTATCTGTTTGGCTGCAATGGCTTTATGAAAACCTTCCCAACTAAACAGTGCATACATCAAGGCCAGTGGGGGATGCTACATCATACTGCCAAGAGGAATCATACTGCTATGTTCATTGCAAATGTGATTCAATTTTTTAATCACATATCCTCTCAATTCGTGAAGTTTCATTTCATTTCCTAATACTCTTCTGGGTACTGCACTTTTTTTATCAGGCAGTGTATTTTTGCTATGTGGGAGAGCATTAGGTAAGACCAGCATATTTGTAGCTCCTTTATCTTCTCCACCCAGTGAAGACTCGGTGAACTTTTGGCAGGGAGAATACACGATTAAATTTGTAGGTACACAGGGTGTAGAATGTAGTGCACAGAGCTGCCATGTCTGGCAGGGTTCCGACCTAACTGGGCATGCCGTCAAATAGAGTTTAGGTGAGAGATGCACGTATGTCATTCTGTGCTGCTTCAGCTTTGTGTCAGAGTTCATCAATCTTTGTGACTGGCAAGTGGTGGCATGCAAGTCTCTCAGCAACCAATGACCATTTTTTTCGACGGGCAAGATACGTGGAAATTATGCTGGCCACACGAATAGTCACACACTCTCTGCATCAAAGCAGGTCAGGACAGCACAGGCAACATGTGGTCTTGTGCCGTCTTGTTGAAAGATAATGTCACTGGAACCTTAAAGATACGGCACAGCCACCAGCATTAGCACATCAGAAGTCTAACCCCTGCTGTCTGAATTACTGGCCATGCAAACCAGAGGTGACTGTGTTGTGTACCAAACGGCACCCCACGCACTGAAAGGATGTTTTCCATCCAATTTTATTCAGTACCTCTTTAGTAGTTGCAGTATTTGCTGGTGTATAAGACACACTTTTTTCCCTTCAAAAATAGGGCCAATTAATTGGATATGTCTTATATGACAGTAGCCAGTTACGGTAGGTAACTATAAGCCCCATTTCTTCAAAATTTCTGTGTTTCAGCTTGAAGCAATTTATTGTTAGCTTTCTTGTGAATTTTGAGCATTCCAGTTGTTTACGAGTTCAATGGATGCACATTTGCTGCTGTTAAAAGTTTTTACATTCCACATTCAAGCTTCAATTATTCACTTGTGTTATACTTATAATGTGGTTTTACTTGCAAACTATAGCTGAATAATTGCATTGCAATACTTTTGCATTTAGGCTGCAAGGGATTGCATATGCTAGGTAGCATGAAAACAGGGCTGTAGAAAGGCATTTTGGGCAACCTTCAACTGAAAAAAATGATAAGAACTTGATGGAATCAGGATGTTTTAAGGAAATCACCTTGCAGTACAGATAACCTGAGAAGTGGGCTTGTTAAACAGCCAGAACTTGAAGCAGAACTCAATCCTTGGATTTTGGAGACCAGACAAGTGGGAACTTCAGTTTCCATGGAAATAATCATTCATAAAGCGAAAGCAATATCCACTAACAAATAGATCACTGACTTTACTGGATCAGTATCATAGTTTCCAAGATTTATGAAGAAGTACTGGCTTTTTATGCATTTCACAGAAGATGCCAGCCAAGTACAAAGAACAAACGTTTTAATTTCATTGATTTGCCATTAAAGTAAGGAAAAGAGTAAAATTAGAACTTTTGCCAATTGTAAACATGGAAGAGATTGCACTAACCTTTGATGTGCCTTCCAACAGAACTTTGGATCCCAAGGGCACAAAAATCATTATTGTTAAAACTTCAGGCCAGGAAAAAAAGAAAGACTCATTACACGATCATTTTATCTGGCTGTGCTGATGAGACAAAATTGCTGCCACTGTTGACTTTTAAAGGAAAGATTCTTCCTAAGGAACAATTGCCGAAAGGAGTATTTGTCCATGTACACAACAGAGGCTGAGTGGATGGGGACCTACTGAAGAAGGCTGCCCGGTTAGTATGGGATCAGTTTCGTTCTCAAAGAACAGATGGATGAAATCTACAGATTCTGAAACTACACCATCAGGAAGGAGGAAGAGACCTAGCATTTCTCCGAGAGAGAGAGAGAGAGAGAGAGAGAGAGAGTGAGAGTGAGTGTCAATGCTTCATGGGACTCTATCAAAACTGAGACAGTGATTAAATTGTTTAAGAAATTTGGATTCAGTAATACGCTGGATGCTACAGAGGATAATGTATTGCGTGAGGATTCAGATTCTGACATGGTGGCTTCAGGGGTTTCTTATTTCAGCTGTAAGGATGAATGTTGTGAATTTGAAGATGAAAATTACAAGTTGAGCACTTTTTCCTACTTATACTGCCTAGATATTTGATGTGCGTACATGTGTGATATAATTATTTTGCAGTAGGTGCATTAAGTGAGACATTTTCACCCTAAAAAAAGTCTTAAAAATGGGGTGCATCTTTTACATCTGTCTCTCTTAAAGGTCAGTAAATACAGTACTTGCTCTACCCTTATAATTTCTGGCAATTTTATGAGGCAGCATATTTCGAAAGCTTCTATTCATCTCTTATCTGAACTGTTTTCTGTGCATATTTCACTTCCATTAAGGTTACACCCAAACCACTATTGTAAGAAAAGCTTCCCAAAACTTAAATTTATATTCAGTATTAACACACTTGCATTTCTCAAGAAGAATTTTCCTTACCACTGCCTGTTATCATATCCTCTTCACTTCTTCCATTAGCAACACATTATTTAAATTCACTACATTTCATTACTCTTGTTCACTTTTGTAGATGTCTGCCAGAATTAGTTGATCTTCAGATGTTTTTATTTCTTCTCCCTGGCCTTTAATTCCCTTTATAAATTTGTCCTTGGTTCCTTTATTGCTTGTTTGATGCACAGATGTAATTTACGTTCAGTTTATCATTTTTTTAAAATTTGTTTTATTTTAATGTTTTACATTGGAAGGGCATTCAATCCCATAAAAATACTACCTTTTCTGATTGTTTTACAATTGTATCTTGGTTCTTTCGGCTAGAGAGAAAAAAGTTGTTACTGGATGTCTGTTTTTGTTATGTAATAATACATTTCATTTCTTTATACGCAAGCCATTAGTTAGTAAGTTTCTGGAACCAACCAGCATGGCGCAAGCTTATCAGACATTAAAAGAAGGTATATGGGGAAAAATACAGTAACCAGTCACATTAAGAATTTTTTATTGCAGAAATATTAGCAGTTATGAAGGCTTGTGGGTATAATCACTGCCTGGCACCAAAAATTAAAAAAAAAAATGTCTATATTTTACAAATAAATGTCCTCAGCTAATAAAAACATTGCTGTGTACACATTTCAATCTTCAAATATCATTTTCATATCAAACAGAGGAATGTAAAAGAATGGTTTGCCAAACTTGACAAGTTTCCTACATACTATACGAATGGACACACTGATAAACAAGAAATTCTAATTGTTATAATTGCTTTGTTTCTCCCCTGCAAAAGCTGTGTTTTGGCTATAAACAGTACTTAAGTTCGGACTCATTATTACTGAACTGCCTTTGTGAAAGTTCTGGATTTATAAGAATGTGGCTCATGACCTTGTTCCATATATGCACGGTTTGGAATGAAAATAAATATATTAAACTACTAAGCTAATAAAATGAGCATCATATATATATGAAGAAATCGCTTGTCGCAATGCAGGAAGTTCAGTTGCTTGCAGCTCATGATGCTGACTGCATCATCCATGTCTAAGGGCTGCACACTGCCACTTTTCATGCCAAGCATGTACTTCTGAACATGAGTGTACTAGTTAGAGTTAGCCCAAAATAATTCAGCCAGTACCACCACAGAGAACACATCAGAAGAAGGGACAACAGTAATAGTAGAGGTTCCACTGCAAGTAGCCACTACAAGGCAGAGAAGTTTTAGTTCAATAGCTGAAGTATTCCTACAAGCTTATATCTTGCAGAATTTATAAGCTAAAGCAAGCAAGTATGCAAATGATCACATTAACATGTTATGTCAGCATACCAATAATTCAACAAATGCAGGCAGAACAGCTCATTTGCAGGTAGGCGTAGCTAGTATAAGCTAGCCATCAGGTAGCCCTATTGCACGTGTTCAGCACATGTATCCATGGATGAGAGGCCAGAGTAGTATGGAACATACACTACAACTCTGCTGGCTGACTGCCTGTTGCACTGCCTGCAGGTGAGCACTCGAGTTGGAGCAGCCTAAACCAGAATATCGGAGGAAAAAATACTGACTTACCTGAAGCCTAATGTACTTAGTAAGAGTCACAATGATGAAATATCTCCTCTAAGTGATAGATTTTCTCTGTTTAAGGGAACTAAATATTTGAAGTAACATATTTAATATTATATATTTATATTATGTTTAATATTAATATATAATATTTGGGCACTTCTTATGTGTCATGTGGTAATTAAGTATCAGCCTCTTGGTAATCTATGGATGATCAAAATATAAAATATTCTTTTCCTCCTGTATCATTCCTGGGTAGAAAAACTTCAGAAGCTACATTTACCCATTCTTATCCTTCACTTTCTTTGTTGTGTGATTATTAATGGCACAACATGCAATGTCATTTGCCTGACTATGATGAACTGCATCTATAATGTGTGGAGATGTTATGTCATGTCAAAAGAGCAATCAGAATGCTCAAAGCAGGTAGACTGCCTGATGACTGGCATCTGAGGCAGCTGCCCCTTGGAACAAAGTGTGGGTCCCTATTCCTCTAACTTCTCAATTATCTATGACAACTCATCACTTATGTTTCCACTTTCCATTATCTGGCAGAGGACAAACTCCTGTTAGAAATAACTGCTCAGGTTTCAACTTACTGTTGGAATACTTTAACACACTACCATGTATTGCTAATATTCGGAAATAGGACATCACTGGACAGTAATGGAAGGCTTAATAAATAAATAAATATATCCTACAGTCAAGTCAGAAATAATTTTGCAACCTCTGGCAAAAGATCTTTACTTCCTTTTCCTAGATGTACACACTTTACCTTTGCGTGTCCTAAATTATAAATATTTACTAGTCTCTAAAATAAACCTGTCACAACATGGAACTAGGCCCAGTCTCTTCAGTGGCATATGTTTAAAAGTCAAGTCTCCAATCACATAGTGTTTATCAAAAGAAAACTTTATCTATACTGAACTGAAATATTGAAAATGTTTTTCACTTGGAAAGCAATGATCTTTAATGCCATATTTTAGCAAGTGGTACCTTTGATTGGTTACTTCTTAATTTGGCATAGGGATAAGATGTTGAGGTGGAATACAAGAAAAAAATATGGTGTAACTGAAAACTATAGTTTGTTACTATAATATATGACAATATTATGGAGTACTGTCATTATTCTATCCTAGATATTCCATTACTGTAATATATATTGGCTATGAACTATAAATGAAAGTATATTAATTTCAAATAAAACAACAGAATAAAAAAATATGCTATATTTTCAAAAGGGTGTGAAATAACTGTAAAAGTGTCTTTCTTTTACAAAAACATTTATCAGAGTAATTTTATGCACTGGTTTAGCTGGAGCAGCTGACTTTAATGTAGTATGACGAAGGAGGTGGGGGATCAGCATAATTCCTTATTTCTGCTGCTTCCTGAGTGGTGAAAGGCATTTTCAGTATTTCATGCAATACCCTCACTTCACTGTAATCATCTTGCTCTGCCTTCTCAATAGCAGCTTGAGCCATCCAGTTTCGCAGTACATATCGAGGGTTTGTGCGCATAATTGTATCTCTCCTCATATCTTCTGTCAGTCCTGTGAAAATAATTTGGAGATCTTTAATAACTCAACAATAACAGTTGAGAATGTTTAAATGAGTATGAACAAGATCTTTGTGCATAAGAGCAATATGAAACTTATAAACTACATTATAGATTGACAACAGAGTTTGAAACAACACAATTTCTAGATCTACATACATACTCTGCAAGCAACTGTAAAGCACATCAGAGATGAACAGGTTTTTACCTGATCCAGTCAAATTTTTTTTCTGAACTCCAATTTAGTCATTTAATTTCCCCTAGATTCTCTTTATTAGCCATCTGTTTTTGGTCACTCAAGCATTAGTAGAATGAGATTTTGTACTTGACTTCCTTTGTGGATTAACTATATTTCCTGAGGATTCTTCCAATGAATCTGGGTCTGGCACCTGCCTTTCTGATGGTTAGTTTTATGTGGTTTTTGTACCTCAAATTACCCCATATGCCTATACAGATAATCTTTTGCGTCATCATCATCATCATCATCATCATCATCATCATCATCTTTAAACTGTACAGGTGGGAACTGTTGTGCCAACACATATTCTGCCTCAAAATCCACTAGATCCTACCCTACACCTACCTCTGTACCTGTTTTAATCACTTTTCTTTCCTTCCTTCCTTCCTCTCCCAAAAAACTAATGTTCTTCTCACTACTTCAGTCTGTCAATTCACTTGAATTCAGTGAGTATATGAGTCTATGAAACATCAACCACATTGTTCTCCCAGAGATATTCTCCTCTAACTCCATTTAATCTGTCCTCTCCCTCCTAAGCCCTTTTCCTTCAAGCCTTGCCCATGCGTTACAGCATGGAATAATCTACTACTGCTCACTGCACCAAGGAGAGCTATCTCTGGCAACCCATGCCTCTCTCTTCCTTTTGTAGCTTTCTTCCCTCCTTTTCCTTGTACATCTCACCCATTCCACCCACCATAACACCTCAACTCAACTGGGGTGCTGTAGCAGTTTGTCAAGGTACCTATCTACTATGCAACACTTCCACTATACATTGAATGTTTACATTTCCAAGCAGAATTTTTGTAGCATAGGATACATAACTTTATTTTTTACAAATTGTCAACATAATTTATTTTGCAATTCCATCCAATTGTGAACTAAACAAAGCTTATTAAAGAAAGAAACAGGAGATTCAAGTCATTTTCATACACTGGTGATGATAGGCCCAAAATGTAAAAGTTCAAATGTATGAATATGATGGTAGCATTGATGCAACAAATAGTTCAAAAAAGGTTTGGAACAAGCTAATAGATCATAAAACAAATAAGCCTAGTTTTATAATGTTCTTAGTGAAAAACAATTTTATTCAGTAACCTGACACTGGAAATTCAATCATCGGGTTAGCATTTCTTAGATCATTTGGAACTGAAAGTTTCTATAATCTCCAAAACATTCATTAGAATCACTTTCTAGATATCCTGCAAGCATCTCTCTTTCCCCTTTTGTCACACCACATTGGATTTCCTTTTTACGTGGTTATTTAATAACTGTTCAATGGATGGTCTTTTGAATTTCATTTTAATCTCAGAAAAGTTACTGATTTTGTTTCAGCAACTGCTGCTCAAATGTTTATTGTTATGTTTGCTGATTGAGACTGACAATGTGGCATATTGTGAATATGATCAGTGATGCAGTACAGGCTACCCAAAAGCTTTTGAGCTAGTTGTAAAAGGCAGATTCTGTTCCAAATTTCTTCTAAATACAGTTGGACTAACATCATATGCATCTGCACTGCAATGTTTCACTTTTATTTTTAAGATTTGTGTTTCTTCATTGTACTATAACTTGTTTTCCCATGCAGCTCACTTAATGTGTGTGTTGCAGTGTGGTAGTTCTTGTCTTATGGTGTGCATGCAGTCTCAAACACACACTGCCAATCACACTGCTCCATTCGCTAAGATTTTTAGACACTCCTTGTCTTTAAGAGCTGCTATACAACTATTCTGTCATGTCATTAGTTTGAGTTGTTCACTCAAAAGGACTAATTTTGAATCACATTGTTATATTCTTTTAAAATACATACACATACATACATCTCCACATATGAAATATTCCTTTGGTACTGGTTACTGCTTGTTACATTAGACGATCATTATCACACTTACTCTTGCACTGTTAAAGACACAAAATAAGTACATATGGTAAAAGGTGCAACATAATATGGAGGGGGCAATAATTTGGATAAATAATGGCTAATACATACTCATCAACAACTGACAGAGATAAGTGCTGCAATGGAGTACAAACATTCCTACCACCACAGTGAATAGACAGTTTGGTGGGTCACTTGAGTGGAACATTACCTGATTTTGCACCGGTAGTACTGAAAGTAGAGACTCTAGTAGTAGAGCACACGATGGGCAAGGTGGAAAATATAATCACATTTCATAATGGCCAGATTCTAGGTGCCCAGTGTATGTGACAATCTATCTTCAAGGTGATGCAGGAACTGGGCTTTTCACATGCTACTATGAATGTGCTTGCTGTGAGTACTTTGATGAGGGAAAACTGCAACCACCAGAGTCAACTGCCATGGACCACAAGACATTGATGACAGCAGTTGCAGCTGTCTGTTGTAGATCATAACAGGGAACAGGCTAGCCACTGCAAATCACTTGGCAATTCAATGCTTGACAACAATACTCCACAAGCAACCATACCACCATGAAGCAGAAAATAGCAACCACCCAACATAAGTACCTCTGCTCACAGCACGTCAGAGAAGAAAGCAATTATCTTGGTTGTATGAATACCACTACTGAATGCCTGAAGCATTCAAGGTTGTCACCTGGATTGCTTAATCACAGAACATGTTTGTTGACATTTGCCACCCATGAATTTCTTTAGATGTGGAAACATATGTAAATTCAAGCATGCCAAATCCATTGAATGAATTTTATGTTCCAACAATTCATACTTAAAATCTTTCAGTATCCCATTACCAAAACGTCTTTGCTGGCAGATGGATTGTCTTGACGGAACAAGATTTGTTTCCTTCTTTCCCTTGGAATCCCACTCTACACTCAAGTATTTTATCATCTACTTTCTCTGGAAAATTTGTGTAGTGTTTGCTAGTTATTATTTTATCCTTTGCAAAGCAGTCAATAAGAGCAATCCTTTCAGCATACCACAAAATACTGGCCATAACATTGCTATCAAATGAAATATGACCTCACCTGTTTTAGTTGAGATCCACTGGCATCCAATCCACTGCCTTGAATACTGTTTCATTTCTAGGTTGAAATGGTCAACCAACGTCTCCTCCACAGTAATGTATAAGTGCATAATATAAGTTTTATTCTTTTTAAAAATGTTTAAACACAAGTGAGATGTCTGAGTTTGCATTTGGTTTTGGTCACTATTCAACAAATGTGGCACATTTCTTGCAGAAAGTTGCATCACAATTATTTCCTCATGTTGAAAATGTATACTATTTATTACAGCATACACACTGCATCAGGGACTACACATCTTTAAATCCTAATTTACCTCTGCCATGTAGCACCCTCTGTGAATGTTCTTATCTGTGGCTGCTAATTTGGGAATTTCTTTCAGTAGAACCCCTTATAGCAAAATATGGCAATGTTTGAATTCAGACACAGACGAAGGGAGTAGACTCATTATACATCTTCATCAACCTTGGATAAATTTCTGTTTGCAATAAACTGTCCAAAACTGAATTTTATGATGGCACTCTATTCCAGTTTATGCTTTTGAGTGGAGCACATAGAATACAACTCAGTTCAAAGAGCTGCATTACCATCATCATTATGAAAAGTTTACAGGCACTGGGCAGGTCTGTTTTTGAACATAAACTTCTCCACTTTCCTCTATCCTCCTGATAAAACTCTTACCATTACCTTCTTCCAGTTCCACCTACATATTTCCCTAAATACTCTTCTCCACTCCTTTCAAGCAGCTATCTCTTTCTTTCTTCCTCTTAGTCTTTTGTCTTGTTTCAATTCAAATTTTGCTTGGTATTCTGTTGCAGGTCATTCTCTTTACATGTCCATGCCACTTAAGTGATGCTCATTCTGTATACATCTGAAAGGGCACCTCTTTTACCATTGACCTGAACTCATTATTTCTTTCTCTTCTCATCCTTGTTATTATCACTCCATTTCTGTGTAATTTCATTTTACATATTGTACCTTGCTGAAATCTATTTCTTCATTTCCAGCTTTCAGAAGCATATGTCAGAATAGACACAGAATAAGATGGATATATTATTCCCTTGGTCTCCTGTGGCACATCTTTGTCTCACACCATGCTTTTAATGCTCCTCAGAAATGCTACTGCTTACCTCCATCTCCCAATGACTCACTTCATTTCTTCCCATTTGTTTTCATTATGGTTCTCAGAATGCTCGGATTTCTGTTGAAACAAATGATAATGCACCTGTTCACAATTCATTTCTCATTTGTGAATTTTTGATGAAAAAGAACACTGTTTTGGTTCTCCAGCCTCCATATTCATCAGATATTCAGCTTCCAAAAATAAAGAGTGTTTTATAAAGCTTTCATTTTACAATCTTAAATGAGATTAAAAGCACATCACTGAAAGAGCTTAGTGCTATCTCAAACCTCTAGTTCCGGGGATTGGATGAAGCTGTGGCATAATTGTATAGCACCTAATGGTTATTCCTTGAAGGAGATAATGTTAACACAGACAAATAAATATAATTATTTCCAAAAACTGAAAATTAACGATACTTTCAGAACACAGCTTGTATGATTGCAGAAATCTGCCTCCATTGCTGTGATCATTAACACATGATTCTTTCATAGCCAGTATGTGGTGAACAATGGGAGAAGAAGCAGTGGCCTACATCTCTTGATCACCAGACATTGCACCATTGTCCTTGCTTAACTTTCAAACCTCTCCACAGTGTCTCAAGAAGTAAGGGTGCTTAACACTGTCAATGGTGATCTGTCCATCAGGGGCTCAGCAATCCTCTTGGTACTATTTGGGAGAAGTTAACTATGTACTCTGCATTGGGTTTCCCTTCTCACATTTATCGACAATAATATAAACATGAAAGTACACTATAAAAGCAGCAATCACAGTCACCCATACATACGCACCTGACACTTCATAAGTTTGGAGAATGGCAACAGCAAGCCATCACCACTAGGACCTTGCCCAGGATGGTGATATGGGACCTCTCATCAGCAACCAATGCTTATTTCCTGAGTATGGGACTCACTCTGACTATGGTTCTAGGAGAAATCCTGTATTATCAATGAGTTGTCTGGGTACTTTTGTATGGCTGCTTCTTCAACAGCACAATTTTTATTGAACACCAAATATGATAAATATATCGTAGAAAATAATGTATCCTCACTTTTCTTAAACCAAACGGAAATAGTCTTCTAGAGGTGGATACCTCTTGGCAATTAAAGTACTATAGACATTATTGAATAACTCAAATGTTAGACTTGGAAAATACTGTAATTATGTCAGACAGGGAAGCAGTATAATAAGAACCACTGTCTTGGTGCATGCTCATGTTGTCAGTGCACTCACAGCAGGCACAACATGTGCTCAAACAGAGAATGGACACTACACAACATTTGCAAAGAGATGTGTACATGACAACCAAATGCCAACGGCCAGGAATAACAAGTTACAAAATAGCCAAATATGGAAAAGTTGTCGTAATTAAGTTTACCAGAGTGCATGTGGTACAAATCAGTGAGCTGAGACAAGTGAGGCCAAGACAGTCTGCAGCAGTCCTTAAATCTGCTGCTGTTGTTTACCCATGTGACTTGGTGCTGGTGCATGTGTCATTCTGTGTTGGAACTAGCAACCTCGCCAGACATACATGCAGGCATATCAACTGACTTATCAATAAATCCATTTGGATTACAAGAGGTATAAATACTGAGTCTACTGTGGGCATGTTTGTATATTTGAAACATAATTCTTCTGTACTGCTACTTCATTTAAATAACAAACATAATGAAATATCTTCTCTGTTCTCTCCCCGCTCTCCTGTTGTTGTTGTGGTCTTCAGTCCTGAGACTGGTTTGATGCAGCTCTCCATGCTACTCTATCCTGTGCAAGCTTCTTCATCTCCCTGTACTTGCTGCAACCTACGTCCTTCTGAATTTGCTTAGTGTATTCATCTCTTGGTCGCCCTCTATGATTTTTACCCTCCACACTGCCCTCCAATGCTAAATTTGTGATCCCTTGATGCCTCAGAACATGTCCTACCAACCGGTCCCTTCTTCTTGTCAAGTTGTGCCACAAACTCCTCTTCTCCCCAATTCTATTCAATACCTCCTCATTAGTTATGTGCTCTACCCATCTAATCTTCAGCATTCTTCTGTAGCACCACATTTCGAAAGCTTCTATTCTCTTCTTGTCTAAACTATTTATCGTCCATGTTTCACTTCCATACATGGCTACACTCCATACAAATACTTTCAGAAACGACTTCCTGACACTTAAATCTATACTCGATGTTAACAAATTTCTCTTCTTCAGAAACGCTTTTCTTGCCATTGCCAGTCTACCTTTTATATCCTCTCTACTTTGACCATCATCAGTTATTTTGCTCCCCAAATAGCGAAACTCCTTTACTACTTTAAGAGTCTCATTTCCTAATCTAATTCCCTCAGCATCACCCGACTTAATTCGACTACATTCCATTATCCTCGTTTTGCTTTTGTTGATGTTCATCTTATATCCTCCTTTCAAGACACTGTCCATTCCGTTCAACTGCTCTTCCAAGTCCTTTGCTGTCTCTGACAGAATTACAATGTCATCGGCGAACCTCAAAGTTTTTATTTCTTCTCCATGGATTTTAATACCTACACCGAATTTTTCTTTTGTTTCCTTCACTGCTTGGTCAATATACAGATTGAATAACATCGGGGAGAGGCTACAACCCTGTCTCACTCCCTTCCCAACCGCTGCTTCCCTTTCATGTCCCTCGACTCTTATAACTGCCATCTGCTTTCTGTACAAATTGTAAATAGCCTTTCGCTCCCTGTATTTTACCCCTTCCACCTTTAGAATTTGAAAGAGAGTATTCCAGTCAACATTGTCAAAAGCTTTCTCTAAGTCTACAAAAGCTAGAAACGTAGGTTTGCCTTTCCTTATTCTTTCTTCTAAGATAAGTCTTAAGGTCAGTATTGCCTCACGTGTTCCAATATTTCTACGGAATCCCAACTGATCTTCCCCAAGGTTGGCTTCTACTAGTTTTTCCATTCGTCTGTAAAGAATTCGCGTTAGTATTTTGCAGCTGTGGCTTATTAAACTGATTGTTCGGTAATTTTCACATCTGTCAACACCTGCTTTCTTTGGGATTGGAATTATTATATTCTTCTTGAAGTCTGAGGGTATTTCGCCTGTCTCATACATCTTGCTTACCAGATGGTAGAGTTTTGTCAGGACTGGCTCTCCCAAGGCCGTCAGCAGTTCTAATGGAATGTTGTCTACTCCCGGGGCCTTGTTTCGACTCAGGTCTTTCAGTGCTCTGTCAAACTCTTCACGCAGTATTGTATCTCCCATTTCGTCTTCATCTACATTCTCCTCCATTTCCAGAATATTGTCCTCAAGTACGTCGCCCTTGTATAGACCCTCTATGTACTACTTCCACCTTTCTGCTTTCCCTTCTTTGCTTAGAACTGGGTTTCCATCTGAGCTCTTGATATTCATACAAGTGGTTCTCTTTTCTCCAAAGGTTTCTTTACTTTTCCTGTAGGCAGTATCTGTCTTACCCCTAGTGAGATAAGCCTCTACATCCTTACATTTGTCCTCTAGCCATCCCTGCTTAGCCATTTTGCATTTCCTGTCGATCTCATTTTTGAGACGTTTGTATTCCTTTCTGCCTGCTTCATTTACTGCATTTTTATATTCTCTCCTTTCATCAATTAAATTCAATATTTCTTCTGTTAACCACTCAACTGAGGCATAAAATACTACATAAACTCTAACCAGGAACGCTCTTTATGACTTCTCTCTCATACCTTCTTCCCCATGAAACTGTCAGAGTTGTGATCAATATTTCAATTAAACTCAGTAGGATGGGCACATGTAAACAATCGCCCTTAAGGACACCATTACATCTATGAAAAATAGTGATATTGAACAAAACTTACTGAATTTTGGATATGTACAGATAACTGTCAACTTTCCTTGCATTCTGACACTGCTGTTCCTTCTTAATTTGCATTAATGCATCCTAGTTTGGTAGCAGTTGGCATGGATGTGGAAATTTTAAGTTTACTAAAAACTATATACATTTGAAGGTATACTGACAATGAAATCTTCTGGTGTATTTGTGTGACTAGAAATAGAACAGAAATGTCTGCTCTCTTGGTACGCCACAATTACATTGGTAGAATAAGCTGGAGAAGAACCTCACTCAGACTATAAGAAAAGGAAGGAAATTGGTCAGTTTTCATGGCCTGTGTTTGGTAAATGATTAAGATGAGGATGTGGAAAGTGAACAATCTACTTTTCTGCCGTCACACAATGTTTCATTTCTTACCATAATCGAGGCTTACTCTTCTTTTGTAAAGTTCCACAAAGCGTTCATATGCATTATGACTAGATAATCTCTGTAAGGACCACAAGTTTGCAAGCTTGGCGGGATCTGTCATGTCTGCTAACTCGATCTCACCAAACTGCCTAAATGTCATTGTAAAATCTGCTCCAGTCTCTTCCATCATTTGCAAGAGCAGCATCAGTAAGTCATTGTCAGAATCATCATATCTTCTTAACCCCAACTTTTTTGCAAACACACATCTGCAATAATTTAAGTTCACAGAATTACACTTCCAATAGCGAGTTGAAAATCATGGTTCAAATCAAATTTCAAAACTTCTTACCCGACTCTGTGGTTTGCATATGCAGACAGTTGATTCAGAAGATCCAGAATTTGCCTCCTTTCATATTCAGTAACTATAGCAAAAAGAGCATATGCAAGTTTTTCCAGATTCCATGCAACAATCTGTGTAGGAAGAAACAAAACTTATTCTCTTTAGTAATTTCTACATCCATTTTTATATTACAAAATTCATGCAATGTATATTTCTATCGATTCTAATTTATTCTGCTAGTTATAGATTGTTTCATTCTTAGTTATTAATTCCACTTATATTTTGTATTCCATGGTAATAGACCACTAGTAGTTCCCTACATACTGTATTTTTTATGAATTGTCTACCGAACTTTTGTTAGGTAGTTTGCTGTGCCAACAAAACTGTATGTATGTTTTCTTTATTAATTAGCTCTGAAGAATTGTCTGAAAGCTTGACAAATTTTCAGTCTTGTTTATATGCCTGTCGGCCACTCAATGCCTAAATTATAAGGTGGTTGTTACTTTTACTCATTCCATTAACTGTAAACTTTAATCAGCAGTTGCTATTAGATGTTCCAAATATGAGAGATTTATGATGAAATCCTAAGTAAAAACAACACAGAAAAGATAGTTTGCTACTCAACACAAGTGAGTCGTAGACTGGCATAATGAAACAGAATGCTTTCTTTTTCAATGTACCAGTCTGCAATTTAATGCCTCCACTAAATGGTGAGTAGCAGTCTATCCTTTCCATACTGTTGTTATTCAAGACTGGGCTTTCCGCTGTTTGAAACCATACGTAATTAATGTAGTACTACAGCTGGCTGGTAGTGGGATAGTTGTTTTCTGACTATGTATTTACACCGTGCAACAATAACTGTGGCTAATGAATATTTAATTATGTACCTTGGAAAAAGACAAATCTGACACGCAGCAGTGAAGTAACCATTACATTACATTACATTAGTGAAGTTTCTTGGTTAAAAGGGTTCGTGGAACGTGGAAACCAGTCAAAGATGTACATTTTATTTAAGTGCAATACAATGAAATTACTAAATATTACTGTATTTCAGTGCCAATATTACAAAATAATTCAAACAAACATTTTAACAAAGAGATAGAGGGGCTGGCCAGAACTTAGCTCAGTACAGCCGATAGATACACATGAAACAGAACCGAAAATTTACGTTCCTAGCTTTCGGAACAAATGTTCCTTCATCGGGGAGGAGAGAGGGGAAAGAAAGGGAAGAAGGGAAAGGAGATTCAGTTACTCACAACCCAGGTTATGAAGCAACAGGGAAAGGAAAATAGGGAGGGTAGCAAGGATGGAGGCATGGTTGTCAGAGGGAAGCCAAAGATATTCTACTGTAAGTACTGTGCCAGCTTCAAACCAAAGAGGATGCATACAGAAGTAAAGAGGTATATAGTATAAACACAACTATGTAGGATGAAAAGATGCGTGAATGGCTAAAGAGGAAAGGGAAAGAGGAGAAGACTGAAGAGTGAATGGGAGTGAGGTTGTTTAACGTAGGTTCAGTCCAGGGGGATGGCGGGATGAAAGGATGTGTTGGAGTGCAAGTTCCCATCTTCGCAGTTCAGAGGAACAGGTGTTGGATGGGAGAAGCCAAATGGCACATACGGTGTAGCAGGTTCCTAGGTCCCTAGAATTATGCTGGAGGACATGCTCTGCTACTGGGTATTGGGCATCTCCAATTTTCAGTTCTGTTTTATTTTTATGTGTATCTATCGGCTGTATTGAGCTAAGTAATGGCCAGCCCCTCTATCTCTTTGTTAGTATTTGTTTTACATCTTTATATGAGATTTTCCATTAATCATTCAAACAACAATTTTTAATAGTTTCTGCGTACCTTCAACGAAGTTCATGAAACAAAGATGTGTTGTCCTATGACTATGTGGGGCTACCCAAAAACAACCGGAATTATTTTTTAAAAGCTACATATTTTCAAACTGTTTACAAAAAAGCCTTATCCACTTCAAAAGATTCTCCATTACAAAAACACATTTGTCCCACCAGTGCTTCCACTGTTCAAAACATTCTTTTAGTCATATTTAGGAAGGGCTGACAGCTCCTCCCTCATTTTTTCCTTGACTTCTTCAATGTTGTCAAATCTCTGTTCTTTCAGCCCCTTTTTTTGCGAGGAAATAAGAAAAATTCTCATGGAGCCAGGTCAGGCAAGTAAGGTGCATGGGGTACAGGAACCACGCCACAGGAACCATGCCATTTTAGCGACAGACACACAAACGAACACAAATATACACACAAAATTCAAGCTTTCGCAACAAACTGTTGCCTCATCAGGAAAGAGGGAAGGAGAGGGAAAGACGAAAGGATGTGGGTTTTAAGGGAGAGGGTAAGGAGTCATTCCAGTCCCGGGAGCGGAAAGACTTACCTTAGGGGGAAAAAGGGACGGGTATACACTCGCACACACACATATATCCATCCACACATATACAGACACAAGCAGACATATTTAAAGACAAAGAGGTCTTCAAATATGTCTGCTTGTGTCTGTATATGTGTGGATGGATATGTGCGAGTGTATACCCATCCCTTTTTCCCCCTAAGGTAAGTCTTTCCGCTCCCGGGACTGGAATGACTCCTTACCCTCTCCCTTAAAACCCACATCCTTTCGTCTTTCCATCTCCTTCCCTCTTTCGTGATGAGGCAACAGTTTGTTGCGAAAGCTTGAATTTTGTGTGTATGTTTGTGTTCGTTTGTGTGTCTGTCGACCTGCCAGCACTTTCATTTGGTAAGTCACATCATCTTTGTTTTTAGGTATATTTTTCCTACGTGGAATGTTTATATATATATATATATATATATATATATATATATATATATATATATATATATATATGTGTGTGTGTGTGTGTGTGTGTGTGTGTGTGAGAGAGAGAGAGAGAGAGAGAGAGAGAGAGAGAGAGAGAGAGAGAGCAGGTGTGTCGTCGTGGTGGAAGAACCAGTCTACTGTCTGCCACAAATTGGGTAGTTTTCGATGAACACTGTTGTGCAATCTCTGACAGTTGATCAGTTGTTTGTCAACAGTCTGTGAGCAGAAGCTCTCAAACTTTTGATTGTTTTCGTTCATTTGGGTAGTTGGTGGATGTCCAGATTGATTTGCCATTTTTAAATCAAGCAAACCACTTGTACACTTGAGCTTTTCCTGTAGCACCATCTTGGTAAGCTGTTTTCAACATTAAAAACAGTTTCAGCAGCATTTTTACAGAGTAGAAAACAAAATTGCACAGATGCATGTTGTTCACTTAAACAAAAATGAAACAAGAACAAAGCAGCACTAGCAAAAACAATCCCTGCAGATAAATAGAACGAGCCAGGTTAACAACACGGATGGCACTGAACTGGCAATGAACTGTTCTATATACACCTAGCAGCAGAAATGCGTACTACACAATCTCTGCCCACGGCAATGTTTTTTTTGTTCTCTCCCCCCCTCCTCCCCCCCCCCCCCCCCCCCTTGTCAATATCAGTGAGTCAACTGCAATCCGACAACTAATGCAAACACCTTGGCATAAAAATTTGTGAGGATATAAAATTGAGTGTTCACATAGGCTCAACATAAATAACACAGGTGACTTATTTCAGTTCACAGGTAAAAGACTGTGATAATGCAAACAGTTAACACAGGATACTATTTACAAAACACTTCTGCAATCCATCCTAGAATATTGCTCAAGTACATGGGACCCATACAACATAGAACTAACACAAGACTTCAAATGCACACAAAAAAAGAACAGCATGAATGGTAAAAGGTTTGTTTGACTTGTAGGGGAGTGCCATCCAAATGAAAAACCTGAACTAGCATACACTTGAAAATAGATGTGAACTATTGCATGAAAGCCTACTCACTAAGCTCCAAGAACCAGTATTATGAGAGGAATGTAAGGACATACCAATGTATTTCTCCAATAGTGGTCACAAAGCAATATACACTATTATACGAATGTGTGGTGTCTGTTCTTTTGGACATGTCTGAAAGAACAGACATCACACAGAATCTACAGCTGAGATACATATATGTAAATTGAAGTTGGAGAGAGGGAGAAAGGAAAATGTCCCAATGCAGCTGACAGCAGTGATCCCCTTTCTTTCCTTTCTCCCCCTTCAATTTACACGTAATATCAGACTAATTATAATGCGCACAGAACCATTTAAGCAGTTCTTTTCAAACTACACTCTGAATGAATGGGAAGAAATGTGATACAATGACAAATACCCTCTGCCACACATTTCACAGAGGGGTTTGTAGAATATGTGTGTAGATAACATAGAAAGAGTTGTCTTAAAGAAAGTTCTTTGCTTTAAGTTCCACCACATTTTCAACTAAAAACTTAATATGCTCTGGCAGGCTGTAGAGCATGTGTGTATCCATCGATCTGATCCTTTCTGTACTAATGTTAAACCTCTGAAATTTTTGTAAAAAATGTTTTCAGTCCTAATGTTATATTCACATTCTTGCTATTTTTTGAGAAATGGGAAATATGTTTAGTGACAAATATTGTACCAAGAGCAGTGTGGAAAGGGGAAGATGGGCGCGAGTAGGAGACTGGGTTGAAGTAGGTTGGCTGACTACCTGGAGGGAGAGGCAGTAAGTGTCCATTGATGGTAGTGGAACTTCACCTCCTGAAGCTTAATACTGGCTAGCTATCTGTCACTTTGTAATTTTGCCATTTCCTCAAGAAAATAATTTTGAAATCAAAGATATGTAATTTTAAAAAAGTGCCAAAACCCAAGAGCAATTCTTTAGCTTCAAAACAGTTCATAGGGTATCTTATTTGTGAGCTGCCCCACATTTGCAGCGATGTAGTTTGCTCACTGTGAGATATTTCGAGATCTCAATTGGCAGTCAATCCCTTATCTGAGAAAAAGCTGTATGGAGGCCTACGAAGAGTCATCGCAGGCAGTTTATGGGCTGCAGTTTGTCTTCCCAATGCATTCTAAGTATGCTCTATAGAATTAAGATCTGAAGAGCTTCATGACTGGCAATGCAGCTTGATGACTGAGATTATTGCATTTTGAGACGTCTTGACCAACTGCACTACTGCCGTGTGTGTGTGTGTGTAAGAAGATGGCTGCGTTCTGCATAAACAGAGACCAAGAATACTTTATGGCGTCACCAGTGTGCTCTTTGTGTCTGTTCCACACCACATGCTCCAGCCATTGCTAACACTGGTAACTGCCAACACTGGGCCATTCTGCTTCTCACCCTGGAAAATTTTAAACAGCCATAAAACCACTGCTGCTACTTCTTAATATAATACTTAATGTGTATGCTTCATACCATCATAACAAACACTACAGTTGCTAAGTATCTTCACCTAAACTAACATTTGTGGGCAGGGCATATACAGCTTAGTGTAGGCCAACTGACTTCTTGGGAAACTGCTACTTGTAGGTAACTGAAAGGTGCACAGACAACTGTTTTGCAGATGTGATTGAAATTCATTACACATTAAGGTCAGATAATGGTCATGCTCAGGAATTATTATATTTTAACACACTAACTTTGTTACATTCAAAACATAATATTTTGAATTAAGCAACTTTATTAAACTGTTCAGTTATATAAACTAGTCTATACGATGATGACATAAGTAAAGAGACAATGTCACAAAGTTTTTATTTTGAAGCGGAATATTTTCGTATTAACTTTATATACTTTTAGAACATATTTCCTCTCAACGAAAATTCTCTGAGAAGTGAGTCATTGTCCCTTGACTTTTTTCTTTGGTGGAAATATGAGTAGCACCATGTTTTAAAGTTACTTACTCTAAGGTGTGTGTAGAGCTATTGAATTTATACTGCCCACTGGAACATAATCTCTTTGAGGTGATCTCTCTCTTTCTTTTTCTTTTTCTTTTAGTTACATATCTTGGCTGGCATTATTTTGAATGCAAACTCTCTCTCTCTCTCTCTCTCTCTCTCCTCACACACATATGTGATCACTCTGTACATGTGTTTGAGTTGTGCATATATGAATTTGTATGCAAAATCAAACAGTGGAAATTGCAGGATGGAATAATGACAATATAAATGATAGACTGGTATTCACCATAAGAGGAGACAATGAATCACAGACAGGCACAACAAAAAGACTGCTATACATTAAGCGTTTGGCCAAAAGGCCTTCTGAAATAGAAAAAAAACACACTCATTCACACAAGCGCAACTCACACTAGCTACATCAGCCACAGACTGGTCGCGCATGTGCGCGCGCGCGAGTGTGTGTGTGTGTGTGTGTGTGTGTGTGTGTGTGTGTGTTCTACTTCAAAAGTTTGCCTCTGGGCTGAAAGCTTTATGTATACCAGACTTTTCATCGTGCGTGCCTGTGACTCAATGTCTCCTCTATATAGTGAGTAGCAATCTATCATTTTATAATAACGAATGTGTGTGTACATTTTCACATCTGAAGTAGTCTTCTTTAGCTGTGTCTGTCCACTGCTCAATGCCTTCTCTATGTATTGAGTAGAAGCCTGTCCTAGTTATATTGTTGAGTAACAAAATGATTTTTCTTCCTTATAACTGCGGAAAGCATATGTTTTGAAAATGAACTTTGAGGAAGAGTATTTTTTGTATCTTACCATATTTAAAAGCATCCTGCAATATTGAAGTCTGATGGGTACAAGGTAATTCATGCCTAACTTTTCCCAGTACATCTGGTGGGAACTGTACTACAAGTTTTAACTGTCTTCAGCACATT
This sequence comes from Schistocerca cancellata, assembly GCF_023864275.1. NCBI lineage: Eukaryota > Metazoa > Arthropoda > Insecta > Orthoptera > Acrididae > Schistocerca > Schistocerca cancellata. The sequence goes on along the minus strand of NC_064634.1, from coordinate 356,160,627 downwards.
TGAAAAGAGGAGGAAGGGGGAGTTGTACCTATTGCAAGGTAACAGGACATTTATCATCACATTATATAGTTCCTCCGCCCAACAGAAGAGGACTTTCAAGACAGAAGTAGCCTAATATTTTGACTGGTCCATGGCGGTCTTGGATCTAGCTTGAGGAAGAAAGTCCAGCTCTTAAATGTAGACATGGAAGTTCTATAAATCATTATTGACAAAAATATTGTTTTTTTCCCGATTCACTTTATTTTTCCTGTCTGGAACATTGAACTTCAGTTGGGAGCTCTCATGATTCCTGTAAGTTTTCTGGCAGGGACACCATTCCTAAATACTTCAGTTAGTGCAAATATTACTTAAAAGTCTCATTAGCAGCTGAACACTTGTGCTCCTAAGTTCTGACATGAGTCCAATTTTTTCCACCTTCAAACAATGGAAAATCCAGAATGGAATATTATGAAAAGAATAGTTGCTACTCACAATATTCTCTCCTAAAGCACTACTTGCTTTCTCTGATGACGCAACTGGAGTTACTTCTCAAAATGTAAAATGCGCTTATCTTATGTACTGACAGAGTGCACTTAAAAATCTTACAAGGGAACCTCCCCATCGCACCCCCCTCAGATTTAGTTATAAGTTGCACAGTGGATAGGCCTTGAAAAACTGAACACAGATCAATCAAGAAAACAGGAAGAAGTTGTGTGGAACTATGAAAAAATAAGCAAAATATACAGACTGAGTAGTCCATGCACAAGATAGGCAACATCAAGTAATGTGTGAGCGCAGTAGAGCCATGGCCCCGTGGTTAGTGTGAGCACCTGAGGAACCAGAGGTCCTTGTTTCAAGTCTGCGCTCTAGTGAAAAATTTTAATTTTTTATTTTCAGACAATTATTATCTGTCCATCCATTATGTTTTCATCACTTTTTAGGGAGTGATTATCACATCCACAAGAAATCCTAAATCGGGCAAGGTAGAAGAATCTTTCTACCCATTCGACAACATATTCCTGTCATGTGACGCACATGCCGTAACCAGTGTTGTATAGAATATATCAGACGTGTTTTCCTGTGGAGGAATCGGTTGACCTATGACCTTGCGATCAAATGTCTTCGGTTCCCATTGGAGAGGCACGTCCGTTCGTCTACTGATCGCACGGTTTTGCAGTGTGGTCGCAAAACACAGACACTAAACTTATTACAGTGAACAGAGACGCCAATGAACGAACGGACAGATCATAACTTTGCCAAAATAAAGAATGTAAAATTTTCATTCCAGGGAAGACTTGAACCAAGGACCTCTTTTACCGCAGCTGCTCACGCTAACCACGGTACCATGCCATTTCTGCGCTGAGACTACCTTTAATGTTGCCTATCTTGCACATGGACTACTCAGTTTGTATATTTTGCTTATTTTTTTCATAGTTCCACACAACTTCTTCCTGTTTTCTCGATTGATCTGTGTTCAATTTTTCAAGGCCTATCCACTGTGCCAACTTATAACTAAATCTGAGGGGCTGCGATGGGGAGGTTCCCTTGTTAGTAACTCCTGAAGTGGCACCACTGTGATAAAAGACGGAAAAGACTTTCAACTTCAAGTCCCAATAGTCTCACAGGTAATATTAGTTTTTTTCACAGTTGTCATCACCTCCATGTTAAAACCCAATCACAGTGTCCAGTTTGCCTTGCTGAGCATACATTTTTGCAGCTTCCTTCTGGTCAGTTCTCTTACCCTAGGATGACTCCATAACAGAGAATGATCACACACACGGATACCTGTGGTCCCTTGACACTGAGTGATATATGGAAGAGCACAGAAATAGTAAAAGAGATTGATGGCGCAATGAACTTGCTGTTTTCCAAAAATGTAGAAGAGGAGCTTTAAAAAAACACCTGGCATGTTACCCCTTTTATTTCTTCTCAGCATCCAAACAAAGGTGTCATATAGCTCCTCCTCTTTCCAGCAACTTAACCTCTAAGAGGAACCTAGCAGAGTGATGCTGAAGGGCAATAAAGGTAATGCAAATGAACTGTTACCTCTTAGTCTGTATATGGACAAGTTGCATAGTGTGTTAAGTGACTCCACCTATAGGAAAACTAATTATGACCCTAGAGGGCATGTGCAACAGAAAACTTCTGCACTCAGGCATGTGCAACAGAAAACTTCTGCACTCACGGATTCTTCCTTGTTACCTCAACAGACCATCAAGAGGCACACGTGGTTGCCAACCAGACTAAACAATATTTCAAAAATTCATAAAACAGGTTTATCTTTATGGCCAATAGAAAGCAATATTGGTGTTCCTGCATATTATGATCTCGCCAAACATACTGCTTCCTTATTAAGGTCACTGGTGTGCAGATGTTCATGTCAAACATGTAACTCCATCAACTTTATTAATAGGTTGGGGGCTATGCTTCTAGGCAGTTCAGACCATTTAGGAAGCTTTGATGTAGCATCACTTCCAACAAAGGTCCTTACCACAGAGTACTTGACAGTAATTGGTAATACAAACATCAAAAAAAGTTTTGCATCTCCTCGATTCTGAGAGTTCCAGAACCTGTACATAAAACTGGAAGAGAGATCAACATAAATATCATTTCTGCCCTTTTTATTGCTCACAAAAACCACACATCGCATGTTGTAAAACCATACAGTGAGACTTTCAGAGGTGGTGATCCAGATTGCTGTACGGGCCGGTACCTCCAATACCCAGTAGCATGTCCTCTCGCATTGATGCATGCGCATATTCGTCACTGCACACTATCCAAAAGTTCATCGAGGCACTGTCGGTCCAAATTGTCGCACTCCTCAATGGCGATTTGGCGTAGATCCGTCAAAGTGGTTGATGGGTCATAAGATGTGCATGATGGGGGTCCAAATTGTTGTCCATGAAGACGAATGCCTCACCAATACGGTTGCACTATCGGTCAGAGGATGGCATTCGTGTATCGTACAGCCGTTATGGTGCCTTCCATGACCACCAGTGGCATACGTTGGCCTCACATAACGCCACCCCGAAACAGCAGGGAACCTCCACCACATGCTGCATACACTTGACCTCCAAACACGTCTCCGACGACTGTCTGGTTGAAGGCATATGCGACACTCATCGCTGAAGAGAACGTGATGTCAATCCTGAGTGGTACATTCAGCAGCATGTTGTCGGGCCCATCTGTATCACAATGCATGGTGTCACGGTTGTAAAGGTGGACCTCGCCATGGACATCGGGAGTGAAGTTGCGCATCATGCAGCCTATTGAGCAAAGTTAGAGCCGTAACACGATGTCCTGTGACTGCATGAAAAGCATCATTCAACAAGGTGGTGTTGCTGTCAGGTTTCCTCTGAGCCATAATCCGTAGGTAGTGGTAATCCACTGCAGTAGTAGCCCTTGGGCAGCCTGAGTGAGGCATGTCATCAACAGCTCCTGCCTCTCTGTATCTCATCCATGTCCAAACGTCACTTTGGTTCACTCCGAGATGCCTGGACACTTTTCTTGTTGAGAGCCCTTCCTGGCACAAAGTAAGAATGCAGATGGGATTGAACCACAGCATTGATCATTTAGACATGGTTGACCAACAGACAACATGAGCCGTGTACCTCCTTCCTGGTGGAATGACTGGAACTGATCAGACCTCCTCCGTCTAATAGGCGCTGCTCATGCATGGTTGTTTACATCTTTGGGTGGGTTTAGTGACATCTCTAAACAGTAAAAGGAACTGTGTCTCTATTACAATATCCACAGTCAATGTCTATCAACCGGGGTGATGCAAAACATTTTTTGATGTGTGTAAATTTCAGATGGACATCAATTTTTGAACAATTTATGATGGTGTCAACTATACTTCCACAGTGTGCCTCATGGAGAAAATTTATGGTTTTTATGTAACCTCAGCTCCATTCATATTAATGCTCAGTCCACAATGGATGTTTTGGTTAGATGAAAAAATGACGGCTGTCTGGAGCACTCAGTTTATCATAAGCCAACATATACCGAATTGTGTTTACCATTTTCCAGTTGACATCACCCATTGCAGACCACTAGTGTGCTTAAAACATTTGCACAAGGGACTCATTCAGTCTGGGATCTAGACAGCTTGGCAAAGTGCTGAGACAAAATGAACAGGCTACTCAATTGATAAACCAGACATGATCAATGAAAGCAAAAACTTAGGAACTGGACAGAGAAGAGAGAGACGTCACAAAATCCCTAGTATTTCTATCCTTTGTTGCCAAATTTTATAGAAAATGGCCAGAATCCTGTGGAAATTTCAGGTTAAAATGGTTTTCTGCCCAATATCTTACATTGCAGTCCTTTTGGGGTAGGTTAAGGACAATTTGTTATTGTGGCGGGCTGTAATTTGTTGGATACCTTGCCAATGTGATACGGCAAACAATTGGAGAAACAGCGCTCTCTACTAAGAGCAATGAGAAAAAGGTTTCCCACCAGAAATACAATTTATGCAAGCCATGACAGTGGTAAATTTTTTTGAGCAGTTTAGTATAAGTGGGAAAAAGAGAACAGTTGAGGATTCAGTGTATATATGTGGGGAGAATGTAATAGCAATGATACGGAGGACCTATAAAAATATTTGATCATTTATCTAATGATCTGCAGGATCTAAAAGAAAACAAAACCACTTTTAAAGGGGATTTCAAATAATACCTGCTTCAATTTTACTTCAAAGAATTTTTTTGCTATGAATGTATGAATAAATTTGTAATTGTCCTTACTGAATAGTCTACTTTCTAGTGTGCCCATTCACTGACCAAGACCTCATCAATGTGGTGAATAGCAACATATCATATCATCTTTTATATTGGGTGGTTATAATTAAACTTTCTCTATTTAACGCATTATAACACGGAAACTAATTACCATATGAGGATCAAACTTGGTAGCATTAACGTCAAGGACATGGGGAAGAGAAATAATGTAGAATCAATTAATTGAAACACTTTTAATGTGCTGATATGGCACATCATACCATCACATACCGGTAACATTACTGCTACCAAAGGGGCTCAATATGGCACTCATCAGTGTCCAGAAGAGTCTGAAAGTGCAGGATTGTATTCTGCACTGCAGAACGAAGCATGTCTGTAGGTATGCTGGCTATCTCTTGATATGCTGTGTTTCAAATCAGCACGTGTGAATGTTCCCTGGTAAACCCTGTCTTTCAGGTAGCCCCACAACCAGAAATCACAGGGAGTGAAATCAGGTGATTGTGCCAGCCAAGCACTTGGAAATGATTGGCTGATAATTTGATCATTTCCATATGTGTTTTAGAGAAGCAGGTGAACTTCACAAGCGATTTGCGCAGGAATCCCATCTTGCATGAAAACTGTTGAGTTCAATGAATCTTTCATCTGTACGGCTGATATGACATCATGGCGAAGCATATCACAGTAACACTGGCCAGTCACACTGCACGTCTTTGGTCCTTGACCACCAACCTGTGCAAAACAGAATGGACCAATGATGAACGTAGTCATGAAGCCACACCATACAGTGACACTTTCACCATACAGAAGATTTTCATCACAGTGACTGGCTGTGAATATCCTATCATTTGGCAATTCTGTCTGTTCACCTCATCCGTCAGAGAAAAATGAGCTTCGTCTGTCCATAGGATGCTCCAGGGCCAGCCCTCATCAACTTCAATCCTTGCAAGAAAGTGGAGAGCAAAGTCAACATGTCCTTGTGCGTCCTGTGGTGCAAGCCGCTGTATGATATGGATCTTGTATGCATACCATTTGACAGTGGTTCATAGCACCTTCCGTACAGTGGACCACGGGATGTTCAACAGTCATGACACAGCATGCACACTTCCTGACAATTGGGAATTGCGCACAGCATTTTCTGGCATAGCAACAGCAATTTCGTTGCCCATCTGTGGTGCAACCAGTTGTCAGCCTCTTCCAGGAGCGACGCCCAGTTCTCCAGTTGATTCGAACCACATCATGCAGTGCACAGCCGATGGAGAAAGATGACCCTTCCATAATTCTTTCAACCAGCGATATTCACAAAGTTTACTGTTGTCTTGATGATAGAGTTTCACCAATAATACCCTGCTCCTTTTGTCCAAGCTCATGTTGACAAGTCGACAAGCGCACTGCGAATGGTCAGGTGTGGGAGACTATGAATCATGATAACTGATAAATGTAAATCGTGCACCCCATACTCTGAACATTAATGCTACCAGGTTTGAAACTCATACAGTAATTACACACACACACACACACACACACACACACACACACACACACACACACACAAAAAGTGGCTGTTGCTGCATTACTCTGACAAACCACTGACCTGATGGGTGAAGTTGCGTAGAAAAATCTCAAAATAATGTTACATCCACACTTTTGTTTCTGTTATCTCACTCAAACTTGTATGAACATACATCTTACTTTTTTACTATTAATTGTAGCAAATACATGCTAAGCCAAAAATATAAAGCATTTGTGGCTATGTACCTACTTACTTCAAGCTGCTTATCAAATGCGTATCTTTTGTTTTTGTCTGATGTATTTGGTACAAATTGTGAGTCATAAGCCTCTACAAACCCAAATGGGCCGTAGTCAACAGTGATGCTGAGGAGACTCATGTTATCAGTATTCAGTACTCCATGTGCAAATCCAACTGCATGCCACTGTACTACAAGATCTACAGTTTTGTGCATGATTTCACTGAACAATAGCACATATTTATTCTTTGCATCCTTCAGTCTTGTGAAATGTTCCTGGAGTTGGAAAAATATTATTTCATCAGATATTTCTTTTCATGCCAGGAAGGATACACTATTTATTTTTGCAGAAATAATTGTAAATACAAAGATGAATATTTCACCTGAACAATGTACTCTAGAAGTATTCGAAGGGTGGTTAGTTCACCATTCTTTGCTAGAAGCTCCAATGAGCCAAATCGGAACCAAGATGGGGCTACCCTCAGCACAACTGCTGCCCTTTCTGCTTTAGGTGTGCCTTTGTAAAATTCGTCTCTCATCACAAGATCTTGGCTGGCAACTATTGCAGCTGTTCTGCATGTTGGAATACCTGAAAGTTTCACAAGTTTCAGGCTGTTACTTTTTGTTTGCTACAGTAACATCTGTGTATCAAGTGATTTTCTACACAGCCTGAACATAAATGTTGCAAACCTCTAGGCACTATAATGGATAAATAATTGCATTTGTCTTTGTTAATACTTATAATAATAATAATAATAAAAACAAAATATAACGACCTAAATAGAACATTGCTTCTGAGCAGAGGAATTCTCTGATAGAAGAACGTAGCACCGCTCGTCCATCGTCGTCCCGTGAATATGGTGTTTTTCCTGCACCTTTCAGCTGCAGTTCCCAACGCTGACCTAGACTGAAAATCGTAACTTGATTAACATTAAATACGCCACTAACTTAATTCAACCAACCGAACAAGCATTTCACCTGTTAATATATTCTCCCAATAAAATTACTCTCCCATCTCCCAGCTGTCCGTTCCAGACGCCAAACTGATGGCCACCGTACCTATGGGCAAGAGTCACTGAACTATCAAGAATCTTATTGCCAGCCACGAAATCGACGAAATCTTGAGTCTCTGTTATTTCCGGATCCATGTCAAGAATTTGAGTCAGCACATCTCTCGAATATGCCACTAACTTCACCTCTGTTTCCAATGGCGTTGGTAACACTTGTGAAAACAGCGCACCTCGTATATTCCGGCGGATATAGTTTTCTCTCGTTTCATCGAGAGGAAGTTGGCTTAATGTGCTGGGAGAGAACGACCATTCGCTTAAGCTCCTTTTGAGGGTAGACCGAACCGTCTCCCTGAACACATTCATGGTAGTGTACGTAAAGTGCTACAAAATTCAAATTTTAAAAATGAGGGTTTGACAGTCACAAGTTCGTAGCATAACTGATGCAGTGGTCACAGTACTATGAACTGAAAGGGCGGCTCTGACCCGCGCTTAAAAATTACAATCAATTTAGTCTATCACAGCCATATGACAGCACAAACAATTCCATGTTAGTTGTTACAGCAGCACCAAAGATGTTGGAGGAGCAGAGATAATAAAACCGTAAACAAGACAACTGAAGTCGATCACGCCTGTTAGAACAAACCTGGGGGAATTGTGAAATGATTTACGACGATACTCTACAAAATTTAAAATATCTTCAGGGTAAAGGATCAGGCGACACCTTCGACCATAAATATACCTATGGTCGAAGGGCGACAGGGAACTAGCGTACAACGTTTGGAGTGGAGCAATGAGGAGGTCTGTGATACATGTTGTCGACAGCGTCTCCAGCATTAATAAGTCCGTTCTGACGCGAACGTGGATCATCACATTACTGCTAAACAGCGTATTGGATTGCTGAACCTCTTTATTGCATCTATGGTTGTCAACTGGGCGGGTCATTTTTGAGGCTTAACAAAATCTACGAAAAGTTAATGTGATTGCTGAGTGATAGAAGACAGTTCCTCTTTGCTTTTTCTAAATTAGTTCCGCACTAGTTAATCATTTTATAGAATTATTTACTGAATAAATGCTCAGTTGCAAAGGTTTCCAGTAGGCGACCTTCGAAGTACATATGGCGTTAAGAAAATATGAGCCTTTATTGGGAACGTGTATCACACATTTGCAAAGAACTAAAATTTTTCAGAAAGGTACAAAATATTTATCAGGCAACAACAAAATATAAAAAAATCAACGACCTATATAAACAACATGGTATAACTTTGCGCTACGACCAAGGAGTTTAAAATACCTCCTTGGTTAAGCTACTGAAGCAGACAAAATATATCACAGACATACATTACTAGACTGCCCAAGACGTAGCTTTTACTGAAGCCTGACGTTTGGTCAGGTATGGTTGCGACGTCAAGCAGTTTGTATATGGTACTAACACAATTTTCTAAAATGTAATGGCGTTGTAAGCTTTACGAGGTGGTTTAAAGAATTTCTGCAGTTGAACAAATATTTGCCATTTTAAGTAGCCCAGAACATTAGCGGACTGCTGTTTACTTGTGCTTCTTACTGATTATTTCTGCCGAGCGCACAACAACTGTTTTGAAATACTAAAAATTGCAGAGCTTACATGAATAACATAGTGTCAGGAAGGCAATTTCGAACGTTTTTCTATCCTTGAAACCGTATTTCAAGATAGCAAATGGGAAGTTGCGGTGCAGAAAATGGTCAAGAGATCACCAGTGTGTGTGTGTGTGTGTGTGTGTGTGTGTGTGTGTGGTGACTGGTAGTGAGATATGTGTGAACAGTGTGGCATTACATTATGTAACAAGTTATCTGTAAAAAAAAGTATTGTATACCAGAAGTAAATCGAATGATTGTCTCTAACTAGAAGTCTGTAAGTGTATGTGTATAAGAATTAGCTTGTTTTAAATTCGTCTAAACTTGTAAATACTTTGACATGTCCTATATCCTTGTAAAAAGAGATCTATGGGTGAATAAAGCTACTACTACTACTACTACTAACATGACACTCTCAGACTGACGTCATGGGAAGTGTCACTGCAGTGAACTTTGGGGGTAAAATATAAATGTCATGTGACTAGGGCCTCTTGTCAGGTAGACCGTTCGACGGCTGCAAGTCTTTCTATTTAATGCCACTTCGGCGACTTGCGCGACGATGGGGATGAAATGATGATGATTAGGACAACACCACACCCAGTCTCCCTGGGAGGAGAAAATCTCCCACCCAGCTGGGAATCGAACCTTGGCCGTTAGGATTGACATTCTGTCTTGCTGACCACTTTTTTTTTTTTCTCGTTGTGTTTGGTCGTTGCGGACGTCACATGACATCCGTTAAAGTTCGTTTGTTGGTGCTTCCACTCACTCAGCTACCGGGGGTCGACAACTTTGGGGGTATGAATGCAGTGAACCTACTGTTTTGGTCTAGTTTATGATGTAATGCCACCTCCCTTCTTTTTTTACCTCCATCATATTGCCAGTCTAGTAATGTGTGTCTAAGGTCACCATAAATCTTCGAAACAGAGAACGACAGCAGTGCTCTTAGTGACATGGTACTGAACTTTGAAAATTCCGTAGTCTAGCATTTCGATATGCGAGTATTTCAGGAAAATATTTCTCGTTTATACTTTATGGATGGGTATAGTCGCCAACTGGTAATGTCCGTGACTGTAAACATTCTTGTGATCTTGCAAAGGTCAAATCTCAATCAAAGACTAAGATTAACTTTTCTTAGTTGGGGTTCACCATCATAGAATTTTAACTAGCATGTGGCCACTTCTAAATTCTAAAAATATTTATTTCATTATTGCAATTTCGAACATGTGTCTATTATCAGGGCGAAATAATTGCGCTTTAGCACACACTAGAACTTAAAAGATCGTCTGACACAACATGACTTCAGAAAGAAGCTGGTTTCATTGTATTGTGGTCCACATTACCACTTCTTGTGCGTATTGCACTCTTTGAATTGCATTGTAACTATGTTCCTCACATCCTGCTTTACTTTTGCTCACATCCATAGTATTAGGTTGAATAAATGCTTCCATATTTGTTTTTGTTTCATGTGTTGTTTTGTCACAGGATGTTCTGTGTACTCACAAATATTTAACGAATCCGTGTATGAACTGTTCATTTTAATTTGCATTGTAAGTACAGGGTGATTATAATTAAACTTCCTAAACGCTGTAGAAATAAAACCATTAGTCATAATGACGCCAAATTGCAATGGAATATTATCGGAGAAAGGGGAAAACGTATGGCAGAAGAAAAGAAGTAGTGTGAAAATTGATCAGTAGATGGCGCAGTATGTGTCAGAGTACATAAATGAAAACACCTGTCATGTGCACGACCCATCGAAGTTACTGTAAACACTCTGGGCACACGGCTTTTCCTCCTTTCACGCCTGCGACGTTCGCGGTGACTGTCTCAATGCAGGATCGCCCTCTGCTTGTAAAGCTGTATTACAAGAATGATGACTTTGCAAACGTCACTCTGCAGAAATTCCAGACACTGAAGGGTTTGAAAAAGGAGTTAAATCCGATGACTGCCGTGGGTCTGGAGAAAATGATTCGGAAATTCGAAAAGAACTGTTCTTTTTGTGTGCAACCTGCTAGAGGGAGGAAACGAATTGATTCGACGTCTGTGGAAGCAGTGACGGAATATGCAGGAGGACACAAGTGGTCGTGTGCAAACATGAAGTGCACGGAGAATTGCCCAAACATTGGACATACCCATGTGCACGGTGTGTAAAATACTACGGAACATCCTTCTTTGCTATCTATTCAAAATTGTCCATGTGCACGAGTTGCTTCCTGTTGACCAGCCAGCAAGAGAGACCTTTGCTTTAGTGTTTCTTGCTTGAATGGAAGTGGACAATGATTGGCTGTGGAAGATTTTGTGGACAGACGAAGCCCACTTCCATCTGACAGGATATGTCACTACACAGAACTGTCGAATATGGGCAACAGAAAATCCGCATGCAGATCAACAGTGCCATTTCATCCTGAAAAGGTCACTGTGAGATGCGGCTTTGTGTAATCATTTATCATAGGGACATATTTTTTCGAAGAGAAGGGTGCTTCCAGTCCTGTAACCTGTACTGTGACTGGTAAGTGCTATGAGTGTCCTTTGCGCAACCACGTCATTCCAGCTCTCCAACAGCATGGAAGTGTGAATGGGATAATTTTTATGCAAGATGTTGCACCTCTGCACGTTGAAAATCTAGTTAAGCAGCTACTGAAGCGCCATTTCGGAAATTCTAGAATTATCAGCCACCATTTCCCAACAGCCTGGCCGTCCCCATCGCCTGAGCTTAATCTGTGTGAGTTTCGGCTGTGGAGCTATCTGAAAGTTCTTGTGTTCAGTGTTCCGATTGCAAACGTAGCTGCATTGAAGGCACACATTGTGCAACACATTTTGAACATGACCTTGGAAACAGTTCGATTAGTTGTGGAACATGCTGTTTCTTGGTTTCAACTTATTGTAGAGAATGGTGGACAGCATATTGAACGTTTTTTGCGCCAGTCACACGGAAATTAATAATCCGATTTTGTTATGTCGGAGACAAGGTAGCCCCTGAGGGCCTTCAACCCATATTACACCTCAGAGGACGGGGTTGTCTATGTCCAAGGTGTACCAAAATCACCGTGGTAAACACTGGCTATTTATATGCAAGATAATGGAAACATACATTCTGAACACTACTTCCTGCAGGGGGAGCTCGAGCTATGGCCTGCAGGAAGTATCACCATGCCAAAACCTGACTGGCTGGAGACAGCTATTTAGGGGCTAGAACCAGCCCCAAAGTTCAGTTCACTATGGATGCCGACCTCATGTACTTCAACCCCACTTGTGTTGTGACTGACAACTCGTAATTTTTCACAAACACAACTTTTATTGATGTGAGTTCACAAGGTTGATGACGGGAAGTAGTGCTCAGAATGTCTATTTCCATTATCTTGTATGTAAATATCCGGTGTTTACCACGGTGGTTTTGGTATGCCTTGGACACAGACAACCTCGTTCTCTGTGGTGTAATATGGGTTGCCAGTCCTCAGGGGCTACCTTGGCTTCAGTATAACAGATCTGATTTTGGTTGACGCTTTTTATGCGGTTTTTGGCCTCAGGACAATTAAAAACCGATGCGACCGAAGCTTTTTATTGCGGTTTTTGGTCTCAGGACAATTAAAAACCGATGTGACTGAAGCTTTTTATGTGGTATCTTGCCTCGTGATATTTAAAAAGCGATTTTTCTCATCCAACGCGATATGACCTTGTTTTGGTGGTTGGGCTTACATAACTAAGAGAATCACATCTGTACACCAATGCACACTGAGTAGTTCAGTTTGTTTAATGTCAAATGTACACCTAAGGGATTGTTGTATGATTAATTTGTCATTTGTAGTCGACCACTATTGAATTATGATGCCTACAGCGCCATCTATTGCTATATTTTGTAACTATTTATTTTTCCTGTGCCATACGTTTTCCGCCTTCTCCGATAATATTCCGTTGTAATTTGACGTCATTCTGACCAATGGTGTTATTTCTACAGCTATTTGAAAGGTTAACTTTAATTATAATCTCCCTGTATATTGCTCATATTCAACCCTGACAAAAAAAATCGCAACTCCAAAAATAATTAATGTAGAGTAACGAAATTTCGCGAATACATTTGTCAAGGTAAGTGAGTAACATTGTAAGATCACTTGTTAATATATGAGCGAAATGTGAAATGCTGGTGCATTAATAACTGGTGTAACCGCCAGAATGTTGAATGCAAGCATGAAAATGTGCATGCATTGTGTTGTACAGGTGCCGGATGTCAGTTTGTGGGATGGAGTTCTATGCCTGGAGTACTTGGTCGGTTAGTACAGGAACGGTTAATGCTGTTTGTGGATGATGCTAGAGTTGTCATTCGATGATGTGCTATACGTGCTCGATTGGAGACAGATCTTGTGATCAAGCAGATCAAGGCATTATGTCCATACTCTGTACAGCATGTTGGATTGCAACTGAGGTATGTTGGCGAGCGTTATCCTGTTGGAAAACACCCTATGGAATGCCTTTTATGAATGGCAGTACAACAGGTCGCATCATCAGGCTGATGTTCAAATTTGCAGCCAGGGTGTAGGCCCTCAACTGACCTCCTTCTAACCAACACACAGCCATCAGTGGCACCAAGGCAGGAGCAGCTTTCATCAGAAAACGCAACAGACCTCCACACTGCCCTGAAATGAACTCTCGCTTGACACCACTGAAGTCGTAAATTTCGTTGGTTTGGGTTCAGCGGAATGCACGCTACAGTGCGTCTAGCTCGGAACTGTCCTCGAAGTAACCGATTTGTAGGAGTTTGTTGTATCACTGTGGTGCTAACTGCTGCTGAAACTGCTGATGGAGATGTGGTATAGTGCCCCAGAGCCATTCCCCGAACATGATGGTCTTCCCTCTCGGTAGTGGCATACGGCTGTCCAGAGACTGGGCTGGCAAACTAAGTGAGGTGTTGGTAACGTCGTCTTCGTCGCCTTAGAGGCATTCTAGACTTAATATCAACCCACCATGTTCAATATCAACGATAACTTACGCTCGCGACTGATACGTGTATTTAAAGCAAACCTGATTGGCATCCTCACAGTGAATGCAGTAGCGCCACCCTTATGCGAATGGCGCGAAATCTGAATAGACATCATATATCAGATGTACAAACGTGCCTACCAACTTTCCTTTATGTCGCACAACTCCTTCTTGGTCTTGCAACTTTTTCCGCTAGTGTAATTTATTTTTGTTCACTTCCGTTTTTTCTACTTTCTCGCACTTAATTAATAACTCCATTTTAGAAGCATACTCAGTGACAAGAAGCAAAGCCATTCAAAGCAGAATTACGTACTCTTTGCTTTTCAAGATATAATAAAATTCCGTCAACTAACATGGAGTTCTTCATTAAATGCAAGGCAATCTGAAAAATGTATGCAAACAATAATAAAGTAAAATACAGACAATGTGTTTACAATGTAATTAAATAGAACAGTTCACACATAAATTCGTAAAATCTACATGAATGCACAGAACACCACGTGACGAAACCAGCTTCTGATTTATATGGAACAGAAATAAACACAGAATCATTTACTTCAGCTAATATAATGGATGTGAACAAAAATGAAGCATAATTGAGCAACATATTTCCACTGCAATTCAAGGAGTGCAATACACACGAGAAATCATAATTGTGCACACAATGTGATGAAATCAGCTTCTGTTTACCAGGAAGGGAAAAAAATATGGAAGGCTTTAAATCATACAATAAGAAAATGTGGTGATAAGAAATGACAAACTTGCAGTGCTCCAAGTGGCCTGGCAATGAACCAAGGTCGTGTTAATGGAAATCCCTATATGAGTTTCACTCACCTGGTATTTGCAAACATTACATAAACTGTATGCTGGTGATCTCTATACTGGTTCGATGTAGGACTCTGGTATCTTATAATCGAACTCAAGAGAGGATGCAGAGTCCTATCATTCACATTTTACGCCATATTATAGATAGCCAAGTAGTTTTGATTGCTCTCTACATGATTAAGAATTACTTATTTATTTATAGTAAGTGCTATGAGGTGAGCACGTGATTGCAGTACTACATTAGAACATACCCTCATAACAATAATAATTCCTGCCTTAACACAAACTATGAATTTTCTTCGTGACAATGGTAACACAAAACATAGAGCTCCATAATCATTTCTCATGCCTCGTATTTTTACTGACTGTATTCTGCTGGAAACACACAATCATTTGGAACAACAGTTCAGAAATACATTATCTACTGTCTTGTAAGCATACCTCAGTTGTCAAGATAGATCACTTTTAGTATCAAAAAGGGGAGATTATCTTCCTGCTGACTCAGTATTTAATATCCTGTTGATAGAAATACAATGTCACATTTTCAGTACTTGTCTCTGTGACAGTGATTGTTAATAAATGTTGCTTGGCTTGGCATCACTTCAGACAGGAAGTATGTAAAGATGTATATCTCTTTAGACTTATAAATAGCTATCCTTGCACGTCTCAGTTTAAATTTATACTAAATGATTGCTTGCTTCACTCATTCATAATTCTTATCATAAATGCTGAAACCTCTGAGCAAATTACCTCAACTTTTTGACCAGATATTTGCGTTGTTTATGATACCTGATTGTACAAATTATGCACACTTAAAGGTGTATCTAATACAGTACCTAATTTATAGACTAATGCTATATCTTATGGCACTCCAGTAATGGACCATATGAGCAAGGCATAAGTGAAATAAAGCAGAATTAATTTTGTGACCAGCTCGTCAATGCCCAGTAAACAACAGAACTGCCACCATTTCTCACACTAGTTTTGAAACAGTTCATATTGTTCTTCTCCAGAAATCTTGAGCAACCAATGGAATAGCCACTTGGGGGCATAGCAGAGTTACAGTATAGAGGGATCCATCTGGTAATTTTGAATTGCTTATGAAGCTACTTGGCTTGTTGTAAAACATCTTAACTTCTAAGCAGAATGCGGCAATATTAAGTAGAGATTAAAAAAAAAACGTTTTTTAGAACACATTTATTTCAGAGCTTTATTTGAACTATAAAAGTTACAAAAACATTTATGGGAAACAACAACACTGCCATCGACAAAGGTTTTATAAATGCATAGAGATTGCTAAATCACAATGTAAATCCCATAGATAACAGTATCTCAGAACTTGCTGGTAAACTGCTGATGTTTAATATCAGGTGCATGACATAAATAAAAAGAAGTGGAGTACTACAAGGTTTAGTCAACGAAAATAGAACTGAGAAATTCAAGAATATTTCGCGAAATGCAGAGTGGAAAGATGTACACAATACTCATAACGTTCATGAAAAATATAGTGTACTCTGTACCATAGTAATTGGCTACTTTGAAAACTGTTTCCCTAAGAAATTAATTGGCAGAAGCAGGTTTAATGATTCTAAACCCTAGGTTACAAATGAAATCAAAATGTAATTCAAAAACTAAGAGATAACTCTCACTAGTACCAGTCAATCGATCTTTAATCGCTATTGGCCATATATACAACAGAACAGTCGTCATCTCTTATGCACAATTACAGACATACATAGTTGAATATAGTTTATTACAAAAAAACACAATTACAGACATTTAGTCATGCACTATGAATTCTAACATATCATGAAATTTGCGACATTATTGCATACTGTTTCACTGCATCACGGTGCATCCGTTTCAAACCAGTGTTACTACTTCTTAAGCAATTTTACATGATGTTTCCCAGCCGCTGCACCACATTTTAATGTGGTTGATCTTCTCTCAGTTGTTTTATGAATATGGTTTTTGGTCTGAGATAAATAAAGATAATTACATCAGCTTACACTGAGAAGAAGAACTAGCCCAATACTCATTTCTCCAACATAATATCAAACAACTTGCATGTGACAGTAAGCAGTTATCTAACAGGAGTGCAGGACTTGATGTTGACACAGACTTTCCTTCAGAGACTGCGCCCTGGACGTCCAGCCACACAGTCTGTTAAACCTACCTGTCCTTATGCTGTGGTTATGCAGTGCCGTTTATGTATCCCAATGGTACTTGCATGAGTGTGGTAAAACTTGGAAAGGGGTTGGTACACCATCACAGAAAGAATAAACTAATATGGTAAAGTCAACTATGGTGATGAAGTCCTTTGTCTTCCAGTTGATTTGGTGTAGAGAATTTAAAACATTAATTCAAAATTGACAACAGAATTAAATAAAACACAGGAGGATTGCGAGAGGGAAACTAATTCCAAATGACAAAACAATTCTGCCCTACAGAATTTAGTTACTCAGACACATCACTGTCATCAGTTTGTTGCTCTGCCATGGAAGCCTTAGACACAAATTGGCAAGATTGTTTTAGAATCTGCCAGCAATAAAGTATGATTTCTACATGAACCAAATTATGCTAACGACCCTAATATCGACCATACAGCCTTCATCGACATAATGTAGGAGTGCTCAGCAAGTATGCAACTGACTAATTAGCATGATCCCAATTACCACTGGTGACACAGATCTGTATGGCAATAACTATAGACTGAATTAATATCACACACTACAAATATCAGGGAACTCCTTATTAGAAATGACACTGTTTAATGCTTTGTAAACTCAAAGATTTCCCAGTCACCTATTAACTGTCGTTTTCTTGGTGAATGGTTTTGTTCGAACTTGTTAATGAAGTAACCAGACAGAAAAACCGCGATTAACAGTGTCAAGCGCTCCATGGAAACAATACATCACTAGTATTAACACTGTGTTCATCATGTCACGTAGATCTATGGGCAGTTCCATTGTCACGTATCACTCTTGTTATCTAACACAAAGTGTTATTAAAAACGTAAGTTATTCATGAGCAGCTAGTTGTGCATGTGTTTGAACGTTAAATGAATGACGAACTGTTTTGTTTTGGATATCAAATCAACCCACCACTTATAGGCAATGTAAGTTAAGAAAAACTTTCGTGCTTGAGCAAACCTCGAACACAGCACTGATAGCGATTGGTGACTAGGCATAAAGACACATGTCATCCCTAATTTTTTATCTAGTATCAGCTAGCAAATCAGAACTTGAAATACACTCTAAGACAAAAAGAGCGACGTACCACGAAGAAATTATCTGAGTGGGATAGTAATCGATAGATGTGATGTACCAATAATTACAATTTCAGAAAAATTGGATGATTTATTCAAGCAATTGAGCTAGTCATTAACAGATTAGTCCACCTCTGGCCCTTATGCAAACAATTATTCTGCTTGCCAGTTGATAGTTGGTGAATGTCCTCCTGAGGGATATCTTGCCAAATTCTGTCCAACTGGTGCGCTAATTTGTCAAAATCCCGAAATCGTCGGAGAGCCCTGCCCATAATTCTGCAAACATTCTCGATTTGGGAGAGATCCGCCGACGTTGCATGCAAAGGTATGGTTTGGCAAGCACGAAGACAAGCAATAGAAACTCCAGCCATGTGCAGGTGTCCATTTTCTTGCTGAAATGTAAGCCCAGGATGGCTTGCCTTGAAGAGCAACAAAATAAGGCGTAGAATAGAGCAGATGTACTGCTGTGCTCTAAGTGTGCCACGGATGGCAACCAAAAGGGCCCTGCTATGAATGGAAACTGATACGCCCTGCTAGATCTGCAGGACAGGACAGGTAGTTTAAATTGTGGAAAGGGGCCAAAATAAGGGGCTGTCAGTTACAATCGAACCTACAACTTTATTATTTGATCAAACATTACAAGAGCCCAAACATTTTTTTTAAACACACAGCTTTAATCCTTGGGAATTAATTACCAGCTGAAAGCCACTTTGATTAGGAAACGGCTGAAGGCGAATAACTTAAAACGCAAGCATAATCAGAAATTTAAAAGCCAAGCCTTATCTTACAACAGTTCTTTATTTAGGCTGAAAGCCCAAAGTATCTGAGATTTTCAGAGCAAACAATTTGGATTAAAAATCGGCTGAAAGCCCAACACTTAAGGCTAAACAACATTATTGTTTTAAGAAAAACAAAGGCCTTACGTAAAACAATTCTTAATTAGGCAAAACTCAACGAAAACAGAAATTTTAAAGGCAAAGCCTTATCTTAAAACAGTTCTTTAGTTAGGCTGATGGCCCAAAGAATCAGACACTTCAAGAGCAAAGAAGTTAAATTCAAATCGGCTGAAGGCCTAATACTTAAAACTCCATAACATAATTTTTTTTTAAATACTGAAGGCCTTACGTGAAACAGTTCTTTGAACTAGGCTGAAGGCCTTAAGAGAAAAACAACTCTAATTTTAAAAAAATCGGCTGGAAGCCATACAAGTACAAACAACAAGAACAAATAAAAAGAAAGGCAGTACACCTAAGGACGCTCAGATGTTCGAGGGTCGGCCTGGAATTCAAACATTAATGCTCGCTTAGGTGAGACCGGCAGTCGTGCCAGCGATTCACGATCTGACGACAACCCAACCGGTCGACAGTCAACGGAGCCACCGACAAGATAACTTCCACTTCACGAGATCAGGGCACAACAGGGAGTTCAACGGAACAACGTAGAAGATATTGGCGCCCACAACCAATCATACATGGAGCTGTCAAACTGCACATCGTGCTGGATAGTAACAACACGATGAGGAAACTACACTGCCTGAAATTTACGTCAACGGCCAGGGCAGGCAACGGAACGTTAACGGCCACAGGGCAGAAGATTCCGCTGGTGCACTTCAATTAAAATAACCAAATACAGTGAAACTCCACCGGAGGGTGGCTAGAATTTTCTAACTTGAAAGCCACTTTGTTGCTCACGGGAATATCCCAACAACCGACACGAACTCCAAACGACACAATGTGAACAGTCTTTATTTGCTGGTATATTAAATCAAAATTCAACTTTCGTGTCCAGGGTCGGTGAATCTCGGACCTTGCAGCAATGGATACAGCACCACACACTCCGACACCACACAGAGGTTAGCGGGCCTTGCCAAACTCCACGCCGCGAATATTTCCTCGCTGCTCCACGACAACTGACCAACTGCCCAGGCCCGGAAACGGTGGAAGGACCAAATATACGTCGGCCAATGAGACGACCAACAGAACAACTGTCGACCCGCTCCAACCTCCGTCTGTCGGACAGTTCATGTGTGTCGCCAGCGGTCGGCGAGCACTGGCTGTCGGCGCCTCACCAGCTCTCGGTCCCTGACTTCACTGCTGCTGCGTCCCGACTGCACTGCTGGTCCGTCCTGAACTTACTCCAGACACACGACGACCCAGAAATACTATCGGTCGCTCCAAGAATGGTACGACAGTGCACTTATCGATAAACGCTACTGCTGCTGCTCACGGGCAAGTAAGGCAGGAAGTTAGTGAGGCCAGTAAATGGAATAAGAAACCGAGGCGGCAGTACCGTAATAGAAGATGACAAACAATAAATGGTATAAACGGGAACGTGCACGGCTCAGAAGCGGCACTCAAGACCACCACTCCTGGCTGTCAGAAAGTGTGGCTAACGACAGTCAGGTTGGTATCCTACTTCCGTCTGTGCCATCTCCAGATACATCTTCGGCATGGAATCTCATTGACTGGAGTAGAATTGGTTAAAATTCTTCTGGGTATTATGCCATGTCATTGCTAAAAACTAACTACATAATAAACTATTTATTATTGTCGTTAGTTTTTAGCAATGACGGGGCATAATACCCAGAAGATTTTTAATCACTATGACACCGCCCACGGAAGCCTATGTTGTTATATCGAGTAAAATTGTCTTCAGTGATGAGTCCCGCTTCGAACTGAACCCCGATGACCTGCGAACACACACACACACACACACACACACACACACACACGAACTTAGGTTGCCAACATGCGCATAAACTAAGCAAATAGGGAACAAAGAGTAATTTTCGGTAAAATATCTACAGCTAGCGACAGAAGAGTACTAATACTCCACATCAATGAACATGAAAATTATGAAGAAAAAGTTGGTAACATGAGGATGTGTTTACGTTTCGTAAATGAAGTTTAGTACGGCCTCCACCATATGACTAGATGAGGCGAAACGCAAATGTCAGCCACAAACTTGACTGACTAAGTAATCACTTATTTAGGTAAAAGATAAGACTAAACTGTTTTATAATCTGCAAATATCGCATCTCAAAACAAAACTGCATCAGTCTAGATTTCACTGAAGATGCATTAAAACAAAAGACGAAGAGCGTCGGCAAGAAATAAGATACATTGGAACAAGGAAAAGTCGTTTGTCATTTACAAAATGACTTTTGCGTTTGCTGCGGATGATGGCAACTCAAACAAGTTTATTAATTATTTTCGCTTTGTCTTAACACATTTTGTGTATTTACGACGTTTAGAATACATTATAACTACATGTAATAGCAGTAGCTTGCCAATTGTTTTTCTACCATCGGCGACAGTCTCTATACAGGTGGGATATATAGCCTCTGATAAGCTAGTTTCTTCTGTCGAAAGATTGTACATCCCTGATCGCATCTTTGTGCCAAAGACCTAGGCATAAAGTACCAAATATAATATTCTGTGCATCGTCTTCAGTATCCCTAAGTTGTGGAGGATAATGTGTTATACTGGAGGATCATTCTCACTCAGCCCAGTGTTGCAATTAATTATGAAGGACAATTCATTATAAATAGCTTCACACTTACCACTTTAGCTCTTACGATACAATGGTCGATTCAATATTTGTTTGCGAAATGCCATATTTATTTTTTTCATCAACCAGTTTCTTTGACACAAAGAGGAAATAAAAATTGTTTCGTTCGACGTTATGTGCTCAATAATGTTCATGTCTGCGGACTTGCCCAAGTCCGTCGGAATGCACAATGTGCATGAATGGATGCAGGTGATCAGACAGGATGCACACGCCCCACGCCATTACAGTGCTTCCACCAGCCTGAACAGTCCCCAGCTGATATGCAGGGTCCATGGATTCATGAGGTCGTCTCCATACCCATACACGTCTATCCCATCTATACTATTTGAAACGAGACTCGCCCGCTCAGTCAATATGTTACCAGTCATCAACAGTCCAACGTCGGTGTCGACGGGCCCAGGCAAGGCGTAAAGCTTTGTGTCGTGCAGTCACCAAGGGTACACGAGTTGGCCTTCGGCTCCGAGAGGACATATCGATGATGTTTCGTTGAATGGTTCGCACGTTGACACTGGTTGATGGCCCAGCGTTGAAATCTGCAGCATTTTTACGAAAGGGTTGCACTACTGTCACGTTGAACAATTCTCTTCAGTCCTCGATGGTCCGGTCTTGCAGGATCTTTTTCCGGCCGATGTCAGAGATTTGATGTCCTAGCGGATTCATGATTTTCACGGTACACTCGTGAGATGGTCGTACCGGAAAATCCCTACATCATCGCTATCTCAGAGATTCTGTGTCCCATCGCTGGTGCGCCGAGTATAACACCACATTCAAACTCACTTAAATATTGATAACCTGCCTTTGTAGCAGCAGTAACCGATCTAACAGCTGTGCCAGGCACTTGTTGTCTTATGTAGGCGTTGCCAACCGCAGCGCCGTATTCTGGTTCAAATGGCTCTGAGCACTATGGGTCTTAACTGCTGAGGTCATCAGTCCCCTAGAACTTAGAATTACTTAAACCTAACTAACCTAAGCACATCATATACATCCATGTCCGAGGCAGGATTCGAACCTGCGACCGTACCGGTCGCGCGATTCCACACTGAAACCGTATTCTGCCTGTTTACATATCTCACCCATGCCTATACCAGTTTCTTTGGCTCTTCAGTGTACATCTATGAAATTTAACTGAATTCTTTGATGTAAGTAATGTTAACATGACACTGAAATTCAAATTGTGCCTCTATGTATGTGGAACTAAATAAATATACATGACGAGGCCTATGTCAGTGTAAATAATCAGTGGTGAATAAAGGTTCTTGAACGTCTGAACGTTTTTAGGTGGAGAAGCTGTTGAGAAATGCGCGAACAACTTTTTCGAATGATGTACTAGGCTAGAAGGCTCTCGTCTTTTTATCTTTTTACAGTTGCTTCTATCAGAGTAAACAAACAAAAATAATCACACGTATCTTGCAGCAGTTCCCTCATTACACCTATGATATTTTTGTTACTTACATATATCAAGTGCCTCAGTTGAGGCCGACAAATTCACGATTATGTGTGAAATTTGCGTTTTTAAAAATTCGTCGTGCATGACTTGTGCGATACTTTCTTTCCGCTTAAAACACAGTTTGCAAACTTCTTATCTAAAATAGTGAAGTACTTCCGCATTTTTAAAAATTCGTCGTGCATGACTTGTGCGATACTTTCTTTCCGCTTAAAACACACTTCGCGAACTTCTTATCTAAAATAGTGAAGTACTTCCGCATTTAGCTGGTTCTGGATTTGTTCATCTCGGTACACTGTCGACAGCGAAGGCGGACTGAAGATGTCCTTGTAGCGTCTTCGACAAACGGAACAGGAATGGACTGCAGATATATTTAAATGTGCGTACAACATATTTGCCCGGGGTCACCCTTCTGGGAAGTTAGGTCTTCTGGGGCAAGTCTTTTTATTTGACGTCGCTCAGTCCAGCTATCCAGTATTATGAGCACCAGTAACCTGTGATCTTTGGAAATCACCAGTTATTCCATCAGTTATTTCCATGGTAGTGTGAATAACGTAAGGTCATTGCTATTTATCAACGGGCAGATTGAGCGAGAGCTAATTACAAGTGTATTCATCGGTATACAGATGGTGCGCAGTATTAACAGTTACTCGCTAGTTTTTTCCGTGGTAGTACGAACATCACACGGTTTACGTATTCATTAAAAGAAGATAGCATTCTCCACCTTTGCTGTTATAATGTCACTTTCTTTTAATAAATTCATTGCTGGGGAAGAGTGCTGTGAGGGAAATGTATTCACTATTCGTGATGCGACAGAGCAAGACAGGAATAGAAGTGGTAAGTGCAACTTACGCACGTTGGCTAACAGATGGCGTGCAGTACACTGATAACCAGTTATTTGGCTAACTGTGAATACTCAGTAACCAGTTATTTCTTCCAGTTAAGTTATCGTTTACAACCTTTAATGACAATAGATTTGACAGCAAATTTAAATGTTCTGTATGTATGTACACTGATGAGAACAACTTTCTGACCACTGCCCATAGCGAAGCTGAATGTCTCCTGGTGGGGGCTGCGGGCACGTGACGCAGTAAGGAAAGAATGTAAGCGGAAGAGAGACGAATGGGCAGTCATTATAGCGAAGATGCATGATGCTAGCAGCAAAATGTGGAAATCCACTGATATAAGCGGGTTTGACAAAGGCACATTGTTGTGATTCTGCGGCTGAAAACGAGAATTTCTGAAACGGTGAAGCTGGTTGCCTGTTGGCGTAATACTGTTGTGAGCACCTATAGAAAGTTGTTGAAGAATGGTGAAAGAACGAGTAGGCCGTATGGTATTGGACGACCTCGTCTCATCATAAAAGGCAGAGGTCGTAGGGTCTCCCACTGTGTAATCCTGGACAGGCAGCGATCTGTGGTAGTTCTGTGTTGGCGCAGGCACGAGTGTTTTGGTGCACACCGTTCAAAGGCCATTGTTGAACACGGAGCTCCACATCACACGATCCTACGTGTTCCTGTGTTGACCCAACAACATCGTCGTTCGGTGGCTTGCGGAGTATAAATGTAGACTGTAGTGGCCAAGCATCACTGAGCTTTCACCGTAGAAATGTGTCAGCTGTAGAATGAATCACATTTCTTGTTACATCAGGTCGATGGTTGGGTCCTAACACAACGTCATCCAGGCGAATGGCTGCACAAAACATGCACCGTGCAGTAGAGGCAGGCCGGTGAGAGCTGAATAATGCTATGGGGTGCACTGAGTTGGGCTTCCCTGGGATCTGTGGTGGTAATCGAAGGCATCATGGCGATAGCAAACTGCGCGAACATTATTGGGTTCTAACTGCATCGCTTCGTGCTTGAAGTATCCCCTTACGGCGATGACATCTTCCAACAGGATAAATGTCCATGTTTCAAGGTCAGAATCGTGCCTCAGTTGTTCGAGGACCATTATCGTGAACTCACATTGATGTCTTGACCAGCAAATGTGCCTGATCTGTGCCCACTGAAATACATATCGGACGCCAGCTGCGTGCCTGTAAACCACCATCCCGTAATTTGAGTGAACTGCTTGACCTGTGCTTAGACATCTGGTGCCATATACCTCTGTAATCATGTCAAGGACTAGTAGAATCCGTGCTAAGCAGAATCTCTGTTGTACTGTGTTTGAAAAGTGGAACAACTCTCTGTTAAACAGGTGGTCATATTATTTTGACTCATTGGTGTAGCTGATCGCTGGATGAATTCGCCGGCAGTATCTTTTTTATGTATCAGGTCACATGTCCTAGACACATAGCAGAATCTAAATCAGTACTGGCGAACAGTGGGAAAATTAAAACAAAAAAGAAATACATACACTACTGGGAACTAAAATTGCTACACCACGAAGATGACGTGCTACAGACGCGAAATTTGATCGACAGGAAGAAGATGCTGTGATATGCAAATGATTAGCTTTTCAGAGCATTCATACAAGGTTGGCGCCAGTGGGGACACCTACAACGTGCTGATATGAGGAAAGTTTCCAATCAATTTCTCATACACAAACAGCAGTTGACCGGCGTCGCCTGGTCAAACGTTGTTGTGATGCCTCGTGTAAGGAGGGGAAATGCGAACCATCACGTTTCCGATTTTGATAAAGGTCGGATTGTAGCCTATCGCGATTGCGGTATATCGAATCGCGACATTGTTGCTCGCATTGGTCGAGATCCAATGACTGTTAGCAGGATATGGAATCGGTGGGTTCAGGAGGGTAATACGAAACGCCGTGCAAGATCCCAACGGCCTCGTATCACTGGCAGTCGAGATGACAGGCATCTTATCCACATGGCTGTAACGGATCGGGCAGTCACGCCTCGATCCCTGAGTCAACAGATGGGGACGTTTGCAAGACAACAGCCATCTGCACGAACAGTTAGACAACGTTTGCAGCAGCATGGACTGTCAGCTCGGAGCCCATGGCTGGGTTACCCTTGACGCTGCATCACAGACAGGAGCGCCTGCGATGGTGTACACAACGACGAACCCGGGTGCACGAATGGCAAAACGTCATATTTTCGGATGAATCCAGGTTCTGTTTACAGCTTCGTGATGGTCGCATCCGTGTTTGGCGACATCGCTGTGCACGCACATTGGAAGCGTGTATTCTTCATCGCCATACTGGCGTATCACCTGGCGTGATGGTATGGGGTGCCATTGGTTACACGTCTCGGTCACCTCTTGTTCGCATTGACGGCATTTTGAACAATGGACGTTACATTTCAGATGTGTTACAATCCGTGGCTCTACCCTTCATTCGATCCCTGCGAAACCCTACATTTCAGCAGGATAATGCACGAACGCATGTTGCAGGTTCTGTACGGGCCTTTCTGGATACAGAAAATGTTCGACTGCTGCCCTGGCCAGCACACTCTCCAGATCTCTCACCAATTGAAAACATCTGGTGAATGGTGGCCGAGCAACTGGCTTGTCACAATACGCCAGTCACTACTCTTGATGAGCTGTGGTATGTTGAAGATGCATGGGCAGCTGTACCTGTACACGCCATCCAAGCTCTGTTTGACTCAATGACCAGGCGTATCAAGGCCGTTATTACGGCCAGAGGTGGTTGTTTTGGATACTGATTTCTCAGTATCTATGCACCCAAACTGCGTGAAAATGTAATCAGATGTCAGTTCTAATATAATATATTTGTCCAATGAATTCCTGTTTTATCATGCGCATTTCTTCTTTGTGTAGCAATTTTAATGGCCAGTAGTGTATAAGTTGGGCATCAGGGTAAATCACATCTTCCCTTATCTTATTCGAATTTATCTGTTTATTGAATAAGTTTTAATTCTATTTGAGTACCATAGTGTCTAGTTACATATACAAAGTTATAAGTACTTTGTACATCAGAATAATAAATGTAGTATTACCATAACACTCTTCAGAAACGGTAAAAAAATGGTAAATACGGATTATCGTTGTGATTGTGGTAGCCATTCTTGCACACGAATTAGAACAGCAAGTCATTTCTTCATGTTATTGGTACATTCATTGAATTTTTGAAAATACTGTTGCCCATTATTTCTTTGACAGTGAGAACCTTCCAACTTCATAATTATGTTGTTGTTGTTGTTGTTGTTGTGGTCTTCAGTCCTGAGACTGGTTTGATGCAGCTCAACATGCTACTGTATCCTGTGCAAGCTGCTTCATCTCCCAGAACCTACTGTAACCTACATCCTTCTGAATCTGCTTGGTGTATTCATCTCTTGGTCTCGCTCTACGATTTTTATCCTCCACGCTGCCCTCCAATACTAAATTGGTGATCCCTAGATGCCTCAGAACATGTCCTACCAACCGATCCCTTCTTCTGGTCAAGTTGTGCCACAAACGTCTCGTCTCCCCAATCCTATTGAACACCTCCTCATTAGTTATGTGATCTACCCATCTAATCTTCAGCATTCTTCTGTAGCACCACATTTCGAAAGCTTCTATTCCCTTCTTGTCTAAACTATTTATCGTCCATGTTTCACTTCCATACATGGCTACACTCCATACAAATACTTTCAGAAACGACCTCCTGACATTTAAATCAATACTCGATGTTAACAAATTTCTCTTCTTCAGAAACGCTTTCCTTCCCATTGCCAGTCCACATTTTATATCCTCTCTACTTCGACCATCATCAGTTATTTTGCTCCCCAAATAGCAAAACTCCTTTACTACTTTAAGTGTCTCATTTCTCTCAACATCAAGCGACTTAATTCGACTACATTCCATTATGCTCGTTTTGCTTTTGTTGATGTTCATCTTATATCCTCCTTTCAAGACAATGTCCATTCCGTTCAACTGCTCTTCCAAGTCCTTTGCTGTCTCTGACAGAATTACAATGTCATCGGCTTACCTCAAAGTTTTTGTTTCTTCTCCATGGATTTGAATACCTACTCAGAACTTTTCTTTTGTTTCCTTCACTGCCTGCTCAATATACAGATTGAATAACATCGTGGAGAGTCTACAACCCTGTCTCACTCCCTTCCGAACCACTGCTTCCCTCTCATGCCCCTAAACTCTTATAACTGCCATTTGGTTTCTATACAAATTGTAAATAACCTTTAGCTCACTGTATTTTACCCCTGCCACCTTCAGAATTTGAAAGAGAGTATTCCAGCCAACATTGTCAAAAGCTTTCTCTAAGTCTACAAATGCTAGAATTGTAGGTTTGCCATTCCTTAACCTAGCTTCTAAGATAAGCCGTAAGGTCAGTATTGCCTCACGTGTTCCAATATTTCTGCGGAATCCAAACTGATCTTCCCCAGGTCGGCTTCTACTAGTTTTTCCATTCGTCTGTAAAGAATTCGCGTTAGTATTTTGCAGCCGTGACTTATTAAACTGATAGTTCGGTAATTTTCACATCTGTCAACACCTGCTTTCTTTGGGATTGGAATTATTATATTCTTCTTGAAGTCTGATGGTATTTTGCCTGTTTCATACATCTTGCTCACCAGATGGTAGAGTTTTGTCAGGACTGGCTCTCCCAAGGCCATCAGTAGTTCCAATGGAATGTTGTCTACTCCGGGGGCCTTGTTTCGGCTCATGTCTTTCAGTGCTCTGTCAAACTCTTCACGCAGTATCGTATCTCCCATTTCATCTTCATCTACATCCTCTTCCATTTCCATAATATTGTCCTCAAGTACATCGCCCTTGTATAGACCCTCTATATACTCCTTCCACCTTTCTGCTTTCCCTTCTTTGCTTAGAACTGGATTCCCATCTGAGCTTTTGATATTCATACAAGTGGTTCTCTTTTCTCCAAAGGTCTCTTTAATTTTCTTGTAGGCAGTATCTATCTTACCGCTAGTGAGATAAGCCTCTACATTCTTACATTTATCCTCTATCCATCCCTGCTCAGCCATATTGCACTTCCTGTCGATCTCATTTTTGAGACGTTTGTATTCCTTTTTGCCTGCTTCATTTACTGCATTTTTGTATTTTCTCCTTTCATCAATTAAATTCAATATTTCTTCTGTTACCCAAGGATTTCTACTAGCCCTCGTCTTTTTACCTACTTGATCCTCTGTTGCCTTCACTACTTTATTCCTCAAAGCTACCCATTCTTCTTCTACTGTATTTCTTTCCCCCATTCCTGCCATTTGTTCCCTTACGCTCTCCCTGAAACTCTGTACAACCCCTGGTTTAGTCAATTTATCCAGGTCCCGCCTCCTTAAATTCCCACCTTTTTGCAGTTTCTTCAGTTTTAGTCTACAGTTCATAACCAATAAGTTGTGGTCAGAGTCCACATCTGCCCCTGGAAATGTCTTACAATTTAAAACGTGGTTCCTAAATCTCTGTCTTACCATTATATAATCTATCTGATACCTTCTAGTATCTCCAGGATTCTTCCATGTATACAACCTTCTTTTATGATTCTTGAACCAAGTGTTAGCTATGATTAAGTTGTGCTCTGTGCAAAATTCTACCAGGCGGCTTCCTCTTTCATTTCTTAGCCCCAATCCATATTCACCTACTACGTTTCCTTCTCTCCCTTTTCCTACTACCGAATTCCAGTCACCCATGACTATTAAATTTTTGTCTCCCTTCACTATCTGAATAATTTCTTTTATTTCATCATACATTTCTTCAATTTCTTCGTCATCTGCAGAGCTAGTTGGCATATAAACTTGTACTACTGAAGTATGCGTGGGCTTCGTGTCTATCTTGGCCACAATAATGCGTTCACTACGCTGTTTGTAGTAGCTTACCCGCATTCCTATTTTTTTATTCATAATTAAACCTACTCCAGCATTACCCCTATTTGACTTTGTATTTATAAACCTGTATTCGCCTGACCAAAAGTCTTGTTCCTCCTGCCACCGAACTTCACTAATTCCCACTATATCCAACTTTAACCTATCCATTTCCCTTTTTAAATTTTGTAACCTACCTGCCCGATTAAGGGATCTGACATTGCACGTTCCGATCCGTAGAACGCCAGTACTATGAAAAATATTTAAGAGTAAGGTGCCCCAATAGTAAAAGTGTGCTGGTGTCGTAAGTATGTTCTAGTTTGTGCGAAAAATTACAATTCGCTGCGAGAAAAACAAACTTCTTCGTTTGCACTGAAACGGCAGCAGGTACATTCCTGTATCAGTGCCAGAATAAATTTCGTCTGCACATGTATAAAATGTTCTAGGTCGGAAAAGAAAACTCCTAAAATAACTAGTTTGTTAATTTTCTTTTACACTGTATAGGCGGCTGAGACAAAGTTACTTTTTAATTCTTTTCAAATGTGTCAATCTGCTCTGTGCTTTTAATTACCAGTGCCACTTATTTTGTGTTAGCAGACGATCAACATATTTCAGACATTTACTGGCATTTGCATATTTTATGCTTAATTTGTAAATTGTTGACAATAACAACTCAACCCTTGGTGAGAGGGCTCTTATATGTACATAACATCAAATATTACAGATGTAAGGTGTCAGGCAAATCCAACACCTTCCATGAAAACACTGACATGATAAGCAAATCCAGTAGTATGTCACATAGCTCCGAATAAATCGTGACATTAAATTAACCAAAGTAATACGAGTAACGAGTGAGCAAATGGAATACCACAGACTAACACAAGAATGCCTAAATGCATGTCATACCTTCCCACCGTGAGACAGCGCAGTTCCGAGGGGAGAAACGAGAACAGAAGCCGAGAGCAGAACCGTGTTAAGCTAGAAGGCCCTACGATAAGGGACGGACACCAACGGCGCCATCTAACCACCAGGACCACCCCCCAGCCCATGTTAAAAGCTAGAGCCCTCCAGAAGAACAGTATAGATCTTACGATAACACTAAAAGGGCCACACCAGCCGCAAGTTTTAGCGTGAGACTTTTTGCGTCTCTGTTACGTTGCAAACGTGAAAACATTGCCCCACCGCGAAAAGTAACCGCCAGGACCAACTCCCAGCCCATGTTAAAAGATAGAGCCCTCCAGAAGAACAGTATAGATCTTACAATAACACTAAAAGGGCCACACCAGCTGCAAGTTTCAGCGTGAGGCTTTTTCGCATCTCTGTTACGTTGCAATCTTTAAAAACATTGCCCCACCACGAAAAGTATAACGTTTCTCATTGGATAGACAGAATTTTTGTAGGCGGAGCTTAAGGCTAACATTGAGACCCTGTGTGGTCAGATGAAAACCGGCCACCACCCCCTGACAAACACCGACAAGGTAATGAACGCACGCAATGCCGCATTTTTGAACGCATAGGGCTTCACTCAGAACTGCAGATGTCTCATCTGTTACATCCCCTTTTTACGTAATACTAATGTCGATCGTCAATTGAAGCTCATGGTATTCACATTTGCTACGTAAGTTAAAATCTGAAACGTGATGATTTTTCTGTTGTATAATTATTGAGAAGCCACATCAGCCACTGTAATTTACGACAAGTTAGATAAGTAATTAAAGATAATTGAGGGTCACTGTAGACCATTTTGATAGTTTTCTCTTTTGTGAAACTTAATTTAAACCTAGATTATAGATGTGATATGGCATAGGTCATCCTTCGATCAATTGTAGAACTTGGAAACCCACTCAGGGAATATTCGTTCACATTTTTGTTGAACACAGTTGGTTTTTATCATCCTGTATTAAAATATTTCCTTTTATCAATAGTGCAATTTATAAACAATGTTTTGTGAGTAGAATAAAATTTCCAATGGTAAACGTAACTGCTTTTACGACGTTATTTTACCAGCTAACTAAAAATAGGAAAGCCTTGAACCCCTTCCACTAAATTTAGTTAGTATTAAGATTCTTTTACAGGGAGTGCAGTGGAGCTGACGCTGAAATCATTAAGTATTTGGTTATATCATCGCTAGTCTCACTGAACTCTTCTGAACTCTACATGTCATGTGTGGTCTGGCGTCCCCTTACCAGCAACAGGTCCCAGGTTCAAACTAGTCAATTCCCTAAAAAACACACACAGAGCGTCGTTGCGTGAGAGTGGTAGGGAGACATGACATAGAACAACAGACACCACGCAGAATGTTAGAGAATGGCGACCCTGCCAGGATGGTAAAATACCATGATTGAAGGTCGACCACATGCCTAACTAGGTCAGAAAAACATCCTGTTGAAAAATTTTCGTAAAAAAAAATAATTTTTTTTCGTAAAGTTATACATAGTCGAAAACAGTAGCTGCAGCGATAGATAGTAAGAAAGTATTCAATAGAACGTGAGACATTCTAGGTGAGACAATAGCATAATTAAGTTATGAATTTTAATATTGTTAGAACTAAGTTTTCTCTCCAATGCAGGCGCACAGGTGGCGGATACATCGTTGACATGTTGGTTCTGACCCAACAAGTAAGTGAATGGATTGTCAAGTCGTGTGTGCAGAAAGTTTATGAAACACATGAGATTGTATGAGCGCATGTTGACGCGAAGTAGGGCGCGTAAATTGCTTTTAAAACAGAAAATAAGGGATTCGGAAAGATTAGCAATGGCAGATCGAGACCTTGACCGAATTGAGGTAGAGACACATCATGAAGATGGACAGAGAATAGAGGACAGTACAACAGACGATGCAGTATCGCGAGAAATAGGACAGATAACGCACCATAACGAGGATAATGTACGCCAAGGCACAGAAAACCTAGGTCAGCATACTACAGAGGAACAGGAAAGTAGAGAGACAGCCAATGAGGATTCTAACTTGCGTCTTGAATACGTAGAACCCATAGTACAAGTAATCAGAGCTCCCTCACCACAGAGTACAAGGAATTCGAGCAGAAACGTGTCACCGCACAGTTCAATGCAATTGATTGCAAACCAACACTTGGGCGAAAACACAGAGCGTAGGACGTCGGAAGAAAACGCAGTAGGACCCACCAATCTGGCAGAATGATTACAATTAATGACGGAAACCATGACAAGAGAAAATAAAGAAATTGCGAACCAAATTAAAATTCAGAATGCAGAAACGACGAAACAAATTGCAGAAACCACGAGACAAATGCGTGAGATTAAAGAAAAAAACAAAAAAATTCAGTTACACCTAAGTCATATTGAAGACGAGGCAAAAGAATCTCGAGAAGTGATAGGAAACTTAGTAACAGGTCACAATCAATTGAGAACAGACATGGACAAGGTACAAGCGGACGTAGAAACATTGCGTAATGACACTCAGGACGAGATCAAAACATTACGTAACAACACCCAGGGAGAAGTCAAGAAACTAGAGAAACAGATAAAAGTAATTACTAGACAAGGAGCAGGTACAGCGCGTGAAATTGTCGAAAACAGTGTTACACAAACGTATCACAAAAGCAGCGCTGAAAAGATATGATAACCGCATAGTCAAAATAGAAACGCAAACGAAGCGACAATTTCAGAAATTGCGAACAGAGTTGTTGCAAACCATTGAAGAGCGTAGTGCACAGGATCGAACAAGCACTGAGTCTGCAACCACATCCGTATCTGTAACAGCACCGGAAAAACAAGCAATTAACGAAGATATCGTGCATTTTCGATTCCAATCACAGGCGGAAAGTAACATACGTGAAATCAGATAGCCTGCACAGCAACAAACACGTTTCGAAATTCTTGATGAACAAACGGCACCACAAACACATGCAGAACCACAAATGTATGTTTCAAGACAGTTTGGTTCGTGCAATGAAGCGGCAAGGTTAGCCAGACAATATACCGAACCAATACCTGACAATGGAAAGCCAGGTCGCGAAGAGTACAGTGCAATGCATTCAGCTACACGTTCACAACCGATGGAAGAAAATTATTGCGTACCACTCCAACGATACTACGCAAGGGTACGCGAAAGTTACAGTGGACAATATCCAATGGATCTACCACAACCGGAAAGAACGACGGGAGAAATGATCAGAAACAAAAGTGGCGAAGAATCGCGAATTTCAAATGGAGCTATGACGAAGTACGACAACGATCATTTCCTCACAGTCACGAAATTTCAACACTTTTGAGAATCACGAACTTTTATTGATCAATTCCGAATAGGATTACCAGAACACTGGACGCTAGCACACAAATTAGACTTTATATGTGCACACATGTCAGGAACAGTCGCAGAAACCACGCAGAATGTTGCAGCGACATGCCGATCGTACGAAGATTTCAGAGAGAAGTTTCTCACACGATATTGGTTCAGCGAAGCACAGAACAGAGTGAAGTACGAATTATTACAGAACCCATATTTTGAAAATTCAGGAGAGAAGAGCCCCCTGAAATTTTTCGAATTAATGGCAAAGAAAAATCAATGCTTAGATGTACCATACAGTGACAGAGAGTTGATTAAATTATGCGCGATGAAGTTACCATTGAAATACCAGCAATCATTAGTAGGTCGCGGAGGCAAAGACGTCGAAGCATTTAAAGGTATTCTAAGGGAACTAGAGTTCATATTTTCGGAAGATAACGCAAGAAAAAGACGAAGCGCACGTGAAAACGAAAGCAAAAAGCAATGGAATCCACAAGACACAGTACGAAGAAACAATAATTACGAACCACGTGATAACTTCGCACCAAGAAACGACAATAGATTTCATCAAAGAACGGGTTATGGATTTAGAAGAGAATATGGCAACAACTATTATTCACTCAGGAACGGCAACAACTATTACAGAGGATAACGACAACCGGAACGGGTACTGGAGAACCAATAGACCGACAAATTATCAACAAAGAAACCACTATCAACAAGCTGAACAAGAAAAGAGAATACAGATAGAAGAGGTGGAGGTAAGACCACCAAACTCCGAAAAACGTTCGAATTGACAGCTAAGCGCCCATGCCAAAGGGAATGACGCGCCGACCCCGGACAATTGCAGCACCTTGAACAGAGAAGTAAATACCTTATCACGAGAAGAGAAGAAGGAAGAAACAAATCCGCAGGGACCAGATGAAAACGAAGACAGGAAAATAACAATATCGTGTTGGGACGAAATTAATTGGGAGAATACTGACGAGGAAGATGAATTACCAGAGGCATGCACAACGAATGTAGGAGGAAAGGACGAAGTAATGAGTATTGCAGAGCTATTTGAGATGGAAACCAGGGAAAGCGACTTCAATGAGGATAATGCGCAGTCGACAGATGTTGAAAATAAGTTACTAGTGGGCACACAACCCAACGTATATAATGAAGGAAGTTATGAAGCGATAATTAGAGCATTTAGATGCGATTATGTGGAAGTAGCGACGAAGAAGGAGAAGATAGACGAGGATGAGGAAAAAGTAGAGGATGTTGAAGAAAGCATAAATGAAGGAAGAAATAGAGAAGAGGAAATAAAGAGAGAGAAGTAGCAGTCGAAGCTTATCAGAAAGTTCGAATTCACAAGGGAAATTCCTGAAAAGACTGATGTAAGATTCAGTGGAGCATTCGTTGATGCAAGAAGAAGAAGAAGAACAGAACCAACCCTTTCAAATTCAACCAATTGTGAAGGCCATGGTAAAGCATATCCCAGTTAATATTGTAATTGATAGCGGAAGTGAACTGACTGCGATCTCCGAAAATTTATTCATGCAGTGTAATGCCAATGAGGAATTGCCAGTTCAAAAAACACGTAAGATTAAAGTAAGAAGTCCTATTACAAACAATGCTGCGGAAGTTACGAGACAAACAAGGTTAACTCTTTCGTGTCAAGGTCAAAAGTTCGAAGCCAACTTCGTGATTATACCTAAAGTAACTGTAGATTTGATTATAGGTGCAGATTTTTTAAATGAGAGACGAGCGATAATAGATATGGGGAAAGGTAGCGTAACATTCGGGAATGTCACACTTCTCTTTGAGCAAAAGCTAAAATTAGAAGAAATACCAGTTACAGACAAACAATTAAGAATGATGCGATATAAAGAGGATGAAGAATTAGAATGGTATGCACAAAAGCGGCAATCGCCTCAACTCGTGTTAGAAGTCCGTAAAGAAATCGACGAAAAATTGCAAGAAGTTCAAGGTATTTCGGAACACAGTAAAAGAGAATTAGATGGTATTTTACGAGATAAAGCAGAGGTATTTTTACCTAAGACTGGCAGTATTAAACACTTTCAGTACAAGTTTGAAGTAAAACAGCACAAACCATTCAGAGTGCCACCCTATACAATCCTATTAAGCTACAGGAACAAAGTATTCCAGGAGATATCTAAAATGTTAGATGATGATATTATTGAACCAGCTACCTCCACATATAACAGCCCACTCCATATTGTACAAAAACGAGATGGGAGCCTCAGGTTAGTGCTTGATTCCAGACAGATCAACACAATCATAATAGGTGAGACAGATCACCCAGAAAAATTAGAGGAATTGATACAAAACTTCCACGATGCTAAGATATTTTCATCAATTGATTTACGGAGTAGTTTCTGGCAAATAGAATTGGCCCCAGAATGTAGAAAATTTACAGCATTTATCGCATTCGGTAGATGTTACCAGTTTAAACGATTGCCATTTGGTTTAAACATATCATCAGCAGCGTTTATTAGGGGATTTAATACTGTACTCAGTCCTGAAATTTTACAAAAAATTACTTGTTATGTTGATGATGTGATTATAGCAGAACCCTCTTGGGAACATCACAACGACACATTAAATCAGTTTTTAGACCGAGCGAGGTGGCGCAGTGGTTAGCACACTGGACTCGCATTCGGGAGGACGACGGTTCAATCCCGTCTCCGGCCATCCTGATTTAGGTTTTCCGTGATTTCCCTAAATCGCTTCAGGCAAATGCCGGGATGGTTCCTTTGAGAGGGCACGGCCGATTTCCTTCCCCATCCTTCCTTCACCCCGAGCTTGCGCTCCGTCTCTAATGACCTCGTTGTCGACGGGACGTTAAACACTAATCTCCTCCTCCTCTTAAATCAGTTTTTACAGATCATGAAAGAGCATGGGGTCACAGTAAATATAACAAAATCCAAATTTGGAAGGCGAGAGGTCATATTTCTAGGACACATAATTTCAGAGAAAGGGGTAATGCCCGACCCAGAAAAACTAACGGAAATCAAAGAATTCTGTACTCCATATAATAAGAAAACTCTCAGAGGATTTCTAGGTCTCACCGGATTATATAAAAAAATTTATTTGGATCGACTCTCTCGCAACACCACGCCTATGTGCATTGACTGGAAAAAACACGCCATGGGTATGGGATTAACAAGCCAATGAAGAATTTTTAAAAGTGAAAAACTCACTAACAACAACACCGATTTTAGCACATCCTGGTCTAACACAAAATTTTTGTATGGCCACTGATAGCGCGAAAACGGGTTTAGGAGTTGTTTTATTCCAAGAATACGTACAGGCAGGGCTAAGACCATATAGAACAATTGCATTTGCCAGTCGGGTACTCACAAAAAGCGAGAAAAACTATTCAGTCCCGGAGCTGGAAGCATTGGCCATTGTATGGGGCTTCCAACGTTTTCGATACTTCCTATTCGGAAGAAGAACAAAAGTATACACTGACCACAAAGCGTTAGAATTTCTGTTATCCGCCAAACTAACTCATGGGAGGTTAGCCAGATGGATGTTAATACTACAAGAATTTGACTTCACTATTACACACATACCAGGACCAGCGAATGTATTAGCAGATGCTTTATCACGATGTCCACAGGGTGCATCCAATACCATAGGTTTGTAAGCAGCAGAAGACCAGTTTACAATGTACTATATGAAACAAGTACCTTTCGAAAACTACATTACGACAGCATTGAAAAACATAGGCAATCCTATTGTAAGCTATTCGTCTGCGAAGTATTACAACGAAAAACGACCGCTTTCAGCGACACATAACGATGACTTTCACGCAGACAAAGCCAGTAAACCACGAGATTCTGCACTCACAGCTCCATTCCATTATGGGACCTCCACAACAGCAACACACACTTGGAAAGCCAGCAAGCAACGACGAACGAAGCTGTACATCAAATACTTGCCCACATCCATCTCGATCAAGTTCATCACCTTCGTGCAAAAACATTCGCCAACCTCATGCTTAAACATTCATAGGATTGTGTGAATGTGTGAGATCAAATTATGTGATGTAGGAATTGTGCAAAAGAAACGTGTGAAAAACTAAATAAGTTAAGCATACCAGACAGCTAATAAACTACAAAATAACAGTCATCGACTATGGACTTAAGTAAAAAATAGACTATCGATAAAAATAAGTAATTAGTTCTGAAATGGACAGTATATAAAGAACAAAAGTAAGGCATAATAAACACTAAAACTATATGCCACTTATTTTCTCCACATAAAAATAAAAGAATAACTATATTTTACTTATTTTCTCCTTATAAAAACAAAGAATAAAAAATTATCTTGTTGGATGTTTTCCTTTTTTTTAAACATTTGTACCATTTGTTAGGATATCTCAATACTTGTGTATGTATATTTGTTTGTCAAAGCAATTCTTGGAAATAATTCTTATTTGTTAGTGTAACAAAGTTGAAATGAGCGTCTACAAACAAAAACATTTTACTTGTACATGATATTTAGAAAATGTGTTAGGAATAGATTTTACTTAATTACTACATTTATAAAAAAAAAATATTTCTAAGAAAATCGATGTGAAAGACTCCTCACTTTCGATAACAAACTTCTTAAAAAACAAACTTCACACTTAAATAAAGAAAGAAAATAATTAAAAATTAATAATAATAATAATAGCATAAAAATATTCTTCTCTTGTCAATATAAACATATTTTTGAGAATAATGTGGAAGAATATAAAAATATAAATTAGTAATACAAACTAGCATAGAACCAGAATAACATGGCTGAACAGTAGGCAACAAAATTTAGATAAAGGAATAATTTTTGACTGACTTAACCAACGATTCAATCATTGCCTAACTTCAGTGCAAAAATTAAGTTCAAAGGGTGGTGATATGTAAGGTGTCAGACAAATCCAACACCTTTCATGAAAACCCTGACATGATAAGCAAATCCAGCAGTATGTCACATAGCTCCGAATAAATCGTGACACTAAATTAACCAAAGTAATATGAGTAACGAGTGAGCAAATGGAATACCACAGACTAACACAAGAATGCCTAAATGCATGTCATACCTTCCCACCGTGAGACAGACGCAGTTCCGAGGGGAGAAACAAGAACAGAAGCCGAGAGCAGAACCGTGTTAAGCTAGAAGGCCCTACGATAAGGGACGGACACCCACGTCGTCAGCTAACAACCAGGACCACCCCCAGCCCATGTTAAAAGCTAGAGCCCTCCAGAAGAACAGTATAGATCTTACGTTAATACTAAAAGGGCCACACCAGCCGCAAGTTTTAGCGTGAGACTTTTTCGCGTCTCTGTTACGTTGCAAACGTTAAAAACATTGCCCCACCACGAAAAGTAACCGCCAGGACCGCCTCCCAGCCCATTTAAAAGATAGAGCCCTCCAGAAGAACAGTATAGATCTTACAATAACACTAAAAGGGCCACACCAGCTGCAAGTTTTAGCGTGAGGCTGTTTCGCATCTCTGTTACGTTGCAAACTTTAAAAACATTGCCCCACCACGAAAAGTATAACGTTTCTCATTGGATAGACAGAATTTTTGTAGGCGGAGCATAAGGTTAACATTGAGACCCTGTTTGGTCATATGAAAACACAGACAGATAGTTTTTTTTTGAACCAACTTCGGTAAATTGTAGTAAGGAAAAGTTAGGAGAGAGTTGCTTCCGAGACGGCGAGCTGTATGGAGCTGCATCGGCCGCCGCCCCCTGACGAACACCGACAAGGTAATGAACGCACGCGATGCCGCATTTTTGAGTGCATAAGGCTTCACTCAGAACTGCAGAAGTCTCATCTCTTACATCCCCTTTTTACGTAATACTAATGTCGATCGTCAATTGAAGCTCATGGTATTCACATTTGCTACGCAAGTTAAAATCTGAAACGCGATGGTTTTTCTGTTATATAATTATTGAGAAGCCACATCAGCCACTGTAA
Organism: Schistocerca cancellata; assembly: GCF_023864275.1. Taxonomy (NCBI): domain Eukaryota; kingdom Metazoa; phylum Arthropoda; class Insecta; order Orthoptera; family Acrididae; genus Schistocerca; species Schistocerca cancellata. Next base: position 356,120,493 of record NC_064634.1, on the reverse strand, counting down.
TTTACGACAAGTTAGATAAGTAATTAAAGATAATTGAGGGTCACTGTAGACCATTTTGATAGTTTTCTCTTTTGTGAAACTTAATTTAAACCTAGATTATAGATGTGATATGGCATAGGTCATCCTTTGATCCATTGTAGAACTTGGAAACCCACTCAGGGAATATTCGTTCACATTTTTGTTGAACACAGTTGGTTTTTATCATCCTGTATTAAAATATTTCCTTTTATCAATAGTGCAATTTATAAACAATGTTTTATGAATAGAATAAAATTTCCAGTGGTAAACGTAACTGCTTTTTCGACGTTATTTTACCAGCTAACTAAAAATAGGAAAGCCTTGAACCCATTCCACTAAATTTAGTTAGTATTAAGATTCTTTTACAGGGAGTGCAGTGGAGCTGACGCTGAAATCATTAAGTATTTGGTTATATCATCGCTAGTCTCACTGAACTCTTCTGAACTCTACATGTCATGTGTGGTCTGGCGTCTCCTTACCAGCAACAGGTCCCTAGTTCAAACTAATCAATTCCCTAAAAAACACCCTCAGAGCGTCGTTGCGCGGATGTGGTAGGGAGACACGACATAGAACAACAGACACCACGCAGAATGTTAGACAGACGTAACATCAAATATTACAGAACATACTTTTCTTAAATTAATAAGAAAGTCCCAAAATCCCTTGAAAAGCGATGGAAAAAAAGAACAGAAATAGTACGACGCTAATCAGAGCATTAACTATAGTTTCCTCCCTAACCTAACAGCCTACGCTCAACGCCAATTCTGACATTCGCAATGATGGATTCTTCTTTCCTATTCACACACTGTAAAGAACAACTGCAGTTATGTTTTTACCTTATATTTGATTAGAACAAATACGACGCGTTTTCGAGAAATCCTCGATATTTGAAGCAGCACTTATTCATAGGGCATACATTGTAGTTTAAAACCTATGAAATATGAGCTTCAGCTAAAATGGCGAAATCCAGTTTGGCTTCTGTTGTGGATTGGCAGGAGAGCCAACACCGTATTATTAGAGGAAGCCGAAAGGCACGCGTTTTAGCACACGCAGGCAAAAGTGAGGTCTGGAACAGGACAAGGATATTAGACTTTAGAAAAACGGACGTAGCTGGTGGAATACTTAACTTTAATCCATTAATGATGAGCGTCGCTCTTGACTGTACATGACTCAGTATGCTAGGTGGTAGCAAACGACGTAGCTGAAGGCTATGCTAACTATCGTCTCGGCAAATGAGAGCGTATTTTGTCAGTGAACCATCGCTAGCAAAGTCGGTTGTACAACTGGGGCGAGTGCTAGGAAGTCTCTCTAGACCTGCCGTGTGGCGGCGCTCGGTCTGCAATCACTGATAGTGGCGACACGCGGGTCCGACGTATACTAACGGACCGCAGCCGATTTAAAGGCTACCACCTAGCAAGTGTGGTGTCTGGCGGTGACACCACAGCTTTTTGCACTTTCTGAGCTCGATACGCCCACGAAAGTCAACAGACATCCCTAACGGTCGAAACTGGACATCTGCACGTCATAGTGACGTCACAGAGAAGCATCACCGATGTGCGTAATGCCACACAGAGTCTGCAGTTCCCTGATAACAGCGCACCCAGATGAAAAGCAAAGGGGAATAGGCACTAGGGTGGGCAGCGAAATACGGAAACGTAAATTACAATGTCTTTGTTCCCTCCCTGTATCCTTCTCTGTAATAGATGTAATCTTAACCTGGAGATTTTATAACCTACAGAGGATGTATCTACATCTACATCTATACTCTGCAAACCACCGTGAGATGCATGGCAGAGGATACGTTCCACTGTAACAGCTGTTTAGAGTTTCTTTCCGTTGGAGTGCGGGAAGAATGATTGTCTGAATGCCTCTGTGCTTGAATTAATTATTATGATGTTATCCTCACGATTCCTATCTGAGCGACAAGTAGGGGATCGTAATATATTCCTAAGATCATCATTTAAAGCCAGTTCTTGAAACTTTGTTAACAGACTTTACGTCTATCGTCAAGATTATTCCAGCTGTTACTTCAGTGTCTCTGTGACACTCTTCCACGGATCAAACGAACCTGCGAGCATTTGTGCTGCCCGTCTCTGCATACGTTCAATATCCCCTGTTAGTCCTATCTGGAACGGGTCCCACACACCTGAGCAATATTTTATAATGGGTCGCACGAATGATTTGTAAGCGATCTCTTATGTAGGTTGACTGCACTTCCCCAGTATTCTACCAGTAAACCGAAGTCTATCACCTGCCTTACCCACAACTGAACCTATGTGATCATTCGATTTCATGTCCCTAAAAAGTAGGTATTTGCGTGAGATGGTCGATTCCGACAGTGACTCACTGATATTATAGTCATAGGATACTACGTTTTCTCGTTTGGTGAAGAGCACAGTTTTACATTTCTGAATATTTAAAACAAGTTGCCAGTCTCTTCACTACTGTGAAACATTATCAAGATCTAACATATTTAAGCAGCTTCTTACACACAGTGCTTCATTATACATAACTGCACCATCTGCAAAAAGTCTCAGGTTACTATTGACACTGTGTGCAGAGTCATTAATATACAACATGAATAGAAAGGGTTCCAAAACATCTCTCTGGGGCATGCCTGAAGTTACTTCTACATCTTACGATCACTCTCCATCCAAGATAACGAGATACGTCCTTCCTACCAAAAAGTCCTCAATCCAATCACAAATTACACTTGACACCCCATATGATCGTACTTTTGACAACAAGCATAGGTGTGGTACTGAGTCAAACGCTTTTCGGTAATCAAGGAATATTGCATCTACCTGACTGCCTTGATCCATAGCTTTCAGTATATCATGTGAGAAAAGTGCGAGTTGGTTTTGATATGATCGATGTTTTCGGAATCCATGCTAGTTGACATTGAAGAGGTCATTCTGTTCAAGATACCTCATTATATTTGAGCTCAGAATATGTTCTAAGATTCTATAACATATCGATGTCAAGGATATTGGACGGTAGTTTTGTGGATCGCTTCTATTAAGGTTCTGGTAGATGAGTGTGACCTGTGTTTTTTTCCAAGAGCAGGGCACGGTGTTTTGTTCGAAGAATCTACGACAGATTATAGTTAGAAAAGGGGCTAACGCAGCCGCAAAGTCGATATAGAATCCGACAAGGATTCCATCGGGCACTGGAGCTTTTTTCAATTTTAATGATTTCAGCTGTTTCTCAACACCAGTGACCCTAATACTTACTTCATTCATCTTTTCAGTGGTACGAGAATGAAATTGGAGCAATTCTTCTGGATTTTTCTTTGTAAAGGAACATTTCAAAATGGACTTACGCGTTTCAGATTTTGTTTTGCTACCCTCAATTTCAGTTCCTGTCGCATACGCTAGGAATGAACACTAACTTTGGTGCCACTAATAGCCTTTACATATGACCAGAATTTCTTTGGGTTTTGTGAAATATCATTTGACAATATTTTGCTACGGTAGTCATTGCTCTCTCGACATCCAAACGTGCTTCATTCAGCACCTCTCTACCTATAGCCCTATGCTTTATTTTACATCAACTATGTTCGTGAATTCCTAACGGACCAAACTGCTGAGATCATCGGTCCCTAAACTTACACACTGCTTAAACTAACTTAAGCTAACTTACGCTAAGAACAACACACACACAGCCATGCCCAAGGGAAGACTCGAACCTCCGGCGGGAGGGGCCGCGCAATCCGTTACATGGCGTCATAGACTGCGCCGCCACTCCGCACGGCCTCAAATTATGCAGTAATCTTCGTTTCTTTAGAAGTTTATTTACGGTCACAGTATGGCATGGTAGATTCCTCCCATTATGAACTGTTCTACTGGGTACATATACACTGAAGAGCCGAAGAAACTGGTACACCTGCCTAATATCGTGTAGAACCCCTGCGAGCAGGCAGAAGTGCCGTAACACGGCGTGGCAAGGGCTCAAGTAATGTCTGAAGTAGTGCTGGCGGGAACTGACTTCACAAATCCTACAGGGATGTCCATAAATCCATAAGAGTACGGGGGAGTGGAGATCTCTTCTGAACAGGAAGTTGCAAGGCGTCCCAGTAATGTTGATATCTTGGGAGTCTGGTGGCCAGCGGAAGTGTTTAACCTCAGAAGAGCGTTCCTGGAGCCACTCTGTAGCAATTCTGGACTCATGGGGTGTCGCAATGTCCTGCTGGAATTGCCCAAGTCCGTCGGAATGCACAATGGACATGAATGGGTGCAGGTGATCAGACAGGATGCTTATGTACGAGTCACCTGTCGGAGTCGTATCTAGACGTATCAGAGGTACCATGTCACTCCAATTGCACACGCTCCAGCAATTACAGAGCCTCCACCAACTTGAACAGTCCGCTGCTGAAATGCAGGGTCCATTGATTCATAAGGTTGTCTCCATACCCATACACGTCTATCCGCTCGATACAATTTGAAACGAGACTCGTCCGACCAGCCAACATGTTTCCAGTTATCAACAGTCCAACGTCGATGTTGACGGGCCCAGGCGAGGCGTAAAGCTTCGTGTCGTGCAGTCATCAAGGGTACACGAGTAGGCCTTCGGCTCTGAGAGCCCTTATAGATGATGTCCCGTTGAATGGTTCGCACGTTGACACTTGCTGATGGCCCAGCATTGAAATCTGCAGCAATTTGCAGATTATTCCCTGGTGCGTGTGACTGGCACACAACTAATAAAAACGAGGAAAGAGACAGCCACTGTGAGAAAAAATAAATATTGAGTAACAGTTCTGTAGGGTCTACATCAATCGTTAAATTAACAACATACATTAAAAATATGACGCTGATTCAGATATCATGGCTCTCATGGTCACTGACCAAACAAAGGATGAACTAGATACCTTGAGATGCCTTAGCTTAATTTATAGAAACAGTCAAGCAGGATACCTGGCAACACACGCATAACCTTAAAAACCTTTCCCACACTCGACTAGCCGTTATCAAGAGCCCATGAATACGCATAGCGTCGTCATATCGCGGACCTTGTGCTTATGTATTAATCACGATCGATTAAAACAACACGCACATCGTATCAGAATCGTACTATCTCCTCTGTAAGACAGTAGTGAAGACTAAGACCTAAATCACGTGTTGTTTCTTTTTTAGCTGAATGTATTGGAAGAACTTACCAACAACATTGTCTTACATATCTTCTTACTATACGTGAAAATAGCTATATAAGCGACGTTCATGAAAGGCGGGGCAATAATTTTAATGTTAGAATCAGAGTGAAATCACGTTTGCAAGCTCGAAGGACAAGCGAGTGAAGAGGCTCCGTGATTGGCACATTGGACTTACACTCGGAAATAGCGGTGTTCAGTTCCGTATTTGTCTTTGGTTTCTCTAAATCAGATATGGAGAATTCCCGGATAAGTCTTTTGAAAAGGAAACGATTCATTTCTTTCTCCAATCTGAACCTATTCGAACTAATGCCACATGGGTCGCTGGATCAGTGAAGTCTAACGTTACTTCTTTCCTTAAGGACAGATGAGACGAACATCGGCATCAAATATAGTTATGGCAACCAGATTCAAATGGTTCAAATGGCTCTGAGCACTATGGGACTCAACTGCTGAGGTCATTAGTCCCCTAGAACTTAGAACTAGTTAAACCTAACTAACCTAAGGACATCACAAACATCCATGCCCGAGGCAGGATTCGAAACCTGCGACCGTAGCGGTCTTGCGGTTCCAGACTGCAGCGCTTTTAACCGCACGGCCACTTCGGCCGGCTATGGCAACCAGAAAAATTAAAAATTTCCAAGCAGTTTCTGAATATAGGACACGGAAAGTACTATAAATTCATGCCTAGCTACTAATTCCTCTTTCTGGGATTATGTTATGAAAGACACAGGATATCCTTCGATCGCCCACCAGACTCAGCTCCTCATGTAACCGAAAACTTTAGAGAAAACTTCAGTTCCCCAGTCACACTGTAATCATCGGCGAAGACTTAGTCATCCAACAGTTAATTGGGAAAATCACAGTTTTGTTAGTGATGGACGTGATAAGTCAGCCTGTGAAACGTTACTAAATGCCTTCTCTGAAAAAAACCTAAAACAGAAAGTTAAGAGCCCCACTCATGATCGAAATATATTGGCGCTAATGGCAACAAACAGACCTGACATCTCTGAGGAAACTACTATCAGTGGCCATGACGCAGTTGTGGCAACAATCACAACCAAAGTACAAAGAACAACTAAAACAAGTAGAAAGATATATATGTTCAGTAAACTAGATAAGAAACCAGTAGCGTCATATCTGAGTGACGAACTTGCAACTTTCAGCACAGGGTACGAGCATGTAGAGGAGCTGTTGCTCAAGTTTAAAAGAATAATTGACCAAACACTGGATATACACTGAAGCGCCAAAGAAACCGGTATAGGCATGGGTGTTCAAATACAGAGATATGTAAACAGGAAGAATACGGCGATGCGGTCAGCAATGCCTATACAGGGTGTTACAAAAAGGTACGTCCAAACTTTCAGGGAACATTCCTCACACACAAAGAAATAAAATATGTTATGTGGACATGTGTCCGGAAACGCTTACTTTCCATGTTAGAGCTCATTTTATTACTTCTCTTCAAATCACATTAATCATGGAATGGAAACACACAGCAACAGAATGTACCAGCGTGACTTCAAACACTTTGTTACAGGAAATGTTCAAATTTCCTCCGTTAGCGAGGATACATGCATCCATCCTCCGTCGCATGGAAACGCTGATGTAGCCCTGGAGAATGGCGTATTGTATCACAGCCGTCCACAATACGAGCACGAAGAGTCTCTACATTTGGTACCGGGGTTGCGTAGACAAGAGCTTTCAAATGCCTCCATGAATGAAAGTCAAGAGGGTTGAGGTGAGGAGAGCGTGGAGGCCATGGAATTGGTCCGCCTCTACCAATCCATCGGTCACCGAATCTGTTGTTGAGAAGCGTACGAACACTTCGACTGAAATGTGCAGGAGCTCCATCGTGCATGAACCACATGTTGTGTCGTACTTGTGAAGGCACATGTTCTAGCAGCACAGGTAGAGTATCCCGTATGAAATCATGATAACGTGCTCCATTGAGCGTAGGTGAAGAACATGGGGCCCAATCAAGACATCACCAACAATGCCTGTCCAAACGTTCACAGAAAATCTGTGTTGATGACGTGATTGTACAATTGCGTGCGGATTCTCGTCAGCCCACACATGTTGATTGTGTAAATTTACAATCTGATCACGTTGGAATGAAGCCTCATCCGTAAAGAGAACATTTGCACTGAAATGAGGATTGACACATTGTTGGATGAACCATTCTCAGAAGTGTACCCGTGGATGCCAATCAGCTGCTGATAGTGCCTGCACACGCTGTACATGGTACGGAAACAACTGGTTCTCCCGTAGCACTCTCCATACAGCGACGTGGTCAACATTACCTTGTACAGCATCAACTTCTCTGACGCTGACATTAGGATTATCGTCAACTGCACGAAGAATTGCCTCGTCCATTGCAGGTGTCCTCGTCGTTCTAGGTCTTCCCCAGTCGCGAGCCATAGGCTGGAATGTTCCGTGCTCCCTAAGACGCCGATCAATTGGTTCCAACGTCTTCCTATCGGGACACCTGGAAATCTGTCTCGATACAAACGTACCGCGCCACGGCTATTGCCCCGTGCTAATCCATACATCAAATGGGCATCTGCCAACTCCGCATTTGTAAACATTGCACTGACTGCAAAACCACGTTCGTGATGAACACTAACCTGTTGATGCTACGTACTGATGTGCTTGATGCTAGTACTGTAGAGCAATGAGTCGCATGTCAACACAAGTACCGAAGTCAACATTACCTTCCTTCAACTGGGCCAACTGGCGGTGAATCGAGGAAGTACAGTACATACTGACGAAACTAAAATGAGCTCTAACATGGAAATTAAGCGTTTTCGGACACATGTCCACATAACATCTTTTCTTTATTTGTGTGTGAGGAATGTTTCCTGAAAGTTTGGCCGTACCATTTTGTAACACCCTGTATAAGACAACAAGTGTCTGGCACAGTTGTTAGATCGGTTACTTCTGCTATAAAGGCAAGTTATCAAGATTTAAGTGAGTTTGAATGTGGTGTTATTGTCGGCGCACTAGCGATGGGACACAGCATCTCCGAGGTAGCGATAAAGTGGGGATTTTCCGTTAAGACCATTTCACGAGTGTACCGTGAATATCAGGAATCCGGTAAAACGGCATATCTCCAACATCGCTGCGGCTTCCTCGTTTTATTTGGTATTTTATGTCGTTTCTATATTACAGTTTTATTTAAGTTCGAGAAAAGGGCATGAACGTTTGTGTAGGCATACACGCTCTCATGTGTGAATGGTTGAAATGGCTCTGAGCACTATGGGACTTAACATCTGAGGTCATCAGTCCCCTAGACTTAGAACTACTTAAACCTAACTAAGGACATCACACACATCCATGCCCGGGGCAGGATTCGAACCTGCGACCACCATAGCAGCAGCGCGGTTCCGGACTGAAGCGCCTAGAAACGCTCGGCCACCGCGGCCGGCTCTAATGTGTGATTTTTCTTATGCACTTTCAGTATAATGGTAGGGAACAGCTACCTGTTTTGTCATTATCGGGCGCTCTTTCCAGTCTCTAATATTTGTCCATGGACCGTGGCCACAAGAATATAAGTCTAGAAAAGGGTTAGTAGCTTACTGAAAGGTTGGAATTTGCACGCCAATATCGAAATGGATGTGCTCGGAGAGGCGACGAGTGGCCTCTACAGATGAATCACGTTTTATGCCCCACCGGATAGATGGCCGTTGGCGTGTGCGGCGTGAAACTGCTGAAAATAAACACCGTACAACAATCGTCGGAAGGAAGCATTATGGTCTCGGGAATGTATTCTTGGCATTCCCTGCGTGATCTCCTCATTCTGCAAGGCACAGTCCATCAACACAAGTATGCATATATTCTTGGGGACCATGTCAAGCGTTTCTGAAGAAGAGAAATTTGTTAACATCGAGTATAGATTTAAGTGTCAGGAAGTCATTTCTGAAAGTATTTGTATGGAGTGTAGCCATGTATGGAAGTGAAACATGGACGGTAAATAGTTTGGACAAGAAGAGAATAGAAGCTTTTGAAATGTGGTGCTACAGAAGAATGCTGAAGATTAGATGTGTAGATCACATAACTAATGAGGGAGTATTGAATAGGATTGGGGAGAAGAGAAGTTTGTGGCACAACTTGACCAGAAGAAGGGATCGGTTGGTAGGACATGTTCTGAGGCATCAAGGGATCACCAATTTAGTATTGGAGGGCAGCGTGGAGGGTAAAAATCATAGGGGGAGACCAAGAGATGAGTACACTAAGCAGATTCAGAAGGATGTAGGTTGCAGTAGGTACTGGGAGATGAAGAAGCTTGCACAGGATAGAGTATCATGGAGAGCTGCATCAAACCAGTCTCAGGACTGAAGACCACAACAACAACAAATGTCAACTCCCGCATGCAGTTTATCTTTCCTCGGCACGATGGCATCTACCAGCGGGTCACACAGTTTACGGTGTACGTGTGTGGTTCGAAGAGCCCTCACGATGAGACCGTACTTTCCTGGCAACCGAGCTCCCCGGATTTAAGACCAATGGAGAATCCGTGGGAACACCCCGATCGGCCATAGAACCTCAACCAAGAAACCTAACGCATCTGGCCATGGATCTGGAGACGGCGTGAGTCCACATTCCCGTCGGTAACTGACTCTTCCTGTAGGTCTCACAGCGGTCCCAGCTGCAGGAAGTTGTTATTCAGGCTTTTGACAAGTGCTTACGTTAATGTGACTAGACAGTGTGAAACTACGACCATACAGGAATTACTGTATGGGACAGAAATATGGCGAATAGATAAATATACGGAGAAAGAGGCAAACGTTTTTGAAAGCAAAATCCTGCGGAACATGTCTGGATCAATTTGTGTGTGTGTGTGTGTGTGTGTGTGTGTGTGTGTGTGTGTGTGTGTGTGTGTGTGTGAGTATGGGAGGGGCGGGGGGTGGGGGGGAAGGGGTGAATGGCGAAGAAGAAAGAATTGGGAGATATACGCCGAGAATTCCTCCAGGTTGTATGGCCGTGGTCCATGGAACTCTTCTATCCCTGACTTTTCGTCCTGGAACTCTCGTATCCCTGACTTTTCGGCTAAAGCTACGTTGGACTCAACACAACCAGAAGCACCTCCGAAGATGTACAACGTAGCTTTGGACGAGACGTCAGGGATAGAAGAGTTCCACGGACCACGGCAACACAACCCGGAAGAATTCTCGGCAGCTGAAACATCCGGTCGTCAAAGCCTACATTGTATGGGAGATATATAGTGAAACCTATTGTGTACAGATTCACTGAATGGAATAGAAGAGCGGAAGCACGACGCTATGGGGAGCTGTTCCCGCAGTGACGTCAACCACATCGCAATACTTTCGAGTATGTCTGAGGATTTTGCATTACTCTGTTTTGTGTTGTACGTTTTGGTGATTGCGTATTATGGCTTCTACAGTGTTGTGAAGGTAATTTCACAAAAATAAAGGTAACTAGAATACCAAACCGAATAAATAATTATTACCTTATTCCTGTCCGCCTCCGGTAGTTGAGTTGTCAGCGCGACAGAATGTCAATCCTAAGGGCCCGGGTTCGATTGCCGGCTGGGTCCGAGATTTTCTCCGCTCAGAGACTGGGTGTTGTGTTGTCCTAATCATCATCATTTCATCTCCATAGACGCGCAAGTCGCCGAAGTGGCGTCAGATCGAAAGACGGCACCCGGCGAACGGTCTACCCGACGGGGGGCCCTAGTCAGACGACACGACCTTATTCCTCTGTAACAAGCCACTGGAGGCCACGGATCGCTTGTGCCAAAATACTCGGGAAGTATCCCGAAACAGCTACTGAAATGCTGTCGTAGATTTTCAGGTTCATCCAGTATAACTACAAAGAATTCCACGCAACTGAAGGGAGATGCACTTAACGTAAGACAGCATAGTGTTATGATATTTAAAATACATTGAAAATAAATACCATGTGAAGTGGATGAGTAAGGTGAATCACTGAGTGGGGGATTTAGCCAGAGTTTCTGTTTGATGTGATGAATGGCACTTTGCTTTAAATGTAGAAAAAAAGTAAGTAAATGCAAATGAATAGAAGAGAAAATGGTCCAAATGGTGGATAAGGGTTGGTTGTTATGTAAGGGCAAACAGGTGCTGCAGCTTAGCAGCAGCAGTGAGAGGGAGCATACAAGTGGAAGGGTGCAGTTCGCTTGCAGCCGAAGTGTTTGGATGTAGTGGTATAGAACGCGTCATTTTTCCATTTATGTATGTTTATTTTATTTTAGTTGCCATTGGATGTCACACTTAGGTATATCTTTACTAACAATATCTCACTGCTGATATTCCTTGGTTCGTGTGGTATGTATTACTTATGGCAGAATGCATTTTGGCAATGAGTGTTCTTATCTCATTGGTCTAAATATTGGCTAGCCCATATATACTTGTTCTGATACACTGATGCAAAACGATTTATGGTACTTTCCTTTTACGATGTCTAGAAAAATACCAAAGTATATTCGAAAGAACAAAAGAAAGTACTGGAATGAAGAGGACATGGAGAAAGCTATTATAGCTGTCTGAGAAAAGCGAACGGGAACCCTGAAAGCAGCAAGGATGTTTAATGTACCTCGTACGACACTCCAAATCTTAAGTACAAAGGAGGATATGACTCCAGCTGTATTTGATCATAATAAACTAGAGAGAATGCCCTACTTGGGTGCAGAATTATAGGAACAGCAGATTGAATCAATACCTAATCATCGTGGAACATAAATTCCGTGGATATACTAGAGCAGATTTGAGACGGATGGCATTTTAACTTTTAATTAGACAAGTTTTTGTGTGTCTCCTGTATGCACAGTATATGACACTGGTGTTGACTGCATAGTTCTCGTAGCAGTTCTATGGATGGCTACGACCTACCTTCCCCCTGGTTGGAAAAGAGTTGTTGAGGCTTTACCTCCAGGCCGTGACGGGGAATGGACAACTTGGGAGTCCCTGAATAGACTGAGATCCGGAGTTGGAAGATCAAAAGTTAACTTGGCAAGATGGGGATACGCTGATCCAAATGATATTTGGTGTGACTGTGGAGAAGAACAGACAGTTCAGCACATGCTTTGGTGTCGATTCTGCCCAGTCTCCTGTACAGAAGATGATCTTCTACAAGCAACAGAAAATGCACTGGAAGTGGCCAAGCCGGCTGGTGTGGTCGAGCGGTTCTAGGCGCTACTGTCTGGAACCGCGCGACTGCTACGGTCGCAGGCTCGAATCCTGCCTCGGGCAAGGATGTGTGTTATGTTCTTAGGTTAATTAGGTTTAACTAGTTCTAAGTTCTGGGGAACTGATGACCTTAGAAGTTAAGTCCCATAGTGCTCAGAGCCATTTGAATCATTTTTGAAGTGGCCAAGTTTTGATCAAAAGTAATTTAATCATAACTGTTAAAATGTATGTACATGTACTTCCATGTTTCTGACGCGAGAATAATAATAAAGATTAGACGTGTTTTTCTGAATCGACACAAAGATTGTTTATCATTTCACAAATCTTGTGAAACGGTGTTTGCAAGAGCACTGGCTTCAGCAGAGAAAATGTCCAAGTATTCTTTAACCTTTTGGAAGAAGCGTAGCAAAAGCACAAATTCATTGCAGAAAGAATATTCAGTGTGGATGAAACAGGTCTTTCAGTCTTCCAGAGCAATGTCCCACATATATCAAAGCGAAAAATGGCAAGAAGCAAATAGCATCTTGGACTTCTACGGTGACAGCTATTGACAGTATAAGAGCAGCCGGGCGTTTACTTCTCCTATGGTCATCTTTTCTGCGAACGAACATGATCCACGTTCTAATGAAAGGGTCTCCTCCGGGTTCGGTAGGCAGGCTCACCCGTGTGGATGACTGCAAAATAATCTCTTTACAGAGTGGCTTGCTCATTTCATTGCAAAAATGGGCCCGAAAGGAGTGTCAGCAGTTCTACTGATTTTAGATGGGCGTTCTACTCACGTACGGAACAATGATATCATTGACATGATTAGAGCAAACCACGTGACCATCATATCTCTCTCCCCTCATTCCACTCACAAGCTTAAGCTTCCGGATAAGACATTCATGGGCCCATTGAAAGCTTATTATGGTGGGAAAGTTAAGACTTGATTACATCTTCCCATGGTCCTGTTATACCATATGACATGACGGAGCTGTATGGGAAGACGTATCTCAAGTTACAGACTGGGGAGATTGCAATGAGCTGATTCAAAGCAGCTGGAATATTTCTTTTTAAGAAAGAGATATTTTTTGATTCTGATTTTCTAGCTTCCGAAATTGTAGCAGAGAAACCACGCAGTTGTACGACATCAAAGCCCTAACATTACTGCCTTACTGCACTACTGGCCATTAAAACTGCTACACCACGAAGATGAAGTGCTACAGACGCGAAATTTAACCGACAGGAAGAAGATGCTGCGATATGGAAATGATTAGCTTTTCAGAGCATTCACACAAGGTTGGCGCCGGTGGTGACACCTACAACGTGCTGACATGACGAAAGTATCCAACTGATTTCTCATACGCAAACAGCAGTTGACCGGCGTTGCCTGGCGAAACGTTGCTGTGATACCTCGTGTAAGGAGGAGAAATGCGTACCATCACGTTTCCGACTTTGATAAAGGTCGGATTGTAGACTATCGCGATTGCGGTTTATCGTATCGCGACATTGCTGCTCGCGTTGGTCGAGTTCCAACGACTGTTGGCAGAATATGGAGACGGTGGGTTCAGGAGGTTAATACGGAACTCCGTGCTGGATCCCAACGGCCTCGTATCATTAGCAGTCGAGATGACAGGCATCTTATCCGCATGGCTGTAACGGATCGGGCAGCCACGTCTCGATCCCTGAGTCAATAGATGGGGACGTTTGCAAGACAACTACCATCTGCACGAACAGTTCGAGGACGTTTGCAGCAGCATGGACTATCAGCTCGGAGACCATGGCTGCGGTTACCCTTGACGCTGCATCACAGACAGGAGCGCCTGGGTGCACGAATGACAAACCGTAATTTTTTTCGGATTAATTCAGGTACTGTTTACAGCATCATGATGGTCGCATCCGTGTTTGGCGACATCGCGGTGAACGCACGTTGGAAGTGTGTATTTGTCATCCCCATACTGGCCTATCACCCGGCGTGATGGTATGGGGTACCATTGGTTAACGTCTCGGTCACCTCTTGTTCGCATTGACGGCACTTTGAACAGTGGACGTTACATTTCAGATGTGTTACGACACGTGGCTCTACACTTCATTCGATCTCTGTGAAACCCTACATTTCAACAGGATAATGCACGACCGCAAGTTGCAGGTCGTGACGGACCTTTCTGGACATAGAAAATGTTCGACTGCTGCCCTGGCCAGCGTATTCTCCAGATCTCTCACGAATTGAACATGTCTGGTCAATGGTTGCCGAGCAACTGGCTCGTCACCATACGCCAGTCACTACTCTTGATGAACTGTGGTATTGTGTCGAAGCTGCATGGGCAGCTGTACCTGTACATGCCGTCCAAGGTCTGTTTGACTCAATGCCCAGGCGTATCAAGGCCGTTATTACGACCAGAGGTGGTTGTTTTGGGAACTGATTTCTCAGGATCTATGCACCCTAATTGCGTGAAAATGTAACCACATGTCAAGTCTAGTATAATATATCTGTCTAATAAATACCCGTTTATCATCTGCATTTCTCCTTGGTGTAGAAATTTTAATGGCCTGTAGTGTATCTCGTTCGACTTCCACTCCCTCAACTCTTCAGGTTCTTCCAGGAACGTCAAAGCAAGTGAGTCCTTTCAGGATTGCTCCGGTTCCTAGCATCAGGAAATTAGCTTGAAATCGTGGTCGTAAGCTTTTTCTCGTTCACGTGTCGTTATCGGAAGGCCGCACTGTCACGAACTGTCTGCATCTTTGGAGCAATCTGCTGTCAAGAAGTGTAAGAGGAAGTTGTCTTTCGGTGACAGGGGGAGCGGGAGTGGGGTTGTAAAGGGAAAACCAACACTCCAATAGCAAACACACAGACAAAGGGAAGGCTTTCAAAAGTGAGACAACAATCATCAGCTTCGGAGGACAGTGGTACAGCCTGCAACAAGTTGTGCATCACGACAGTGACCCAGAAATACCTATCACGAAAACTGACCACGGCCGGGAGATCGGTGTGCTGACCACATACCCTTCCATATGCGTATCGAATGACGCCTATGGGCTGAGGATGACGCGGCGGCCGGATGGTACCGTTGGGACTTCAAGGCGTGTTCGGACGATGTTTCTTTTTTCTTTTTTAGAAAGAGTCTGAAAAACGTGTAAGCGTGTTGTAGGGTAGGTTGTGCTGAGAAACAAACGTTAAGAAAAAAATTCGATACGTCACGCCGTTTCCGGTTTAATTAGTACTGAAGCGAGCAAATGAGGTCATTGCGCGCTCAAATTCAAGCATTTGCACACGCTAAAACGCGGTAATGAACAGATATCTTTGGCTCCGTGAGTTACCACTTTTTCAGATGCTCATTACCAGTTAAAATTTGCCCTTTTCGGAGGCAATTAAAGCTGAGCTACGTGAGCAAAAGCTACGTTTGTTCGCTTTGAGGAAACCAAACGAAGAACACGATTGGCGACACCGTCTCTGGCAGGTTGCTTGAATTTGCATGCCCAACGACCTGACTGGCTAACTTCCATGCTAATTAAATTGAAAACAGGGTAACGTACCTAATTTTTTTCTTAACAGTTGTTTCCCTGCACAACCTAAACTGCAACACCGTTATTAGCTCTTCAGGATGTTTCTGACTGCTCTGTGTAGACAATCGTTTTTCCCTCGCTCTATTTGCGATTAGAACAGGAAGGGGATGACTGATAGTAGTACAAGGCACACTCCGAACTGTATGGTACTTCTTCATTAGAACCGGTTTCAATCCTGGGAACATCATTAGGTATTTTAAGACATTTAAAACAGATTACATGGCGATATAAACCATATGGTGTCAAACAGCGTAAAATCCAAGTCACTGTTGTCAAGTAAAAGAAACACTGACGGGACAAAAAAAGCAACACAAAAAAAAAAATAACGTAGAGCAATGAAATTTCGGGAATACATTTGTCTAGGTGACACACTTAAATGATTAACACTGTAAGATAACAGGTTAATGTAAGCACGAGGTAAGCCATTGCAAATGTGAAATTCTGGCACATTAATATCAAGTGTATCCACCAGAACGCTACATACAAGCATGCAACCGTACGTGCGTTGTGTTGTACAGGTGTCGGATGTCAGTTTGTGGAATGAAGTTCCATGCCTGTTGCACTTGTTCAGTCAATACAGGGACGGTTAATGCTGCTTGCTGAGATGACGCTGCAGTATTTTCTTAGTAGATCTGAAAATAGTCTCCGCCTGAAACTTGGCTAGTACTTTCCCAATGCGATCCATGATGTTATGGATGAACGGAAGAAATACTTCTCCAGCTGATGGTTGTTGCTGTCTCCTATTTTTAGGCATTAGTGAATGCCTAAGATCAACAATAGATGCTCGTCACCCCCTAGCCACCCCAGGGGTATATAAAATTCCGTGTAGTTGTGGCAGGGTTTACATAGGAACTACAAAAAGAAGCATCAATACACGGTTGACGGAGCACAAAAGAAACTGTCGCTTGGGACATATCGACAAATCGGCAGTAGCGGAACATGTTTTTAAGGATGGAGATCACGAAATAAAATTTGGTGAGACAAGCGTGCTAGCGAGGACGTCGCATTATTATACACGTATGTATAGAGAGGCAATTGAAATCCACAAACATCAATACAATTTTAATCGTAAAGAAGAAGGATTAAAATTGGACAAGATATGGCGGTCGACGTTGCATCAATCACGTGACAATCGATTGCCTGCAATCGAGAGAACAGACGATAGCCAGAGATAGCGGCACATCGACGCCACGCGACGTGCGGTGGCGCCCTCTACGATCTCCATATAAGCGGCGGCCCCAGCTCCTAGCAGCCAGTCGTCGACTCACCTCGGAAGATGTTCTCCGTAGTTGAGAACGAAACGTCAGGGAGAAGAAGTTTTACAGATCGACCACGGCGACTTAGCCCGGAAGTGTTTGCCGATGAAGACGCCGGCCGTGAAAGCCTACATGGGAAGTTTGGTTACAGGCCCTCAACTGGTTTCCTTGTAACCAACACACGGCCACCACTGACATCGAGGCAGAACCAGTTTTCATCAGAAAACACAACAGACCTTCACTGTACCCTCCACTGAGCTATCGCTTGACACCACTCAGGTCTAAAATGGCGGTGGTTTGAAGTCAGTGCGAGGGCGTCTGGCTCGGAGCTGTCCTATTTGTAACAGTTCATCGTTCACTGTGGTGCCAACTGTTGTTCAGGTTGCTGCTGCCATTACGCATTAGAGCCATTCGCCGAACAGGATGATCTTCATTCTCGGCAGCGCCACGTGAACCCGGTCTTATTGCAACCGTACGTTCTCGTTGCTGTGAAGTCTGAAAGAGACACAACCAGGGCAAAAGCACCACAGGCGCAAAAATGTGAGCTGATGCCAGTGGCACAGAGACTCGCCACTTCCGCGAGTTCCACCATCGCCATGGGCGGAGCTGAGGGTGAAGATATCGACTTCGCCTCGACCAATTGCCAGCCGAGTGCAATCCACCAATGACCAGACGACAACGGACAGAAGCCTACTCGGAAGATAGAAGAGCAGCTCTCGCCCACTTGGTTATACGAGGGTTGTTCAGAAAGTAAGTTCCGAAAATTGGCTCTGAGCACTATGGGACTCAACTGCTGTGGTCATAAGTCCCCTAGAACTTAGAACTACTTAAACCTAACTAACCTAAGGTCATCACACACATCCATGCCCGAGGCAGGATTCGAACCTGCGACCGTAGCGATCGTGCGGTTCCAGACTGTAGCGCCTTTAACCGCTCGGCCACTCCGGCCGGCAAAGTAAGTTCCGATCGGTCACGAAATGGAAACTACAGTGAAAACTAGAAAGGTTTTCAGAATGAGATTTTCACTCTGCAGCGGAGTGTGCGCTGGTATGAAACTTCCTGGCAGATTAAAACTGTGCGCCCGACCGAGACTCGAACTCGGGACCTTTGGTTTTCGCGGGAAAGTGCTCTACCATCTGAGCTACCGAAGCACGACTAACGACCGGTCTCACAGCTTTACTTCTGCCAGTATCTCGTCTCCTACCTTCCAAACTTCTGCAAGGTTCGCAGGAGAGCTTCTGCAAGTAAAGCTGTGAGGACCGGGCGTGAGTCGTGCTTCGGTAGCTCAGATGGTAGAGCACTTGCCCGCGAAAGGCAAAGATCCCGAGTTCGAGTCTCGGTCGGGCACACAGTTTTAATCTGCCAGGAAGTTTCATATCAGCGCACACTCCGCTGCAGACTGAAAATCTCATTCTGGAAACATCCCCCAGGCTGTGGCTAAGCCATGTCTCCTCAATATCCTTTCTTTCAGAAGTGCTAGTTCTGCAAGGTTCGCAGGAGAGCTTCTGTAAAGTTTGGAAGGTAGGGGACGAGATACTGGCAGAAGTAAAGTTGTGAGACCGGGCGTGAGTCGTGCTGCGGTAGCTCAGATGGTAGAGCACTTGCCCGCGAAAGGCAAAGGTCCTGAGTTCGAGTCTCAGTCGGGCACACAGTTTTAGTCTGCCAGGAAGTTTCATGTTAGAAAGATTTTGTTTGCAACAGTTAGGTACACCTTCCACGTACTTCTCTACATAGTGGGCGCTCCAACTTAGAGTTTTGTCGTAGTGTTGTATCAGCTTTCCAATATCCTCGTCATAGAAAGCAGCCGCCTGTGCTTTCAGCCAGTTATCTGCACTGGTCTGTAGCTCGTTGCCTGTGGAAAAATTTTGTCTTCATAGCCAGCGGTTCTTGTGAGCAGAGATGAGACTCTGGAGGAGCCAATTACAGACTGTAGTGTGGGTGATCAAACACTTCTCATCGGAAACGGTGCAGGGGCGTCTTCATTGCCCCTGCAGTGTGCGGCCGAGAATTGGCACGAAGAAGGAACTGCTCGAAAGTTGTGTTATGTGGGTTGCATGACACAGGCGAAATCTCATACTTGGTGCGAGACGCTATTCCGTACGCATCTTTACGTGCTCACTGTTCACTCAAAACTGATTAGAGCGACACGACACGATCGACGGGCATACTACAGACACTGCCCAACACATGTGTGCAAAGCTTTACCGAATTTTCCCAGTGGTTTCCATTTCGCGACCGATCGGAACTTACTTTCTGGACAACCCTCGTATATTTCATCGTCGTTAGAGGCAGGTTAATTCGAATAATTCATTAACTTTGTGGACAACCCTCGTAGATCATCGACCAGGGTCGACTAGACAGGGGAAGTCGTATAATGAATTTTTAGAAGTGAACAGACAGTTACTGTAAATTACATTTGATATGTACATTGAAGGCCTTTTCTGTGCTATATTACAACCAGTGCTGCAGACTTAATCATTCAACAAGAGCCGCGCGGGGTAGCCGCGTGGTCTAGGGCGTCTTGTCACGGTCCGCGCTGCTCCCCCCGTCGGTGGTTCGAGTTCTGGGCATGGGTGTGTGTGTGTCGTCCTTACCGTAAGTTAGTTTAAGTTAGATTAAGTAGTGTGTAAGCTTAGGGACTGATGACCTCAGCAGTTTGGTCTCATAACACCTTACCACAAATTTCCAATTCCATTTGACAAGCACAAAGATGAGTTAACCTATTTAACTCATTTGTATGAGAAACTTCCTGGCAGATTAAAACTGTGTGTCAGACCGAGACTCGAACTCGGGACCTTTGCCTTTCGCGGGCAAGTGCTCTACCAACTGAGCTACCCAAGCACGACTCACGCCCCGTCCTCACAGCTTTACTTCTGCCAGTACCTCGTCTCCTACCTTCCAAACTTTGCAGAAGCTCTCATTTGTATGACTTTGTCACTAATTTGTTGGAGTGTTGTAGAACCTCCGTTTCTCCTATCCTGTTATCTGACCCTGGGGCGTAGCTGTGTAATAGTGGCAGGGAGAAGTTGTCTTAGAGGTGTACTGCACCAGAAGCCGTTTCACAAACTCACAAACTCGGCCTACCGTAGCAGAGGCAACTGGGCCGACGAGGCCTTTACAAAACTGGCGACGAGGGTTCACAAAACTCGTGACCACCGCGTGCAGCATTCGTGTGCAGTGGCTGTATTCCTGTCGAGTTTTCCTGCAATGTCACTGAAAAAACATCCAGCTTCTAGTAGCCCCATTACACGACCTCGTTCAAACTGAGTGAGATGTTGATAACGTCGTCTTTGTAACCTTCGAGACATTATTGACTAATATCAATACACCACCTCCAGACCCAAAAGTAACTAATGCTCGTGACCATTACAATGGATTTAAAGCAAACCTGATTTGCATCATCCTTTATGCTACAAGCGCGAAATTTGAATAGACATCTTCCAGATCTAGAAACACGCTTAGCAACTTTCGTTTATGGCGCACAACTCCTTCTTGGTGCTGCGATTTTTCCGTCAGTGTCAATAATATGTGTACCAAACACTTTTAATCTTCGTCGTGTACATAGGGTGTTACAGAACGACGTTTTAAAAATTTGGGGGATTATAGACGATGAAATTTTAAATATTTTGATATAAGGAATCTGTACTCAGAAATGTGAAATGAGGTCGCTACAGCCACCTCTGGGCTGTCGAAAATCCATGCACTACCTATACGAGAAGTTTATGGGTGAGAGTCTCAGCGAACATTCGGGCTGAAAGCCTGGGAAATCACCTTACCGGACGATATGTCTTATCAGTTCGTTTCAATGTTGCAGGTATTTTGAACTTTGTGGACCTTGCCTGAACTTATAAAGGGCCTTTCCTTGGAACTTTGCGCTAGTTTTTGGTTTCAGATCAATGGTGCTAAGGCGCACTTTGGTCGCACAGCTAGGGCATATTTATCAGAGAGCTTCAGGTAAAGAGTTATTGGAAGATGTTTCCCTGTCCCTTGGCCTGTGTGCTTCTCTGACCTCAGCTCTCTTGACTTTTTCCTCCGGGATTATGCGAAGTTCATTGCACTCTCAATACCTGTAGGAACAGTAACTGGGCTTATTAAGCGCATCTTTACAGTGTTTGATACCATCAAAGGGGAACGCGCTATCTTACGGAGATCAGAAAAAAAACATTGTTCGTTGTTGCACGTTATGGATTGAAGTTGATAGGCGTTACACTAAACATTTGCTCTTTAACAATGAAGCCACAGATGCGGTTTACAGTATTTGATAGTACTATACTATTCATAAACGTTTTCCAAACTACAATAGTCTGCTATTTCATTTAGCTTACCAAATGCGTAGATGGTGCATAGTCTAGAAACTTTGTTTCACATTTCAGGCTATAGGCTACTTGTATCGGAAGGATCAGTATTTCATCCTCTACAAGCTTCCAAAATTTTAAAACGTCATTCCGTGATACTCTGTACGCTGTCTGGTTGCAACGTTTGATGCGGAGGTAATTTGGCGGGTTCATTGTGTGTCTGACAAACTGCACACTGGATGTTATACAGAAAGGTCAGACAAAGTAAGACTACATTTATTTCCTTTATAAGAATCGTGGCAGCTTGACATATGCCGTGTTATTCTCCATTAACCTGACGTTTTAACTCTGGTTGTTCACCAACTGATACGAGGGATGTTTGAAAAGTCCATGCAAAAATAAAAACGACTTACGTGTTTGGGGTAGACCTATTTTTCGACATAGTCTCCTTTTAGACTTATACAGTTCGTTCAACGCTGTTCTAATTTGTTGATCCCTTCCGAATAATAGGAACTGTCCAAGTCTGCAAAATAGCTATTAGTTGCTGCAATCACCTCCTCGTTTGAATAAAAACTTTGTCCCGCCAGCCATTTCTTCAAATTGGGAACAAACAGTAGTCTGAGGGAGCCAAGTCTGGAGAATATGGGGATGTGAAACGAGTTGGAATCCTATTTCCATTAATTTTGCGACCACAACTGCTGAGGTGTGTGCTGGTGCATTGTCATGATGAAAAAGGACATTTTTGCGGTCCAATCGTCGGCGTTTTTCTTGCAGCTCAGTTTTAAAACGGTCCAAGAACGATGACTAACATAGTTTTAGCCTTTTGCAGATAGTCGATGAGGATTAACCCTTGCGAATCCCAAAAGACAGTCGCCATTACCTTTCAGGCCGAAGGAATGGCTTTCGCCTTTTTGGTGCAGATTCTCCCTTGGTAACCCATTGTTTAGATTGTTGTTTGGTCTCAGGAGTATAGTAATGTATCCATGTTTCATCCACAGTGACGAAACGACGCTTAAAGTCCTGCGGATTCTTCCTGAACAACTGCAAACCATCCTTGCAACACTTCACACGATTCCGTTTTTGGTCAAGCTTGAGCAATCGCGAAATCCATCTTGCGAATAGCTTTCTCATGTCCAAATGATTATCCAAAATATTATGTACCCGTTCATTCGACATGCCCACAGCACTAGCAATCTCACGCACCTTAACTCTTCTGTCATCCATCACCATATCATGGATCTGATCAATGATTTCTGGAGCCGTAACCTCCACAGGGCGTCCAGAACGTGCAGCATCACCTGCACCCATATGGCCACTGCAAAAATTTTGAAACCACTTATGAACCGTAATGTTTATCAAGCTTCTCTCTAGTCTCATGAGGCGTTTTGCCTTTCATAAAGTAATGTTAAATCACCGCACGAAATTCTTTTTCGTCCATTTTTTGACAATCACTCGAATTCCTTGATTCACACGAATGCCAAACACAAAGAAATAGACCAATATGGCTGAAACTTGGCGTGCGTTCTTTCCAAAGATGCTACTAACTAAACATGACTTCGAAACGCACCGGTGGTGCCATCTCTCGGACGTTGCACGGACTTTTGAAACGCCCCTCGTATTTGCTTACTGGGAGACCAATAGTTCCTGGCGTGAAGCTGTGTCATCGCAGCCGCCACTGAATAGGAACTTCCCGTCTGTATCCCGGCCTTGGACTTAGTCAGGCGCGGCGCGTGCACGGAGGATGTGTTGCGTCAGACGGAGCACGTGATTTCGTGGCGCGCCGGCGGGTCCTTGCCCCTCGTGGAACCGCTAGCAGAGAAGGCCTCGCGGAAGACGCTCCGTAACCGCGTTGCGTCAGCAGGGTGTTTGTTGACAAACACGCGGTCATCTGGTGGTCGGCTGCAGCAACGGCGGCGTGGAGCGAACAGAGACCAAACATCCTGATCACATTCCATATACTTTTTGCTTTATTTCTTTATTATTATTCATGTCGGGGCCTTACTAGGGACGTGATATAAAACAAGGGTCATATTCAAAGATACCTATTCACTATTATTAGCTGAAATTGTTGAATTAGGCTTTCTTCTGTCTTAATCCTGCTCGGAACTCATATTCTCCTGTACTCCATCCTTTACTTCTTCCCCTACTACAACGTTCCACCACTCATTATTTTAGATTTTCGTTTCCCTTTCAATAACCTCATATACCTTCTCCAATTCTTCGTCTTCACTGATGAAGTCGGCATGTCTACCTGAACTATTGCTGTCGTCGTTGGTTTGATGTCCAACTGATGAGAATAATCCTGTGACTGAATTGTTCACAATAACGTACTCTCCGACCTACCTTCCTACTCATGACGAATCCTATTCCCGTTATACCACTTTCTGTTGCTGTTGATACTACCCTACATTCTCCTGACCAACAATCCTTATGTTCTTTCCATTTCACTTCACTGATCCACGCCATATTTAAACTGATCCTTTGCATTTCCCTTTACAAATTTTCCAGCTTTCCTACTACGTTCAAACTACTGACATTCCAAGCTCCGACTCGAAGAATGTTATCTCGTCATTGATTAATCCATCTTTTTCTCATGGTGACCTCTGCATTGTCTGCCTGCGTAGCTGTGTGGTTACGTGCTTGCCTCCCATGCAAGTGGGCCCGGGTCCATTCCCGGCCGGATTGGGGATTTTCGTGTTGTGCTGTCATCATCGTTTAATCCTCATTACCGGCATGCAAGTTGCTCTGTGTGACGTCGACTGAAATACGACTTGCACTCGGCGGCCGAACTTCCCCCGGTGAGGCTTCCCGGCCAACAATGCCATACGCTCATTTCCATATTTCCCCTGCCATTGACACTCACTTTCCAGATATCTGAATGGGGAATTAGTCCTGAATCTGGAAACTTCCAACATGCTGGAGTAGCCTGGGACAGCAACTTCTGTTAAACAATAAAACGAAAAACCAGTCCAAAGTTTCAAATTTTTATTTTTTATTCATTTGATGACTAGTTTATGATGATTTTCAAATCATCATAACGTAGTCGAAACGTCATTTCCGAAGATGTCAAACATGTGAAATGAACATTTACAGTGCATTCAGACATCTGGGTATCTGTAACTAGTTATCAGTATGCATTGTAAATGTTCACTGCTCATTTTTGATATCTTCGGAAATGCCGTTTTAGACTATCCTTCGTTGATTTGAAAACGGGCCTCTGCCCAGAGCTAGTCATCGAGTGAATAAAAAGTAAAAATTTGCAACTTTGGACTAGTTTTTCGTTCTACTAATCCGTAATCTTTTACCAAAGCACATATCATAATGAAACTTTTTCAATTACAGGCCACATATCTTGTGGATACACATTAGCATGCGTCTTTAATGAAGTTATTTCCATTCCCATCTACATCCTTACGCCACTGTTCATAACTAATTCTTCCGTTTATATAAGAAACTAACTTAACGCCCTATGCTTCTTCTCTTGCGTAGGCCGGCCGCGGTGGCCGTGCGGTTCTGGCGCTGCAGTCCGGAACCGCGGGACTGCTACGGTCGCAGGTTCGAATCCTGCCTCGGGCATGGGTGTGTGTGATGTCCTTAGGTTAGCTAGGTTTAAGTAGTTCTAAGTTCTAGGGGACTTATGACCTAAGATGTTGAGTCCCATAGTGCTCAGAGCCATTTGAACCATTTTTCTCTTGCGTAGATTGTATGGCTTGCAGAGATATTATTTGTTTTTATTTAATCGAATTTTCATGTTGTTCGGAAATGGCAACACCTTCTAAGCTTTCCATGCCAATTAGGACCATACAAGAATGGTCGTTTTCGAATGCAGATCTGACCAAAAAGCGAGTCTGGTGGCTGGAGCCAAAAGCAAATGTGAATCATGCCTTTTGCATTCTTCTGGAGATAGCAACTTTCATCTAACAACAAATATTTCTTTATATCTAAGCGAGAAGTGAAATCCGGGTGCTCTAAGGACAGTATTTTTAAATCTTTATTGGACGTCAGGTAGCCTCAGCAATATTATCATTAGTCATTCGCTAGACTGCCACTAGTCTGAGTTACCATCTTGTGAAGTGAATGCAACTCCTGGCTGCCTATCTCATTGCTTGCGAAAGTGTTTTTTGCCGGACCTACTCAGAGGTCGATTTCTTGTGCACCGTCTGTGACTGGCCCTTGTGCTTTATTATTGTATTTGCTGTTTTATTGTATGTTCCTAATTTTTTTCATAAGTGCCATTCTTGGCATTACAGCAGGTTTAAATGATTGTGCTACAAAGTTTACCATTATTTTGTCTCACCTGTTTGATGATCAGTTGCTTGTCCTTTTAAATTAACCTTTGTTGTTGTATTTGCTGTTTTACTGTACGTTTTTTAATTTTTTTATATAATTGCCATTCTTGGCGTTACAGCAGGTTTAAATGGTTGTGCTACCAAGTTTATCATCTTTTGTGTCACCCGTTTGGTGATCACTTGCCTGCCTTTTAAATTATCCTTTGCTATTGCATTGCTGTTTTATAGTATGTTTGTTAAATTT
Source organism: Schistocerca cancellata (assembly GCF_023864275.1). Classification (NCBI taxonomy): domain Eukaryota; kingdom Metazoa; phylum Arthropoda; class Insecta; order Orthoptera; family Acrididae; genus Schistocerca; species Schistocerca cancellata. The sequence continues at coordinate 356,094,536 of NC_064634.1, read as the reverse complement.
TTTTATAATTGCCGTACTTGGCGTTAAAGATCTTCAGCCGTGACTGTGGTTACTTGCCTTAAAATTCTAATTTGGATCAGATTGGCTTGTTTTCAAAACATTGTTTGCTGTGTCTGTATTTTATGCTCTTTTGGTAAATTGTAACACACTGAAAGCACTATTAATTACACAGTTGTTTATTCCTTCATTAATAACGTGTGATATCTTGATTTATTGCTGAGTCTGGAATTACCATGTTAAAATAAATGTGTGTAATTGCAAAAGTGAGCCAATTGTAACTGATTACGGCCTCGTCCACAATCATATCTGAATCCTTCCTTCCCTGACTACCAGGTTTCAGTATCCACACACATAAAAATGTCTGGGTACCCCGCATGTGTGAACGTACGTCGCATGTTAGTATACACAGACACAGTTTTTCTGGCGTAACCACAAGCGATGGAACGAAGATGAAGAACGCAAGAGAAGAGAAGGCGGTGAACGACGTCAGCCAATGGTGCACTGACCAGGATGTCAGCACGATAGCAGCGCCATCTAACCGACGTGAATGTAAGCGCCACTCCTGCAAGCCTCGGCCGGACATTAGTGGACAGTATTCGCAGAGTATTAGCACGGCCTAGCAGAGAGTGCTAGGATAGCAGTTACTGGTGACCCACAAACTGTGAGTCAAACTTGCATGAACATCATATAAAGCAAAGGACCCGGATTTATGTTGCATGTCGCCCATCGTTTGCGACACCATTGTTATTTCAAACTTAGATAATATCAATCTGTTTCATTGAAATAAAACTACTAATGTTATTTGCTTGAATTATTGTACACTACTGGCCATTAAAACTGCTACACCAGGAAGAAATGCAGATGATAAACGGGTATTCCTTGGACAAATCTATTATACTAGAACTGACATGTGATTACATTTTCACACAATTTGGGTGCATAGATCCTGAGAAATCAGTACCCAGAGCAACCACCTCTCGCCTTAATAACGGCCTTGATACGCCTGGGCATTGAGTCAAACAGAGCTTGGATGGCATGTACAGGTACAGCTGCCCATGCAGCTTCAACACGATATCACAGTTCATCAAGAGTAGTGACTGGCGTATTGTGACGAGCCAGTTGCTCGACCACAATTTGATTGACTGATTGATTGATTTTAACAGGAGAGCTAAAACAGCATAGGTCTAACCAGCCACTGCCCGCACCGAAACTAGGTTTATTGTGCGGTATCGCTCCCTGTATATCTGGTAAAGCCAACCAGTGCCCTTAAATAGTATAAGGAGTCCCTCTACCAGTTTTTTGTTAGACACAATTTCTTCAGGTCTAGTTGTCCCGAAGATTCATCAGTCCAGTCATGAGTTTAATCTCTTTCCTGTTCAATCCCAGGATTACAGAGCTTCTTTTAAAACATGGTTCAAATGGCTCTGAGCACTATGGGACTTAACATCTGAGGTCATCAGTCCCTAGAACTTAGAACTACTTAAACCTAACTAACCTAATGACATCACACACATCCATGCTCGAGGCAGGATTCGAACCTGCGACCGTAGCAGTCGCGCGGTTCCGGACTGAAGCGCCTAGAACCGCTCGGCCACCACGGCCGCCCTGCTGTGGTGAGAGATCTGGATAATGTGCTGGCCAGGGCAGCAGTCGAACATCTTCTGTATCCAGAAAGGCCCGTACAGGACCTGCAACATGCCGTCGTGCATTATCCTGCTGAAATGTATTGTTTCGCAGAGATGGAATGAAGGGTAGAGCCACGGGTCGTAACACATCTCAAATGTAACGTCCACTGTTAGAAGTGCCGTCAATGCGAACAAGAGGTGATCGAGACGTGTAACCAATGGCATAACCAATGGCACCCCATACCATCACGCCGGGTCATACGCCAGTATGGCGATGGCGGTTAAATTTCGCGTCTGTAGCACGTCATCTTCGTGGTGTAGCAATTTTAATGGCCAGTAGTGTATAACATTCCGAGGGCGCAGCATCCTTTAGGCAGCTTATACGAGACGAGTGGGCAAGACCCCACAACTATGGACTTGCTCAATTAAACAACATACAAGCACGACACACACATACACACACACACACACACACACACACACACACACACACACATACACACGCGCGGCCTCACTGCTCGCCATCCAACTCACGACTGCACACTGGATATAGTTGTAGCTGTTGCCTGAGTGCGATTTCACAGGTGCTGCCACATATGGCAGGAACCCCATTTCTTGTAGGATAGATCAGTCGTCTGTTCCTCCGTTATTCTGTCCACCACAGGGCCTACATAGCATTTCGGTAAGTAATATTTGCACTTGTCTTCGTGTTCATTCATGGATGTGTGTAGTCTACAACCCGCTCCAGTTCCGTAACAATCGAAAATCGGGCACATGTTCATAGTGTATTTTGAGCTTATTTTCCCATGTAAAATGACCTCAAAAATTATGTGAGATCCCTCCTATACCTTCCTGCATCCTGAGGCGTAAAAATCACTGAAAATGATCAAGCTTGAAGCTACATTTTGCGTATTTATTTTAGTTATGTGATGCGATCTGCATTCAATAAGTAATGCAACAATTTTTTTCTGAAAACAGGTTTTATTCAGGATTCCATTGCACTATATTATTTCCCACTCTCTTGGCTGCAAAACCGTCTTTTCAACATAATCTCCATTCAATGCAACAGCCTTATGCCAACTTACTGAGAGTTCCTGTATGACAACATGGTACCACTCCACTGGTCGAGTCACAGCCAATGTCTCGCTGCGTCAAAAACCTCTCCATCGACCACATACTGCTTCTGCGGAGTGTATCCTGCATTGGGCCAAACAGATGGAAGTCGGAAGGTGCAAGATCCGGTATTAACTGTGGATGAGGAAGAACAGTCGAACGAAGTTTTGTGGCGATGTTCGGCCAAAAATTGTCACGGTTAGCCTCGTAAATCGCAAGCAAATCCACACAGATGTTTCTTCATTGCTGTTTATGTTCTTAGGTGGCGAGGAACCCATTGGGCCCACAGCATAGAGTACCCCAGCTAGTGGACGAGTGTATCAGCGCTACCAACAGAGATGTCCAGTTGTGCAGCAAGATCTTTGATGTTGATCCGTCAATCACCTCGAATGAGAGTGGCCGCACAATCCAACATTGCAGTAGTCACAGCTGTATGCAGCCAGCTGGCTTGGAGGATATGACAGGTTTGCGCGACCTGGTTGCCATGATAACAGATACGTCGCCCAACGACTCAACATGCTTTTGTTCGCTGCCAGGTCTCCATAGACATTCAGCAAGCACCTACCAATACCTGCGATGCTCTTGTTTCTCGCCAAGGAAACTCGACGACAGCTCTTTGCTTGGAATGCACCTCCGTTACAGACGCCATTTTGAAGGGTACATATAATACCGTCACTTATCGAAACTCCCACAGCAAATTCCGAATTTTTTCAAGCGAAATTGGACGTCCTTAATGTATTACAAATGATACGATATTGATAGCACAAAGTTTAATTGTTCTTCGAAGAAAAACGCGACTTCTTGATCAATTTCACGAGTAACTGGCACTTGTACAAAACGTCTGAAGTAGCATGGCATGCAGAGAGATATCTTGCATTCGGGCAGTACCGTTTGTTTCCTGCTTGTTGTGGCAATGAATTATCTCATCTTCTCCAAACAAATACTATAAACCTGTCTGATATGATCCATTATAAGTGGCTCTGAAAGCCTGCAACTGTGAAAACAATAGGTTTGTTTATAAATAACTCATCTGCTACCAGTTACGATTTTCTTTATTTTATTTTATTTAATAAAATAAACACAGGTTTATAGTAGGTTTGTTTATGAATAACTCATCTGCTACCAGTTACAATTTTCTTTATTTTATTTTATTTAATAAAATAAGATAAAGAAAATCGTGACTGGTAGCAGATGAGTTATTTATAAACAAACCTATTATAAATCTGTGTTGGACGCCTCTTCATCGTGAGATTGATCTATACAAAAGAAAAGATCGAGACAAACAAACCAGAACTAAATTGTAATTACAGAAGCAATATCTATAGCAACAATAATAGCTACGCAAAATTCTAGCAGACCGCAGCTTACCCGAATATGAGATTTCTCAGTCTTTTTCCACTGAGAAACTTCTTCCGACTCAAAACCAAAGAAATTCCTCCTCTTGAGCATCCAAAATGTCTTTCTCACTCAAAAAACGTGACGTATTTGTAGCAGAATTACAGCAAACTGCAAAACCTAACGAAAACTCGCAACACGAGCATACACTGGCTCAATCAGTCTCGACAAAGGCCCTTACGTTTGCTACTGTTTCTTTTGAAGTAATTCTAGAAATTGCCAACAGAAGGCAGCACTTTCCAAGGAACAGGTTGCGAGACCTCCGTAAGTTGTTCTCATATCAAACGAGTCCAGTTTTCGAGCCATAGGTCGCTCGAGCGTCGAGAAAATCGCGGCCCGAGCTATACTCGGCCGCGGCCTTTTGGATCCTCTGTTGTGCCCCCAGCTATACTCGAGCTTGGTCGCCATTACATGTTCTGGAAGTCTTAAGATTGATACTGAAATGGCCGCGCGGGATTAGCCGAGGGGTCTCGGGCGCTGCAGTCATGGACTGTGCGGCTGGTCCCGGCGGAGTTTCGAGTCTTCCCTCGGGCATGGGAGTGTGTGTTTGTCCTTAGGATAATTTAGGTTAAGTGGTCTGTAAGCTTAGGTACTGATGACCTTAGCAGTTAAGTCCCATAAGATTTCACACACATTTGAACATTTGATACTGAAATGATAAGTCTGCCTATTGAGGGCCTGAGCGAGAGTTCCGTTTGCGAAGGATTTTTTATTTTAATTTTTTAATTTTTATGGAATGGAAGGGCAGATCTATTCCCCTGCCTGTCGCTCGGATCACTCTTGGTGATACGATCTTTTTTTCTTGCCATATTATGGCTGACCACACTAGAAAACCGCAAAAGTAAGACACTTTTATTCATCTACATCTACATCTACATCTATACTCCGCGAGCCACCTTACGGTGTGTGGCGGAGGGTACTTATTGTACCACTATCTGATCCCCCCTTCCCTGTTCCATTCACGAATTGTGCGTGGGAAGAACGACTGCTTGTAAGTCTCCGTATTTGCTCTAATTTCTCGGATCTTTTCGTTGTGATCATTACGCGAGATATATGTGGGCGGTAGTAATATGTTGCCCATCTCTTCCCGGAATGTGCTCTCTCGTAATTTCGATAATAAACCTCTCCGTATTGCGTAACGCCTTTCTTGAAGTGTCCGCCACTGGAGCTTGTTCAGCATCTCCGTAACGCTCTCGCGCTGACTAAATGTCCCCATGACGAATCGCGCTGCTTTTCGCTGGATCATGTCTATCTCTTCTATTAATCCAACCTGGTAAGGGTCCCATACTGATGAGCAATACTCAAGAATCGGACGAACAAGCGTTTTGTAAGCTACTTCTTTCGTCGATGAGTCACATTTTCTTAGAATTCTTCCTATGAATCTCAACCTGGCGCCTGCTTTTCCCACTATTTGTTTTATGTGATCATTCCACTTCAGATCGCTCCGGATAGTAACTCCTAAGTATTTTACGGTCGTTACCGCTTCCAATGATTTACCACCTATGGCATAATCGTACTGGAATGGATTTCTGCCCCTATGTATGCGCATTATATTACATTTATCTACGTTTAGGGAAAGCTGCCAGCTGTCGCACCATGCATTAATCCTCTGCAGGTCTTCCTGGAGTACGTACGAGTCTTCTGATGTTGCTACTTTCTTGTAGACAACCGTGTCATCTGCAAATAGCCTCACGGAGCTACCGATGTTGTCAACTAAGTCATTTATGTATATTGTAAACAATAAAGGTCCTATCACGCTTCCTTGCGGTACTCCCGAAATTACCTCTACATCTGCAGATTTTGAACCGTTAAGAATGACATGTTGTGTTCTTTCTTCTAGGAAATCCTGAATCCAATCACAAACCTGGTCCGATATTCCGTAAGCTCGTATTTTTTTCATTAAACGTAAGTGCGGAACCGTATCAAATGCCTTCCTGAAGTCCAGGAATACGGCATCAATCTGCTCGCCAGTGTCTACGGCACTGTGAATTTCTTGGGCAAATAGGGCGAGCTGAGTTTCACATGATCTCTGTTTGCGGAATCCATGTTGGTTATGATGAAGGAGATTTGTATTATCTAAGAACGTCATAATACGAGAACACAAAACATGTTCCATTATTCTACAACAGATTGACGTAAGCGAAATAGGCCTATAATTATTCGCATCTGATTTATGACCCTTCTTGAAAATGGGAACGACCTGCGCTTTCTTCCAGTCGCTAGGTACTTTACGTTCTTCCAGCGATCTACGATAAATTGCTGATAGAAAGGGGGCAAGTTCTTTAGCATAATCACTGTAGAATCTTAAGGGTATCTCGTCTGGTCCGGATGCTTTTCCGCTACTAAGTGATAGCAGTTGTTTTTCAATTCCGATATCGTTTATTTCAATATTTTCCATTTTGGCGTCCGTGCGACGGCTGAAGTCAGGGACCGTGTTACGATTTTCCGCAGTGAAACAGTTTCGGAACACTGAATTCAGTATTTCTGCCTTTCTTCGGTCGTCCTCTGTTTCGGTGCCATCGTGGTCAACGAGTGACTGAATAGGGGATTTAGATCCGCTTACCGATTTTACATATGACCAAAACTTTTTAGGGTTCTTGTTTAGATTGTTTGCCAATGTTTTATGTTCGAATTCGTTGAATGCTTCTCTCATTGCTCTCTTTACGCTCTTTTTCGCTTCGTTCAGCTTTTCCTTATCAGCTATGATTCGACTACTCTTAAACCTATGATGAAGCTTTCTTTGTTTCCGTAGTACCTTTCGTACATGATTGTTATACCACGGTGGATCTTTCCCCTCGCTTTGGACCTTAGTCGGTACGAACTTATCTAAGGCGTACTGGACGATGTTTCTGAATTTTTTCCATTTTTGTTCCACATCCTCTTCCTCAGAAATGAACGTTTGATGGTGGTCACTCAGATATTCTGCGATTTGTGCCCTATCACTCTTGTTAAGCAAATATATTTTCTTCCTTTCTTGGCATTTCTTATTACACTTGTAGTCATTGATGCAACCACTGACTTATGATCACTGATACCCTCTTCTACATTCACGGAGTCGAAAAGTTCCGGTCTATTTGTTGCTATGAGGTCTAAAACGTTAGCTTCACGAGTTGGTTCTCTAACTATCTGCTCGAAGTAATTCTCGGACAAGGCAGTCAGGATAATGTCACAAGAGTCTCTGTCCCTGGCTCCAGTTCTGATTGTGTGACTATCCCATTCTATACCTGGTAGATTGAAGTGTTTTCTCATCGTCAGCCCGTGGTCTTCATTGTTTGTAGCACATGCGACACGACAGTTCCTCTGTATGCAAAATACACTCTGCGCTCACGACTCCTACCAATATATAAATAGCAGCACTCAGCATACCAGATATCGTGAGAGTGAGTAAACGGCACTCTTACAATTGAAAAAAAAGTATACACAGTCTTTCGATGCTTCGTCTGGAATAAACATTGACAGTGTGCAATAGAAAAAGCTCTCGGCAATGTGCACTCCATACACCGTAAAAGTAAAACTTGTTGTAGATTTGTGGTAAGATTGTTAACAAGTAAGCGCAAACACAAACTTACTGACAGTAGCCGATTGCTGGGACATCAAATTGCGAAATTTGACTAACTGTGTGTATAAAGTGTGGTGTCACAGCCAGACACCACGCTTGCTAGGTGGTAGCCTTTAAATCGGCCGCGGTCCGTTAGTATACGTCGGACCCGCGTGTCGCCACTATCAGTGATTGCAGACCGAGCGCTGCCGCACGGCAGGTCTAGAGACTCCCTAGCACTCGCCCTAGTTGTACAGCCGACTTTGCTAGCGATGGTTCACTGTCTACATACGCTCTCATTTGCAGAGACGACAGTTTAGCATAGCCTTCAGCTACGTCATTTGCTACGACCTAGCAAGGCGCCATATTCAGTTACTATAATTACTTCAAGAACGTATTCTGAACAGATAATATTGTGAATCATGTACCGTCAAGAGCGACGTTAATCATTAATGGATTAAAGTTAAGTATCAAACTAATTACGTCCGCTTTCTGAATTCTCATTCCTTGTCATGTTCCAGACCTCACGTCAGTATAGTTCTTCCCTATTCACCCTAGTCTGCTTGAGCTAAAACGCGTTCATTTCGGCCTCCACTCGTAACACGGTTTTAGCTCTTCTGCTAACACAAAACTAGGAAGAATATCTTATTAAATTTTTAGGTGAAGAACTTAGGTGGATGTGCCGGGTGCTGTTGGCAAACGGGACGCACTCGGCCCTTGTGGGGCCAATTGAGGAGCTACTTGACTGAGAAGTAGCGGCTCCGGTCACGAAAACTGACAACGGACTGGACAGTGGTGTGCTAAACACGCCCTCCTCCGCATCCGCATCCGGTGACGGCTCAGGGCCGCGGATGACACGGCGCCCGGTCAGTGCTGTTGAGCCTTCAAAGCCTGTTCGGACGGTGTTTGTTTGTTTATTGTGATGTGTATGTTGCGAAATTTATACACGGAATTGCCACCACAAGTACCGACAATGGCTCTAACCCGGTTAGACATTGGGTCGAACTGAGATTGGTTGACAGATACGGATACGTCAGTCCATGTTGCGTCATCTTATTCTAGAGGTCACATATCGCAATGGCTGGTGAATGACGGCGTTCCGTTGACAATCCACGACCAAACGTTTTCAATGGTGAGATACTGTATGGAGATCATGCTGCTGTAGCTACAGTTGAAAACCATCGGTATCGCAGTAGGTCAGGAAACGTTGGTAAAATGCGGTCTTGTATTATCTTGTTGAAAGGTAACGTCACAGAGACAGCCACCAGCCTTGAAACGTGAGAAATGTAACGGTTGCTGTCCAAATTTCCGATTACGCGAATCGGAAGTGGCCGTGTTGTATTCCTAGTCACTATTAAGTCCATGACGCACCATAACATTGGATTTGCACTGTCAGGGAATAATCTATTGAAAGTAATAGTCGCCGACCATAGCGCCAGCGTCGACTGCGTCCCGTTCACGTGTACCATATTTAAAAATGTTAAATAATACTCAAAAAGGTAAACTTTTTAAAAGTAGCCTATGGTCTTCCTCGGGATTCAATTTATGTCCATACCAAATTTCATCGGTCGCGAAAACGTGACATAGGCCTAATTATTTTTGCACTTAATACTAGGTCTACAACTTTGCTTCCGCCGTTTTTTCTCGAAGTTCGGGGCTTCATTGTGAAAAACTTACAAAAAAAAAAAAGATTCATAGTAGTGCCCATCGCTGGCCACTACATTCTCCCATCTTTCGGGTAGCATACGAATCCCGTGGCGGAAGAACTGGGCGTCTTTTGTGGGGATCCATGAATCGATTCACTTTTGCACTTGTTCATATGATTGGAAGTGCTGGTCAGCCAGACTATATGCCACTCATCGAAAAAGGTGGTAGTCATAGAGAGAGAGCAACGTATGGGGAATACGGCGGGAGGGATAGGACTTCTCATTTCAACGTTTCCATGTATATTTTGACAGATTTTGCGGCATTTGCGACGTTACCTTTACGTGTCTATTGCTGTATTGTGGCTGTTTGTGTTTCAGTGCTGAGCTCTAACGCATCAATTGCTGTAGATAATGATGTCCTGTGACTGTCTTCGTCTGTTTCAGTAGTTACGAAAACGTTCTGTCTTCTCCCGTCATGCCGGTGCTCGACATCAAAATCACCGTTATTAAGGCGTTGAAAACATTCTCTGCACGTTCTTCCACCAATAGTTAACTCACCATTGGTCTTACGCAGCATTTTAAGAGCGACAGCCGCAGATTTCTTCGTGTTAAAGAAGAAAATTAAAACTTCCCGCAAGGAGTGAGAAAAGGGGACGTAAGTTGACGTACGTAATCGAGAATAACCTTACGATGCAATCACAAATCGACTAATATTTTATGGCTTTATGTTTACAGATGCCTAAACTTATTGTATTACACCTATGACCACCCACCTGAACCCCACTTGCCGCTACTACCGTGTATTGAAAAACGGCGGAAGCAAAGTTGTAGACCTAATAATATTGGTGTTAGTAAGGAAATATGGAGAAAGAAACATTGAGAATTGTTTAAGCATTGTATTGATTACGTTGAATCATATTACGTAGAACAAGTAAATCAATAACAGCATTTTCACAAATATGATAAAGTTCCAAGGTGAAAGAGAATAATTTTTTCGCTAATTCGCATAATATTCATCAAATCAATTGAATGTCTTGTACTACACACTTTGTAAAGTAGCATATGTTCCTCCTCCGGGTTCAAGGTATCTCGTAGCATATTTCATCGAAATTTGTTCAGCGGTTTAGTTGTAAAAACGTAACAGACAGAGTTATTTTCGCATTTATAATATTATTCGAATTGTATCATTTTGTTAATTTTCTTAAGCGGTGATATTAATTTGGACAGGGTAGGTACAATCTGTACATAAGGAGAGATTTCTCATTTAAAAATCACATTCAGATGTTGGATAATGGTAAGAAGATTGAGTTATGCTTTGTGTAACAAGGAAAACATCCACCAGAAAGTGTCGAAATTCGGCAGCTACAGGATCGGGGCTTATTGAAATTGCGTCTTTACACCACTAGATAGACAGACATTTATAAATTGCTAGCTTGATTACTCATACCCACTTACGCAATACGGAGAGGTTTATTATCGAAATTACGAGAGAGCACATTCCGGGAAGAGATGGGCAACATATTACTACCGCCCACATATATCTCGCGTAATGATCACAACGAAAAGATCCGAGAAATTAGAGCAAATACGGAGACTTACAAGCAGTCGTTCTTCCCACGCACAATTCGTGAATGGAACAGGGAAGGGGGGATCAGATAGTGGTACAATAAGTACCCTCCGCCACACACCGTAAGGTGGCTCGCGGAGTATAGATGTAGATGTAGATGTAGATCGTAACAAAAATAGGCGGGCGCAACCGCAGATTAGATAACTTCAATGTGAAAACGTTTGGAAAAGTGTAGGCATTTTTAATGACTTCTTGCATTTTTGTAGAGGGAAATTTCATTAAAACAATTGCTTGATTTTTACATTGTTGAAATGAAGGTATCATTTGTGTTTCTAGAAAAAAAAAGACATGTAGCCAGTGTTTTCTATTGTCACTTACAGTTATTGAAAATAAAAGAGTAAATTGGCCCTAAATAAATATTTTTGTTCACGATATGTATGAAAAATAGTTTTAGTCAATTTTATCCTTTTCTGAGAAGGATTATACTTTTTACATTGGCAAATCTATAATTTAGGAACCCTAACTTAATTTCTAAATACTGTATCTTCAGGTATGGAATTAACTGAAGACCTTTCACCATCTAAAAAGGAATCATTAAAGAATTCTTGACTGAAATTAATCTCCAACAACGAGAAATCGCAGAAAATATACAATTTCTAAAAATTCATTGGCTAATATTAATAATATCTTGCGTAGCAATAAGTCCTCAACACCCAAACGATAGGATATTCATTGCAGACCAAAGAAGCTATTTCCTCGTGGCACGCGCCGGTTGCAAAAGAAAGCATCAAAGCGTCGGTGGATTGGAGGGCAACAAACAGCACCATCAGAACGAAAGCTTTTACCACTACCAGAAAAGTTCGTAAAAGACGGGCTATGGAAGTCGCAGGCCTGTTCGTAAACCCAGACTAAACATCAGGATAATGAAACAGCAATTGATTTGGGCTAAGAAGTACAGGGAGTTCGCTGTGAATATCAGTATGTTTTTTAATATTTTTTCTTTGTCTTACAAAAAAAATTCATTTTCGTTTAGGTGAAAACAATTTGTTTTGGAGGTTACTACAGTAATGAAAGCAGCATCCAAATTTTGTTGAATAATGCACAGTCAGTTAGGAGAGAACCTTCAGAAAAATGCAATGGATAGTGTCACAGACTACCAAGCATCAAGCATAGGTAATGATATGGTCTGGAAGTTGTGGTAAGGGATTGGTAAGAGTCTACGCTTTTAAAGGAACAACGAGACAGCAGCAGTACAATAAACAAGAAAAACCAATGTACTTGCACGATTGTGCACTCCGCCACACACAACGTTAATGTTTTCCTTGTTACACGAGGCATAACACGATCTTCTCACATACTGCCAACATTTAAATACGATCTCTGCATGAGAAATGGTGTGTAATATTTCCTTGTAAACAAAATGTAGAGGAATTGGACAAAAATATGGAAACACCACGATAAATTTATGCTTGAACATAAATGCAGATTATAGCCAAGACTGCAGGTTGCGCCGTTGTACCTGACCACGAATGGCACCAGCGCAGTCACCTCAATACGTTGCAAGTGTCAGTCGTGGCCGGCCGCTGTGGCCGAGCAGTTCTAGGCGCTTCAGTCCGGAACCGCACCGCTGCTACGGTCGCAGGTTCCAATCCTGCTTCGGGCATGGATGTGTTTGATGTCCTTAGGTTAGTTAGGTTTAAGTAGTTTAGGGAACTGATGGCCTCAGATGTTAAGTCTCATAGTGCTCACAGCCATTTGAACCATTTTTGTCAGTCGTGGCCAGTACGGTGTTCTGTGTAGTTGTGAGTAAATTATGTTGAAACTGAGTGGTGGGTAAATTGCTGGTGCTCGTATGGTTGGCGTTTGCGTAACCAATGTGAAGTGTTGGTGTTTCAAGAGTTTTATACCGGGTATAGGGAACGTAGAAACACATCATTCGCTAAGTGTCTGTTGAGTGATCGTGACAGACGGTCATTAAAGAGGATTGTGACAAAAAATAAGATGACGACAGCAGCAAATGGCATAGCGGAACTGAATGTCGCATTCGCGTACCCTGTCAACATCAGAACAACATGAAAGGAGGTCCATAAAGTGGGAATTGCAGGGCGAGCTGGAATTTCAAAACCATTCATCAGGGATGAAAACGTCTTCAACAGGATAACTTGGTGACGAGTTAGTTGGTTAGTTAGTTGGTTGCGTGTTCCATTGATCAATCGCATGGTACAGTAGCCTTTATGATGTGGAACGTGTCAAGTGCACAAGAAATGCACATATGAAACAATATATGTATATATATATATATATATATATATATATATATATATATATATATATATATATATATATATATATTACAGAGTTAAAGATTAATGTTTCTATTATTTACCCAAGTCCCTTAAATGGCACAAAATGCATTTACTATATTTATAGATTTATTTATTCCTATTCAAGAATTCATGTATGGTACAGAAGGAATTGTCAAGGATATACGATTTCAATTTATTTTTTAAGCTATTCCTGCTGTCTGTCAGACATTTTATTTCATCTGGTAATTTGTCGAAAATTTTTATAGCAGCATATTTTACCTCTTTCTGTGCAAAGATAGAGTGAGTAAAGGATAGTGTAAGTCTTTCTTTTTCTGGTATTATAATCATGAATGTCACTGTTGTTTTTAAGCTGGTCCATGTTGTTGAGAATAAATTTCATTAGTGAGGCTGTTATAAAAATTCGCAGTCTTTTAAAAAGATGCCTACAAGATGTGCGACTATGAACCCCACGCATTATTCTAACCACTTTCTTTTGGGCAGTGAATACTTTTTGTCTAAATGTTGAGTTACCCCAAAATATTATTCCATATGACATCAGAGAGTGAAAGTATATAAAGTATGTAGGTTACTAATTTCTATATCCTCAAAATTGGCAATTATTCTTTGCAAAAGTTGCTGAACCTAATCGCTTTAGAAGATCCAAAATATGAATTTTCCAATTAAGATTCTCATCAATGTGTAGACCCAAAAATTTAGTATGCTCTACTGTCTACTGACTTCTGTTGATGTATTTATTGAAGGAACTGTTCTTTTTGCAGCAGAAAATTGAATGTACTGTGTTTTTTCAAAGTTTAGAGCAAGCCCATTTGCAGAAAACCAATTAATGACTTTTCCAAAGACCTTATTTGTATCATTTTCAATTGGAGTTTCTTTTACCGGATTAATAATGATGCTTGTATCATCAGCAAACAGTGTCAGTTCAGCTTCCTGTTTCAGATAGGAATGGAGGTCGTTCACAAATATCAAGAACAGAAGGGGACCCATGATTGAACCCTGTGAAACACCTGATGTAATTTCACCCCATTTAGATGAAGTGGCAAACTTATTTAAATCACTTGACCCATGTAAGGAAACTATTTGCTTCCGGTAAACGCATAAAACCTGAACTATGGAGCAATGGAAGAATGTCATGTCGTCGGATGAGTCTTGTTTGACACTATTTGCGACTTCTGCCTGAGGTTTCGTCCCAAGGGTCAGACATGGTGGGTTTCAGTGACGATTTGGGCAGCCATATCATTATATTCCATGGGCCCCATGGTGACTTCGGAAGGATTATGCGACAATTTGGCTGATCAAGTCCATCTTACCGTACAGTATTTGTTCCCTACTGGTGATGCTGAATTCCAAGACGACAGGGCCCAAGTTCACAGAGCCCACATCGTCCAGGCCTGCTTCTGTGAACACGAGGATGAATTGTCGCCACCACTGTCACCAGATATAAAACGTATTGAGCCTTTGTGGTCTACTTTGGAGACAGGGGCATGTAATCGCTGTCTACCACCACTATCATTACCTGAACTTGCCGCCGTTTTCAGGAACATTGGTACTGAATTCCCTTGAAATCCGTACAGTTTTGAAGGCCAACGTTTTTGCTACCGCTTATTAGGCATCGTAATGTGTCGAGTTTTGGGTGATTCGATATTTTTCTCCAACCCCTACAAATGACGTTATTCTTATCTACTCAGAGTGGTTACCTAAAATGCTAATCATTTTGAAACGTTCCCTTAGAAAAATTATGAATGACTGTGCTGGTAAACTTTTACGTGATTTGATTTTCAAACAGCTCAGCAAAACTCAACGTACTCAAACAGTTTTCTCTTTACTTATTCTGATCATCACTAAACTGACACACAATATTTTCAGCGCAACGCAGTCTGACTTTCAAAAATCCCTGCAAGAGAATGGCCCTGACTAACAATAACCTATACCTTTCATGAATCACTTACCTCACAAAAATCTTCGTTACTCGAACTACTGCAATACAGCGAGCGCCAATACTGCCAGCTAAATTAAAGATTCTAACTACTGAAAGCGCTCAGTACTGACACACGTTGTTAGCAAATGAAAGATTTTGATAGAAAACAAACAATGTATTTACCTTAATAATGTTCAAAAAATGGCTCTGAGCACTATGGGACTTAACATCTGTGGTCGTCAGTCCCCTAGAACTTAGAACTACTTAAACCTAACTAACCTAAGGACATCACACACATCCATGCCCGAGGCAGGATTCGAACCTGCGACCGTAGCGGTCGCGCGGTTCCAGACTGTAGCGCCTTTAACCGCTTGGCTACCCCGGCCGGCAATGTTCAAAAGTCATCATATATATTTATGAGTTCATGACAACCATCTTTACAAATTTCCTTCTTCTGGCGGACACACGTCCAGATCATCCGCTTATAGTAACCTCTTAAAACTCTGGCATCTCTCTCGCCACATCCACCACTGCTGGCGGCTCACCTCCAACTGCCCAACGCTACGCGCTGTTCACATCCAACTGCCCAACACTACAATAGCGAATATTCCAACAATGCCAACCAGCCACAGACTGCACACAGCACAGTCAGTGATTTTCATCCAGAGTGCTACGTGGCGTTACCAACATAAAAACCTAAACAGCCTATTTACAATTTGTATATCCGACGATGTAGTGCATTTCACGCGGATTTAAGGTTTGTTGTATGCCGCTATCATAGTTTTGGGGTTTTCATTATCAGGCATTTAGCTGTTGTAATTCAGTTGGGTGAAAGTGTAAAAGGACGTATTCGCTGTAGAATACAGTTCTTAAAAATTGTTTTCCTGTTTTCTAATACTACGAATGACTGGCAGTAAAGAAGCGTTCCGCTGTAAACTTTGCGTCAAACTCGTGTTTACGACTGCACCGAAATATCTCTGCTGTGGTGTTTCGTAATGAAAAAATTGTCAGGGGAACAGTACTGGCATTGCTGGCCCAGTGGCAGCGATTCGATAGCGAAAGAATTCCACAAGTTACATCAGACGGGTCGTCCGATCTGTGATTCAAAGAGCGGGGCAAGAGGACGCGCCTTTTGCGCAGAATCTTCCGACCCGCTAGCTTCTTTTGACGTATGGATACTCTCAAGGATCTTTGAACTTATCTTCTGGTTACAGGTCCTGTAATCTTCCATGTGCCTTTGCACAGTGTTCTTGCTAGATTGTTAGTAAATATGTATGTAGAGGGTGTCTCCAAAACTTCATCCGAATTCACGAGTCTGTATCTTTTACATAAGTGGAGACAATAACTTGGAGTAGATATTAACTTACGTATCGAAAGCAAAAGCTTTCCTCGGCGCTGACTGTGAACTGTCGGTTCATGTACAGGGTGACATAGAAAAACGGGAACATTTCTATAATCCAATAAAACTAGAAGCAATGAAGGAAAGAAATTGCATTCATAGTAATTGAAACCTTACATCTTTGCCATTTACGAAACATTGGTGGCATTTATCATTTTTAAAAAATTACGTCCTTTAAATGGCGTCCTCCTGTACGAATACTTTCGTGAAATCTGCTGTTGAGATTCCTCATTGACTGCTGCAATATCTCAGCTGGGATACTGTGAACTGCATCCCGAATTCTCTGTTTTAGCTCATCCAGGGTTCTTGGTCGAGTCATGCAGAATTTGCTCTTGAGGTAGGCCCACAAGAAAAAATCACAAACGGATAAATCTGGCTATCTAGGGGTCAGGGAATGTTACCGGATCATGAGATAGCATGGTTGCCAAACAATTCTCGCACATATGCCATTGATTGGCGTGCAGTGTGATGTCGCTCTGTCCTGCTGAAACCAGGCTTCTTAAACGTTTGAAAAATTGTTCAATGCAGGTGTAACGAAAGGTCATAACATCTCCACGTAACGATCGGCATTGAAAGTTACTGTGTTTACCTGTTCATTTGCGAAAAAATACGGTCCGATAATCCCATATGATGAAACACCACACCATGCTGTCACTTGACTATCGTGTAAAGAGCGTTCGTGAACGTAATTAGGATTTGTGTCTGCCCAGTAACGGTAGTTCTGTTTATTCACATAACCAGTGAGACAAAAGTGTGCCTCATTTGACATCTACAACGTGATTAGAAATTCATAGTCATTGCTTATTTTTGTTACCATTTGTTTACAGGATCCAAATCGTAACCGGTAATCGTTGTCCTTCAATTTTTGCACCATCTGTAGTTTGTACGGGTGAAATTTTAAACGAAGATGAAGAATTCTGCGAACACTCTCCCGGGACACTCTAACCACTGCTGCTTGGTTACGAATTGAACGCCGTGGGCTACGTAAGACCGACTGGCGTACATCAATGTTCTCTGGAGAACGCACACTTCTTGTTCGTCTTGTTGGTTTCTTCTTGAGGGCAGATCCAGTCTCTTAAAAGTTATTAATTCAACATTTTATCGCGTGTTTCGACGTAACAGCATCATGACATCCTAAACTGTAAAAACATCGAAACTCCCTCTGCGCCGCTACCAAACCATCACTGTTTTTAATAAAGCATTTTTATGGCTAACACACGCTGTTGTCCGTTCCACCGATCCATGATTACTGAAGTGGCGGACTGCTTACTCGCTAACTGTCACGAACGCGCAGTGCTGCCACCTGCCCATGGCTGCCACTACTCATTTCAAACATTCCCGTTATTTTGTGTCACCCTGTAGATTCTGGTAAGCGTCTTTCTGCCGCAGCTAAAAAGACGTTTACGCTCCATTCCAACAGAAGCAACTCAGTTACAACCCAGCCGCGTGATTTTTGCCTGAGCGATGGATCGGACTCGTAATGCGATTTCCCGAAAAAAAAACGCGATTTTTTTCCAAAAACACTCGCAAAAAAATGGGTTGTGTTTGACTATCCACTGGATATTTGTCGTGTGTTTACTGCAGGGCACATAGAACATTTGTGAACGGTAATTATAAAAAGTAGCCGAAGACTGTATTAGCATGCACGTAAAAAATGTATGCGCATGTATGTCTGTGCGTGCATGTAACACCGGATGGTTCGTTTGAAAATATGAGCTCTGCAAAAGTTAAAATATATCCTAAGTTCCTATCTTCATTTATGTGGAAGATATAATATTGTAATGAAATGAAAACCCTCAGCTGCTTACAGGCGTTGACATATATCAACGGGGACAGATGAAAATGTGTGCCCTGACTGGGACTCGAACCGGGGATCTCCTGCTTACATGGCAGACGCTCTATCCATCTTTTTTTTAATCTAATTTTGTTCTGTGTTGTTCGTTGAATTTGTTCTGGGCGGACGTCCGATGACACCCATTTAGGTCCTTCGTTGATCCATTTACTCAGTTTTTTTGTTACAGAGAGTAGCTAACCCTCTAACCGAACACTCTGAGCTACTGTGCCAGCTATCTGAGCCACCGAGGACACAGAGTGTGGTGTTACTGCTAGACACCACACTTGCTAGGTGGTAGCCTTTAAATCGGCCGCGGTCCGCTAGTATACGTCGGACTCGCGTGTAGCCACTACCAGTGATTGCAGACCGAGCGCCGCCACACGGCAGGTCTAGAGAGACTTCCTAGCACTCGCCCAGTTGTACAGCCGACTTCGCTAGCGGTGGTTCACTGCCTACTTATGTTCTCATTTGCCGAGACGATAGTTTAGCATAGCCTTCAGCTACGTCCTTTGCTACGACCTAGCAGGGCGCCATTATCAGTTACTATTGATATTGTGAATCATGCACCGTCAAGACCGACGTTCATCATTAATGGATTAAAGTTAAGTATTCCACCAGCTACGTCCGTTTTTCTAAATTCTAATTTCCTTGTCATGTTCCAGACCTCACGCCAGCCTGCGTGAGCTAAAACGCGTGCATTTCGGCCTCCTTTAGTAAATCGGTGTTGGCTCACTTGCCAACCACAACACAGAGGATAGTGCGACTGCAGGGATTTATCTCTGGCACGCCTCCCGCGAGACTCACATTCTCAACGTATTGTCCCGCACTACATTCGTAGCGCCCCCTCCCATTATACTCATTACTCGGGGCGCGTTGCCCATTCCCGTAAGAGCATCTTCTTCTTCTGTGCGGATGCACAAACAATGCCCTAACTCTTACGGGGATCGGCAACGCGCCCCGAGTAATGAGTATAATGGGCGGGGGCACTACGAATGTAGTGCAGGACAATACGTTGAGAATGTGGGTCTCGTGGGAGGCATGCCAGAAATAAATCCCTGCAGTCGCGCTATCGTCTGTGTCCTCGGTGGCTCAGACAGCCGGCACAGAAGCTCAGCGTGTTCGGTCAGAGGGTTAGCTACTCTCGGTAACAAAAAAACTGAGTCAATAGATCAACGAAGAACCTAAATGGGTGTCATCGGACGTCCGCCCAGAACAAATTCAACGAACAACACAGAACAAAATTAGACTAAAAATAAGATGGATAGAGCGTCTGCCATGTAAGCAGGAGATCCCGAGTTCGAGTCCCAGTCAGGGCACACATTTTCATCTGTCGCTGTTGACATATGCCAACGCCTGTAAGCAGCTGAGGGTTTTCATTTCATTGTAATTTCATTCTAACAAGCTGCATGACCACGAGCTGCATGTTCTTTCGGGCATGTCCGAAAGAACAGATACCATCTTCGTATATATAGATATGTTATTGTTGTGGTCTTCAGTCCTGAGACTGGTTTGATGCAGCTCTCCATGCTACTCTATCCTGTGGAAGCTTCTTCATCTCCAAGTACCTACTGCAACCTACATCCTTCTGAATCTGCTTAGTGTATTCATCTCTTGGTCCCCCTCTACGATTTTTACCCTCCACGCTGCCCTCCAATACTAAATTGGTGATCCCTTGATGCCTCAGAACATGTCCTACCAACCCAACCCTTCTTCTTGCCAAGTTGTGCCACAAACTCCTCTTTTCCCCAATTCTATTCAATACCTCCTCATTAGTTATGTGATGTACCCATCTAATCTTCAGCATTCTTGTGTAGCACCACATTTCGAAAGCTTCTGTTCTCTTCTCGTCCAAACTATTTATCGTCCACATCTCACTTCCATACATGGCTACACTCCATACAAATACTTTCAGAAACGACTGCCTAACACTTAAATGTACACTCGATGTTAACAAATTACTCTTCTTCAGAAACGCTTTCATTGCCATTGACAGTCTACATTTTATATCCTCTCTACTTCGACCATCGTCAGTTATTTTGCTCCCCAAATAGCAAAACTCCTTTACTACTTTAAGTGTCTCATTTCCTAATCGAATTCCCTCAGCATCACCCGACTTAATTCGACTACATTCCATTATCCTCGTTTTGCTTTTGTTGATGTTCATCTTACATCCTCCTTTTAAGACACTATCCATTCCGTTCAACTGCTCTTCCAAGTCCTTTGCTGTCTCTGACAGAATTACAATGTCATCAGCGAACCTCAAAGTTTTTATTTCTTCTCCATGGATTTTAATACCTACTCCGAATTTTTCTTTTGTTCCCTTTACTGCTTGCTCAATATACTGATTGAATAACATTGGGGAGAGGCTACAACCTTGTCTCACTCCTTTCCCAACCACTGCTTCCCTTTCATGCCCCTCGACTCTTATTATAACTGCCATCTGGTTTCTGTACAAATTGTAAATAGCCTTTCGCTCCCTGTATTTTACCCTTGCCATCTGCAGAATTTGAGAGTATTATAGTCAACATTGTCAAAAGCTTTCTCTAAGTCTACAAATGCTAGGAACGTAGGTTTACCTTTCCTTAATCTTTCTTCTAAGGTGAGTCGTAAGGTCAGTATTGCCTCACGTGTTCCAATATTTCTACGGAATCCAAACTGGTTTCCCCGAGGTCGGCTTCTACCATTTTTTCCATTCGTCTGTAAAGAATTCGCGTTAGTAACTTGCAGCTGTGACTTATTAAACTGGTAGTTCGGCAATTTTCACATCTGTTAACACCTGCTTTCTTTGGGATTGGATATATAGATATAGTATTGTTAAATCTGAGAATATTTTTGAAGCACATTACAGTATAGAGAAATATGCACAATATGGAGCATCTTCGAAGTCACATTTATGTGCAAGAATTACTAATTAACGTCCAAATCTACATCGACATCTTTACTCCACAAGCCACCGTACGGTATGTGGCGGAGTACACGTTGTGTAATAGTGTCACTAAACCCTTTTCCTGTTCCAATCGCGCGTGGTTCGCGAGAAGAACAACTGATTGTACGCCTTCCTGTGGACTGGAATCTCTCTAACATTAACTTCATGGTCTTTTCGCAAGGTATACGCAGGAAGAAGCAATATATTTGTTGACTCTTCAAGGAACGTACGCTTTAGGAACTTTAACATTAAACCACACTGTGATGCAGAACGGCTCTCTTGCAGTGTCTGCCACAAGCGTTCGATGATTATACCTCCATGAAGCTTACGAAATGAACCTGAGACCAAACGTACTGGTTTTCTTTGAATCTTCTCTACTTCCTCTGTGAATCTTATCAGGTAAGGATCCCATAACGACGAGAAATATTCATGTATTGGTTGAAGGAGTGTTTCGTAAGCTACTTCTTTTGACAGACTACATTTCCTGAAGATTCCTTCAGTGAATCTCAGTGTGGCATCTGACTTACCTGCGATTAATTGTAAGTGGTCGTTCTACTTCATATCTCTCGGTACGCGTACGCCTAGATATATTGTGGGAGTAACTGCTTCCAGGACTGTTGTCTAATAGCGTGTAATACAAGAAAGGGTCTTTCAGTCTTCTGCAGGTCTTCCTGCGTTTCGCTACTTTTTTCTAGTTAAAAACCATTCAAAAGACAAGATCGCACAAAATATTTTTTTATTCAAGACAAGCTGTTTCGACAGTTTTAGTTATCATCTTCAGGACTTAAACATTTTTCTGCGGTGAAACATGTTCATTTTAGGCTGAGCCTCATGCACCATTTTTCTGCGGTGAAACATGTTCATTTTAGGCTGAGCCTCATGCACAAGATTTCAAGCGGATAAAACAGCGCATTGTAGGCGTTTGTCATAGCTAAAATATTTAAAAACACGCAGCACCTTGTCCAGATTGCCGCGTCCATATACACATTGCTCATATATATACACTCCTGGAAATGGAAAAAAGAACACATTGACACCGGTGTGTCAGACCCACCATACTTGCTCCGGACACTGCGAGAGGGCTGTACAAGCAATGATCACACGCACGGCACAGCGGACACACCAGGAACCGCGGTGTTGGCCGTCGAATGGCGCTAGCTGCGCAGCATTTGTGCACCGCCGCCGTCAGTGTCAGCCAGTTTGCCGTGGCATACGGAGCTCCATCGCAGTCTTTAACACTGGTAGCATGCCGCGACAGCGTGGACGTGAACCATATGTGCAGTTGACGGACTTTGAGCGAGGGCGTATAGTGGGCATGCGGGAGGCCGGGTGGACGTACCGCCGAATTGCTCAACACGTGGGGCGTGAGGTCTCCACAGTACATCGATGTTGTCGCCAGTGGTCGGCGGAAGGTGCACGTGCCCGTCGACCTGGGACCGGACCGCAGCGACGCACGGATGCACGCCAAGACCGTAGGATCCTACGCAGTGCCGTAGGGGACCGCACCGCCACTTCCCAGCAAATTAGGGACACTGTTGCTCCTGGGGTATCGGCGAGGACCATTCGCAACCGTCTCCATGAAGCTGGGCTACGGTCCCGCACACCGTTAGGCCGTCTTCCGCTCACGCCCCAACATCGTGCAGCCCGCCTCCAGTGGTGTCGCGACAGGCGTGAATGGAGGGACGAATGGAGACGTGTCGTCTTCAGCGATGAGAGTCGCTTCTGCCTTGGTGCCAATGATGGTCGTATGCGTGTTTGGCGCCGTGCAGGTGAGCGCCACAATCAGGACTGCATACGACCGAGGCACACAGGGCCAACACCCGGCATCATGGTGTGGGGAGCGATCTCCTACACTGGCCGTACACCACTGGTGATCGTCGAGGGGACACTGAATAGTGCACGGTACATCCAAACCGTCATCGAACCCATCGTTGTACCATTCCTAGACCGGCAAGGGAACTTGCTGTTCCAACAGGACAATGCACGTCCGCATGTATCCCGTGCCACCCAACGTGCTCTAGAAGGTGTAAGTCAACTACCCTGGCCAGCAAGATCTCCGGATCTGTCCCCCACTGAGCATGTTTGGGACTGGATGAAGCGTCGTCTCACGCGGTCTGCACGTCCAGCACGAACGCTGGTCCAACTGAGGCGCCAGGTGGAAATGGCATGGCAAGCCGTTCCACAGGACTACATCCAGCATCTCTACGATCGTCTCCATGGGAGAATAGCAGCCTGCATTGCTGCGAAAGGTGGATATACACTGTACTAGTGCCGACATTGTGCATGCTCTGTTGCCTGTGTCTACGTGCCTGTGGTTCTGTCAGTGTGATCATGTGATGTATCTGACCCCAGGAATGTGTTAATAAAGTTTCCCCTTCCTGGGACAATGAATTCACGGTGTTCTTATTTCAATTTCCAGGAGTATATATATATATATATATTAAAACAGATCGCCCTTCAGTATTCTCATCATGAGAAAATTAAAACAATTTTCTAGTGTTGGACTTGTCTTTATACAACAGCATCATTCGCTAAGAGTCCGCCTCCACAGCTGAGTGCCCAGCGAAGGGCCTGGCTTCGATTCCCGGCCGGGTCAGATATTTTCTCCGCTCGGGGACTGGGTGTTGTGTTGTGTTCATAATCATTTCCTCCTCATCGACACGCGAGTCGACGAAGTGGCGTCAACTAAGAAGACTTGCACCAGGCGAACGGTCTACCCGCCTGGAGGCCCTAGCCACACGACATTTCATTTCATTTCACTCACTAAAAGCCTCATGGAACTTCCACCGTTATCCTGTAAGTCATTTATACGTGTTGTGAAATGTATTGGTAGTGTATCATTGCATTGGGACACGCCTGAAGACTTCTCTCACTTCAGAATGACATGCTACCTTCTGTTTGACAGAAACTTCTTGGAAACGGGAATGACTTGAGCTTTTTTCCGATCATTAGGAACGCTTCGCTCATCTAGAGACCTACGGTACACTGCCTCTGAGGGGCAAGTTCATTCGCCCACTACGTGTAGGATAGAATTAGTATCACCTTAGGTCCTGTGGCCCTTCCTTTGTTGAGCGATTTCTGCTGTTTTTCTATGCCATGTTCATTTATTTCGATATGTGTCTTTTGTCGTTCGTGCGACGATTTAAAAGAAAAATGTGCTGGAGCTTATTTGAATGTAAGTACATATCGTGTACTTAGTGATTAGCAAGAAATGAAACGATTAGCTTAGTAACGAGGTATCTAGATTGTTCCTAGATGAACAATGTAATTTGATAAAACATGTAGAGATAGCAGGGAGAAAAGGTGTAACCGTAATGCACACAACCGAATTTTTTAAATATCGCATATAGACAATTTTCCCTGAAAAATTTTGGGGCATAGCAGCATTCTATATTAACATCAGTTAAGGGACACGCAGCGAGCTATGGACAGGCTACAGCTAATGAATCTAGTTTCTATGCTGAGAAGAGTGCAACGAGTTGCACTACAGACTGCGAAATTGATAGGTAAATACTGTACTAAAGGGTGTCCGGGAAGTAAGGAATTTTGTGACATTTTGTCATATGGCGGTTGGCAGCCGTGGTTTCTTCATGTTTGTTATCTGCGATCTTTCCCGTTAGTAGCCTGATAGCCTTTGAGTGGTAAGCATTGTTGTTTGCTGTTTATTTTCGTCATGGAGCAGAACACAAATGAGCAACGTATCCAAGTGATAAAAAGTTATTACAAAAACAGTGAATGTCCGACGACAATCGTTCGTGAATTACATGTGACACTTTGACGTAGTGCTGCTCCAACCGAATTATCAATTCGGTAGTTGGTCCTGAAGTCAGAGGCCACGGGTTCTGTTTCAAATGTTAACAAAACAGGACGACCGTGTTCTGTTCGAACACAGGAAAACATTGCTGTCGTGAGTGGCAATGTGACAAGCCCCAGAAAATCAGTTCGCCGACGAACTCAACAATTTAATTTATCACCAAGTTCAGTGCATGAAATTCTTTCAAAAGATCTGAAAAAGCATGCGTACAGGATTCAACTTACGCAGGAGTTGAAGCTTGCAGGTCATGGAAAGAGACATTGATTTGTTCAGTGGGTGTTGGCTCGACGAGCGGATAACGAGAACTTCACAAAAAGAATAATTTTCTCAGTTGAGGGACACTTCAACCTCAGCGGGTACGTCAGTAAGCAGAACTGCAGAATACGGGGTAACGAAAATCCGCTAGTGGCTGTGGAATATGAGATGCATCCACAACGCAGCACTGTGTGGTGTGGGTTCTGGGCAGGAGAAGTGATCGGACCGTACTTTTTTAAAAATGATGACGGAACTGCCGTCACTGTGAACGGTGACCGTTACCGAAACATGTTTTCTGATTGGTTTTTCCCTCTTATTGATGAAAATGACGATTTTTGGTTTCAACGAGATGGTGCGACATAACACATATCCCATGAAACGATTGTTCTGATGAATGAAAAGTTTACTCAAAAAATTATCTCTTTGCGTGGCAACCCGGAATGGCCTGCCAGATTATGCTATCTTATGCCTTGTGACCCTTTTTGTGGGGATTTGTGAAATCGAAAGTGTACGTGAAAAAAACCACAAACAATACACCAACTGACGGATGAAATTAAAACGGTTATTAACGGCATCGCACCAGATGTTTGTAAATGCGCCATCGACAATTTCAGCGAACGCATTGCTCGTTGCCGCTCGACATTGGGTGGTCATATGGAAGACATAAATACTTGTTTTGTAAATAAAACTGCCTTTTCCTACTGCTAATTACTTTATTTATCCCATACGCGTTTCGCCTTCTCCTGTTCTAAGGCATCAGTGGGATCTATAACGATACAGTTTTATTAGTTTTAGATTGTTAAACAGTTCACTTCGCGATTTTTATGTAAAAAAAGTAATTACTTACGATTTGCTGATACGCATTTCCTCACATCTGGTCTGGAGGTCGCACTACCACTTTTATCACTGCCATATAACATCTTTGTGTTCTCGCCTTCCACACACTGTTCACCATGTTTCTCACTCTTTTTTGTGGTGGACTATTGTTCTTTTGTCACTCGATACACCTATTTCGTCTTACACTGTTTTTCACAACGTAAATATTGCGACTCCATTACGTGTTTCATCTTCTTTGGTGTGTTTATCTATTTGTTGCCAAACTGACGAAGCATATGTTCGAGACTAACTTCTATTTATGATGATTAGGCTATACCGTGTGTGTGTATGAGTGAGAGAGAGAGAGGGAGATAGAGCCGACGAGGTTTTTTTGTGGAGGGTGGGGAGTTTACTAGCTGTTCGCGAGTGGTTGAAAACTTTGGTGACAGCTAATTTGACTTTCCGTTTCAATATTCTGTGGAGGGGTTTATGGATGAGTGAGTGTGAAGATGTTGGGTTCTATAATTATTATATTGGGCAGTATTATTATATTAATACTTTTTGTGAACGTTATTCTATTATTTTATCTATTAGTGTAAATAATGAATTGCTTGGCATGTGTACTTGGTCATTCAACAGGACTTTCCCCTCTGCTTTGGTTTTCTGTATGTGGTAATTTTCTTGTTTGGTTAGGAGATATTTTTTACTGTTGATTCTAATTATTTTCATGTCATTTTCTATATTGGTTGGTTTGTGGTCAATTTCTCTTAGGTGTTCTGCAAATGTGGAGTGGTTTGGCCCATATTTCCAGGCTCTCATGTGTTCTTTGTATCTGACATCAAATGTTCTCCCTGTTTGCCCTATGTGTATGCCTTCACAAGTGTTACACTGTAGCTAATATATACCTGCTTTCTGGTATATGTCTCTGTTTTTTTGTCAGTTTTAGGGTGAATTCTTGAATAAAATTGTCTGTTGTGTATGTCTTTTGAAAATGTTGGTGATTTTATGTGTGAGTTTGTGTTTCCATGTCACTGTGTACCATTTTGTGTTTTATTTCATCTTTTTCTGATTATCCTGTGTAGTTGTTACAAGACTGCGCGTTTGTGTTTGGTTCTGTTGTGTTGTCTGTGGTTTAGAGCATACTGCTTTTATTTTACTTTTAATTTTGTTGTTTAGCTTTGTGACTGTGTTATTATTGTAACCATTATTTTGTGCTATCTGCATTATTATGTCCAGTCCTTTTAGGTAGCTTTATTTGGTGAGTGGTACTGTGTTGAGTCTATGGAGCATGTGTCGAAGTGCTGCTTGCTTTTGTGCGTGTGAGTGGTTCGAGGATTGGAGAATGATAATGTCCGTTACTGTGGGTTTACGGTAAATTTCAAATATATGTTTATTGTTTTGTTTTTTGATTGTTATATCCAGTAAGTTAATTTGGCTGTTCTGTTCTCTTTCAGTTGTGAATTTTATATTTTTATGTATCTTGTTGATGTCAGTATGTAGTTTTTCAATTTTTGTTTGTGGTTCATCTATTAAGCAAAGGATGTCATCCATATATCTGAACCAATATAATATGTTGTATTCTTTTGGTACTATTTTTGTGAAAATGATCTGTTCAATGTGGTTTAATTTTTCATACATAAATGGGAGAAGTTACTTAATGTGTTTGTAAAAAATGTAGCATTTCCAATACATTTTGTATGTTCTACAGCATTTTAACATTCGTCCCTACTTCCTGGACATCCTCTTAGCACAAACCATGCGTTGTTTGTAACTTTAGGAACATGTCCGTTAGACTCGTAAATAAGGAAAAGAGGAGCCCTAATGAATGAAAAATAATACAACCGTTTTAGTAATAGGTGTGGTATCAACAGTAGTACTAGTAGCTGGGTAATTGGTTAAGGGGTCAGCAGTAGTTTTGCAGTGGTAGAAAGTAGCTTTTGTTCCTCTTTCTCTTTCTGTATCTTTATTTTAGAATTAGATTCTTTTGTAGTTCTTGTAAGTAGCAAGTAGCTAAAAGATGTTTTATTCTAAACAAATACAGTATGTTCGTTGCATATCAAATTTTACCTATCTAGATAACTGGCTGTAGCTGTGAAGAATGAATAAATAAATAACTTTCTAATCTTATGAAAATCCCATGAAAATCCAAGTACGCTTGTGCTACGTGAGGAAGAGTCTTGTTAAACCAGTAGCATCCAGATAAGATTTTCGTGGCTAACTTAGTAGTAATCGATATTCTTCGATTCGGTTTTAACTGTTTTCAAAAGAAAGCTGGCTGTGCAGTATCGGCGGCGAGGCTCTTGAGCTTGAAGCAACAGTATTGATCGGGATGTAGTGCACTGCACCCGCACCGACTCTCAGAGCTTTGCGTTGACGTTTGTTAATTCTGCCAGGGAAAATGTACTAGGCGGAGCCGAAACAACCGCTACAGTGCAGAATGACTGGGGGGCACCATCGCCCACAAAAGCCTTAGAAATGTACAGATGTTGAGTCCCCACCAAAATACAAGCTTCGCTCGGATTTTGTTGGTGTCCATCTTACACTACTGGCCACTAAAATAGCTACACCACGAATATGACGTGCTACAGAAGCGAAATTTAACCGACAGGGAGAATATGCTGCGATGTGCAAATGATTAGCGTTTCAGAGCATTCACACAAGGCTGGCGCCGGTGGCGACACCTGCAACGTGCTGACACGAGGAAAGTTTCCAACCGATTTCTCATACACAAACAGCAGTTGACCGGCGTTGCCTGGTGAAACGATGTTGTGATGCCTCGTGTAAGGAGGAGGAATGCGTACCATCACGTTTCAGACTTTGATAAAGGTCGGATTGTATCCTATCGCGATTGCGGTTTATCGTATCGCGAAATTGCTGCTCGCATTGGTCGAGATCCAATGACTGTTAGCAGAATATGTAATCAGTGGGTTCAGGAGGGTAATACGGAACGCCGTGCTGGATCCCAACGGCCTCGTATCACTAGCAGTCGAGATGACAGGCATCTTATCCACATGGCTGTAACGGATCGTGCAGCCACGTCTCGATCCCTGAGTCAACAGATGGGGACGTTTGCAAGACAACAACCATCTGCATGAACAGTTCGACGGCGTTTGCAGCAGCTTGGAATATCAGCTCGGAGACCGTGGCTGCGGTTACCCTTGACGCTGCATCACAGACAGGAGCGCCTGCGATGGTGTACTCAACGACGAACCTGGTTGCGCGAATGGCGAAACGTAATTTTTTCTGATGAATCCAGGTTCTGTTTACAGCATCATGATGGTCGCATCCGTGTTTGGTGACATCGCGGTGAACGCACATTGGAAGCGTGTAATCGTCATCGCCATACTGGTGTATCACTCGGCGTGATGGTATGGGGTGCCATTGGTTACACGTCTCGGTCACTTGTTGTTCCGATTGACGGCACTTTGAACAGTGGATGTTACATTTCAGATGTGTTACGACCCGTGGCTCTACCCTTCATTCGATCCCTGCGAAACCCTACATTTCAGCAGGATAATGCACGACCGCATGTTGCAGGTCCTGTAAGGTCCTTTCTGGATACAGAAAAATATTCGACTGCTGCCCTGGCCAGCACATTCTCCAGATATCTCACCAATTGAAAATGTCTGGTCCATGGTGGCCGAGCAACTGGCTCGTGACAATACGCCAGTCACTACTCTTGATGAACTGTGGTATCGTGTTGAAGCTGCATGGGCAACTGTACCTGTACCCGCCATCCAAGCTCTATTAGACTCAATGCCCTGGCGTATCAAGGCCGTTATTACGGCCAGAGATGGTTGTTCTGGGTACTGATTTCTCAGGATCTATACACCCAAATTGCGTGAAAATGTAATCACATGTCAGTTCTAGTATAATATATTTGTCCAGTGAATACCCGTTTATCATCGACATTTCTTCTTGGTGTACCAATTTCAATGGCCAGTAGAGTATATTTTTGAGCAATATTTTCCCTTTACATTGATTTTTAGTAATAAGTGCCAGATATTTGACAACTGTCTTCACAGCGAAGTCGTTCGGATCTATTCCATTTGGTTCTGGCAAAGCCTCGTAGTGCCTAGAAAACAATACAGAAGATGAGTACGTGACGCATATCACTCACCATTGCTTGTAATTCATTGTTTGAACACGAGCCATGGGTGGTCAAATGTGTCCTGCAGACTTATACAAATCTAGTCTAATGAAGCAAGATGATTCTGAGAAAATCTGAGTAGGAAATGAGACACTAAAAGCAATAGAGGAATTTTGCTATTTGGGCAGCAATATAACTTACGGTGGTCGAATATACAAAGGGCGTTCAAAAAGTTTTGCAAAGTCGTCTCTAATTTTTTTATTTTTTGCAGGGGGAGAATTAAATTTTTTGTGGACATTTAGCTATAAATTTCTGCATAAAAGTATTTTTTTTATTTACAGGTGAGCCATAATGGACAGTGAAGTACATGTCAGGTAGCGACAACGGTCAGTGATGGAGTTACGGCGATGACTTTGCCACATCGATTCACAGGAAGTTGCTCCCTGTTTATGGGGAGGACACAGAGGATCGCAACAGTATCCAGCGGTGGTTGCAGAGGATTAAAGAAGGTGATCTCTCTCTACTGGACAATCCACGATGCGGTAGACCATCGACGGCAGTGAGTGATGTGAATAAGAAAATCATTGGTTAAATCATCCAAAATGACGGATGTGTGACGACACGACAGCTTGTTGAAATGACTCGTTTGTCATTAGGTAGTGTGGTATCACTGGTAGAGTCACACATCTGCTTCAGATCACTCACTGCCGTAGATGGTCTAACGCATCGTGGATTGTCCAGTAGAGAGAAATCACCTTCTTTAAACCTCTGCAACCACCGCTGGATATTGCTGCGATCCACTGTATCCTCCCCATAAATAGGGAGCAGCTTCCTGTGAATCGATGTGGCACAGTCATCTCCGGTCTTGAAGAGGAACTCCATCACCGACCGTTGTCGCAATCTGACATCTACTTCACGGTCCATTATGTCTCACCTGTACATAAAAGAAAATACTTTTATACACCAACTTTAGGTAAATGTTCCAAGTACGTTCAGAAAAACTTTCATTCTCCTCCTGCAAGAAATAAAAAAATTAGAGACGACTGTGCAAAAATTTTTGAACGCTCTTTGTAGAGGGACCGACTATAGCAAAAAACGCGTTTCTGAAATACAAAAATATATAAATTTAGATGTCAGGAAGTCTTTTCTGAAGGTACTTGTGTGGAATGCTAAGATTAAATGGGTAGATCGAATAACTAATAAGGAGTTACTGAATCGAATCGGGGAGAAAAGATATTTATGGGACAACTTGACTAAAAGAAGGGAATCGGTTGTTGGGATACATCCTGTGGCATCAACGGGTACTCTATTTAATAATAGTAGGAAGAGTGGGGTATCAACACTATCGCAAGCAAGCTCAAATGGATGTAGGCTGCAGCAGATATGCAAAGGTGAAGAAGCTTGGACCGGAGAGCCTAGCGTGGAGAGCTGCATCAAACCAGTCCTTGGATTGAGGACCACAACAACAACATTGTATTAGAAGAAACAGTAGAGACTAGATAAGAGGCGTGGTTCGAACACTTGGGGAAAAAGGACGAATGGCAGTCGTGGCAGTAATAGGAACGCAGTATTTTGTTAAAACGTTTATGGCAACAATAACTATCATTAGGCACAAATGTGAAGTGTACAAGCATTATGTACTTGATTCTATGACAATGGAGGAAATCGTACCAGGCATTATAGCACTGCTAATGAAGCAAATAGTAATAGCAGGGATTGGTGATGTCGTAAGTATCAACAATATGAATATTAAAGGAATGGCATTATCTACTTGATTTTAAATTAAAGAAATAAAAAAAACAATTTTTTTTTCAACTTGGCTATCAACCGACGTTGATCTGCTACCACCGAGCGAGGTGGCGCAGTGGATAGCACACTGGTCTCGCATTCGGGATGACGATGGTTCAATCCGGCGCCCGGCCATCCTGATTTAGGTTTTCCGTGATTTCTCTAAATCGCTCCAGGCAAATGCCGGGATGGTTCCTTTGAAAGGGCATGGCCGACTTCCTTCCCCATCCTTCCCTAATCCGATGAGACCGATGACCTCGCTGTTTGGTCTCATCCCCCTAAACAACCCAACCCAACCTACTACCAAAGCTTTCCATTTACGATCTTTGAACATCTGATACAGCCTGAAAAGCCTTATAACGAATCGAATGTCTATTACAGCCCTATGTGAAATTGTAATTGACATTTGATTATGTGTTTCATCTCTTGCAGTTACATCTAGTAGGTATTTAGCCCATCCTTTTCCTTAATGTAACCTGTCGTCCGACAGGTATACCAGAAATTCTATGGTATCGGTTTCTTGGGGAAGGAAGGCCATTCATCTCGCAGACCTGCAATGGCGGCTCCTTTTTAACTTGATGTGAAGTTGTATTTTGAAACATCAGGTCATTTCCAAGTTGTGAACAAATTACTCTGGCGGAGAAACGAGTATGAATTACCACTTTTCTTTCAATTCACAGACATTGAGTGGGTTTTTGACACAGTTTCGTCAAAATTGGTACTAATAGCTGGAGGAGACAGAATGAAATGAAGCAGCCCAGTGGTAAAGTAACTTATTTTCTCTATTTGGAGGAGAACAACGGTACAACAGGTCATGTTGAGTTGGTTCAAGTGTACGGCACCAATGCACCATTATGTGACACTGTGATTAGGTAGCCCAGACGTTTCCAGTGTGGTCATTCAATTCTGAATGACGAAGAACGAACTGGCAGACCATCTCTCAACGGATAACCGGGAATCGCAAAGGAAGTGGAGGTTCTGATGTGAGTGACAGTGCAAAAAACGAAAATCACCCGTGGATCAGTGTGCAACATGCTGTCCGAGATTTTGAATGTGGCGGAAGTCTCCGCCTGCAGCTTCCCGCGACTTCCACCCCCGTTCAAAAAACACACCGAACTGAGGCAGCACAGGAAATGTTGCAGCAGAGTCAGGTCGATCCGTATCGCTTATTATTATAATATTTACCTTAATAGTCATAATATATATATCAGTTCATAACATCCATTCTTACAAATTTCAAAACTCCGCCATTTCTCTCCCCACATCCACCACTACTGGCGGCTCACCACCAACTGCGCAACGCTACGCGCTGTTCACATCCAGCTGCCGCTGCCAAACACTACAATGGTAGACAACAATGCAAACTAGCCACAGACTGCACACAGCACAGCCAGTGATTTTCGTACAGAGCGCTACGTAACGTTGCCAATAAGAAAACATAAACAGCCTACATACATAGCCCCCATGTTCCCCACAAAAAATTTTACAAATTGTTTTGGGCACTGGGCAATATATATTTGTTAAAATTTTTCATAGTTACAATAACAAAGATATCAAATGTACACACTTATTGATAAAATGTTGGTCAAAAGCTAAAATTTTCTCACAGTCCATAAAGACAGTCCTGATCATTCAACACAGTGAAACTGCCGTTTCTTTTCTCAAAGTCTGAGCAGTAAAAGACAATGCACATGGAAGTAGTGGATATCCATGCAGTCTTGAAGAAGTAGTGTTGTCCTTCCAATGGAAAGACAGTGCTGACTCTTGACATGCAGACAGGTAATGGGCCAAAACAGAGCAAACCCACAGCAGAGTCATTCGACGTTTTGAAGAATATTGATAGGTAGGTCATCCCAGAGCAGACCCACTGTAGTCCTGGTAGAGATTACGGTATTGGTGGGCCACCAGAGGCGCAGACCCACTGCAGTCCTTGTAGAAATAATGGTATTGGTGGGCCATCAAAGATGGAGACCCACTGTAGTCCTTGTAGAAATAATGGTATTGGTGGGCCATCAAAGGTGTAGACCCACTGTAGTCCTTGTAGAGATTGTGGTATTGGTGAGTCAGCAAAGGTGTAGACCCACTGTAGTCCTTGTAGAGATGGCCAGCAGCCATCTGTTGTGACTGTGCAGGTGCACAATCACCATTGAAGAGTCTTGCGGATAATAGAGCAAGTCCATAAATCACCACTTGTGCGTGCACAAAGTTTTTGGAATTGTACTTAGAAGTCTTGCAGACAATATAGCAAGTCCATAAACCACCACTTGTACACTCACGAAGTTTTTGGAATTGTCCTTAGAACCAGCAATGCTGTTATCCAGTCCCTTGCTGAATTATTAACACACGTGCAAACACTAACAGACCCATCTTCTCACATATTGTCCATATACTATGACCAACAGAAACGTGTGCAGTGAAATGTAACTTACAAGTTACTTAATTTGATGAACTGGTGTCAATTACAATTTTATAACATGAGAATACAATTACAAAGGTACAAAGTACATCATTAAAGAACATAACAATACAGATAACATTTGTAGTACAGGCTTTACAAAAGAATCGAAATAACATATACATCAGGGTTACAGGAATTATGACATGAGTACATACATAAAAGATCAGAATAACTTTTGAAACATCAACTTTACACATGAGCATTAAAACAAAACAGAATAAATAATGTCTAAGCATCTTTACAATGTAAATAACATATTATTAATGCCAATTATATTTGAGGAGAACAGTATTCCTCATCATAGTGAATGTAGCTTAGTATTAGAAGAAGAAAAAATTCTATGAAACTACACAGAGACAGGAAGAAAACAAATACACAAGGGTACACAAACACATAGTGGAATAACACAAAAGGAAAGGACAGGGTTCGTTTTCAGTGTAACATTTGGTACTGCAGTCCAACCCAAAACTTCATTTCATGGAGCTTTCGTCTTATTTCAACCTTTGGTCCAGCCAAAAAATTCTATCCAAGCATGCTTTCTGTATTCTGTTCACACATTTCTTACCTCATTATTTATTTACCATTATCTTACCTCAACATTTATTTCCAAGAAAATCCTACCTAAACCTGTTGTCCCTAAACCCTACTTTTTTTGTTCATATCCTCCTTCAAAATTCTTTTTTTTTTGGCCACACCATTTTGTTATAGCTTCTCAATGCATTTCTTCCAATTCATCATAGTTAGTTTCTTATATAGCCTACCCCCTCTTAAGCTAACTTAAATCTACTGAGCTCAGATGCTAAACTAAGGGATGAGGCAATGCAGCAGTACAAAACAATTAACACAAACAGCAATGACAAAAAAATGGAAATTGGTGAAGCAACAATATTACAACTAAGATAAGGCACTGTGCAGCAAACAAGAAAAATAAATCAGTAGTAAAACTAGCTTAGAAGAGTAAGACAAATTAAAATTCAGTAGCACTATGCCTGGCAAACAGCAGCAGCAAATATAAAAAATATAAAACTTATATCTATACATGACAAAGCTCAAGCAGAAAAAATATTACAGTAAAAATGGCCATGTTTAATACTTATGTCACATCTTAACACTAGAGTGATGCATCACAAAAACTTACTCTACCAAAAAAAATTACCAAGTAGTTGAAAAGAAAATTATGTATGCAGTTCCTGTGAAATGTCTTTGTGCTCCCCCATTTTTGGGAAATGTATTACAAAATTAGTATTTACTGGATGTGTAGACAGAAAATATTTATATTAGTACATCTATAAAATTCTATTTTAACCAATGCTGCAGTGCAGCTAGAAACTTGATATTAAACAAAATGTGTAAATAAATACATAAATCTAGCCATATGGCATTTTTCTCAACTAGCAAGACAATAGCCGTGAAATGTTTCTCATCATTTCATTAGGCATTTCAGTAAATATCATAAATTATGAGCACCACAGTATGCTTTCAACAAGGAAATGTCAATAGCGAGGATAATGGCCTCCCTTTTTTTTCTACCTGTGCTTCCAAAAAGGCAAACCCTAATGGCTTGTTCTCCAGGTGTCTGACACAGCTGGGTGCCCACGACGCATTACGTGCAGGTGGTCACTTAACTTTCTTACGGAAATATTTACGACAGCAGTTTCCGCTACAGTGACAGTCTCATATACAAAATTTCACGGGTCGAGAATTTGCGTTGCAAATGTGTAGAAACAAAATCTTATGAATATAACAGTGTACAAAAAATTTTCGCCGGCATTGTGATACATTCACGTATTTACACACATTTCATAACTCTTAAAGTACGATTCTTGGTTTCCAACATCCTTTTTCACAAGTCAGAGTCCCTAGCCACTATTCATTACTCCTTACCTTGTTACACACACACACACACACACACACACACACACACACAGACACACACACACACACACACACACACACACACACACACACACATATATATATATATATATATATATATATATATATATATATATATATATATAATGTATTCGTCGACACGTCAATCTTGCGACGACACTTCAATATTTCATCATAATAAATACATAGCATAATCAAATTCCGCATATAGCATCAGCTTATTGATCATAAACATACCTCAACAGCATAATACACATCGTCGTCGTAAAAATAACATTATAACACCTCAGTCAAATCTCAAAAACGTCGTAGCTTTCTGCAATAATTTCAAAACCAAAAGAAAATTCTCTGCTCATTTCAGTAGTGTCATCTACCTCAAACGTACTTCAAAAATCGTGATCCCATACCAAATATATCATTCAAAGCTCTCATAATATCACAATGGGTCCAAAAAAATTTGAACAGATCACAAAGTACAGACAAAATACAATTTCGTAAGTGTGAAGTTATCCAACGGTGTAATTACGTAAACATCTGTCACTGACGTAGTAAAAAAGTTTGTCTCTCTCAGTTAAATGATCAGATAGCTGTGTAATTTGTGTTAGAGAAATATGGTACCGATGTGTAAAGTTGTATAAGCAAATACCATATTAGCTAGGGCTCCTTGTGCTTGCCAAACACATGGTACACAAAGTAAGCGTGTACCCCCCTGAGGATCAATATAATTATACCCTCAGGTGTTACAGATTACAAGAATGGAATTAAATGTATTAGGGAAAACCTTTGTATCATTGTACTTCAAATATCTTTAAAAATAAGTGTTTTAAGTACAAAATTAATCACTCAAATACGTGTCCTGTAGCGCTAAATGTGCTTCTTGCTGTACGATAATCTCTGTGGAAGTGTTGTAGTTATTGTCCTCCAAAAGCTAAGTTCTGCAGAAGTCAATGTACTTACCCCATGATAAACAAAAGTGAAATGCTTTGCGTATAGATATCTTAGTTATTACGCTTATTGTTGTGATGAAATTACTGTGCTGTAACGTATTGTTGTGCTATGGAAAAGGCTGTCTCATTGTAGCTATACCACAAAAGTTACTACTAAAACATGTTTTACTTTCCAGAATAATACAGAAAAACTGTGCAGATATAAAACAGAAACACCGCAAAAGCAACATTGTAAATTGTCACTCATTAGTAGCGTCGTGATAAAATCGTGTAGCTGTCACATAAACTAACCACTTTCTCATCTGGTATCTCACAGAAAGTACTTTAAATCCAGAATGTATTTTCAAGTAAACCAAAATGTTGCATTAGAATCTCATTAGCAGTACCAGTATATGTTCTAAGTATGTGAGCCTTATAGTCGTTACGTAATCATGCAACTAACAAGCAAGAATGCACACACACAATAACACTGTGTCGTCTGTTCACAATAACAATGCATTCGTAATTTCTGTTTAAATAAGTTCTCTTGGTTCTTGACCGGATATTTAACTTCAAACATTGTTGCATGGTAACAGTTTCTAAGTCTGACAATGCATACTGGAAATGTGAAGTGAAACGTTTTATGGCAAAGACAAAGTTAAAAAGCAGATTATCTTTCAATAAACGGTTTTACATGTGAAATGTGGTGTAAGCCTTTACTCTTCCTAGTATGCAGAGTTTCAACTTTAACGCTGTTATCATGTGGTATACGTCGGTAAAGGATACTGGAATTTTTCTCAAGGTTAGCGTCTATGATATATTTCCCTGAGCCAGCGGGCGCAAGTGGCTGCCTGCGGTGCGAGTCATTGTCCGTTTCTTTGTTGGCGCACGTTGTTATTGGGATTAGGAGACCTAGCTTCTTCAAATTCACGTTGTCGAAAGTGCCCTGCTCTGTTTAAATCCCGCCAGTTCTGATGCAGTTCAGGTCTGTTGTTACGATCATATCGTCTGTCGTCATGTCGGTAGATTCCATAGTTTCTTTCTTGTCGGTCACGTGGTGGAGAATTTCTCCCTGAATCATAACTGCACGCTGGACCGTTGCGTCTAAAGTTATTCTGTCTCCCTTGATAATAATTATTTTGGTTCCCATATTGACTGTTTCTCTGATTGTCTCTGTGATAGTCAGTACCACGGAGAGGTGATCTTTCCCTGTAATTATTACTACTCTGCCAACGGTTGTCATACGGGTGGTGTCTGTTTCGGTCACGATTTACATTGAAAGAATAGCCTTGTCGTATATTATTTCTGTCGTCACGGAATTGCGACGGATGTGACCTGTAATTGTTGTGTTCCTGTTTTCGCGTTCTGCGATTGTCAGTGTCAATTTCTAATTCTTGTGAGAGTCCCTGAAAAGCTTCAATGTCGTCTTTGCAACGTCCTGCTAAAATAATATGCCGTAAATGTTCAGGTAATTTGAGTAAGCAAATGCGGATGAGTTCTGAGGGGCTGTATGGGTTTGACAGGTACTGATTCTTGTGCAACATGTCTTCAAAATATTTCACAAGACTGGAAAATTCAGATTGTTCGAAATGTTTCATCATTATGATGCCATGTTTTACTCAGTCTTGTGTGGCTTGAGACCAATATGCTGAGAGGAAGGCATGGTAAAATTCTCCTTCACTGTGGCAATCGTGAATGACCGATTGCATTCTTACAGCTGGTTCATTCTCTAAGTAGCCACACATAAATTCTAATCTGTGTTCTAATGACCAGTTGGGAGGAAAACAATGAGAGAATTGATGGAGCCATGCTTGGGGATGAATGTCGTTGTCAGAATTCTTAAATGTGTAAGTAGGCTGTTTAGGTTTTCTTATTGGCAACGTTACGTAGCGCTCTGTATGAAAATCACTGGCTGTGCTGTGTGCAGTCTGTAGCTAGTTTGCATTGTTGTCTGCCATTGTAGTGTTGGGCAGTGGCAGCTGGATGTGAACAGCCCGTAGCGTTGCGCAGTTGGAGGTGTGCCGCCAGCAGTGGTGGATGTGGGGAGAGAGATGGCGGAGTTTTGAAAATTTTTAATACTGGATATTATGAACTACTATATATATTATGACTGTTAAGGTAAATACATTGTTTGTTCTCTATTATCATCTTTCAATTGCTAACTATACCTATCATTAGATAGTGCCTTCTGTAGTTTGAATGTTTTATTTAGCTGGCAGTAGTGGTGCTCGCTGTATTGCAGTAGTTCGAGTAACGAAGATTTTTGTGAGGTAAGTGATTTGTGAAAGGTATAGTTTAATGTTTGTCTGGGCCATTCTTTTCTAGGGATTTTTCATAGTCAGATTGCGTTGTACTAAAATTATTGTGTGTCAGTTTAAGCACAGTCGTGTATAATTGTTCAAAGGGGAATTTTCATATGTCGACCCTTAGCCTAGGATACCTCACTGGAATCTCCTGATATTTTCTTGTAGTTTGTGTAATTAGTGTAGCTTTTGTTTATTGCTAGCAAGTAATTATAAAGAGAATTTCCTTTGTAGTTGTAGTTTTTCATTGTTGTACACAGTTGTGGCATGCATTTAGATTTGCACCAAGTATTTCGCAGCTTCGCTTGCAATTAACTAGATAATATTTTCAGTGCTATGTTAATGTGTTCTCTTATTTTTGCTCTTCAAATTGTGCTTTTTTGTGTTGTCGTGTGAAATATTGTGACAATAATGGCGTGTGAAAAACGTAATACTAGGCTCCAAAGTAAACTGAGAAATGACAGTGAAGACGAAAACAGTGTGTTAGCGCCGCAGAGTAATGAATTAACTAATGATCAAAGTAGTAATTTGGTAATTGCGCATAAGGAAATGGAGCGGATTGCAAATAATGGTGTACACAGTGAAACAATTAGTGAACAGGGAAGTATTATCGATCGATCGGTCGGCAACAGCTCGCCTCAGGAATTGGGAATGACAGAACACAATATTGCAAATACTGTAGACTCAGGTTTTGGGTTCTCACCGTTTTCTCACATGAGTCAAGACACATTTTCCGCTTCTCAAAATGTGAATGTTGCCGGTGCAAATTCACTGCCGAAAAGCACTGAGGAACATGTTTCAGACACCAGTGTACTGTTATTACAGTTAATGCAACAAATGGGACAAAGGCTACAAAAGTTAGACACAACGCTTGAACAAAATCAGAAACAAATGGGACAAAATCTTAAAAGTTAGACACAATGCAACAAAATCTTCAAAAGTTAGACACAATGGAACAAAATCAGAGACAAACACAGCAACAGTTAGACACAATGGAACAAAATCAGAGACAAACACAGCAAAAGCTTCAAAAGTTAGACACAATGGAACAAAAGCTTCAAAAGTTAGACTCAGTGGAACATACGCTTGAACAAACACTGAAGATTTAACTACTGAGTTACATAAAATCGAATCGAAATGTCAAAAGGTCTGTAATTACGTAAAGACACAAATTTGTGAGCATTTCCAACCTATTTTTTCGCTTCATCAAAATGCACTACAGAATCTCGAAGCAGCCATAAAAGAACTGCAAACCATTGTTCATGAAAATCATGAGACCTTGTGGGCTAAAATTGACTCATTTGCATCTACCGATTCGGTTACGCAACTTGCAAAAACTCAGGAAAAATTAAAGGACACAGTAGATTCGATTTCAACACAAATGGACACTCTGAAGCTTGGTTCAGAAAAACACACTGAGGAAATGTGTTCACTATCGGAGAAAGTAGCCGAACTTTCGGATCAGGTCACTAACTTATCTACGAAGGTAGATGATAATCTGAATGACACAAAACCGGTAGTCTTTAATGACACAGAAGAGTGCGAACAAATTAGGAAACTGAAACAAAATCTGAATCAAATTAATACGCAACACCAAAGAGAAATCCGGGAAGTACAAGATCAGCTGACACAGGTAATACAAGAATTACGTATTTGAGAGGACACTCGCGCTCCACTACGGGAAGAGGGACATAGAAATACAGAACAGCCACAAAATAATAACACAGGGCACTTCGGAAATTATGAAAGGAATTGGCAAGGTACACCGAATGTTGAGATGGAACCGCCGAAACGACGTAACAATGACCGTCATGCGACTCGCCGACATGATGATTTTGACTATAAGCTGTTCATTACTACACGTAAATTCAAAACATTTAAGAATTCTGACAACGACATTCATCCCCAAGCATGGCTTCATCAATTTTCTCATTGTTTTCCTCCCAGCTGGTCATTGGAGCACAGGTTAGAATTTATGTGTGGCTACTTGGAGAATGAACCAGCTGTAAGAATGCGATAGGTCATTCATGATTGTCACAGTGAAGGAGATTTTTATCATGCCTTCCTCTCTGCATATTGGTCTCAAACTACACAAGACCGAGTAAAACATAGCATCATAATGATGAAACGTTTCGAACAATCTGAATTTTCCAGTCTTATGAAATTTTTTGAAGACATGTTGCATAAGAATCAGTATCTTTCAAACCCATACAGCCCCTCAGAACTCATCCGCATTTGCTTAATCAAACTGCCTGAACATTTACGACATATTATTTTAGCAGGACGTTGCAAAGACGACATTGAAGCTTTTCAGGGACGCTCACAAGAATTAGAAATTGACACTGACAATCGCGGAACGCGAAAACAGGAACACAACAATTACAGGTCACATCCGTCGCAATTCCGCGATGAAAGAAATAATAACTGGACACAACAACGCTATTCTCACAACACAAATCGTGACCAAAACAGACATCACCCGTATAACAACCGTTGGCAGAGCAGTAATAATTACAGGGAAAGATCACCTCTCCGCGGTAATGAATATGACAGAGACACTCATAGAAACAGACAATTTGGCAACCAGAACAATTATTATCACGGGAGACAGAATAACTTCAGACGCAACGGTCCACCGTGCAGTGGTAATTCAGGGAGAAATTCTCCACCACATGACCAACAAACAAGAAACTATGTAAACTACCGACAAAACGACAGACGTGAATTTCATCAGAACTGGCGGGTTTCTAACAGAGCTGGGCCCTCTCGGCAAGGCGAATTTATAGAAGCTAGGCCTCCTAATCCCAGTAACGACACGCACCAACAAAGAAACAGACAATGACTTGCACTCCAGGCAGCCACCCGCGCCCTCTGGCTCAGGGAAAAATAACATAGAAGCTAACCTTGAGAAAAATTCCAGTATTCTTTACCGACGTATACCACATGATAATTGCGTTAAAGTTGAAACTCCGCATATAGGAAGAGCAAAGGGTTACACCACATTTCACATGTAAAACCATTTATTGGAAGATAATCTGCCTTTTAAC
This sequence comes from Schistocerca cancellata, assembly GCF_023864275.1. NCBI lineage: Eukaryota > Metazoa > Arthropoda > Insecta > Orthoptera > Acrididae > Schistocerca > Schistocerca cancellata. Next base: position 356,051,858 of record NC_064634.1, on the reverse strand, counting down.
TTTGTCTTTGCCATAAAACGTTTCACTTCACATTACTAGTATGCTTAAGAAACTGTTACCATGCAACAATGTTTGAAGTTAAATATCCAGTGAAGAACCAAGAGAACTTATTTAAACAGAAATTACGAATGCATGGTTATAGTGAACAGACGACACAGTGTTGTTATTTGTACATTCTTGCTTGTTAGTTCCACGATCACGTAACGACTATAAGGCTTACATACTTAGAACATTTACCAGTACTGCTAATGAGATTTTAATGCAACATTTTGGTTTGAAAAGTCATTCTTTATTTGAAGTACTTTCTGTGGGATTAAAGATGACTTAGCACTTGGTTTCTTTGACAGCTACACAATTATATCATGATGCAACTAATGCGTGACACAATTTACATTGTTGCTTTTGTGCTGTATCTGCTTTATATCTGCACAGTTTTTCTGAATTCTTCTGGAAAGTAAAACATGTTTAATAGTAATTTTGTGGTACAGCTACAATGAGACAGCCTTTTCCGTAGCACAACAATACGTTACAGCACAGTAATTTCATCACAACAATAAGCGTAATAACTAAGATATCTATACGCAAAGCATTTCACTTTTGTTTATCATGAGGTAAGTACATTGACTTCTGCAGAACTTAGCTTTCAGAGGACAATAACTACGACACTTCCACAGAGATTATCTTACAGCAAGACGCACATTTAGGGCTACAGGACACGTATTTGAGTGATTGATTTTGTACTTAAAACATTTATTTTTAAAGATTTTTGAATTACAAAGAAAGTTTACCGTGATACATTTCATTCCATTGCTGTAATCTGTAACACCTGAGGGTATAATTACATTAATCCTCAGGGGGGTACACGCTTACTTTGTGTACCATGTGTTTGGCAAGCACAAGGAGCCCTAGCTAATATGGTATTTGCTTATACAACTTTACACATCGGTACCATATTTCTCTAACACAAATTACTCAGCTATCTGATCATTTAACTGAGAGAGACAAACATTTTTACTACGTCAGTGACAGATGTTTACATAATTACACCGTTGGATAACTTCACACTTACGAAATTGTATTTTGTTTGTACTTTGTGAACTGTTCATATTTTTTCAGGACCAGTGTGATACTATGAGAGCTTTGAATGATGTATTTGGTAAGGGATCATGATTTTTAAAGTACGTTTGAGGCAGATGACACTTTTGACATGGGCAGAGAATTTTTTTTAATTATTGGAGGAAGCTACGATGATTTTGAGATTTGACTGAGGTGTTATGATGTTATTATTACGACGACGATGTGTATGATGCTGCTGAGGTATGTTTATGATTAATAGGCTGAGGCTATATGAGTTATTTGATTATGCTACATATTTATAATGATGAAATATGGAAGAGTGTCGATGAATACGTATATGTGTAATAAGGTAAGGAATAATGAGTAGTGGTTAGGGACTCTGATTTGTGAAAAAGGATGTTGGAAACCAAGAATCGTACTTTAAGAGATATGAAATGTGTGTAAATGCGTGAATGTATTACAATACAGACGAAAATTTTTTGGACAATGTTATATTCATAGGATTTTGTTTCTACACATTTGCAACGCAAATTCTTGACCTGTGAAATATTTGTATATGAGACTGTCACTGTAGCGGAAATTGCTGTCGTAAATATTTCCATAAGAAAGTTAAGTGACCACCTGCACGTAATGCTGAGTGGGCACCCAGCTGTGTCAGACGCCGGGAGAACAAGTCATTAGTGAGTGCCTTGCAGAGGCACAGGTAGAAAAAAAGAAAGGGGAGGCCATTATCCTCGCTATTGACATTTCCTTGTTGAAAGCATACTGTGGAGCCCATAATTTATGATATTTACTAAAATGCCTAATGAAATGATGAGAAACATTTTACATCTATTGTTTTTGTACTTGAGAGATTGCTCATTTTGTTTAATATCTGTTTTCCAGCTGTGTTGCAGCATTAGTTTTATAAAATAAAATAAAATGCATTTGCTAATGTGAACACTTTCTGTCAACAGATCTATTAAATAACTATTTTATGATCCACATTCTTCGAAAAAGGAGCTCTTGGAATGGAAAGAACAGAAAGAAGGGACTGATAACAATAACTGCATATATAAATTTCTTTTCAACTACTTGGTAATATTTTTCGTAGAATAAGTTGTGGTGCACCACTTTAATTACATTGACATTAAGATGTGAATATACATTTCCCTTATCTGCATTGTTGTTTTTACTATAATATTTTTTCTGCTTGAGCTACGTCATGTTTAGGTATAAGTTACTGCTGTTTGCCAGGCATAGTGCTACTGAATTTCATTTTGTATTACTCTGTTAAGCTAGTTTTACTACTGATTTATTTTTCTTGTTGCTGCACATTGGCTCATATTAGTTGTAATGTTGCATTGTTTGGTAATTTAGATTTACTGTAGTTTGCTTTGCAATTTTCCATTTTTTTTGTCATTGCTGTTTGTGTTAATTATTTTGCGCAGTTGCATTGCCTCGTCCCTTAGTTTAGTATCTGAGCTCAGTAGATTTAAGTTAGCTTAAGAGGGGGTAGACTATAAGAGAATGAGTTGCGATTAATTGGAAGAAATGCATTGAGAAGTTATACAAAAAAAGTACAGAAAGCAGGTATAGGTAGGATTTTCTTGGAAATAAATCATGAGGTAAGATAATGAAAAATAAATAATGATGTATGAAAAATGTGAATATATAAATACAGAAAGCATGCTTGGATTGGAGTTTTTTGGTGGAAACAAATGTTGAAATAAGGCGAAAGATCTATGGAATGAAGTTTTGGGTTGGACTGCAGTACCAAATGTTACACTGAAAACAAACCCTGCCCTTTCCTCTTGTGTTATTCTGCTATGTGTTTGTGTACCCTTGTGTATTTGTTTTCTTCCTGTCTCTGTGTAGTTTCATAGAATTTTTTCTTCTTCTAATACTAAGCTACATTCACTATGATGAGGAATACTGTTCTCCTCAAATGTAATTAGCATTAATAATATGTTATTTACCTTGTAAAGATGCTTAGACATTATTTATTCTGTTTTGTTTTAATGCTCATGTGTAAAGTTGATGTTTCAAAAGTTATTCTGATCTTTTATGTATGTACTCATGTCATAATTCCTGTAACCCTGATGTATATGTTATTTCGATTCTTTTGTAAAGCCTGTACTACAAATGTTATCTGTATTGTTATGTTCTTTAATGATGTATTTTGTACCTTTGTAATTGTATTCTCGTGTTATAAAATTGTAATTGACACCGGTTCATCAAATTAAGAACTTGTAAGTTACATTTCACTGCACACATTTCTGTTGGTCATAGTATATTGACAATATGTGAAAAGTAGGGACTGATAGTGTCTGCACGTGTGTTAATCATTCAGCAAGGGATTGGATAACAGCATTGCTGGTTCTAAGGACAATTCCAAAAAACTTTGTGAGTGCACAAGTGGTGGTTATGGACTTGCTATATTAACCGCAAGACTCTTCAATGGTGATTGTGCACCTGCACAGTCACAACAGATGGCTGCTGGCCATCTCTACAAGGACTGCAGTGGGTCTACACCTTTGATGACCCACCAATACCATTATCTCTACAAGGACTACAGTGGGTCTACACCTTTGATGACCCACCAATACCATTATTTTTACAAGGACTACAGTGGGTCTACACCTTTGCTCACTCACCAATACCATTATTTCTACAAGGACTGCAGTGGGTCTGCAGCTCTGGTGGCCCACCAATACCGTAATCTCTACCAGGACTACAGTGGGTCTGCTCTGTGATGACCTACCTACCAATCTTATTCAAAACTTCGACTGACTCTGCTGTGGGTTTGCTCTGTTTTGGCCCATTACCTGTCTGCATGTCAAGAGTCAGCACTGTCTTTCCGTTGGAAGGGCAACACTACTTCTTCAAGGCTGCATGGAAATCCACTACTTCTGTGTACAATTTCTTTTACTAATGAGACTTTGTGAAAAAAACTGTAATTACTATTATGATGAATGATCAGGACTGTATTTATGGACTGTGAGAAAGTTTTAGCTTCTGACCAACATTGTATCAATAAGTGTGTGCATTTGATTTCTTTGTTATTGTAATTATAAAAAATTTTATCAAATCATTATTGGCCACTGCCCAAAACAATTTGTAAAATTTTTTGTGGGGAGCATGGGGGCTATGTAAGTAGGCTGTTTAGGTTTTCTTATTGGCAACGTTACGTAGCGCTCTGTATGTAAATCACTGGCTGTGCTGTGTGCAGTCTGTAGCTAGTTTGCATTGTTGTCTACCATTGTAGTATTGGGCAGCGGCAGCTGCATGTGAACAGCGCGTAGCGTTGCGCAGTTGGAGGTGAGCCGCCAGCAGTGGTGGATGTGGGGAGAGAGATGGCCGAGTTTTGATAATTTGTAATACTGGATATTATGAACTACTATACATTTTATGACTGTTAAGGTAAATACGTTGTTTGTTCTCTATTGTCATCTTTCAATTGCTAACTATGCCTATCAGTAGTTAGTGCCTTCTGTAGTTTGAATCTTTTATTTAGCTGGCAATAGTGTCGCTCGCTGTATTGCAGTAGTTCGAGTAACGAAGATTTTTGTGAGGTAAGTGATTTGTGAAAGGTATAGTTTAATGTTTGTCTGGGCCATTCTTTTGTAGGGATTTTTGATAGTCAGATTGCATTGCGCTAAAATTATTGTGTGTCAGTTTAAGCACAGTCGTGTATAATTGTTCAAAGGGGAAGTTTCAAATGTTTTGAATTTACGTTTAGTAATGAACAGCTTATAGTCAAAATCATCATGTCGGCGAGTCGCATGTCGGTCATTCTTACGTCGTGTCGGCGGTTCCATCTCAAAATTCGGTGTACCTTGCCAATTCCTTTCATAATTTCCGAAGTGCCCTGAGTTATTATTTTGTGTCTGTTCCGTATTTCTATGTCCCTCTTCCCGTATTGGAGCGCAAGTGGCCTCTGAAATACGTAATTCTTGTATTACCTGTGTCAGCTGATCTTGTACTTCCCGGATTTCTCTTTGGTGTTGCGTATTAATTTGATTCCGATTTTGTTTCAGTTTCCTAATTTGTTCGCACTCTACTGTGTCATTAAAGACTACCGGTTTTGTGTCATTCAGATTATCATCTACCTTCGTAGATAAGTTAGTGACCTGATCTGAAAGTTCGGCTACTTTCTCCGATAGTGAACACATTTCCTCGGTGTGTCTTTCTGAACCAATTTTCAGAGTATCTACTGTATCCTTTAAGTTTTCTTGAGTTTTTGCAAGTTGCGTAACCGAATCGGTAGATGCAACTGAGTCAATTTTAGCTTACAGGGTCTCATGATTTTCATGAACAATGGTTTGCAGTTCTTTTATGGCTGCTTCGTGATTCTGTAATGCATTTTCATGAAGCGAAAAAATAGGTTGAAAATGCTCACAAATTTGTGTTTTTACGTCACTACAGACTTTTTGACATTTCGATTCGATGTTATGTAACTCAGTAGTTAAATCTTCACGTGTTTGTTCAAGTGTGGTGTCTAATTTCCGAAGATTTTGTTCCATTGTGTCTAACTGTTGCTGTGTTTGTCTCTGGTGTTGTTCCATTGTGTCTAACTTTTGAAGCTTTTGCTGTGTTTGTCTCTGATTTTGTTCCATTGTGTCTAACGTTTGAAGCTTTTGTTCCATTGTGTCTAACTTTTGAAGATTTTGTCCCATTTGTTTCTGATTTTGTTCAAGCGTTGTGTCTAACTTTTGTAGCCTTTGTCCCATTTGTTGCATTAACTGTAATAACAGTACACTGGTGTCTGAAACATGTTCCTCAGTGCTTTTCGGCAGTGAATTTGCACCGGCAACATTCACATTTTGAGAAGCGGAAAATGTGTCTTGACTCATGTGAGAAAACGGTGAGAACCCAAAACCTGAGTCTACAGTATTTGCAATATTGTGTTCTGTCATTCCCAATTCCTGAGGCGAGCTGTTGCCGACCGATCGATCGATAATACTTCCCTGTTCACTAATTGTTTCACTGTGTACACCATTATTTGCAATCCGCTCCATTTCCTTATGCGCAATTACCAAATTACTACTTTGAACATTAGTTAATTCATTACTCTGCGGCGCTAACACACTGCTTTCGTCTTCACTGTCATTTCTCAGTTTACTTTGGAGCCTAGTATTACGTTTTTCACACGCTATTATTGTCACAATATTTCACACGATAACACAGAAAAGCACAATTTGAAGAGCAAAATAGGGGAACACATTAACATAGCACTGAAAATAATATCTAGTTAATTGCAAGCGTAGCTGCGAAATACTTGGTGCAAATCTAAATGCATGCCACAACTGTGTACAACAATGAAAAACTACAACTACAAAGGAAATTCTCTCTATAATTACTTGCTAGCAATAATAAACAAAAGCTACACTAATTACACAAACTACAAGAAAATATCAGAAGATTCCAGGTTCGAATCCTGGCTGGGTCGCCATATGAAACGTCCCCTTTGAACAATTGTACATGACTGTGCTTAAACTGACACACAATATTTTTAGCGCAACGCAATCTGACTTTCAAAAATCTCTACTAAGGAATGGCCCTGACTAACATTAACCTGTACCTTTCACAAATCACTTACCTCACAAAAATCTTCGTTACTCAAGCTACTGCAATACAGCGAACGCCACTACTGCCAGCTAAATAAAAGATTCAAACTACTGAAGGCACTAACTACTGATAGGGATAGTTAGCAAATGAAAAATTTTAATAGAGGACAAACAATGTATTTACCTTAATAGTCATAATATATATATCAGTTCATAACATCTATTCTTACAAATTTCAAAACTCCGCCATTTCTCTCCCCACATCCACCACTGCTGGCGGCTCACCTCCAACTGCGCAACGCTACGCGCTGTTCACATCCAGCTGCCGCTGCCAAACACTACAATGGCAGACAACAATGCAAACTAGCCATAGACTGCACACAGCACAACCAGAGATTTTCGTACAGAGCGCTACGTAACGTTGCCAATAAGAAAACATAAACAGCCTACTTACCCAAGTTGTAGCCTTATGTCTTTTCAATCTTCACAAAAGCCACCTTTTCCTTGGTGTCGTATATCTCTCTCTCCTTTTGGTCTATGGTCTGTTACATGTTTCACTATTATTTGTGCAACCATTCTTTCAGTATGCTTCTTCCATTTTGTTATCCAGTTTTCTTTGCTTCATTCATGCAAATTATATTTAATTCTGTCATTCACGCAATATATATTTTATTCGTTACTTATTTCAGATTTCTTCATTTGATCTGGCAGAGTACATCCTTTTACTTCCATTAAGATTTTATTCCATCTGATTGTATACTTCTTCGGTCTTTCTCAGTTATTGTCCAGGTCCCATTTCCGTATGTTGGAGTAGGTACTGTAGAGAGACCGAATGGAGAGACCTCTGCATGAAGTTGATCGATTGTTTGATTCGGGGGAGGGTACCAAACAACAAGGTCACCCATCCCATCCGTTTAGGGAAGGACGGGGAAGGAAATCAGTCGTGCCCTTTTAAAGCAACCATCCCGGAATTTGCCCGAAGCGATTTAGGGAAATCAAGGAAAACCTAAATGAGAATGACCGGACACGGGTTTGAACCGTCGTCCTCCCGAATGCGAGGCCAGTGTCCTGCATGAAGTCATGATATCAACTGGGTATCTGTGAAGCGTCTCTGACTCTAGTAAAACATTGTCAGAGTTCAATTATTTATTAACCGTATTTACAGTCGTCTTGTTCCACATCGCTCTTGTAGCCGAAGCCTCACTCAGATGCGAGTTGGATTCCCGCTGACTGGTTCCGAAACAGCTCCTCGTCTGCTGGCTCAGGAGTGAGCGACCTCTGCCGGCGCAGTTATGGTCCAGCACGAATGGTCTCGCACTAGCTGCTGGAGTGTGCTCGATGCCACTCCGAATTATGTGTTGACCCTTGATAACCCATCCGTCATGTGGTGTTTTGGAAGTCGTGTGGTCAGTCGATCTCCTTCCCACCAGCCAGGTAGGTTTCAGCAGCCCAAGGCGTCTAAGTGTTGAACAGGAACGTGCACCCCACGAAGTCCTACTGTCGGTTTCGGCGCTGAAGTTAGATGCTGTCAGCACTCCACGATGTGTTGTTATCGAAAGACAGTCAACTTCCTCATCAGCAATGATAGACGGCGAACAGTATGAAGTAAAGATGGTCATTTCAGGAACTTCTTCGGGTGGTTCGTAGAGTGCTCTGGCGTATCTAGGACACAGAGTCGGTACAGTGTCGTAATCATGGAGTCGGGTGCTATTAGTGGAACGCCATCCATCCCATTGGTCAAGTCCTTGAGAGTTGCAGAGCGCGGGTATTGAAAGAGAGCAACCACGAGGCTAAGGCGCGATGCTCTGTTTGTAATGACCTTATTCTATTACATTCGCTTTTTAGGCCCTTAATTGCTGTGTTGGTTCTCTGATACTGGTTCTTATGAAATAGCTGGTTTTTTTTGACTTCTCTTACGAGTTAAAGAATATTGAGACCTCGTACTTAGGGAAACGCAGGATTCGGTGTGGATGGGGCCGTAATCAGTTACCGTTGGTTGCTCAGTTTCTTTTTTAATCACGTACACTTTATTTGGAAACAATTGTAAATAAAGTTGAGAATAAGGAACAATTATTCGATTTGACTGTTAAGACGCCATGTCTAATTTTAAAAAATCTTAAGCAAGATGCACTCACGGCTGAAGGCCTTATCGACCAGAAATTCAAATTATTTATCGGCTGAAGGCCAGAATAGTAATAACTCAAAAAACAATTTGACGGCTGAAGGCCTGGATAGCAAATTCTTAAGAACCGGTTAAACTTGTCCAAGAGATACTAACATATTTTTTAAAAAGACAATCATCAAAGTTTCACTATTAAGAGACAATATCTAATTAAAAGTTCTTAAGACCATTTGCATTCACGGCTGAAGGCCTTATTGACAAGAAATTCTGTCGGCTGAAGGCCCCAGTAGTAATTACTTAAAAAACAGTTGGACGGCTGAAGGTCTGGATAGCAAATTTTTGAGAAGCAATTAAACTTCTTCGAGAGATATTTAGAGAACAATCATCAACATTTCATTATTAAGATATTTTGTCTAATTAAAATTTCTTAAGACAAGTTAAACTCGTGGCTGAAGGCCTTATTAACAAGAAATTCAAACTCTTTGTCGATTGAAGGCCCAAACTGTAATAATTCAAAATTAAATTTAAGAAAAAAACAATCATCACAATCTGAACAAATCAAGAGAGAAGTCGGCCTCAGACAGTGCTCCAAGGATCGACCTGGGAAAGTTGCTCAACTTCGTAAACGATGTGACAGGCCGCCAAGAGCTGTATTCACTTAACCGGATGGCAACTCAAACTAGTGACAGTTTAAACGCAGACCAACACTCTTGCAAAATCTACCTAACGTCTGATAACCAATGCAACGATGGAATAACCAAGGCAAGGCGGAAACGGCGGACAGCACTGCGTTTTCAGAATCCGGTGTTTAGAACATCCAGAAGCAGAAGGAACCACTACGACCAAAGTAGTCCAAAAGAAACAAAATATCCGAACCACAATCAAGGAGGCTGTCGAGCTACACACCTTACCGGACAGCAGCGGCAAGGCGAGGAAAGATACACTGCCGAGAAAATATGCTAACCTCCAGGGCAGGTAACTGGAGTGTTAGCGGCCACTAGGCAGAAAAATACCGCTGGTTGAACTTCGCCAATAATAACACAAGGAATTCAATGATTAATAATAATAAGTGGAAGATGGCCAATTAATTTCGCCAACTGCAAACACTCCACTCGATGCTGTTTGTCTCAGTGACCCTGCGAGCAGCAACGCGCGAACAAACAGCGTGATCTCAAAATAGTGGAGGTTTCACTGCTGGGTTAATGTTCACTCAATGTAAACGTCCTGGGTCCGGTGGACCATGAGGTGTGGCCTTCGCAACTACAGTCCCTCAATCTGGCAGTGCGTGTGTGCCACAGCGGTCCCGGCATGTCGATGCACTGCCGGCTCCATCCCAACCGAACTCCTCGACACACTCCAACCTGGAAAACACTTGACGTCCTTCCAAAGATAATACCACCATACTAGACATCGATAAGCGCTGCTGCTGCCACTCGCGGACAGACAATGCCAGCAAACATAGTGGCACTAGTAAACACAAGAAGAAAACGAGATGCCACTATCCCTATTACATGATGCTAACCTACCAACGGGAGCCGCATCACGGCTCAAATATGCATGTCACATTTCCGTTGGTTTTCTGCCCTGTACTGTTTTCTGCTGAGCTCTTGCTGTCTCTCTTGGCGTGATGTTGTAACGTGCTGAGGCATAACCCACTTGCAACAATCTTCTTATTTCCTGGTTCTGTCTCTGCCTCTGGCGTGATCGCACCTTGCTTGTAGCAAGGTGAATGCGTTTTAATAAAATTTTCTAATTTGTAATATCTTATTATTTTGTGCTGTAACAGTGTTAACTTGATATCTTTTTATCTTCCCTGTATTTATAGGATAATGTTTATCTGTAGTGCTCCGGATCATTTGAAACTAGTTTAACTTACTGGAGTAGTCATTATCAAATTCACAACTTACACGAGGGCGTTCAATAAGAAATGCAACAAAATTTTCTTTTGAGCAGATTCGTTTTATTCAGCATTTTAGTATACTTTATTATTCCCCACTCTTTTGGGTACAAAACCCTATAAGCTGCATCAACAAGCTCCTCATTATCCATGTAGTGCTTCCTGCGGAGTGCATCCTTCATTGGGCCAAACAGATGGAAGTCGAAAGGTGCGAGATCTAGGCTTTATGACGGATGGGGAAGAACAGTCCAATGAAGCTTTCTGAGCTCCCCTCGGGTGTTTCAGCACTGCCAAGACAGACGTCAAGATGAGCAGCGAGGTGTTTGATTGCGATCCGTCGTTCACCTCTAATGAGAGTTTCCTCACTTTCCAACATTACAGGAGCGACGGCTTGGTGCCGGTGGCCGGCACGCAGGAGATGGAACACGTTTGCGCGACCTTGTTGCGGTGATAACAGACGCCTCTCCCAACGAGTCGCTGTGCATTTGTTCACTGCCAGTCTCCATACAAATTGTGCAAGCGCCAGTGAATATCTGTGATGCTCTAGCTTCCGTCCAAAGGAAACTCCATGACTCCTCTCCGTTACAGACGCCATTTTGAAGGCTACGTATAGTGCGGCCACCTACTAGAACTTCACGAAACTATAGGGCCTAAAGTGGAAAACTTCCACGATGTTCCGCAAAAATTCCACGTTTTATACCGAAACTGCAGAGAAAAATGTGTTGCCTTACTTATTGAACGGCCCTCGTATCATATCCTAACAGCTGAAAATGATTACCTGTGCAACTGATTTACATTTCGAATTATTTTTGAATGTAATGGGTATTTTCCCTTAAGACCCATAAGTTTGGTTTTGTTTTCTGATATTTTCATGGTACAGAATGTACTTATTGAGTACAAGCGATGCAGAGCAAACTACACTCCTGGAAATGGAAAAAAGAACACATTGACACCGGTGTGTCAGACCCACCATACTTGCTCCGGACACTGCGAGAGGGCTGTACAAGCAATGATCACACGCACGGCACAGCGGACACACCAGGAACCGCGGTGTTGGCCGTCGAATGGCGCTAGCTGCGCAGCATTTGTGCACCGCCGCCGTCAGTGTCAGCCGGTTTGCCGTGGCATACGGAGCTCCATCGCAGTCTTTAACACTGGTAGCATGCCGCGACAGCGTGGACGTGAACCGTATGTGCAGTTGACGGACTTTGAGCGAGGGCGTATAGTGGGCATGCGTGAGGCCGGGTGGACGTACCGCCGAATTGCTCAACACGTGGGGCGTGAGGTCTCCACAGTACATCGATGTTGTCGCCAGTGGTCGGCGGAAGGTGCACGTGCCCGTCGACCTGGGACCGGACCGCAGCGACGCACGGATGCACGCCAAGACCGTAGGATGCTACGCAGTGCCGTAGGGGACCGCACCGCCACTTCCCAGCAAATTAGGGACACTGTTGCTCCTGGGGTATCGGCGAGGACCATTCGCAACCGTCTCCATGAAGCTGGGCTACGGTCCCGCACACCGTTAGGCCGTCTTCCGCTCACGCCCCAACATCGTGCAGCCCGCCTCCAGTGGTGTCACGACAGGCGTGAATGGAGGAACGAACGGAGACGTGTCGTCTGCAGCGATGAGAGTCGCTTCTGCCTTGGTGCCAATGATGGTCGTATGCGTGTTTGGCGCCGTGCAGGTGAGCGCCACAATCAGGACTGGATACGACCGAGGCACACAGGGCCAACACCCGGCATCATGGTGTGGGGAGCGATCTCCTACACTGGCCGTACACCACTGGTGATCGTCGAGGGGACACTGAATAGTGCACGGTACATCCAAACCGTCATCGAACCCATCGTTCTACCATTCCTAGACCGGCAAGGGAACTTGCTGTTCCAACAGGACAATGCACGTCCGCATGTATCCCGTGCCACCCAACGTGCTCTAGAAGGTGTAAGTCAACTACCCTGGCCAGCAAGATCTCCGGATCTGTCCCCCATTGAGCATGTTTGGGACTGGATGAAGCGTCGTCTCACGCGGTCTGCACGTCCAGCACGAACGCTGGTCCAACTGAGGCGCCAGGTGGAAATGGCATGGCAAGCCGTTCCACAGGATACATCCAGCATCTCTACGATCGTCTCCATGGGAGAATAGCAGCCTGCATTGCTGCGAAAGGTGGATATACACTGTACTAGTGCCGACATTGTGCATGCTCTGTTGCCTGTGTCTATGTGCCTGTGGTTCTGTCAGTGTGATCATGTGATGTATCTGACCCCAGGAATGTGTCAATAAACACTTCCTGGGACAATGAATTCACGGTGTTCTTATTTCAATTTCCAGGAGTGTATAAATCATACTTTATCTTTTGTAAACTTATTTGGTCATCAGCGAAGGGAACAATATTTATATGTATCTTTTTATTCCTGGGCTAAAATCTTGCCTTCATTGTCTAACAATGTCGTGTGCTTGTGTTAATTAAAATTTAGTTATTTAAATGCAAACTTCTTAGCCTCCTAATCAGCATCGACAAATGCTGAATGTATCGCAATGACATCAGGGTTGTCGAAGAAGGGGCAACACTCTAAATTTGCCGTTTTCAATGAAAGTCATTCGGTGAGTCTGAGAACACATGATGCGCCAAGAGGTAAATTTTACAGGAAGTGCTCAAGGCTTATTTTGTATTACACGACTGATTGTTATTCACTCAGTATTTTCGACGTATCTTACTTTGATATCCAAACAGTTAACATACTAGTACTTGGAAATTACATGTTTTAATATTATTAATGTGTCACCTCTTTAATTCGGTAGTAATAAATTACATTCTTATATGATGAAATCCAATATATCCTACGAGTCGGGAAATAAAGCTCGAAGATATTAAGAAATTTCTGTACTCTACCATTAATGTGAAACTGACACTCAAAGTTAAAAATCTGAAACAGTAAAACAGGGCCCTGTTTAACATCAACAAAAACAAATACGATGGCTGTCCGAGAAAAGGACAGAAAACAGATTGGGGACTTAATATTTTGGTAATGTTCTGTTAACGTTCACATCCATCTTGACTGCAGGGCAGTGACGGGACCGTCGAAGTGCCAAGGAAAAGGGATAATATCCCGTAAACAGCCTGACAACCAAACAAACCCAGGTTTTTCCTAAATGATGATTGCTAAAGCTACAGTACTGCCCCTAGCTCTCGGCGCTCGGCGCTTTATTAGAATCGCAGCTAGCTATTTCTAGAGTTCTGTAATAAACAAGAAGTCTGGTCCCTCTCTTGTGCCTCTCGCGAGCGCGTATGTATCACCGCAAGGCAAAGGAGCAAAGTAAGCAGTGGAAATGTAGATTCACCGCTCCCAAAGAAGGCAAGGACCCTACATCTGGTCCCGGCGGAGGTGTGTTTGTCCTTAGGATAATTTAGGTTAAGTAGTGTGTAAGCTTTGGGACTGATGACCTTAGCAGTTAAGTCCCATAAGATTTCACACACATTTGAACATTTGAACCCTACATCAGCATGGCAGGTGATTCTGAGAGCATTCGAGACTGCCATGGTGTGATGGTGACAGATCATACTCGTAAGCAATAGGTCGTCACTGCCACCTGAAGCACTGGATCGACTACCAGAGCCTGCTATTTTGGATGTTGAAGGCGAGAAAAGAGGAGTCTGCAGGTAGACACATCTGCCCAATGTCTTTTTAAATCTAGTTCAAGAACACATGTTAGCCTACGCAGAAGATAAAAAATAATATGACTATGTAATTTGTCAACCTCAAGCACACATACGTTCGGTATTATTTTAATAAGATGCTCGTAGTGAAATTCTGCGTACATCCCCCTGAAAATCAAAACTAATAACCCCAAGTAACTGAAGATTATTTTGAAGTGAAGTTGATGAATAAGGGACAACAACTCCATAACTAATCCGGGAAACGGAACGGACATACGAATTAAAGTGTGGCGGACGGGAGAAAGAGAAAACAAACACTCCCATCCATATACGCTAAAGCTCTAACACGATATGGAAACTTTTTCCTCGTAGCCAATAAAATATCTTCGTCCTGAGGAGAGATCTAAGACACTTCTAAAAGAACAACTTTATTAACAAAACGAAAATCAGTTATAATGACTGAAATCTGGTTTCGCAGGACAGAGCGGATCAGGTTATAGTTGTGGAAAGGGGCCAAAATCAGTTACTGTCAGTTGCACAATACATACAAACTTTATTTTCCAAAAACACGTAATCACACATGCCCTTAAAATCAATCAAAAACAATACGATTGAAGGCCTGAACACAAGTTATTAAAATTGTCTTAAGTAATTCACACGGCTGAAGGCCTTAGTTACAAAATTTTACATAAAAACTCTGCTGAAGGCCACACACTGGAAATAGAAGAACTGAGGGCTTAAGGCCTGGATAACAAGAATTCCAGATAGAGAAGAAAATTTTAATAGGTTTTGAACAAGTGACTTTTCAAATTTTAATTTAAGACGGCTGGAAGCCTTATCTTAAAATATTTAACGTAAAGTTCGGCTGAAGGCCACATACTGAGCATAGATCAACTCAAGGCTTAAGGCATGGATAATAGTAAGAATATCCAATGCGCAAAATCCTTTTTTTAAATTTAGTTAAAGCAAAAATCTTCAAAGTTTTAATTTAAGATGGCTGAAGGCCTTAACATTAAAACAAACTAAATTAATAGGCAGCTGAATGCCTCGCACAGTACTTGAGACTAAAAGAGAATCACAATCTAAAACAACAAAATAGTGATGCTTAGAAGTGCTCCAAGGGTCGGCTTGAGGAGGTAACTCTAACATAAGTTTAGGTTAGACAGGCAGCCAAGCGTAATACTAAATAATCAGATGGCAGCCCGACCCAGAGACGGATGGAGGACCGACCAACAATCTAATCAATTCCGCTGCGCCGACCAACGGCACAACAACGGAAAATATCAGCTGAGGACGAAAATACCAGCAGCACTGTGTCTTCAAAATTGGCGTCTAAAAACAGAGAAGGCACAATAACCACTCAAAAATTTGAACACCACCAAAGGCTGTCAACTACACGCGGTAGGGATAGCATCAAAATGGCGAGGAAAAACACACTGCGGAACACTACGCCAATGGCCTCGCCGCGGAGACTTCCTCGCTGCACTGTCCCAACCGACCGACTGCCTGCTCCAGTACGCAGACATCATTAACGTAACTGCTCAGTCGAAATTACACATTTCCACGAAAACACTTCCACAAGAACTTGAACAATCGTAAAAGCAATCACTGTGGAACAACCAGGACTAATGACAAGTCGACACACAGTGAACTCGAAGCGGTCGGCGACCAAATATACGTCGTCTGATGAGGCGACCGACCAAATGGCCAACCAAGGTCGTTCCTATTCACGTCATGTGTGTCAGAAACAGTCGGGCGAGTCTTGGCTGTCTGGACCTCACTGCAGCTCCATCCCGACTCAGCTCCATGTCCGTTCGGAACTCGGTGACACGGGGACCCCGGCACACTGGCTTGGACCCAACCATGCAGAGGTAACACTTGCTGATTGGCCACCCAACATCTCTGCACAAGTAAGGAACCGACTCACTTCCGGCAAGATGACCAACTAACGAGGCCCATAAATTGCCAAAAGACCAAATACACCTCGCCCCTGCAGTCTGGAACTGCAGGACCGCTACGGTCGCAGGTTCGAATCCTGCCTCGGGCATGGATGTTTGTGATGTCCTTAGGTTAGTTAGGTTTAACTAGTTCTAAGTTCTAGGGGACTAATGACCTCAGCAGTTGAGTCCCATAGTGGTCAGAGCCATTTGAACACCTCGCCCGATGAGACGACCGACCGAACGACCAACCAACGGTCGTTCCCACTCCAGTCTCCTTCCGTCGGATAGTGCATGTGTGACGCAAGCGGTCGGGGAGTACTGGCTGTTTGGACCTCACTGGCGGTGTGTCACGACTGAACCCCCGACACATGACGAGCCGGAAATACTAGCGGTCGCTTCAAAGATAATACGACACTGCTCTTATCGATACGCGCTGCTGATGCCACTCACGGGCAGGCAAGCCAGCAACTTAGTGACGCCAGTAAACCAAATAAGAAGCGAGGTTACAGTTCCGTAAAGAGAATCCGTCAAGCAAGAAATGACATAAACACGAGCCGCGCACGGCTCAGAGACCATACGTGAATATCCAGACAACCATATACAACGTAAATATCTCTACTGTTACGTTGTCTATGATAGTCAACACGACGAACCCCAGAGTCGTGGTAGACGGGGCGTGTAGGCCTGGGACGTTACTGGGCTGGTACTGCTGGCATGCAACGGCTGACATGCTGCTGGTGAAGACTAGTACGACCCAGGACGGTACTGCCGGCGTGGAGTGCTGGGCCAAAACTGCTGGTACTGTCAACTTGTAGCGATGGAACTGAACCGCTGATGCAGCCGGACAGAGCTGCTGGTACTGCCGACTTGAAGTATAGGGTGTAACTAACTTTCCACCGCCCACCGATGGCCTGAATAGTCGGGAGCAGACGTATATCGGCATGGCCTGCGAGGGCACTTGACCTGATGTAGCCGACAGCACACTCTGCTGCGACAGGCGCGCAGCCTGTCGGCGAGGTTGGCGGTACCAGACCCTGTGGAGGCGACATGTGACTCCGTGGTAAACAGCCCAGGTTATATGAGGAAATATCTCTGTTTTGATGAGAGCCGTTTACGCACGTCCTTCTGGGTGGCAGCTGCCCGCACGGCCTGCCTGGTGTGCAGTGGAAATGACTGCCAGGCATATACAACAGGAACGTTCGTCCTCACAGGGGAAGGAACATCACAAAAGAAATATATCGGCTCCCAAACAGTAGTGGAATCACCAAAACCTTCAACAATATTAAATGCTAAGATCATCAATATTTATTTGCCATCTGGAAGTACTAACAACAATGGGAGAGTGGAGTGCATTAACCTCTTCATTCCTTCGGTCCATATGTGTGGATCTTCGTTCATTATTTTTTTTTCTCCCCAAACAGGTGTATTTTCCCCCTTATAAACCGATGGGGTGCGAGTGTGGGCCTTATAATTCTTGATTTCAAAACCAGGGCGCAGTACCTTGCAATGAACTGATTCACGTGTTATTTTACAGCTGGTCATACACAGAAAATGGCTGCTTTTACAAATCGAAAACGTATGTAAATAATTTTTATGCCTAAATATCAGAATGAGAGTCTGTGTTTTTTACCTGATGCTGAGAATTAGTTCAGATTCGTAAAATTTTGTTCCTTACTATAAAAATCACATTTCCTGAAGTTCCTTTTACGTTAAGCTCAGGTCATAATGCATACCTGCTAGTTTCAATTTGGTCTTAGATACTGGAATATTGATATGACTGTTATTTCTGCACTCTACAACAATGTGTGAAATATTAACTGATGAGCAATTAGAAGCTCTTCTTAATGACAACAATGTGGGATTATCTGATTATGAAGATGACGAATTCTAGTTTTTAACTGAAGAATGCCTTGCTGTGATGATGTTGGGCCGGTATCTAGGAGAAGAGGAGGTCCTTGTACAGTGAATTTCTCTGTCAGTGAAGATGTAGATGCTACAGAAAATCTGAAATGGCCAAGTAGAACGACGTTTCAATTAGTTTCAGAAGTTAGATGTTACCATGTTCGCCAACTGCTGAAATTTGCTGAGGTAAGGAATGCCTCAAAATGCAGGAAACGTGCATGCAATTCAAAGATGAAGCATGTGCGTCAACTGGGAATGTATTTATGTATTGTGAAAAATAAAATGTTTTTACGCTTATCATAAAATGTACTATAAATATTTATTTGAGGACAATATCAAATTATTACTTGCCACAAATTATAGTATGATTATTATTTACTTGCATTTACGTAGTTACTTTATTGCATCAAATTGGAAATCATATACGGGGTGTCCCAGCTATCTTGTCCACCCAAAATATCTCTGGAACAATAACAGCTATTGGAAAACGACTTTCACCGGTATCAATGTAGGGCTGGGGCCCATGAATGTACATATTTGGAAACATTCTAAAAAGAAAGCATATGTGTTTTTTTAACACAAACTTATGTTTTTTTAAATGGACCTCCAATATTTGTTCTTCAGCAATCCATAGCCTGACAAACTACATACACAATGGCGTTGATTGCATCGCAATATTCCCATTACATCCCGAGATATTAAGACGCGAAGTTGACGCTTGAAACACCCAACATGCGCTGCTAGCGCACGTCCTGAGGCTCAGGCGTGAACCCCATGCTGCCCGTAATCGCGATGTGATTGACATGCGTAATCACACTTCCATACTTATCAAGAGGTCGGAAACGAATAATACGGTCTGCTGCCATCCTGCATTAACGTCGTACATTCCAGCAGGTATTTATCCCATAGGCTAGGGGTGATGCGGTTCTGTAACATATCTGTGTACCGCAACGTTAGTGACAAAGTTAACTTCGCTTATCGTTAATCCGTTACTAAAAAGGTAATGCCGTTCAACGTTAAAACTTTACTTTACTGTAGATCTAGCGCAAGTGACAGTTAATCATTCACTCGTAATAGTAAAATTCATGTTGATGGTTTTAGTGAAACGAGCAAGTGGACTAAAAGTTTTACCGCTGTTTAGGTAAAAATGTTTTGATTTGGGAAGTTCAGGTAGGACATAGAAGATGAATGTAAACAGGTTTAACCAATTAGTTTTATTATCATATAATTATCAATGTTATGTTTATCTAATGCGTTAAATGACAAATTGTTGCAAGCAAATGTTTCTTAACATCACTGGGTAAAATGGCCCTTTGTAGAAACTTCCACTGTGATACCAGCACTACATATTAAACATAGCGTTCACATCTCATACTCAAAGTGATGCCCATTGGCTTCCATACATAGGGTCACTCTGCGGATGGAGGATGCCCTACTTCGTGCTACTGTTTCCTCTTTGATGGCTGCACAAGCATCGATAATGCGTTGCTTCATGTCCTCTGGTGTTTTTGGTTCATGTTGGTGAACAGCATCCTTCACTGCTCCCCAAAGACCAGCGGTGTAAGGTCCGTAGATCGGGCAGGCCACCTAACTGGGCCACCTCGTCCAATCCACCTACCAGGGAACTTACGGTTCAGAAGTCGTCGTGCTCGTAAGGCGTTATGTGCAGGGCATCCGTCATGCTGATACCACATGACCGTTCTCCGGTTCAGAGGTACGGTGTCCAAGAGAACAGGAAGATTGTGTCGTATAAATCTGGAGTATTGTCTACCATTTTGGATGCCATTTATAAAGAAAGGTCCGATAATGGAATCTCCAATAATCCCACACCAAACATTAACTTTCCATGGACGTTGATGCTCTACCTGACGGAGCCATTTTGGATTGTCTGCGGACCAATAATGCATATTCCTCGTATTGACAATTCCTTTGTTGGAGAATGATGTCTCGTCGGTAAAGAGAACATCTGCAAAAAAAAATTGGATTAGTCAGAAGTTTTTGCTGAGCCCACCGACAAAATGTTACCCTATTGCGGAAGTCATTTCCATGAAGATCCTGGTGTAAATGAACATGGTAAGGATGAAATTTATGACGATTAAGAATACGCTGTGCACTTGATTTCGACACACCAACTTCACGTTCAATTTGACGTGTGCTGATTTGAGGATTCACAGCTATGGTAGCGAGCACAGCAACTTCAGCACGTTCATCTGTGCGTGTTCTAGGACGATGTCGAGGTCTTGGATTTAAGCTTCCCATTTCACGTAGACGAGATGTGAGACGACCAAACATCCGGCGCGAAGGCGATGGCTTGTCAGAGAATCGTCTTCTGTACAGCCATTCTGCCTGAACAGCTTTTCGTCCACCTACAACAGGGTACAGAACAGGTATGTAGAGTAGGGTAGAAAACAGACATATTAACTTAATAATCATAATGTTCGCTAACAGTACTATCAAGAAACAAGCAATCTCATAACGTATTTCCCGTCAACGTACATTCTCCATAGATCAGCAGCATTTCTACCATATCTTCATTTGTGTACATTATACTGTACAGTATAAGTTCCACAACGCAACGTTTATTCACAATGTGTACTACCTCGGTGCCGTCACTAGATTACTCTGATGCACGACTACACTGGCAAGCGGTGTACTGCACGCCAAAGCAACAACAAACGGGATGCTCGGAGGGTGGTGGAGTATAGGAGTTTGCATGGGTCGCAAATCATAAACAAGGCGAAGTGGTAACTGTGGCAGTAGTGGGAACTACGTTGGAAACTTGACTAGGTAGAGCCAGGCCCTGCGCGACAGGCACAATGGGTCATATAACGCATTAGATAAACCTTATTTTGGGTGTGCAGGATAAATAAGACAACCTGACGGGTGTACACCGACCGGTACTGGTCCATATTGTGTACGTAGATACGTAAAACGTGCAAGAGGGAAACCATTATGTGCTTATGAGAGTTGATGGCAGCAGACCGTATTATTCGTTTCGGACCTCTTGATAAGTATAGAGGTGTGATTACGCATGTCAATCATATCGCGATTACGGGCAGCATGGGGTTCACGCCGGAGCCTCAAGACGTGCGCTAGCAGCGCATGTCGGGTGTTTCAAGCGTCAACTTCGAGTCTTAATATCTCGGGATGTAATGGGAATATTGCGATGCAATCAACGCCATTGTGTATATGCTTTGTCATGCTATGGATTGCTGAAGAAAAAATATAGGAGTTCCATTTAAAAAACATAAGTTTGTGTTAAAAAACACATATGCTTTAGTTTTAGAATGTTTCCAAATATGTACATTCATGGGCCCCAGCCCTACATTGATAACGGTGAAAGTCGTTTTCCAATAGCTGTTATTGTTCCAGAGATATTTTGGGTGGACAAGATAGCTGGGACACCCTGTATTTCAAAATACTAACATTAAGAGTCCTATTTTCTGTATGCATTAGCATATACAGTTTACTGTTTCAAATAAAATACATATACGTTGTTGAACAGACTGTTTGTATTGAAGAGTGGGAAAGAAAATATGTAGCAAAGATTTGTACATTTTCACGATAAGTGAGATTTGTGGTTCACGTAAGTGGACCTCCATTTATGCCTTAGTGAATCAATAAAAAATATTTCATTTGTATTTCTATCACGATTGTTCATTAGTTCGGTGGAAAATGCAACAAGAAAAATTTCTTGCAATTTTATTTTACTTCAGGAATGAAGAAGTTAAAGACGATATATCTTTCAGCTGTTGGAAACATCGCTACGTACAGAGCAGAAATTTGGGTAGTAAACTAGCATCAGGGAAACAATTGCTTGCACTTAAGATGGACTTTTGTTGGCGAAGCTGTGGTATCTTCAAGCTGGACCATGTACCAAAAACAGACACAATAGGGACGAAATATGTAAAATGGTATGGATATCTAGAAAGGATGGATGATAGCTGCTGGCCAAAGAAAGTATGGCATGGGCAGTGTAGGAGGGGCTGTTCAGAGATGTTCAGGTAGCAATGGATGCCAGAGGACTATAAGAAGCAGACTGGCCAGATTTGAGGAAGCAGAATACGGGAAGCCGTAAGTTGTGCCAACCGTCAAATACTTTCAGAATGTGGCTGCTGATGATGAAGTTCATGATTTTTGATTTAAAATATGTAAGGTGTCAGGCATATCCAACACCTTCCATGAACACCCTGACATGGTAAGCAAATCCAGTAGTGTGTCACATAGCTCCGAATAAACCGTGACATTAAATTAACCAAAGTAATACGAGTAACGAGTGAGGAAATGGAATATCACAGACTAAAACAAGAATGCCTAAATGCATGTCATACCTTCCCACCGTGAGACAGATGCAGTTCTGAGGGGAGAAACGAGAACAGAAGCCGAGAGCAGAACCGTGTTAAGCGATAAGGCCCTATGATAAGGGACAGACACCCACGTCGCCAGCTAACCGCTAGGACCACACCAACCGCAAGTTTTAGTGTAAGACTTTTTCGCGCCTCTGTTACGTCAGGACCACCCCCAGCCCATGTTAAAAGCTGGAGCCCTCCAGAAAAACAGTATAGATCTTACGATAACACAAAAAGGGCCACACCCCAGCCACAAGTTTTAGCGTGAGACTTTTTTGCGTCTCTATTACGTTGCAAACTTTAAAAACATTGCCCCACCACAAAAAGTATAACGTTTCTCATTGGATAGACAGAATTTTTGTAGGCAGGGCTTAAGGTTAACATTGAGACCCTGACTGGTCAGATGAAGACACAGCCAGATAGATTTTTAAACCAGCTTCGGTAAATTGTAGTAAGGAGAAGTTAGGAGAGAGTTGCTTCCAAGACGGCGCGGTGAGTGGAGCTGTGCTGCCCGCCACCCCCTGACGAACACCGACAAGGTAATGAACGCACGCGATGCCTCATAACAGCACATAAAGCTTCACTCAGAACTGCAGAAGTCTCATCTGTTAAACCCCCTTTTGCGTAATACTAGTGTCGATCGTCAATTAAAGCTCATGGTGTTCACATTTGCCACTTGAAGTAAAAATCTGAAACGCGATTATTTTTCTGTTATCTAGTTATTGAGAAACCACATCAGCCACCGTAATTTACGACAAGTTAGATAAGTAATTAAAGATAATTGAGGGTCACTGTAGACCATTTTGATAGTTTGCTCTTTTGTGAAACTTAATTTAAACCTAGATTATAGATGTGATGTGGCATAGGTCATCCTTCGATCCATTGTAGAACTTGGAAACCCACGCAGGGAATATTCGTTCACATTTTTGTTGAACGCAGTTGGTTTTTACCGTCCTGTATTAAAAAAAAAAATGGTTCAAATGGCTCTGAGCACTATGGGACTCAACATCTTAGGTCATAAGTCCCCTAGAACTCAGAACTACTTAAACCTAACTAACCTAAGGACATCACATACACCCATGCCCGAGGCTGGATTAGAACCTGCGACCGTAGCAGTCCCGCGGTTCCGGACTGCAGCGTCAGAACCGCTAGACCACTGCGGCCGGCCCTGTATTAAAACATTTCGTTTTATCAATAGTGCAATTTATAAACAATGTTTTGTGAGTAGAATAAAATTTCCAATGGTAAACTTAACTGCTTTTTCGACGTTATTTTACCAGCTAACTAAAAGTAGGAAAGCCTTGAACCCCTTCCACTAAATTTAGTTAGTATTAAGATTCTTTTACAGGGAGTGCAGTGGAGCTGACGCTGAAATCATTAAGTATTTGGTTATATCATCGCTAGTCTCACTGAACTCTTCTGAATTCTACATGTCATGTGTGGTCTGGCGTCTCCTTATCAGCAACAGGTCCCAGGTTCAAACTAGTCAATTCCCTAAAAAACACGCTCAGAGCGTCGTTGCGCGAAAGTGGTAGGGAGACACGATATAGAACAAACAGACACCACGCAGAATGTTAGAAATATAATAATGACAATCAAATTGAATAATAGCACATCTCCTGTAAATGAATTTCATTTTAACAGTTCCATCGTTAAAATCAAAATAAAATAATAAAAGAAGACATCGCTATGCCGCTTCTTAATGAACCACTAAGTCATTTCATTCATCTACACTGCATCTGTAAATCAGTAACATAAAAATGTTCAAAGCAAAGAGATCTCTGGTCATAGTTGCATACTGTCAGAATTATCGCTCAAATTTTCATGCAGGATCGACTGCTGGGGCTGGTAGCCATACTGTAGGAGCAACTGCGATGGAGGGATTTCTGTGGTGAGGCCAGACAAACACGTGGTTCCTGAAGAGGGGCAGTAGCCTTTTTATAGTTGCAGGGGCAACAGTCTGGATGATTGATTAACAACAACCAAAATGGGCTTTCTCTGATGGTACAGCAATGTCTGTAAGCAAGGGGAAACTACAGCTGTAATTTTTCATGAGGGCATGCAGCTCTATGGTATGTTTAAATGATAATGGTATTCTCTTGGATAAAATATTTCGGTGGTAAAATAGTTCCCCATTCAGATCTCCGGGTGGGGACTACTCAGTAGGATGTCATCATCAGGAGAAACAAAACTGGCATTCAATGGATCAGACCATGGAACGTTACACCCTTTAATTGGGCAGGTAGGTTAGAAAATTTAAGAAGGAAATGGATAGGTTCAAGTTAGGTACAGTGGAAATCAGTGAAGGTCAGTGGCAGGAGGAACAGGACTTCTGGTGACATGAATGGAGGGTTATAAATGGAAGGTATACATGCAAATGGATAAAACATCTGAACTGTCTTTCTCAAGCCCATGGTGTTAAACAGACATTCTATATAGATATGAATCTGGCCCTGTAAGGCAGCTAGTACTAGGTGTGCGTCATAAAAAATTAATTTGAAACGCTGCTGTCACATAACTACAATGCATGAATTAATAAAAGTGAATGTCTGGGATCTATTCTAGAAAGACAAAAGAGCTGTTACCCTTTTCATTCTACATATAATTTATCAACTGTGCTTTCAGAGGTCAAGTGATACACAACAATCATGTTCAGTTACTTTCAACACTCAATAATAAAATATTTAACTCTTGGACATATTGAATTGGCAATTATTAAATCGTTATCTCTACAAATGAAAATGTTATCACAGGCAAGAATGATCAAAAATCTTCAGCTATTAAATTTACTTCTACGATATTGTAGCTGGTCAATGCACTAAGTTGGTGGAGAATAAATTTACCTTTTAAACCAACGAAGAAACTCTCATGTACTCAATGTGAGGGTAGCTTAGTATCCTAGCTATTGATATTCAATGGTCAAAGTGCACGCTGGTTGGAGTGAGCAAAATCTCGACATTTACTGTGATCTAATGCACGATGGTACTTTACCACTTGGGATCTGCAACCGGTGTTGTCTCCATGCTGGATCTGAAACGCTAATTCCCTACTCTGGCCTTGACTGTTTTCACTCAGTCTCAACTTTCCTCTGTTCTGTAGAATGTTAATGTTTCCCTAGTCTAAATAATGGCTATTGCACACTCTCTAAGGGTTGGAGCGACGTGCACAATTTCATTGCTCGCAAAAATTCCTTCAGGAATAACTAACTACCTCTTTGTTATCTGTCGCCACGATATGTGAAGCATATCGTCCATACTTCACAGATGCACCACCATGAGACGAGAGAGATCTAGAAATTTTTAGTTCTCAAAATGCTTTTATATAATGGAGATCTTCCCACCATGTCGTGTTTGCATCACCCAATATGGCTTCAGCCAACCACTGTCTCGTTAGAGGTGAATTTTTATTTTTCTTGCTGGATCGCCGCTAGCGTTCTTAAAGCCATGCAACCATTACCCTCGGTCCCGGCTGTATTTACGTTAAAAGGAATAATGTATTGTTCTGGCCTTATCCCTTTCCGTACTGAAGCTCGGCGTTCTCTTGTTAAGTGGGGTTTTCCAATGCCATTAACCACCTGCTCGGTTCATCTCCAAAAGGTGTTTCACTTTAACTTATTTATGCGTGCCCCTGTCTTTATATTGGTAGGCATTGTTTTGTTAGTTTTCAGTACATAAGATTACTGCAATTGCTTTTTGTTGATAATATAGTTTTCTGGCGATCTCATACGGTATCGTACTGTCGTCATGGACCGAGCTCATGTAAGGTCAGTAAAATTCAGATGCCTAACATAAATACTGTACAAAGTTAAATAGAGGTTAAGCAGGAGTGGGTTTAATAATGAATAAGAAAATAGGAATGCAGATAAGCTACTATAACCAGCACAGTCAATGCTTTATCATAGCCAAGACAGACATGAAGCCCACGTCTACCACGCAGTACAAGTTTACATGCCAAGTAGCTCCACAGGCAATGAAGAAATTAAATAAATATATGACGAGATGAAAGATGATATTCAGATAGTTAAAGGAGACGAAAATTTAGTTGTGGTGGGAGACTGGAATTATATAGTAGGAAAAGGAAGGGAAGGAAAAGTAGTAGGGGAATATGGAGGATAGGAATGAAAGAGGAATCTGTCTGGTAGAATTTTGCTCTGAGCATGATTTGATCATCCCTAATACTAGGTTTATGAATCATAAAAGAAGACTGTATACGTGGAAGAGACGTGGAGATATCGGAAGGTTTCAAATTGATTGTATAATGGTTAGACAGAGTTTTGGGAACGAAATTTGGAATTGTAATCGTTTTCAGCAGCAGATGTAAACTCTGACCATAATTTATTGGTTATGAACTGTAGATTAAAAGTGAAGAAACTGAGAAACGGTAGGAAATTAAGGAATGGGGCTGGGATAAGTTTAAAGAACCAGAGGTTGTCGAGAGATTCAGAGGGAGCATTAGGCAATGGTTGACCAGAACAGGGGAAAGGAATTCATTAGAAGACTATTGGGTAGCTTTACGAGGTGACATAGTGAAAGTATCAGAGGTTCAAAAGGCAAAAAGACAAGGCCTAGTAGATATTCTTGGATAACACAAGATATACTGAATTTAGCTGATGAAAGGAGAAAATTTAAAAATGCAGCCAACGAGGTAGGAGGAAGGGAATATACATGTTTAAAAACTGAGACTACCAGGAAATGCAAAATTGCCAAGCATGAGTGGCTAGAGAACAAATCTAAGGATTTAGAAGTACATTTGCCTATGGGAAAGGTAGATACCACCTACAGGAAAATTAAAGAGGCCTCCGGGGAAAAGAGAAGCAGCTGTATGAATATCAATAGCTCAGATGGGAAACCAGTCCTCATCAAAGAAGGGAAAGCTGAAAGAAAGGTGGATGGAGTACATAAAGAGTCTGTAAAAGGGAGATGAACTTGAAAGCAATGTTATATAAAGGGAAGTGAACGTAGATGAAGATGAGATTAGAGATATGATGCTGCAAGAAGAATTTGAGAAAGCCCTGAAGAATTTAACTCGAAACAAGGCTCCAGGGATAGAGAATATTCCGCCAGAACTGCTGATTGCCTTGGGAGAGCCTATCCTGACAAAATTCTTCGATCTAGTGTACAAGAAGAATGTAGTGATTCCAATTTCAAACAAAGCAATTGCTGGCAGGTATGAAAATTACATAACTATCAGTCTAATAAGTCATGGTTGCAAAATAGTATCATGAATTATTTACAGAAAAATGGAAAAACTAGTATAAGCTGACGCGGGGAAGATCAGTTTGGACTCCGCAGACACGTAGGAACATGCGAGGAAATACTGACCCTATGACTTACTTTAGAAGATAGGTTAAGGAAAGACAAACCTATATTTGTAGCATTTGTAGACTCCGAGAAAGCGTTTGACATTGTTGACTGGAATACTCCCTTTGAAATTATGAAGGCGGCAGGGGTGAGATACAGGGAGTGAAAGTCTGTTTACAACTTGTACAGAAACCAGACGGCAGTTATAAGCGTCAAGTGGCATGAAAGGGGGGCAGTTGTTGAACAGGGACTGAGACAGTATTGTAGCCTATCCCGGATGTTATTCAATATGTACATTTTACAAGCAGTAAAGGAAACCAAAGACAAATTTGGAATGGGAATTAAAATTCAAGGAGAAGACATAAAAACTTTGAGGTTTGCCGATGACATTGTAACTAAATGGTTCAAATGGCTCTGAGCACTATGGGACTCAACTGCTGTGGTCATAAATCCCCTAGAACTTAGAACTACTTAAACCTAACTAACCTAAGGACAGCACACAACACCCAGCCATCACGAGGCAGAGAAAATCCCTGACCCCGCCGGGGATCGAACCCGGGAACCCGGGCGTGGGAAGCGAGAACGCTACCGCACGACCACGAGATGCGGTCTGACATTGTAACTCTGTCAGAGACAGCAAAAGACTTGGAAGAGCAGTTGAACGGAGTAGACAGTATCTTGAAAGGAGGATATAAGATGAACATCAACAAAGGCAAAACAAGGATGATGGAATGTAGTGAAATTAAATCAGGTGATGCTACATAAATTAAACTAGGAAACGAGACACTTCAAGTAATAAATGAGGTATGCTATTTAACTGATGATGGCCGAAATAGAGAGGATATAAAATGTCGACTGGTAATGGCTAGAAAAACATTTCTGAAGAAGAGAAATCTGTTAACATCGAGTATAGATTTAAGTCTCTGGAAACCTTTGTTCAAAGTGTTTGTTTGGAGACTAGTCATGTATGAAAGTGAAATATGGACGATAAACGGTTTAGATAAGGAGAAAGTAGAAGCTTTCGAAATATGGTGCTACAGAACAACGCTGGAGTTTCGATGGGTCGATCACTTAACTAATGAGAAAATACTGAATGGGATAGGGGAGACAAGAAATATGTGGCACAACCTGACCAAAAGAAGGGATCGGTTGATAGGACACACCACCGGTTTAGTATTGGAGGGAGATGAGGGGGGAGGGGGGGTAAAATCAGAGGGGGAGACTGAATGATGAATATAGTAAGCGTCTAGTGGTTCTAGGCGCGCAGTCCGGAACCGCGGGACTGCTACGGTCGCAGGTTCGAATCCTGCCTCGGGCATGGATGTGTGTGATGTCCTTAGGTTAGTTAGGTTTAATTAGTTCTAAGTTCTAGGCGACTGATGACCTCAGAAGTTAAGTCGCATAGTGCTCAGAGCCATTTGAACCATTTGAACCAATATAGTAAGCCGGCCGCTTTGGAAAAGCGGTTCTAGGCGCTTCAGTTCGAAACCGCGCGGCTGCTACGGTCGCAGGTTCGAATCCTGCCCCGGGCATGGATGTGTGTGATGTCCTTAGGTTAGTTAGGTTTAAGTAGTTCTAAGTCTAGTGGACTGATGACCTCAGATGTTAAGTTCCTTAGTGATTAGAGGCATTTGAACCATTTGAATATAGTAAGCAAATACAGAAAGGTATAGGTTGCAGTAGTTATTTGGAGATGAGGAGAATCGTACAAGATAGAGTAGCACTGAGAGCTGCATCAAACCAGTCTTTGGGTCAGAGGAGCATATCAGCAACAACATGAGGTCAACTTGGTGATAATATTTCCTTGTTAATCACTCATACTTCTTTCTTGGGCTATCAGATTTTGTCTCCTGACATGGCACCCAATGACGTTTTCTTCTTTTCACGGATGACGAAACCATTGCATGATGGGCATTTACAATTTTTGAGGCGGAACGTTCCTTGAACAGCCAATATGCTAAATTCTACAACAAAGGTCTCCGTCCGGTCATCAGTCGCAGTAAAGCATGAACATATGGAGAAGGACTAACACCAAATATCACGGCCGCAAATTGATTTTTTTCAACTGAGTTTACCCTCGAATAGTGCAAGGAGATATTGTGGGAGATTAACGGGAACTACTTCCTGTATCACGCTCTAGTATGAAGAATGCAAAACACATTATATCTACGATACGAAACAGCAAGGTGAACGAAATAAATAACATGCTTTCCTGCTACATGCTGTCGTCCTGCTGAGTATCAGACGCAAAACTTCTTAAAACGTGCAGTGCAAATGAGTATCGTAGGCGTAGTGAAACGACCGCTGTGCAATAATATATTCAATTTATTGCAGTTTTTGATCCGGATATTTAAATGAGGCCCTTCCCTGTGTCGCGACCGTGATATTATTCTGCGGAAGGGCGTAACGAGGAAGAGACCGACAGTGTTGTTGTTTCTGAGGCTGTTTTAACAAGGTGTTTCCTGTGAACGAGGCCGGCCGAGACGACGCCCAACCACCTGTTCGGTATTTGCTTTTCTGGGCAGTGTTTGCAAATAAAATTCCCACCTGGTTCTCCCGGTGGCTACGGTGACTACGAAGCGAAAACACTCGCTCGAATAGCTGGTACTAGCGTTTAGCGTCCATTAAGTCTGTTATATATTCAGTTAATTTGCGTCCATTAAGTCTGTTATATGTTTAGCTAATTTATGCCCGGCCGTAGAAACTGAACGAAAAACAGTGCAACTACCGTAGATACGTGTATCCACTAATTCTCATAGTTTACGGTTTGTATTGATAACTACAGGCTCAGAGGTTAACTACTTGAGGATCTAGAGCAAGGTTTAATCACAGTGCTACAGTAAACAAGCTTTTATGACATCCCTCGTGTTAAAAAAAGGTAAAGTAGGGGAAGCTTGGACTTATTAACTCTGCTACCAAACAATGATTTATTCACTGGATAAAATTATCAATTATAAATTTACAATGTATTCCGGAAGTAAGGGAAGTTTATCTTTTTCGATCCTTGGATGTTGAGATCGTTATAAACGCAGTATAAGATCAGGTTGGTCACGGATAGGGAGCTAAGTCGCTCATAACTTGTTAAACGAATTGTCGCTGTACGCATGTCAAGTGCTGTTCTGGAAGCTATGGGATGGCCGGATAGCGGATTCGTACCCTAGCTCTCCTAGACACTTGTACAGAGCCTTGTATAGGAAGTACTGAAGTTGCCAAAGTTGTTTTTTCTTTTTTTTTTTTGAAGGTTGGGTATACGTGATGCTCTTAGTTGGATTTAAAAATTATTTTACTCTTCGAGAAAATACAACGAACAGTTTTCAGTAGCAAATGTTCTCTATGTGACTGATGGATTTTAAAGTATAAAACGATTGAAGATTGTTGTTTCATATTTAAAATTTCTGAAAAGTCTGACGTTCCTCCAGTCATATATACACTCCTGGAAATTGAAATAAGAACACCGTGAATTCATTGTCCCAGGAAGGGGAAACTTTATTGACACATTCCTGGGGTCAGATACATCACATGATCACAATGACAGAACCACAGGCACATAGACACAGGCAACAGAGCATGCACAATGTCGGCACTAGTACAGTGTATATCCACCTTTCGCAGCAATGCAGGCTGCTATTCTCCCATGGAGACGATCGTAGAGATGCTGGATGTAGTCCTGTGGAACGGCTTGCCATGCCATTTCCACCTGGCGCCTCACTTGGACCAGCGTTCGTGCTGGACGTGCAGACCGCGTGAGACGACGCTTCATCCAGTCCCAAACATGCTCAATGGGGGACAGATCCGGAGATCTTGCTGGCCAGGGTAGTTGACTTACACCTTCTAGAGCACGTTGGGTGGCACGGGATACATGCGGACGTGCATTGT
Source organism: Schistocerca cancellata (assembly GCF_023864275.1). NCBI lineage: Eukaryota > Metazoa > Arthropoda > Insecta > Orthoptera > Acrididae > Schistocerca > Schistocerca cancellata. The sequence goes on along the minus strand of NC_064634.1, from coordinate 356,020,190 downwards.
CCTGTTGGAACAGCAAGTTCCCTTGCCGGTCTAGGAATGGTAGAACGATGGGTTCGATGACGGTTTGGATGTACCGTGCACTATTCAGTGTCCCCTCGACGATCACCAGTGGTGTACGGCCAGTGTAGGAGATCGCTCCCCACACCATGATGCCGGGTGTTGGCCCTGTGTGCCTCGGTCGTATGCAGTCCTGATTGTGGCGCTCACATGCACGGCGCCAAACACGCATACGACCATCATTGGCACCAAGGCAGAAGCGACTCTCATCGCTGAAGACGACACGTCTCCATTCGTCCCTCCATTCACGCCTGTCGCGACACCACTGGAGGCGGGCTGCACGATGTTGGGGCGTGAGCGGAAGACGGCCTAACGGTGTGCGGGGCCGTAGCCCAGCTTCATGGAGACGGTTGCGAATGGTCCTCGCCGATACCCCAGGAGCAACAGTGTCCCTAATTTGCTGGGAAGTGGCGGTGCGGTCCCCTACGGCACTGCGTAGGATCCTACGGTCTTGGCGTGCATCCGTGCGTCGCTGCGGTCCGGTCCCAGGTCGACGGGCACGTGCACCTTCCGCCGACCACTGGCGACAACATCGATGTACTGTGGAGACCTCACGCCCCACGTGTTGAGCAATTCGGCGGTACGTCCACCCGGCCTCCCGCATGCCCACTATACGCCCTCGCTCAAAGTCCGTCAACTGCACATACGGTTCACGTCCACGCTGTCGCGGCATGCTACCAATGTTAAAGACTGCGATGGAGCTCCGTATGCCACGGCAAACTGGCTGACACTGACGGCGGCGGTGCACAAATGCTGCGCAGCTAGCGCCATTCGACGGCCAACACCGCGGTTCCTGGTGTGTCCGCTGTGCCGTGCGTGTGATCATTGCTTGTACAGCCCTCTCGCAGTGTCCGGAGCAAGTATGGTGGGTCTGACACACCGGTGTCAATGTGTTCTTTTTTCCATTTCCAGGAGTGTAGTAACTGTTAACCATATAGTAACTGTTAACCATACAGTAGTGATTCATCCGCTAAACATTTAACTTCTTTAAAAAAAATTGTTTCAGACGTCTATCGACGTCTTCAGTTTTTAAATTTTTTTTCCTCCACCGCTCTACATCTACATCACACTCCACAAGCCACCTATCGGTGTGTGACGGAGGATACATCTGGTACTACTAACTGATTTCTCCTTCCCTGCTCCACTGGTGATGGGCGCGTAGGAAGAACGATTGTCGGTAACCCACTGCATTAGCTCTAATTTCTAGAATTTCCTTGTCGTGGTCATTTTGCGAGATGTATGTGGGAGATAGTTGTACGTTATTGGCTCTTCCAGAAAAGTGCACTCTCGAAATTTCTGTAGTAAACCTCCCTGTGATGCACAACGCCTCTCTTGTAGCGCCTGCCACTGACGTTTGTTGAACATCTCTGCAACGCTATCGAGGCGACCAAATTATCCCGTTCTTCATTGGCTCTTCTCTATCTCTTCTGTCGGCCCTACCTGGTAAGGTACCCGTCTTAAAATGGACCGTTTACCAATTGCGGAAAAGGTCGATATCGTGTTGATGTATGGCTATTGTGATCAAAATGCCCAACGGGCGTGTGCTATGTATGTTGCTCGGTATCCTGGAAGACATCATCCAAGTGTCCGGACCGTTCACCGGATAGTTACGTTATTTAAGGAAACAGGAAGTGTTCAGCCACATGTGAAACTTTAACCACGACGTGCAACAAATTATGATGCTCAAGTAGGTGTTTTAGCTGCTGTCGCGGCTAATCCGCACATCAGTAGCAAACAAATTGCGCGAGAATCGGGAATCTCACAAACGTCGGTGTTGAGAATTCTACATCAACATCGATTGCACCCGTACCATGTTTCTATCCACCAGGAATTGCATGGCGACGACTTTGAACGTCGTGTACAGTTCTGACACTGGGCACAAGAGAAATTACGGGACGATGACAAATTTTTTGCACGCGTTCTATTTAGCGACGAAGCGTCATGCACCAACAGTGGTAACGTAAACCGGCATAATATGCACTATTAGGCAACGGAAAATCCACGATGGCTGCGACAAGTGGAACGCTGTAATTGCATGCGTTCTCAGAAATGATAAGTTCACAAAGGTACATGTATCACATTGGAACAACCGAAATAAAATGTGCAAACGTACCTACGTTCTGTATTTTAATTAAAAACACCTACCTGTTACCAACTGTTCGTCTAAAATTGTGAGCCATATGTTTGTGACTATTACAGCGCCATCTATCACAAAGCGAAAAAAGTGGTCCAACCAAAACATTCATATTTCTTTACGTACTACACGAATATGTAATAAAAAGTGAGGGTTCCTATTTAAAAAAACGCAGTTGATATCCGTTTGACCTACGGCAGCGCCATCTAGCGGGCCAACCATAGCGCCCTCTGGTTTCCCCCTTCAAGTTAGACAAGTTTCGTTCTTCGTAGTTTTTTCGTTTGACGCTTATTTCGTGAGATATTTGGCCCGGTCACGATCAATGGACCACCCTGTATACATCGTAAACACCAACGGTCCCACCACACTTCCTTGGGGTACTCCGGAAACTGCCTTTTCCTCTATCGATTTTGTTCTTTTAAGAGCGACGTTTCGAGTTCTGTGTGTAAGAAAGTATTGAATACAGTTGAAAATCTAGCCCGATACACGGTAATCTCGTATTTTTTTCACTAGCCGGATGTGCAGGACGGTGTCAGATGCCTCTCTCAACTCGAGAAACACAAGATTAACCCGAGCACCATTGCCTTCAGCACTGTGGATCTCATGGAGGAACAGAGCGAACTGAGTTTCGCAAGATCGCTCTTTGCAGAACCCATGTTGATTTTTATAGAGGAGATTTTCGTTCTCTAATTCTACAACAGAACGACGTCAACGACATAGGGCTATAATTAAGTGTACCTATTCTACGACCCATGTTGAAAACGTGAATGACCTTCGCTTTTTTCCAGTCGGCAGGTACCCTTCGTTGTTCCAGCGATCTACGATGAACTCCTTCTAGATCGGGGGCAAGTTCTTTCGCGTAATATTTTTAGATTATTACAGGTATCTCGCCTGGTCCTGCTGCTTTTCTATAACTAACCGACTGTAGTTGCTTTCTATTTTATGATCGGTTATTTCAATATCTGCCATTTCGATGTTCGTACGATGATTGGAAGGAGGGACCGAGCTACGATCTTCCGCGGTGAAGCAATTTCGGCAGACCGAATTAAGTATCTCGGCGTTTCTCTCTTATCTTCCGTTTCGGTGCCAGTATGGTAACTGATTGACTGAATAGGTTATTTCGGAACATTGATTTTACGCAAGACCAAAACCTCTTAGGGTTTTTACTCAGTGACAAAATTTTACTTTCAAAGTCACTGCATGCTTGTCTCATTTCTCTTATGCTCATTTTAGCTTCGTTCAGCTTTTGTTTGTCAGCCAGGTTTTGACTTCTCTTACATCTGCGACGAAGCTCTCTTTGTTTAGGTACCAGTTTTCTGATACGGTTATTAAACCACAGTGGCTCTTTCCCATACCTTATGATCTTGCTCAAACATGCTTGTCTAAGGCATATTGAACGATGCTTTTGAACTTTTTCCATTTGTGCTCCACATCTTCGTCCCCAACACTGAATATTTATGTTGACTCCTCAGATACTCTGCAAATTGTGTCTCGTCACTCCTGCTAAGCAAAAATATTTTCCTAACTTTCTTAACATTCCTTTCTTAACAACACATAGTCATAGTTGCTATCACAGCCTTATGATGACTGATACCTTCCTCTGTGTTAACTACTCCATAAATTCAGGCCTGTTTGTTGCTAGGAGATCTAAAACGTTACCTTTTCGAGACTGTGCTTTGATTATCTGCTCGTTATCTCACTCTTGCTCTCACGTCTTGCGAGAATAGTCTCCTTGTTCGACTTACTTTCTCGTAGGATGGATTCACTCCCCCCACCTCCCCACCCATATTCTTTCCTCTGAATTTTTCTTAATTCCTACGTCTTACTTACTGCTGCCACACTCCTCTAGATTCTGACGTACCTCTCACAACAGTGGGACTTGCGGCTTACTTTCTGATAAGTCTATACCTAATTTGCAACAATTTCTGGTTTGAAACGTTTGTTGTGTCAATAGAATACCAGCCTTTTTTTATTGTGAGTTTTCTTAAAACTTTTCATATAAGACTTTGCTTGTTCTTAAGTAAAATTTAGATGCACCTACTATTATTGTTCTCGACCCCACGATCTCTACGTCTTGAGAGCCTCTTTCTAACAATTTTCTCTTTTGCATTTATAAAAATGATTCAAAGGGCTCTGAGCACTATGGGACTTAACTTCTGACGTCATCCGTCCCCTAGAACTTAGAACTATTTAAAGCTAACTAACCTAAGGACATCACACACATCCATGCCCGAGGCAGGATTCGAACCTGCAACTGTAACAGCAGCGCGGTTCCGGACTGAAGCGCCTAGATCCGCTCGGAAACTCCGGCCGGCTGCATTTATACATTCAAGTTTAACTATGGCACCGCAATATCTGAATTTGGTATTATAAGACAGTGATCTGAATCTGAATGTATTCTGTCATAGCCTGAAAGCAGTCTCCACTTTTGTGGTTCTTGCAACTGCTGACTTCTCGGTGATGTTGCAGATGACAATCTCACCGTGGTACCTGAAGTTCTGGGTTCTTTCTATGTAACCACAATTGTTCTCATTGTCCACATTAAATACATTGCATCAGTTTTCGTGTATATTCTGCGTTTTCAAAAGAAATTTGCAAACCGGTCTTCTCTGACGTTTCTTTTAGGATTCAGCAGCAGTGTCCAGATTTTGCGCAAAAAATACTACAGGCTTATTTATTTCCGTTTGGGTTATTATGTCGATTAATTTCTTTTTTTCCTTTATCAACATTTTCTACTGCAGCACAAATTAGATGTCATGGCTGTTGGAAAAAAATGAGTGCATCAGCGACTTACTCTCTTCGAGAATAAATTGGTGTTTTAAACAATAGAAATAAAAGTTGTGTCGTCTTTGGTAATATTTTTTTTCCCTTTTTGGGTCATCAGTCTTCTGACTGGTTTGATGCGGCCCGCCACGAATTCCTCTCCTGTGCTAACCTCTTCATCTCAGAGTAGCACTTTCAACCTACGTCCTCAATTATTTTCTGGATGCATTCCAATCTCTGTCTTCCTCTACAGCTTTTGCCCTCTACAGTACCATGGAAGTCACTCCCTATGTCTTAACAGACGTCCTGTCATCCTGTCCCTTCTCCCTATCAGTTTTTTCCACATGTTCCTTTCTCTGATTCTGCGCAAAACCATATCTGTCCACCTAATTTTCAAGATTCGTCTGTAGCACCACACATCAGATGCCTCGATTCTCTTCGGTTCCGGTTTTCTCACAGTCCATGTTTCACTACCATACAACGCTGTACACCAAACGTACATTCTCAGAAATTTCTCCCTCAAATTAAGGACTATGCTTGATATTAGTAGACTTCTCTTGGCCAGGAATGCTCTTTTTGCCATTGCTAGTCTACTTTTGATGTCCTCCTTACTCCGTCCGTCATTGGTTATTTTACTGCCTCGGTAGCAGAATTCCTTAACTTCATCTACTTCGTGACATCAACCCTGATGTTCTCATTTCTCCTACTTCACATTACTTCCGTATTTCTTCGATTTACTCTCAGTCCACATTCTGTACTCATTAGATTGTGCATTCCATTCAGCAGATCATGTAATTCTTCCTCACTTTCACTTAGGATAGCAATGTCATCAGCGAATCGTATCATTGGTATCCTTTCACCTAAATTTTAATTTCACTCCCAAACCTTTCTTTTATTTCCATCATTGCTTCTTCGATGTACAGATTGAACAGTAGCGGCGAAAAACTGTATTCCTGTCTTAAACCCTTTTTAATCCGAGTTTTTTGTTTTTGGTCATCCACTCTTATTATTCGCTCTTGGTACTTGTAATTATTGTATATTACCCGTCTCTCCCTATAGCTTACCCCTATTTTTCTCAGAATTTCGAACATCTTGCATCATTTTACATTTTCGAACGCTTTTTCCAGGCTGACAAAACCTATGAAGGTATCTCGATTTTTCTGTAATCTTGCTTCCATTATCAACCGCAACGTTAGAGCTGCATCTCTCTTGACGTTACCTTTTCTAAAGCCAAACTGATCGTCATCTAGCACATCCTCAATTTTCTTACCTTCTGTAAATTATTCTTGCCAGCAACTTAGCTGTTATGATAACTGTGCGATAATTCTCGCACTTACGAGCTCTTGCCGTCTTCGGAATTGTGTGGATGATGCCAGATGGTATGTCGTCGGACTCATATAGTCTACACACCAACGTGAATAGTCGTTTTGTTCCCATTTCCCCCGATGATTTTAGAAATTCTGATTGAATGTTATCTATCCGTTCTGCCTTAATCACTCTTAAGTCATCCAAAGCTCTTTTAAATTCTGATCCTAATACTGGATCCCCTATCTCTTCTAAATCGACTCCTGTTTATTTTTCTATCAGACAAATCTTCCCCCCCATAGAGGCTTTTAATGTATTCTTTCCACCTGTCCGTTCTCACCTCTGCATTTAACAGTGGAATCCCAGTTGCACTCCTAATGCTATCACCCTTGCTTTTAATGTCACCGAAGGTTGTTTTGATTTTCCTGTGTGCTGAGTCTATCCTTCCGACAATCATTTCTTTTTCGATTTCTTCACATTTTTCACGCAGCTATTTCGTCTTAGCTTCCCCCCACTTCCTATTTATTTCATTCCTCAGCGACTTGTATTACTGTATTCCTGAGTTTCCTGGAACATTTTTGTACTTCCTCCTTTCATCAATCAGCTAAGCATTTCTTCTGTTACCCATGGTTTCTTCACAGTTACCTTCTTTGTACCTATGTTTTTATTTCCAACTTCTGTGATGGCCTTTTTTTTAGAGACGCCCATTTGTCTTCAGCTGTACTTCTACTGCGCTGTTCGTTATTGCTGTATCTATAGCCTTAGACAAGTTCAACCGTATCTCGTCATTCCTTAATACTTCCGTATCCCACTTCCTTGCGTATTGATTCTTCCTGACTAATCTCTTAAACTTCAGCCTACTCTTCATCATTACTATATTGTGATCTGTGTCTATATCTGTTCCTGGGTACGCCTTACAACCCAGTATCTGATTTCGGAATACCTGTCTGACCATGATGTAATCTAACTGAAATCTTCCAGTATCATCCGGCATTTTCCAAGTATATCTCCTCCTCTTGTGATTCTTGAGAAGAGTATTCGCCATTACTAGCTGAACTTTATTACAGAACTGAATTAGTCTTTCTCCTCTCTCATTTCTTGTCCCAAGCCCATACTGTTCTGGAACCTGCTCCTTCCCCTAGAACTGCATTCCAGCACCTCATACTATTAGATTTTCATCTCCCTTTACATACTGTGTTACACTTTCAATATCCTCATATATTTTCTCTATCTCTTCATCTTCAGCTTGCGACGTTGGCATGTATACCTGAGCTATCGTTATCGGTGTTCGTTTGCTGTCGATTCTGATAAGAACCCTATCACTGAACTGTTCACAGTAACACACTCTCTGTCCTACCGTCCTGTTCATAATGAATCTTACTCCCATTATACCATTTTCTTCTGCTGTTGACATTACCCTATACTCATCTGACTAGAAATCCTTTCCATTTCACTTCGCTGACCCCTACTATATCTAGATTAAGCCTTCGCATTTCCCTTTCCAGACTTTCTAGTTTCCCTACCACGTTCAAGAGTCTGGCATTTCACGCCCCCACTCGTAGAACTTTATCCTTTCGCTGATTATTCAGTCTTTTTCTTATGGTCACCGCTCCCTTGGTAGTCCCCTCCCGGAGATCCGAGTGGGCGACTATTCCGGGATCTTTTGCCAATGGAGAGATCATCATGACACTTTTTCAATTACAGGCCACATGTCCTGTGGAAACACGTTACATGTCTTTAATGCAGTAATTCCAATTGAGTTTTGCATCCTCAAGCCTTTGAGCATTGCTGATTCTTCCAACGTTAGAGGCAGTTTTCCACCTCTAGGACAAGAGAGTTCCCTGAACCTCTGTCCACTCCTCTGCCCTTTTGACAAGGCTGTTGGCAGTATGGGGGTGACTTCTAATCCTGGAATTCTTCGGACGCCAATGTTGATTATTAATGAAAATTTAAACAGTGCTGGGATTCGAACCCGGGACTGAGGACGTATTGATTATCCCTAGACAGCCTATAACGCAATAAGGAATGAGGAACTATGGCAAAAACTGAACTCATTGACAGCTAAAATATCAGCTAATGAACTGCAAGCCTACATGGCTGAGAGATAAGCAAGAAGGGGCCATACACCATGACAACGAGACGCACCACTTGAGAACATCCACCTGCAACAACTTTCATGAAACAGCGAGGAGACGAGCCTCGGAGAGGACCAGGGAGGATTTACTGAGACCCTGACAGCCATCTCCCAATCTCTCTACATCTTGGGAGACATAGCAGCACAATCCCTGTCAATCCCGAGTTGTATCTCCGCACGCAGCGGGCTAACTATCCAGCCAAATGAGAACCACAGTGGGGTACTGTACTGTAGTGTAGCGTAGAGGAGAGCTGTGTAGTGTAGTTTTGTTTAGTAGTGTAGTTCAGAATTATAAATTACAAAATTTGTGATTCAGCAATGCAGCATAGTGTAGCAGATAAGTGGCATGTGCCTTCGGGTTCCAGTTGAACATATATCTGTACCCCATATGGCGAATGGTGTATACAGACTTTTTTGCCTTTTAAAAATATTGTTCATGTAGATTTTTATGTAGATTCTTTCCCCTTAGACACCATAACGCTCAGATATATTAACACATTTGAAATTACGTTAAAATATTATGTGCTATATTCATGCCAAGTCATGTGCAACATTTGATTTGTTCTTGTATCTAGATAACAGATTAAAAGGAAAACAGCATATAAATGTCGGAATGTCTGAACTCGCGGTGGGTGGAACATGACTAAAAGACAACGTTCCTGTTAAAAATGTGTACATGAACATGTGCAGACGTGTCGAGAAGTGCCACGTAGCGAAAAAAGCACTAAGCGGAATTATTCTGTTGTGGAAGGCAGGAAGGAAGATTAGGGTCTAATGTGACATTGACGACGAGGTTCAAAGTGGTTCAGATGGCTCTAAGGACGATGGGACTTAACATCCGAGGTCATCAATCCCCTAGACTTAGAACTACTTAAACCTAATTAACCTAAGAGCATCATACACATCCATGCCCGAAGCAGGATTCGAATCTGCGACCGTAGCAGCAGCGCGGTTACGGACTGAAGCGCCTAGAATCGCTCGGCCACAAGGGCCGGCGACGACAAGGTCATGAGGGACGGACTACAAGTTTCAGTTGAGTTGGATGTGAAAGTGTCCTTTCCAAAGGTACCGCCTACGTACCAACGTATATGCTTCAAGCGGTTTTGGGCAATCGCGGGAACCCTTCATATGGGCGTTTGGACGGAGCTTTGAACCTCGATCTCTCAGTATGAATGTCCAGTGTGATACCACAGCTTCATTCCACACTGCAAAACGTGCGAATACTAACGTTCGACTCAAAGTGCAGTGTAGCGACGCTTTAATTTTCGAAACAAACTGCGAATGCTGGTGGCTATAAAGTCACGTGATGTTCATGCAAGTATACTACCTGAGCACAGGCATAACGCAGAATTGGTGACTAGATGTCAGGAGTGACTGAAGGGAACCTGCCAGTACAAAAGGAGCCGAGGAGTGTAGTACAAGGTGTAACAAAAAGAATCATACGATTAAAAAAAATCGTAGCTATTATGTTAACTGAAATACGTGCGCGAACAACGTACTGTTGGAAAGAGCAAACTCTCGAGTTTTAGATGGTTCCCGCTACGTAGGAGCACTGTGCGCCCACTTCGGTTCTAGTCGAAACGGTGTCGGCACAACAGAATGCGTTTTGTGTTGTACGTTTAGCGCAGTGGGGGTCGGTTGTAACTGTTCAGCGTGACTTTCGTACTACACTCCTGGAAATGGAAAAAAGAACACATTGACACTGGTGTGTCAGACCCACCATACTTGCTCCGGACACTGCGAGAGGGCTGTACAAGCAATGATCACACGCACGGCACAGCGGACACACCAGGAACCGCGGTGTTGGCCGTCGAATGGCGCTAGCTGCGCAGCATTTGTGCACCGCCGCCGTCAGTGTCAGCCAGTTTGCCGTGGCATACGGAGCTCCATCGCAGTCTTTAACACTGGTAGCATGCCGCGACAGCGTGGAAGTGAACCGTATGTGCAGTTGACGGACTTTGAGCGAGGGCGTATAGTGGGCATGCGGGAGGCCGGGTGGACGTACCGCCGAATTGCTCAACACGTGGGGCGTGAGGTCTCCACAGTACATCGATGTTGTCGCCAGTGGTCGGCGGAAGGTGCACGTGCCCGTCGACCTGGGACCGGACCGCAGCGACGCACGGATGCACGCCAAGACCGTAGGATCCTACGCAGTGCCGTAGGGGACCGCACCGCCACTTCCCAGCAAATTAGGGACACTGTTGCTCCTGGGGTATCGGCGAGGACCATTCGCAACCGTCTCCATGAAGCTGGGCTACGGTCCCGCACACCGTTAGGCCGTCTTCCGCTCACGCCCCAACATCGTGCAGCCCGCCTCCAGTGGTGTCGCGACAGGCGTGAATGGAGGGACGAATGGAGACGTGTCGTCTTCAGCGATGAGAGTCGCTTCTGCCTTGGTGCCAATGATGGTCGTATGCGTGTTTGGCGCCGTGCAGGTGAGCGCCACAATCAGGACTGCATACGACCGAGGCACACAGGGCCAACACCTGGCATCATGGTGTGGGGAGCGATCTCCTACACTGGCCGTACACCACTGGTGATCGTCGAGGGGACACTGAATAGTGCACGGTACATCCAAACCGTCATCGAACCCATCGTTCTACCATTCCTAGACCGGCAAGGGAACTTGCTGTTCCAACAGGACAATGCACGTCCGCATGTATCCCGTGCCACCCAACGTGCTCTAGAAGGTGTAAGTTAACTACCCTGGCCAGCAAGATCTCCGGATCTGTCCCCCATTGAGCATGTTTGGGACTGGATGAAGCGTCGTCGCCCGCATCTCGTGGTCGTGCGGTAGCGTTCTCGCTTCCCACGCCCGGGTTCCCGGGTTCGATTCCCGGCGGGGTCAGGGATTTTCTCTGCCTCGTGATGGCTGGGTGTTGTGTGCTGTCCTTAGGTTAGTTAGGTTTAAGTAGTTCTGAGTTCTAGGGGACTTATGACCACAGCAGTTGAGTCCCATAGTGCTCAGAGCCATTTTTTGAAGCGTCGTCTCACGCGGTCTGCACGTCCAGCACGAACGCTGGTCCAACTGAGGCGCCAGGTGGAAATGGCATGGCAAGCCGTTCCACAGGACTACATCCAGCATCTCTACGATCGTCTCCATGGGAGAATAGCAGCCTGCATTGCTGCGAAAGGTGGATATACACTGTACTAGTGCCGACATTGTGCATGCTCTGTTGCCTGTGTCTATGTGCGTGTGGTTCTGTCAGTGTGATCATGTGATGTTTCTGACCCCAGGAATGTGTCAACAAAGTTTCCCCTTCCAGGGACAATGAATTCACGGTGTTCTTATTTCAATTTCCAGGAGTGTAGATATGTCGCACTAGATATGGCGTGGATCCTCTTACGACACAGAGCATTGGCCAATGGCATGAACAATTCCAAGAAACAGGTTGTTTGTGTAAAGGCAAATCGCCGGGCCGTCCCCGAGTGTCTGACACAGACATCATCGAACGAATCCGCCGTAGTTTCACAAGGAGTCTGCAGAAATCCGTTAGCTGTACAGCACGACATCTCAACACGCCACCAACGTCCGTCTGGTGTGTGTTGCGTCGACGTTTACAAATTAAACCATACAAAATTCAGCTACTGCAAGTTCTTTGTGAAGGTGACTAGCAACAACCTGAGCAGTTCTCTAATTTCGTTCTTGGTAAGATGGAGCATGACAGTTTTCTGGCAAGTTTAGCGTTTAGTGACGAGGCAACATTCCATTTAAACGGAAAAGTGAACCGACATAATGTGAGAATATGGGGCACGGAACAACCACATGAAATTGTACAACATGAGAGGGACTCTCCAAAATTTAATGTGTTTTGTGCAGTTTTACGGTAAAAGGTGTATGGTCCATTTTCCTTTGCAGAGAACATTGTCACAGGAAGCACATATCTCGAGATGCTTGAGAACTTTCTTTCCCAACAACCAGAGACTGATTCGAACGACTTCATTTACTAACAGGATAGGGCACCGCCACACTGGCATCTGGAATTTAGGGAATTTTTAAATCAAATGATTACTGAACGATGGATCGGTCGCGCAGGACCAAATGATTCAGTCTTACATCACTGGCCACGAAGGTCACCGGACCTGACTGTATGTAGTTATTTCTTGTGAGGGTTATAAAAGATTAGCCTACCAACAACAATGAATGAACTGAGACATCACATAACGGCAGCTATAGAAGCTATCATTCAAGACATGCTCGCTGCAGTGTGGGAACAATTTGAATACCACATTGACATGTGCCGCACATCTCAAGGAAGGCATATTGAACACCTATGAAAAGGTATGGAAAAAAAGCTTTTTGGGTTTCCCGTTCATCAAAAAGCAAAATTCGTTGTATATGTTTATTATTCTCAGAAATATACGAGGTGCGACAGTAAAGTAATCAGACTGATGCGAAAAAAATGTTGCTTACCGTTTTAGTGAAGTTTAGTGTTGTCTCCTTCAGAGTAGTTCCCTTCTAATAACACACTCTTTTTCTAGCGCTTCTGCCATTGATGGTAACATTTCTGGAACTCATCTCCTGTAATATCCCCCAAGACCCTCGTCACAGCTTTTTGGACATCTTGTGTTGTTTGAAAATGGTGTCCCTTGACCGCCGCTTTGACTCTTGGAAATAGAAAAAGTCGCACGGAGCGATATCTGGTGAATAAGGTGGCTGTGGTAGTACTGAAATTTGTTTTGAGGTTAAAAATTGCTGTACTGACAGAGCAGTATGGGATGGCGCATTATCGTGATGCACAATCCAATTATCAGCAGTGTTGGCACGGACACGAAAAACTCTTTTAGGAAGTCTTTCTAAAATTTCTTTGTAGTAATATTGGTTAACTGTTTATCCAGGAGGCACCCACTCTTTATGAACAATTCCCTTGAAGTCAAAGAAGCACACAAGCATGAATTTCACTTTTGACTTTGACATTCGAGCTTTTTTTGGTCTGGGTGGTCGCTTTGAGCACCATTGCGAACTATGGCATTTTGTCTCTCGATCCTACTGAAAAAATCAACTTTCGTCACCAGTGATAACACGGCTCAACAATTCTAGATTAAGTTTGCTCTAACAGATCGGCTGTCACATTTTTCCATGTTTCTCGCTGTTGTGGTGTGAGATTTTTGGGGGTAAGTTTTGCACAAATCTTTCTCATACCAAGATCTTCAGTTATTATTAGACGAACCGTTTCTCGATTGATGTTCAGTTCTTCTGCAATCATTTTCACGGATAATCTTCGATCAGATCGTTCGAGTTGACGCACCCTGGCCAAGTTGACATCCGCTCATGAGGTTGATGGTCGTCCACTGCGGTCTTCATCAACGCCATTCGTTCTTCCTTCACTAAACATTTTATGCCAACGAAAAACTTGAGCTATTGACATAATCTCCTCTCCAGAAGCCTTCTGAAGCTTACCGTAAGTTGTCGCGTTTTCACCCAATTCACGCCAAAAGAAATGGCATACCGTTGCGCAATATTATGCGGTTCAAATTCCGTGACGAGAGACACAAACACATGTCAACTTATTACAGCACACCTAAAGACTGAGCAGTTGCATCGATGTGCCACTTGGACTAGAAGCAGCTTATAGACCAGGGTCAAAGATATTGCGCCCACGCAAGCCTGCAGGGTTGCCACATCTTGCAAAGAAAAAAATCAGTCTGATTACTCTATTGTAGTACCTCGTGGATGTGCCATATCGGATGATTCTTGTTGGTACACCCTGTATTGTAAGTAGTGAAGCAGTAACAGTAGGATGCGTTGGTGGGGAGAGCTCAGTGATTTCGAATGTGGCATTGAACGTCACCTGAATAACATATAGATTAGGGACATTTCAATATTATAAAGCCACTAATGTGGACTGTTGGTGATGTGATTAAGAAGTCGAAATGTTAAGGAATAGTCACAGCTAAACAAAGCAGTCGGATCTCATCTAGTGACGGGCTGGGACCATCCACTGCAGAGAATGGTTGTAAGAGATCGCACGAAATAAGCAGAAGGAATCATTTGTGAGTTCCAAAGTGCTGCCAGCAGTCCAGCTAGCACAATCATTGTGCATGAGGATTTAAAAATATTAGAGTAAAATCGTCGAGGCACACAGTTGTGAAGCGATACTTGAGGTTGTATGAAGAGCGTCACCATAGGATACTGGGTGAGTGAAAACAAACGATATTGAGTGATGAATCACGCTATACCCTGAGGCAATCAGATGGAAGTGTTTTGGTTTGGCGAATGCCTGGAGAACGTTACCTGCCGTCGTGTGTAGTGCCAACAGTGACGTACAGAGCAGCTGGTGTTACACTATGGTGTGTTGCGCCAGCATGGTCTTGCACTCTGTAATGAAACAGCATCTGTGAGGCAATGGTTTGTGGACAGTAACATTCATGAAATGATCTGTCCTGCCCAGACTCCAGTCCCCTACTAAAGTCCTTTTGGGAAGAATTAGAACGTCGGTTTCGCTCCAGACCTCGGCCTTCTTTGCTTTCTGACCCTGAGGAAGAATGGTCTACAATTCCTGTACAGATTTTTAGATACCTCACGGAGAGTGTCCCCAGCAGAAGCCAAGCCGTATGTAGGTGCAAGGTGGACATGCCTCATATTAATGTCCACTAACAGGTGTCCAGCCCGCCCGGTTAGCCGTGCGGTCTAACGCCCTTCTTTCCGGGCGTGAAGGCGTGCCTGTCCCCGGCACGAATCCGACCGATTGATTAGTGTCGAGGTCCGGTGTGCCGGCCAGTCTGTGGATGGTTTTAAAGACGGTTTTCCATCTGCCTCGGCGAATGCGGGCTTGTTTCCCTTATTCCACCTCCGTTACACTACATCGGCGATTGCTGCGCAAACACCGTCTCCACATACGCGTACACCATAATTACTCTACCACGCAAACATTGGGGCTACACTCGCCTGGTGTGAGACGTTCCCGGGGGGTCCACTGGGGGCCAAACTGCACAATAACCCTGGGTTCAGTGTGAGGCGGCGGTGGAGTGAGTGGACTGTTGTAGCCTGTTGTGGGGTTGTGCACCACTGACGAGGGAATGGTCAGACTTGTCATGCCGAAACATGCATTGCTTTTTTTAGCACTGTTATTTAACTGTGCAAAAGGTCCGTATGCAGAATTGTAGCTGCTGACATGAACTGGAAGTCACCTAAAAAAAAATCACGAACATGGCTGTGTTTCCTGCTTGGCGCTTGCAGTGACGGCTGACCACCCCTGGACATGGCGAGTCGGTAGCCTTATGCGCATGGTCGGGAAGTGCGGCCGTCTTATCGTGGCGTTCACTAAAGAGGAATATCGCTGCACGGTTTTGGTGGAAAGGGGAAACGAGTATTCGTTTCTGTGGCATGCACGTCCTTTTAATTTCTGGTACGTGTTTCGAAACATACCGTCCTGAAACTGGTTAGAGATGTGAACGATGTTCAGTACATGTTCATCTATACTCCGCAAGCCACTTCACGGTGAACATTCAATCTCCCCTCACAGGTGATGGTGGACCCTGTAAATGTTTTGCTGCTTGCCATGGAGATATACTACAGACGCCAAATGAAGCAATCAACAGAAAACACGCGTGAAGACTATGTGTTGTGCGACATGGTTGTTAAACTTCTAGACGAGCATGTGGCTAGAAACAACTGAAACACTCGATATCACAGACTGTGAATCTACAGACGGCGAAGACACCGACGAAAGTTGCACTCATGAAGACTCTTCGAGTGATAGTGCCACGTACCATCATCAATTATCTCCGAAAGTAACACCAGCAACTACAATTACCTTATCAGACAAAGAAAAAGCTGTGACGTATTGGTTGAACGAAAGTGGTAAGAAACGCCTACGTGTCAGTACTGTTCAAAATAACTATCGCTTTGTCCGTTCTAAACGTGAATTGTATAGATGGAAAAAGGAAATCGCTGGACGACGTAAGAGTCGACTGGAAATTGCGACAGAGATAAATGCGCGACTTTTTGAGATATTTACAGATGCCAGACAACAGTCATTTAGTGTCAGGGATACAACTTTGCGTGACTGGGCGTTAGAGATTGCCAACGCGATAGGCCCTAAGAATTTACAGCTTCTCAAAGTTGGATTAGTCGCTTCAAAAGATCACATAAAAGTGTGGCAAGAAAAATAACAAAATTTGTATCGAGAAACAGGTCGGAAAAATGAAGTGACACAAATCGAAATGATAGAAGCTTTTCTTACGAATGCAAAAAATAAGATCGCTAGTTTTAGTGAATCGTACGTGTACAATGCAGATCAGTCAGGTTTTCAAAAAGAAATGCGTGCGAAAAGAACACTGTTATTCATAGGGAAAAAAACGTATTGAGGCGATTGCGCAGTCCACGTCTGCACTCACCCATTCATACACTATAATGCCCATAATTAGTCGGGATGGTTCATTGCTGCCTAAGCTATATGTGTGTCTTCAAGAACCAACTGGAGGTTTTGGGTCACGTGTTAAAAGGACAATGTTCTACGAAACAATCTTGTGGTAGACGCATCGAAGTCTGGAAAAATGGGAAATGAAAACGTTACACTTTTCACGCGTCATGCTTTTCTTCCGTTCTGCGGGAACAAATCTCTTCTCCTTCTAGATTCGTGGTCAGGTCATAAAAGATCTGATTCATTAAAAGCTGTATTTCGAGCCCACTCTGACAAAGAAGTAGAGATACTTCAGATTCCACCCGGCACGACGAACGTAATTCAATCTTAAGACAGAGAATTTTTTCGTCAGTGGAAGGCATTTTACAGAAAACTAACAGAGAAAATTATTGTGTGCAGATCACTGCAATTTCCTGTCTATCACCGTGACAATATTCTCAAGCTGCAATCAGTAGTACATTATCAATTTTCCTCCCCACGGTTTCAGAATTTGATTAAATATGCGTGGCACTCCTCGAAATATACTGATACTAGGCCTCATTCATTCCTAACACCAGCCCAGTTTTGTTTACGGACATCTAACAACGTCTGTGATTCGCAGGGCTGTCTTATGTCGTCTTTGCTTGTACGTTCTTGGTGCACAAAAAACCTATGTTTTGAACATTGTATCAATATTTCGCATTTTTGCGGTAATTACAAGAAATAAAATTTGGACGTGTTTTAAGCCGTATATTTATTTGTGTCTATTTCATAGCTATTTGGAGAGAATGTTGTAGATAACATATTAGCCATATTTGTCAACGAATGTTTAATTATAATACGATCGCTTTCACTGTGGGAATCAGCTGTCTCACTGCTGTGACAAGAGAGCGGCGCGCAGCTAACGCCACCTTGTCCCTAGATGGCGTTGGTATAACGCAGCGAGAGAGGTCAGGGTTGTACAAAAGGCAGTTATAAGCGTGGAAATCATGCGACAATAATGTCTTACAAAATTGTTAAGGCTTTCGTGGCCACTTGTTGACAAACTGCCTATTGGCTTCTGTCTCGGGTTCTTCGGCCGACGTTCATCTAATGATTTTTCTGACGTTTCGCCAGCACGAGTGGCTGGCATTGTCAAAGCTTCACCCTCCATTGCCGGTGGTGAACTGGAGGCGAGCTCGCGGCCTCAGACTATATGTACCTGGCGCGCCAACGTCTGAGGGCTTCTCCGCGGTCATTTCCGGTGCGGTTCTCCTCTTGCTACCTGCGACGGTCGTTCGCTGCAGTACGGGAAGCCAGGATCCGTTTACCTTAAGGCTTTCCTCTTTCTTGTTGAAACTGTTCGCGTGTTTTTGTATTTCTACAGCTTCTCTGAACAAGCGCGTGTGATAGTGCTTCTCTACAGCTAGAACTTCCGTGTCGGCGAATTTTATTACGTGGTCGGTCCCATTCAGTGCGTGCTCTGCCACGGCCGATTTCTGCACTGGGTAGTCCTCTCAGTCCAGTGGTGGCCAACTTCTTCATGGAACAATTCGAAGCACAGGCACTGGACTCGGCGACTTGCAAACCTAAGGTGTGGTACAGGTACGTCGATGATACTTTCGTGGTGTGGAGCCATGGTGAAGAACAGCTCAGTGAGTTCCTAAGACACTTGAACAGCCTCCATGCCAACATAACATTTACCATGGAAGTAGAAAAGGACAAGAAACTGCCATTTCTAGATGTGCTGGTCACAAGGGAAGGCGAAAACCTGGGACACAGTGTGTATCGAAAACCGACACACACGGACCGATACCTGCACAAACTGTCAAACCACCACCCGAGCCAGAAAAGAGGCATGATTAGTACGCTCGTAACGAGAGCAGGACGAATATGTGAGCCGCAACACCTCAAACGAGAAATGCAACACCTGGAAACTGTTCTGAGGAGCAATGGGTACTCCACAAATTACATTAGAAGTGTAACAGAGCCCAACACTCGGCGAAGTAAGGAACCAGAAAAAGAAATGTCGGGTACGGCCTTTCTGCCATACATTCCCAGAGTGACGGACAGAATCGGCCGTACATTGCGCAAACATGGCGTAAAGACGATTTTCAAACCGACAAGGAAGATCAAAGAGTGTCTTAGATCGGCGAAGGAGAAAAGAGACCCACTTGCAATGTCGGGAATATACCGTATACCATGCACATGCGGAAAAGTTTATGTCGGAATGACTGGACGATCAATTAACACTAGGATCAAAGAGCACAAGCGACATAGCAGGTTGGGGCAGGTGGAGAAATCGGCCGTGGCAGAGCACGCACTGAATGGGACCGACCACGTAATAAAATTCGCCGACACGGAAGTTCTGGCTGTAGAGAAGCCCTATCACACGCGCTTGTTCAGAGAAGCTGTAGAAATACAAAAACACGCGAACAGTATCAACAAGAAAGAGGAAAACCTTAAGGTAAACGGATCCTGGCTTCCCGTACTGCAGCGAACGACCGTCGCAGGTAGCAAGAGGAGAACCGCACCGGAAATGACCGCGGAGAAGCCCTCGGACGTTGGCGCGCCAGGTACATATAGTCTGCGGCCGCGAGCTCGCCTCCAGTTCACCACCGGCAATGGAGGGTGAAGCTTTGACAATGCCAGCCACTCGTGCTGGCGAAACGTCAGAAAAATCATTAGATGAACGTCGGCCGAAGAACCCGAGACAGACGCCAATAGGCAGTTTGTCAATAATGTCTTACTTCATAAAATTGTTTACAGACTTCCAGGTCATGTCAGCAGTTAAAATTCTGCATACAGACTTCTTGCAATGTTAACTCACAGTGGTAAAAAAAGCAACACAGGTTTCGACATGACAAGTCTGACCATTCCCTTGTGAGGGCTACGGCGGGGACGACGCCTCTCCATCGTTTCTAGGTCCCCAGTTCCATACAATACAATACAGTAGGTGTCCAAATTGATGAGATAGTGTACACAGTAGCGTGAAAAGAACGTGAATTTGCGACTAGTTCAATCGCTTTTAGAAGGACAGAAAACTGTCCTTAATGCTTTACGTTTGAGTTGACCACCAACAAGCTTAACCAGAGTAAAAACATGTATGGAATAAGGCTTTAGATGTGTAGAACAGGTTTTTGTTGCCAACAGAGATTATTTCCAATGCTACGAGACTATAGTACGACGTAAGGTTTGCCCATAAACATCCTGGTAATTTGGGATGTCATAGCATCGCTTGTGCCGACAGGTCTCTTTCAAAAGTCTTGTGGGTTTTGTACTTGCGCTACGTAGCCATTTAACAAAGCAAGCGGAAAGACGCTTGTTTCGAGCACGAAAAAGGCGAATACGTCCCTCTTTAAAAGACTTTCACAGAAAAGTATGGAAGAAGCTGCCTCAGTCCTCACGCCGTCTTCCTCACCAAAGCTTAGGCGCGCAATCGTATTCGAGCTTTTTTAATACAGAACGTTCCAAATCCTTTTACCCAACGTCTCTTTGCAGTTAAGTAACGGGTAGTGATACCGAAACATGTTCCAAGGTTTTTCGAGAATGTCATCTTAAGAGACTGTCCCCACAACTAACACTTTCCATAAACAAAAAGCGTTGTTTTTCAGATATATTTTAGAAAACAGGAAAATGGCGTTTCTTGACGAATGCTCAAAGAATGTACAGCTAAAATTGGAGCCGTTTCCTGCGGTTAGTTATTTAGTTAATTGCGGCCGACGGTGCAATAATGGCTGAAACGGGTTTTTAATATCGGGAATCGCCAGGATCAGGGAAATGACATGGAACGACTAGGTTCCTTTAACTATCATTTGCCCTTTTGACAACAAACATTTACTTTTTTAGTTACAGCAGGTACTCCTTTACGAAAAAGACAGGAAAATTGCAAATTAATTTGCAATGTTCAATTTAACAGACTTGAAGGCGTTCAAAACAGTGAATGCCAAGACACTGAATTACAATAATAACGGCCTTAAACAAGATGCGAGAATATAAGAGTTTAACAGTATTGGCCTTTTAAAAAACTTAAATAAACCAGCCATACAAATAATTAAAAAACTTCTTCAAGCAATCTAAAATGCAAGACATTAAGGACACCCCCAAATGACAAATGGTCCCCTTAGAAAAATCAGTGAATTACTGTGCTGACAAACTTCTTACGTTATTTGAGTTTCAAATAGCTGAGCAGAACTGAACGTACTCAGACATTTCTCTCTTAGAACACGCACTTGTCAGGGAGTGTCGAAAAATCCAAAATAGCCCAGATCTTCCTATCCACACCCTGAGTAATGGAATTGAGCAAAATAGATTGAAATCCAGACACCCCCCTCTCGCAAGTGCCAAAGATCTGGTAAAGAACGCTTTTATTCTTGAGGACCGCTGGAGAGAAGAATGGGAGGAAAAGACACCGCCTCAGGTTAACACCTTATTGGGAACATCTAACAGACCTCGGGGCTTTGACTTGCCCCGCAAAATCTGGTCTACCCTTAACAGGATCAGGACGAGCCATGGCCGCTGTGCGGACTCCTTGTACAAATGGAGCATAGTGCCATCACCACAGTGCGACTGCGGCGCCGACAGGCAGACAATTCACCATATCGTGGTAGAATGCCCTATGAGGGCCTACCCTGGGCCAACAAGGGACTTCATGGATGTGACTAACAGTGCAATCGATTATATTTCTAACCTAGATGTTTGTTTGTGATATTGTAACTGTTTTGTGTGTTATGTACTTTTAGATTTTTCATACGTGATTTGTACTTGCCATACGCTAAATAAATAAATTTCTCTCTTTACTTATTCTGATCATCACTAAATTGACACACAATATTTTTAGCGCAACGCAATCTGACTTTCAATAATCCGTACAAAAGAATGGCCCTGACTAACAATAACCTATACCTTTTATGAATCACTTATCTCACAAAAATCTTCGTTACTTGAACTACTGCAATACAGCGAGCGCCACTACTGCCAGCTAAATAAAAGATTCTAACTACTGAAAGCACTAACTACTGTTAGGCATAGTCAGCAAATGAAAGATTTTGATAGAGAACAAACAATGTATTTACCTTAATAGTGATCAAAAGTTATAATATATATATCAGTTCATACCATCCAGTCATACAAATTTACTGTCTCTGATGGACACACGTCCAGATCATCCGCTCTCAAAACTCCGCCATCTCTCTCCCCACATCCACCACTGCTGGCGGCTCACCTCTAACTGCGCAACGCTACGCGCTGTTAACATCCGACTGCCCAACACTACAATAGCGACTATTCCAACAATGCTAACCAGCCACAGACTGCACACGGCACAGTCGGTGATTTTCATACAGAGCGCTAGGTGACGTTACCAACATAAAAACCTAAACAGCCTACTTACAATACTAACAAGTTAACAAGACGTAACAATTCCCCTTTACGGCTTACCCAAAGGTTTGCACCGAACAATGTACAATAAAATTTAGAACAAGGCTACAATACGCTTTAAGCAAGACAGTAACATTAAAGGGAAAATTTCCTTTACCAAGCCAGTTAATCAAAGGCCTCTTGGCCGACAGCAAAATTTCATTTGCAGTGCAAGTGAGGTAACACAAGATACCCAACTTGAGCACATACAGTCAGGACGCACGGCTGTAAAGAAACAACAAGCCGCGCTAGGGAGTGGTCGACACCCGTCGACACGGCCACAAGCAAGCCTGGCCCACGCACCAAGAAGCCGCCGACACGGAACGCTGTCGCGGCAACGTAGTGGGTGGTGTTAACAAACACTCAACATTAATGTCTCTCTGAGCTAAGTTATTGTTTACCCACGATTGCTCTTATAAAATCTAGGAAAAAAGCATCGCTAAAAGTGTAAGGTGTAAAACAGAACTACTCAAAGGGAGCTGTAAATTCTTTCAGGAAGGAGTATAAATAACAACTCGGTAAGGTCTTACCATTAGCTGGAGCTCGTAGCGCACATAAAGGGCGAGAGAGCACACCACCTTCTAAAACATAGTGAAAACAAATATCAGAATTCAGTAAGTTTGTTCTCTCGCAAAAAAACAATTTAAAAACAAACACAAAATTTTTAAAAAATCATGTAATTCACAGTCCCTTGATATAATTACGTGTGAAAGCTGGTCACATTACAGAGCCATAAAAACATTAACCATGGCAATCTTTCAGAGAGAACGCTGGCCAGCAGATCAACACTTCCAAAAACATACAGAGTAGACAGGGCAACAGATTAGTCCTAGAATCACATAGAGTCAAATATCAAAGGTGTGAATGACGAGTCACAGCCTCGTGGGCCCCAATACAACCACGCACAGCGCGTCCCCAGGATGCGGATAGGGGATACGGCCTTCAAATATGAAGGGTAGCTGCGAATACAAAAAATAAGCAGTCGCGGACAGCCGGTGGGGAGCAGGCGATGGCGTGATGAACCATCCCTGTTTCTTCTTCTCTTACTATCAAATCTATTCGTCAAGAATCAGCAACATTAATGCGCATGGGTCCCTTTGAAGTAAAATATTCCGGAGGTAAACTAGGTTCCCATTCGGATCTCCGGGCGGAAACTACTTCGAAGAGATTCAGGCCGAAAGACACTTTCATGTTGGGAACATGGAACGTTAAATTTTGAACAGGCCAGGCACGTTTCAGACATTATTAGACGATTTAGATAGATACGCCGTAGACATTACAGCTATTCAAGAAACTTGGTGGCAGGGGAAGGGTAGCATAAAGTGGGTAACTATACATTTTTCTATGGAGGTGCGGAAGCTCACAGTTTCGGAACAGGTTTCGCAGTACAGAGAAAAGTGCTTCACGCAATCAGAGATATAAGGTTCATTAGTGACCGACTATCACTTATAGTGTTGTCCGGCAGGTGGAATAGACTCGTAGTAATTAATGTACACGCACCAACTGAGGACACTGAATAGGTTGTTAAAGACGGCTTTTATGAAGAACTAGATCAACTGTGGGATGAGTTCTCCTCGTACGATACAAAATTAATCATAGGTGATTTTAATGCGAAGATAGGGAAGGAGGAAGCATTCCGGCCTATAATTGGGAAAGAAAGTTTGCATAACATTTCGAATGATAATGCCACAAGGGTGGTTAATGTTGCTGTTTCAAAAGACATGATTGTTGAGAGCACATATTTCAAAAGGAAGGACATTTATAAAGCAACTTGGGTCTCTCCGGATGGTGCACCCGAAACCAAATTGATCATGTTCTTGTAGATCGGAGATGGCAAACTAGTATAGAAAATGTTAGGACTTTCAGGGGAGCAGACTGCGATTCTGATCATTTTCTTGTAGTTGCCAAAGTTCACCAACGGCTATCTACAGCAACATCAAGGTGTCACAATGCAGAACTTGTTAGTTTCGACACTGACAAGCTAAATGATGAAAGCTTTAGAAGAAGGTACATGATAGAAATTTCAAATAGGTTTCATGCTCTCAGGACACACGAAAATCAAGACGAGGATGTAAATAAATAGTGCATTACTGTGGGGAATAATATCAAAGAGGCAGCGAAGGTCACAATAGGTACAATTAAGAAGAAGAGGAGGAAACCGTGGTTTGATGAGGAATGCAAGAAATTGGTAGAGGAAAGGAGAAAAGCGCGATTAGATTGGGATAGAATGGGAGATAGAAAACGAGAGGAGTTCTTGAACATGAGAAGGGAAGTTGGTCGTAGGCTACGGGCAAAGAAGAGGGATTATTTGAACTATCAAATTAAAAAAAATGGAAACAAACAATAAAACAAAAAACATTAGGGAACTTTACCTAGACATAAATGGGTATAGGAAGGGGTTCAAGGCTAGAACAAATGCACTTCGAGGGGATGCTGGGGGAATACTGACAGACCCCAGTGCTATATTAAGTAAATGGAAGGCGTATTTTGAGCATCTATTAAATGTACACCAGGAAGCAGGAAATGAGCAGGCGTACGAAATACATACAGCAGAACCCAGATACCTGAGGCAACGTTAAAGGAAGTAAGAGATGCAATCAACAAATTGAAAAACCATAAAACACCAGGATCAAATTGTATAACTGCAGAACTAGTTAAAAATGGGGGACCGAAATTGGTGGAAGTAGTCCACAAAGTGATAAGTATGGAACTCAGAGATGATACCTGAAGAGTGGCAGGAGTCGATTCTGATCCCAATTTTTAAGAAGGGCGGAAAAATGGATTGTAGTAATTATAGAGGGATATCACCATTACCAGTATGTTCCAAAATTTCCTCGAATATTCTGCTAAGCAGGCTTACACCATATGCAGATGAAATTGTGGGGGATTACCAAGCTGGCTTTCGGAGGAACAGATCAACTATAGACCAAATATTCACCCTACGTCAAATTTTGGAAAAGAAATGGGAATACAATAAACCAGTACATGATCTTTTCATAGATTTTACAAAAGCATATGATTCAGTATTGCAATCAAAATTGTTCAGAATTCTTTTGGAACTTGCAATACCAAAGAAGTATGTTAGACTTACAGAAGCAAGTTTCAAACACACAAAAGGTAGAGTCCGCGTGGGGAAATTGGAGTCAGAAGAATTTGTAATAAAGAACGGACTTAAGCAGGGAGATGCTCTGTCTCCGCTACTTTTTAATTTAATCCTAGAATATATTGTACGAATGGCAGCAGATAATTCAGAGAGTGTGGAGTTAAATGGAAATATTAAGATATTAGGATGTGCAGATGACATAAACATCATTAGCGATAGGAAAGAATCTGCAACAGCAAATGCGAATGCGTTAATCAAGGCTAGTGAAGATGTAGGTCTAAGGATAAGTGAAGACAAAACTAAATACCTGGTTACTACTAGAATGCCAACAGCAGTAGATCAGGATATGTTAAGAGTTGGAGACATGCAGTTTGAAAAAATGAACACATTTAAGTATCTGGACATCACTTCGAGAAATGAGATTGAATCCGAACTGAAGAAGAGATTACGGGTGGGAAATGCGTGCTACTTCTCACTGAATAGATTACTTTCATCACGGATATTGTCTAGGAATTTAAATATCAGAATACAAAAAACTATTATTCTACCAGTTATGCAGTATGGGTGTGAGGCTTTGTCTCTCACTGTGCAAAATGAAAAGCCGTTTCGAGTATTTTAAAACAAAATTTTGATGAAAATTTTCGGAGCAAAACAGAATGACATTAGCGGAGAGTGGCAAAAACTGCATAACGAAGAGGTTCACGAACTCTGTTCAAGCCCTGACATAATCAGTATTATTAAATCACGTAGGCTGCGATGGACGGGTCACGTAGCTCGAATGGATGAGGGCAGGGCAGCGCGCAGAGTACTGGTAGGGCACCTAGAGGGAAAACGTCCAGTGGGGAGACCGAGGCGTAGATGGGAGGACAATGCGAAGGCTGATTTGAAGAGCATAGGTATTGAAGGTGAATGGAAGGAAATAGCCCAAGACAGGGACAGATGGCGAAAATACGTTGCTGCCGTAATGGACTCTCGAGTCCGGTATGACCAGTGAGTGTGTGTGTGCATAGTCAAATAGTAACATCTCATCGAACATCTTGCGGATCGGGAAATCGGTACATAGAGCTGAACAACCAGACACGCACGGCAGAGGCGAACCAAACCCTTTGTCTTCTACCCAGTTCTGGCGAAAAAGAGTGAATGGCGACCCGCAAAAGACGCCGTGCCGATGTGCACCGTGTGTCTGTTACTCCAAGCACTGGCGCTTGCCCCGGCTCCACACTGCACGAGGACTCCAAGTGAATTGCCTTCACTGCGCCATTAGAAGGACCCTGACGCCGCTTCAGCGGCTGCTTTCGAAGCCTAACTGGGGCAGTGATAACCGCACAGGGAAGTAATACTCGTCACCTGGTGAGACGCCAGCTAGAAGCTATCGACAGTTGGAAGGCGAAACGACGCGCCACGGATCAGAAACCTTGAACCTCTGGATCTCTGTAACGGATAACGATGTCAACCCACACATACCGGTTATTTTTACCCGGTACGATGGCTTATGCCAGCAGGACAATGTAACGTATCACACGGCTCGCAGTGTTCATGCTTGATTCGAAGAGCCCCGGATGAGTTAACCGTACGCCCCTGGCCACCAAACTCCCAGGATTTAAATCGAACCGAGAATCTGTGGGACCATTTAGATCGGACTGTTCGCGCTGAGGATCCCGAAACGAGAAACCTGTGGTCTATACAAAATTACTGCAGGCTCGACATTTCTTGCCACGTCCCGCACTGGACATACGAGGAATATTACATTTCATTCAACTCGCTCATACTGGCAAACTATGTACTTTATAAGTGTGGAAATAGCATCAATATGTTCTGGAAGAGTTACAGTACGTTTTGATTTTAGTTTCATATGCGGCAATAAATTATTAAGACGATCTATGTGCAGTTTACGAAAATGCATTTTCTCACGACCTCACAGAATTTTCGACATGCGGGAAACCTTTTTGCTATCGAAGTTATGTGAATACATTATTTGAATTAAATTTTAAGGATACATCGTATTTTCACGTGTTTGAAACCAGAACTCTGTCGGAGATCTGTAACGCGAGATAATCTGAATTAAATATGACGTACAATGATCCACTCCTGTGTCAACTACTAATTGGGCGTCCGTACGGTTTCCACCCGAGAAACACATGGCTTAAGCTTTGTAATGAAACTGTTATTACTTTTTCTGATCCGCCTGCTTCATTCTAATACAACAAGAAATAGGATGAAGCTTGTTTCTCACAATGGGAAAACGTATATTAACTAGGCCAATTGTTATTGTTTAGAAAGAACATAAGCGAAATAAATAACAGGGCCTCTGTATTACAGCAGTTAATTGTTAACAGTAATATTTGTTTTGTGTGATACAGCCCTCTCCTGAGATGAACTTCCTATGGAATTAGATGCTATTAAGGCCTTCTTATTAAAATTTCAAAACTTACGACGATATAATTTTGTTATGTACGTACTTGCAGACGTAAACTGGACATGCTAAATATGTAGCTGAGTCCGCCTGTGGTCCACTTCTTCGGGATAATACGTGAAAAACTCTGGTATCCCTCTCGTCGCTAGGACAGATTCTTGAAGCCGAGGATCAGAAACCTTGAACTTCTGGATCTCTATAACGGATAATGATATCGAAAAAAGTTTCGAACTTCCCCGAGAATATTATTTTACGGACGTACGGTAAAACTTTCTATGATACACCATGAATAATACCCACAATTGGCACTTTTCGTACCCGAAAATCATTGTTTTTTGGAGTCTTCTGAGGAATCACACATGAAAAAATGGTGCTTTTATAAGCAGCCTAATGTCCATCCAAGACGGCGCCAAATGCGAAAGAACCAACCGATTTGCTCAATTTGCCTGGGCTGGAGAAAGTGTGTTATGTTTAAATTTTGACCCAGTACTGTAGGGTAGCTGCAGGATACCTGTTCTTCAGATAGGTAAAGAAATAGTCGCTAGGCCACGGTGTACCCAAAACACACGACCCCTTATCTTTATGATCAACGGAACCTGAGATATGACACCCTGAACAATGGCATTTTCGCGCGCGGGTTTTTAAATTATACTGGTACTGTGCACTGTTGTGCACGGATCGATTCATATTCGATATCTGGAATGAACTTGACTTAAGCCTTTGAACAGATAATCGCAACAGCATTTCGCTTGCTTGGGAAAAGTGTCACAGCTGAGACGTTGTTATTTTGTTCTTGTACGAGTCTTTGTACTACAATTTATCATATTGTAGGGTATATGTTTCAATAAATCAAGCGGCTGGTCCCGGCGGAGGTTCGAGTCCTCCCTCGGGCATGGGTGTGTGTGTTCGTTCTTAGGATAAATTTAGGTTAAGTAGTGTGTAAGCTTAGGGACTGTTGACCTTAGCAGTTAAGATTTCACGCACATTTGAACAATAAATCACGCTGCACAAGCATGGCGAAGTGGGTACCTAGCGCCCCAAGTGAAAGTATTTAGATAACCACCATAGAGAAATCCAGATACTTTTTTCTTTATTGTTATTTCATCCCCTTTGCTATACGCGGGTGGGCGGTGGTCTACCTGCGATAAAATATCCCGCTTTACAGCCAGTACCCTTTACAGTATAAATAAAGTTGTTAAAGCAAGTAGATCATTCTATTATGCTTTTTATAGAAAATACAATGGTTTTTCTTTGTTTTTTAAAATTCAAGTAAAAAAGGACAACAGGTAAAGGTAAACAGAAAAAAATTGATGTTTATAACTCTCTGAGAAGGCCGGGGACCTTTATTAAAAAGGAACCTGGGTTTTCACTACAAACCCGAAATAACTACACCGGGAAAAATTGGTTGTGGGCTGTAAATATAAGATGAAAAGCGTTTCTGAAGAAGAGAAATTTGTTAACATCGAGTATAGATTTAAGTGTCAGGAAGTCATTTCTGAAAGTATTTATATGGAGTGTAGCCATGTATGGAAGTGAAACATGGACGGTAAATAGTTTGGACAAGAAGAGAATAGAAGCTTTTGAAATGTGGTGCTACAGAAGAATGCTGAAGATTAGATGGGCAGATCACATAACTAATGAGGAAGTATTGAATAGGATTGGGGAGAAGAGAAGTTTGTGGCACAACTTGACCAGAAGAAGGGATCGGTTGGTAGAACATGTTCTGAGGCATCAAGGGATCACCAATTTAGTATTGGAAGGCAGCGTGGAGGGTAAAAATCGTAGGGGGAGACCAAGAGATGAATACACTAAGCAGATTCAGAAGGATGTAGGTTGCAGTAGGTACTGGGAGATGAAGAAGCTTGCACAGGATAGAGTAGCATGGAGAGCTGCATCAAACCAGTCTCAGGACTGAAGACAACAACAAACAAACAACAACAACATAGGAAAGAAGGGTGTGAGTGTAAATGTACAGATCAGTGGGTGATATCTACGGAAATGGAGGTGGGTGTTAGAGTGGATAGTGGTAAGAAGGAAAGGAAGGGGGATTTTGGTGGGTGGACAGGATCGTGGATTCAGAAGGGAAAGGGATGGGTAGAGATGGAGACGGGAGGGAGAGCGGGGAACCTTGATGTGGAGGGGATTATGGTTGGTAGGATGGATAAATATCGGGGTGGATATCATTGCTTGGGAGGGGGAGTCGATGGAAACTGTGTTAGGATAGGATATGGAGTGTGTTTAGGTTACGGACGGTGGGAGGTGTTTTGTAAGGTGCGAGCGCATATCAGGCTTGGTGATCAGAGGGAAAGCAATGGAGTTATTGTAATCTAATTTGTGGATATGATATGCGGAGGTGTTCCATGTTTGTAAGTTGGTGTGGGACTTTTTATGTGATCCGCAATGGGGAAGGTAAAACAGATAACAGATGCAGAAAGCAAGGCAGAGAGCTTCAGGTTCGAGAATCTAGAGGGACTGGTAGGACTTCGGTGGTGCAGATACCACGCAAAATTTGAATAGAAGAGGATGGGTCGGATCGAGGTTTTATAGTTATGGAGGACAGTAGAGGGATGTAGTCTCCAAATTCGAACAGTTAGTAATTTGGCTATATTGTGGGCTTTTTGCTGGATGGTTAGTAGGTGAGCTTTCCATGTCAGTTGTCGGTCGAGGGCTTGTTCAAGATACTTTAGTTTATTAATTAACTGGGTAGGACACATGTGAATGGAAGCAGAAGCTGCACGTGGTTCTTCCTATAATAATTACTCGGATTTTGGAAAAGTTGATCTCTAGGAGCTGTTAATTGGACCAGCAGGTAAACTGACTCAAGTGGGTTTGTAGGGATCATTGGGATTCCTGGAATATAGGGCATATGGCTAGGAAAACAGTGTCATCAGCATTCTTAATGAGGTGGACTCGAGGAGGTGTTTTGGACATCTCAGCAGTGTTGAGGGGATGAAAGGTCGGGGAAGAAGGCCAGTGTTCACTCTGTCTGCTTGCCGGGGGGTCTCATCCGAGATGTGGAGGAGTCCCTACTGGCGGCGATAGAGAGCACTGGGTGCACCCGACTGCAAATTGTTGCTCATGTCGGCACCAATGACTCCTGCCGTGTGGGTTCAGAGGTCATCCTCAGTTCACTCCGCGGTTGGCGGAGTTGGTGAAGGCGGAAAGCCTCGCTCGCGGGGTGGAATCTGAGCTATTTGTAGTATCGTTCCCAGAACCGATCGCGGTCCTCTGGTTTGGAGCCGAGTGGAAGGCTTAAACCAGAGGCTCAGACGATTCTGCGGAGATCTGGGGTGCAAATTTCTAGACCTCCGATATAGGGTGGAGAAATGTAGGGTCCCCCTGAATAGGTCAGTCGTGCACTACACGCCGGAAGCGGCTACAAGGGTAGCGGAGTACGTGTGGAGTGCACATGGGGGTTTTTTAGGTTAGAGAATCCCCTCCCTAGGCCCGACAAGACGCCTCCTGAGACGCGGCAAGGTAGGAGTAGGCAAAATGCAACAGGGAATAACAATATTAATGTGCTAATAGTAAACTGCAGGAGCGTCTATAGAAAGGTCCCAGAACTGCTCTCATTAATAAACGGTCACAACGCCCATATAGTACTAGGGACAGAAAGTTGGCTGAAACCAGACGTAAACAGTAATGAAATCCTAAACTCAGATTGGAATGTATACCGCAGAGACAGGCTGAACAGTGAAGGGGAGGCGTGTTTATAGCGATAAGAAGTGCAATAGTATCGAAGGAAATTGACGGAGATCCGAAATGTGAAATGATTTGGGTGAAGGTCACGGTTAAAGCAGGCTCAGACATGGTAATGGAGGAAAGGCCTCTGGACCTGATGGGATACCAGTTCAATTTTACACAGAGTACGCGAAGGAACTTGCCCCGCTTCTTGCAGCGGTGTACCGTAGGTCTCTAGAAGAGCGTAGCGTTCCAAAGGATTGGAAAAGGGCACAGGTCATCCCCGTTTTCAAGAAGGGACGTCGAACAGATGTGCAGAACTATAGACCTATATCTCTAACGTCGATCAGTTGTAGAATTTTGGAACACGTATTGTGTTCGAGTATAATGACTTTCCTGGAGACTAGAAATCTACTCTGTAGGAATCAGCATGGGTTTCGAAAAAGACGGTCATGTGAAACCCAGCTCGCGCTATTCGTCCACGAGACTCAGAGGGCCATAGACACGGGTTCACAGGTAGATGCCGTGTTTCTTGACTTCCGCAAGGCGTTCGATACAGTCCCCCACAGTCGTTTAATGAACAAAGTAAGAGCATATGGACTATCAGACCAATTGTGTGATTGGATTGAGGAGTTCTTAGATAACAGGACGCAGCATGTTATTCTCAATGGAGAGAAGTCTTCCGAAGAAAGAGTGATTTCAGTGTGCCGCAGGGGAGTGTCATAGGACCGTTGCTATTCACAATATACATAAATGACCTGGTGGATGACATCGGAAGTTCACTGAGGCTTTTTGCAGATGATGCTGCGGTGTACCGAGAGGTTGTAACAATGGAAAATTGTACTGAAATGCAAGAGGATCTGCAGCGAATTGACGCATGGTGCAGGGAATGGCAATTGAATCTCAATGTAGACAAGTGTAATGTGCTGCGAATATACAGAAAGATAGATCCTTTATCATTTAGCTACAAAATAGCAGGTCAGCAACTGGAAGCAGTTAATACCATAAATTATCTGGGAGTACGCATTAGGAGTGATTTAAAATGGAATGATCATATAATGTTGATCGTCGGTAAAGCAGATGCCAGACTGAGATTCATTGGAAGAATTCTATGGAAATGCAATCCGAAAACAATGGAAGTAGGTTACAGTACGCTTGTTCGCCCACTGCTTGAATACTGCTCAGCAGTGTGGGATCCGTACCAGATAGGGTTGATACAAGACATAGAGAAGATCCAACGGAGAGCAGCGCGCTTCGTTACAGGATCATTTAGTAATCGCGAAAGCGTTACGGAGATGATAGATAAACTCCAGTGGAAGACTCTGCAGGAGAGACGCTCAGTAGCTCGGTACGGGCTTTTATTGAAGTTTCGAGAACATACCTTCACCGAAGAGTCAAGCAGTATATTGCTCCCTCCTACGTATATCTCGCGAAGAGACGATGAGGATAAAATCAGAGAGATTAGAGCCCACACAGAGGCATACCGACAATCCTTCTTTCCACGAACAATACGAGACTGGAGTAGAAGGGAGAACCGATATAGGTACTGAAGGTACCCTCCGCCACACACCGTCAGGTGGCTTGCGGAGTATGGATGTAGATGTAGAAAGAGAGGAGACAGGACGGAGCCTTTGGGCACGGCTGTAGTGGGATGGCAGATATGGGAATGAGAAAAAAATCTTTCAAAATGGCTCTGAGCACTATGGGACTTAACATCTGAGGTCATCAGTGCCCTAGAACTTAAAACTACTTAAACCTAATTAACCTAAGGAGATCACACCCATCCATGCCCGAGGCAGGATTCGAACCTGCGACCGTTGCGGTCGTGCGGTTCCAGACTGAAGCGCCTAGAACCACTCAGCCACACCGTCGTCTGGGAATGACAGTTTTCTTCCTTATTGTTATTGCAATATTTCACGAAGGGGGAGTTCGCAGGGATGAAACCGCTTTTCAGTCAAAAGTTCTGCAACTTGGAAAAATGATTTGAAACACACACACACACACAAAAAAAAGAAACAGATGACCATAAATGACTCTTAGAATACGCGTTGGTGGACAATATTTACGATTTTTACATAAAAACAGATGACACTAATTTTTTTAAAAATCTCATTGGTGGACAATTTGATGAATTTTTTAAACTTTTTGTATCATTTTATATTACAGTTAAAAAATAATCACTGATGATATAGTGAATGAATGATGAAATGGTGTAACGGTGATGCACGAAAATAATCGTAGTGAAGACGTATGTGGAATGATGAGTACGATTATGGGGCTCTGTTGTACCACAGGCAGAGCCCAAAGGTCAGCGCAGTGGAAAACGAGGAGGGACAAAAACGGAAGGAGAATGTGAAGTGGAGCGTTGGGTGTGTCCTATGTTATATGTTTCTTGTTTCGATCGCATGGAATGTATTTTATTTTGGACTGCCGTCTCCACAACAGACAAGCTGCTGCAGCCACGAAAGCAAGCCAAAAGACTTCCGAAATTTATTCGCAACTGCGAGTTCTTTTGACATCTGCTGTATTAGGTATGGATGTCGAAATAATTCGCTCTTACGAATAAATTATTTAATACTGATGCAACTATAGATCGTCACCAATGCATGTATGTCTAAAAGAACAAACATTGAAAAATAAAACAAAAAACGATTGCTTTTTAATTCATTGCGCATTACCAAAGCCCCACTTTAAATCTACAAATGGAACGTGATTCGTTTTTATTCTACACCTCCTCCCTATTATTAGCCACAGTGCTATACTTGATTGTCCGTCCCGATAGCTGAGTAGTCAGCGCGAAGGCTTGTCACGCCAAGGGGCCCGGGCTCGATTTCCGGCTGGGTCAGAGATTTTCTCCGCTCACGCACTGGGTGTTGTGTTGTCCTCACTATCATTTCATAATCGTCTGTGGCAGGTAACGGGAAGTCACCACTGGAACCACTTTCCAAGACGCTCTTGCCGTGGACCTCTCTGACGAGGCTCCCCCATGACCAGACCTACCGTAAGGCAGAACACAAGTTAAGTATACTTGATTCTCGAGTGTCCCTGCTTCTTTTAAAACATAAGTGATCCTGTCCTTTTCTGTTTTCCATTTGTCTTCCATCATTTGATACAACACTCCTATGATACACGTAAAGCGAGACTTACTGTGACTTTACGTTTTTCAGAACCGTAATACTCGGTCCAATCACATTCTGACGACCCCCTCTATGTTCGACGTCAACGTGCATATAATCACTCATAGCAGAAGACAGGTGGCAGCACTAGCAGTGGATGGTATACAGGGTGGTCCATTGATAGCGACCGGACCAAATATCTCACGAAATAAGCATCAAACGAAAAAACTACAAAGAACGATACTCGTCTAGTTTGAAGGGGGAAACCAGATGGCGCTATGGTTGGCCCGCTAGATGGCGCTGCCATAGGTGTGTGTGAAATCTTATGGGACCTAACTGCTAAGGTCATCAGCCCCTCAGCTTATACACTACATAAGCTAAATTATCCTAAGGACAAACACACACACCCATGCCGAGGGAGGACTCGAACCTCCGTCGGGATCAGCCGCACACTCCATGACTGCGGCGGTTGAGACCGCTCGGCTAATCCACCGTGGCGCTGCCATACGTCAAACGGATATCAACTGCCTTTTTTAAAAAATAGGAACTACCATTTTTATTACATATTCGTGTAGTATGTCAGGAAATATGAATGTTTTAGTTGGACCACTTTTTTCACTTTGTGATAGATGGCGCTGTAATAGTCACAAACGTATAAGTACGTGGTATCACGTAACATTCCGCCAGTGCGGACGGTATTTGCTTCGTGATACATTACCCGTGTTAAAATGGACCGTTTACCAATTGCGGAAAAGGTCGATATCGTGTTGATGTATGGCTATTGTGATCAAAATGCCCAACAGGTGTGTGCTATGTATGCTTCTCGGTATCCTGGACGACATCATCCAAGTGTCCGGACCGTCCGCCGGATAGTTACGTTATTTAAGGGAACAGGAAGTGTTCAGCCACATGTGAAACGTCAACCACAACATGCAACAAATGATGATGCCCAAATAAGTGTTTTCGTTGCTGTCGTGGCTAATCCGCACATCGGTAGGAGACAAATTGCGCGAGAATCGGAAATCTCAAAAACGTCGGTGTTGCGAAAGCTACGTCAACATCGATTGCACCCGTACCATATTTTTATGCACCAGGAACTGCATGGCAAAGACTTTGAACGTCGTGTACAGTTCTACCACTGGGCACAAGAGAAATTACGGGACCATGTCAGATTTTTTGCACGCGTTCTATTTAGCGACGAAGCGTCATTCACCAACAGCTGTAACGTAAACCGGCATAATATGCTCTATTGGGCAACGGAAAATCCACGATGGCTGCGACAAGCGGAACATCAGCGACCTTGGCGGGTTAATGTCTGGTGCGGTATTATGGGAGGAAGGATAATTGGCCCCATTTTATCTAAATGGTGCAATGTATGCTGATTTTCTACGTAATGTTCTACCGACGTTACTACAAGATGTTTCGCTGCATGACAGAATGGCGATATACTTTCAACATGATGGATGTCCGGCACATAGCTCGCGTGCGGTTGAAGCGGTATTGAATAGCATATTTCATGACAGGTGGATTAGTCGTCGAACCACCATACCACGGACTGCACGTACACCGGATCTGACGTCCCCGGATTTCTTTCTGTGGGGAAAGTTGAAGGATGTTTGCTATCGTGATCCACCGACAACGCCTGCCAACATGCGTCAGCGCATTGCCAATGCATGTGCGAACATTACGGAAGGCGAACTACTCGCTGTTGAGAGGAATGTCGTTACACGTATTGCCAAATCCATTTTTTGAGGTTGACGGACATCATTTTGAGCATTTATTGCTTAATGTGTTATTTACAGGTAATCACGCTGTAACAGCATGCGTTCTCAGAAATGATAAGTTCACAAAGGTACATGTATCACATTGGAACAACCGAAATAAAATGTTCCAACGTACCTACTTTTTGTATTTTAATTTAAACAACCTACCTGTTGCCAACTGTTCGTCTAAAATTGTGAGCCATATGTTTGTGACTATTACAGCGTCATCTATCACAAAGCGAAAAAAGTGGTCCAACTAAAACATTCATATTTCTTTACGTACTACACGAATATGTAATAAAAATGGGGGGTTCCTATTTAAAAAAAACGTTGTTGATATCCGTTTGACTTATGGCAGCGCCATCTAGCGGACCAACCATAGCGCCATCTGGTTTCGCCCTTCAAGCTAGACAAGTTTCGTTCTTTGTAGTTTTTTCGTTTGACGCTTATTTCGTGAGATATTTGGCCCAGTCACGATCAATGGACCACCCTGTATAAAGCGCGTCGCGAAGGGGGGCGGGGGGGGGGGGGATGTTGGCCTGTGGCCGGAAAACAGTGCTTTGTTTTCCTACTGTGGAAAAGGAGCGATTTATCTGAGATCGCAAAGGGCTTTCTGTCCAATGGTGGAAACATTTCAGGAACGGCTAAGTTAGTAAACCGTGCATGGCGCTGTCAAAAACTGACACCGAGGCGACTGTTGTACACCACAGGGTGAAGATGACACGGGTAACATTGGCTGCGGAGATGTGTACGGGCGAACAGACGGGCGAGTGTTGAGCAACTGATGTTGAGCAACTGACCGCCCATATGAACCAAGGGGCTACGAACAGTGTCTCCTCAACGACTGTTTAGCGAACGACGTTACAAATCGGCCTCCGTTGCAGGCCTGGTTCATGCACCTGTGCTGATCGTAGTTCATCGGCAACGAAGGCTGGAATTTGTACGCAAGTACTGCAACGGGACGCCCACCGAGAGGTGACAGGTGGCCTATCAGATGAATCACGTTTTATGCTCCATCGGGCAGATGGCCGTCGGCGTGGAGGGGGTGCAACGTCTGAAAGTAAACACCCAGCAACAATCATCGGAACGGTCCACGCCAGGGGGCATTTCCTTGGTGATCTCGTCATTCTGGAAGGCACGATGGATCAACACAAGTATGCATCTATCCTTGGGGACCATGTACACGCTCACATGATGTTTATTCTTACCCGGCAAGATGGCATCTGCCAGCAAGACAATGTAACCTATCACACAGCTCGCAGTGTTCATGCGTGATTCAAAGAGCCCCGGATGAGTTTACCATCCAACCCTGGCCACCAAACTCCCAGGATTTAAATCGAACCGAGAATCTGTGGGACCATTTAGATCGGGCTATTCGCGCTAAGGATCCTGAAACGAGAAACCTGTGGTCTATACAAAATTACTGCAGGCTCGACATTTCTTGCCACGTCCCGCACTGGACATACGAGGAATATTACATTTCATTCAACTCGCTCATACTGGCAAACTATTCACTTTATAATACTAATAAGGAAATTACATCCATGTGTTCGGAAGAGTTACAGTACATTTCGGTTTTATTTTCATCTGCGGCAACATATTATTGAGACGATACATGTGCAGTTTACAAGAATGAATTTTCTCAGTACGTCACCGAATTTTCGACTTGCGGGAAACATTTTTGTTACCAAACATACTTGAATACATTATGCGAATTAAATTTTAAGGATACATAATTTTTTCATGTAAATGAAACCAGAACTCTGTTCGAGATTCGTAATGCGAGGTACTTTGAGTTAAATATGACGCACAATGATCGGCTCGTGCAACTACTAATTTGGTGCCCGTACGGTTTCCATTCGAGAAACACATCGCTTCAGCTTTCTAATGAACCTGTCATTAATTTTTGTGATCCGCCAACTTAATTCTAACACAACAAGAAATAGGACGAAGCTTGTTCCTCACGGTGGGAAAACGTATATTAACTAGGGCAATTTCTATTGTTTAGAAAGAACATTAGCGAAATAAATAACAGGGCCACTGTATTACAGCAGTTAATTGTTAACAATAATATTTGCATTGTGTGATACAGCCGAGTTCCTGAGGTGAACTCCCTTTGGAATTAGATGTTATTAAGGCATTCTTATTGTTGTTGTTGTGGTCTTCATTCCTGAGACTGGTTTTATGCAGCTCTCCCTGCTACTCTGTCCTGTGCAAGCTTCTTCATCTCCCAGTACCTACTGCAACCTACATCCTTCTGAATCTGCTTAGTGTATTCATGTCTTGGTCTCCCTCTACGATTTTTACCCTCCACGCTGCCTTCCAATACTAAATTGGTGATCCCTTGATGCCTCAACACATGTCCTACCAACCGATCCCTTCTTCTAGTCAAGTTGTGCCACAAACTTCTCTTCTCCCCAATCCTGTTCAATACTTCCTCATTGGTTATGTGATGTACCCATCTAATCTTCAGCATTCTTCTGTAGCACCACATTTCAAAAGCTTCTATTCTCTTCTTGTCCAAACTATTTATTGTCCATGTTTCACTTCCATACATGGCTACACTCCATACAAATACTTTCAGAAATGACTTCCTGACACTTAAATCTATACTCGATGTTAACAAATTTCTCTCCTTCAGAAACACTTTCCTTGCCATTGCCAGTCTACGTTTTATATCCTCTCTACTTCGACCATCATCAGTTATTTTGCTCCGCAAATAGCAAAATTCCTTTACTACTTTAAGTGTTCAACTGCTCTTCCAAGTCCTTTGCTGTCTCTGACAGAATTACAACGTCATCGGCGAACCTCAAAGTTTTTATTACTTCTCCATGGATTTTAATACCTACTCCGAATTTTTCTTTTGTTTCCTTCACTGCTTGCTCAATATACAGATTGAATAACATCGGGGAGAGACTACAACCCCGTCTCACTCCCTTCCCAACCACTGCTTCCCTTTCATGTCCCTCGACTCTTATAACTGCCAATTCTTATTAAAATTTCAAAACTTACGACGATATAATTTTGTTATGTACGTACTTGCAGACGTAAACTGGAGTAGTTGAGTCCGCCTGTGCTCCATTTCTTCGGGATAATAGAAAACCTCTGGTATCAAGTCGCTATGACAGATTTTTGAAGTGTTATTATCACTATCCATGTTGTCATTTAATGTAATTATCATATTCTCCACTGGATTTTCCAACAGAGCTTCATTCTGCCGTTCTGTGGAAAAAACAGAATGGGAGGGGGGGAGGGGAAGAGGGAGCCTGGGAAAAGGACAGAGGTAGGGAAGGAGAGGTGAAGATCAGAGTTGATAGGAGGGATAAATGAAGGGAGAGAGGGCATCATCTAGGATGGGGAGTTGTCAGAAGCCACCTTGGGAAAGGTGATGAAGGGTGTAGAGGTGGAGGGTAGGGGGGAAACAACAATGAAGGCGCGGCAGCAGGTTGGGGTTTGAGAGGAGAGGAGCTACCAGGGGAAGGGGGGGATCATGTCTGTGGGAGTTATAGAGGTATATATTCGAGGGAAAGGAGCAGATTGGGGAAAGGAATCAGGTCATAGAAGATGCGTGGGGGATGGAAGTTGAAGTGCAGTGGAGTGCATGGTACTAGAGGATATAGAGGGACTTGTGGAATTTTGGGGGGGGGGGGGGGGGAATGATTCAGGAGGAACGTCACATAATTTTTAAGGTGATTCTACATGTGAAAATAAGCCGAGAATGTCTTATCAACAAGTGTCTGATTTTCTGTCGTTGCGGAACTGGAGCAGGTTGAAGACTACACACATATGTGAATGGATATGGATGTGAATACTACTTACCGAAATGCTGTGTAGGCACTATGGCGGACAGAATAATGGTGGGACAGATGACTAATCGATCCTACAAGAGGTGTGGCGGTTCTGCTAGAGATGGCAGCACTGTGACGTCGCACGAGGCAACAGCTACAAGTCTATCCTGTGGGTAATAGTGGGTTGGATCAGTGATCAGTCGTGAGACCGTGTATGTGTCGTGCTTGAGTGTTATTTAACTGAACACGTCCTTTACGGCGCTGGTTAAAGGGGGATGTGTATGCTACATGTTGCTCACATCACTGATGCTGTTGCCCACATTAAAGCCCACCATAGATGGTGTTCGATGTGTCTACCTTGGCCTCCCCATTGACCGCCACCTCACCCGGATCCCTCATCTCCGCTCCATCCAATCCAAAGCCCACAACCGCCTCTGACTCCTCAAACTCCTCTCTGGCCAGACATGGGGGTTGCACCCCTCTACCATCCTCCACACCTACAATCCTCTGTTATGCCAGTCCCACCTAGTTATCTGCCCCCCCCCCCCCAAATTCTATAAGTCGCTCCAGATCCTTGAGTGTCATGCACTCCGCCTCGTCTTCCGTATACGCCTCCCGTCCCCCATGCGGATCTTCTATGACCTCATTCCTTTCCCTCATCTGCTCATATTCCTCGAACATATCCGCATACTCTACACCTCCTGCCGCCTCGATCCCCCTCACGCCCTGGTTGCTCCTCTCCCATCCCCACCCCATGCCATGTCTTCACTGTTGTGTCCCCCCTACCCTCCATCTCCACACCCTTCATCTCCTTTCCCTAGGTGGCTTCCATCAACTCCCCCTCCCAGATGATGCCCTCTCTCCCTCCATTTATCCCTCCTATCAACTCTGATCCTCACTCCCCCTCCTTTCCTCTGTCCTTTTCCTGGGCTCCCTCTGCCCCCCCTTCCATCCTCTTTTTTCCCCTCCTCCCCTCTCCCTGCCCCCTTCTATCCCCTGAGTCCTTTTGCATTTCCCTCCTCTGCCTCTTCTCATTCCCTCTCGCATCTGCCCTGTCCCTCTCCCCCCTTATGAGTCCTCTCCCTCCTTGGTTCCGCCCCCCTTTCGCTTTTTCCTCTCTTCCCTCCTTGTTTTTCCCCCTCCTCCAGGTCCCCCCCCCCCATCTGCCTTTGGCTCGGGAGTGTCATCTTTGTGCCGCCATTTTCGTGCAGTGTTTTACAGTGAGTGTTCCGTGTTGTGTCCTTTGGGAAGTGTAGCGAATGGCCATCATACTGTCGCTGGATGTGATTTTTTATCTCTTGCGAACAGAAACCAGACTGTCGACATGTTTTTTAATTGTGTGTCTACTATGTTACTTGTCTGATTCCTGTGTATCTTATTAACACTGCCAACCCCTTTGCTTTCTGTTTTAACTTTCCGCATTTTTCCGCCATTTTACACTTTAAGTCACCGTTTTATCGCCTGTTTTTCTTGTTTCTTTTCTTCTTCCATTTTTAAAAAAAGTCTGTAGGCTGTAGAGCAGCGTACTAAGCTGCTGCCAGCCCACCCCCTTCGGGGGGAATTGAAAATCAATAAAGAAAAAAAAAAGTGCTCGATGTGTGACCCAACGCACCCTCCAACGCTTTGATAAGACCACTGAGATGGTGTGTGGGACTTATTGAACATGAATATCTCTTACAGCGTGGTTCGGCCATCTGTCCCATCATTATTATTCTGTCCACTACAGCACCTACAAAGCATTCCGGTAACATTTACATTTGTCTTCGTAATCATTTGTGGATGTTTGTAGTAGTCAACCCACTCATGTTTCTCAACGTTCGAAAATCGGGCACATGTTCAGAGGACTTTTTCGGTTTACTTCCATGTGTTAGAATCACCTCATAAATTATGTGTAATTAGTCCTGGATAGCTCTGTGTTTATAGATAAATAAATGGATAATATATAATGAGGAACAGTTGTCAGCACAAATTTCGGAATTTCTGAATATTATTTTAAACAACACTGTACAAGTTTTCTTTTAATATGTTGTTCCATTGTTTGCTGATAAAACTGCGTTTTCGTTTTCTTTCTCGTAGTCATTTTTAGCTATACTGGGAACATTTCTCTCATTTACTGGTATATTCTTTCGCTTTATTCGAGGGCCGCGCGGGGTAGTCGTGCGGTGTGTGTTGTCCTTCCGCCCTTTGCGAAGCTACTCCCTCGGGCATGGATATATATATATATATATATATATATATATATATATATATATGTGTGTGTGTGTGTGTGTGTGTGTGTGTTGTCCTTAGTGTAAGTTAAAGTTAGATTAAGTAGTGCGAAGCCTAGAGACCGATGACCTCAGCAGTTTGGACCCGTAGGAGCTTACCACAATTTTCAAATTTTTATTTAAGGATGACACACGTTTTTTTGTTCCGCATCCCATTATCCCACATGTTTCAGGAAATCACAGATTCAACGGAACGCCAAATTTCCCGTCTTTCGTAATCAGCAGTAACCTTGAAACTTCTTGGCAAATTTAAACTGTGTGCCGGACCGAGACTCGAACTCGGGACTTTTGCCTTTCGCGGGCAACTGCTCTACCACTGAGCTACCCAAGCACGACTCACGTCCCGTCCTCACAGATTTACTTCCGCCAGTACCTCGTCTCCTACCTTCCAAACTTTACAGAAGCTCTTCTGCGAACCTTGCACCTTCTGTAAAGGTCCCGAGTTCGAGTCTCGGTCCGGCACACAGTTTTAATCTGCCAGGAAGTTTCATATCAGCGCACACTCCGCTGCAGAGTGAAAATCTCATTCTGGAAGCAGTAACCTTACTGTTTTATTGTCCTTTATTTTGTGTACTTGTTTTTTTTTACGTCAATTTAGTGTCACAGATATAGTTTTTTAACATTTTCTTGAGTCTTGCTTTGTCCTGAACGGAAAGATGGAATAAGGAAGCATTATTTTGGTCAAAGGATGAGGAGAGGCGTAAACAAAACATTTTCTGTCATCATGTTCAGTGCTAGTGACTTAAGCGTGAGCTTCGCAAATCGTATTGATTATTTACTACTGGAGAAATGACGGAGGGATGTAACAAGCCATCGTTAGAGAACTTATAGGGCTATCAATGTTCATTGTATTTGTAGTTACGAATTAGCTGTTGATGACATAAATTAGGAGAAAGTGCAACCGACACGAAGTCTTCGGATTATCACAGACAACAATGAGCAGTAGGCGTCAGTTTCAGCATTGGGTTCGGGAAGCTTACTTTAGTGCGCTCCATTGTATGTTGCTTGCTGTGTGTGAAACCAGCTCGTGGACGTTAATAAGGGGAAAAGAAAGTGTTCGTTCTCGTAAACAATGAAAGAAAAGTTCTCTTTCTTGAAGGAAACCACGAGTACGAAGCTAGAACGTGCGTTGTGTCGTTCAGTTTTTTTTTCATTGAACATGAGGAGGTGCCGATACAACTCAACACAAAGAAAAAGAAGCACATATTGGCAGTTTCTGCGAGAACTTCTATCTGCATAATTTCCTTTGTAAGCAGAGATAAACTACAAACAGAGGAAGATAAACATGTCGCTGGCCGTGCGGTTCGAGGCGCTACAGTCTGGAATCGCATGACCGCTACGGTCGCAGGTTCGAATCCTGCCTCGGGCATGGATGTGTGTGATGTCCTTAGGTTAGTTAGGTTTAAGTAGTTCTAAGTTCTAGGGGACTGATGACCACAGCAGTTAAGTCCCATAGTGCTCAGAGCCATTTGAACCATTTTGAAACTACTTAAACCTAACTAG
Source organism: Schistocerca cancellata (assembly GCF_023864275.1). Lineage (NCBI taxonomy): Eukaryota > Metazoa > Arthropoda > Insecta > Orthoptera > Acrididae > Schistocerca > Schistocerca cancellata. The sequence goes on along the minus strand of NC_064634.1, from coordinate 355,976,421 downwards.
CCTAAGGACATCACACAACACCCAGTCATCACGAGGCAGAGAAAATCCCTGACCCCGCCGGGAATCGAACCCGGGAACCCGAAAGTGTAGGAAGTAAGGTACTTGGGGTAGTAGTTACGTATAATAACAACTGAGAGGTCGCACAATTCCACACAAATATATTTTATTGTGCTACAAGGTACACAGCATGTTGTCGCAAACATCGATCAGAGCAGACTAACTGCAGGTTCAGAGAGGGCAGCGATATTGCTCCGGGCGACTCCACGGAGTTTTATGCCTCAGAATAGGTGTCTTACATTGATGAAACAGTTTTTTGGGAACCCACAGTCACTCCTTTGACTTCATTTCACACAAAGACAATTTAAAATGTTTTCAAAATTCAGTCCATAAAGTTGGAAGAACTACGATTTCAGCTGAGGAATGAGAGCTACTTCAAGAAAAAATCATTAACAGGAAATTTAGTAAATTTCAAACTTCAATTATTTCTTCAATTTTAATTAAACTGGAAAAGTAAGGTATTTTCACTCAGTCAAAGTACGAGACGATTACCAATTTATTTTATGAGACTTTTGTGCCTTATTTAAAAAAATGGACTTCTCCATTCCAATCACTGAAATCATTTCATTGGATAACACTGAAAAATTCTGAAATTTCATGTCATATTAAAACTGTGTGCTGGACTGAGACTCGAATTCGGGACATTTGCCTTTCACGGGCAAGTGCTCTACCAACTTTTTTTTTTTTTTTGCTCGTAATTGTTCGTTGTATTTGGTCGTAGCGGACGTCACGTGACATTCGTTGTAGTTCGTGACTAATCCCTTCACTCTGGTTTTTTAAATATTTTTTTTATTACAGAGAGGAGCCACCTCTCGGACTAAACACGCTGAGCTACCGTGGCGACAACTGAGCTACCCAAGCACGACTCACGACCCGTCCTCACAGCTCTACTTCCGCCAGTACCTCGTCTCCTACCTTCCGAACTTCACAGAAGCTCTCTCCCGCGAACCTTGCAAGACTGGCACTTCTGGAAGAAAAGATATCGCGGGAACATGGCTTAGCCACAGCCTGGGGGATGTTTCCAGAAATCGTAGATTCAATGGGACGCCAAATTTCTCGTCTTTCGTAATCAGCAGTAACCTTACCGTTTTATTGTCCTTTCATTCTGCAACTTGGTGTGCGCTGATATGAAACTTCCTGGCAGATTAAAAGTGTGTGCCGGACCGAGAAGCTAGGAGATGAGTCACTGGCGGAAGTAAAACCGTGAGGACGGCTGTTGAGTCGTACTTGGGTAGCTCAGTTGATCGCCGGCAGGGTAGCTTAGGGTTTGCTGCGCTCTGTAATAAAAGAACTGAGTTAATGGTTCAACGATGAACTTGAACAAGGACATCTGCCCAGAACAAATACAACGAACAGTAACGATCAAGATGAGATATAAAAGAAGTTGCCCGCGAAAGGCAAAGGTCCCGAGTTCGAGTCTTGGTCCGGCGTTTCATTCTTTAAAATTCTGTTTCTTGGGCTGAATTTTTAAATAGTTTGAAAATTCGTAAGACAATAGATTCAGATGCAACATTTCAGATAGAGGAAGATGTATTGTTTGATGAGGAAGAATGTGTGAACAGCATTGTGTCCAAAAAACTTGAGAAATGGGAAAAAAACTAATTTGGAAACAGATAATGGAAGGCGTGATTTATTCCACACACTTAAAAGTACAAGTACTTCATGTAAGAGTATAGAGACGCTTGTGAGATTTGCTCTCGCTGTACCAGGCACAAATGCTGTTGTGGAAAGGGTATTTTCAATTGTAAATTCCCTTTGGATTGATTAGAAAAACAGTTTTATCACTGAAACTATTGAAGCAATTGTAATAGTTAAGACTCAGTATCAGGACCTTTCCTGCAAGGAGTTCTACAATCTACTATTAACCAATTCAAGCTGTTGAAACATATTAGGTCTTCTGATAAGGAAAAAACTAGTAGCAGCGTTTCTGATACACTAGCTAAACATTCAACGAATTTTCAATGTCTACATTATGTTCATTTGTTAGAAATAATTCTACCAATATCTTAATATTTTGGGGAAAACAATGAATTATGGTGTAGTGCCATTACAAGAATATTTGAAGTGTCTTGTTAAAATATATGCCTTTTTATGTGTATAAGCTTCAGTTTTTATTTATTTTATTAAAGCGGTGCAGTCATATATGCAGATTATTTTCTTTTTATCTAGTGTCCCGTTTAGTCCTTGTTTTTTATCTCAATTTTTTACAAATGTCCGGTTTTTTCTCGTGGAAAATCTTGTCTCCCGACCTTTCATATAATGTTAAACAACAAACTATGTTATTTTGTCTAAAACTGACGATATTTCAAAAATACAATCCTGCAACTTCGCAACAAAATTACGCGGAATTTTCGACGGCGTCAGCACACCAATAATATTTCGCTACAGTGGGAGAATAAAATCGAAAACTGACAGTTATGTAAAGTGCATCTTGTAAATCTTGCGAACAGCCGTCTGATGATGAACTTGTCAGTTCGAAACCAGTTACGGCGCTATTTACTTCAATAAATCTCAGTATTACTAGTGGCTGGTTGCTGTCTTCGTCTTTGTAGGAATCAACCTACATCAACAAACTATACACTGTTTCGTTTCCTTCCTAGAAACTTGCTTTAAGAGAAAATAGATAAATTGTATTTATGGCTTATAGGCTTATGATTAAAATACTACTATAGAATCTGAATCCTCCGAAACTTTGTAATGCAACCACTTTGTAAATTAACACAATTTGAAATACGGTCACTGAAGCTTCAGTCCTCCCAGATCCAGCAGTAGGAGAGGTCTCCCATATCCCGTGTACCAACGATCGCAACCAGTGTATCTATTGATTTTAAGCAACTTCATGTCCCAATTAAGATTCCGTTTGCAATTAAAAAATCAAAGCTTAAGCTCAGAGAGAGGAGGGAAAGCACAAAAAGAGTGGGGAAGAGAGAGAGAGAGAGAGAGAGAGAGAGAGAGAGAGAGAGAGATGGAGAGTGGGGGGAGGGGAGGGAATAGGACATTAAGACGAACATCCAGCTCCCATGAAAATTTAGCAACTACGAAGCATTGCCAGGTTCGCTACTATTTTGTAAGTGCACATTGTTTTTGAGAAAAAGCAGTTCAGTATCTTGAATGTTTCGCTAAAAATACACTCCTGGAAATTGAAATAAGAACACCGTGAATTCATTGTCCCAGGAAGGGGAAACTTTATTGACACATTCCTGGGGTCAGATACATCACATGATCACACTGACAGAACCACAGGCACATAGACACAGGCAACAGAGCATGCACAATGTCGGCACTAGTACAGTACATTCGCAGCAATGCAGGCTGCTATTCTCCCATGGAGACGATCGTAGAGATGCTGGATGTAGTCCTGTGGAACGGCTTGCCATGCCATTTCCACCTGGCGCCTCAGTTGGACCAGCGTTCGTGCTGGACGTGCAGACCGCGCGAGACGACGCTTCATCCAGTCCCAAACATGCTCAATGGGGGACAGATCCGGAGATCTTGCTGGCCAGTGTAGTTGACTTACACCTTCTAGAGCACATTGGGTGGCACGGGATACATGCGGACGTGCATTGTCCTGTTGGAACAGCAAGTTCCCTTGCCGGTCTAGGAATGGTAGAACGATGGGTTCGATGACGGTTTGGATGTACCGTGCACTATTCAGTGTCCCCTCGACGATCACTAGTGGTGTACGGCCAGTGTAGGAGATCGCTCCCCACAACATGAAGCCGGGTGTTGGCCCTGTGTGTCTCGGTCGTATGCAGTCCTGATTGTGGCGCTCACCTGCACTGCGCCAAACACGCATACGACCATTATTGGCACCAAGGCAGAAGCGACTCTCATCGCCGAAGACGACACGTCTCCATTCGTCCCTCCATTCACGCCTGTCGCGACACCACTGGAGGCGGGCTGCACGATGTTGGGGCGTGAGCGGAAGACGGCCTAACGGTGTGCGGGACCGTAGCCCAGCTTCATGGAGACGGTTGCGAATGGTCCTCGCCGATATCCCAGGAGCAACAGTGTCCCTAATTTGCTGGGAAGTGGCGGTGCGGTCCCCTACGGCACTGCGTAGGATCCTACGGTCTTGGCGTGCATCCGTGCGTCGCTGCGGTCCGATCCCAGGTCGACGGGCACGTGCACCTTCCGCCGACCACTGGCGACAACATCGATGTACTGTGGAGACCTCACGCCCCACGTGTTGAGCAATTCGGCGGTACGTCCACCCGGCCTCCCGCATGCCCACTATACGCCCTCGCTCAAAGTCCGTCAACTGCACATACGGTTCACGTCCACGCTGTCGCGGCATGCTACCAGTGTTAAAGACTGCGATGGAGCTCCGTATGCCACGGCAAACTGGCTGACACTGACGGCGGCGGTGCACAAATGCTGCGCAGCTAGCGCCATTCGACGGCCAACACCGCGGTTCCTGGTGTGTCCGCTGTGCCGTGCGTGTGATCATTGCTTGTACAGCCCTCTCGCAGTGTCCGGAGCAAGTATGGTGGGTCTGACACACCGGTGTCAATGTGTTCTTTTTTCCATTTCCAGGAGTGTACGTAAGGCTGCAACTTTTTGAAAGTACGAAATTGCTGCTTGTATACATAACGACTTCCTCGTTTTCTCTAACGGCAACGCCAAGGAGAGGAAATCGGAAGTAGAGCCAACTGCTGTGGTGATAGCGGTTAGGCCCTAGCTATCAGTGTCGTTGGTCGCTTATGCTTCCACCTATAGCTGGAAAGATGTGAACACATTATGCATCACCGTGTTCTGGGTACAGCAAAAGAACATTTGGGAGACAAGGACTGCTTTATCGGAATGACAATGCGTCTTTTCATAAAGCATCATCTGTAGAGTAATGATTTGTGGGTAATATCATTTCTCAAATTGAGTGGTTTTCCCATGGCCCCAGCCGGCGGCTGTGGCCGAGCAGTTGTAGACGCTTCAGTCCGGAACTGCTCTGCTGCTGCGGTCGCAGGTTCGAATCCTGCCTTGGGCATGGATGTGTGTGATGTCCTTAGGTTAGTCAGGATTAAGTAGTTCTAAGTTCTAGGGGACTGATGACCTCAGATGTTAAATCCCGTAGTACTTAGAACCATTTGAACCATTTTTTTCCCAGGGTCCCGATGAGAACAGAATGGAACACCTGTGGAATGACTGAGAACTTCGACTTCTCGTCAATATCTCGGAGTCCAACATAACTACCTACTTTGGTTTCGGCTCTTGAGAGAGAACGGACTGTCAGTCCTCAAAAGATATTCAGACACCTTACCCAAAGTGTCCTTAGCAGGGTACAAGCCGTCATAAAGGCGAAGGGTAGATACACCCCATATTAATGGCACTGGATTTTTTTCATCAGATAATGTCTTAACTATTCTGTGTGGTGGCTCTGAAACGCTGATCATTAGGATATACAAACATGTACTAGTACATTTCATGCCAACCTGACATTTGTTCCATCCTGTTTTCATCATTTTCAATTTTAATAGCCGTCAGTGCACTTTTGATGTTGACTGTTCGCTGCCTACACACCAGCACCCACAAATAGCTTCTAGAATACAGATGCAATGTATTACTACAACTCCCGTACCTTCTTGGTAACAATGACCAAGAACGGCCAGGTGCACCATTAGTACATGTGCCCTTCACGATCACCAATCCTTTACGCTCACGGCTGAATATTTACTTCTAGGAGAAAGTAACTTCCGCAGAATCGGCCGTTACCGCCCTCTGACATTCATTAAAATTCCTTACGCCGTGCTTCTGAATGCAGAAAAGAGTCTGCCGACCACGCGTGAGGCGTAAATTGGTTCGCTGGCTTGACTAACGAGGAAAGTCCTCTCCGATAAGGGGTAAGGAAACGTAGTGCGCAACAGGAACGGCTAGTTGCCGGAACTGGGCAACGAGGACAAGTGGGTGCTTTCGTATTTTACACCCAGCAATGGGCTCTACTTCCGATTTCCTCTCCTTGGCGATACCGTTAGAGAAAACGAGGCAGTCCTTATGTATACAAGCAGCAAATTCCTACTTTCAAAAGTTTGCAGTCTTACGTATTTTTAGCGAAACATTCAAGATATTGAACAGCTTTTTCTCAAAAACAATGTGCACTTATAAAATGGTAGCGAACCTGGCAACGCTTCGCAATTGCTAAATTTGCATGGGAGTTGGATGTATGTCTTAATGTCCTATTCCACCCCCACTCACCTCCACTCTCTCTCTCTCTCTCTCTCTCTCTCTCTCTCTCCCCCCAATCTCTTCCTCCTCCCTACCCCTCTCCATCTCCTCTTCCTCTCTCTTTTTGTCCTCCTCTTTCCCTGCTCTCTCTGAACTTAAGATTTGTTTTTTTATTTGTAAACGGAACCTTAATTGGAACCTGAGGTCACTTAAAATCAATGGATACACTGGTTGCGATCTTTGGTACACGCGATATGGGAGACCTCTCCCGCTGCTGGATCTGAGAGGATTGAAGCGTGCTAACGTACACTCACTAATGACAACATCGGCGAGCCCTTGCACATCAGCAATACTGATTGGACATGCCAGCCGCTATCACAGCCGACCAACATGCAACAGCAGTGAACCCAATAAATTCGTACACTAACGCACAAACAAACGTCCTACGATACCCTTCGACACTGTGCATCCGTGATATGACCTGTAGGACAGTAGCCGATGAGGAGTTCAGTTGTTATAGAGATGCTCACGCTGGCCCAGGAGATAACCCCGCTAGCCAGCTGCAGTGACAACGCATCGCAGCGTCCCAGGTATCTACCTGCATCATATTCCCTACTAACTTACCTAACTCTTCCATGATCTGTCGCAAATAGCAAGCAATCCGCTACTGCACTTACTACCCGACCAGACCATCGCAGAGATTTTTCCCTTGGCTCTTGCCTTGGCACTTTTTTTTCCTCTGCCCATCAAACCTCTACCCTTCGTTGAGACCGAGCGAGGTGGCGCAGTGGTTAGCACAACGGCCTCGTATTCGGGAGTACGAGGGTTCAAACCCGCGTCCGGCCATCCCGTCTTCCGAAGTAAGAGTGATTTCAGGTGTGCCGCAGGGGAGTGTCGTAGGACCTTTACTATTCACAATATATATAAATGACCTTGTGGATAACATCGGAAGTTCACTGAGGCTTTTTGCGGATGATGCTGTAGTATATCGAGAGGTTGCAACAATGGAAAATTGCAACGAATTAACGCATAGTGCAGGGAATGGCAATTGAATCTCAATGTAGACAAGTGTAATGTGCTGCGAATACATAGAAAGAAAGATCCTTTATCATTTAGCTACAGTATAGGAGGTCAGCAACTGGAAGCAGTTAATTACACAAATTATCTGGGAGTAGGTATTAGGAGTGATTTAAAATGGAATGATCATATAAAGTTGATCGCCCGCGTCTCGTGGTCGTGCGGTAGCGTTCTCGCTTCCCACGCCCGGGTTCCCGGGTTCGATTCCCGGCGGGGTCAGGGATTTTCTCTGCCTCGTGATGGCTGGGTGTTGTGTGCTGTCCTTCGGTTAGTTAAGTTTAAGTAGTTCTAAGTTCTGGGGGACTGATGACCATCGCTGTTAAGTCCCATAGTGCTCAGAGCCATTTAAAGTTGATCGTCGGTAAAGCAGATGGCAGACTGAGTTTCATTGGAAGAATCCTAAGAAAATGCGGTCCGAAAACAAAAGAAGTAGGTTACAGTAGACTTGTTCGACGACTGCTTGAATACTGGTCACCAGTGTGGGATCTGTACCAGATAGGGTTGATAGAAGAGATAGAGAAGATCCAACGGAGAGCAGCGCGCTTCGTTACAGGATCATTTAGTAATCGCGAAAGCGCTACGGAGATGACAGATAAACTCCAGTGGAAGACTCTGCAAGAGAGACGCTCAGTAGCTCGGTACGGGCTTTTGTTGAAGTTTCGAGAACATACCTTCACCGAGGAGTCAAGCAGTATATTGCTCCCTCCTACGTATATCTCGCGAAGCGACCATGAGGATAAAATCAGAGAGATTAGAACCCACACAGAGGCATACCGACAATCTTTCTTTCCACGAACAATACGAGACTTGAATAGAAGGGAGAACCAATAGAGGTACTCAAGGTATCCTCCGACTACACCGTAAGGTGGCTTGCGGAGTATGGATGTAGATGTAGATGTAGATATAGGGTATAAAACGTGAACAAGAATTTCACCGACAAACTTTCAGAGAAGGAAATATGGATGAAAACAAGGAAAAAGAGCCTAGTAAACACTGGTTCTAAAACACGTGCGTTAAGAGCTATGAGCACTTCTCCATATTCTCTACTGTGAGACTGGTCTTTTCTACTGAAACCTCTTTGCTTTCCATATTCTGATGGTAGTGTAGAACAAAACAAGAAAACAGTGTCGAGTAAACATGGGCCCTATCGGTCAAGTGCTAACAACTCTTAAAGTTAAATTGTAGAGTCCATGTTTACCAAACGTTTTTTTTTTCTTATTTTGGTCTGTACTACGTCCTTCGGAAATATGGAAGGCAAAGAGCTTGCTGCAGAAGAGACGTGTTTCACGTTATTGAAGATGAAAAGTGCTCATAACTCCTAATGTATTCATGTTTACAGCCCATGTTTACTATATATTTTATCCTTGGTTTGGTCCACGCTACCACCACTGAAAGTTTGTGGGTGGAGTCCTGTTTCACACTGTAGAATGATTCATCACTCCAAATGACTCGTTTCCAGTCGTCCAAGGTCCAGTTTCGTCTCTCTTTAACACCACCTCAAGTGCGCTTTGAACTGACTACAGAAATATGTGACTTATGAGGACGTCCTCGCCCATTGTACCTCTTTCGTTTTAACACAATAACTTCGTGTACACCGCATTTTGCGAAGTGAAAAGGCAATTACGAAACCAAAAATACGCAAAGTACATTTAATATGCGTGGGCAGTGCCCTCGGAACGAGAAAGAAGGAGAATCAGTCACAAAAAAACGTAATAACAAATACATACACAAAACATTTTGCCTCACCAAAATAACATTTTTAAAAATCAGGGGATATGTTAACTCGTTGATAAAATTCATATTTACATCGTTCGGTTTGCAGCTGACAATCTATCAGTGCAGGGCACTATACAGATGGTCCTGCAAAACCATATAACATAAAATCAAGGTAAGGACGAAAACGAACAAACACTGTGTTTATGCCTCATTTTGTTAGATCAGTTACAACCTAAAATGCCGGGTGATCAAAAGTCAGTATAAATTTGAAAACTGAATAAATCACGGAATAATGTAGATAGAGAGGTACAAAGTGACACACATGCTTGGAATGACATGAGGTTTTATTAGACCAAAAATATATAAACGTTAAAAAATGTCCGACAGATGGCGCTTCATCTGATCAAAATAGCAATAATTAGCATAACAAAGTAAGACAAAGCAAAGATGATGTTTTTTACAGGAAATGCTCAATATGTCCACCACCATTCCTCAACTATAGCTGCAGTCGAGGAATAATGTTGTGAACAGCACTGTAAAGCATGTCCGGAGTTATGGTGAGGCATTGGCGTCGGTTGTTGTCTTTCAGCATCCCTAGAGATGTCGGTCGAGCACGATACACTTGCGACTTCAGGTAACCCCAAAGCCGATAATCGCACGGATTGAGGTCTGGGGACCTGGGAGGCCAAGCATGACGAAAGTGGCGGCTGAGCACACGATCATCACCAAACGACGTGCGCAAGAGATCTTTCACGCGTCTAGCAATATGGGGTGGAGCGCCATCCTGGATAAACATCGTACGTTCCAGCAGGTGTTTATCAGCCAGGCTGGGGATGATGCGATTCTGTAACATATCGGCGTAGCCCTCACCCATTACGGTAGCAGTTTTGCTGTCCACCATCATCTGTCGGACATTTTGTGAACATTTTTTTTTCGGTCCGCAGCTCGTGGTCGTGCGGTAGCGTTCTCGCTTCCCGCGCCCGGGTTCCCGGGTTCGATTCCCGGCGGGGTCAGGGATTTTCTGTGCCTCGTGATGACTGTGTGTTGTGTGATGACCTTAGGTTAGTTAGGTTTAGGTAGTTCTAGTTCTAGGGGACTGATGACCATAGATGTTAAGTCCCATAGTGCTCAGAGCCATTTGAACCATTTTTTGTTTTTTTGGTTCTAATAAAACCCCATGTCATTACAAGCATGTGTGTCAATTTTTACCTTTCTATCTACATTATTCCGTGGTTTATTAAGTTTTAAAATTTATACTGATTTTTTGATCACCCTATATGTTCGCTTTTACAGTTGTTCAACAGAAAAAAAAAACCACTGATGATGGCACAGAGGTGTTAAAACATGTTTGGGCAACAAGAGAAAATAGCGTTTTGCATGAAGAGCGGAACCTATGTCCAATAAAACTGTAGAGATTCGAGCTCGTACTGTGTGTTACCCACGCATCATTTGCTATTGGGAGAAGTGATAGAGCGAATCGCTGCGTACGGATATAGTTGTTAATGTTTGCTGATACACCGTGTATTAATTGTAGCATGTCCCGCTAGAGATAATTATTTATGTGGTGGTTTTCCGATTGAGATGACAAACAAGTAGACGTGAAAAGTAGAGAAACTTACATCATACTGACATCAGAAATAGCCATTCAGGCCGTTTCAAGTCATCAAAAACTTTGGGGAGCAATAGGACAGGTAGATAGGATGGTTGTTAGGTCAGGAACTCACAAAAAACGTGAAGGAACCAAAAGGTAAGGAGGAATCAGAATGAGACTTCTTGGTTCGACGGAGTACGTGACGTAATTTCACTGGTTACAAAATCTAGTCAGACATCCAGAGAAGCCGGCCGTTGTGGCCGAGCGGTTCTAGGCGCTCCAGTCCGGAACAGCGCGACTGCTACGGTCGCAGCTTCGAATCCTGCCTCGGGCATGGATGTGGGTGATGTCCTTAGGTTGGTTAGGTTTAAGTAGTTCTAATTCTAGGGGACTGGTGACCTCAGATGTTAAGTCCAATAGTGCTCACAGCCATTTGAACCATTTGAACTCCCAAAGAGCTTAGCAATATAAGCCCACTTATCAGTATGAGTTTGCACTCCTTCTGGTCTGATTTACCGTATTGATTCGGTTAGGGAGGGTGGCATAAGTTCGTTGTATCCATTCCTGACGCAAGCTGGCCGACAGCTGCTGTAACTGGTCCTTGGTATCCTGGATGCTGGCACTGACGTCTGAGCTGGTCCCACACGTGTTGCGTCAGGGACAGATCTGAAGACCTACATCTACATCTATACCCTGCAAACCACCGTGAGGTCCATGTCAGAGGGTGCACCCCATCGTACCAGTTATTGCCGCTGTCGGGCTTGGTTAGCACTTGGATGGGTCCCCGTCTGGGTCTGATGATGATGATGATGTTTGGTTTGTGGGGCGCTCAACTGCGTGGTTATCAGCGCCCGTACAATTACCCAATCTTTGCTCAGTCCAATTTCGCCACTTTCCTGGATGATGATGAAATGATGAGGACAACACAAACACCCAGTCATCTCGAGGCAGGTGAAAATCCCTGACCCCGCCGGGAATCGAACCCGGGACCTCGTGCTCGGGAAGCGAGAACGCTACCGCGAGACCACGAGCGGCGGACCCGTCTGGGTCTGCCGAGTGTTGCTGGCAAGAGGGGTGCATTCAGCCCTTCTGAGGCCAATTGAGGAGCTACTTGATTGAGAAGTAGCGACACCGATCATGGAAACTGACAACGGTCAGGAGAGCGGTGTGCTGACCACATGCCCCTCCGTGACGCCTAGAGGCTGAGGATGACATGGCGGTCGGTCGGTAAGGTTGGGTCTTCAAGGCCTGTTCGGACGGTGCTTTTTTTTTTAAATTATAGACGTTATGAGCATGAGGCCGCCGTAAGTTTCCGAAAGTAACAGCTCCACATAAATTTCCATTATCAACGGCTTGTTCGAATACATTTACAACATGTTTTTAGACTGTGTGGAAGTTTAGTTTTGATGCAGTGGGCACCTCTTCAGATGGCGTAAGAATTGTTTCATTAAGCTTTCTACAGTGCGAGAAAGTTCGTTAAATAAAAAACACTAAATGAGTAGGACGAGTTGGAAAGAAGACATTGAAATACGCCCTCTCATCCGTGACCTGACGTACAGTAGCGTCCGGCGAAGACACACTGGCGTCTGCGGTCAGGATTCACACTCACTTAGCAGTGAGACTAATTACGCGAAGTATTTCTCTGCAGACTTTCTTGGAACCGTATGTTGGCTGACCTGTATCAATGCTCAGCACAGAGACGTATGTACCATTAGTCTTAATAAAATGTCGCTACTTCTATATCACTAGTCAGTGGCCTGTAGGAATCCTGCTGCTTTAGAAAGACTGTTTGATATGGCCACTGGATTGGAGTACAAGCCCCGTAAACGGTCACTACCCCCGTCTCCAACTGGTTTCTAGTTCTTTCTTAAACAAAACGGGATAACAGTCTAAAGTCAGACGAGAGAAGAACACACACAAAAATACTACGTTAGAAGCTACCACTGGATCAAATCGATTCCATTGCCTTAGATAAGACCATTGCCCAATCCGCCGCATTGTTGTGAAAATCTACTTCAGTCCAGGGGGGCGCAGAAAGCTATGCGCAGAAAGCAACGTGTTTTCTCAGTTGTGCGCATGACGTCATGGTGGAAGCATCTGTGCCAAACAGTTCGAATTGTGTGTGATTGTTTTTCTTGTGTTGTTTTGTGTTTGAAGGAGTATTTTGATTGAGTTCTTTCTTCTGAGGTACTCAGTCAACAGCGGAAACATTCGGAATTCGGGAGTGTTAACGGTTTTTGCTGTAATTGATATTTGATTCGGAACTGAAATAGTTAGCGATAGTGGACAGCGGAATCAACATTGTGTTCGCCAGCTCTATAGTTTATGGTTCATCCTGTGAAATTCTTATTGGAGAATCTACAAGTGAGTGAGAAAATTAATTTTTACAATGCCAGGCTGTGCTGTAACGGGCTGTTTTTCCTGCAACTGGAGCACAAAGGGAACTGACGTAATGTATCACAGTTTCCCGCGTAATGAAACATTACAAAAACTATGGTTGTCGAAATGTTGTAGGAAAGACAGTGTAAATGTTGCGCATGCAAGAATATGTTCTCGCCATTTCTCAGAAACAGATTACTTAAGGGATTTACAGTCGAATTGCTTAATTTGTCCCGAAAAAGAATGCTCAAGCCAGATGCAGTTCCTTCGCGCAATTTTCCGTGCAGTAGTGCGACTGTCAATGTGTCACCCGCAACAGAAGACAGAACCAAACGGTATAAGAAACGAGAACTACATAAGAAATCTCTGGAAACTCTGGAAAAGCTGTCACCAAATAAGAAACATCATAATAAGAGCACATGTACAGATGACAGTTTTTTTTTCAGACACAGATAAAGTTACTTTGATGAATACTATAGCGGCTTTAGAAAGAAGGAATGCTGTTCTTACAAACAAGTGTGTGCAACTTCGAGCTCTTAAGTAAATTCATTTCAATGCGATTAAATGAATAATTTCTGATTTATTTGAGCCGAGGTTTCGAATTTCAAGTGTGTGTCAGTGTGGTTGTGATCTGACATTTTACCGATGTGTGAGCCATAAGCTGCGACAGAATATAACTCATGAGTTTTAACTGTAATATTTTAGCAGCAGAAAAGCAGTTTAGACATCTCATTTCTGGTATAAACAAAATCTTCCGCCAAAAACTTGACGTAAACGCGCATGCCGTGTCGTCTGCTTGTGAGCGCTTGCTTCCACGCTGACGTCACTAGGCCAGCCAATGGCAGAGCAGAGCGCTTACTGCCCAACCTTATTATTTAGTAACCTTGCTTCAGTCTAGACGATGTCTCTGTGTTCTAATACGAGGCTTGTGCCCACTGAGCAAGCACTCGCTCACCATGTTACACCTTTGCTCACATAAACCACAAAACCATTTAGCTCGTAAAACCGAGTTCAAAGAATGCACTAGACAATTCTCTCGGTTTTCCGCAGGAGAAGAAGTTTGTTCATCACTGAGAATCACTCCCGACTACATAACGCAACACGTTTGGGAACTCAGATCCGCCGCAAAAAGGGGCTACCATACCACTTCTGCACCCTCAAGAGGGTTGTTGGTTGACTCTCGATTTCGCAAGCTCCAGACCGCTCCACAAAATTATTTTACCAGGCTTTTCGTCCAATTAGGCTCCAGACGAGAACGTGGGCGACTTCCACTCTCCCTTTACTGCCAAAACTGATAGTACTTGCTGTACTTTGCCGCTTCCTGTGACGACTTCTTTCGCAAAGGGTACTAGCAAATACGGTCCACCCTGTGGAAATCAGTCGGCCCAGAGCATCAGACATTTACAAGGGTTAATGGAATCCTGGTCCATTATCTCCAGAATAGAGAACAGTCCCCGTCCGCTGGAAAACGGAAAATCGGCACTGGCGTTCACAATAGTCATCAGCACTAAGGAACGAGCGCAGCCACGAAATGATATCTTACAAAGTTGAAGGAGTAAAATACAAAGAACAGAACACTCTGGAAGTTTTAATTCAGTCAAAGTCCCGTTAGACATTATTCAAAGCACGGCTGACGTGTAGCTGGATTGCAGCCTTGTCAGTGAATTTACAGCGGCTAAGCCGACACGCGGTTGCGCGCCCACGTCGAGCTCGCAGCACGACACTGCCGGCGAGGTGCGGCGCTGTCGCTGCTCCCGTGGGCAGCCCGTAGGGCGCCCTTGAACCTTGGGAGACTGATAGGGACAACCAGACGCCGCCTGGTCGCAAGTCAGCCTCATTAGCGCCGCGGTGTGTCGTGATCGTGAAAGCTGTGCACTATCTCGCTCACGTCTAGCTCAGCGCAGCAGGAACACCTGCTGCGCTGAGCACCAGTGGTCCGCCTCCCTCGGCCGCCTGTACAGCCTACAGCTGAACTCACAGGACGAAATATGAGTCACCTCCTTAAAGGAGATAACTGGTCGGTTTGGAGCGCTTTGACTGGTGTAGAATTGGTACCAACCAGACTTCCGTCGCTAATTTACGAATGTACACTATATGATCAAAAATATTCGGACAGCCCTATGTAACGCGGAATTGACTACTTGGTGTCAAGAGAGGGGCACCCGTCAGTATAAGAGGAAGGGGAGGGGATGTTGTGTAACCAGTAGAGAATCAGTAAGAGCACAGAGGTTCTGTCAGGAGAGATTTGGAACGTGAACGTCAACTGAGTGACAAACCGATCAGGCACATTTCAACTCTTCTAAAGCTGCTCAAGTCAACTGTTGGTGATGTTGCTGTCAAGAGCAAATGCGCAGGAACAATCACAGCTAATCTAGGACTAGGCAAACCTCATATACTGACAGACAGGGATCGTACAGAATTGCGGAGAATGGTTGTAGGAGAAAAAAAAAAAAACAGCAACCTGAAATCAGAAGAAGGACTCACTCGTGAGTTCCAAACTCCTACCTGCGGTCCAACTAGTACAATGACTGTGCATGGGAAGATGGTTCGTACTGCCTTCTCCGAAAGCAAAGGAATTGCAGCAGAAGAGAGTTGTTTCACACTATTGAAGGTGAAGAAATGTTCATAGCTCTCAAGGAACGCATCTTAGAGTCCATGTATACTAGACTTTTTTGCATCGAGTAATAGTTCCTGTCGTATCCCTGAATATTGAACATTCCGCCTGAGACACTCTATATAATGTATCTGAAATCTTCCAGTGTCTCCAGATCTCCTCTTTCATTATTTTTAAACTAAATGTTGGCAAAGGCTAGATTGTGCTCTCTGCAGAATTCTGCAAAGCGGCTTCCCCTTTCATTCCTTGCCCCACTCTACATCTACATCTACATCTACGTTTATACTCCGCAAGCCACCCAACGGTGTGTGACGGAGGGCACTTTACGTGCCACTGTCATTACCTCCCTTTCCTGTTCCAGTCGCGTATGGTTCGCGGGACGAAAGACTGCCGGAAAGCCTCCGTACGCGCTCGAATCCCTCTAATTTTACATTCGTGATCTCCTCGGGAGGTATAAGTAGGGGGAAGCAATATATTCGATACCTCATCCAGAAACGCACCCTCTCGAAACCTGGACAGCAAGATACACCGCGATGCAGAGCGCCTCTCTTGCAGAGTCTGCCACTTGATCTTGCTAAACATCTCCGTAACGCTATCACGCTTACCAAATAATCCTGTGACAAAACGCGCCGCTCTTCTTTGGATCTTCTCTATCTCCTCTGTCAACCCGACCTGGTACAGATCCCACACTGATGAGCAATAATCAAGTATAGGTAGAACGAGTGTTTTGTAAGCCATCTCCTTTGTTGATGGACTACATTTTCTAAGACTCTCCCAATGAATCTCAACCTGGCACCCGCATTACCAACAATTAATTTTATATGATCATTCCACTTCAAATCGTTCCGTACGCATACTCCCAGATATTTTACAGAAGTAACTAAGTAACTGCAACCAGTGTTTTTTTCGCTATCATATGATCGTACAAAAAAGGATCCTTCTTTCTATGTATTCGCAATACATTACATTTGTCTATGTTAAGAGTCAGCTGCCACTCCCTGCACTAAGTGCCCATGCGCTGCAGATCGTCCTGCATTTCGCTGCAATTTTCTAATGCTGTAACTTCTCTGTATACTACAGCATCATCCGCGAAAAGCCGCATGGAACTTCCGACACTATCTACTAGGTCATATATATATATATATATATATATATATATATATATATATATATATATATATATATATATATATATATATTGTGAAAAGCAATGGTCCCATAACACTCCCCTGTGGCATGCCAGAGGTTAATTTAACGTCTGTAGACGTCTCTCCATTGAGAACAACATGCTGTGTTCTGTTTGCTAAAAACTCTTCAATCCAGCCACACAGCTGGTATGGTGTTCCGTAGGCTCTTACTTTGTTTATCAGGTGACAGTGCGACACTGTATCGAACGCCTTCCGGAAGTCAAGGAAAATGGCATCTTCGTGGGAGCCTGTATCTAATATTTTCTGGGTCTCATGAACAAAGAAAGCGAGTCCATTGTCTCTCACTATTTTCCCCTCTCTTTATCTACAACTGAATTGCAGCCGCCCATCACAATTAAATTTTCGCCTCCCTTAACGACCTGCATACAGGGAGTTTCAAAAATGACCGGTATATTTGAAACGGCAATAAAAACTAAACGAGCAGCGATAGAAATACACCGTTTGTTGCAATATGCTTGGGACAACAGTACATTTTCAGGCGGACAAACTTTCGAAATTACAGTAGTTACAATTTTCAACAACAGATGGCGCTGCAAGTGATGTGAAAGATATAGAAGACAACGCCATTCTGTACGTCGTCTTTCTGCTGTAAGCGTGTGCTGTTCACAACGTGCAAGTGTGCTGTAGACAACATGGTTTATTCCTTAGAACAGAGGATTTTCCTGGTGTTGGAATTCCACCGCCTAGAACACAGTGTTGTTGCAACAAGACGAAGTTTTCAACGGAGGTTTAATGTAACCAAAGGACCGAAAAGCGATACAATAAAGGATCTGTTTGAAAAATTTCAACGGACTGGGAACGTGACGGATGAACGTGCTGGAAAGGTAGGTCGACCGCGTACGGCAACCACAGAGGGCAACGCGCAGCTAGTGATCCAACAGCGGCCTCGGGTTTCCGTTCGCCGTGTTGCAGCTGCGGTCCAAATGACGCCAACGTCCACGTATCGTCTCATGCGCCAGAGTTTACACCTCTTTCCATACAAAATTCAAATGCGGCAACCCCTCAGCGCCGCTACCATTGCTGCACGAGAGACATTCGCTAACGATATAGTGCACAGGATTGATGACGGCGATATGCATGTGGGCAGCATTTGGTTTACTGACGAAGCTTATTTTTACCTGGACGGCTTCGTCAATAAACAGAACTGGCGCATATGGGGAACCGAAAAGCCCCATGTTGCAGTCCCATCGTCCTTGCATCCTCAAAAAGTACTGGTCTGGGCCGCCATGTCTTCCAAAGGAATCATTGGCCCATTTTTCAGATCCGAAATGATTACTGCATCACGCTATCTGGACATTCTTCGTGAATTTGTGGCGGTACAAACTGCCTTAGACGACACTGCGAACACCTCGTGGTTTATGCAAGATGGTGCCCGGCCACATCGCACGGCCGACGTCTTTAATTTCCTGAATGAATATTTCGATGATCGTGTGATTGCTTTGGGCTATCCGAAACATACAGGAGGCGGCGTGGATTGGCCTCCCTATTCGCCCGACATGAACCCCTGTGACTTCTTTCTGTGGGGACACTTGAAAGACCAGGTGTACCGCCAGAATCCAGAAACAATTGAACAGCTGAAGCAGTACATCTCATCTGCATGTGAAGCCATTCCGCCAGACACGTTGTCAAAGGTTTCGGGTAATTTCATTCAGAGACTACGCCACATTATTGCTACGCATGGTGGATATGTGGAAAATATCGTACTATAGAGTTTCCCAGACCGCAGCGCCATCTGTTGTTGAAAATTGTAACTACTGTAATTTCGAAAGTTTGTCTGCCTGAAAATGTACTGTTGTCCGAAGCATATTGCAACAAACGGTGTATTTCTATCGCTGCTCGTTTAGTTTTTATTGCCGTTTCAAATATACCGGTCATTTTTGAAACACCCTGTAAGTTACTTTACATCGTCACACATTCTTTCAATCTCTCCATCATCTGCGGAGCTAATAAGCATGTAAACTTGTGTGAGTATTGTGGGTTTTGCTTCATGACCGTTTGGTTACGATAATGTTTTCGCTAAGCTGGTCATAGCAAAAAAATGGCTCTGAGCACTATGGGACTTAACTGCTGTGGTCATCAGTCCCCTAGAACTTAGAACTACTTAAACCTAACTAACCTAAGGACATCACACACATCCGTGCCCGAGGCAGGACTCGAACCTGCGACCGTAGAGGTCACGCGATTCCAGACTGTAGCGCCTAGAACCGCACGGCCACTCCGGCCGGCTGGTCATAGCAGCTCACACGCATTTCTATATTATTCTTGTCCAAAATCACACATATTCCTGCATTACTCCTATCTGATTTTGCGTTGATAGCACTATACTTACCTGACCAGACATCCATGTCGCCCTCCCCTCGCACTTCACTTATTCTCACTATAACTAACTTCACACTATCCATTATATTATTAAACCTACCCATGTGATTAAGGAATACAACATTGGATACTCCGAGCTGTAGAACGCCAATTTTGTTTTTCCTGATGACAACATCCTGAGTAGTTTACATTGGGAGATCGGAATGTGGGACTACTTCACATCTGGAATACTTTACGCAAGCGGATACCATCATAATAACTAAGTCATACAGTACCGCTGCTTGTCCTCGGGGAATGTAACGGCTTTAGTTTCTTCTTACAATGTTGCCAACATTGAACTTATTTTAACAGTTTCTTTTCGGACGGTAGCCGTGGTGTGTGATGGAAAGAGGTTTTTCTGAGCTCCATCATCGATGACGCAGATACAGTATTACAATATTAAAATACTCACCACATGTGATAGTGCCAACGAGGTCAAGCTCTGTAAAGACAGTGTAGTCAGATGTAGTGTAATAGAAACCCTATTACGAGGAAATTTGATTACGCAAGTGCTTGTAGAAGAACCAATGGACACACATAAAATATACGATATAAAAGAATTAGAACTTTAGTAGTGGCAGCTATTCTTTTACAACTCATAATTGTTTCAAAATTTTAGTCCTTCAAAATAATCACCGGCGTTGTGTATAACCGGTTTCCAGGGAAGTGTAAATTGTAGGGGACCTTTAGCAGCGCCATTTGTGTTCGTGAACGGAATGGAGCAGTTTGTTTCCCTACGAATCTCTGTAGCAAATCTCAAGCGAATGCCACGGACTTCCTTCATGTTAGTCATCAAGTCAGGCTCACAAGGGATTGTGTCCGGAGAGTGTGTTGGATTATAGCACTTCCCAGTCCCATTGATCGATTCACTCGATACTGTCATGCAAAAATATGGGTCGGTGCTTGTTTTTTAAAGCAGGCCGTAGGTAGTGTTCCAAAAATGAACTATAATACACTATATGAACAGTCTGCCGTTTGGGAACGGTATGCGTCAGGATAGCAGCATCACTGTCGTACACAAATATCACAAAAACTTTCATTTTATTGGGATTCCGACGAATTTTCAGTTGTCGTGGTGGTCCATAAAGACACCATTCGTTTGGCCGGCATTAAGGTGTGACTCGTACGCTTGGCCCGTGTCTCATCCAGCACGGCATATGAAAGCCTCTACTTTGTTTGCGTACCATTCGAAGTCGGTACTTACAGCGTCGTATTACAGCCATTTCTGCCTTTTTATCAAACCATAGAGGAACCACCGTGATGTAGTTTCCCTCATGCTCAACCGTTTTTTTAAGAATGTGAAGCACGTTTGTATACGCAGATCCTGTGTCTGGGGCTATCTCTCGAACCAATTGGCCTTGATCATATTCCAGTGACTCTGTGAGAGCAGACACTTTTTCTTTACTAACTCGCGGACAACCAGACTGACAAATACGAGCCACATTTTCGCGTCCCACGTTGAAAGCCTTTACCTACTTTGCCATTGTTCTGTAAGGCAGTGTGGCTTTCCCGCAAACCTTTCGCAGACCCTGATGGCAATCTCGTGCTGTACGTCCTCTGGCATATTTAATTTTTATACAACTTCGTTCTGTTGTTTCGAAAATACTGTTGAGAGCATTACAATAGCCCAACAAAAAAATGGCTCTGAGCACTATGGAACTTAACTTCTGAGGTCATCAGTCCCCTAGAACTTAGAACTACTTGAACCTAACTAACCTAAGGACATCACACACATCCATGCCCGAGGCAGGATTCGAACCTGCGACCGTAGCGGTCGCTCGGCTCCAGACTGTAGCGCCTAGAACCGCTCGGCCACTCCGGCAATAGCCCAACTTTCTGTTCTTTTCGTAACTGCGCATGTGCGCGCTATGTGGGGAGATGAGTCCATTTACACTGAGGTAAAACAGGTGTACACTGAGGTGCCGTAAGTCCTGGAATACCTCATACGTAATATTCTGACGAATCCTCTTTGCTCGACGTGGCATGAACTCGAAAAGAAGTTTGAAGTTCCCTACAGAAATTTTGAACATGCTGTATCTATGGTCACCCATAATTGCGAAAGTGTTGTCGACGCAGAATTCTCTCATGAAATGACCTATTCGTGCTGGGAAATGGCCAAATCATTCGCTCGAATTGTCCAGAATGCTCTTCAAACCAGTCGCTAACAATTGTTACCCGGTGATATGAAGCAATTCATCCATAAAAATTCCATCGTTGGTTGAGAACATGAAGTCCATGAATAGCTGCAGATAGACTCAAAGTAGCCGAACATAACCATTTCAGAGCAGCGATCAGTTCAGTTGGTCTAGAGGACCTAGTCCATTCCACGTTAAACACAGCCCACACAACTATGAAGCCACCACCAGCTTGCATTGTTGACAGCTTAGTTCAGTGGCTAGAACTGTACCATCAACTCTTACCAACTGAAATCTGTGCTCATCTGACCAGGGCACGGTTTTGCAGTCGTCTAGGATCCAACGGAAATAGTCACGAGCCCAAGAGAAGCGTTGCAGGCATTGTCGTGCTGCTAGCAAAGGCATTCGCGTCGGCAGTCTGTCGCCATAGCCCATAAACGCCAAATTTCGCCGCACTGTCCTAATGCATGCGTTTATCGTACGCCCCTCGTTGATTTCTGCGGTTATTTCACGCAGTGCTGCTTGTCTATTAGACGTGACAACTAAAACTCCGCTGCTCCCGGTAGTTCAAATGGTTCACATGGCTCTGAGCACTACGGGACTTAACATCTGAGGTCATCAGATGCCCCTTGAACTTAGAAATACTTAAACCTAACTAACCTATCACACACATCCATGCCCGAGGCAGGATTCGAACCTGCGAACGTAGCGGTCGCGCGGTTCCACACTGTAGCTCCTAGAACCACTCGGCCACTCCGGCCGGCTACTCCCTGTAGTTAAAATGAAGGCTGTCGGACAATGCGTTGTCCGTGGTAAGAGGTAATGCCTGTAATTTGGTATTCTCGGCACAGTCTTAACAACGTAGATCTCGGGATATTGAATTCCCTAATGATTTACGAAATGGAATATCCCATGCGTCTAGCTGTAACTACCATTTCGTGTTCAAAGCCTGTTAATTCCCGTCGTGCAGCCGTAATCGCGTCGGAAATTTTTCACATGAATTTCCTGAGTGCAAATGACATCCCCGTCAATGTACTTCCCTTTTACATCTTGTGTTCGCGGCACTGCCGCTATCTACAGGGTTGTTACAAATGATTGAAGCGATTTCACAGCTCTACAATAACTTTATTATTTGAGATATTTTCACAATGCTTTGCACACACATACAAAAACTCAAAAAGTTTTGTTAGGCATTCACAAATGTTCGATATGTGCCCCTTTAGTAATTCGGCAGACATCAAGCCGATAATCAAGTTCCTTCCACACTCGGCGCAGCATGTCCCCATCAATGAGTTCGAAAGCATCGTTGATGCGAGCTCGCAGTTCTGGCACGTTTCTTGGTAGAGGAGGTTTAAACACTGAATCTTTCACATAACCCCACAGAAAGAAATCGCATGGGATTAAGTCGGGAGAGCGTGGAGGCCATGACATGAATTGCTGATCATGATCTCCACCACGACCGAGCCATCGGTTTTCCAATCTCCTGTTTAAGAAATGCCGAACATCATGATGGAAGTGCGGTGGAGCACCATCCTGTGGTACGTTTAGCTCCCTGCTTGCTTTATTCGTCGACTTCCGCGGGCTATGCGTGAAACTTGCCCGCACGCGTTCAATCGTTTCTTCGCTCACTGCAGGCCGACACGTTGATTTCCCCTTACAGAGGCATCCAGAAGCTTTAAACTGCGCATACCATCGCCGAATGGAGGTAGCAGTTGGTGGATCTTTGTTGAACTTCGTCCTGAGGTGTCGTTGCACTGTTGTGACTGACTGATGTGAGTGCATTTCAAGCACGACATACGCTTTCTCGGCTCCTGTCGCCATTTTGTCTCACTGCGCTATCGAGCACTCTGGCGGCAGAACAAAACTTTATGAGTTTTTCTATGTATCTGTAGTGTGTCGTGACCATATGTCAATGAATGGAGCTACAGTGAATTTATGAAATCGCTTCAATCATTTGTAATAGCCCTGTATATATGGGCGTATCGCTGTCCTCTGATTTTAGTGACCTCGGTGTAAAGGAAGGAAAAATACCAAGGGAATGACGGATTACCAAGTGAGTTCTTTGCTAGATTCCAAATGATAAGTATAAAATCGAAACGATGAACTAACGAAAAATGGATGGACAGCAGGCTAGCAATTGCAGCATGAATGAATATAGTCTAACAAGGGAATGGTCAGACTTGTCATGTCGAAACCTGTGTTGCTTTTTTTACCACTGTGAGTTAACCTTGCAAGAAGTCTGTATGCAGAATTTTAGCTGCTGACATGACCTGTAAGTCTGTAAACAATGTTATGAAGTGAGACATTATTGTCGCATGGTTTCCACGCTTATAACTGCCTCTTGTACAACCCTGACCTCTCTCGCTACGTTATACTAACGCCATCTAGGGACAAGGTGGCGTTAGCTACGCGCCGCTCTCTTGCCACAGCGGTGAGAGAGCTGATTCCCCCAGTGAAAACGGTCGTATGATAATTAAACATTCGTTGACAAATATGGCTGATATGTTATCTACGACATTCTTTCCAAATAGCTATGAAATAGACACAAATAAATATACGGTTTAGAACACGTCCAAATTTTATTTCTTGTAATTACCGCAAAAATGCGAAACATTGATACATTGATCAAAACATAGCTTTTTTGTGCACCAAGAACATAACAAGTAAAGACGACATATGACAGCCCTGTGAATCACAGACGTTGTTAGATGTCCGTAGACAAAACTGGGCTGGTGTTAGGAATGAATCAGGCCTAATATCAGCATATTTCGAGGAGTGCCACGCATATTTAATCAAATTCTGAAATCGTGGGGAGCAAAATTGATAATGTACTACTGATTGCAGCTTGAGAATATTGTCACGGAGATAGACAGGAAATTGCAGTGATCAGCACACAATAATTTTCTCTGTTAGTTTTCTGTAAAGTGCCTTCCACTGGCGGAAAAATTCTCTGTCTACAGGTTGAATTACGTTGGTCGTGCCGGGTGGAGTCTGAAGCATCTCTACTTCTTTGTCAGGGTGGGCTCGAAATACAGCTTTTAATGAATCAGACCTTTTATGACCTGACCACGAATCTAGAAGGAGAAGAGATTTGTTCCCGCAGAACGGAAGAAAAGCATGACGTATGAAAAGTGTAACATTTTCGTTTGCCATTTTTCCAGACTTCGATGCGTCTACTACAAGACTGTTTGCGTAGAACATTGTTCTTTTGACACGTGGTCCAAAACGTCCAGTTGGTTCTTGAAGACACACATAAATTTTAGGCAGCAATGAACCATCCAGACTAATTATGGGCATTATAGTGTATGAATGGGTGAGTGCAGTCGTGGACTGTGCAATCGCCTTAATATGTTTTTCCCGTTTGAATGACAGTGTTCTTTTCGCATGCATTTCTTTTTGAAAACCTGTCTGATCTGCATTGTACATGTATGATTCGCTAAAACTAGCGATCTTATTTTTTGCATTCGTAAGAAAAGCTTATATCATTTCGATTTGTGTCACTTCATTTTCCGACCTGTTTCTCGATACAAATTTTGTTATTTTTCTTGCCACAATTTTATGTGATCTTTTGAAGCGACTAATCCAACTTTGAGAAGCTGTAAATTATTTAGCGCCTATCGCGTTGGCAATCTCTAACGCCCAGTCACTCAAAGTTGTATTGCTCACACCAAATGACTGTTGTCTGGCATCGGTAAATAACTCAAAAAGACGCGCAGTTATCTCCGTCGCAATTTCCAGTCGACTATTACGTCGTCGAGCGACTTGCTTTTTCCATCTATACAATTCACGTTCAGAACGGACAAAGCGATACTTATTTTGAACAGTACTGACACGTAGGCGTTTCTTACCACTTTCGTTCAACCAATACGTCACCGCTTTTTCTTTGTCTGATAAGGTAATTGTAGTTGCTGGTGTTACTTTCGGAGATAATTGATGATGGTACGCGGCACTATCACTCGAAGAGTCTTCACGAGTGCTACTTTCGTCGGTGTCTTCGCCGTCTGTAGAGTCACAGTCGGCAATATCGAGTGTTCCAGTTGTTTCTAGCCACATGTCTACGCCATTTACATGCTCGTCTAGAAGTTTAACAACCATGTCGCACAACACATAGTCTTCACGCGTGTTTTTGTTGATTGCTTCATTTGGCGTCTGTGGTATATCTCTATGGCAAGCAGCAAAACATTTACAGGGTTCGCCATCACTTGTGAGGGGAGATTGAATGTTCACCGTAAAGTGGCTTGCGGAGTATAGATGAACATGTACAGAACATCTTTCATATCTCTAACTAGTTTCAGGACGGTATGTTTCGAAATACGTACCAGAAATTAAAAGGACGTGCATGCCACAGAAACGAATATTCGTTCCCCCTTTCCACCAAAACCTTGCAGCGATATTCCTCTTTAGTGAACGCCGCGGTAAGACGGCCGCTCTTCTCGACCATGCGCACAACGTCGCGACTCGCCATTTCCAGGGGTGGCCAGCCGTCACTGCAAGCGCCAAGCAGGAAACACAGCCATGTTCGTGATTTTTTTTTAGGGACTTCCAGTTCATGTCAGCAGCTACAATTTTGCAAACGGACCTTCTGCACAGTTAAATAACAGTGCTAAAAAAATCAATACATGTTTCGGCATGACAAGTCTGACCATTCCCTTGTAAGACGTCAATGCGTGCAGAAGTCTACGGGATATCTTAAGCCAACATCGGCTGATGATAATAATGACAGAGACAACCGTGTGGCTCCACAACACTCACAAGAACGTTTACCTTCCGTCAAATTAGATATTTAATACGCTGTGACATGGTCAGCTGCCTTCACCGAAATCGCAATAAAACTTAAAAGATTTTGTCCCCATAGACAATAGCAGGTGCACAGCAGTAATTCACTCTTGCATATCAGGAGCTACAGAGGTTACTCCTTCTGCCAGCGACAAAAATATAGGTAAAGCGTTAGAAGAGAGAATGGAGCAAAAATCAAAAAAAATCACTCAGAAAAACAAAATGCTGCAGTGGACAAACATTCAGTTACATGCACCCGACACAAGTGATCAAATTCATTGATTTCATGAAATTGTAGACAAATAAAACAATTATAATCAATGCATTAGAGCAATTCAGGTTAATGATAAAGGAATTTAACTAAGAAAACCATTCCTAACGTGACATCAGAAGTATAGTTCATGCGTACTCTGCCAGTAACACTGTTACTGAAACAGGTGTCAGACAAGAAGAAACTGGTCAGAGATTGGACGACTGAGAGTTGCTAGAACTGCAAGTGAGAAATGAGACATTAGGAAGACATGCAACAAGTCTTGACTATCAGGTGTTTATTAATAATACGATAGTGATACTAGCAGAGGGCACGAATTGCCAGGGTGCTGACAAAAACACGCGATGAGAAGGGATTGCAAATATTACACGAAAAGACATAAATAGTTACACAGACAAAACATACCCAAAACAAACTGTGAAACCAACGTGTGGAGCAATTAGAAGAGTTCAGTGATTTAAGTATTTAGGGTAAGCGATAATATCAACCATACATAATACCAGAGGTAACGGGAATAAAATAGGTATATATATCCAGTACGCGGAAATATCTACAACACAATATCGGGGTTAATAAATGCGAAACTCAACCATAACGTCACCCTAACAAAATTAGAAAGTTTGTACGTGATTCATTGCGTAACACCAAGGAAGAAACATCTGCAAGAAAAGTTCACAGGAAACTAATTTGGGCCAGGGAAAGTAGAACGATAATATAAATTATCACGGAACTAGGAAATATACCACAAAAATGATAAAATCAAAATGTCAGTCTGCTTGCTAGATTTTGTTAAACGATTTTCAAAGGAGAGTTGACATAAGAGAATCCTTGACGGAAAACTGGATTTAAAAAATGTAACGATTTGATGTAAATTGTGTCGGTAACAGACAAATGGGAATTTCACAGGAAGACCATCAAAGAAGTCAAGGAATTTCGAGCCGGAAGGAATGTGATAAAAAGCAAGATAAGTATCGTCAGGAGAACGAAGCAAAAAAAAAAAAAATAAAAAATGCTGGACTGAAAGGAAAAAGTAACCAAAGAAATGACCGTTAGCGTGCTCCATGGCTGGCTTGATTAAAATCAAGAAGTAACAAAACTCTTAAAGCTATACAGATGTACATGTGATTCATGAAAATGTATTCTGATATGCCTGAATGTCTACGTACACTAGTTTTAACCACTCATGTGGCGCGTGTCCTTTATCTTTGTAGTCACATCTGCTCTGCTCCCATTGTACTTCTGGGCAGCTGAGTCACTGAGCGGTGAAGACACAATTAGCATGTGACGTACGTCTGCGTTGTCTCATTAGCTGCCTTCAGCAGATTATTTGTCCTCTCTACTCTCTTTGTTTCCACCGGTGAAATGAACAACACTCATTTTCTTGGACTTCAGCACAAAACAAACGCGCTAAAAAGCAGAAATTACACCAGGCTATTTTCGCTTGATTACGGAGCTTGCTATATTAACATAGTTAATTGTACCGAAATTTTTACATTTTCACAGCAGCCTTTCACACTTAATAAAGATGTTTCTTCATCTACATAAATATTCCGGAAGCGACTGTACAGCACAAGAGGAAGGAAATCTCATGCCTATATTATTCATTTTCTTTCCTATTCCTTTCGCGAATTGAGCGAGGGAAAAAATGACTACCTACAGGTACACGGTTCTCTATGTGCCATAATCTCTCTTATCTTTGATCCTATGCGAGATGCACGTTGGTAGCAGCCATTCTCGGGTACAATATGTGCCCAACAGGGTTTTGCGAGAACCGCCAATTAGTTACAATTTAAGTGCAGCTACTGAACAGAGCTCCAGTGTTAGCTGTAATTGTCGTATGGCAGCGAAACTTGGTAGATATTTTGATGTTGAACCGATTTACGCTGGAAAAAAATGATTTCTATTTTCACCACTAGGTGCAAATCTGGCGCTATGAATTCAAGAAAGACGTATAGAATTGTTTCCATATGTAATGGACGAGGAACGGGACGTAGGCAGAAAAGGACAAACAAGTGAGAAAGGCATAATGTTGATTTTACTATTAACCGCTACACCGGAGGCATCGATGAGATACTGCATCCGTAAAACGACGTGATCAATAGTTGCTCGCAGTAGTTTCGGCGTAAGCTGAGTAACGTGTTCTGTATGTTGACTTTCAGATCAGGCAGAGAACGAACGTATCCCTAGTAAAATTACTACTGGTTCACGAAAGGTTATTAATCTCAATCAATACACAAAATGTTACGTGGAAGTAGGTGCCAAGGAATAACTGGTGAAATTACACACAATTTTCAGTAACACTTTTTATTCAAATTTGGTGCAAGACTTTACGATATTTTAAAGAAAAAACCAACAATCATTTAACAAATAAGTCACAATTTACGATAGGAAAGGACCTTTAAACTATTAAATTATTATAAAAATTTTCGCGCCAGTTAAAGGCAAGTACAGGCAAGCAATTTAATGTACACAACGCGAGGCTGTATAATATTTCAAGCTCAGCTAAATTACAGGTAAATTTAACTCCATTCATTAAATGGCACAGAATCTAACTTGTCTGCATCATATAAAGACAATGCTGTTTACAAAAGTTCTCAAAATAGAAAAACCAAAACCCATGAGTCATGCACACGGGGGGACACTCACAGTTAATAAAATTAACAAAATATATAAAAAAAACAAATTTTACAAATTTCTGCCAGTTGATTTACGGCAAACACACACGCTCGCCAGGTAGGACTTGCGAACTTTTACAACATTTTCCTTTCAAGGCAACAATTTCTACCCGTAATGAAATGGCGAACTTTTGCATGGCAAGTAAACACACTAAGAACCAACTACCTGTATAAAACACATAAGCACGTTGAGTAAAAGCCTTAAAAGGTATTGAATTGGAAAAACACACAACAGTTTTTTCTGACTAGAAACAATAAAAATCCATTACGGCATGCATTAACAACGTTGATTAATTATAGCCAAATATACATAAACACAAATTTATGTAAGTTAGAGCTTCCAGATGAGCAGGAAATTGTTATGCAATTGACTAGTCCTTACCACGAGGTAAAAGGAATTTTTCTTCTTACTTAGAGTACCTTTTACACGTGAGTCTAGTAATACTAATTATGGCAAGTGAGAGAATGGATCAGGCCTTAGTGCCTTGCATTTTAAACAGTACAGTCATTGGTGCCTTAGACTTTCACAGACATGGCAGAGGCTGCCAGTCGAATAAACCCGTAGGTAAGCTGGGAGGGGAAAGAAGGAATCCGAACCACAGATTTACTCTGACTCGCCCCCTTTCTAATATTACCATCTTAGCGCGGGTGGGCAGACAAGAATGAATGGCGGGAAACCCCCAAAACATACGGCTGGTATAATTAACAAGAATAAGTAAATTGAATTCAGTTAAACTTCATAAAATCTGTTAACAATCAATACTCAACTTCTGATGCGTTACGACTCCGAGGACTGAACCAACGCAGCACCTCCAAATGCTCTGCCGAGCACCCCGCTGCCAGCCGTTTCAAGGGACGGAGGAAGGCGCGCCGATTTTCAGAACCTCCTCGCCGGTCGACAGCATACGGCCGAACTGCAGATTAGGCCCCTTGCGGACCCACGCTCAGGAAGATTCCTTCCGCGACGAGCAGTTAACGCCCCATACCACGGAGCCGCTGCTCGCGTCGCTTACGCTGATGCCGCGGTCTGCGCGCTGTCCCTTTTGCACCGGCAGAGAAGTCGCTTCTTGATGCCTCGACTGTCAACTCTCCACGAGAGCCCATCCAGCTACTTCTTAAATCCACGCGAACAGCCCATCTTTTCCCTTTCCCGCTAGAGGGAGACACCGAAGCCTTCAATTGCGACAACGGCGTCACCGCCAGAAAAACGGAGGGCGATTGCTTCACGCTACGCGCTGCGGAGCGCTTTTCAAAGCTAGCTTTACTACGGTTCTGTGTTCTATGACATATTCACAGAGCCAAAAGATACGTGGTTTCAGGTCAGGTGATGTTGCAGGCCATGCATCTGGAAAACCTTTGGAGATAAAAAGTTCGTGGAATTTTACGTTAAGCTGATGTTTCACTGGATGAGCAATTATGGCAAGTGAGAGAATGGATCAGGCCTTATCTTGTTGAAAACAGTGGTTTCCACACAGTCGCGCGCTTCCAGAGCGGGAATCACATGCTGCACGAGAAGATCTCGATAACGTGCAGGCGTCACGGTACACCTGACAGGCCCCCTGGGTGTATTCTATTCAAAGAAGAACGGACCGGGAATAAAGGTGCTCGTGAATCCCCACCTCACAGTCACACATGACGAGTGCAGTTGCTTTTCGTAGACAACACGCCGTTTAACAGCACCCATATTTCAGCAATTCTGTGTATTAACTGGACACCATAGTGCAAAATGTGGCCAATTACTCCATAGAATAATGCCCAGACACATGTCATCAAATCCAGTCCGTATCAGAAACCGAAGAGCAAATTCTGAGCGTTGCTGCGGATCATGAGGTTTGAGTTGCTGTACCGTGTGGATCTTGTCTGGTTACCAGTGTAATACAGACCGCAAAAGTTTCCATTCTGTTGACCATAGGCCGGACAGTGTGGCCGAGCGGTTCTAGGCGGTTCAATATGGAACAGCGCGACCGCTACGGTCGCAGGTTCGAATCCTGCCTCGGGCATGGCTGTGTGTGATGTCCTTAGGTTAGTTAGGTTTAAATAGTTCTAAGTTCTAGGGGACAGATGACCTCAGATGTTAAGTCCCATAGTGCCCAGAGGCGTTTGAACTGTAAGTAGGCTGTTTATGTTTTCTTATTGGCAACGTTACTTAGCGCTCTGTACGAAAATCACTGGCTGTGCTGTGTGCAGTCTGTGGCTAGTTTGCATTGTTGTCTGCCATTGTAGTGTTGGGCAGCTGGACGTGAACAGCGCGTAGCGTTGCGCAGTAGGAGGTGAGCCGCCAGCAGTGGTGGATGTGGGGAGAGAAATGGCGGAGTTTTGAAATTTGTATGACTGGATGTCATGAACTGCTGCATATATTATGACTTTTGATGACTATTAAGGTAAATACATTGTTTGTTCTCTATTAAAATCTTTCATTTGCTAACTATGCCTACTAGTAGTTAGTGCCTTCCGTAGTTTGAATCTGTTATTTAGCTGGCAGTAGTGGCGCTCGCTGTATTGCTGTAGCTTGAGTAATGAAGATTTTTGTGAGGTAAGTGATTTGTGAAAGGTATAGGTTAATGTTAGTCAGGGCCATTCTTTTGTAGGGATTATTGAAAGTCAGATTGCGTTGCGCTAAAAGTATTGTGTATCAGTTTAAGCACAGTCTTGTATAATTTTTCTAAGGGGACGTTTCAGAACCATCTATTAACCATGGAATGGACAAATCTTGGGACACTGCGCGGGCACTAGAACTACTGGGGCATGTGCTGCATGGTCAGTCACATCAACGGCACAGAGCCCCGCCAATAACTTCCACTGGGATGCCTTCCTCTTCCAGGTGCGACACCGAGCTCACCCGTGCTTTGAATTTCATTGTAACCTTCTTTAAACTATTTAACAGCATCGTGTCTCTCTTCAGCCGTTGCTGTCGGCGGCACTCTCTGATTGCAGCACTCTAGCTGATGCCATTCACATAAAACAGTTCCACCAACAGCGAACGGTCTCTCTCCTCAATAGCCACATTCTTCACTCACGTTATGGCTTGCAAAATGACAGCGTAGATGCCATACCGTCATACAAACTGAGCTGTTGCGCTGCTGGTGCCATCCCAATCGTTGTGAGTCGATTTTCGACGCCTGCTTGTCTTCTTCGCATCTTTGGCGGATGGCTATTTAACTGCGGCACGCGCGCTCTGCTGGGCTGGAGTTCGGGTATCAGCTGTGTGAGCGACAGTGGCGTGTGGCGCTGTTGATGTATGCAGCGTGGCGAGTGGCCGAGTAGGTACGATGGAGGAGCGTGGCCAGCTGCTGTGGCGTGTTTAGCCGTTGGAATGCAGATCCGCTGCCGACGGTGATTGGGATTTCCTTGAGATTTGAAGAACAGGTTTCCTTCGCGTCTGTTACATGTTGCTCAGTGTGAATGAACTGGAGTCGTCGAATCGTTCCTTGGTGGGTTCTGTTCATGTCAATTGAATACCCGAGTGCCCTGAAAACTGTCTTGATTTTTTCAGTTACTTGTCACTGTATTCGGTCTGGCCGCCTGATATGTTGACGGCATTTAAGGGCACAACAAGTAGACATGAAGCCGTGCTTAATGCGTAGCTAGAGGTCATACCAAGTAGTGGCGTAAGCCTGCGCCTGACGTTCGAGAGCGGGCCGTAATAATTTTCTCTATTTCCCTATTCTATGTTATTATTTTATTTGTTTGTTCTAGAGAATTGGCTAATCAAAATTTAAGAGTCGTTACTGGGCAAGTGGTCATGCAGGTTAGTTATGCTTGGCTTCATTTTGTGCCATGTATAATTAAAGGTCTATTTATAACCAGCTGGGCAGATATGTTTTGTGTATTTGATGCGCCAGAATGTTGTCTGCCGCTGATGCGTTTATGTTTCAGATAATTGGCAGTGGTCGAGGCGAGCAAACTCCGATCGGGGTATCACGGTAGAAGAGGGAGATTTAAGGACCTGGATCGGTGTCAATGGATACGTTGTTAGTGTCCCGCCTAGTTGAGTGTATTAATCTGATAATACTTTTAATTTGTTAGAATTGCTTAAGATCAGTCCATGGAAGATGTCTTAGTTGTTGGGAGTAATTCTAGAATTTGATATGAGTTATGTGAAAGTCAGTCTCTATGTAAGTCATGAAGCATGTTTAAAAGATGAGTGTGATTCAGTTATGTAAGTTAAATTTAATTAAGGATGATTTTATGGACATTGTTTTAAGTAGTGAAAATTGCTTGAGTAAAATTTGAAAGATCTGTATCTATCGGACTTAAATGCATTAATGTTTTAATCTGAGTCCTGCTGGGGGTTCGGTAGGGCAGGTACCATTTATTATAATCGTTGTTACTGTTAATTTCATTAAGTGCACGTGTTTGTAATAAAGAAGTGTATGGAACTACAGACTGGTTATGTGTTTAATTTCGATGTGTCGAAAGAAATAACACATCACAAACAGTATACAGCACCAGAAATGCACATGGTGGCCACAGTTGGTACTAATGTTTTTTCCAGCGTAAATCGGTTCCTCATTAACGCATTAGCATATCTGTTAAGTTTCGCTGCCATATGATAATTCCAACCCACACTGCACCTTCGTGGGTAGCTGTACTTTAATTATAACCACACGGTACGTCGTCCTTCTTCCAAGGATTCTCATATAAACTTCCCCGACCATTTCTGTTACACTCTCTCGTCGGCTGTACCGGCGTGTTATATCGTGCGAGGTGGTGCAGTGTATAGAACAGTGGATTCGCATTCGGGAGGACGGCTGTTCAAAACCATGTTCTGCGATCCAGATTTGGGTTTTCCATGATTTCCCTGAATCTCTCTAGGCAAATTCCGGGATGTTTCCTTTGAAAGGCCACGTTCGATCACCTTCCCCCTCCGAGCCTGTGCTCCGTCTGTAATGACCTCGATGCCGATGGGATGTTAAACCCAGTTTTCCTTCCTTTCGGTCTGCCGCGACCCTAGCAGCGTGCCTTTGAATTCGTCCGTTGTCTGTTGTCTTACCTACTTGTTAAGGACTCCAAACAACGAAACAGTAGAACTGGTCGCACTAGCGTTTTGTATGTCTCTTCATGTACACATGCTCCACACTTTCCAAAAACAATCCCAACAAATTTTAGTCTAGTGTTCACGTTTCTCACTACTGATTTTATCTGTTCATCTGAAAAATGGTTCAAATGGCTCTGAGCACTATGGGACTTACCTTCTGAGGTCATCAGTCCCCTAGAACTTAGAACTACTTAAACCTAACTAACCTAATAACATCACAAACATCCGAGCCCGAGGCAGGATTCGAACCTGCGACCGTAGCGGTCGCGCGGTTCCAGACTGTAGCGCCTAGAACTGCTCGGCCACCCCGGCCGGCTGATCATCTGACTACAGATCACTCCTCAGTATTACCCATAAATACTTACACGATGTGACTCGATTGAAATATTTCACCACTGATCTTATATTTAGATGTTATCGGATTGTTTCTCTTTGTTATTGGCGTTGTCTTACACTTACCCATATTTCAAGACAGCAGTAATTCATTACACTAAGTGGAAAACAAGTCCTTACTGCCATCAAACGAGACTATTTTTCTGTTAGTCTTTAGTGAACAGCCTCGTTGTGCTTTATAGAATAGAGAAATCCCTTCACAGGCCCGAAAAGACGCGTTCTGAGCCCAGGCAGAATAGCATTCGTCATGGCACATAGGAGAAAGAAAAATGTTAGTATGGTATTAGTTAACAGCAGGAGTCTTCGTACGAATTTACGACTTGCAGCAATTCGTCGTTTAATTCATTGCAAGATATTTCCACTGGGCATTTGCCAGTCATGTTCACATGAGCCACCAAAGACTGCCTAGCTCGAGATTTATTTGAACATTTAATTCACCGGGAAATTTTTGAAATTCACAGTCCTGGAACTATAGTCGAGACGATCTAAGAGAATTCCTGACAGCTCGCAGTGCTATTGCCAGTTTTCAACTGCGAAGCTCTAACGGTTGCAAGTAAAAATAGTAGCCGCCTAGAGAGCTGTGACAACCCTGTGGCGTAGCCATAGAGTCGTTTACAAAACTGCGTTGCGTTACTGGTAGAGGTAGTGAGAGATTGCACGGCACTCTCACTTCTGATTCGGTGTAGGAAATACGATCTATGGCGATTTGACTTCATACATGGTGATGAAATGGTGGGCAGCACTTTATGGTCTTGTTTGTGTGCTCTAGGGAAAGAAATACGCTAAACTTTACCTGCGTTCAAAGGAACAGGGTACCGACTTAAACGACTGCAGTAAAAGCATGGCGTTGGTGGGCAGACAACGCGCGTTTTGTCTGGGGAACCTAAGAGAATTCCTGACAGCTCGCAGTGCTATTACCAGTTTTCAACTGCGAAGCTCTAACGGTTGCAAGTAAAAATAGTAGCCGCCTAGAGAGCTGTGACAACCCTGTGGCGTAGCCATAGAGTCGTTTACAAAACTGCGTTGCGTTACTGGTAGAGGTAGTGAGAGATTGCACGGCACTCTCACTTCTGATTCGGTGTAGGAAATACGATCTATGGCGATTTGACTTCATACATGGTGATGAAATGGTGGGCAGCACTTTATGGTCTTGTTTGTGTGCTCTAGGGAAAGAAGTACGCTAAACTTTACCTGCGTTCAAAGGAACAGGGTACCGACTTAAACGACTGCAGTAAAAGCATGGCATTGGTGGGCTGACAACGCGCGTTTTGTCTGGGGAACGATGAAGAGACATTTCCAGACGGCCACGTGCAGCGGTTGCATTGTGCAAAACACGTTAGCTTTGGCACCAGACAGGGGGCAGACGTCTAGGTATACGGCCTAGCGCCGAAAAGTCGCCGACAGCGAATTGTAGGCCTTGTTAGCGAGCAAGCCGCCAAAAGTTCTGCAAATGTCCGTGGGACAGGAAAACTGGCGCCCAGACGTCCGGACTTGGTTTCAAAACATGTTCTGTCAATGCAAGTTTATGGCCGTTCTTTGCAAACTTTGAAATGGATGCAACAGGGGAGATAACAAGCTGTTTACAGAGGGCTGTGCTTTCACCCTGTATCGTGTTAGCAAAAGACACGGCAAACGCGTGGGAAGAGGCTGCAAAGGTGAATTTTTTACCGTTTTCTGCCCATTAACTTTAAAGTCTCTGATTGGTCATATCGGTTTGCAGTGCAAAGACCATTCTCCGAGTTTAGAATGCCAGGCTCCAGCTCATGATTGGCTTGTGTGTAAGTGGGGGAAGTCAAAAAAGAGAAATGTGCTTTTGGAACAGAGCTGAGGAGGAAATATGGAGAAAAGAGGAAAGGCACTCTTGTACAAGTCTCTTGTACTGGCGCTTCGCTAGTAAAGAACTGTAGGTCTCTACCTAAACGGTGAGACTTGTGTCCCTTGATAGGTTGCGACTTAGAGCGTGTGCCAGTCACCTTCTGAACCGTCAGAGGTACTGCTTGTATCATCACGGTCACAACGAGTGACGTGTGTGTATACTTATTTGTCTTAAGTCGGTCGTCTAAACATTTGACGTATTCCAACTTGCACAGTCATGGCACGGAGTCAAATTGGTTTGGCAGACCAGCAAATGCATCCACCTGCACACTGGAATCCATCGGGATTTCAGAGGCTTTTAGGGAAGTACCTGCGATCTGAATTAACCGAACGTGAGACCCGGTCTTGCATTTTTCGAGAACGCGCATTTAATAACAGATTCCGCCGTCCATCACTTCAGTCGCCGAAGCATCGTGGTGTGCCGCTTTGACCAGTAGGATGGTAAAGTATTCGCTGCTGCGACGTAGGACTATAATATCTATTTCTCAGCACCCTGTTCTTTCGAACCATATTTATCTTTCTTTTTTTTGTGTGGTAGAATATAGATGCTTGGTGGTGGCGTAGTTTGATGCCATAACCTGGATTCTCGTGTATGAAGTCAGACAGAGCGAGTAGTGTTCTGGTTAGTGTCACGTGTCGATCCCCAGCAAATCACTTTGTCCACCATAGATCCCCTGTTGGTAAGGCGTTTGTTAAATGAAAATGTTTGTGTGATGTTTATTTAATAATTTTGTTGTCTTGTCATGTTTAAGATCAATAAATCGATTGTCAATTAGACTACATCTTGCCCCTGAGTCCTAATTAACAATTCCTTCCCATTTTTTTTATGGCAGTCTATATCTGAAACGTAAGGAGTAGCTTTTTCACTTGGTGTTCACTGCGTGGATCTTGTACTTCATTAATAATAATCATGTTGCAGTAGGCCCGCGAAGCTGTTGCACCCGGCCCAGTGCAACTGTTGATCAACTTACACCCATTCAACTAGGAATGGAATTCTAAACTCCTACTGGAATGTATATCGCAAGGATAGGTTGAACGCTGGTGATGGAGGTGGGTTTATACCAATAAAAAGTAAGGTAATGTATAGTGAAACTGATAAACGAGGGCTGTTCGGAAAATAAGGAACGATAGGTCGCGAAATGGAATCGGATCCACAGTGAAAATGAAAACTGTTTTATTTGCAACATTTAGCTACATCTTCCAGCTACGTATCTCCATAGTCGCCGATACAACTTAGACGTTTGTCGTAGCGTTGTACCAACCTTCCAATACCGTCGTTATAGAAGGCAGCCGCCAGTATTTTCCGTCAATTCTCTACACTGGCGTAAAGCTCGTTGTCTGTGCCAAAATGTTGTCTTCATAGCCAGCGATTCATGTGAGCAGAGATGAAACTCAGAGCGAGACTATTACGGTCTGTATTGCGGGTAATCAAACATTTCCAATTGAAAACGATGCGGGAGCATCTTCATTGCCCCTGCAGAATGCGGCTGAGAATTGTCTTGAAGAAGATAACGCACGACAGCTATGTAATGTTGGCTGCATAGGTTCAGGCGAAATTTCTGACCAGGCTCTCGTACTTGCCGGGAGACACTATTGTTCTAGGTATCTTTATGTGCTTCCTTTGTGCTCCGAACTGAAAAGAACGACGTAATGCTATCGACGGGCATACTAGAGACACTGCCCGACACACCTGCAAAACTTCATCGGATTTTCACTGTGGTTTCCATTTCGCGACCGATCGTTCTTTACTTTCCGAATAACCCTC
This sequence comes from Schistocerca cancellata, assembly GCF_023864275.1. NCBI lineage: Eukaryota > Metazoa > Arthropoda > Insecta > Orthoptera > Acrididae > Schistocerca > Schistocerca cancellata. The sequence goes on along the minus strand of NC_064634.1, from coordinate 355,938,334 downwards.
GTAAATTCAGAATGCGAAATAATTTGGATGTAGATAAGCGTTAAAGGGGGTGAAACATGGTCGTATGAGACTTTTATAGTCCTTATGTTTCAACAAAAGTAGCGACGGAACATCTGACGGGAAACTTGGAGAATATTTCGCGTAAATTTTCGGGTCGTGTTGTAATTTAAAGTGGAGATGTCAACTTGCCAGCTATGTGCAGGGAGACACAAGTGATCTGGACGGATAGTAGGAATAGAGAATCGAATGAAAATTTGATACTTAGTGCTTTAAACGAGAGTTACTTGGAGCGGTTAATCAGAGAACCAAGGGAGCATTCCCAAGTCTCAATAAACGACCTTTACGAAATTTGTTGTGTGTGTAGAGGGTGGCAAAGTGATGTAATAATTATTTTTTTGTTCCTGCCCAATTTCACTTTTAAGGGTAAAACTCACCGCTAAAGGTAATTTGGGCTATTGGGTTTGGAGGGAATGTCTTCGAAACGACGATATATAAAAAAATGTTTCTCGTACAAAAGTAATTTACATTCTTGAAAACGTACAATCGAACTTTGTAATAATTTGAAATTGTGAAAATACGCAGCCACCACTAATTAATTTTGAAAAATGAAATCGTTTGTTACCACACAAATTAAAGAAGCTTTCAAGCTCATGCGTAATAAATCTGGTTTCTGAAATACCATTTTTGGAAAGTGTAGCGGCGTCTCTGCATAAAGTAGTTTTACTGTGAAATTGAGGCAGTGGATTGTAGCCGCACCCGTAAATCAGGTGCGGGCTTGTTCATACTAGCTTCGTGCAACATCAAACCGCAGAGTATGTCGGGCCGACATGGGCGCAAGAGCTGCCGAAACGGCGTGCGCGAGTAGCTCTTGCCGCAGACCGCCGACGAAACCAGCGCACTGGCGCTAACCTAACGTGTGTCAGTGCGTGACTTGAAAAGGCGCATTCGCAAAACATATGCGCACTGCCGAGTATAAATAGGGGCAGTCAAGCTATACCAGTATCTTTAGCTTCACGGCTCTCTTGGACGACGGCGCCGTGCTACACGCGCGACCACATGAAGCTTCCGACGGAGGACCACCGTTACATTCTGTAGCGGGGCCACCATACCCGAGGACAAGAAACTTGTTCGTCTGATGGTCTCAAAGTACTCGACGGCACAAGTACAGACGTGGTCCGTATACACCTTTCGATGTTGGAAGAACCTTGTGAGAAGATATTCAGTTCTAGTTCTGTTTAATGATTCTGATGTCAGTCTCAATTTGAGAAACAATATAATTCATTACAGGTGGTACAGTCAAGCCGTCGTGTGAATTACTTTTGAACACGTTATCCGAAAACTGTCTTGAGCAGCTAAATCGACAGCCAACGCGTAATGGAAATATTTTAGATCTGGTAGCCACGAACAGACCAGACCTCATCGACGGTGTCGGTGTTGAGACAGGGATTAGTGATCATGATGTTGTCATTACGACTATGCTTACGAAAGTTAAAAAGTCGGTCGAGAAGGCTAGGAGAGTATTCTTACTAGAAAGAGCAGATAAGCACTTGTTAGCATCCCACTTTGTAAATGAATCGACTTCTTTTACTTTCGGTGCGATGGACGTGGAAGAATTATGGGCAAATTTTAAACACATTGTAAATCACGCATTGGAGAAGTATGTGCCGAAAAAGCGGGTTACGGACGGAAAAGACCCACTGTGGTTTAACAGCGCAATTCGGCGAATGCTCAGGAAGCAAAGACAGTTGCACTCGTGGTACAAGAAAGATCGAGAGAATGAGGACAGGCAAAAGTTAGTAGAGATTCGTGCTGCTGTAAAAAGAGCGATGAGCGAAGCATACAACCACTACCACCGTCATACCTTAGCAAAAGATCTTGATGAAAACCTAAGGAAATTCTAGTCTTACGTAAAATCGGCAAGCGGGTCGAAGGCTTCCATCCAGTCACTCACTGATCAGTCTGGCCTGGAAATGGAAGACAGCAAAACGAAAGCTGAAATTTTAAATTTAGCACTTGAGAAATCTTTCACGCAGGAGGATCGTACAAACATACCGCCGTTTAAGTCTCGTACAGGTTCCCGTATGGAGGACATAGTGATAGACATCCCTGGAGTTGTGAAGCAGCTGAATGGGTTGAAAATAAATAAATCGCCAGGTCCTGATGGGATTCCAATTCGGTTTTACAGAGAGTACTCTAGTGCATTGGCTCCTTACTTAGCTTGCATTTAACGCGAATCTCTTGCCCAACGTAAAGTCCCGAGCGACTGGAAAAAGGCGCAGGTGACGCCTGTATATAAGAAGGGTAGAAGGACGGATCCTCAAAATTACAGACCAATATCCTTAACATCGGTTTGTTGCAGGATTCTCGAACATATTCTCAGTTCGAATATAATGATTTTCCTTGAGCCAGAGAAGTTGCAGTCCATGCATCAGCACGGCTTTAGAAAGCATCGCTCCTGCGAAACGCAACTCGCCCTTTTTTTCACATGATATCTTGCGAACCGTGGATGAAGGGTATCAGACGGATACCATATTCCTTGACCTCCGGAAAACGTTTGACTCGGTGCCCCACTGCAGACTCCTAACTAAGGTACGAGCATATGGGATTGGTTCCCAAGTACGTGAGTGGCTCAAAGACTTCTTAAGTAATAGAACCCAGTACGTTGTCCTCGATGGTGAGTGTTCATCGGAGGTGAGGGTATCATCTGGAGTGCCCCAGGGAAGTGTGGTAGATCCGCTGTTGTTTTCTGTCTACACTCCTGGAAATGGAAAAAAGAACACATTGACACCGGTGTGTCAGACCCACCATACTTGCTCCGGACACTGCGAGAGGGCTGTACAAGCAATGATCACACGCACGGCACAGCGGACACACCAGGAACCGCGGTGTTGGCCGTCGAATGGCGCTAGCTGCGCAGCATTTGTGCACCGCTGCCGTCAGTGTCAGCCAGTTTGCCGTGGCATACGGAGCTCCCTCGCAGTCTTTAACACTGGTAGCATGCCGCGACAGCGTGGACGTGAACCGTATGTGCAGTTGACGGACTTTGAGCGAGGGCGTATAGTGGGCATGCGGGAGGCCGGGTGGACGTAATGCCGAATTGCTCAACACGTGGGGCGTGAGGTCTCCACAGTACATCGATGTTGTCGCCAGTGGTCGGCGGAAGGTGCACGTGCCCGTCGACCTGGGACCGGACCGCAGCGACGCACGGATGCACGCCAAGACCGTAGGATCCTACGCAGTGCCGTAGGGGACCGCACCGCCACTTCCCAGCAAATTAGGGACACTGTTGCTCCTGGGGTATCGGCGAGGACCATTCGCAACCGTCTCCATGAAGCTGGGCTACGGTCCCGCACATCGTTAGGCCGTCTTCCGCTCACGCCCCAACATCGTGCAGCTCGCCTCCAGTGGTGTCGCGACAGGCGTGAATGGAGGGACGAATGGAGACGTGTCGTCTTCAGCGATGAGAGTCGCTTCTGCCTTGGTGCCAATGATGGTCGTATGCGTGTTTGGCGCCGTGCAGGTGAGCGCCACAATCAGGACTGCATACGACCGAGGCACACAGGGCCAACACCCGGCATCATGGTGTGGGGAGCGATCTCCTACACTGGCCGTACACCACTGGTGATCGTCGAGGGGACACTGAATAGTGCACGGTACATCCAAACCGTCATCGAACCCATCGTTCTACCATTCCTAGACCGGCAAGGGAACTTGCTGTTCCAACAGGACAATGCACGTCCGCATGTATCCCGTGCCACCCAACGTGCTCTAGAAGGTGTAAGTCAACTACCCTGGCCAGCAAGATCTCCGGATCTGTCCCCCATTGAGCATGTTTGGGACTGGAAGAAGCGTCGTCTCACGCGGTCTGCACGTCCACCACGAACGCTGGTCCAACTGAGGCGCCAGGTGGAAATGGCATGGCAAGCCGTTCCACAGGACTACATCCAGCATCTCTACGATCGTCTCCATGGGAGAATAGCAGCCTGCATTGCTGCGAAAGGTGGATATACACTGTACTAGTGCCGACATTGTGCATGCTCTGTTGCCTGTGTCTATGTGCCTGTGGTTCTGTCAGTGTGATCATGTGATGTATCTGACCCCAGGAATGTGTCAATAAAGTTTCCCCTTCCTGGGACAATGATTCACGGTGTTCTTATTTCAATTTCCAGGAGTGTACATAAATGATCTTTTGTATAGTATGGATAGCAATGTGCGGCTGTTTGCTGATGATGCTGTGGTGTACGGGAAGGTGTCGTCGTTGAGTGACTGTAGGAGGATACAAGATGACTTGGACAGGATTTGTGATTGGTCTAAAGAATGGCAGCTAACTCTAAATATAGATAGATGTAAATTAATGCAGATGAATAGGGAAAAGAATTCTGTAATGTTTCAATACTCCATTAGTAGTGTAGCGCTTGACACAGTCACGTCGATTAAATATTTGGGCGTAACATTGCAGAGCGATATGAAGTGGGACAAGCATGTAATGGCAGTTGTGGGGAAGGCGGATAGTCGTCTTCGATTCATTGGTAGAACTTTGGGAAGATGTTATTTATCTGTAAAGGAGACCGCTTATAAAATACTAATACGACCTATTCTTGAGTACTGCTCGAGCGTTTGGGATCCCTATCAAGTCGGATTGAGGGAGGACATAGAAGCAATTCAGAGGCGGGCTGCTAGATTTGTCACTAGTAGGTTTGATCATCACGCGAGTGTTACGGAAATGCTTCAGGAACTCGGGTGGGAGTTTCTGGAGGAAAGGAGGCGTTCTTTTCGTGAAGCGCTACTGAGGAAATTTAGAGAACTAGCATTTTAGGCTGACTGCAGTACAGTTTTACTGCCGCCAACTCATATTTCGCGGAAAGACCACAAAGATAAGAGAGATTAGGGCTCGTACAGAGGCATATAGGCAGTCATTTTTCCCTCGTTCTGTTTGGGAGTGGAACAGGGAGAGAAGATGCTATTGTGGTACGAGGTACCCTCCACCACGCACCGTTTGGTGGATTGCGGAGTATGTATGTAGATGTAGATGTAATTAAGCTGTAGTCACCAGCACATAATCAATACTTTTCGTCAAGGCTTACCAAGGCACTGAAATGTGGCTGATACAAATCAAGATATTTGGGGGATCAGCTGCGACAACTTGAATTCCTGCTGAATTTCGTTTTATATTGTGCACTCTGTCGTGTGCATTATGTGAAGAAATTTCGTTCATTTTATGTCATTGTGTAAAAAAGCGTTATTTTTTTAAAATTTATTTTCAGATTATATTATTGTAATGATTTTGTATGATAATAATGACTTCTTTATTATTTTCTGTCAACAAAACATTTGCGTGAAACGCTAAACTAAAAGACAACCAAAGTATATAACGTAAGACAACAATTTAAAACTTTATACAAATATAAGTAAAGTAAATAACTAGACCAATAATGAATGTTTAGATACTTCGATTAGGTATGTAGAAAATACTTTGACAGCATTTTGTTTACAGCTTATTTTCCAGAAACGGTATTTCAGAAACCAGCTTTATTACATATGTATGTAGGTAGCTTGAAAGATTCTTTATTTTACGAGTACGTTGTAAAAAATTTTCGTTTTTCAAAATTAATTAAAGGTGGTGGTGTATTTTGCTCAATTTGATATTATTGTAAAATTGGTCTATACAGTTTTGAAGAACATTAATTGCATGTAATCTTTTATATGAGAAGCATTTTATTATGTATCATAGTTCCGAAGATTTTTCCCTCAAACCTAATATGCCAAATTACCCTTCGGCGTGCATTTTGTCCCTTAAAAGTGAAATCGGACACAGATAAAAAAATACATATTGCATTATTTTGCCCGTTCTACCCACCAGTCAAGTTTCATCAATATCGTTTATTGATACTTAGGAATGTACCCTTGTTAGACATGCTAGTGACAAACAGATCCCAATTTTTCTACTCCGTTGGCTTAGAGCGGGGAATCAGTGATCGTAAGGTCATTACAGCATGACTGAATACGGCTGTAAACAGGAATACAAGAGCAACAAGAGGCAGATTTCAGTTACCTGACGGGCCAACACAAAAATTTCATCTCCAGCACTGTCAGTGTTAAGCATCAACGGATGAAGTTCAAGAGCATCGTACAGTAAACTTTAGACAGGTACGCACTAAGTAAAATTGTGACGTATGGGAAAGATCAACCGTGGTTCGACAATCGTGTTAGAAAATTGCTTCGAAAGTAAAGAGTGCTCCACTGCGAAGCGATTACGTAGCCAAAGCCTCGCAGACGTACAAAAAAGCCGAAATTAGCTTAAAGGGACCTAGGCGTGAAGCGTTCGACCAGTTCGAAATCAAAATTCTAGCTACCGACTTTACAGAAAATCGTAACAGGTTTTGGTCATGTGTTAAATCAGTAAACGGACTGAAGTCATACATCCAGACACAGAGGATAACACATAAAAGGTCGAAATACTAAAGGTCTTCTTCTAAAACAAATTCCACTGAATCGACGCACGGACGACAAAATGACGGGATATAAAGCAACTGAAGTCGCTCAGCAGAGGAAACGCCAACGGACGGGAGTCCAATTAGATCCTGTACACATGCGTAAGAACTTCTCTCTCTTCTATGAGCAGCGTGCAGTAGTCTCTAAAAGAGCAGAATGGTGCCGATGATTGAAAGGAAGTCCAGGTCATTCCCATTTTCAAGAAGAGTCGTTGAACAAACGTATAAAACTACACATCCCTATCTCAGACGACGATCTGTTGTGGAATTTTGGAACATGCTTTATGCTCGTGTATTACGACACTTCTGGATGCCGAAAATCTCCTCTGTAATGATCAACATCGGTTACGAAAATAACGATCATGTGAAACCCAGCTTGCTCTGTTGGTTAACGAGACCCTTAAAGCAGGAGATATAGACTTACAGAGAAAATGTGTGCTCCTTGACTGCCGGAAGGTGATCTTTACAGTTCCTCACTTCCGCCTAGTGAACAAAATACGAGCACAGCATGTCTTCAGATGAAAAAGTAGCTTCGGGGGCGACGCAACAAAGTATTATAGAACAATTACTTATCAGAATAGATGAAAATGATCTAGTGGGTAACGTCGGAAATTCCATGAGGCTTTTCGCGGACGGACAAAACGCTAGAAAATTGTAGCGAAATGGAGGAAGACGTGCAGAGGTTCAACGATTGGTTAAGGGAGTGGCAATTGACCCTCAACATAAATAAATGTAACATATCACGAATACATAGACGGAAAGACTCTTTACTGTATGACTACACAGTTGCAGAACAATCACTGAAAATATCACATAAGATATCTAGAAGTTTGCATACGGAGCGATCTGAAGTGGAATGACCACATAAAATTAAATGTGGGCAATGCAGATACCAGACTGAGATTCATTGCAAGAATTCGCAGGAAATGTAGTCCATCAGCAAAGTAAGTTCAATCTGGGATCCGCCCCATATAAGACTGATAGAGGAATTAGAGAAGATCCAAAGAAGGGAAGCACGTTTCTTTGCAGAGTCATTTACAAGGTGTACAACTTTGCTTCCGCCCTTTTTCTCCCAACATTTGAGGCTTTCATGAAACAAAATGGTTACACATGTATCATTTAAAGTATTTTCGATCGCTGGCCACTACTTTCTTCCATCTTTCGGGCAGTGTACGAATTCTGCGTCGAAAAAATTGTTCATCTTTTGAGTCGATCCACGAATCGACCCAATTTGTGACTTCTTCATGAGATCGGAAGTGTTGGTCAGCCACGCCATGCGCCATTGATCTAAACAGACGATGGTCAGAGGGAGCAATGTCTGGAGAATACGACGGGTGGGGTAGGACTTCCCATTTTAACGTTTCCAAATACGTTTTGACCAGTTTTGCAATTTGGGGTCGAGCGTTGTCGTGCTGCAAAATCACTTTATCGTGCATCTCGCTGTATTGCGGCCGTTTGCCTTTTAATGCTCTGCTCGAACGCAATAACTGCATTCGATAACGAGCGCTTGTGATTCTTTCACTTGTTTTTAACGCCTCATAGTACACAATGCCGAGCTGGTCCCACCAAATGCAGAGCATGATCTTGGAGCCGTGAATATTCGGTTTCGCTGTTGTCGTGGAAGCATGGCCGGGATATCCCCATGACTTTTTTCCGTTTAGGGTTATCGTAATGAACCCATTTTTTGTCTCCGGTCACAATGCGATGCAGAAATCCCTTCTCTTTTTGCCTCTGAAGCAACTGTCCACAAACACACAAACGCCGTTCAACGTTTCTTGGTTTCAGCTTACACGGGACCCAAGTTCCTTCTTTCTGAATCATGCCCATAGCCTTGAGATGTTTTTAAATGGCTTGCTGTGTCACTCCCACTAATCGTGCCAATTCTTCTTGAGTTTGACGCGAGTATTCAGTCAGCAATGTCTCCAATTCTGCATCTTCGAAAACATTCTCTGTTCCACCACTATGCCGGTCTACGACGTTAAAATCACCGTTCTTGAAGCGTTGAAACCACTCAAGACACGTTCTTTCACTAATAGCGTCCTTACCATACGTAATTGAGGGCATTCGATCAGACTCAGCCGCTGTTTTCTTCATACTGAAACAAAACAGTAACACCTCCTGCAAATGACGAGAATTAGGCTCGTAAACTGGCATTTTCAATCAAGAACAACTTTATGATGCAGACACAAATCGACTAATGTTTGAATGAGGTTATGTTGACCGAAGTCCGTGCTAACTGCCTGACGTCTGCTATCTGTTTCTTTTGACCGCTACTTACCGTTGTCGCCACCTATCGGCAAACGGCGGAAGCAGAGTTGTACAATTTGTAGTAAATGAGAACACGTCACGGAAATACTAAACCAACTTCAGTGGCAGACCCCGCCAGAGACGCGTTCTGCATCACGGTATGGTCTATTATTAAAATATCAAGGGAGTACGTCCTCAGAAGCGTCAGCCAATATATTACTTCCACCTATGTACAATGACGGGAAAAATAGCAACACGAAAATGTAATTAATGCACGGTAATGAAAATTCTCGAATACATTTGTCTAGGTAACATATTTAAGTGATTAACATTGCAATATCACAGTTTAATGTACGCAAGACAAGCCGCTACAAACGCGAACTGCTGGTGCATAAATAACCGGCGTAACGTACATAAATAACCGGCGTAACTGACAGAACTGCAAGCATGCAGACGTGCATGCGTTGTGCTGGACTGGTGTGGGATGTCAGTTTGTGGGATGGAGCTCCACGCCTGTTGCACTTGGTTGGTCAATACAATGACGGTCAATGCTTTTTGTCGATGATATCGATATGATCGAGGAGGTCAGGGCAACATGTCAAAACTCTGTGGAGCATATTGATTTATAACAGCGATGTGTGGGCGAGCGTTATCCTGTTGGAAAATACTCACTAGGACAGCAGCACTACGGGTCGAATCACAAGACTGAGTCTTCAGTCAGGGTACATCGGATCACCACTAGAGTGCTTCTGCTGTCATCCCAAATCGCAACCCAGCCAATAACTCCAGGTATAGGTCCAGCGTGTCTAGCACACAGTCAGGTTGGTTGCAGGGCCTCAGCTGGTGTCCTCCTAACCAACACACAGCCATTAGCGCCACCTATCACCGATGCAGAACCATTTTTCATCAAAAATCGTAACAGACATCCATGCTGCTCGCCAATGACCATTGTTGTCAAAAGAGACCATTTCGACACATTTAAGTGACACCAATGAAGTCTCAAATGATTTAATTCTATTACCCTTACTGTTCCTTCAAGACACTTAAATGTGCCGAAATGGTCTTCGAAATTTTTGCCCTCTCTGACGGAATTACAGTGCCATCAGCAAATACCAAAGTTTATATTTCTTTTCCCTGAACTTTAATTCTCTTTTGATATTTGGTTTCCTTCACTGCTTGCTCAATATACAAACTGAATAATATCGAGGATGGTACACAACCTTGTCTCCCTTATTTCTCAACTACTGGTTGCGTTTCATGTCCATAGACTCTTATAACTGCAGCCGATTTTCTGTGCGAGTTGTAAATAACCTTTTTCTCCCTGTATCTTATCCCTGGTACTCTCAGAATTTGAAAGAGTGTACTCGAGCCAACACTGACAATCTATAAATGTTAAAAAACACATGTTTGTCTTTCTTCAGTCATCTTCTAACTCATAGGCTGAGTGTTGCCTCACGTGGCCATAGTTGTGGTCGTGATGTACAACTACCCAGCCCAACCGTATCTGCAGGCCTCTCGCCAACTGGACACGTATGGAACGTGATGAAGCGAGAACTTACATGTTCTCCAGAACCTGTAAGAACCATTGCCGAATTGCAACGAAAGGGACAAGACGCTTGGGATAATCTATCGCAGGATGCTGTTTGACACCTTTATGATCGTCTGCCTGCGTTGTCGCCAAAGGGGGTACATTGTGTACTAACGCTACTGTTTGGTCCCCATTACTGTAAAATGGATGTTTCATCCGGTTTGTGCCATGTTACCGACATTACCGGCAACCCCTCAGACATTGAAGCATCACGAGGTTGCATATGCAAAAGGCGTTGCCTCCCCAGACTGCGTGTCATAACCATGACGACTAACGGCGGGACAAGCTTCATCAGAGGTTCTCCATGCCAAGGGCCTATTTCCTACGCCGTGACATGTGTGCGGAACTGGATCGGCACGAATTCCTCCGCGCCCCGGCTATATAGGCAAGTGCAAGCCAACACGCTGGCAGTTCGCTCCACCGAAGCTATAGGCCACTTCATGTCACCGCAGTAGAACCTACGACTTTCCAGCGATGTCTGTATCAATTCTCTTATAACACTGCCCCAAAATCTGGGAGTCTGTGCTAGAATCTTGGTTTCAACATAATTCTTGGCATTATCTAGTTCTAGACAGTGTTCAGCAATGGCTAATTTCGACACCTATCTTAATCGGATGTACCTTTGATGTTCCTTGAGCCTGGTATCCACTGTTCTTGTCGTATGGCCAATGTAAGACATGCCAAATTGACAAGGTATATTGTAAATGCCTGGTTTCCGTAAACCCAGGTCGTCTTTAACATTTCCCACCACTCTCCTGATATTGCTGGATGGACAGAAAACACACTTGATGTTGTGGTTACCGAGGGTCCTACTGATTCTGGCAGAAATAGAAACAGCATAGGGCAGATACGCCAGCTTCTTTGCTTCATCTTGCTCTGCTTCTGGAACCTGCGGTGTAGTCACTGGTTGGAGGGCCATTACAATTTGTTTGGTAGTATATCCATTTATGCAGAACACTGTTTTAAGATGCTCTATTTCGGTTAGTAGACTATCTTGGTCTGACAGAATACTTGCTCTATGAACCAATGTCTTAAGAACCCCGTTCTTCTGTGCAGATATACACTATCTGCTGGCCTGCAGATATACACTACTGGCCATTAAAATTTGCTACACCAAGAAGAAATGCAGATAATGAACGAGTATTCATTAGACAAGTATATTATACTAGAACTGACATGTGATTACATTTTCACGAAATTTGGGTGCATAGATCCTGAGAAATCAGTACCCAGAACAACCACCTCTGGCCGTAATAACGGCCTTGATACGCCTGGGCATTGAGTCAAACAGAGTTTGGATGCCGTGTACAGGTACTGCTGCCCATGCAGCTTCAACACGATACCACAGTTCATCAAGAGTAGTGACTGGCGTATTGTGACGAGCCAGTTACTCGGCCACCATTGACCAGACGTTTTCAATGGGTGAGAGATCTGGAGAATGTGCTGGCCAGGTCAGTAGTCGAACATTTTCTGTATCCAGAAAGGTCCGTACAGGACCTGCAACATGCGGTCGAGCATTATCCTGCTGAAATGTAGGGTTTAACAGCGATCGAATGAAGGGTAGAGCCACGGGTCGTAACACATCTGAAATGTAACGTCCACTGTTCAAAGTGCCGTCAATGCGAACAAGAGGTGACCGAGACGTTTAACCCGTGGCACGCCATACCGTCACGCCGGATGTTACGCCAGTATGGCGATGAAGAATACACGCTTCCAATGTGCGTTCACAGCGATGTCGCCAAACACGGATGCGACCATCGTCATGCTGTAAACAGAACCTGGATTCATCCGAAAAAATGACGTTTTGCCATTAGTGCACCCTGGTTCGTCGTTGAGTACACCATCGCAGGCGCTCCTGTCTGTGATGCAGCGTCAAGGGTAACCGCAGCCAAGGTCTCCGAGCTGATAGTCCAAGCTGCTGCAAACGTCGTCGAACTGTTGGTGCAGATTGTTGTTGTCTTGCAAACGTCCCCGTCTGTTGACTCAGGGATCGAAACGTGGCTGCACTATCCGTTACAGCCATGAGGATAAGATGCCTGTCATCTCGACTGCTAGTGATACGAGGCCGTTGGGATCCAGCACGGCGTTCCGTATTACCCTTCTGAACCCACCGATTCCATATTCTGCTAACAGTCATTGGATCTCGACCAACGCGAGCAGCAAAGTCGCGATACGATAAACTGCAATCGCGATAGGCTACAATCCGACCTTTATCAAAGTCGGAAACGTGATGGTACGCATTTCTCCTCCTTACACGAGGCATCACAACAACGTTTCACCAGGCAACGCTGGTTAACTGCTGTTTGTGTATGAGAAATCGGTTGGAAACTTTCCTCATGTCAGCACGTTGTAGGTGTCGCCACTGGCGCCAACCTTGTTTATATACTCTGAAAAGCTAATCATTTGCCTAACACAGCATCTTCTTCCTGTCGGTTAAATTTCGCGACTGTAGCACGTCATCTTCGTGGTGTAGTAATTTTAATGGCCAGTAGTGTAAATCATTGTGTGTGGGACGTGATTTGTTATTTGTTAATTTTTCTAGCAATTTTTGTCAGCCATTGGAGCAAATAAATATCTATTAATCTGAGTCTTGACTTAATTCCAAGATCCCTTATATTTTCCTACAGCTCTTCCATCATTAGGCGACCCACTAATAATAAATATAACCTGGCACACAGCTAAGTTTATTGTTTTCACTGTGACAGCGTTATTGTTGTGCACAGTGGCCAGATTTAACGACCAGTTATATTAAGGACCTTTTATCTAAAAGAACGAGCATCGCACTCGCTCGTCTTGTGTGATCAAATTTTTTTTTTCTATAACGAGTATTGCACCTAAAACAAAGGAAACCCAACTCTCTAGGTTTTGCGTTGTTTTCTTCCAAGTAACTTGAGGAAAACGCTGGGGTGGTTCCTTTGAAAAAGACACAGCCGATTTCCTCATATATCCTTTTCCTACCCGAATTTACACTTTTCCAATGATCTCGTCATCGGAATGAAATGGAACCTATGGCACTGATGGCAGCGAGTCCGCACCTGGGAAAGATCGCTCGCCGAGATGCAAGTCTTTTCAGTCGACGCCTCATTGGTCGATCTGGATGTCGATGATGACGAAATGATGATGACGACAACAACCCGGCTGGGAATGGAACTCGGGTCAGCTGCACGGCAGCCAGACGCGCTGACCACTCAGCTAAGGAGACGGACTGACCTCGTCACCGACATGATGTTAAACCCTGACCATCCTTCCTTTACCTCTGACAGCGCCATTTCTAAGATTTAACGTGTAGCTGCAACGCCCAGACTCTCAGTGGTATGTTAATTCTTTCTAGTGGTTTACACTGAATCCTAAAAGGAAAAGTGTATGTTTTCAACACCTGCTGCTGAACTTGCGAATTTTGTTCACTGTGGTCTTAGGAACATCTATGAATCTCTAGTTAACAGTACAGATGGTTTCTTAACTATCAGCCCAACGCGTTGGATTCGGAGTCTTTTGCATTACATTGGAAGTACTCACGGAACGAGTTAGAATCCTATCACCAGGCATCAGAAAAATTGATGTTCTCAATTGTTTCTTGATCAGCCGCTTAGCCTCTACGATGCCACTAAGGGCTAAATCTATAGTGTGACTTGATTGTTTTCTGCATGACACTGTGTATGCCACTCATGAAGGAAGTTCCATCATGGCTCACAGCTAGTCCCTGTCGTTCTATAGATTCAATTAACGAACGTTCGAATCCTAAGCAGACTGTTTTTCTACCTTAGTAAGGGCAGTAAATAATTCGATTATCTTTATGGCAGTGTGATTACCAAAACACTATTTTCTTATTCTTCGCGGATGGCTCACTTAGAACCACGCGTAATCAACATTTGTTGGCATTCCTTTTCGCCCAGTATTCCTCATATGCAACGAATGGGTTAGTTTTCGTTGCGCAGGCCACGTATGTCGGTTAGTTTTTCTCCCTTCTTCCTCAAAACCCCGTGTGTTTGTGATTTTTCTGATTTCATTTCTGTCATCTGGAGACCCTAATTCACTCAGGTCTTTTTCCGTCTGTTCGTACCAGTTCGGTCTCGTAGTTTTGCTCTTTAAAAATGTATGGATTTTGTGCGTTAACCTAATGCCCCATGAATTGGATTCTTCTCATGCGCATAGTGTCCTTTATTTTGGAGATATTTTTATATATTTCTGCACTGGGTTTTGGATAATGCACACCGTCTTTAGTTCTTGGTCCTAGGATTTTCCTCATTATTTTACGTTCTTTCACTACTAATTCCCCTTTTAGTGTTCTGTGTTCAAAATTTACTGTCTCAGATGCTTAGAGAGCTTCGGGCTTAATTACTGTTGTGTCGTGTCGCATTTTGCAATTCCACGAGAGACTCTTTTTGTTGTAAACGTTTTTTCTTTACTGAAACGCCGTCTCCATTTTCTGGGCTCTTGATCTGACAGATTTCTTTTCATTACAATTTTCTGCAATCCATTCACCTAAATATTTAAATTCTTTTGCTCGAGAGATGTAGTTATTACCAATTTTGAGATCAGAAGTTGCATCTTTGATGTCAGTCATAAATTTTGTTTTTTCAAATGAAATTTCTAATCCTATTTTTTCTGCCTGTTCTTGTAATAATTCTAGCTGTTTCTGTGCATTGGTAATGTCTTGGGCGATCAGTGCCATGTCGTCAGCAAATGCTAAAGAGGCTAATTCTATGCCCTTACGTTAGTTTAACGTAAGTTGTTTTCCACTTTTCCTTCCCATTTTAATTTTTCCTTATTTTTTCCCTATTTTTTTTCTTTCCAGGACACCGTATGGACAATACCCCGGTCGTCTCGACATAGTTGCGCCCTTGCCATTATCGTTGTATAGTTTATTTAATTGTATGGCGGTTATTTTCCGCTTATCCTCTGAAGTAAACGGCGAACATATCGCGACGTGACGCAGTTGTCAACAATACAGGCGTCTCAGCAGCTCCCCACGCCGTTACTTAGTAACAGTTCGAGACGAGGCGACTGGAGAGCAACATGGGTATGTTTGTGTGTGTGCCTGTGTGTGAGTACTTTTATGGATTAGAGGCGTTCAAAGACGAGGTTATCACCGAAGAATGAATATGTCCGCCTATAGTTAGCAAAATCTTAAGAAACCTGTGAAATGCAGTAAGAACATGAGACAGCGATAGCAGTCAGAAGGTAAGTCATCAGCAAACATTTTTAGTTCCATAAATACCTCACACCCAAAACACAGATGTCAAATCGTTTGCACCTTTCTGCGGACACATAACAAAATTCTCCCAACCATTTATATGTTCTGAATATGGAGATCTTCGACACTGCAGTTATATTCAGGATAATCTGATTTTGGGAACCAGTCATCTAGACTGTTTCTCAAGGATTCTCTGCGGCTGTTTGTGTTGGAGAAGCGTGAATTTCATAGATCTTGTAATTACAAGAAAAATAAGTACTACAAATTATACCTTACCCTACATTTTATGTGCCAAGTGATATCTGTAGTCTCTCGTATGAAACTGTTCGGCAAGTTGAGTGTGTCGGCATTGTGTCTTGAAATACACTTTTCAATGGACATTTTGTAAGAAATAATACATATTTATAAGAACTTTGAATATTAAGTTGTGTTTTAGTCATTAAAGTAATTTGTCTTTTAAATTATAGGTGTCTTGTAAACGGAATAAAATGAAAAGTGGAATGTTTTCGCTTACCAATAAATAAGGAGAGACCGCTTTTGTCTTTGTATCTGTGCAGTTCGTATCCTCAATGCCAGTACATTGCTATCATATTTTCTTGCTTTCTCGCCTCCCAAATACTGAAATGGTAGAGCTGCTGGAGTTCGAGCTGCTAACATGTTGATTCTTCTCGCTGCCAGCTTTGGTGATAAAATGATTCTGTGCGCAATAGGCCTAACACCACCACCGTCATTGTTTAACGATGCGTTTCATTTCGGTGATGAGTAATTTGTGGCAATATTATTTGTACATGGCTTCTTACACCATTGTGTGACCTGGCGTATAAAGTATTAATCGTTCACTGTAAGATTCAGAGCAGTGGCTGACAGGAGTAGTTATTTCGATAGAAATGAAAGGATTGTATGTATTCGGACTGATATTCAGCTGTTTTCGATCGCCATCAGCCTTTGATTTCAATGCTGAGTGCAAAAAGTATCATCAGTGAACATATCAAAGGATTAACACTATTTAAACTTCAATTACATATAACATTTTTGTGAACATTATCTCCACGTATTACATCTACTGTTGTTTACGAATACTTAGATTCATCGAACACAGCGTGCCGGCCACGGTGGCCGAGCGGTTCTAGGTGCTTCAGCAAGCGTTAGATGGCCACCCTATGGCTCAAGTCGAGGAATCTGCAGCCCACACGCTTGCAGTCCGGAACCGCGCTGCTGCTACGGTCGCAGGTTCGAATCCTGCCTCGGGCATGGATGTGTGTGATGTCCTTAGGTTGGTTAGGTTTAAGTAGTTCTAAGTTCTAGGGGACTGATGACCTCAGCTGTTGAGTCCCATAGTGCTCAGAGCCATTTGAACCACTGTGAACACAGCGTGGACTACATGATTTGCATCTGTTTACGCCAGAATTATTTCCAAAACCAGCTGTGATTATTTTAATATAGTTTAAGATCTACTTCTACATTTTACTCCGCAAGCCACCCAAAGGTGTGTGGCGGAGGGCACTTTACATGCCACTGTCATTACCTCCCTTTCCTGTTCCAGTCGCGTATGGTTCGCGGGAAGAACGACTGCCAGAAAGCCTCCGTGCGCGCTCGAATCTCCCTAATTTTACATTCGTGATCTCCTCTGGAGGTATAAGTAGGGGGAAGCAATATATTCGATACCTCATCCAGAAATGCACACTCTCGAAACCTGGACAGCAAGCTACACCGCGATGCAGAGCGCCTCTCTTGCAGAGTCTGCTACTTGAGTTTGCTGAACATCTCCGTAACGCTATCACGCTTACCGAATAACCCTGTGACGAAACCCGCCGCTCTTCTTTGGATCTTCTCTATCTCCTCTGTCAACCCGACCTGGTACGGATCCCACACTGATGACCAATACTCAAGTATAGGTCGAACAAGTGTTTTGTAAGCCACCTCCTTTGTTGATGGACTACATTTTCTAAGGACTCTCCCAATGAATCTCAACCTGGCACCCGCCTTACCAACAATTAATTTTATATGATCATTTCACTTCAAATCGTTCCGTACGCATACTCCCAGATATTTTATAAAAGTAACTGCTACCAGTGTTTGTTCCGCTATCATATAATCATACAATAAAGGATCCTTCTTTCTACGTAGTCGCAATACATTACATTTGTCTACGTTAAGGGTCAGTTGTCACTCCCTGCACCAAGCGCCTATCCGCTGCAGATGTTCCTGCATTTCACTGCAATTTTCTAATGCTGCAACTTCTCTGTATACTACAGCAGCATCCACGAAAAGCCGCATGGAACTTCCGACACTATCTACTAGGTCATTTATATATATTGTGAAAAGCAATGGTCCCATAACACTCCCCTGTGGCACGCCAGAGGTTACTTTAACGTCTGTAGACGTCTCTCCATTGAGAACAACATGCCGTGTTCTGTTTGCTAAAATCTCTTCAATCCAGCCACACATCTGGTCTGATATTCCGTAGTCTCTTACTTTGTTTACCAGGCGACAGTGCGGATCTGTATCGAAAGCCTTCCGGAAGTCAAGGAAAATGGCATCTACCTGGGAGCCTGTATCTAATATTTTCTGGATCTCATGAACAAATAAAGCGAGTTGGGTCTCACACGATCGCTGTTTCCGGAATCCATGTTGATTCCTACAGAGTAGATTCTGGGTTTCCAGAAATGACATGATACACGAGCAAAAAACATGTTCTAAAACTCTACAACAGATCGATGTCAGAGATATAGGTCTATAGTTTTGCGCATCTGCTCGACAACCCTTCTTGAAAACTGGAGCTACCTGTGTTCTTTTCCAATTATTTGGAACCTTCCGTTCCTCTAGAGACTTACGGTACACGGCTGTTAGAAGGGGGGCAAGTTCTTTCGCGTACTCTGTGTAGAATCGAATTGGTATCCCGTTAGGTCCAGTGGAATTTCCTCTGTTGAGTGATTTCAGTTGCTTTTCTATTCCTTGGATACTTATTTAGATGTCAGCCATTTTTTCGTTCGTACGAGGATTTGGAGAAGGAACTGCAGTGGGGCCTTCCTCTGTGAAACTGCTTTGGAAAAAGGTGGTTAGGATTTCAGCTTTACGCGTGTCATCCTCTGTTTCAATGCCATTATCATCCCAGAGTGTCTGGATATGCTGTTTCGATCCACTTACTGATTTAACGTAAGACCAGAACTTCCTAGGATTTTCTATCAAGTCGGTGCATAGGATTTTACTTTCGAATTTACTGAACGCTTCACGCATAGCCCTCCTTACGCTAACTTTGACGTCGTTTAGCTTCTGTTTGTCTGATAGGTTTTGGCTGCGTTTAAATTTGCAGTAAAGCTCTCTTTGCTTTCGCAGTAGTTTCCTAACTTTGTTGTTGAACCACGGCGGGTTTTTCCCGTCTCTCACAATTTTACTCGGCACGTACCTGTCTAAAACGCATTTTACGATTGCCTTGAACTTTTTCTATAAACACTCAGCATTGTCAGTGTCGGAACAGAAATTTTCGTTTTGAGCTGTTAGGTAGTCTTTCATCTGCCTCCTATTACTCTTGCTAAACAGATAAACCTTTCTCCCTTTTTTTATATTCCTATTTACTTCCATATTCAGGGATGCTGCAACGGCTTTATGATCACTGATTCCCTGTTCTGTGCTTACAGAGTCGAAAACTTAGGGTCTGTTTGTTATCAGTAGGTCCAAGATGTTATCTTCAGGAGTCGGTACTCTGTTTAATTGCTCGAGGTAATTTTCGGATAGTGCACTCAGTACAATGTCACTCGATGCTGTGTCCCTACCACTCGTCCTAAACATCTGAGTGTCCTAGTCTATATCTGGTAAATTGAAATCTCCACCGAAGACTATAACATGCTGAGGAAATTTATATGAAATGTATTCCATATTTTCTCTCAGTTGTTCTGCCACTAATGCTGCTGAGTCGGGAGGTCGGTAAAAGGAGCCAATTATTTACCTAGCTCGGTTGTTGAGTATAACCTCCACCCATAATAATTCACAGCAACTATCCACTTCTATTTCAATACAGGATAAACTACTACTAACAGCGACAAACACGCCACCACCGGTTGCATGCAATCTATCCTGTCTAAACACCGTCTGTGCCTTTGTAAAAATTTCGGCAGAATTTATCTCTGGCTTCAGCCAGCTTTCCGTACCTATAACGATTTCAGCTTCGGTGCTTTCTATCAGCGCTTGAAGTTCCGGTATTTTACCAACGCACCTTCAACAGTTTATAATTACAATACCGATTGCTGCTTGGTCCCCGCATGTCCTGACTTTGCCCCACACCCTTTGAGGCTGTTGTCCTTTCTGTACTTGCCCGAGGCCATCTAAAAAGACTGCCCAGTCCACGCCACACAACCCCTGCTACCCGTGTGGCCGCCTGCTGTGTGTAGTGGACTCCTGACCTATCCAGCGGAACCCGAAACCCCACCACCCTATGGCGCAAGTCGAGGAATCTGCAGCCCACACGCTTGCAGAACCGTCTCAGCTCTCGTTCAGAGGCTAAGATATCCCTTGACTGACTGATTTTACAATTTTTTCGTTGTAATTTTTTCTTTTTTATCGTTTCTTTCTTTCGGATGCCAGCCCCCCTCAAGTTCGGGGTCCCGGCAACGACCAACTTGTTCCAGCCAAGTTACTCCCCTGTCTGAATCCATAACAAAGTAGAATATTTTCGGAACTCACCACAAACACTGTAATCTTCCTCAAACTTAAGAAAAACAATGAACACATCTGGGGATATCTCCTCCTTTCCAATAGATACTCCGAGTCTCAACAGTCGCCGTTGATCGGCAGCACTTTCCTTAGCACTTTGTTCATGGCGATCAGGAAGAAATTTATATGTCTGATCCGGTTCACCTCTAGACCCGATTCGGCCTAATTTACCCTACTTTCTCTTTTCTTTCTGTAATATAATCTTAAAAATCTTTTTCGTTGTATAGACCTCCTTACACTCATTGCACTTTTTAGCCTACTCTCCTTTGAAATTTCCTGGTAGATTGGAACTGTGTGCAGGGCGGAAACTCGAACTCGGGACCTGTGCCGTCCTACCTACTGATCTTTCCAAGTACGACTCACGACCCGCCCTCACAGCTTTACTCTGCCATGAAAGTGAATCTGTGAAGGCGGACTCTTAGTTGCGCTTAGATAGCTCAGTCGAAAAGGAAAGTTCCCAGTTTCAAATACCGGTCAGGCAAACAGTTTCGTTCTGCTAGGAAGTTACGCAGGCTAAGGAGTCACCCAGGAAATCTCCACTTTTTTGCTTAGATCTGGATTTTACAGCACTGTATGTATTTTTCAGCTATCCCCGTTTCTCTATTTTGCTACTTTTTATCCGAAGCGATAATGTACACATTTATGTTAAAGGATTAAGATAAATCTACACTCATGCTCATAAATTAAGGATAATTGCAGAATGTGGCGCCACACAACGTGGCACTACACAAAACTGGCGCTAAAAGCATAGGTACATAGGGAACACACACAACACAGATCTGTAAGTACACGGTATTGGTGATAAGTTGAGAAAACCGTCCCGAAACACATGTGCTACAAAACGCCACTGTTGCCTGCGCATGTGCCCCGACATGGGTGCCCGCATCTCGTGGTCGTGCGGTAGCGTTCTCGCTTCCCACGCCCGGGTTCCCGGGTTCGATTCCCGGCGGGGTCAGGGATTTCTCTGTCTCGTGATGGCTGGGTGTTGTGTGCTGTCCTTAGGTTAGTTAGGTTTAAGTAGTTCTAAGTTCTAGGGGACTGATGACCATAGCTGTTAAGTCCCATAGTGCTCAGAGCCATTTGAACCATTTGAACCGACATGGGTATGGGATATGATCACCATGCACACGTACACAGGCCGCACAGCGAGTTGGGATACTCTGGATCAGGTGGTCGAGCAGCTGCTGGGGTATAGCCTCCCATTCTTGCAACAGTCGGAGTTCCTGAAGTGTCGTAGGGGTTTGAAGACGTGAAGCGATACGTCGACCGAGAGCATCGCAGACGTGCTCGATAGGGTTTAGGTCTGAAGAACAGGCAGGCCACTCCATTCTCCTGATATCTTCTGTTTCAAGGTACTCCTCCACGATGGCAGCTCGGTGGGGCTGTGCGTTATCATCCATCAGGAGGAAGCTGGGACCCACTGCACCCTGAAAAGGCGGAAATACTGGTGCGAATTAAAGTCCCGATACTCCTGACCTGTTACAGTTCCTCTGCCAAAGACACGCAGGGGTGTACGTGCACCAATCATAATCCCACCCCACACCATCAAACCACGACTTCCATACAGGTCCCTTTCAAGGACATTAAGGGGTTGGTATCTTGTTGCTGGTTCACGCCAGATGAAAACCCGTCGAGAATCACTGTTCAGACTATACCTGCACTCGCCTGTGAACATAACCTTGGACCACTGTTGCAATGACCATGTACTGTGTTTTTGACACCAGGCTTTACGGGCTCTCTTGTGACCAGCGGTCAGTGGAATGCACCTTGCAGGTCTCCGGGCGAATGAACCATGTCTGTTCAGTCGTCTATAGACTGTGTGTCTGGAGACAACAGTTCCAGTGGCTGCGGTAAGGTCCCGAGCAAGGCTACCGACAGTACTCCGTGGCCGTCTGCGGGCACTGATGGTGAGGTATCCGTCTTCTTGTGGTGTTGTACACTGTGGACGTCCCGTACTGTAGCGTCTGGACACGTTTTGTGTCTGCTGGAATCGTTGCCATAACCTTGAGATCACACTTTGTGGTTACCGCAGCCACTGGAACTGTTGTCTCCAGACACACAGTCTATAGACGACTGAACAGGCATGGTTCATTCGCCCGGAGACCTGCCCGTGCTACGATCTGCTGTGTTTGACCAGCCTCCAGTCACACTAGTGCTCTACCCCTCATAATGTCATCAATGTGTGTTCTTTGAGCCATTTTCAACACACAGTCACCATTAGCACGTCTGAAAACGTCTGCACAGTTACTCGGTGCACTGTACTCTGACATGCACCAACACACCTCTGCGTATGTGGACTGCTGCCAGCGCCACCGTGAGACGACCGCAGGTCAAATGCACCGCATGGTCATACCCCGAGGTAATTTAAACCCGCAAACCGCCCACCAGAGCTTTGTTTCACCACGTATCAGCATTATCCTTAATTTATGAGCATGAGTGTATATCTGGATGGCTGGAGATAGATCCGTTCTTTCGACTCCCGAGTACGAAAAGGAAGAACAGGGATGAGGCTTTGACGCCCCATACACAACGAGGCGATCTGTGATTGGGAAGGTATAAGGCAGGAAAACATCCTCTTAACCCATTTGGTCAAATTGTGGGAAATCTAAATCTGGATGACCGGACAGGAATTTGACTAGCGGCCGTCCAGTGCTTCACCACAAAACCATTTCTCTCGACCCCACAAACAACTCCACTGTCTTGGTTAGCGCAGATTACGACAAAGGTGAACATAACGACACATGGTGCTGTTAGTTTTGATAATCAAGGTTCGGAATTGGGAAATATAAAAAATATTTCATTTAATGGTTGCGGTATTTTCGTCATTCAAAGTATGTTTGCAATAAAGAATAGCAACTTCTATGGAGTCTTCGCTAAACAGGATAAAACATCGAGTGCAAGGGAAACAATCGATCCAGAACTCATTCTACTCCAAGTTGTTGCCAAGAACGCAGCTTTATATTGGACTGCGGCCAGTTTCAAGCCGTCAAGCTGATTGTCGGTCGTTCTGTCGGAACAGGCATTCGCACTCTTCCTCTGTTTGTTGTCCGCGCACAGGTGGCCAGCACTTTAAACAGTGCTGAGCCTTGTTCACGGACTTTTCCTGATACTTAGATAGAACGTACGACGTTTTCCTTCCAGTTCAGATTACAGCCACCATTCGCTGTAAACATAGAAGAAATCAGTTACGCATTGACGTAGGGAAAAAGCCATCTTTATGACAAAACAGTTATATTGTTGCAACAAAAAATGCCCATTATATCCACTTCTACATCTGCGTCCATACTGAGCAAACAACTGTGAAGTGCATGGTACAGAGTACTTCCCATCGTGCCAGTTATTAGGGCTTCTTCCCGTTCCTTTTAGGTATGGAGAATTGCTGCTTTATAGCTTCCATGCGTTATGTAAGTAATCCAACATTATCCTCACAATCCCTATGGTAGTGATACGTAGGGACCTGTAGTGCACTAGTGGCCATTAAAATTGCTGCACAACGAAGATGACGTGCTACAGACGCGAAATTTAACCGACAGGAAGAAAATGCTGTGATATGCAAATGATTAACTTTTCAGAGTATTCACACAAGGTTGGCGCCGGTGGCGACATCTACAACGTGCTGACATCAGGAAAGTTTCCAACTGATTTCTCATACACAAACAGCAGTTGACCGGCGTTGCCTGGTGAAACGTTGTGCCGGCCGCAGTGGCCGTGCGGTTCTGGCGCTGCAGTCCGAAACCGCGGGACTGCTAGGGTCGCAGGTTCGAATCCTGCCTCGGGCATGGGTGTGTGTGATGTCCTTAGGTTAGTTAGGTTTAAGTAGTTCTAAGTTCTAGGGGACTTATGACCTAAGATGTTGAGTCCCATAGTGCTCAGAGCCATTTGAACCATTTTTGAAACGTTGTTGTGATGCCTCGTGCAAGGAGGAGAAATGCGTACCATCACGTTTCCGACTTTGATAAAGGTCGGATAGTAGCCTAACGCGATTGCGGTTTATCGTATCGAGACATTGCTGCTGGCGTTGGTCGAGAT
The DNA here is from genome assembly GCF_023864275.1 of Schistocerca cancellata. NCBI lineage: Eukaryota > Metazoa > Arthropoda > Insecta > Orthoptera > Acrididae > Schistocerca > Schistocerca cancellata. Next base: position 355,914,075 of record NC_064634.1, on the reverse strand, counting down.
CCAGTGACTGTTAGCAGAAGATGGAATCGGTGGTTCAGAAGGGTAATACGGAACGCCGTGCTAGATCCCAACGGCCTCGTATCACTAGCAGTCGAGATGACAGGCATCTTATCCGCATGGCTGTAACGGATCGTGTAGCCACGTCTCGATCCCTGAGTCAACAGATGGGGACGTTTGCAAGACAACAACCATCTGCACGAACAGTTCGACGACGTTTGCAGCAGCTCGGAGACCATGGCTGCGGTTACCCTTGACGCTGCATCACAGACAGGAGCGCCTGCAATGGTGTACTCAACGACGAACCTGGGTGCACGAATGGCAAAACGTCATTTTTTCGGATGAATCCGGGTTCTGTTTACAGCGTCATGATGGTCGCATCCGTGTTTGGCGACATCGCGGTGAACGCACATTGGAAGCATGTATTCGTCATCGCCATACTGGCGTAATATCCGGCGTGATGGTATGGGGTGCCATTGGTTACACGTCTCGGTCACCTCTTGTTCGCATTGACGGCACTTTGAACAGTGGACGTTACATTTCAGATATGTTACGACCCGTGGCTCTACCCTTTATTCTACATTTCAGCAGGTTAATGCACGACTGCATGTTGCAGGTCCTGTACGGGCCTTTCTGGCTACAGAAAATGTTCGACTGATGCCCTGGCCAGCGCATTCTCCAGATCTCTCACCAATTGAAAACGTCTGGTCAATGGTGGCCGAGCAACTGGTTCGTCACAATGCGCCAGTCACTACTCTTGATGAACTATGGTATCGTGTTGAAGCTGCATGGGCAGCTGTACATGTACACGCCATTCAAGCTGCATGAGCAGTTGTACCTGTACACGCCATCTATTCTCTGTTTGACTCAATGCCCAGGCGTATCAAGGCCGTTATTACGGCCAGAGGTGGTTGTTATGGGTGCTGATTTCTCAGGATCTATGCACCCAAATTGCGTGAAAATATAATCACATGTCAGTTCTAGTATAATATATTTGTCCAATGAATACCCGTTTATTACCTGCATTTCTTCTTGGTGTAGCAATTTTAATGGCCAGTAGTGTATATTCTCAGAGTCATCATTTAAAGCCGGTTCTCTAAACATTATGAGCAGATTTTTTTTTGGAATGGTGTGCGTCTGTTTCTAAATGTTTGCCAGTTCAGTCTCTTCAGTATCTATGTGACACTCTCCCAAGGGTCAAACACACTTGTGATCATTTGTGCTGCCATTCTATGTATAAGTTCGACGTCTCCTGTTAGTCTTCTTTGGTACGGATCCCACGCACATGCCCAGTGTTATTGGATGGGTCGCAGGAATGGTTTGTAAGCAATCTCCTTTGTAGACTGTACCGATAAACCGAAGATTGCACCTGCTTTATCTTCGACTGAGCCTATGAGGTCGTTCCGTTTCATATTCCTACAAAGTTTTCCAACCAGCTATTTGCACGTATGATTTGACCGATTACAGCTTTGACTCGTTGATGGTGTAGTTATAAGATATATTTAAAGCAAGTTCCCAATCTCTGCACTACAGTTAAATATTATTATGGTCAAACTAAATATTTGTGCAGCACTTTTCAGACAGTACTTCTTAGAGTGTATTTACATAGCCGTTTAAATCCCACGCATAATAAAGCCATCATAAATGTTCTTCTTAGACTGTTGTGTCTGTATAGATTTTTAAGATACATCCCATATATATTCGGAGCATAAAGAAGCACATACCAAAAGTCATTGGTAAAAGATCATTATTTGCCAGAATTCGGAAGATTATAACATTCTATAGGATCGACTGTCGATAAGCTTCGAGATGAATCCGGATTTATAAAATGTTACCGACATAGTCGTTTCACTAGGTATATGTCAGAGGGCGTAATATGTTGTATCATTCTTCTTGGAACGTACGTTCTTGGAATTTCAACAGCGAATTTCTCCATTACGAAAAATGCCTCTCTTGTAGCGTCTGTTGCTGGAACTGTATGTGCTTATACGCGACGCTCTCGCACCTGCTAAGCGAATCCGTGAAGAAACGCGCCCCTCTTCTTTCATTCTCTTCTTCTCTCCCTCTTTCCAAACATTTATCCCAACTTGCAGGAGCTGCTGTTATGGTTACCCGGATTTGGCGTGTTAATTTTAATGGGTGGCCACATGCCCTTTCTGTCGCCACCCCGTACCTCTGTCAGTCAACAGACGAGGTCGACCTGTACGCTTTTGTGCTGCACGAGTCCTTACACGTTTCCACTTCACTATCACATCGGAAACAGTGAACCCGGCGATGCTTAGGAGTGTGAAAAGCTCGCGTAGAAACGTATGACATAAGTGACACCCAATCACCTGACCACGTTCGAAGTCCGTGAGTTCCGCGGAGCGCCCCATTCTGCTCCCTCACGATGTCTAATGACTACTGAGGTCGCTGATATGGAGTACCTGGCAGTAGGTGGCAGCACAATGAACCTAATATGAAAAACGTATGTTTTTGGGGGTGTTCGGATACTTTTGATCACATAGTGTATTTCTAACTATTTTCAACAGTTAAAGATATATTTTACTCTGCTTATGTATCACTTTCAAGTTATTGTCTAGTAGTGTAGAGCACAAGTTTCTGATTGCAGCTTAAGTTGTACTGTTATATATTCTGTTTTACCACGCGTTTGGTGTAATCTTTATACTTACATGTATAAGCCTACCTTTTTATACTACTTATAACAATTACAAATGCCAGTGTAGGACGATCTCTGTTTGCTCACATTACCCTTCTCCCCATGCGTCTTATTCTGAGACTCAATGTTTGATCTTAAAGTGTCGTACTATGTTTCCTTCTCATTTGTCCACTCAGCAGCTCAAATACACTCCTGGAATTTGAAATAAGAACACCGTGAATTCTTTGTCCCAGGAAGGGGAAACTTTATTAACACATTCCTGGGGTCAGATACATCACATGATCACACTGACAGAACCACAGGCACATAGACACAGGCTACAGAGCATGCACAATGTCGGCACTAGTACAGTGTATATCCACCTTTCGCAGCAATGCAGACTGCTATTCTCCCATGGAGACGATCGTAGAGATGCTGGATGTAGTCCTGTGGAACGGCTTGCCATGCCATTTCCACCTGGCGCCTCAGTTGGACCAGCGTTCGTGCTGGACGTGCAGACCGCGTGAGACGACGCTTCATCCAGTCCCAAACATGCTCAATGGGGGACAGATCCGGAGATCTTGCTGGCCAGGGTAGTTGACTTACACCTTCTAGAGCACGTTGGGTGGCACGGGATACATGCGGACGTGCATTGTCTTGTTGGAACAGCAAGTTCCCTTGCCGGTCTAGGAATGGTAGAACGATGGGTTCGATGACGGTTTGGATGTACCGTGCACTATTCAGTGTCCCCTCGACGATCACCAGTGGTGTACGGCCAGTGTAGGAGATCGCTCCCCACACCATGATGCCGGGTGTTGGCCCTGTGTGCCTCGGTCGTATGCAGTCCTGATTGTGGCGCTCACCTGCACGGCGCCAAACACGCATACGACCATCACTGGCACCAAGGCAGAAGCGACTCTCATCGCTGAAGACGACAGGTCTCCATTCGTCCCTCCATTCAAGCCTGTCGCGACACCACTGCAGGCAGGCTGCACGATGTTGGGGCGTGAGCGGAAGACGGCCTAACGGTGTGCGGGACCGTAGCCCAGCTTCATGGAGACGGTTGCGAATGGTCCTCGCCGATACCCCAGGAGCAACAGTGTCCCTAATTTGTTGGGAAGTGGCGGTGCGGTCCCCTACGGCACTGCGTAGGATCCTACGGTCTTGGCGTGCATCCGTGCGTCGCTGCGGTCCGGTCCCAGGTCGACGGGCACGTGCACCTTCCGCCGACCACTGGCGACAACATCGATGTACTGTGGAGACCTCACGCCCCACGTGTTGAGCAATTCGGCGGTACGTCCACCCGGCCTCCCGCATGCCCACTATACGCCCTCGCTCAAAGTCCGTCAACTGCACATACGGTTCACGTCCACGCTGTCGCGGCATGCTACCAGTGTTAAAGACTGCGATGGAGCTCCGTATGCCACGGCAAACTGGCTGACACTGACGGCGGCGGTGCACAAATGCTGCGCAGCTAGTGCCATTCGACGGCCAACACCGCGGTTCCTGGTGTGTCCGCTGTGCCGTGCATGTGATCATTGCTTGTACAGCCCTCTCGCAGTGTCCGGAGCAAGTATGGTGGGTCTGACACACCGGTGTCAATGTGTTCTTTTTTCCATTTCCAGGAGTGTATTTTCACTTAATTTGCAGTTGCACTGTAAAAGATTTTCTCCGCCTTTGCATCTCACGCTCCTTTTATAATTTTTTTTTCAACGTTGTTCACCGAAAGTGTGTGATGACGTTAGTAATTGACTGATGATCATCTTGTAAGCCGAAAAGCGGTCAGCTACATACTTAATACTGCAGGACATCTACATTTTGTGCTTCCCACTTAAACAGCGAAGCGCTCTATCCGATCAACCTGAGGAAGGAACTGTCTCAATTGGTGGGAAGAATGACATGTAATACATCGACTGGTGATTTTTTAGTTTCGAAATGTCGTAAAGGACGAAACTGTCCCTAGCGCTAAGGTGACTACGATATCTTTTACTAAATTTTATATGATTGTGGACCCCACCTACGAAAAGGTAATCAGATAGAGACTAGAGCTATTTCTCTTTCTTCCACGTGTTAGTTAATAGAAGAATGCACAGAATTTGTGAAAAACTCACGGTCACTGATCTCTGTCTTCACGCTTCGAGGCTTCACAATTCGCTAGAAAAAAATTCAGTGCTATAATCTCCGCTACGTAGTTCTCGGACCCTGTAAGACATGGAGAGCTTCGCGGAACATTCACAACAACTACGAATAGTGTTCAGAAGGAATGGGTTCTCCGATCGACATATGAAGTGGTCGTTGCAGTCAAAATTGACAAAGCCCAAGTTTGAGACTGAGAAAGAAAAAGGTAAACCAGGAATAGATTATCAACGTCATGCAGCTCCAATCTCCACAAGCATCGATAAATTTCTGCCGGCCGCGGTGGTCTAGCGCCGGCACGGTAGCTCAGCGTGTTCGGTCAGAGGGTTTAGCTATCCTCTGTAATAAAAAAACTGAGTGAACAGATCAACGAACAACCAGACCAAGTGTCATAGGACGTCCGCCACGAACAAAGTCAACGAACAATATAGAACAAAAAAAAGTATCGCCGGCACGGTAGCTCAGCGTGTTCGGTCAGAGGGTTAGCTGCCCTCTGTAATAAAAAAACTGAGTTCACCGATCAACAACGAACCAAAAACGGGTGTCTTAAGACGTCCGCCCCGAGCAGATACAACGAACGAAAGAGAACAAAATGAGGTTAAAAAAAAAAGCGGTTCTGGAGCTGCAGTCCGGAACCGCGGGACTGCTACGGTCGCAGGTTCGAATCCTGCCTCGGGCATGGGTGTGTGTGATGTCCTTAGGTTAGTTAGGTTTAAGTAGTTCTAAGTTCTAGGGGACTTATGACCTAAGATGTTGAGTCCCATAGTGCTCAGAGCCATTTGAACCATTTTTTTTGATAAATTTCTACATAGCACCCATCTGTATTTCACTCACGCCAGCAAACTCGTTTTATAAAACGTCATTTTCTTGCCACAGTATATATTTATTTGTATTACAGAGGCATTTTACATTAAGGCATCTTCGGTGGATTTAACGTGCAGTAATACATTTTTGTTTTTATATGCGATCCGCGTCATAATTATTACACTAATAAATAAACACTTACAGTTATTCGTTTTTCGTGACGAAATCTGTAAAGGATACCTCGTAAAGAACAATATTACGATCCATTCGTGAGTACTACTCGAATATGTGCGATCCCCACCAGGTCGGTTTAAACGAAGACATTGAAGCAATTTAGAGCCTTGCTCCTAGATTTGTTACCGGTAGGTTCGATCAAAACGTGAGTTTTGCAGAAATGCTCCTTGAACTCAAGTGGCAATCACTGGAGGAAAGACTACGTTCTCCTTGCGAAACACCATTCAGAAAATTTAGAGAACCGGCATTTGTGGCTGACTGCATACGATTCTGCTGTCAACAACGTAAATTTCAAGTAAGGACCACGAAGACAAGATACGAGAAATTAGGGTTCGTACCGAGGCATATACTGCGTCATGCATCATTAAGTGGCTTGCGGAGTTTGTGTTTAGAATCAAGTTAAGATCAGGGTTTACAGTCCCGTCTACATCAAATCATTACACACGGAGCGAAGATCGGATTGTTTCACGGATGGGAAGGAAATCGGCCCTTCCCTTTTAAAGGAATCGTCCTGGCATTCTTCTGCAGCGTTCATAGAAGCCACCGAAAGCCAAAATCTGGCTTGCAGGACGCGAGTTTGAACCGAATGCGAGTCCAGTGTGCTAACCACAATGGATGGATGCACAAAGTATTGTACAAATCGTAACGTTGACTCACTAAGGATATCTAGATAGATATAAAAGTCCTCAATGCCATTGTCTTGCCAGGTGAAATAAATATAGAAATAAAATTTAGGGAAACACACTGATGATGATGTATCGTCAACGAAACGTATTTGGGTGAAGAAAAAAAAGAAATTATGTTTTTCTCAAGGTGGAAATTTCAAAAGATGTTCAGCCAAACACGATTACCAATAATGGACTTTCCTGAAGAAAAATCATCGCAAGATGAATGGAAACGAAATGAAGATAAAGCACACTCTTACCGTCCTATCTGAAGTTGCTACAAAACTGTATCTCTGAAACGTTCCATTACTCCGTTCTCGGAGCTTTCATAGAGTACCTCCATACACGGCCGTGGCCAGAATCCAGACGCTCTTAACCATGTGTGATTAGCCAGACAAATTAGGCGACGCATTGCTGCACAGGTTTTCTCCGAACCGTTTATTAGGGGACCCAGATTGAAACTCCGCACTGCTACACTATTCTTCTCCTTCTTCTCCCTGAAACGTTTCTGCTTATGCAGTTCGTTCAGAGTCTTTTCCAGTCTTCTCTTTTCTCCCACACTTTATCGTTCAACATTTCCTCCCGTTGTAGTCTTCTTTGGTTCACGTTATCCTTCACCTGGTCTCTCCATCTTGCTCGTGGTCCTCCGATTGGACTTCTTTCAGATTCTCTCCATTCTAGTGTTCTTCTTATAAGTATTTCTTGCCCAATTATTTTAAAGTGGACAAACCATTTCGTCCTATTTCTCTCTATAGTTTCTTTTAGGGTACTGATCTGAAACCCGTTTCCCAATGTTTCACTCTTTATCTTGTCCCTTCTCATCTCACCCGGATCTCTGTAGAAAGCGTATCTTTGTCGCTTGTATTCTACTCAGATGTTTCTTTATCCCTGCACAGCATTCTGATCAATTGTTCAAAACTGATAGATGATATGACTTAAACATAAAAGATTTTTGCTTTGGCAGGTGTTTTCCAGTTCCTAATTAGGCCTGATACAAAATAACAAGATGTTGACAAATTTTCTATCCACTCCGAAATTTGAGTCTTGATGTTTTCTTTCTTGGTTCCTAGATATTTGGTAGTATCTACTTCTTTAATAATTTTTGCATTTCAACTTACGTCCTATATTTATTTCACTCTTCCTGGTGATTTTCACTACTTCTTGTTAAGCTGCTTCTTCAGTTACTCTCTGTCAGGTATCTAGCTATTCTTCCAATTTCTGCTCATTATTTTCCCAAATCATCATCCATATATGCTATCATTTTTATATCACCTGCTGTTGACCCTTGGCGAACTTTCCTTATGATATTGCCCATGACAATCTTGAGGAGCGTTTGTGAGAGCACACCTTTTATCGAACCGCTCTATCTATTCTAAACCATTCTGATTTTTTGCCATCTATTCTAACACGATTCAAGTATTTGTTATAAATGTATCTGAGTTGCATTCCTTTTGACAGTTCCAATTTATTCAGACCTGGCCATTTCTCTTCGCTTCTAACAGTGCATCTTAGAATGGAATTACGATGTGTTTCCCGGATCCAAATTTCTTTTCCATTACTTGTCCAGTCGTAAATATCGCATTTCTAGTTGATCTTCCAGATTGAAACCTTGTTTTTCTCAATGCCCTAATCTTATTCCTCCTGATTTTTTTATGTAAAATTAAAATTCTTTTCATAAATCTTCATGAAATGGCACAGTCATTCTATTCTTCTGTAGTCCTCACAAAATGCGTTATGACACTTCTCAAAACCGGGTTCGCGGGTTCAGTTCCCGGCGGGGTCAGGGATTTTCCCTGCCCCGTGATGACTGGGTGTTGTGTGATGTCCTTAGGTTAGGTAGGCTGAAGTAGTTCTAAGTTCTAGGGGACTGATGACCATAGATGTTAAGTCCCATAGTGCTCAGAGCCATTTTTGAACCTTCTCAAAAATGGGGACAATAACTGCGTTTGCCTACTGATTAGGAATCTCTCCTTGTGTCCATACTGTCCTCATTATTCCGAGCAGCTACTGTATGCCGACAGACCCTGTGTCTTTGGTTTTCCGATCTGTTGTTATCTGCTCTTGTAACTTCGTCATTTTTCGTTTCTAAGACAGCTTTCGCTACATCCAGCATCTGCAGATCTCCTCTTTCTATTTCCTGTGTAATGGTGTTTCTTTAGCCTTCCTCTACTTCATTACATGAATTCATTTATTTCATCCTGTCCTTCATATAGGTTTTGGAAGTTTTCTTTCCATACTTTCAAAACTTTTGTTTCCAGTCACACCGATTTTCCTTTTTTGTTGATTATTTTCCAATTATTTTCTCTTTTGCTTACTTCTGTTGTTTAATATGCGGTATAAAATCTTCTCGTCATCCTTCAAATTCTCTTTTGTGTCTTTTGCGAATTTTTGCTGTTGGCAATTGGGACGTACCCAGCACTTGTGATGCCAATTGAGGATTTGCCTGAGAAGTAGCGGCTTTGGTCACGAAAACTGACAACGGCGGGGAGAGCGGTGTGCTGAGTACGTGCCCCTCCATATCCGCACCCAGTGACGCAATGGTCTGAGGATGACACGACGGTCGGTCGGTACCGAAGGTACTGCTGGGTCTTCCAAGGCCAATTCTGACTGAGTAAAACGCCATACTCAAATTTCGACTCAAACAAACGGACTTTATTTACATTAGTTAAACCTTGACAAGGCCACTTCGCTCATCGAACATTGTGTCGAACTCTTCTGGGTCCGCGATTTGCTACGAGGCCTTTGCCTGCTGGGCGTGTGGACACTCGCTACACATCAACTCTCACCTAGAATATCACTCGCTTCCCGAGCACGGGGTCCCAGGTTCGATTCCCGGCGGGGTCAGGGATTTTCACCTGTCTCGAGATGACTGGGTGTTTGTGTTGTCCTCATCATTTCATCATCATCCAGGAAAGTGGCGAAATTGGACTGAGCAAAGATTGGATAATTGTACGGGCGCTGATAACCACGCAGTTGAGCGCCTCACAAACCAAACATCATCATCCATAGAATATCAGAAACGATTCAATGAAGTATCCAGCCGGTGACAAACAGGCCTTCGATTTCTTTGTGTTTAGCGTACTGGAAGAAGTGCCGTGACTGGTTGTAGAGGATCACTTCTACTGTCCTCCCCCGGTAGCTGAGTGGTCGCCGGCACGGTAGCTCAGCGTGTTCGGTCAGATGGTTAGCTGCCCTCTGTAATAAAAACCGAGTCAACGGCTCAACACTGAACTTGAACGGGTGTCATGAGACATCCGTACCGAACAAATGCAACTTACAGAATCGAGCAAAATTCCCGGCCGCAGACCAGGGTTCGAGTTACAGCCGCATCACAAATTAAACTCCTAGCACGATAGCTCAGCGTGTTCGGCCAGAGAGCTGGTTGGCCTCTGCAATAAAAAAAAAAAAAAAAAAAAAAAAAAACTGAGTGGAAGGATCAACAAACGAACTTGAACGGATGTCATGTGACGTCCGCAACGACCAAACACAAGAATCACCAATGAACAAAATTAAAAAAAAAAGTGGTCAGCACGACAGAATGTCAGTACTAAGGGTCCGGGTTCGATTCTCGGCTGGGTCGGAGATTTTCTCCGCTCAGGGACTGGGTGTTGTGTTGTAATCATCATCATTTCATCCCCGTCGACGCGCAAGTCGCCAAAGTGGCGTCAAATCGAAAGACGAGCACCCGGCAAACGGCCTACCCGACGGGAGGCCCTAATCACACGACATGTTTTTTACTTACTACTGACATGAGAAATTTTCTACTAAAATGGCACCTCGGCCCAGACGACACGCCTCTTGCCTTCCACACTGTGGGGTGTCCTTTGTTTCGAGGGATATTTATTTTTCCAAATTTTACATTTAATGAAAGTCGGCAGATAGCCGAAGTCAATACGCCTTGTTAAGCAGTGCTGCAGAATAAGTCGGCAGTGAGTAGGAATCCTGGATTGAGAGGTAGCGTCCGGACGACATGGCACGATGGTGAATCATGAGAGCAGAGAAGGGAACGTGAGCATTGAGAACGGATGTTACTCGACAGTAAAGATGTAGAGGAACCTGTTGGTTGGGTTGGGTGGCTGTGGGGGAGGAGACCAGACAGGGGGTCATTGGTCTCATCATATTAGGGAAGGACGGGGAAGGAAGTCGGCCGTGCCCTTTCAAAGGAACCATCCTGGCATCTGCCTGGAGCAATTTAGGGAAATCACGGAAAACCTAAATCAGGGTGAACGGACGCGGGAGAACCTGTGTTATTCCAAATTACGATGCAAAGTTCCTCCTGACACGCGGCGACTACGGCCGTGGTGAAATACATGAAATGTATTTGCAGTTGCGAACATGGACATACATCAGCTGCATGATGGCACGACAGCAATGAAAATTTGTGCCGGAACGGGACTCTTACTCGAATTCCCCGTTTATCGCGAGAGATCGCCTTACCATTTGGCTATCCGAGTTCGACTGTGAGACTCAAACTTCAGTGTGACGTCAACGAAGAGTGCCCTCCGGGCCGAAGTGCGACAAGCGGGAAAGCTTGGTTCGAGTCCCGGTCTGGCACAAATCTTCGCTGTTATCGTGCCATTATACAGCTGATCGTTGTGCATATTCGAACCGCAAATACATTTCATTTATTCAATGATTTATGGCTTCTTTTGACATAACTGTCCTCTGTGTCATTAGAATCACAGTTCGCCTACTTACACCTTCTCAAGAATCCATTGTCCTACAAGATCTGCGAGTTGGGACTTCATCTACGAGAGCTGCACAGAGAACAGGTAGCAGGAAATCCTACGCGACGATGCACTAAGGTAATCCAAAAAAGGGTCATTTTATGTAGCGCAAGCTCCAGTAGGAAGACTTGACGAGTATAATGTACGTCACCTACACCACTTTCTACTGAATCTCGACTGTACTGAGGAACTTGTATGGAGTTTCAAATACGAGGGGTAGTCTGCAGCATTCTATGAGAGATGCTGGTTGGGTGCTCCCCGAATTCAACGAGCTTCTGTGTATAAGAAGGGCGAAAGAACGGACCCGCAAAATTAGACACATATGCTTATCGTCGGTATGCTGCAGAATTCTTGAAAATATTCTTATTTCGAATACAATAAATATCCTTTGTACAGAAATGCTTCTGTCAACAAATCAGAACGAATTCAGAAAGCATCGCTCGCTTGAACCTCAACTTGCCCTTTTCTCGTATGGTATCCTGTGAACCATGGATGAAGTGCAACAGACGTATCCTGTATTCCTAGATTCCCAGAAAACACTTCACATGATGCCCCACTGCAGACTGTTAACGAAGGTATCGGCATATGCATTAGGTTCCCTGATATGTGAGTGGGTCGAAGCCTTCCTCTGTAACAGAACCCAGTGCATTGTTCTCGATGACGACTGTTGATCAAAGACAAGGGCATCAGCAGGAGACCCCCAGGGGAATGTGATAGGACCGCTCTTTTTCGCTATTCCTGTGTCATACGCAGCCACAGACTGTTTCTGACAACAAAAAAACGAATTTAGTAGTGAGCATATTATTTTCCTTTACTTGCTACTTTTCTTTTAGGGTAGATTACACTTTGCATTCTTGTGGGCAAACAGTACATAGTCAGAATTTTCAGATGTTGTGCTAAGTAAGCAGATTAATTACAATGAATAGTAAAGTAATCTTAATCAGTTATTTTCTTTCGAGCTGAGCAGTCTTTTTATTCTGTGGAAATTTCAAGTCAGACATTGCACTTCATGTTACATAACTTCCATAACGTACTTCAGTATTGATGTTCAGTTAAATAGTTTTCACTAAGTATACAATTAGTTTCTTTTGGGATTTAAATTAGATCCATTTTCATTATTTTATATTCAGCATTTCATAATACAGGGCTAACCAACAAACGGCATTGCTCAGCAGTTGAATACGATATCTTACGCACGCGTTACACGAGGAGAAAGTTTTTGATCTAGAATATATTGCGATCAGGCGCAGTAAATGAAGCGCGAAAATAAGACTGTCTGTGCAAAGTTTATTTTAGTTACATTAGCTTATATCTAACGGCACACAACGATCCACACACAGAAGAAGCAGCATAAGCCAAAGCATGTAATGAACGAAAGATGACACAAACCAGTGTTGCTTCTTTAAGATAACATTAACCCCCTCTTTCAGTGTAAGTTATCAGTGTCACAAAAACAAATTAAAAGCTCTAAGTAAGTCCTAACGAGGCTCTAAATTTTGAAAATCTTATTTTATCTAGTGCCTTTGTTAGAACATCAGCTTGTCGGTCATTTGTGCTAATGTGGTTTAACATAACTTTCTTAGCAAAAACTTTCTCTCCCACAAATAAAATTTTCACATCTATTTGCTTCAGTTTATGATGGAATTGTGGGATCTTGCAAAGGATTATTACTGGCATATTGTCTTCGTAATACACAACAGCTCTTTGACTGTCAGAAACAATATGATACAAATAACTGAGCCAACTGGCTTCATTGGTTGCCATGCTTAAGACTATAAATTCAGATTCTGTTGATGTCAGAGGCACTATGGATTGCTTCCTAGAAGCCCATGAAACACTATGACCAAAACTTTAAAAAGATAGCCATTTTTGAACTTTCTGTCTACTCTGTCACAAGCCCAATCAGAGTTCACAAAATCAATTATAGGGTCAGTACACTTTTCATCCCTAGCATAAAACAGACTCAGGTTTAGGGTTCCGGTAATGTAATGCAAGACACGTTTTAAAATATTTCACACATCCAGACATGCACATAATTGACATGTGCCGCTTAGACTACATATAACTACGCAAATATTTGGTCTGGAACCTAACACAGCATACATCAGTGACCCTATCAATTTTCTGCACCTTTTCTGAATGTCTTCATTTTCAGGTTTTTTCTTTTTAACATACTGTGATCGTGGGGGCTGAAAAGCAATTACATACAAACATATCAAAAACTTTCAAGACTTTTTCAAGATACGTACTTTAGCGAATAGTAATAGTACCCTCCCCTAAATTATTAACAATTTTCATTCCCAAGTAGTTTCTAATCATATCCAAATCTTTCATTTTATAGTTATCACTCAATAATAGCTGTAAATTTTCAATTTTACTCTGGGAAGTTGAAGCTATTGAAACGTCCCCTTAGAACAATTTATACAAGACTGTGCTTAACCTGACACATAATAATTTTAGCGCAACGCAATCTGACTATCAAAAATCCCTGCAAAAGAATGGCCCTGAGTAACATTAAACTATACCTTTCAGAAATCACTTACCTCACAAAAATCTTCGTTACTCGAACTACTGCAATACAGCGAGCGCCACTACTGCCAGCTAAATAAAAGATTCAAACTACTGAAGGCACTAACTACTGATAGGGATAGTTAGCAAATGAAAGATATTAATAGAGAACAAACAATGTATTTACCTTAATATTCATAATTGACATCCAGTATTACAAATTATCAAAACTCCGCCATCTCTCTCCCCACATCCACCACTGCTGGCGGCTCACCTCCAACTGTGCAACGCTACGCGCTGTTAACAGCCAACTGCCCCTCTACAATGGCAGACAACAATGCAAACTAGCCACAGACTGCACACAGCACAGCCAGTGATTTTCATACAGAGAGCGCTACGTGGCGGCAGCGTTACCAATATAAGAACCTAAACAGCCTACTTACATAAAGAAAACATAAACAGCCTACTTACATAGAACTCTGCGTACTAGGAAGAGTAAAGGTTTACACCACATTTCTCATGTAAAACCATTTACTGACAGATAATCTGCTTTTTAAGTCTTTGCAATTTTCACTTCACGCTACTTGTACAATTTGTCACACTGAGAAACTGTTAACATGCAACAATGTTTGAAGTTAAATATCCAGTCAAGAACCAAGAGAACTTATTTAAACAGAAATTACGAATGCATTGTTATTGTGAACAGGCGACACAGTGTTATTGTGTGTGTGCATTCTTGCTTGTTAGTTGCACGATTATGTAACGACTATAAGGCTCACATACTTGGAACATATACCGGCACTGCTAATGAAATTTTCATGCAACATTTTGGTTTGCTTGAGAGTGGACTCTGGATTTAAGGTACTTTCTGTGAGATACCAGATGAGACAGTGGTTAGTTTATGTGACAGCTACACGATTTTATCACGACGCTACTAATGAGTGACAATTTACAATGTTGCTTTTGCCGTGTATCTGTTTGATATCTGCACAGTTTTTCTGAATTCTTCTATAAAGTAAAACATGTTTTAGTAGTAACTTTTGTGCTATTGCTACAAGGAGACAGCCTTTTCCGTAGGACAACAATACGTTACAGCACAGTACTTTCTTCATCACGGCAATAAGCGTAATAAGTATGATATCTATACGCAAAGCATTTCACTTTGTTTATCATGAGGTCAGTACATTGACTTCTGCAGAACTTTGGAGGACAATAACTACGACACTTCCACAGAGATTATCTTACAACAAGATGCACATTTAGCGCTACAGGACACGTATTTGAGTGATTAATTTTGTACTAAAAACATTTATTTTCAAAGATATTTGAAATACATTGATACAAAGGTTTTCCATAATTCATTTCATTCCATTGCTGTAATCTGTAACACCTGAGGGTATAATTACAATAATCCTCAGGGGGGTACATGCTTACTTTGTGTATCATGTGTTTGGCAAGCACAAGGAACCCTAGCTAATATGGTATTTGCTTATACAACTTTACATATCGGTACCATATTTATCTAAAACATAAATTACACAGCTATCTGATCATTTAACTGAGAGATAAACATGTTTTTTACTACGTCAGTGACAGATGTTTACGTGATACACCGTTGGATAACTTCACATTTACGAAATTGTATTTTGTCTGTACTTTGTGAACTGTTCATATTTCTTCAGACCCATTGTGATACTATGAGAGATTTGAATGATGTATTTGGTATGAGATCATGATTTTTAAAGTACGTTTGAGGCAGATGACACTATTGAAATGAGCAGAGAATATTTTTTATGGTTTGAAATTATTGCAGAAAGCTACGACTTTTTTGAGATTTGACTGAGGTGTTATGATGTTATTTTTACGACGACGATGTGTATTATGCTGTTGAGGTACGTTTATGTCAATAAGATGATGCTACCATATATGAGGAATGTGATTACGTGTTTATATGAATATGAATAATGAATAGAAGTTAGGGACTCTTGACTTGTGAAAAAGGATGTTGGAAACCAAGAATCGTACTTTAAGAGTTATGAAATGTGTGTGTAAATGCGTGAATGTATCACAATGCCGGCGAAAATTTTTTTGGACACTGTTATATTCATAAGATTTTGTTACTACACATTTGCAACGCAAATTCTTGACCTGTGAAATATTTTTATATGAGACTGTCTCTGTAGCGGAAACATGTCGTAAATATTTCCATAAGAATGTTAAGTGACCACCTGCACGTGCGTCGTCGGCACACAGCTGTGTCAGACACCTGGAGAACAAGCCATTAGGGTGTGCCTTTCCGGAAGCACAGGCAGAAAAAAAAAGGAGGCCTAAACTTCCGCTAATGACATTCGTTTCTAGAAAGCATCGCAAAAACGACTTGGTCGAAATTAAAAACATATGATAACACTGTGGAGCTCTTAATTTATGATATTTACTGAAATGCCTAATAAAATGACAAGAAATATTTTTACATATGCATACCTGATTATGACAAGCGTCTTTCTATGAGAGTTGAGAGAATTTCTACTAACTTATGAAATGTCACATGACTACTGAATGATATTTTTATGCTTTGCTTTTCATAGTTGCTTATTTCATTTGATATCTGGTTTCCAGCTGTTTTGCAGCATTGCTTTTATAAAATGAAATGCATTTGCTAATGTGAACACTTTCTGTCAACAGATCTATTAAATAATTATTTTATGATCCACATTCTTTAAAAAAAGGAGCACTTGGAAAGGAAAGAACAATAAGAAGGAACTAGTAACAGTAACACATAATTTTCTTTTCAAGTACATGGTAATATTTCTTTTTACAATAAGTTGTTGTGGTGCACCACTTTAATTACATAGACATTAAGATGACCATTTTAATTACATAGACATTAAGATGACCACTTTAATTACATAGACTTTAAGATGTGAATATGCATTTCCCTTGTCTGCATTATTGTCTTTAGTGTAATGTTTTTTTCTGCTTGAGGTATGTCATGTTTAGATATAAGTTATTTCTGCTGCTGTTTGCCAGGCATAGTGCTACTAAATTTCACTTTGTATTACTCTGTTAAGCTAGTTTTACTATTGATTTATTTTTATTGTTGCTGCACATTGGCTCATATTAGTTGTAATTTTGCATTTTTTCTGTTAATTTAGATTTACTGCTGCTTGCTTTGCAAATTGGCATTTTTTGTCATTGCTGTTTGTGTTGATTTGTTGTATGCTGCTGCATTGCCTCGTCCCTTAGTTTAGCATCTGAGCTCAGTAGATTTAAGTTAGCTTAAGAGGGGGTAGACTACATAAGAAACTAACTATGATGAATTTATAAGAAATGCATTGAGAAGCTATCAGCAAATGGTCTGGCAAAAAAAAAAAGGATACTGTACAGTGGAGAAAAACTATTTTTGACAGAGGATGTGAACAGAATACAGAAAGCAGGCTTAGATAGGACACTGATGTATATGTTAGTTCAATTCTTTTGTAAAGCCCATATTACCACAAATGTTATCTGTATTATTATGTTTTTAATGGTGTATTTTGTATCTTTGTAATTGTATTCTTATGTTATAATATTGTAATTGACACCAGTTCATCTAATTAAGTAACTTGTATGTTACATTTCGCTGCACACATTTCTGTTGGTCATAGTATATGGACAATATGTGAGAAGTAGGGACTGTTAGTGTTTGCATGTGTGTTGATAATTCAGCAAGGGACTGGATAACAGCATTGCTCGTTCTAAAGACAATTCCAAAAACTTCGTGAGTGCACAAGTGGTGGTTATGGACTTGCTATATTATCCGCAAGACTATTCAATGGTGATTGTGCACCTGCACAGTCGCAGCAGATGGCTGCTGGCCATATCTACAAGGACTACAGTGGGTCTGCATCTCTGGTGGCCCATCAATACCGTAATCTCTACCAGGACTACAGTGGGTCTGCTCTGTGACGACCTACCTAACAATCTTCTTCAAAACGTCGAATGACTCTGCTGTGGGTTTGCTCTGTTGTGGCCCATTACCTGTCAGCATGTCAAGAGTCAGCACTGTCTTTCCGTTGGAAGGACAACACTACTTCTTCAAGACTGCATGGAAATCCACTACTTCTATGTACAATTTCTTTTACTAATCAGACTTTGAGAAACAAAACTGTAATTCCTATTATGATGAATGATCAGGACTATCTTTATGGACTGTGAGAAAATTTTAGCTTTTGACCAACATTGTATCAATAAGTGTGAGCATTTGATTTCTTTGTTATTGTAATTACGATTATGAAAATTTTTTCAAATCTGTATTGGCCACTGCCCAACAAAATTTGTAAAATTTTTTGTGGTGAGCATGGGGGCTATGTAAGTAGGCTGTTTATGTTTTCTTTATGTAAGTAGGCTGTTTAGGTTCTTATATTGGTAACGCCGCCGCCACGTAGCGCTCTCTGTATGAAAATCACTGGCTGTGCTGTGTGCAGTCTGTGGCTAGTTTGCATTGTTGTCTGCCATTGTAGAGGGGCAGTTGGCTGTTAACAGCGCGTAGCGTTGCACAGTTGGAGGTGAGCCGCCAGCAGTGGTGGATGTGGGGAGAGAGATGGCGGAGTTTTGATAATTTGTAATACTGGATGTCAATTATGAATATTAAGGTAAATACATTGTTTGTTCTCTATTAATATCTTTCATTTGCTAACTATCCCTATCAGTAGTTAGTGCCTTCAGTAGTTTGAATCTTTTATTTAGCTGGCAGTAGTGGCGCTCGCTGTATTGCAGTAGTTCGAGTAACGAAGATTTTTGTGAGGTAAGTGATTTCTGAAAGGTATACTTTAACTATCAGCAGGTCATCAATGTAATCACGTATGTATGCTTTATGGCTGTTTTCTGTCTTTATGTTCAAGCAATACTCAAAATCACTTCTTACAAATCCTAATCCAGTTACAACTGTGTGAAATTTAACATTCCAATTTTTGGGTTGGTTCTTTAAACTATACAGAGCCTTTCTAAGTTTACAAACTTTACCATTCATTTTAGTGCAACGTCCAGTAGATAATTTAACATAAAAGTCTCCAGCTGTCTCTCCTTAGAGAAACGCACTACAAACATCCAGTTGGTAGATGGGAAAGTTATTCTCATTACAAAAACCAGAAAAAGTCTCACTGAAGTTAGTTTTGCTGCTGGGCTGTATATCTTTCAGTAAGACTAGCTATGCGAGATACATTTTGCTACAAAATGAGCTTTATAAGAAATAAGAGTACCTTTTTCATCGCTTTTCCCCCTAAAAGCCCACTTTGTGTCAATAACATGTTTTGTTCCAGGGCTTGCAGCTCTCTTGCTGTGGCATCTTTCCAACTTTTAGCTTCACTACAAGACATTGCTTCAGCGTAGGTGCTGCGGTCTTCATCTCTCACTGCTGTAAACAGGCCCAACTTGTAATCCTACAAGTAATTTGGGTGTTGAATTTTCCTCCTGGGCCTAAGATTGTATGTCTTCTTGTCACCAAAAACTACATCTTCCTGTGCATCCTATAAAGAAATGTCTCTGTGTTCACTGCCTTCACTGATTTCTTGCTCTTCCCTAGGCTGCCTTTCATTTCTTCCACAACCTCACTCCCTGTTTCTTCTTACTGATCCTCTGCATCTGAAGCTTTATCTATGTTCTCTTCATCACAACAAATCGTATCTGAATTCGTCTACATGAACGTCAGTTTTCTTCTCCTTTTCAGATTCTGCTGCTTGCAAGAAAATTACATCTCGATGCATCTCAATTCCCTTTGTGGAAGTATAAATATTTTTTACCCCTTCACATCATTATCGTAACCCATAAATAAAGCTATCTTGTTTTTGGGGTCTAGTATCAGTCTCTTTTCTTTGGGTACAAGGACAGACACACGAGTTCCAAATATTTTCAAATCTGACAAGGGTAATTCTCTGCCATAAAAAGCTTCAATAGAAGTTTCACCTTCTACACAACTTGAACCAGTTCGGTGTAGTACATAAGCCACTGTGTTAACTGCTTCAGCCCAGATATGTTTGGATATTCCTGAAATCATTGAACGAACACCTTGAACCAAACAAGGTGCGCATGTTCCTTTTAGCTTTTCCATTTTTCTGTGGTGTGTAGACAACAATTCTTTGATGTGTTATGCCATTTTCACTCAGAAATGTACCTACGTCACTATTCGTAAACTCCAGTCCGTTATCACTCCTTATAACGTTAATTTTCAGACCAGTTTCTCTCTCAAATTTTCCAATAAAATTCCTAATCAAACCTTTAAAATCACTCTTCTGTTTCATAAAGAATACTTTGTGATAACCATAATAGTCAATCTTCAAGAGAAAAAACTATTTTGCTCCTCCAAGCGAATGCTTCTCCATGGGTCAGCAGACGTCTGCACGAACCAGTTCAAGCGGGGCATTAGCTCTTGACGAACTGACAGGGAAAGGCAAGCGACGTAGTTTATCTGCCAAATATTCTTCACAAGTGACAAAGTCGTCAATGAAGCTCACTCCCTTACGTGACAGAAACTCTTTCACATGTGAAATGCACTGATGGCACAATTTCTTATACAAGACTCTCAAGTTTTCAACATTTTTAGACAAACTGACCAGGTCAATATCAATACTAACTGACGAAAGCTTGCTAGTGTCATTACTGTCAACTACAGTGTGTTTTTCATCCACACACGTCTAAGAAGCCATTAACAGTTTTGATTGTGTTCCGGTTACTGAAAACAACATACGACAGATTTTGTTGAGACGTTTGGATAATGCACGGACTTCACCTTTATTGTTCAAGTATTCACACTGTTCCTTGTTTGACACTTAAACACCCATCTTTGTCTAACACAGTTCCTACAGAAAACAGACTGAATTTCAGTTCAGGCACAAAAAAAACTCTAATAAGTAATGATTTGATAAATTTAACCCCGTTCCACACATACAGTTCCACAATACCACGCCCAGTCACATCAAGAAGTTTACTGCCACCAATAGTAATTTTCATTGAGCTTTGCACACTGTCCAGTTTCGTAAACGGTTCTCTCTTATTGCACATATGCTCGCTAGCACCTGTATCTATGACCCAACAATCTTCTCCTTGATTCATACATACAGACATTTACATCCTGAGCCTTTCTGCCTTCCTTCGATTCCAACAGTCTGCAATCTGATTTCCAATGACCTCTTTTCTTACAATAACTGTAGCTTCACGGTTCTCTCTTCGCTTTACTTTTACAGTCCGTTGCATAACGGCCCTTCTTACCACAAGCACAGCAGGTAATTTTTTGCTGCCTGCTTACACTGGCCAAAGATACCTCCAGCTGATGGGACTGATCATTTCTCTCTTCGTCAATGAACATCTTGAATTTAACTCATTAAGCGTTTGCTTCTCAAAGGGGATGGACTCCCATGCTGAACGGAAATGTTTATATCGCTCTGGCAATGACATTAACACATTTGCTACTATCACTTTATCTGAAAGTGGTTCACCAGCTTGCTTCAATTTTGTGTTGGTTTCTTCTACTTTCGACATTAATGTAACAACCGGGTCATCACCAAACTGGAACGAGAAAAACTTTTTGAGGTAGGTGAATACTCACTGCAGACTCTTTTTAATATGCAGTCTTCGGTTTCGTCCACACGCCAGCTGACGTTGCTACCTCCATCCGCGTCACAATGAGTTCCTGGGCGTTTGCACTCTTTTCCAGCCATGTTTTTACTTCATCTTATTTCTGCTGTGGTGGTTTAATAACAATGACGTTGACAATACCTTAAACGCCCATTCCTCTGAATATCACTTTCATTTGGAATTTCCTCACCGCTCCATTGTCCTCTCCAGACAACTAAACACTGAAACTTTGACACACACTGTGGTTGACAATAATGACACTAGCGAACTTTCGTCAGTCAATATTGATAGTGACCCGATAAATTTGTCTAAAAGTGTTGAAAACTTGAGTGTCTAGCATAAAAAGTTGTACACGTGTGAACGAGTTTTTGTCACGTAAAGGAGTTAGCTTCATTGACGACTCTGTCACAGGTAAACAACATCCATTGCCTTTGACTGTCAGTTCGTCAAGTGCTAATGCCCCACTTGAACTGGTGTGCAGACGTCTGTGGATCCAAGGAGATTCAGTCGCTCAGAGGAGCAAGATATTTTTTGCTTCTGAAGGTTGGCTACTCTGGTTATCGCAAAGTATTCTGTTTGTCCCATTGCGCCACGCCAACACTGTGCTGCTAACGTCAAATTTTGTTGTTACGAACGACACCACCAAACAAATCTCTGCCAATACGCTGAAAAATAGACTTATGCACCGGGGCCCATAACCTGTGATCAGGCGCAATAAATGAAGCGCGAAAATAAGCCTGTTTGTGCTGAGTTTATTTTAATGTGCAACAGCTTAAAACTAACGACAGGCAACGATACACCCTCAGAATAAACAGCAAAAGCCAAAGCATCTAAAGAATGGAAGATCACACCAATCAAAGAAAAACAGTGTTGCTTTTTTAAGATAACGTGAACATTGTACCATTAGCATATTCAGTATTTCATACGTATATAAATAACATGGAAAGCTTACACTTCCAATCTAAAATACATTTACAATGCACTGCAATCCACTGCTCTGCGTTCCTGCATTATCACCTCGAGTACTGAGTTACATCCACCGACAAAACAACGTTTGTGCACAGCGTCAGTAGGACGGCAACAGCTAACTTACCGTTATAATTTCAATCTGAAATAGATACTGAATATAAAATATAACGTCACCAGTCCTGAGGGCGCAAATTCTGATCATTACCTTTTTAATGAACTGAAACTCACGACTGAAATCTTTTCTTTTATTATTGCAAAGTTACTCGAAACCAAGGTGAATGCCAGTAAAATTTCACTACATTGTTTTGTATCTACTAAGTTCGATAAACGGATTTGAAATAATTAAGAAAAATTATTTACGATAAACTTGAAAAAGACAGCAAAACGACTTTAACCATAGGAAGTTGAAAGGTGACGACTCCACAAAGATTTTCTCATTATTGTTCGTTAATATGAATATTTACATATTATTACTGTTGTTTCCGAGCGTAAAATTTTAGTGTATCACAGTTCTTCAACAACACATGACGCAGGAAACAGGATAATAATCGTTTGCAGGTACTACTGAAATAGAAAACTACTTTGAATTGATAAACTACAGGGTGATTCAGTTATGATGTCACAAACTTTCAGGAATGGTAGAGAAGGGTAAATGTATCAAGTTGAGGTAAAGGACCACTGTCTGTAAACAACCGAGTTAAAAAAAATAAATCATTCTGGCACCTCTGAACAGTGGATATTACCTACCGCAAGATCTTTAATGGCCATATTTTGGAAGGAAGTACTATGGATCACAGAAAGGGAAAAAAAGTCCACTGTACATGGGATCTAAATTGCATACCTTAAGGGGAACGAGCGCTTGTTCATCTTATATATTGTGAAACACATCTGTTCTACTGAACATGTGATCATAGTTCCTCAGGTAAGCATTTTAGAGCCCATGTTTATTAGACAATATCTTATTGTTTTCGTCGACACTAAATCCTCTCAGCCGGCCGTGGTGGCCAAGCGGTTAAAGGCGCTACAGTCTGGAACCGCGCGACCGCTACGGTCGCAGGTTCGAATCCTGCCTCGGGCATGGATGTGTGTGATGTCCTTAGGTTAGTTAGGTTTAATTAGTTCTAAGTTATAGGCGACTGATGACCTTAGAAGTTAAGTCGCATAGTGCGACTGATGACCTTAGAAGTTAAGTCGCATAAATCCTCTCAAAACTCGGTAAGTAAAGAGTTTGCAGTAGATTTTGGTCGACCGTCAGAGGTATCAGAATGATTTTCGAGTCAGTCGTTTGAGGACCGAGGTCCTTTACCCAAAATGATACATTTATTCCTCCCTATGATCCCTGAAAGTTTGTAATATCATCACGGAATCACCCTGCATATTTTTCGAAAATTCTCTTTTCGGATACGTTGACTAATGTGACTGACTCTTTCTATACACTTCCAGATATGTGAATGCATAAAATTTCTTGCCTTGTACCAGATAGGTCGTGGTAATTTGTGGTGACGAATGACGTTACATAATTTTTTCACTCTCGTCATCACGGCATAGAGAGTCACTGACTTGACGTCACAGTGGTGCAATTACAGTACATCGCTACAATTTATTTCCGGAAATTCTTGCATCAGAGAAATATTTTGTTGTGACCACTTACAACAGTGCAAATCATTGCCACACCATTTACTTATCCCTTTTACCAGAATTAAGTCGCACAATAAGGAATATTTTTTAACTAGACGCTTCAGAACACCGACTGCGATACTTCACTGCTTAAAGCCAGTCTCTCTCTACCACCAATTCGCTTCTCTCCTCGGCCAATATGGGCGTCAAGGTCACCCAAACTACACACAAAACGTTTAAGACACTGTGATTCCCCAGCTTACGTGGATGATATTTACAACAATGAATTCAACACATTATAAATTCATTGGAAGTTGATCAGTCAATCACACTTTAGATGTAATGAGTATAACCTATTTTAGCAACAATATGGGATTGTGGGTCCGCCTTGATGCAAAACACTTTTGTTATTCATATATCCATTTCCAAACTAGTTTCAGCGACGAATATCGCCATAATCAGTGGGTTTTTTGATTCTAAAACACGCTGAAATAGCATACTTATAAAACATTGTAAAACATGTTTACAATTGTACTGTTTGGTTACAAATACTGTTTTCTGTGAATAATTCCCTAATATCTCATTTAAGTACGTCACAACATGTTTTGCGATTGTTGAAGCTGTTTACAGCATACTTTCGGCGTATTCTTTGTTGCCGTTTTTCTCAGCATACATCACGTCATCTGCAGCCGTGTGAGAGACTGTTAATAAATAAATACAAAAATGTGAACTTATGTATGTACGCCGAGAAAAATGGCCAAACAGATGATATGCCGGAAACAGCGGCAGCAATCGTAAACCATGCTGAGCCGTATAGTTAATAAGGTAGTATGCAATTATTAACAGAAAACAGTATTTGGATCCAAACAGTGCATATGTAATCATGTTTTACAATGTTTCATACGTATGCTATCTCTGCATGTTTTAGAATCAAAGAACCGGCTGATGCAGGCGATATTTGTCGCTGAAACTAGTTTGGTAATAAATAAATAAGTAACAAAAATGTTTTGCATCGAGCCGGACCCAAATCCTATATTCTTGTTTTTGCATGCAAAGACAGAGCAATGGAAGAGCTTCGAGATAAAATTACTGTTAACCTATTTTACTTTCTTCTACAATTAGCAATCTATATACATAAACGAAGCATTCAGTTCTTTAAATTCACCAATAGTACAATAGTGATACAATCTTCCTTGACACGCTACAGTCGATCAGAAGTATATACACACTCAGTTAGGTGTAGTTTTATCAGAAAAAAATTAAAATTTTTATATTGTTGATACGTATGATGTGGTGGTTACCTCTCACCTTTCCAGAGGAAAGGCTAGGCTTCAATGCTGCTCTCTGTATGGAAGGATAGCATTATGTTCGGTAATGACTTAATAGTCCAAAATCACCTAGTCCAGAATCACATTGTAAAATTAGCTTCCCAGAGTCGATATATGGATCGCACTCGCCTTAATCCGATGTTCGACAATGACGCAGTGCCGTATCTGGCAACATGTCATTCTTGACGTGACGCATTTTGTTTGCAATCAGAAATCACAAGTGCGTGTCTGGGACTGTGATTACTGTGCGTAGGACGGTTCTCATTTAATGCCTGCATATGTTAGCAGCCGGCATCGACATGGGCGCGGTGCCTGGCTCTTCCGCGTTCCTCTCTAGGCGGCGCCTTTGCCCCGCTTCATTTCTCCGGCACGTTCCAAAGACCACTGTCAGAAAGCCAGTACGAGCTATGAACACGAGAACAGTATCAGAACGGGCGCCAGAGAAAAGAAAAACAAATAGACCTCAGAAGCATTTGTCAGGTACTGCATATTCAGTATCCCATTTAGGAAACTGCATATATGTGTAACCACTCAGGTTTTCTCAGAGTGATTGTTAATGGCTTTCGAGTGTTCAGCTGAGTTGTTGACAATATTTGTATGCACAAGACTTTGACGACAGATACTGTTGCCCTTCCCAGGTGTTGCGAACTGTTTTGTAGGGTGTATTGGCTGCGTGGACCCGAACCACACTGTGAACTGTTGTCGATGTCGCCTAATCTAATACACAGTCACGACATTACTGGTCATTGTTGGTATACACTGTAAAGAGCAGCGTTCCAAGCCGATACTAAGCTACACTTTTGATTACCATATCGGGTGACTGCGAATAGTGTGGTTTATATTGGTTTGTAACTTAGTTTTTTAAAAAAGGGAGCATATGTACACCTATGCGACAAAAGTCGTGGGATAGCGATAAGCACATATACAGATGGCGGTAGTATAGAGTACTCAAGGTATAAAAGGGTAGTGCATTGGCAGAGCTATCATTTCTACCAAGGCGATTCACGTGAAAAGGTTTCCGACATGATTATGGCCGCACGACGGGAATTAACAGACTCTGAACGCAGAATTGTAGTTACAGTTAGACGCATGGGGCATTCCATTTCGTAAATGGTTGGGGAATTCAATATTCCCAGGTCCGCAGTGTCAATAATGTGCCGAGAATACCAAATTTCAGGCGTTACCTCTCACTATGGACAACACAGTAGCCGACGCTCTCCACTTAACGACCATGAGCAGTGCCGCTTGCGAAGAGTTATCAGTGCTAACAGAAAAGCAACACTGCGTAAAATAACCCCAGCAACGAATATGGGACGTACGACGAACGTTTCAGATTCAACAGTGGGGCAAAATTTGGCGTTAAAGGGCTACGGAAGCAGACAACAGACGCGATGCCTTTGCTAACTGCACGACATCCTTTCTGCTGGGCTCTTGACAATGTCGTTGAATCCTAGCAACCGGAAAACTTTGACCTGGTCAGATGATGAGTCCCGATTTCAGTTGGTTAGAGCTGATGGTAGGGCTCGAGGGTGGCTCGGACCCCACGAAGCCATGGAACAAGGTTGAAAGAAGGTCCTGTGGAAGCTGCTAGTGACTTGATAATACTGTTTGCTGTGTTCACATGGAATGGACTGAGTCCTCTAGAACAACGGAACCGACCATTGACTAGATATAGTTATTTCCTGCTACTTGGAGACCATTTTCAGCCATTTATGGACTTCATATTCGCGCACAACGGTGGAATGTATGTGGATGACAGCGCGCCATGTGGCCGGGCCACAATTGTTCGCGATCGGTTTGAAGGACACACTGGGCAATTCGAGTGAATGATTTGGCCACCCAGATTGCTCTGGATCTTCCAACTCTAGATCGAAGACGGCTGCGTGACCTCCACACTATCCAATTTTGTTCATGCTCAGGTGGAAGGGCAGAGGCAGAGTTATTCTCAAGTCGTCAAATCCACAATTGTTTCCTTGCTGTAGGTGCTGAAGTTGTCTTGAGGGAACGTCTTCTGGACCTCAACTTTGGGTTCAAATGGCTCTGAGCACTATGGCACTTAACTTCTGAGGTCATCAGTCCCCCAGAACGTAGAACTACTTAAACCTAACTAACCTAAGGACGTCACACACATCCACGCCCGATGCAGGATTCGAATCTGCGACCGTAGCGGTCGCGCGGTTCCAGACTGTAGCGCCTACAACCGCTCGGCCACCCCTTCCGGCCTCAACCTTGGGGCTGCTGGAACTTGTTCATGTAATGGATGGGTTTCTCGATGAGCTTGATTTGTTCTCTACGCGTTGGCAGCTACTTCACAACGAGTATATGGTGGCTCTATGCCTGCGAGCTGGTAGAATCTTACAAGTTTCATAGATTACAGACGACCTGTAGTAAGCCTAACGTTTCGTTTGATACTTTGTCAACTACGTTTGCATGGATAGATTTGTACCAGATGGAGCACACATCCTCTGGAACACAGTAACAAATTTTACAACATAAACAACATTCAGCATGTTTTATAATAGTTATTTATTTCGTTGTACAATCAAAATTGTCGCAGGAGATGCGATACGACTTAAGGCTTCATGTAGAAAGCGACGGCGTCAACCACGTGTATACTGAATATGGCGACGTGAAATTTCCGTGCCGCACGAAGAAGACCTTCCGCGCTCGCGAGATCTCCGCAACGTTCAGGGGATGGACGGAAATATGGAAACACCGCGTGAAATGTACGCTTGGAAGATAATGGTAGGTGCTAGCCAATCCTTCGCGTTGCGCTGTTGTGTTTGACCACGAACGTCACGTGTGCAATGTTTTCAGTACGTAGCAAGTGTCAGTCGAGGTCAGAACAGCTTTCTGCTCGGTTGTGGGTGGATTATGACGGAGCTAAGAGAATTCGAACGTAGTAAAATTGTTAGTGGTCGTATGTGGTGTTTCCGTAACCAAGCTAGCTTAAATGTTTGGGGTTTTCAAGAGGCGCCGTACCGAAGATGTATACCGCATACAGGGAAATCGGGAAAACATACGCTAAGTCAGAACGCAGACGAAATTGTGAGCTTAGAGATCGTGACGGCGGTCGTTGTAGAGGACTGTGACGAAAAATAAGAGGACGACAGCTGCGAAACTCACTGCAGAATTAAATGTCGAACTCGCGAGTCCCGTCATCATCAAAACAACACGAAGAGAACTCCATAAGCAGCGAACTGTAGGACGAGCTGCAATTCCAAAACCAGGCATCAGTGCTGCAGATGCCCGTAACAGGGAAACTTGGTGCCGAAGCCATAAAACCCGGGCTGTGGAGCAATAGAAGAAAGTAATTTTGGTGGGATGAATCTTGTTCCACACTGGCCGAAAAATGGTGATGGTTTTGTGATGATTTGGGCAGCCATATACTGGTATTCAATTGGCCCCACGAACATTCTGAAAGGTCGAATTACTGCCAACTATTGCGTGACCATTTTGGCAGATCAGGCCCATCCCATGTTCAATGATTGCTCCCCTGTGGTGGTGCTGTGTTCTCAGGCGACAGGACCACTGTTCTAACATCTCCTATCGCCTATGACTGGCTTTGTAACAACGAATTGTCGTATCTCCCCTGGCCACCACAGTCAACTGATCACAGCATTATTGAGGTTTTGTAGTCAACTTAGGAGAGAATCGTGCCTGATCGCTATCCACCTTCGTTATCGTTACCTAAACTTATCACTATTTCGTCGGAAGAATGGTATGAACTTCTGTTGAAAACCATACAGGACCTGTATTTGTCCATTCTGAGATACTGGAAGCTGTTTTGGATACCAATGGTCTTTCTCCACCAACACAATGGTAATGTGTTCTGTTTTTGGTGTTTCCAATACTTGATCATCTCCTGTATGTGCAAAAAAAGCGAAAGCAAACAGTGTAGTTCTTCTGTCAATAACTATTATTATGATAAATCATTAACTTATTCATAGATGCACCCATGTATCTGTATTTAACCCTCTATCGCGTCGGTGGCAAAGTCCTCGGTGGTACAGTACAAATTCTGTGTCGTTACAAGTGTCAGTGATTCGCTAACCAACATTGTTTAGTGATCCGCTTACGACAGGTGTCTTGCTTGTGATGTTGTTTGCCTGCTGTTGCCTCTGCTACACAATTCGTAGATAGTGTCTCGGAAATAGGGCTCTTTAAAAAGGAAGGCAATAGTGACTAGCCATTTAATAAAATTTATTTAAAGCGAAAAGGAAGAAAATAAGAAGCAGAGTATATCTTGAGGATCTGGAATGAAGAATTTGAAGAAACTGTAAAAAATGTCATGGTTATTACGTATCGTGTGATCAAAAAGTCAGTATAAATTTGAAAACTTAATAAACCACGAAATAATGTAGATAGAGAGATAAAAATTGACACACATGCTTGGAATGACATAGGGTTTTATTAGAACAAAGAAAAGACAAAGTTCACAAAATGTCCGACAGATGGCGCTGGACAGCAAAACGTCAGTGACTGCTACCGTGACGGGTGAGAGGTACGCCGATATGTTACAGAATCGCATCATCCCCAGCCTGGCTGATAAACACCTGCTGCAACGTACGATGTTTATCCAGGATGGTGCTCCACCCCATACTGCTAGACGCGTGAAAGATCTCTTGCGCGCGTCGTTTGGTGATGATCGTGTGCTCAGCCGCCACTTTCGTCATGCTTGGCCTCCCAGGTCCTCAGACCTCAGTCCGTGCGATTATTGGCTTTGGCGTTACCTGAAGTCGCAAGTCTATCGTGATCGACCGACATCACTAGGGATGCTGAAAGACAACATCCGACGCCAATGCCTCACCATAGCTCCGGACATGCTTTACAGTGCTGTTCACAACATTATTCCTCGACTACAGCTATTGTTGAGGAATGATGGTGGACATATTGAGCATTTTCTGCAAAGATAATCATCTTTGCTTTGACTTACTTCGTTATGCTAATTATTGCTATTCTGATCAGATGAAGCGCCATCTGTCAGACATTTTTTGAAATTTTGTATTTTTGTGGTTCTAATAAAACCCCATGTCATTCCAAGCATGTGTGTCAATTTGTACCTCTCTGTCTACATTATTCCGTGATTTATTCAGTTTTCAAATTTATACTGACTTTTTGATCAGCCGGCATAACACCTACAAATAAATTTCACCTATTAAAATTCGAAACACACTAACAAGAATATGGTACAAACGGCTGAAGACCAGTGGGTCAAGTACTGTAAAGCCTTAGGTGGCCATAGAGATTAAAGGGAGCCTCTCAGATTAAGAATAGCGTGATGAATTTTCTGAAGTCGACTCTACAGAAAAAAAATCTTCAAAATTGCTTAGAGCAAATTAAAAAGAGAAAAAGATTGAGAATAGATAAAGTATATGTAGAGTAGTAAATTACGGAGGGAAAAAATTAGAAATATTTGAAGAAACATACAGGTCTAGTAACTTTCTAATGCCCAAAATTATATAAACTATATATGAAAAAATCGAGGGAGTGCCCAGTTCGAACATTTAATCAAAACCATTCAACAGACTGGCCTGTAAAGCTTTTTCATGAAATTTTAGCCTTAAAATAGAACCTAACTTCAAACACACAAGAAACATTTAAAAGATTATGCATGTCGAAATATTCAAAACTGATACACTACAAATAAATATGTCGAACTAGAGTGTCTTTGTGAGACTGAAACACTCAGTTTAAAATGATAGGAACATAGTGAAATCCAGAAGCACACACAAAGATTTAATCGTTATAGTAAATACATTTAAGGTAATGAATGACGAAATTTTAAGAAATGAAGCAGTATGACGAGAGTGTCTAATAATACGTATACTAATGTCTTTTCTCAAGACGGGTTGGTTGCATGGGGACACAGTCATAACATTGAAAACCTGCTTTTAGTTTGGAACGGGCCCGTTGTATTCCATTTTGTGGCTTCACTGTCGAAGCATTTAGTCCTCTCTAAGGTATGCCCACAGCTCACAGCTTAAAATGGCTCTAAGCAATATGGGACTTAACATTTGAGGTAATCAGTCCCCTACAACTTAGAACTACTTAAATCTAACTAACCTAAGGATATCACACACATCCATGCCCGAGGCAGGATTCGAACCTGCGACCGTAGCAGCAGCGCGGTTTCGGACTGAAGCGCCTAGGACCGCTCGGCCACAACGGCCGGCGCTCAGAGCTTAACTAGCTGCAACATCACCCATCCTCATCTTCTGAACCTCCCTCTGCGCACGCTATGAGATGAGTATAAGAGGGTCACTCCAAAAATTCTACACACTGTAAGACAGAAGTGAATAAAATAATTTATTATACCAAATACCTTTACACACCTTCGACATAATCTCCGTTCTGCTTATGACACTTCCCAACGGTTTGGCAACTTCTGTATTTCGGACAGGGACCCTTCATTGCTGAGCTGTCTTGTTTACTCGGGTCACCTCGCTGGAATCTTCATCAGTTGTATCAAACATTTTCAACGGAGTAGTTCCTTCAGTTAGGGAAACAAGACACAGTTTGGTGGGCTCATGTCAGGACTGTGTGGTGGTTTCAAATGGTTCAAATGGCTCTAAGCACTATGGTACTTAACATCTGAGGTCATCAGTCCCCTAGACTTAGAACTACTTAAACCTAACTAACCTAAGGACATCACATCCATGCCCGAGGCAGGATTCGAACCTGTGACCGTAGCAGCAGCGCGGTTCTGGACTGAAGCGCCTAGAACCGTTCGGCCACAGCGCTCGGCTGTGTGGTGGGCGGGGAAGTATATCCCGTACATATTTGTCGAGCGTTTCTCTCTTTCTCTCACTGGTACGGCAATATGCGGTATTGCATTATCGTGCAAAATGAGGAAACCGGCTCCAAGCATGTCAGGCCTTCTTTGACATTTTACAGAAACAGCTTATAATATACATCTGTTATTGACGTTCCCTGAGGCACTGAATTTGTAGCAATTCAGGGGTCATACCCAAAGACAATCTACATCTACATCTACATCTACATGGATACTTGACAAATCACATTCAAGTGCCTGGCAGATTGTTCATAGGACCACTTTCACAATTCTCTATTATTTCAATCTCGCGGAAAGAATGAACACCTATATCTTTCCGAACGAGCTCTGATTTCCCTTATTTTATCATGGTGATCGTTCCTCCCTATGTAGGTCGGTCTCAACAAAATATTTTCGCATTCGGAGGAGAAAGTTGGTAATTGGAATTTCGTGAGAAGATTCCGTCGCAACGAAAAACGCCTTTCTTTTAATGACTTCAGCCCAGATCCTGTATCATTTCTGTGACACTCTCTCCCGTATTTCGTTATAATACAAAACGTGCTGCCTTTCTTTTAACTTTTTTGACGTACTCCGTCAGTCCTATCTGGTAAGGATCCCACACCGCGCAGCAGTATTTTAAAAGAGGACGGACATGCGTAATGTAGGCAGTCTCCTTAGTAGGTGTGTTACATTTTCTAAGTGTGCTGCCAATAAAACGCAGTCTTTGGTTAGCCTTCCGCACAACATTTTCTATGTGTTCCTTCCAATTTAAGTTGTTCGTAATTGTAATACCTAGGTATTTAGTTGAATTTACGGCTTTTAGATTAGACTGATTTATCCTGTAACCGAAGTTTAACGAGTTCCTTTTAGCAGTCATGTGTATGACCTCACACTTTTCGTTATTTAGGGTCAACTGCCACTCTTCGCACCATTCAGATATCATTAGTTTCACCTTTGATTGTTGACTGCGGATATTTTTTTCTGGCGTGGGGAGTCGGGTCTTTTCCACTGTGACTGAGACTTCAGTTCTGGCTCAAAATCTCGTATCCAGCTTTCATCAAGTGCAACAGTCCTTTTCAGAAGCTGTTTTCCTTTTGTTCGATAACGTTGCAGCAATTATTCTGCGGTTCTTTTGCGACCGACCTTCTGCTCTTCACTCAGATCATGCGGACCCCATTTGGCAGGAACGTTTCTCATCTTTAACTTTTCAGTTACAATTCTGTAAACTGAAGTGACAGACGTTCTGGCCTCATACGTAAATTCCTCACATGCTTTTCGTCGATCTTCTCTGAAAATATCATTAACAATAACGTGAAAAGTGTAGTCTGTTGCTGTTGATGGTCTTCCACTTGTTGGCCTGCCCTTAGTAATTACGGGATCCTCACAGAAAGGAGCAGACCATTGTGATACGGTCCACTACATCACAGTCTCACACATCTCTCTCAAGGCGCTGTAAATTTCTGTTGTGTTCTTTCCACGTAGGGATTCGATTTTGATGCACGAACGCTGGTCACTACCTGTAATCCAACCTGACTCGGTTTAAGCTTCCATTTTAAAATTGACTTACTAACTATACAGCCATGCGAACCAGTAATTACATATACGTCCGTCACGTCTAAAATCTTGCTCAGGACTGTCATGAATTTTAACTTGATCACGCTACAGTAACGATCGCACATGCGCAATGTGCAGGATTTTCGAAATAACCCTCGTAGAAGATACTGCCTCCGTATTCCATCGAGAAATAGTGCCTATTTAAAAATGACTGTGTTTCAGTGGGACAGTGTCAATGTTATTATTGGTCAGTTGTATTTGACCTTTGAAAAGAAACAAAGATTTTCGCTGACCAAAGTGCGTAGAATAACGATGACGGTCTGCTTGGATTGGGGTGTATGACTGACGTGTGCTCTGACGTGTGCCGGCTGTTTGTTTTGGCGTCATCAGTTTTTTGCGGGATGACTGAGGGGTATGTGTACGAAGCCAGAGGCAACAAACCTCATCTCGTCAGACGAGCAGACAGGAGTTCACCACCCAGACTCGTTGCCTCCACAGTTAGCTTAGGGAAGGCTTGCTCGCCACTCACCTACAGACAGGAAGACTATGTATACATACTGCGGTAACGCGTGCAGCATGCCTTTCTTTGCGAGTATTTTCGATATTCCTGGTCTTAGTAACCTACCAGCTGTAGCTCGAAGATACTGAATTACTTTTAAGTGATGGGATTTTGATCACACTGGGCGCATTCTTCAGTGCCCTACTAAAGCGAAATATCCTTCGTGTATGACGGGTACATCTATAAAAGTATTGTAAGCTGGTGGATAGAATACTTACGGAACGGAAATATTGACCTTGCAAATACACTGACGGAAAAAAATGGCAGCAGAAGGGGCTGTGCGATATAAACGATAGCTGGTAGGCGTGTTTTTACATCTGAAAGATGACGTCAATTCAAATTTCGCGCCATCCACTTAAGTGGCGCTAGTAGTGCCACTATGGGGATAAAAACTCACGTTTGCTTTAAATACACGCTGTAATGGTCGTGATCGTTAGCTACCTTTGGGATTGGAAGTGGTGAGTTGATGTTAGTCAAGAACGCCTTTAAGGCGACAAAGACGCCGCTATCAACATCTCACTAAGTCTGAACGAGGTCTTGCGATAAGGCTACGAGAAGCTGGATGTTCCCTCTGCGGTACTACACAAAGACTTGGCAGGACACTGTGCACGATTCTTGGCAGCGTTGGCCACGAGAATGTACTGTCGCAAGATCGAGTTTGGACGGCCACGTGGCACTGCCAAGAGGGAAGAATACCGTGTTCGGCGTATGGCTCTGTCGCATCACACTGCGGCTGCAGCAGCAATCTGAGCAGCAGCTGGAGCCGCAGTGACACAACGAACTGTTACAGATCGGTTACTTCAAGGACATCTCCGAACCTAACGTCCTGTAGCGAGAATTCCAGAGGCCTCAAACTATCACCAGTTGCGACTTCGGTGGTGTCAAGCGAGAGCTCGTTGAAGGGCAGGGTGGAAGGTCTGCTATGTCTTTTGATGAAAGGTTATGCCTCGGTGTGAGTGATGGGCATATGTTGGTTAGAACGAGAGGTTGAGGGCCTGTAACCGACCTGTCTGCGCTCTACACACACTGGATCTACACTTGGAGATATGGTCTCTGGTGCGGCTTCGTGTGACAGCAAGAACATCCTCGCGCTTATTACGCGCGCCCTGATTGCACATTTGTACGTCAATCTGGTGGTTCGATCTGTTGTGATGCCATTCATGAGCAGCATTCCAGGGGATGTTTTCCAACAGGATAACGCTCGTCCACATATCGCTGTTGTAACCAGACATGCTCTACAGAGTGTCAACATGTTGCCTTAGCCTGCTCGACTACCAGATCTGACTCAAACCGAGCACTTATGGGACATAATCAGACGATAACTCACGCGCCATCCACAAACAGCATTAAGCGTCACTGTATTCACCGAGCAAGTGCAACAGGCATGCAACTCCATCCCAAAAACTAACATCCGGCACTTGTACAAAACAATGAATACGTAGTTGCATGCTTGCATTCAACATTCTTGTGGTTACACCTGTTATTGAGGTACCAGCATTTCACAATTGCAGTGGCCGATCCCGCGCTTTTATTAACCTGTGTTCTTGCAATGTTACCACTTAAATGTCCGCCCCCGGTAGCTGAGTGGTCAGCGAGGCAGAATTTCAATCATAATGGCCCGGGTTCGATTCCCGGCTGGGTCAGAGATTTTCTCCGCTCAGGGACTGGGTGTTGTGTTGTCCTAATCATCATCCTTTCATCCCCTTCGACGCGCATCCCCATCGAAAGACTTTCACCCGGCGAACAGTCTACCCGACGGGAGGCTCTAGGCACACGACATTTATTTACCATTTAAATATGTAACCAAGACAAATGTATTCCCGAAATTTTATTACTCTACATCAATTATTTTTTGGCGTTGCAATTTTGTCCAATCAGTGTAGGTCTCGCACGTTTCTTTCTCGCGTCGTGAGATGCTTTGAGTGGTTTAGTTGTTTTCTAAAAGAAAGGAAAACGCATCTTCGCTTAACGCAGGGTAATTTGCAGAGGGGCTCACCAGGTTGTGACGCCATGGAGAGTGATGATACGATTAATTAATGATGCAATACCATTGCACCGTTGGGATGTACCTGTTAGCTGACGTATAAAAAAAATATATTTTTTTCTGGTATCGCCCTTATCCATGGATGTGCTGACTGAAACGATCCGTTTTCTGTTACAGTCTGTAGATGAAACAAGATTTCCCCCTTGCTGCGTAAGTATTGATGCGCACGAGCAACTAGCTAACAGCCGCGCGTGATCACAGCGACATCTTCATAGAATTTTTCGACCCGGAAACAGCGTTCGACAATGTCAAATAGTGCAAGATATTCGAAATTCTTGGAAAAATAGAGGGAAGATGTAGGGAAGGACCGTCTAATGAGTACAGAATACGGACTGAGAGTGCATTAAGAAAGACGAAAGTAATGAGAAGTATCAGAATAGCGAGAAACTTAACATCAGAACTAGGTTCAAATGGTTCAAATGGCTCTGAGCACTATGGGACTTAACTTCTAAGGTCATCAGTCCCCCAGAACTTAGAACTACTTAAACCTAACTAACCTAAGGACATCACACACATCCATGCCCGAGGCAGGATTCGAACCTGCGACCGTAGTAGTCGCGCGGTTCCGGACTGAAGCGCCTAGAACCGTTCGGCCACAGCGGCCGGAATCAGATCTGGGAATAACAAAGTAGACAAAGTTAAGAAATAATGCTACCTAGGCAGGAAAATAACCCATGATGGACACAGCAAGAAGTAAATAGAACGCAGACTACTACTGGTGAAAAGGGCATACCTGGACAAGAGAAGCCTACTAGTATCAAACGCAAGCCTCAATTTGAGGAAGAAATTTCCAAGAATGTACATTTGGAGCACAGCGTTGTATGGATGTTAATCATGGACTGCGGAAAACCCGGAATAGAAGAGAATCTAAGCTTTTGAGATATGGTGCTACTAACGAATGTAGAAAATTAGGTTCACTTATAAGGTAAGGAATGAGGAGGCTCTCCGCAGAATTTGCAAGGAAATGAATGTATGGAAAACACTGACAAGAAGAAGGGACAGGGTGATAGGAAATTTATTAAGACACCAGCAAATAACTTCCATGATACTAGAGGGAGCTGTAGAGGGTAAAAACTGTAGAGGAAGACAGAGATTGGAACACATCAAGGAAATAATTGAGGACGTAAGGTTGCAATTTACAGTTGCTACTCTGAGATGAGAAAGTTGACACAGTGGAGGAATTCGTGGTGGGCCGAATCAAAACAGCAAGAAAAATAAAAACTCGAAATAAAAAAAGAAAACTGAAAACTGTAATGTTGTGGAGTATGGGATAAACTCGACTGGGCGAGTGGTGTTGTGATCACGTACTGGCTGCACGGACGAAAACGAGAAAGAAGTGAAATAAATATGTGCCTCTCGTTTCCTACTGGCTGTCCACAACATGTCCTCGTAAGGACGCGTAGCTTTTTATGGTCTTTGATTGGCTATCTTTCGAAAACAGTGACTCGAGAACAGCCTGATGTGAAAGGTTGCATGTGCAGTCTGATAGTGATTGCACGATATGAGTATGGGCTCATAGTTTATTTAACTGATTTAATGAGGAAAAGTTCGATGACGGACGCATATAGATATACATGTGGACTGCAAATAGTACTGATTAATTATTGTATTTTATTTCAAAAGTTTATAATTGTTTAAAAGTGAATGAATACGAGTTGTGCATCCTTCACAACGGTGTGTCTCGTGAT
Organism: Schistocerca cancellata; assembly: GCF_023864275.1. NCBI lineage: Eukaryota > Metazoa > Arthropoda > Insecta > Orthoptera > Acrididae > Schistocerca > Schistocerca cancellata. The sequence continues at coordinate 355,876,224 of NC_064634.1, read as the reverse complement.
CAATAAAAACTGTTGATATCCCTAAAATGCTTTTAATACTCATTGCCATAGTCAAGCAGTCAATTAATTATTTGTAGCTATCCTCGTTCTAAAGGTGGCAGGGGTAAAATACAGGGAGCGAAAGGCTATTTACAATTTGTACAGAAACCAGACGGCAGTTATAAGAGTCGAGGGACATGAAAGGGAAGCAGTGGTTGGGAAGGGAATAAGACAGGATTGTAGCCTCTCCCCGATGTTATTCAATCTGTATATTGAGCAAGCAGTAAAGGAAACAAAAGAAAAATTCAGAGTGGGTATTAAAATCCATGGAGAAGAAATAAAAACTTTGAGGTTCGCCGATGACATTGTAATTCTGTCAGAGACAGCAAAGGACTTGGAAGAGCAGTTGAACGGAATGGATGGTGTCTTGAAGGGAGGATATAAGATGAACATCAACAAAAGTAAAACGGGGATAATGGAATGTAGTCGAATTAAGTCGGGTGATGCTGAGGGAATTAGATTAGGAAATGAGACACTTAAAGTAGTGAAGGAGTTTTGCTATTTGGGGAGCAAAATAACTGATGGTGGTCGAAGTAGAGAGGATATAAAATGTAGACTGGCAATGGCAAGGAAAGCGTTTCTGAAGAAGAGAAATTTGTTAACATCGAGTATAGATTTAAGTGTCAGGAAGTCATTTCTGGAAGTATTTGTATGGAGTGTAGCCATGTATGGAAGTGAAACATGGACGGTAAATAGTTTGGACAAGAAGAGAATAGAAGCTTTCGAAATGTGGTGCTACAGAAGAATGCTGAAGATTAGATGGGTAGATCACATAACTAATGAGGAAATATTGAATAGGATTGGGGAGAAGAGAAGTTTGTGGCACAACTTGACCAGAAGAAGGGATCGGTTGGTAGGGCATGTTCTGAGGCATCAAGGGATTACAAATTTAGGATTGGAGGGCAGCGTGGAGGGTAAAAATCGTAGGGGAAGACCAAGAGATGAATACACTAAGCAGATTCAGAAGGATGTAGGTTGCAGTAGGTACTGGGAGATGAAGAAGCTTGCACAGGATAGAGTAGCATGGAGAGCTGCATCAAACCAGTCTCAGGACTGAAGACCACAACAACAACAACAACATCCTCGTTGCCGTCAAAGGATATTCATGATGTGTACGTGGGGCGTTCATGTCTACCTGAAATGCCCACTTGAAATGTCTGGCTCTTACAACAATCACACATCATGTTTTCGGTAAAAATGTCGAGAGTAGTCGGCAGTACATTTGTCAATGTATAGTATAGTAGATACCAAATAACAACCTACGATTGTGGCTAACTTTTGTTATCATGTAAGTATATCGAAATGTGGCAGGGCATGATCGTCCTTTTTATGTTAGTCTTCTTGTGGGTGTGTACCTAGTTTCTGCAGAGCGGAAGTGTCACGTACTTGAGTAATGATCTTGCTGCTCTATACTACTCCTCTGTCCACAGCGATGCTGCTACTTACGTATTCCTACGAATACATGTATAATACATAGGAAATAACAAACCTCAAATTCTATTGGGGCTTTCTGGGGGAAGGAAATGGGGTCATAGATGCATTTTTAAAGAAGACAGTATGGCATTCTGAATGTAAGGTTGTTTTTTATTATCTCATGGGGGCCCCTCTATCAATGGATATAGAAATACTCGTACATAACCTGATTCACAATGCAGTAATGACATCGATAATCATAACCAAGATTGAAGGCTCTTTCTGACTAGTAACATAGATAGTGACACTCTAAAAAATATAATTAAATATACTCTGGTGTGGAAACAAGGATTCTTCCGTTGGTATAAAATAGTACAGCTGCACTTCACACAATACTGGCTGATCTCATTTCCACAACTCTGCCCAAATGCAAATAACAAGCACAACAGCTTTACAGGGACAAAGTAGTATGGCAAATTTTACCAAATGGCAAATCACATTGCTCTCATGTGCAGCTCTACATAAACCAGGAAATGATGCAGTCGTCAAGAAATACGACTTAGCCGTCTGGATTCAAACAACTTCCCGGATTTTTATTTGGTGAAGTGGTCAAGAAAACCACGAGATGGTACCCAAACAAGGAAATGCAATCTTGTATGAGGAACATGTTACTGGAAAACGGCCTACAGCTAATGTATAGGCAGATGCAGCAGAGAACTTACGACAGACTATCACTTATAGGTCCAAACGAGGGACAGCCAGGAATCTGGCTCAAGAGCCGTGCCCCCCACATGAGTCCCACAGCGCTTGGTCTCACTGCACACTACCCCCACCGCCACGCCACGCTGCCTGAGCGGGAGGGGGGGAGGGGAGGATTAGAGGAAACTGCGAATATGCCACATTTAAATGATAGTGCAATCGCAGTGCATACGACTTGGTTTTATATTTCACGTTTCTCAACATGAAAAATAACAAACAAAACAAATTTTCAATGTAATGAAAAGGATAGCTGCTACTCACCAAATAGCAGAGATGCTGAGTCGCAGAAAGGCGCAACAAAAAGACTAAGAAAGTAGGCGTTCAGCCACCATGGTCTTTGTAAAAAATATACACACACGCACACACTCACGCAAATGCAACTCACACACACATGACCGCAGTCACTGGCAGCTGGAACCAGACTGGCAGTCTGGCTCCAGCTGCCAGTGACTGTGGTCATGCATGTGTAGGTTGCGTTTGCATGAGTGTGTGCGCGTGGGTTTGTTGTTTATTTGTGACAAAGATCTTGTTGGCCGAAAGCTAACTTTCCGACAGTGTCTTTGTTGCGCCTTTCTCCGACTCAGCTACATGGAGAGTGGCAAGTATCTTTTTCATTATATTGTTTCATTCGTCCCAGATTTTCCATTATTTGAAAACAAATTTTCAGTACTATTTATTTTTGGTGCGCTGGAGAAATGGTTCAAATGGCTCTGAGCACTATGGGACTTAACTGCTGTGGTCATCAGTCCCCTAGAACTTAGAACTACTTAAACTTAACTAACTTAAGGACATCACACACATCCATGCCCGAGGCAGGATTCTAACCTGCGACCGTAGCGGTCGCGCGGTTCCAGACTGTAGCGCCTAGAACCGTTCGACCACTCAGGCCAGCTGCGCTGGAGACATAACATACATTTTGTCTGGTACAAACTGTCGACATACTGGCAGACGCATACAAATTTCACTGATATTACCACATAATCGTGAATCATTTAGTTTCGTAATAGAAAAAAGTTCTTTCACACAATTATGTTGACTGAAATATTGCAGTACTTTTTCGCAGCCTCAATATGGAGACCTCAGAAAAGCAGTCTAGATCTCCTCGACAGTTTTACCGTAAAAGGATTTGTCATTAAAACTGGTATTACCTTGCAGGTCAATCAGATACAATTACATGTGCACGAGGGTGCATTCAACTGAAACGTCAAACGGCCTCGAAAACAGATAGAAAACATATCTAAGACTGGCATTGTCCTCAAAATGTTTAGGAAACGATCCTTGCAATGCTTTCAAGGTCCCAATGAATTCTTCAAACCTCCCGTTTCCTTTAACGTTAGGGAGCTTGGAGAAATGGACTATGTTTGTCAGAATATATCCCGTATATAACGCGACTATCTGTTTAAATATACCCCTTCAAGTCAGAAGTAAGTAGATTTTCACGTTGCAATGTCTTGTCATGGCTATGGTGCAGTCAAGTACACTTAAAACGCGATGTTTGCAATCCATTCCGTATCTTCTAATTTTCATTCTTGCATTCCTTTTTCCTTCATAAGTTCGTCAATAGTGGATTTTGAATCGAAAAATCGTTCCAGGCGTGTCCCTTGACTTGATCAACGTACTTTGCAGTAATATGCAAAATCTTCATATCTCGAAAACTGTTGCAACTGACAGCGGAATAATATGTGCAACTTCAGATATTTTGGGATTGATACAACCAACTTCCTCACTTGCTGCATGTCTGCAAATTTAGGATAAGTGCTTCTTGATGTACTGAACAATGAATCCCATCTGTCGTAATTTTTTGCTCTTAAAAGCAACAGATCACTAGACAGCCTCTTTTGTGCAAACAGCCAGAGGACCTGTAAATGTCCTTCATATTACGGACAAATATCGAAGGTTAAACAGTTCTGACGCCACGATTCTGCCGAACTGGAGAGACTTGTGCCGACAGAAAAATGCATTACCGTACGGAATGTCGCACTATACCGAATACATCCGGGAAGGAGAGAGAAAAACTAACGCCTAAGCTGCATGCTTCCCGCATACCAGCCCGCGTGAAGTTTGGCACGCCGTGGCCGGTCCTCGTCCAAATGAATCCTTCTTGTTTGCGAACTATACATACTGATAAAGAACGTCAACAACAATGTGGACTATGTTGTGACTTACACTGAACACAATGAAACTGTCTGACATTTACAGGAAAAATGATTTCCGAAAGTGAGTTGAGAACGCAAAGTACTACCCTACATCCTCACGTATCCGTCAGAACACACACACAAAAAAAAGTATAGGCTCAGCATGTATAAAATGAGCACTTACTATATTATGAAAACCAACGTAACTGAAGAGTAAACACATCAAACTACGCTTCAAGAGGCAACACGTGTTTCTTTTACCGATCTACTCAGAAATCAACTGCAATTACTGGATGTAGGCTGGTAGCGGGCTATCACATTTCAGTGCTCCCGAAGTCAACTGCTCTTTGTGCACATACTGTCGGCCCAAAACGTTAGTGACTGATTTTATACCTGGCGTGAGTGCGACGTCAGTACAGTAACTACGGTGTCAGCTTCAAGTAAGAACTGTAAACAATAAGTGTGCAGTTGACTAATCAGCGTGTGTGAGCAGGCAGTGTTAAGTAGTGGACGTGTGACAATAGCACGTCAACATTGTTGCGTCACAAATAGAAATGCGGCAGCATCTCTCAGTCAAGTTTTCAAGACACTCTGGCAGAGCTTGTTCCACAGTTTCACATTATTGCATGAACGTATTCTGTGGCGTACTCAAGTGATGGGAGGCTATGTAGAACACCTGAGGCATTAAAACCAACACTTAACTTTTCTGTAATTTTTATTTAATGCAATATTGAAACTTTTTTGGACTGCTAGTATTCCTCTGCCTGTTCGTACTTCCCAAAAACTGACTGTCTCTCTCTTACCAGAACGCGAGGACTTTGTCTCACACAACTATAAATCCTAACATCACACCACGTGCGGACACGGAAAAAGGAGAGTCGTGCAACCAACTTTCTAGTAGCCTCAGTCAGAGATATCACTATCGATACTGCCAAGTAATCTCTGTGTGCCGGCCGCTGTGGCCGAGCGGTTCTAGGCGCTTCAGTCCGGAACCTAGCTGCTGCTACGGTCGCAGGTTCGAATCCTGCCTCGGACATGGATGTGTGTGATGTCCTTAGGTTGGTTAGGTTTAAGTAGTTCTACGTCTAGGGGACTGATGACCTCAGATGTTAGGTCCCATAGTGCATACAGCCATTTGAACCATTTTTTGATCTCTGTGTAAACTCGATGCCGAACTCCAGCTGTTAGCGTGCCGGCCAAAGACCCTCATATTTCGTATTTTGCCAAACTTCAATATGGCAATCATGAACTGCCACTAGAATACAAAAGAAAATACAGAAATTCCTGATTGTGCACCGACATGAGGGTATTACATCTCATGTCGCCGATATCTGGAGAAGAACAAAAGAAAATGTTTCAAAAATAGTGAAAAAATGGTGATGATTCTGCTGTATAACTTTAAAGATATCGTGTGATCCAATATTAATAGGCTGATCAAAAAATTGATCCTTGTTATTTAACTTAAGCAGTATTGTAAATTCCATTGTCGTGTGAAAGTACGATTTGAGATGCAGCTAAAATCCATTAATTAGGTACTATATTAGTTAATCATTTCAACACGTATTATAGGTATAATCAAGAGTTGTAAAAAAAAAAAAATCTGTCGCCTCTTGAATAAACTCGACACACTTTGCTCAGATATGGCACTATTGAGAGATATTAAAGATTATGAGACGTCTATCAGATCCCTCTCATATATTTTTGCTTGTCTAAATTGTCCATTGGTTTTTGCCACTAGATAAATGTTTGCCGCGCGGAGTGGCCGCGAGGTTTCAGGCGTCATGTAACGGACTGCGCGGCCCCTCCCGCCGGAAATCCGAGACCTCCCTCAGGTATGGGTGTATGTGTTGTTCTTAGCATAAGTTAGTTAAGTCTGTTCAAGTAGTGTGTAAGTCTAGGGACTGATGACCTCAGGAGTTTGGCCCCTTCGGAATTCACACACATTTGAACATTTGATAAAATGGCGATAAATCAGAAATTTCTGGTTTGGTTGATGAATTTAATGCCCTTCACCCAAATATGATTTTCACACATGAGGATATGAATACTGACGGAGTCCTCAATTACCTAGATCTGCTGTTACAGGAACGTGATAACAAAGTATCCATAGATATTTTTAGGAAACCCACAACTACAGATGCTGTTATTCATGCTTCTTCCTGCCATCCTCGCCATCATAAGATTAGTTTTTTTAGAGCTATGATCACGCGTCTATGCGAACTGCTATTATCTGAAGACGCAGTTAATAGAGAACTTTGACAATCTAAAGCATATCGCCCGTAATAACGGCTACGGTGTTGCGCTCGTTGATAAGATATACCAGGACAAAACAACGATGTCGCTTCGGAGTTCATCCAATGCACCTTCTGTCGCGGGGCACAATTACATTTCTTTGCCATTTATGGGCAATTTTAGTTATGAACTGGCAAAACTTTTCCTGGGAGTGGGCTCTCGTATAGTATTTTCCGCGGCTACCAATCTCCAGTTTATGTACATTCATAATGAATCAACTAAAAAGAACAACCTTTTGGCATCGGGGGAATATCTGCTGGAGTGTCGCGATTGTAATGCAGGATATGTTGGACAAACAGGCAGAACCTTCAAAATTAGATTGCAAGAACATGTTCTTAACAGATGGGGACAGGTAAAACAGAGCTCTGCCTTTGCCCAACACCTTAAAGCCAGTGGCCACAGTCCTCTGCAAGTACAAAATCTTAAGATTTTGCATTTTGCGCAAAAGGGTAAGAAGTTAAACATCTTGGAAGAAATTGAAATATTTAGGCATATGTAAGACAAAGATTTGTCTCTCATTAACAGCCAAATATTTGGCGCGAATCAGGCCTTTTTAGAAGTTATGAAATCGGTGTTATTAATGTAATCCTGGAGTTCTCGTTATTGTGCCTAAATAAGAGCCCTGTTCCTCTCTGGTCTTATGTCGTCTTCTTAGCCAAGCCATTAGGGTTTTTTGACTGAAAAAGGATACTTGCGAGTTTGTCGCTTTAAATGACGACGCATTTTACACATTTCAATTTAGCTATAAAAAAAGGGGAGGAAAAGTTTACCCGCATAACGTCCGTCTTCCACGTTGGAGTGTATTTTTAAGCCTAATAAATTTACTCGTATTTTATAAAAAAAGGTTTCTTGCTAGAAGTTCTAGCTCCGAGTGACGCAGTATTGAGTGTTATGTGGGCGGCCTCTTTCTCTGAATTTGCGGTCCTGTGCTTTTAATGTTCTCGTTCTAGTGGTATATGATACGAAAAATCTGTTTACGTACTGCATCCGTGTGTTGTATTATACACCTTGTTTTCTCATTTTAAATTTACCGCCTTCATTTATATTTTATTTCGTCTAAATTTTAGGATAAGTTATTGCACAGGTGTTGCTCCTGGTAATTCCATCTTATCAATGTTTTATGTGCATTACATTTATAAAGTTTTAGTGGGTATGTATATCCAGTTTACGTTCTCTCATTCTTATCACTGCTGCGTCGCAGCGCCACCTATTGAGGTGATTCTGTATTAGGCTTGAGTACTAGCACATGACGCTGTGGTGCATTATGCTCACTACCTGAGCCCCCATCTTACTCTGTTACTCGCTCCTGTGAACGGAAACGCGTTATGCAGATCTTGGTCCTCTCGCGTCCATCTAGAAAAGGTAACGATTTTACTATTTTATATTTCTAGTTTTTACTGAGTTTAACGAAGGCGATGTTGGCCTGATTTATTTGACAATGCCCTTTGGCTACACTGACTAAAGGATTCTTCTAAGAAATACCAAATTAAGGTATTTGCTCTTTCAATAGTTGGTCTGTTTATACATGCTTATAGGTTATCCAAGTCTGCACAACGCGATCGAGATTCATAAATAGACGTATTTGTTCTCTGTTTTCTATGTAGATAACCTGAAAATGCCTAAATAAGGTGATACGCGTCGTTGAAAAACAACAAACTAAAATTGAGACCAAGATTGTTTTTAACCAATACATTTGATAAATGTTTGTGAATATAGCCAGTGAAACTTCCTGGCAGATTAAAACTCTGTGCCCGACCGAGACTCGAACTCGGGACCTTTGCCTTTTGCGGGCAAGTGCTCTACCATCTGAGCTACCGAAGCACGACTCACGCCCGGTACTCACAGCTTTACTTCTGCCAGTACCTCGTCTCCTACCTTCCAAACTTTACAGAAGCTCTCCTGCGGACCTTGCAGAACTAGCACTCCTGAAAGAAAGGATATTGCGGAGACATGGCTTAGCCACAGCCTGGGGGATGTTTCCAGAATGAGATTTTCACTCTGCAGCGGAGTGTGCGCTGATATGAAACTTCCTGGCAGATTAAAACTGTGTGCCCGACCGAGACTCGGAAAGAAGTGTGCCATTGTTTACCTTAGGTTTACATTCCGATAAATGATGATCTGGTCTGCACTCCTGACTTCTTTCCTAATCCAAATAATACGAAAATCCATTGTGACAACAGATGATAAGGAGGTAGATTAATTAAAGGAACGTGTGAACATGCTAACGTGTTTCTCACTACAGGCACTTTGACCAAGGCATCCACCTGCTGTGACTAAATTTTGGTTAAAATTCAGTGTGAACATTGCACAAAACAATTGCAGTCACCCTCACAATTAGCTAATTCTATTAGAATCTAGATAGATCGTTTGATATTCCTGTTAACGGGTCAATTTAGACTTTACTGAAATAACAGTTTGGCGTTCGCATGAGGTAATGTTCAGATGTACGAGTTTCATACGCGAGTTACACACCCTCCTCCGACAAGCCACTGTCCAAAACAGAGAACTGATGTAAGTAATTTATAAAGCAGAGCCTCTACCCTGAATGGTCCTTTACAAGCCCACTTGTGGTTCGTCACCGTTCCTTCTCCGCGATAGGCAGCGAGAAGGATAGCCTCCTAATTAAGTCAAGTTACACTTCTTGCAGACGGAATGGCACCAGATCCCACCAGACAGTTCAGAAACTGGCTATCATTTACACCTGCAGGCGATATGCTGGCATTGGTTGAGAGTTAATAGCTTGCTGATTAAGTAGGAAGTAACGCTCCCCAGAAGGAATACAGACGCCTTATGTGTTTATCAAAACCGCGGGAAGAATTAAGACGCTTACAAAAAATAATCAGAATGGTAGAGGGAGAAACGAACATTTGCTCATGTCTCATAGGCTAACGACAGTTCTATAGCTCTCACTGGCCTCTAATATGTGGCATGGATCTTTCTGATGCTCATCAGACGAGAGGAGGAGGAGGGGGTGGGGATCCGTGTGAAAAATTTTCTCTTTTTCGATAAGTCAGACAAATAAGCATGAGCCCAGGTTGCCTGATGCGGGTTTTATTTTTGTTAGGACGTCCAAGTTAGGGAAGCAAAACACAGAGAAGATTTGGTTTCGGAGAGCGATGGAGAGAACATTCTGCTCCGGAGAGCAATGCAGCGAACAGTCTGTTTCGCAGACCGGCGGAGAACAGCAGCTTTCTGATTTTGTGATCGATGGAGGATAGTTGGTGTTTGTCCGAGATGCAAGGAAGCACCCAGAATGGTAAGTATTCTCGCTTCGATGTTAGGATTTAGGTGAGATAGGCATCGTTTGCTTTTTAAGTACCTTGAGACAAAATCAGAGTCGTTTCAGAGCCATAGTCATGATTCTTAATTTTTTCAGTTCAGTTCTTTCACAAATTGAGATACAACATTTATTACCGTGACTCTTGAGTTACCATGACTTGTTCGTTAATTTGCGTAATGAAAGTGTTAATCCTAGTGCACGTTTAACCGATCGATAATACTCGTATCAAAGGTAATGCAATTATTTCTGCTACATAATTTGAGGTAAATTCAGCCACGATCTCTGGAATCGATGTCCCTTTCACACTGTGTTTCCCAGTACCTTGCAGAGCACCATAAGTGCGTTACTTCTAACCTAGACAGTTTAATACTTCATGTACTTCTTGATATTTTTGAATGAAGACGTTCACCATGTATAGTTTCTGCGATGAATGTAGATCTTTCTAAAATATACGTGTAGTAATTAAATCTTTTTGATATCATTTTGGTAGTTAACTAGTCTCATGTCATTTTATTACAAATTAGCCAAGGCTGTCGACCATACTTCCATGTGAGGGCCATGGTTTCTTATGGCAATTCTGCGGCGCAAATCTTCTTTTAAATACCAGAGAGCTTCCGATAAGCCTAGAGGCAATAAGATATATTCCTTCATTTTGTATTAACCATTGATGCTCAGGAATCTGGCGATCCTTGTATTGAATCATTAATAGAGACAAGCAATAGTAATATCCTATGTAGTTCCCATCTTAGAAAAAAGATTAAGAAAAGGAAAACCTACGTTTATAGCATTCATAGACTTGGAGCAAAGTTTTGACATTGTAGACTGGACTACTCTCTTTGAAATTCTGAAGATAGCAGGGGTAAGATACAGGGAGCGAAAGATTACTTACAACGTGTACAGAAACCAGACGCCAGTTATAAGAGTAGAGCAACACGAAAGGGTAGCAGTGGTAGAGAAGGAAGTGAGGAGGGTTTGTAACCTATCCCAGATGTTATTCGATCTGTACATTGAGCAAGCAGTAAAGGAAACTAAGGAAACACATAGAGCAGCAGTTAAAGTTCGGGGAGAAGAAATAAAAGCTTCCAGGTTTGCCAATGACATTGTATTTGAATCAGAGACAGCAAAGGATTTCGAAGAGCAGTTGAACAGAATGGACAATGTCTTGAAAGGAGGATATAAGATGAACATGAACAAAAGCAAAACAAAAATAATGGAATGTAGTCGAATTATAACAAGTGATGCTGAGGGAATTAGATTAGGAAACGAGACATTTAAAGTAGATGAGTTTTACTATTTGGATAGCAAAATAACTGATGATGGCCAAAATAGTGAAGATATAAAATGTAGACTGGCAATGGGCAAGGAAAGCGTTTCTAAAGAAGACAGATTTGTTAAGACCGAATATAGACTTAAGTGTTAGGAAGTCTGTTCTGAAGGTATTTGTATGGAGTGTAGCTATGTATTGAAGTGAAACATGGGCGATACACAATTTAGGCAAGAAGAGAAGCAGCTTTCGAAATACGTGCTACTGAAGAAAAGCTAAAAATTACGTAACTAATGAGGAAGCACAGAACAGAATTGGACAAACAGGAGATTTGCGGGAAAACTTGACTAAGTGAAGGAACTGGTTGATGGGGGACACTTTCTGAGATGCAAAGGGATCACCGATTTGCTATTGGAGGGAGGTGTCCTGGGTAAAAATTTCGAGGGAGATTAATGAGGGAAACCACATTAGGAGGCTGTTTAGCACTGATTTTTTTAGATTTTCTGGGTGAAACGAGTTACTTAGAATTTAATAAAATTTTGATATCATTTCATTCATATTTTGGACAGTTTTTGTGAATTTTTTGAATGATTTCAGCCAGAAATAACAAAGTTACCCTGTGATGTTCGCTGAAGGTTGTGAGTATAGTTCTCCAATAGCGTGCAGTGTAAGCATTCTGATTTCCATCTGAAATCAAGAAAGTTTTGATTTTACGTTAATAACTCATTTTCTAAGAATATGAACCTAAACACAGGTGAAAATAACGAAAATTAAAAATTTTACAGGCGTTTGAACAATTTATTTCGATTTTCACGATCTTTTCTCAAATTATGCCAAGAAAAATACCCTTAAAATCATGATATCATCTCGCAAGCTGATTCGTATATCTGTAATTTTATAAAGAATCATACTATCAATTTTCTTAATGATTGGTTCGATACTTTTTGGCTTAGATTGCACGTAAGTGTGAAAAAAGTCATTATGAGATAAACGCGTTTGAAAAATAAATTCTCGGAAACTATAATTCAAGGAAGTTAACAATAATGTAAAATGCTTACCGATTAATCTGCGATTCCAGCACCATATAGTAATCCTTCTTCTTCCTCATAGCTTCGTTTTGCGCTTGCAGCAATGCTTTCCGAGCTTGCCGACCTTTCTTCGATTCCAATGAACTAAGTCGATTCTGCCGGCTCACGCGCTAGTTAGCCATTTGTTCGGCATAATTGAAGCTTTACGTGCCTACTACAATATGTGCCTTGTTCGTGACCACCAGAAGGGATGAATTTCCTTCAGTGAATAAGCCCGATGCTAAATACAACGCCAATTTAACGACTTTTAATCCGGAGTGCAAGTGTTTAGGAGCTAATCGCCAAATAGTGCAATAAAAACTTTCATTCGCATTTTGTGTGTGGCCACCTAAACATCTCTTCAGTAATTCATCCCTTGATAAATCTTCATATATCGGAAGAATTTCCTTCTGTACGCCGGGGTGCAATGGAGTAGGGTGCGGTTCATGTTCCATTCCAAGGGTTGTTCATTTCCACCACTCGCACCAGCTGTCTTGTCCCTCTGGGCAATACTCGTGTCGAGGAAGGATTTTCATCCGAGGAAATCATATGATAGTATGTCGCCATAATTGCTTTTTGCATGTCCTGCACACTATCTATATGCTCATAAAATCTAAACGAATGCGAATTTCTCTTTGAAATTTTGAGAGCGTATTCTTGGACAGTTACGTTAACGATTAATGTAATAAAAAAGTCGGATTTTTTTGAACCTCTTAATGTGGTTTCCCCTCTTGAGAGGTGAATACAGTTAGCAAATTGAGAAGTATGTAGGTAGCAGTAGTTATTCGGAGATGAACAGTAGCATAGAGAGCTGCGTCAAACCAGTCTTCGGACTGTAGATCACAACAACAACAACAACAACAACAACAACAGAAGCACTACACACTTTCTAAAGTAGGCTATGTTCTTCCTCAGGGTTCAATATATCTCCTTATCAAATTTCATTGAAATTGGTCCAGCGGGTTAGTAATAATAAATTTAATGCTCTTGCATGATACGGCAGTTTTTCACATATCTCAATGCTTATGACGTCATAGATCCTGTACTATGTGTCGTACTACTACATAATTTTGCGGGTACATCCAGTGATATATGCGAAAACTGTCTGCAAAATGTTATTCGCAAAGAAGTTCTTTACAAGTTACTAAGTGCTCTTGTTCTCAAACACTGGATGAATAAAATCTGAATATTCGAGCCTCGTGGCCTACAATTCTTTATTACCCCCACCTGCACCCATTTGATAGGTAGCTGGTTTTTGCCACCACAGCGATTGTTTCCAGACAGTGAATGATATGTGTGCCAAGTTGGAAATCGGTTCATTGGTTACGGAGGAGATGTGAAACATACATACCTACAGATATACATTTTTATAATAGATATGGATATCTTTTTTCTTCTTCGTCTAGTTTTAATGAAGCAAAGCCTGTACAGTGCCCAAAGCTATAGTCAACTTACCTGCGAAAACTCCATGAAAATTAGTATAGAAATTTTGGAGATTAGCGTATTCAAACACAAAGAGAGACAAGAAAATCTTAGTGAAACTGTATATCACGATATCTATTTTTCTGTGATCCGATTTTGATTAACTGAAGCTTGTACAGTACCCTAAACTATGCTTAAGTTACCTGCGGAAACCTCATGAAAATTCGTCACGCAGTTTTGTAGATTAGCATCTTGAAAGAAAGACAGACACTATGATTTTACAGATTTATTATTAGTGTAGATTAGTTACGCCAAGCGTGACTTATGTAAGCATACTACTTTAAGATTACTTCTTCACTTTCTCTGATGACAGCTCTGTTAAAAGTCTTAGCCATCCAAAGGAAACAGTTCGGATTTTCAATTTAACAGCATGGTCAACCTTATCCGTTTTATTTGTATGTACATTACAACATTACAACGTCAGAGCTGGAACAGTGGACTCACGACCTACATGCTACTTCTGTGCAAGGATGAGAACGTCGCTTGAAGGCGCCAGATGGGCGGACATTTTCACAACTTTGAAATTTTGCTTTGATGTGGCAAAACACAAAAAGCCCACCACATGTGCTAATACTCCAGTACAAACAGAGACATTTACGTGCAATCCGTGGTAGAGTCCACGAGGAATAACGTGGCCAGCAGATGCGCCATCTGCAGGGCACGCAAGGGGAGAGCAATAGTGGTGGGGATTATGGGCAGCGGCTATAGGGGAAATGCGGATTGCCGGAGGGGTAGTGCCATTCTAAACTGAAGCCTACGGTCACATTTTTTGTTGAATATTAAATGGAACCTCTCCATGCTCACACCTGTATGGAGAGCATTCAAAAGGATCTGTCTCCTCTGCTTTGGTTAGTATCTAAGAAGAATTCCACTCAAAATACAGCAATTTATTTTCGCCTGGTTCGTTAAACATTTTGAACTTTCAAAAAAGTGAAATTTGAGTAAAACCTACATTTCTCTTCTTGTCATGTTAAAATTTGCTTCTTTTGCCAAGACATAGCGCTGTTAACACAGTGTTATCTCAGTGACATGTTGTGGAAAACCAATTGTGAGGGAATTCTGAAACAGTGGTTCATTGAGTGAAGAACTGAGGGAGATTAAGTCTAATAGCTTATGGAAAAGCACATCCTCGGTACAAAATAAACGTGTAATATGTCCACTTATGTTGCTCCAAAACTCGCAGTATTTCTTGTTTCACAAGTTATTGGTGGCTCTTGAGAATTAAATTCTTTCTTCGAAGAAGTATATGTTTAATAAAATAACATGGCAGATAATGACGCTCTGCGTGATAACCATATACCAAAACACTCTTCTGTCTTTTCCAAAATATAATTTAGATATCTTAAACCGTTTATGAAATATGCGAAATGTTGTGGATATTTCACTCTGGCTTTATCGCTGGTACGGCACGATCGCATAGGAGTGTGCTACATGAGATCAGAGTTCTTGAGTTGGTGACACATAGAGACCTGTGCTGAAGTCTAAAGAATAATTCAATATGTTAGCTAAATTTCATACACAGCAACATGCACTGAAGCGCCAAAGTAACTGGTATAGGCAGGCGTATTCAAACACAGAGACATGTAAACAGGCAGAATATGGTGCTGCGATCGGCAACGCGTATATAAGACAACAAGTGTCTGGCGCAGTTGTTAGATCGGTTTCTGCTGCTACAATGGCGCGTTATCAAGATTTAAGTGAGTTTGAACGTGGTGTTATAATCGGCGCACGAGCTATGGGATACAGCCTCTCCGAGGTAGAGATGAAGTGGGGATTTTCCCGTTCGACCATTTTACGAGTGTACAGTCAATATCAGGAGTCCAGTATAACATCAAATCTCCGACATCACTGCGAACGGAAAAAGATCCTACAAGAACGGGACCAACGACGACTGAAGAGAATCGTTCAGCGTAACAGACGTCAAACCCTTTCGTAAACCTCTGCAGATTTAATGCTGGGCCATCTACAAGTGGCAGCGTGAGGACCATTCAGTGAAACATCATCGGTATGGGCTTTCGGAGCCGAAAGTCCACTCCTGTACCCTTGATGACTGAACGACACAAACCTTTACTCCTCGCCTGGTTCAATGGTTCAAATGACTCCAAGCACTATGGGACTTAACATCTGAGGTCATCAGACCCCTAGACTCTGAACTACTTAAACCTAACTAACCTAAGGACATCACACATATCCATGCCCGAGGCAGCATTAGAACCTGCCACCGTAGCAGCAGCGCGGTTCCGGAGTGAGTCACCTAGAATTGCTCTGCCGGCTTCCTCGCCTGGGTCCGTCAACACCGACATTTGACTGTTGGTGACTGGAAACATGTTGCTTGGTCGGACGAGTCTCGTTTCAAATTGTATCGAGTGGATGGACGTGTACGGGTATGGAGACAACCTCATGAATCCATATGAGCAGTGTACTGCTCGAACAGGTGGAGGCTCTGTAATGGTGTGGGGTGTGTGCAGTTGGAGTGATATGGGACGCCTAGATACGACTCTGACTGGTACACGTACGTAAACATCCTGTTCATTGTGCATTCCGACAGACTTGGGCAATTCCAGCAGTACAATGTGGCACACCCACATGTCCAGCATTGCTAGAGAGTGGCTCCAGGAACACACTTCTGAGTTTAAACACTTCCGCTGGCCACCTAGCTCCCCACATATGAATATTATTGAACATATGTGGGATGTGTTGCAGCGTGCTGATCAGAAGAGACCTCCACCGCCTTGTACTCTTACGGATTTATGGACAGCCCTGCAGGATTCATGGTGTCAATTCCTTTCACCACTACTTCAGACATCTGTTTAGTTCATGCACATCTTGTTGCGGCATCTCTGCGTTCTCGCAAGGGCCCTACACGATATTAGGTAGGAGTAACAGTTTCTTCGGCTCTTCAGTGTATTATGTAATACGCACCAAACGCAAATCTTAACGACCACTACTTTTTATTGCAAACTTTTTTATAATTTCGCGAAATTCTCACTTCCCTGCAAATATCTTAATAACTATGACCATTAACGAAATGATGGACACTTCAAAATAAACCTGACATAAAAAGCTATAAGTAACGAAAAAATGAAATTTTTCTGTCGATTAGGTTCTGGAAAATAGATTGATACTGACTGCTGGGCGTGAGCCTCGATTCTTTAATCGCCGATCGTCCGAAGGTGATCAAACACTGCCGGTCTCCATTTCCGAACAAACGAATGATCTCGCCCAGTGCTTTGGGCAAAAACTGCTCTCTACGCATCGGCCATCGGATCCTGCGAAGACTGAAATGCAGAGAAGGGATCTACAAGTGCCTTCTCTCTGTAGATTGACTAACGTCACATTCAATTGCGACAGTGTATAAAATGCATGCACATGTGTAGTGAGAGGTATATCCAGATATGTGGTACGGATAGAAAACCAACAAAACATATCTGAAGAACTAAATTTTCTGTTACTATTTGCAGGAACAAAACCATTAGAGAGACTGTAAAATTAGTAGCTTACCTGATGGAAACAGTTATTCTGGTTGTCAAACTAAGTATTGTTATCTCGTGCTGATCCGACAGCTCCCTACCTCAGTCACTGTTGTAAACCTGTGATATAAGGTTTATAGTCTCTAAGGCATAAATATGCCTCACTCACGTACAGACGCATCGAGACTTTTCTGTCTTCCTACAAAATTGTAGACGGTGCAGAGCACAGAAATATGTAGGCACGCTGAAGTTCTATACTCAGATAACAGATTTCTATGGAGGTTAGACAAAAGTATGAAAACACCGCAGAAAATGCCTGCTTGAACATATAAGAAAATACAGACGCTAGCCAAGGCTGCATGTTGCACTGTTGTATCTGACCACAAACCGCACCTGTGCCGTGTTGCGAGTATCAGTCGTGGGCAGAACATTGTTCTGGGTGGTTACGAGTGAATTATGTAGGAGCTAAAATTGGAAAGTGGGCAAATTGTTGGTCCTCGTATGCTGGATGTTTCGGTAACCATGGTAGCCAAAAAATTTGCTGTTTCAAGGGGCACCATAAGCAGCGCAAAGCGGAGAAACATAATTCGCTAAGTCACAACTCGGACGGAAGTGTGTATCGACTGATTCTGACAGTCACCGAAGAGGAAATTGGAAATTTGTCGTAAGGCCTTACGGGACCAAACTGCTGAGGTCATCGGTCCCTAAGCTTACGCATTACTTAAACTAACTTAAACTAGCTTACACTAAGGACAACACAAACACTCGTGCTCGAGGGAGGACTCGAACCTCAGACGGTCGGAGCCGCGCGGACCGTGACAAGGCGCCCTACACCGCGCAGCTACCCCGCGTGGCCATGGAACAGGATTGCGACAAAGAAATAGGACGACAGCTGCAGAAATCTCATCAGAATTGCATGTTGTACTCGTGCACCCTGTCAGCACGGAAATAATGCAAAGGTGCAGCATAATCAGGGAACTGCAGGGCGAGATTGAATGTCAAAACCACTCAGCAGTGTTGCAAATGCACGTACCAAGCAACGTGATGCCAAAGCCATAAAATCTCGACTAGGGAGCAATGGGAGAATATTAATTGATCGGGTGAAGCATGTTTCACACTGTTTCCAACTTCTGACCGAGTTTACGTCCCAAAAGTGGAATATGGTAGTTGTTCGCTTATGATTTGGGCAGCCATATCGTGGTACTCCATGGGCTCAATGGGTGCTCTGCAGAGTGAAATTACTGACAAGGATTATGTGATCATTTTGGCTGATCAGATCCATCCCATGGTACAAAGATTGTTCCCGTATTCCAAGACGATAGGGCCCCAGTTCACGGAGCACACATTGTCCAGCAGTGGTTTTGTGAGCACGAGGATGTATTTTCCCTTGTCCACCATGGTTCAGTGGTCTCAATACTACTGATCGTTTGCGATCTGATCTGAAGAGAACTTGTCAGTATTTTTCTGAAAGAATGGTATATGATTCCTTTCAAAACCGTACAGGACCTGTATTTATCCATTACTATACGATTGGAAACTGTTTTCAATCCCAGCAGATTTTTACACAGTGTTGGGCATGATAATTTGTTGCGTTTTTGATTTTACCATATTTTTATCCACTCCCTTCACAGCCGGTTAGTATAGAAACCACAAATGCTGCCGGTCGTGACTTCGTTCTAAGGCAACGGTATCAGTAGCCAAACCGAGTTTATTATCTTATAGACAGCATTTGAGATAGGGTCAGAGTAAGGACCAGAGATAGTAGCAGATATAAACACGTTTCCATATGCTCAGACATTAGCGTTGACTCAAAGAGCTACGTAAAATGCAACTCCGTATGTGAAGGGATTTGTTATGGTGAAGTGCAATACCAAAGGTAAACAGCAATACAGAGTCACGGAAAGTTCTTCCATCATCTCTGGTAAGTTCTCTCAGTTTTCCTTCCATCTTATTTGATTCGGTATTTTCAGAAAAAACAACATTTTTGAACAGGAATACACTTCCGTTCGACTTCATATAGCTGTAGATCAGGAGAACTAACACAAGTATCACCTAATGATAAGGGCATAAGGACCGAAACTATTGCGCTACATAATAAAGATAGAATATTTGTAACTGAAGTAGTTGTTTACTGTACTAACAGTGTACATACGTCCGCATATGGCGAGATAATTACGTCTGCAAATTGGAAAGAAAATTAAATTAATTATGAGGTATCTGTAATACTTTTCACAGCGGTTTTATTGTAAATGGCGCATTTGAGTGCATAAATGCAATTCAGCACTAATTATTTAGCCTGTAATTAATGTAACATGCGTTTACCTAGCGTGCCACACAATAGAGCTCTAAGCAAGCACTTCCACAGCCTGGAATAGAAAAGCCTAACAAACAGACCGCAATATAATTAGCTCCCGGACGTCATGTAACAAATAAATCGAGCACCACAATCTCACTGAGTGAAGGACCATTAAGAGCCGAAATAACCTGCTATGTTGCTTCTATTGTGACAGTTTTCCTCTCTGTCCCCTGCACCGATTTTGAAAGGCAGCTTCTCTCCTCAGGTCGAAATTCTTGGAAGTATTTAGAATAAAAGTGTTTGCGCACGCTATGTATCAATGCTTCACCGGGAAACGAAAGAGAATAATTTAGTTCTGGCCAAGGCCAGATATAATTATCACTGTCAAGAACACTAGAGCTCTGGCGAAAGGCAATGTGTAAAACTGAAAGCTCAAAATATCTGTTGTGTAAACTGAGCAGAACTTGTACTGTAAATCACATATGAGAGATACACCGTCTGAAACGAATGTTTTGAGCAACATTTTCGTCCGCGTGAAAAAGTAGATTCATCTGATGAATGTGTCAGAGAAACGTGTTACTTTGGCTACTTCGTTAACGTCAAACGGAATGCATCTCAGATATGGCTGGCACGTTCTACGGTCAGTTTGGGTTTCATATGAGTTGTAAAGAAGTTCTGACATAACATCACATCATTTTACTTACCTGGTAACGTGGTGTGGCAAGATTCCTGGGGTTATCGGTTATCTGTGCGTGGACGTATTTCATTGATCGATACCGATGTGATTGGCTTCTCACATCAAAAAATAACATGTATATTCCGAAATCCAGCATATGCGTTGTATGAATAATAAAGTGAAGCCTAAGGAAGTCTGTAATCTTACACATCATGAAATAATTCTCTTGTGGCCCCCAGAAAACTCGTCTCATTTTGACCGAACAGGTTACGGTATGCAATGGTATGTGAAGCGGTATGCAAAAAGTCTCTCTTCATTTAGCAATAGATGCACTCGCATTCCGAGTCCAAACACCATTACGGCATTCCACTTTTCTGTTGTCTATATTTTTCCCAAAGCGAGTACTAGAACGATTTATTTGAAAACGATATAAATGGTTTCCTTCCCCGTCCTTCCGTTTTCCGAAATTGCATTCCACCAAGACAGCCTTCTGCATCGAATTTTCTTTCTGAACCTATATGTTGTACCCCACCGCTGGTTAACAATTTTGAGAGGATGCTTCAAAGATAAGAAGACGATGAACAACGAAGGAAATAAGTGAAGACAACTAGAAAGGACGTAATTACGCTTCTCTCCATGGGAATTTCATCTGAACGGAACTTATGAACAAATACGTATGTTTACAATCGATGTTATTTACTTATTCATTGATTTAATGTGATCAAGTATGAGACTTTTGATAGCTTAATTATACTATAACAGAGTAAATAATACACTACTGGCCATTTTAATTGCTACACCAAGAAGAAAAGCAGATGATAAAGTATTCATTGGAAAATATATTATACTAGGACTGACATGTGATTACATTTTTACGCAATTTGGGTGAATAGATCCTGAGAAAGCAGTATCCAGAACATTCACCTCTGGCTGTAATAACGGCCTTGATGCGCCTGGGCATTGAGTCAAACAGAGCTTGGATGGCGTGTACAGGTACAGCTGCCCATGCAGCTTCAACACGATACCACAGTTCACCAAGAGTGGTGACTGGCGTATTGGGACGAGCCAGTTGCTCGGCCACCATTGACCAGACGTTTTCAATTGGTGAGAGATCTGGAGAATGTGCTGGCCAGGGCAGCAGTGGAACATTTTCTGTATCCAGAAAGGACCGTACAGGACCTGCAACATGCGGTCGTGCATTATCCTGCTGAAATGTAGGATTTCGTAAGGATCGAATGAAGGGTAGAGCCACGGGTCGTAACACATCTGAAGAATGAAGAGTCTAATGAATACAAGATATGGATTGTGAGTAAATCAAATAAAGACGAAAGTAATGAGTATTAGCAAAGATGAGAATAGCGAGAAACTTAACATCAAGGCTGATGGTCCCAAAGTAGATAAATTTAAGTAATTCTCCTACCTGGGCAGCAAAATAACCAATGATGGACAGAGCGAGTAGGACAGTAAAAGCAGACTAACATTGGCAGAAAGGGCATTCGTGGCAAGGAATATTCTACTAGTAGCAAACATAGGCCTTAGTATGAGAAAGAAATTTCTGAGAATATACATATGGAACACAGCAAGTTATGGTAGTGAAAAATGGACTGTGGGAAAAGTGGAGCAGAAGAAAGTCGAAGCATTGGAGATGTGGGACTACAGAAGAATGTTGGAAATTGGGTGGACTGATTAGGAAAAGAACGAAGAGTTTCTTTGCAGAATCGCAAGGGAAAGGAGTGTGTGGAACACAGTGACAAGAAGAAAAAACAGAATGAGAGGACATCTATTAAGATGACTTAAATGGTACAAGACTTAAATGGTACAAGAGAGAGCTGTGGAGGGCAAAACCTCTGGAGGTAGACAGGGATTGGAATACATGTAACAAATAATTGAGGACATAGATAGAATGCAAGTGGTACTCTGAGTGGGCCGCATCAAATCAGTCAGAAGACTCATGACTCAAAAAAATAAAAATAAAAAATAAAAAATAAACAAAAAAATGTAAATATGATCCCTCCCAAGGAAATGATGAAAACATAATAGTTTGTCACGTAAGCTGCAACAATGGAAGTTTTAACTCTTGTATTCCTTTACAACAATGGAAGTTTTGACTTTTGTGTTCCTTTGTTGTAACATAATTCATTCCGCTTTATTTGTTGTTTCCGTTTCTGTGAGACGTCTTTGTGGTATCTCGCCTGCTCCCACTATTCATCACATTTACTTGCGACGGTAACGTATTCTTACAACATGAGTCATATTATATAACCAATGTGCAGTATGACAACTGCCAAGACTACAGAAAGAGAAAAGACATTTCAGTGACTGAATGCAAAGTTCATAATATTGTGAAAAAATATATAAATAAAGGCCTCGAGAGAGTTTTGAACACTGCTCGTCTGGTGTACAGTCCGACACTGTGACCTCCTAAGTTGACACTGTGGCTGTTCAGTTTCTATCGGTATTGTACTTGTTAAGCTTGGACCGTTCACTGTTTTTATTTTGCTTTTTTTTCGCAGTTCAGTAAACCTTCCTCCTATTTTCATGCTTGATCTGTGTTCAGTTTTTGATGAGCTGTCCACTGGACCATCTTACCCACTAAATCTGAGGCGGTTGTGAGGAGTAGTTTCCCTTGTATCCGACATACTGTATTTTAATTCTGTATAAATGAGATGTATTATCTCGTATCACGAATTAAGTAGTATGGTTTCCTTCAGTTCATTTATAAATATTGTTGTGTCATTAACATTTGTTCTAGTGAATGTAACAAAGAATTTTGCGTTGTCAAAATATTCTATACAAGAAATTGACGATGAAATAATCGTGTGAATTCTCAGGCTGTTCATCTGGATATTCCGTTGTTTTAGTGGAGGAAGTTAGCAACCAGAATTTCTATGGGTTTCCCAAACTCAAGAGTTACTTATGAAGAGGAAAAGTGTTTATACGGTATCACTTGAGGTGAATTGTGCTAGTGCTTTTGTTTGTTAGGACTATTTCTATGAAGAAGACTTTATGAATAAAACTAAGCACGGGGTAAACATGGGTGTATTTCCAAAACATCTGACCAGTATTCATTATGTAGCTGCTACTGTTAGAAGAGGATCGGATTACCAACGACTAGCTGTGCTTTGGCAAGTGTTCATACCAGAAGTGAAAATGGTGTTAGTAAACTACAAAGCATTAGTTGTGCTGAACAATCAAATTCTTTGAGTGATAAAGTTCGTAATTTTTTTTCACCTTCAAAATAATTCTACAGATGGTGAGTATGCAGGCTTAGCTGAAACATATTTAATGAGGAAAGTGGGCTTTTGAGTATTGGAGTTCCAAAAGCAGAATTATGTCTCAGAAAATAGAAAATATACAAGACTGATAAGAATAGACCTACTTTAACAAGTCTAGCAAAAGTTAAAGCGAAGCTACAGCATGAGATAAATGAACGAAAAACACTCAGAGATTTATATCATAGCAGTACTTTCTCTTTCATAGAAAACAATTTAAATTCTGTTGTTAGAGATTTTATAAACAGCCAGATAATGAAGTCCCATCGACCAGCAAATGCTAGGCGATGAACATCTGAAGACAAGATATTTTCTCTGTCCTTATAGAGGCGAAGTCCTCACCTACACAGGTAACAGTCAGTTCATTTTTCTCATCGCTCTGAGGCATTCGAAATCTCTGTTGTCTGCTGTACCTTTTGAGCTGGAATTGAATCGTGCAGTGATGAATATAATAAAAGCAGAAGTTGAGGCAATGTGCAACAATGATAAATATTGTGCTGTATTGTCTGATGAGATGTATTTGGAGAAAGGTATTTATTGTGATATGAGCAAGCAACAAATCTCAGCGCTTCAGAATTTAGGGCGAATAAGAGAGTTCAATGTGTACGTAAATACTGCATTAGTATTCATTGTCAGAGGCATATACCAAATCTGGGAGTAGGTTGTTGCTTATTACTTCAATTAGAATTTGGTTTCAAGTACCACTCTAAAAGTTCTCACGACCATGCCTATTAAAGAACGCAAGAAATTGTCTAATAGGAAATAAAATACAATTTGGGTTTAAAAAACAATCCAGTTTTGACTTTATTCAGGGGTCTTTCCTCCTGGATCAGCAAAAGATGTTCAAGTCTGCGCCAAAACTGAAGAAGAGTCATTGTGATTTTAAGGATTCTTTTACTAAAATGAAAGTTATGATAGCTCCAGCCCAGCTTATTGATACAGTTGCGGCTGTTACTGAGACCTATGTAGCATTTCGTATTCTATCTGGAGAGGGAATATACACTGCAGAATTTCTTGAAAAGATAGACTACCTGTTCGATTCACTAAGCAGGTCCCATTTTTATTCACAAGATGGCAAAACCTATAAGCACGCCCTCTCTGCAGAATCGCCACATATTGAAATGGGATACAGTGTATTAAACGAAATGAAAAATTGGAAAGTGCTGGAGCTAGGAGCAGGGAGAAATAATAAAAAATGTTCCGTTTCGTAAGTGGGTGGCAAACTACAATAAGGTCACTGATGTTTCCATATTGACAGATTTAAAAAAGTGGCTTTTCTTGAAACATGAGGGCCTTAAATCAAGACCCACTGTAGAATTTTTGTTGTTGTGTGAGGCAGCATGGTGTTTCAAACAGCAGCCCAGACGCCTTTCAGTTCAGAGCAGCACTGAAAACAGTTAAATCAATAACTTATCCCTGCCTATAAGTTCATTAATAATTGTGAGGATGATACATGTACGCCATTAAACAATTTAAGGCAGTTTCTGAGAGCTCATAATGACAGATTGCTTGACTACACAAGAGACCACGGCATAGTCGATGAAAATATTTTGTACAGTGTTCTTGCCTGATAATGCAGTTTATGGTGATGATGGTGGTGGTGGTGAAGAGGCTGATGTAAGGAATGATAGACAAGGATTGGTACTTGTAGCTGGTTACTTTCTGCGAAACTTGAGCGAAACACCTGAAACAAACTGTGATTACTGTAAAACGACTCTGTTTTCACTAGTACCCAAGGAGGATTATGTATTTACAAGTTTCAGGGAATTTAATTCCTTAAACACACAATTGTAGAAATCAAGTGGCAGTCTGGTGTCCTTTTTAACAAACGTTCACACTCAGTTGTATGCATGTTAAGAAAAATATGGACAGAAGGAAAAATTGGAAGATAAATTCTGTTCATTATTCAGATTTCCAGGACGGATAACGTCTTGTAAAGCCCGCTTTTCTGAACAGTATATATTAAGAAAATTTGTACGATTTTTGATTTACAAATATGTCAGAGATTGGAAAAACACCATCTGCATTAAAATATTTAATGTGGTCAGGGAAAAGCTGAATAAAAAATTTAATGTTGCTATATAGTTCAGACATAAATTTTACTATGTGATTAAAAATGATAAGATAGTAGTTAATTTTTGTTTTCAGTCAATTGCTTTTATCCACATTTCCTATCTGTGATACTTTTGTTTGATACTGTGTCTACTTTTGTGGTGAAGCATTTACACTTCTTTAAGGTGTATAAACATTTCAAAGAAAGTCAATGTTTAATAGAGCAAGTTTCCGGAAATAGACCTATACTTGCGATAAATTTCACCTCTACTGATGACATAGTAACCAAGTAATTCTAACCACTGAAATGAAAATTATTTGAAGGCTAGTACTGTAATCGGTAAGTCATGAATTTTTTCTTAATTACTACTGTTTTGAAGGTCACTTGGGAAAATCATGCACCAGCAGATTGTCACTTGAAAAATCGGATGTTTATACCACAGTTGTAGTTATAAAGCTATGGTAGAGGACTTCTTTACGTTTGGAGACAAATGTGCAATAAGACAGTTTCACAACCACTTAACAGTAGCTAAGTGGGAGAGACAATGTGTCAAGTAAAGGAACTTGATTGTTTGCAGGCAGCTCATGATTTTGAATTGTGTTAAGTGAACTTCGTGTATGTCTCAAAGAAAATGCAATAATGTATTACCTGTACCTTGAACATGCAAGAATGAAACTAGTTGATGTTCCACTTCCTGTCGACTGAATTTGATAACACAAGAAAAAATATGAAGATAACGTAAAGAAATCGATATTTGCTTTTAGTAAATTAATGAATTTTTCGAATTAACCTGCCTCTAACGATGATGAAATATACTTCCACTCACTTAAGTGACTTATTTTCGTAGGTTGGCACAATCAAAACGTTATTTGTATAACAACTACCGTTCGTATTGTGATAAAGGTGAGTTAAAGTCATTTCTGTATTGCAGTATGTTACAGCTACGTTTACATTCTTTTGTTCAGATACTAGCGAAAAACATAACATTGGAAGTTTAGAAAATTTGTATTGGTAAAATCAAGTGCACAAAAAAATTACGGTATACTCTATAGGGGACGCAGCCGAGATGTTTACGTTTTATTTTCTTCACCTCTGTATCACTTGCAGTGCTGCTGTCGCTCCGTGTTTCCATCTTATAATATGGGACTATCGCTTCTCATTTATTGTTGTTCTGTGATAGAGGCCACCATCTTCATGGGATCTGCCGCAGCTGAAGACATATTCATTCCCCGCATTCAGTTGAAACCTAGTGACTTAAATATGCCTTCGATTTCAAGCGATTGCAGTTTCCTATCCGAATTGCATTTGCTATGGCTTTCAACAACGCACAGGGCCAATCACTTGTGCGGCGGACATTAACATGGACACATTATGTTTTTTACATAGCCAATTTTACGTGGCTTGCTCAAGAATCGGAACGTTGTAAAGTTTATTTGCACTCCAGACGGAAGAACAAAGAGCATTGTGTACCATCAAGCTTTGGGATAAGAGTTTTATTTTATGATTTTATTCGAGCTTTGTAAAATTATACTTTTGCTGACTGTAAATACACTTTAATTATGTTTTCGTGAAAGGAAAGTTTCGTAGCTTGCAATGAAACTACTAAATCTGTACGTCGTTTTTAGTAATTACAGTTTTTTCACCCCTGCTGACTCTAAGTGTGTATTTAAATTGTACAAAATATTAATAAATATGTGAAATATTTGTTAATCATATACACATACTTTAGAGTCAAAATATTTATTGCAGAAAATTAAGTGTATTGAAACGATGAAAGTATGTATTTTATAGTTAGATTTTAGGGACATTACACTTCAATTTATAATTTAAAAAGGAATCAAAGTTTCATCTACGATGTAATTGTTATTACTAAAATTTTGGTTTGAAACTGGTGTATATTTGCAAAAGTCAGAACCATAGGCCTATACAGAACTTGATTTTTATTGAAGAGGTCTTCATTCGTCGCATTCCGTTGACACCCAGTGATTGAGATATGGAATTCGACTTAAAGCGATTGCAGTTTTCTATTT
Organism: Schistocerca cancellata; assembly: GCF_023864275.1. Taxonomy (NCBI): domain Eukaryota; kingdom Metazoa; phylum Arthropoda; class Insecta; order Orthoptera; family Acrididae; genus Schistocerca; species Schistocerca cancellata. The sequence goes on along the minus strand of NC_064634.1, from coordinate 355,848,696 downwards.
AAGTATCAAGAAGGCACATGGGCCAATCACTTAGTGTGGCAAGTATTATTGTTAAAGATACTGGGCGACGTCGGACACTGCAGTTAGTGATAAATATAAGTAATCTAATAATAATAATAAATATAAGTGGTCTATCGTTGGCGAGATTCGAAACAAAAACAATATTTTTGTACGCCCATCTTTCTGATTGGAGGTTTAAGCGACCTCGGCCGTTCACTTATGCAATAAAATGCAACAGCTACAGCTATCCTTACGTTGTTATTTATGCTGGCTGTTTCGTGGTATGAGTACACATATGCAGGCCTTAACTGACGCTGAGGGGGTTAACTCCAATTGTAGGTGCGATTCATCAGTGGCCAACGTCTATGAACTGCTTTCGCAGACTACCTGTACCAATGGTGTTGTGTCTCCAACCATCAACTACCAACGAGTTCATAGCTGTTAACCACTGATGAAACGTTCATACGATTGGAGTTCACCCCTCAGCGTTAGTTAAGGCCTGAAGATGGTGTGCTAAAACACCGAAACTGGTAGCCATATACTAAATAACATCGTAAGAACGGCTGTACGTGCTCCATTTTATTACACAAAAATTATGGTACCAGTATTTGCAGCAGTTGTAGAAAATGGTGCTGGGGAGTTAGAGCTATGAGAAAATACGAGTGATAATGGGCAACAATCAGCTCTAATGGATTGAAGAGTGCTTTCTAAATCAAGGGAAGAAATTTAATATTGTCTTAGAATGTAGATCATCGGCAATCTGTTGGAGCTGGAGATACAAGTCAGCTATCGAATAATGCGAAGGAACCATTCCAAAGTCTTGTTTCTCTAGTGACCATTGTTGCGAAAAGTCGGTTCTGGGATGGAAAGGGTATAGCTCTGATGGGAACGATTATTTCTGCTGTGGTGTTCTGACAGGAATTGTGGGGATCGAGAAGAGAGAGAAAGGGAAAGGTAGGTAGATAGATAGAGAGAGAGAGAGAGAGAGAGAGAGAGAGAGAGAGAAGAGGAGAGGAGGGCAGTATATTTTGAGCAGACACCAAAGCGAACAGTTTGTGGAACTCTGCGCTTGTAATCACATTGTCAGGATTACTGTGCATAATGTACTGAAATATGATCGTTATGATGAAAGTACCAATGAATGATACGTCGATAGATCGCACGGTGTCTTTCAACACCACCGCCAAGTGCAGTCAGGTTCGCCGAGAAATTCATTGGAGGATAACTTCACTGAAGTTATATCTCTCCAGCGTCCTGCGTCAGCTTCGCCTCTTTTCATAGGTACTGCAGCGGCACCGAAAAGCAGTGGTTACCGTGTGCGGCTAGTGAAGAAAGAATGCGTCTTTTTTCATCCTTCTGGCCAGCGGCTCTCAAACAACTCGCTAGATGTTGTTGTATGGTGGGAGGGAGGGGGAGGGGGGCCTGGTCAGGGGGAGAGGGAGGGGGGAAGTGCTGCTGCACCTGCGGCAGGTGTTGGTGCTGAGAGCTCTGGAGGAATGTGGGGAAGCTGACCCGACAGCATGTACAATGACGAGACTGACTCCAGCAGTCCTCAGACAAAATCATGCCCTCAGACCACTTTAAGACGCGCAGGACGTGCAGTTCGTTCTACCGAGCGGCGTTGATTTGTGGTTAATGCACGTGTGTCTATACCTACATGTATACGGTGGAAGCCACATTGCAGTAAATTTCAATTGAAGAATGCTTTTATGGCATAGAAGCATCTGTCAAAGAGAATTAACTGTAATCTACATTTTAAAACACTCCTCCTACATCCAGAATGAGATTTTCACTCTACAGCGGAGTGTGCGCTGATATGAAACTTTCTGGCAGATTAAAACTGTGTGCCGGACCGAGACTCGAACTCGGGACCTTTGCCTTTCGCGGGCAAGTGCTCTACCATCTGAGCTACCCAAGCACGACTCACGATCCGTCCTCACATCTTCAATTCTGCCAGTACCTCGTCTCCTACTTTCCAAGCTTCACAGAAGATCTTCTGCGAACCTTGCAGAACTAGCACTCTTGGAAGAAAGGATATTGCGGAGACATTGCTTAGCCACAGCCTGGGGAATGTTTCCAGAATGAGATTTTCACTCTGCAGCGGAGCTGATATGAAAGTTTCTGGCAGATTAAAACTGTGTACCGGACCGAAACTCGAACTCGGAACAGGAATATGTCCCGAGTTCGAGTAGAGCACTTGCCCGCGAAAGGCAAAGGTCCCGAGTTCGAGTCTCGGTCCGACACACAGTTTTAATCTGTCATAAAGTTCGTACTCCTCCTATGTGTTAGACATTTTACTTCCGTAGATAGAATGTCAAAGAATGTCTACCTATTTCACCCCTACCTCTGCGAAAGTTAGAGTCCTTCAAGGGTAATCCAGTTCATTTTTCCTTTCAGTGTAGTGCTTGTATCTCAGCTGATGACAAATTTCATAAGCCAATAAATGTACTTTGAGGCTGTGGTTAGTTAACCCAGCCGCCTAAAGAGAAACTTACAAGACGTAAGTGCCTGAGTCCCACATATAATTCTAATACTTTCCTATGTGCAGTGAATACTTTTTGCCTAAGTGAAGAGTTATACCAGAATGTTATCCTTAAGACACCAGAGAATCAACAGATGCAAGATATCTTGCCTTACTGACTTCTGGATCTCCAAAGTTGACAATTATAGCAAAAATGGGTTGACTACATTGTTTTTTTTTTCCAGTTTTGAGTTATCAGCAATACCATGTTTCTTATCTACAGCTTTGCTTCCTCCGTTTTGCTATAGATGGCAGAAACGGCAAGTGATGTTGCAGATGGTAGTTCCTAAGTATCGTACAATGAGCTTACGAATTTGTAAACATAATGCCATCAGAATGTTATTCGATTTGTGGTTGCGTCATAAAATTATTCTCGATTGAATATGTGAATTCACGGGCCCCATTCTTGTCATTTGCGGGAAATTGTAATTTTCTGCTTTAACACGAAATCAGTGGCTGATGCCCGTAGAATGCTGGTTAATACTACTGGTGAGGACCCTGTTAGTGAAGGAACGTGTACAGAATGGTTCCAGCGCTTCAGGAACGGTGATTTTAACTTCGAAGGCAGGCATGTAGTGGAAGACAGGATTTTGAAGCTACTGAAACTGAAGAAAACAATCATAGGCGATTGTTATCGAACTTAATTGATACTTTTGAGCCGAGCACTGAAAGGTAAGACCAGAATACAGCGATACACATGAAAAGATGTTTTTTCTGCATGACAATGATCGATCCCATGTCGCAAAACCTGTCAAAACACACTTGGAAACGTCGAAATGAGAAGTCCTACCCCACCCGCCGTATTCTCCTGACATTGCTCTGACTATCACTCATTTCGATCAGTGGCACAGGGCTGACTGATCACACCCTCCGGTCATGTGAACAAGTGCAAAACTGGATCGATTCATGGATCTCTGCAAAACACTCCCGGTTCTTTCGCTGGGGGATTCGTAAGCTGCCCGAAAGACGGGAGAAGGTAGTGGTCAGTGATGGCTACTACTTTGAAACGTAAATTGTTTGTAAGTTTTTCACAATGACGTCTCGAACTTCGAGGAAAAATGGTGGAAGAAAAGTTGTAGACATAATAGATTAACCCTTTGACCACCACTAAAAATTGGTGGTCAAAGGATTAATCTATTAGGTCTACAACTTTTCTTCCGCCATTGGCATGAAGAATATTGGCGTATGGTTATTTTAATTAATGTCGCAACAAGGAGTTAACAATTTCGTGTCGCCTCGTTTACCAATATAGTGGCCAGCTGCTGTTGCCGAGCGGTTCTAGGCGCTTCAATCTCGAACCACGCTGCTGCTACGGTCCCAGGTTCGCATACTGCCACGGGCATGGCTATGTGTGATGTCCTTAGGTTAGTAGGGTTTAAGTAGTTCTAAGTCTAGGGCCTGATGACCTCAGATGTTAAGTCACATAGTGCTTAGAGCCATTTGAACCATTTTTTTCAGTACAGTGAGGGATGGGACATACACGGTTACTTACATTTTCTTCTTGGTTTTTAGAAGACGGCTGCGCGAAATTACCAATAGAGAGATCGACTCTCACAGATTTCACGTGCTTATTTTGGGCTCCATTTGTGATGCGGCAAACGTCAGCTCGAGCGTGTGATAACGTGAATTTTCCGGGAAGGCGCGACAGCAGCTCGCTTTGTTAATGTGTTGGTTGAGTAGCCTATCTGCAGGTGTGAGCTATTTCCATGTCACAATTCACAGTAGAAGGCTAACAACGAGACCAGAACCTGTAATTATAAGAATTCTGTAAACCATTATCAGGCTTCCCTTAACAACTGGGACATGCATACACAGCAATAACAGGCAGAAAATTCCCACTGGTTCTCTGATAACCTATCGTGGGACACGATGGTAGTCTTGGGGCTCTACATCTACATCTACATAGTTACTCTGCAATTCTTCGGGCGCTGATAACCACGCAGTTGAGCGCCCCACAAACCAAACATCATCATCATCATCACTCTGCAATTCACACTTATGTCTCTGGCAGAGGGTTCATCGAACTGTTTTCATACTACTTCCCTACCATTCCACTCTCGAATGGTTCATGGGAAAAAGGAACACCAAAATCTTTCCGTTCGAGCTGTGATTTCTCTTATTTTATTATGATGATCATTTCTCCCTACGTAGGTGGATGTCAACAAAACATTTTCGCATTCGGAATAGAAAGTTGGTGATTGAAATTTCGTAAACAGATCTCGCCGCAAAGAAAACCGCCTTTGTTTCAATGACTGTCACACCTACTCGCGTATCATATCAGTGACACTCTCACTCCAATTGCGCGAGAACACGAAAAGAGCTGCCCTTCTTTGCACTTTTTCGATGTCCTCCGTCAATTCTACCTGGTAAGGATCCCATACCGCGCAGCGGTATTGCAGCAGAGGACGGACAATTCTAATACAGGCTGTCTCTTTAGTGGGTTTGTCGCATCTTCTAAGTGTTCTGCCAACAAAGCTCAGTCTTTGTTTCGCCTTCACATATTATCTATGTGGTCTTTCCAATTTAAGTTGCTCGTAATTGTAATTACTAGGTATTTAGTCGAATTTCCAGCCCTTAGATTTGTGCGATTTGTCGTATACCCAAAATTTATCGGATTTCTTTTAGGTTCAAAAAATGGTTCAAATGGCTCTGAGCACTATGGGACTTAACATCTATGGTCATCAGTCCCCTAGAACTTAGAACTACTTAAACCTAACTAACCTAAGGACAGCACACAACACCCAGCCATCACGAGGCAGAGAAAATCCCTGACCCCGCCGGGAATCGAACCCGGGAACCCGGGCGTGGGAAGCGAGAACGCTACCGCACGACCACGAGATGCGGGCAATTTCTTTTAGGACCCATGTGGATGATCTCACACTTTTCTTTGTTTAGTGCTAATTGCCACTTTTCGCACCATACAGAAATACTTTCTAGATCATTTTGTAATTGGAATTGATCGTCTGATGATTTTACTAGACGGTAAATTACAGCGTCATCTGCAAGCAATCTAAGGGGGCTGCTCAGATTATCACCTAGATCATTTATATAAATCAGGAATAGATGGGAGATGGAATGTTTTTGACAGTACAAAACTCCACGAGATGAATTTTGTCAAAGTTTAAAGTTAGCACATTTGTACGTAACCAAACAGTGACTTTCACAAAAACGTTTGTTTTTCCTGTTGATGTTTCTCTCTTCGGCTTCACAGTAATACTAACGTCATCTGCCAGCAGTACTAATTCTGCTTGCTGATTCAAATAAAATGATAAATGATAAATCTTTAAAATAAAGCAAGAACACTAATTGGCCAATGATCGAACCCTACAGATTATGTGGCATCGCTCTTCCCCCGAGAGACTCCCGTTGTGATTTATCCCCATGCATACTATGTGGCGTCCCTCTTTATATTACTCCAACATCGTGATAATTTTCTTTATTTTCCTTCTTATTTGTAAACTAAACTAGGAAGAACGACTTACCTGTAAACTAAACTAGGAATCCTCCGTATGAGATCGTACTGATACTACGGTCATGACCAATTAGCGAGATACACTATCTGATCAAAACTATCCTGACACCGCTATATAATGCGAAATTGATTACTAGATGTCAGAAGGCAGCCCGCCGGTATTATACGAGACGGGAGGTATTGTATTGTAAGTAGGGAAGCAGCAACAGGAGAATGAGTCGGTGAGGAGACGTCAGTGATATCACGTGATCATATGTTTGTTAGTATTGAACGACTTCCGGGAAACCTAGGAAGCAGTATTTACATGTAAGTATGAATTAAAAAACGCTATTAGTCACAAATTTTCGTGTTTAATTAAATACTTGATGCATTTCGAGCCCCATGGATCATCATCAGTACCTTGTCTTGATACATGATTTGTTTTTGATCTTGAATGAGGTGAAAAGCAAAAATAAATCATGTATTAAGACAACTTGCACCTGATGACGGATCCACAGGGTCCGAAATGCATCGTGTATTTAATAAAACCTCCCCCCATGAACCATGGACCTTGCCGTTGGTGGGGAGGCTTGCGTGCCTCAGCGATACAGATGGCCGTACCGTAGGTGCAACCACAACGGAGGGGTATCTGTTGAGAGGCCAGACAAACATGTGGTTCCTGAAGAGGGGCAGCAGCCTTTTCAGTAGTTGCAGGGGCAACAGTCTGGATGATTGACTGATCTGGCCTTGTAACATTAACCAAAACGGTCTTGCTGTTGTGGTACTGCGAACGGCTGAAAGCAAGGGGAAACTACAGCCGTAATTTTTCCCGAGGACATGCAGCTCTACTGTATGATTAAATGATGATGGCGTCCTCTTGGGTAAAATATTCCGGAGGTAAAATAGTCCCCCATTCGGATCTCCGGGCGGGGACTACTCAGGAGGACGTCGTTATCAGGAGAAAGAAAACTGGCGTTCTACGGATCGGAGCGTGGAATGTCAGATCACTTAATCGGGCAGGTAGATTAGAAAATTTAAAAAGGGAGATGGATAGGTTAAAGTTAGATATAGTGGGAATTAGTGAAGTTCGGTGGCAGGAGGAACAAGACTTTTGGTCAGGTGATTACAGGGTTATAAATACAAAATCAAATAGGGGTAATGCAGGAGTAGGTTTAATAATGAATAAAAAAATAGGAGTGCGGGTTAGCTACTACAAACAGCATAGTGAACGCATTATTGTGGCCAAGATAGACACAAAGCCCATGCCTACTACAGTAGTACAAGTTTATATGCCAACTAGCTCTGCAGATGATGAAGAAATAGATGAAATGCATGACGAGATAAAAGAAATTATTCAGGTAGTGAAGGGAGACGAAAATTTAATAGTCATGGGTGACTGGAATTCGTCAGTAGGAAAAGGGAGAGAAGGAAACATAGTAGGTGAATATGGATTGGGGGGAAGGAATGAAAGAGGAAGCCGCCTGGTAGAATTTTGCACAGAGCATAACTTAATCATAGCTAACACTTGGTTCAAGAATCATGAAAGGAGGTTGTATACATGGAAGAAGCCTGGAGATACTGACAGGTTTCAGATAGATTATATAATGGTAAGACAGAGATTTAGGAACCAGGTTTTAAATTGTAAGACATTTCCTGGGGCAGATGTAGATTCTGACCACGATCTATTGGTTATGAACTGCAGATTGAAACTGAAGAAACTGCAAAAAGGTGGGAATTTAAGGAGATGGGATCTGGATAAACTGACTAAACCTGAGGTTGTACAGAGTTTCACAGAGAGCGTAAGGGAACAAATGGCAGGAATGGGGGAAAGAAATACAGTAGAAGAAGAATGGGTAGCTTTGAGGGTTGAAGTAGTGAAGGCAGCAGAGGATCAAGTAGGTAAAAAGACGAGGGCTAGTAGAAATCCTTGGGTAACTGAAGACATATTGAATTTAATTGATGAAAGGAGAAAATATAAAAATGCAGTAAATGAAGCAGGCAAAAAGGAATATAAACGTCTCAAAAATGAAATCGACAGGAAGTGCAAAATGGCTAAGCAGGGATGGCTAGAGGACAAATGTAAGGATGTAGAGGCTTGTCTCACTAGGGGTAAGATAGATACTGCCTACAGGAAAATTAAAGAGACCTTTGGAGAGAAGAGAACCACTTGTATGAATATCAAGAGCTCAGATGGCAACCCAGTTCTAAGCAAAGAAGGGAAAGCAGAAAGGTGGAAGGAGTATATAGAGGGTTTATACAAGGGCGATGTACTTGAGAACAATATTATGGAAATGGAAGAGGATGTAGATGAAGATGAAATGGGAGATAAGATACTGCGTGAAGAGTTTGACAGAGCACTGAAAGACCTGAGTCGAAACAAGGCCCCGGGAGTAGACAACATTCCATTAGAACTACTGATGGCCTCAGGAGAGCCAGTCATGACAAAACTCTACCATCTGGTGAGCACGATGTATGAGACAGGCGAAATACCCTCAGACTTTAAGAAGAATATAATAATTCCAATCCCAAAGAAAGCAGGTGTTGACAGATGTGAAAGTTACCGAACTATCAGTTTAATAAGTCACAGCTGCAAAATACTAACGCGAATTCTTTACAGACGAATGGAAAAACTGGTAGAAGCCGACCTCGGGGAAGATCAGTTTGGATTCCGTAGAAATGTTGGAACACGTGAGGCAATACTGACCTTACGACTTATCTTGGAAGAAAGATTAAGAGAAGGCAAACCTACGTTTCTAGCATTTGTAGACTTAGAGAAAGCTTTTGACAATGTTGATTGGAATACTCTCTTTCAAATTCTGAAGGTGGCAGGAGTAAAATACAGGGAGCGAAAGGCTATTTACAATTTGTACAGAAACCAGATGGCAGTTATAAGAGTCGAGGGGCATGAAAGGGAAGCAGTGGTTGGGAAAGGAGTGAGACAGGGTTGTAGCCTCTCCCCGATGTTATTCAATCTGTATATTGAGCGAGCAGTGAAGGAAACAAAAGAGAAATTCGGAGTAGGTATTAAAATTCATGGAGAAGAAGTAAAAACTTTGAGGTTCGCCGATGACATTGTAATTCTGTCAGAGACAGCAAAGGACTTGGAAGAGCAGTTGAACGGAATGGACAGTGTCTTGAAAGGAGGATATAAGATGAACATCAACAAAAACAAAACGAGGATAATGGAATGCAGTCAAATTAAGTCGGGTGATGCTGAGGGAATTAGATTAGGAAATGAGACACTTAAAGTAGTAAAGGAGTTTTGCTATTTGGGGAGCAAAATAACTGATGATGGTCGAAGTAGAGAGGATATAAAATGTAGACTCGCAATGGCAAGGAAAGCGTTTCTGAAGAAGAGAAATTTGTTAACATCGAATATAGATTTAGGTGTCAGGAAGTCGTTTCTGAAAGTATTTGTATGGAGTGTAGCCATGTATGGAAGTGAGACATGGACGATAACTAGTTTGGACAAGAAGAGAATAGAAGCTTTCGAAATGTGGTGCTACAGAAGAATGCTGAAGATAAGGTGGGTAGATCACGTAACTAATGAGGAGGTATTGAATAGGATTGGGGAGAAGAGAAGTTTGTGGCACAACTTGACTAGAAGAAGGGATCGGTTGGTAGGACATGTTCTGAGGCATCGAGGGATCACAAATTTAGCATTGGAGGGCAGCGTGGAGGGTAAAAATCGTAGAGGGAGACCAAGAGATCAATACACTAAGCAGATTCTGAAGGATGTAGGTTGCAGTAGGTACTGGGAGATGAAGAAGCTTGCACAGGATAGAGTAGCATGGAGAGCTGCATCAAACCAGTCTCAGGACTGAAGACCACAACAACAACATTTAATAAAACAGGAAAATTTGTGATTGAAGGCGATTTTTAATTCATACTTCCCGTCTCCTGAATACAGTCACGTTTGAAGCCGCAGAAAAAAAAGAAAACGGTAGTTATTTGTCCACCTGCATCTATAGCTTTGCACTTTACTGTAAAGTGCATACGAAAATGATTTATTCTTGTGGCATTAACTGAATATTCCATCTGTGCTCGTTAGAATAACAGTTTCAAATAGCATCGTATGAAATGTTAGGGCAGTTTGTCAGCTAGACAAAGCTGTGGGCATTATCTTATCTATACATGAAAGAAGCTGGCGACTAAGTCCCAGTAATATATTTTTACTGATTTTGAAGTTGTGTATACTGTTAAAAAAAGCAGAACATACTGTTAAGAACGCGATAAACATATGGCGTAGTATGTCAGCTTCGTTTTAATTGACCAAACTCCATTTCCTTTTTCCCCTGTATTAAACTGAGTATCAATCACAAACCATTAGATTGCAATTGAAAATTAAACTTTATTTTTCAACTGTTGTTAAATGTAACGATACTAATATAAAAATTTAATTTTATGTTTTTAGTTAAATGTAATTATTTATCCATGACATTAAAGTGTAATATTTTCCTTTCCAAAGACCCTATGTGACATTAGTTTTGTATCTTTTTTGTAAATAATATTTGTGGAAGTCGCCAGAAAGCAAGGTCTGATCAGTCAGGAAATGGAAACCACTGTGAAAATAAAAAATGTTTTATTTGCAACAGTTCGCTACAGCTTCCAGTACTTCTCTTCATAGTCGCCACTTCGACTTAGACATTTCGCCAGAAAGCAAGGTCTGATCAGTCACGAAATGGAAACCATTGTGAAAATAAAAAATGTTTTATTTGCAACAGTTAGCTACAGCTTCTAGCTACTTCTCTTCAGAGTCGTCACTTTGACTTAGATTTTTGTCGTAGTGTAGAACCAACATTCCAATACCCTCGTCATAGAAGGCAGCTGTATGTGCTTTCGGCCACTTCTCTACACTGGTCTATAGCACATTGCCTGTGCTAAACTGTTGTTTTCATAGCCAACGGTGGACGAGATGAAACTCAGGGAGGGGCCAATTACAGGCTGAATTGTGGGTGATCAAAAACTTCGCATCGGAAACGCTGCAGGAACATCTTCATTGCCCCTGAAGAGTGCGGCTGAAAATTGGTGTGCAGAAGGAAACGCATGACAGTTAAGGTAAGTGGGTTGCATGACATTGGGCGAAATTTCTCACCAGGCCCTCATACAGGGCGGGAGACACCATTTTATAAGCATCTCTACGTGCTCACGTGCGCTCAGAACTGAAAAGAGCGACATTACACGATCTATAGGATTGCTAGAGACACTGCCCAATACACTTGCGCAAAGCTTCACTGTGGTTTCCATTTCGCTCCCTATCGGACCCTACTTTCCAAATATCCTTGTATTTGTGTTTGCGTCGTTCAGTTGGCACATTCTTAGGCCTAAAAAGCCGGTTCATAACCAAATAAACAATGTTTTGCAGGACGTTGGGAAAGTGTTTAGTACACTACTGGCCATTAAAATTGCTACACCTCGAAGATGACGTGCTACAGACGCGAAATTTAACCGACAGGAAGGAGATGCTGTGATATGCAAATGATTAGCTTTTCAGAACATTCACACAAGGTTGGCGCCGGTGGCGATACCAACAACGTGCTGACACGAGGAAAGTTTCCAACCGACCTCTCATAAACAAACAGCAGTTGACCGGCGCAGGATGGGGCCCCTCCACGCCCACACCAACGTGGTGACCAAACCAAAAGTTCTACTGTCACCTCCGTAAACATGTTAGTTATTGAATCAGGCGTCACAGGATGCGGGCTGTGATGTTATCCATGCGTCTGGGTAAGATTACTCATTAACATGGTCCATCAGGAGATAGAAGTGGTCGAAAACGATTGAAGGGTAGCGGTTGTAAGGGCAGAGGAAAAAAAGTGCCAGGGCAAGAGCCAAGGGAAAAAAACCTCTGCGACAGTAGGGCGGGTAGTAAGGACAGTAGCGGCTTGCTATCTGCGACAGTGCATGCAAGGTGCGGTTATGTTAGTTCGAGGTATCGTGCATCGTTACCTTTGTCGTTGCTGGAGCTAGTTGCGGCGCTTGCTGCAGTTGCTGCGTCCCTGCAACAGTTCAAGGTCGTTGTAGATTAGTGGGCGATCGGTCATAGATCGGCTCACGGACGGTGTAGGGGGCGTGTGTGGCTGGTTTGCGTGCTGTGTACAGTACGGTTTCCCTGCAGTTGCCTGATTTTCGGCTGGTCGCACATCTGGGTTTCCAGTAGTAACTGTGTTGCAGAGGCTCGCCAGTACTGTCGTGTTAGCGTTCTATGGACCATAGATGTTTAGTTCCTAACCAGTAATGTCTTTGGTCTGTTATGCTTCCATCTATGGTTGTGGTCGTAGTTACCCAGAGAAAGGATAAACGGGTTGCGCTAGTGTCTCGTGTTATTGTACAGTCGTGTGGAGAGTTTTTGGAATACCTGCAAGATAGTATCTAGCCGGAATTCCCGGTGAAGGTCCGCGATGCGTGTGTATCGCGGAGCGTTGCTTATGATTTTGAGTACTTTGTTCTGTATGAGCTGCAGACCGCGCAGGCGAGTTGGCGCAGCGTATCCCCAGACAGGGGCTGCATACGTCATCAGGGGTCTAATAAGTGTCATGTACATGGACCTAGACACCCTCCTGTTCAATGTGCTACGCCTGTTAAGCGTAGGGTAGAGTTGTTTGAGCCTCGCGTTAGCTTTGTCGGTCACGTGTTGAATGTGGTCCCCCCAGAGTAGTTTCCTGTCCAGCCAGACACCGAGGTATTTGACCTTCTCGCGGAAACGTATTGGGGGTGTGTGTAGTGTTATTGGGTTGCAGTGCTGATGTTTGCGCAGTTGATTCGGTCGTCTAGTGAACAGAACGGCCTCGCACTTGTCGACGTTTTCTCTAACACGCCATTTCACCAGCCAAGGCTCCGCCGTTCTGAGTGCAGTCTGTAGTCGTGAGTTAATGTTAGACGGCTTCCAATCTTGCGCAAGGATGGCAGTGTTATCCGCGTAGATTGCTACCGTCGTGTTATGTGTAGCTGGGAGGTCGTTAATGTAGAGGTTAAACAGTAAGGGCCCCAGGATACTTCCTTGTGGTACTCCTGCCTGTATGCCATGTCGTGTCGATTGTTTTCCCTGCACGTCGGTGTTGAAACTCCTGTCCGTGAGATATGAGTGTATGAGACGTACGAGCCCGTCGGGGAATCCTGCGTCGCTAAGTTTGCGTATTAGGCCGTTGTGCCATAGACGATCGAAAGCCTTTTCGATGTCTAGGAACACCGCACCAGTTGCCTTGCTTGTGTTGTATCCGTGTGTTATGTATTCAACTACGCGGAGGAGTTGTTGTGTTGTTGAGTGGTGATTCCTGAAACCGAATTGCTTCGGCCTCAGGGTGTCGTTTGTGATGCAGTGCCTGGTGAGTCGTTTTAATATTACCTTCTCAACGATCTTGCTGAGCGCGCTCAGCAGACTGATGGGTCGGTAATTTTGTGGGAGTGAGTGGTCTTTCCCCGGCTTCCTGAACATCAGGACCTTGGCCGTCTTCCAAAAGGCGGGGAAGTGTTGGTGCTTGAGTACGACATTCGTGATGTGTGTTAGGTAGTCTACAGCTTTGTCCGTGAACTCCTGGAGGACACGGTTTTGAATGCCATCGTAACCAGGGGCCTTCCTAGCGGTGGTATGCATGATGGCCCATTTGACTTCTGCTGTACTAGCTTGTCGGATGTTGTAGCGCGCCGGTTGGGCCAGGATGCGTGTGACCTCCTGGTCCGTAGCAAGTGTGAACGCTGGGTCTGAGGGATCCAGGTTCGGTGTGAATGACGCTGCGAGTGTGAGGGCCATCAGTTCCGCTTTTTCTTCCGCAGAATATGCTGGTCCGTCGGGCGCTTGTAACGTGGGGCTGTACAGTTTCTCCCTGGTGAAGTGTCGGGCTAGCTGCCACACGCCAGGTCGCGTGGTGTCCAGCCCTACGAGTTTCTGGTCCCACTGTTGTGTCTTGAATGTTTGTATTTTTTCCCGGATTATACCCTGGAGCCTGTTAATATGCTGTTTGAAGTGCTGGCGCCTGGTACGCTGCCAGTGTCTCCTGAGGCGGTTCCTCATTGAGATTAGGCCCAGGATTTCCTGGGGCAGGGCAGCACTGTGTTATTGTGGCGTGCGGATTGGTATGGTGTCGGCTATTGCGTCCTGGACGGCGCCGGTGAGGGTTTCAACTGCCTCGTCAATTTGGGCTGTCTCGTTAATCGCGTGGGTGGGTGGGATGCGACTGTCAAGCGTTTCCTTGAACTGGGTCCAATTCGCGCGCCTGTAGTCTAACATCCTACGTTGTTCCATGTGCTGCAGTGTTTCTTCCGTGTACAGTATAACGGGTTGGTGATTTGAGGGCAGATCGTTTTCAACGGCAACGTTGAGTGTCGTTGTTATGCCCTTGATGAGGTCCATGTCTAACACGTGTGGCCTGTGTCCCCTCCGGTAGGGAATGTGCGTCGGTTCTGTCGGCGCTAGTGTGATGTAGTTTCGTCCTAGAGCGTGTTCGTATAGTTTCTTGCCGTTGGAGTTCCGTATTCGTGAGTTACAGTCCGGGTGTTTTGCGTTAAGATCTCCAGCGGCTATTACGCGCGGTGATATGTTGAGTATTGTGCTGATGTCGCGTGTTTTAATGTTTTTAGGGCTGTTGTATACTGACACCAGTGTAGTGTAAGCTCCGTTGAACTTGAACCTGACGGCGGTTGCCTCTAGTTTTTCAAGTTCAGGGAGCACTATGTTTGTGTGTTCTATGTCTTTGTGTATGATGATGGCTGTTCCGCCATGACCGGAGCCGTCCGGTCGGTCGGTACGATAGACGCAGTAGCCGGTGAAGTTTAGTTGGTTGCGTGGTTTGAGCTTAGTTTCGCTCAGTAGGGCGATAAGGATACCCTTACGCTCCATGAGCGCGGCAAATTCCGCCCTTTTGTTGTTGATCCCGTCTGCATTCCAGAACAGGATCCGTGTCAGTGTCTGGTTGTTTGCGATGGGGACGGGGTGTGGCGTGTTATCCATGTATGGGTGTGAACAGTGTGGTGAACGCTGTTTGTATGGCGGCCCAGCGCTGCCCAGGTTGAGCAGTAAAGAGCTGCATGAGGAGTGTGGTGACGACCATCGTGATCTTGTTATAGATCTGAGCGGTCGTGAGATGGGGGAATATTGTTTCCAATATGCCCTCGAATGTTGTTTTGGTGTTGTGTGTGTCGGCCTGTGGCTCGGTTGTGGTGTTGGCGGCCGCTGGTGCGGGTGTTGGCGTTATGTGTGGGCTGGCGCTTGTGTTGTTATGTGCAACATTTTGAGGTGCCTGTGTGTCAGACGTGGTGGGGGGTGGAATAGTGTGTGTGCTGGTGTCGCTGGCTCGCTGACTGTGTGTCTGTGTGTCATTGTTTTGTTGTCGCTGGGTATTTTGTTGTGGTGCACGCGTGTTCCCGCTCCTGTTTCCCCGTGTTCACCTACGCCTTCTCTGGGTTTTTGGTTCTGGGGTTCCTTGTGTGAGTGTGTTTTCTTGTGTGTCATGTGTAGGTTCGCAGGCAGTGGCTTCAGGCAGTGGGGTTGTGTTGTTTTTGGGGGCTGGTGTTGGTACCGGTGTGGTTGCAGTGTCGTGTGTTGGCTGGGACGACTGTGTTGTTTTCGCAGCGGTTGTGTTAGGTGCGTGTGCTGGGCGCAGAGGTTCCGCGGCCTGCTCCGCAAGTTGACCGGCTTTGCCTGGTGAAACGTTGTTGTGATGCCTCGAGTAAGGAGAAATGCGTACCATCACGTTTCCGACTTTGATAGTCGGATTGTAGCTTATCGCGATTGTCGTTTATCGTATCGCGACAATGCTGCTCGCGTTGGTTGAGATCCAATGACTGTTAGCAGAATATGGAATCGATGGGTTCAGGACGGTAATACGGAACGCCGTGCTGGATCCCAACGGCCTCGTATCACTAGCAGTCGACATGACAGGCATCTTATCCGCGTGGCTGTAACGGATCGTACAGCCACGTCTCGATCCCTGAGTCAACAGACGGGGACGTTTGCCAGACAACAACCATCTGCACGAACAGTTCGGCGACGTTTGCAGCAGCATGGACTATCAGCTCGGAGACCATGGCTGCGGTTACCCTTGACGCTGCATCACAGACAGGAGCGCCTGCGATGGTGTACTCAACGACGAACTTGGGTACACGAATAGCAAAACGTTGTTTTTTCGGGTCAATCCTGTTTACGGCATCATGATGGTCGCATCCGTGTTTGGCGACATCGCGGTGAACGCACATTGGATGCGTGTGTTCGTCATCGCCATACTGGCGTATCATCCGGCGTGATGGTATGGGGTGCCATTGGTTGCACGTCTCGGTCACCTCTTGTTCGTATTGATTGCACTTTGAACAGTGGACGTTACATTTCAGATGTGTTCCCACCCGTGGCTCTACCCTTCATTCGATCAATGCGAAACCCTACATTTCAGCAGGATAATGCACGACCGCATGTTGCAGGTCCTGTACGAGCCTTTCTGGATTCAGAAAATGTTCGACTGGTGTGCTGGCCAGTATATTCTCCAGATCTCTCACCAATTGAAAACGTCTGGTGAATGGTGGCCGAGCAACTGGCTCGTCACAATACGCCAGTCACTACTCTTGATGAACTGTGGTATCGTGTTGAAGCTGCATGGGCAGCTGTACCTGTACACGCCATCCAAGCTCTGTTTTATTCAATGCCCAGGCGTATCAAGGCCGTTATAACGGCCAGAAGTGGTTGTTCTGTGTACTGATTTCTCAGGATCTATGCACCCAAATTGCGTGAAAATGTAATCACATGTCAGTTCTAGTTTAATATATATTTGTCCAATGAATACCCGTTTATCATCTGCATTTCTTCTTGGTATAGCAATTTTTTTGGCCAGTAGTGTATTTAATACTGATTTATTCTGGCCTTAGATCAAACAAAGGGCGTCTGTTGACTCTAACGCTATGCAGAAGAAGGAAGCGAAATGGTCGCGTGAGACACACCTCGAGGTTTGCAAGTCACCAGGCTGGGTCGGAAATGCGCGGTGCGGGGATTATCATAAGTTGGCTCGCAGAGCGCCGTTTGCCTCTGACCCTGAGAGGACGGCTCCGCCGGCCACGCCTTCTGCGCAGCGCCGCATCTGCATGATAAAGACGCCGTGGCGGGCTAATAAGGCGCAGCAGGCAGGGCATAAATAAAGCGCGCGGGAGGAGACCGCATTAAACACGGCCGTCAAGGCGGCCTTGATTTGAAGTTCTGGCTCTAGGGTGGTCTCTACTAGCTGTTGACATATTAGGATTACCTGCCGTAATTGTAGGTCAAAAATCAAAGGGACGGGTCTTGCTCCTCCCAGTGATTTAGTTCCCAGATCTGAAAGCGTTTATCTAACGGTACTGGACACGTATAACTCAGCAATAACACCGAGGCCAAGGCCTGGTATTTAAATCTTTGTCTGATTCTACTATTTTTCTCTTGTACTGCAGCTTCGTGCATAAAAAAAAGTAACGCTTGTCGTAACTGATGTCCCCCTGATCTGTCCCCGTTACGCGTAAAGCATTTCCAAATATTCCCGTCTGATTCTACCTTTC
The DNA here is from genome assembly GCF_023864275.1 of Schistocerca cancellata. Lineage (NCBI taxonomy): Eukaryota > Metazoa > Arthropoda > Insecta > Orthoptera > Acrididae > Schistocerca > Schistocerca cancellata. The sequence goes on along the minus strand of NC_064634.1, from coordinate 355,831,216 downwards.
CGCCGGCCGGTGTGGCCGTGCGGTTCTAGGCGCTTCAGTCTGGAACCGCGTGACCGCTACGGTCGCAGGTTCGAATCCTGCCTCGGGCATGGATGTGTGTGATGTCCTTAGGTTAGGTTTAAGTAGTTCTAAGTTCTAGGGGACTGATGACCACAGATGTTAAGTCCCATAGTGCCCAGAGCCATTTGAACCATTGATCTTCCTGTCCAGTATCTCTGCAATTCGTTCCCTGTCTGCCCACTTCTTTTTCAACATCCTCCCATATCATCCATTTGAGCTGATAGCAAACTCTTCTTTAGTTTCGCGTAGTCGACGTTTCACTTCCAAATTGCTTTCTAGCGTCTTATTGCTTCAGAAACACATTGCCCAATTCTATGCCTCTGTTATTTGTAAAAAAATTTCAGTCCCTTCCTCTAAACGTAGAGCGGGCCACTGGTGACTCAGGGATTTCGCAGCCAACACAAGGCGAACTCATAGTGGGGCAAATTGAGTCCCAACTGGGAAAATGTAGCAATGGGTTTATCAGGTCCAGTATTTGCTTTATAGCCACAGGAATCTTTGGTAACGACACAAGCTGTGGGGACAATATCTCCGCATAAAAAAAAAATACAAATCTCTGGTACAGGTATAGGTATAATTGTATATGTGTGTTACGGGCAATGAAAGTAAACACGGAAAATGTCGCTCAAGGCCAGTAATTAACGACACTCTTCACTTTAGGTGAGCGATAACATTAACTTAAGTCAATTAACACAAATTTCATAGTCACATGGGCGAAAATCCGCAAAACAACATTGTCCAGGAAATTTCGTAATTCTCTGAGTCTTCGTGGTAAGGGGTAGTCCTTTTTGGCCGTATGAAAAATGGGTGATCTTTGTGATATTTTCAAGTAAAGTGAAAACTAACGCTAAATCTAATTATATAGCTTTGTTCTTTACACTTTTGTCCTTAAGAAATAGTGTTTGTGTCCACATCGAACTCTTCCTGTAACCGCTGCACCAGCTGGAAGAACCCTTTGCAGCTAGAATACTGGTCGTCGGCGAGAGTTCTCGTAGCCCTCCTACGCGACCTGCTACAGAATACTTTTGTGTAAGGCATTTTCGATATATTTCCTGTCAGCGTACACAGGATAACCGAAAAATTAAGTTCTATCAAAATGGTGACGTGCTGAAACAAATGTCATTTTCTTCGGCTACAAAATCGAAAATAGACTTTTAAAGCTATCGCAAAACGGCTGCGTACGCTAACAGAGAATTCAATTCAGAATGCCGACATCAAATTCCGTTCGTAATCGAACATAACATTCTCTTATTTATTTCAAGTTTCTGCTACCAGTCACTTTTTATTTTATGCTTAATCTAACATAATACAAATCGTTTCGAACATGTTCTGTTCATATTCAGGTGTTTATACATACATACATACATACATATAGAGAAATGTAACTTAAAAATAAACGTCTTAAACTAGATTAATCTAGAACCCTTTTGTCCATTGTTTTTTACTGTAGCTGCTGGTGTGGCATTTGGGGAGGAGGAGGGGGGGGCAGTGGATGGCTAAAAATGAAATCAGTGATGTCTTCTGCTGGTTTTCTTCTTTGTGGTTGACTATGTATATCAGAGCCCATATAGGATGCAGGCGGATTTGCACCAGTTATATGTTACGTAAAAAGAGTGAAGTGCTTTTATATGACAGTTGATCACTTACATTTTCATCATCTTGCTGCTTCACTTGCATCATTGGTGTAATGGCGGAGCTGTTGATTGACATTACACTATTGCACATTATATTTCGTCACTGATTGCCAACGTAATTCACTGTACAAATTGCTTCGATGTTATACACACAACACAAGATAGCGGACTGTACCATTTGAGTCTGTATCGATTATCGAGCTTTTGTATCGATATTTTTGATACTGAGAGACTTGTAGTCAATTATTTACGTTGACATATCTTGAATCTATTGAGTTAGAACTGGCTTAAGACTGTTGAAGAATTTTGAGTTTTTGAATTCGGTTATTTCATTAAGAATGTTATCTCCATGCTTTGTGTTATGCGTGAAACTTTCCATTTCTTCCATGATATCCATTCTTTTACTTTCTCCTATTTTGTGTAAAATTTCGAGGTTGTCTTCGATTTTCAAAGGATGGCCTGTGTCTTTAATGTGAGTTGCTATTGCTGATTTGTTACATTTATCAAGCCTGTAGCAGTCTAAATGTTCTTTGAATCGGGTTCTGAAATTTCTGCCTGTTTGGCCGATATAATATTTATTACATTGGCTGCAGGTAATTTTGTAAATGCCAGATGCATCAAGACTTGTATCTGGTGGTTTTATATTGTGAATAAACTTCCTACTTAGGTTGTTTTTGGTGTTGAAGCTGATCTTTACTTCTGTGTTTTTGAATAGTCTTGCTAAATACCATTCTCTGGTTATGTTTCCTGCCTATTTAAAAAATATATTTCCAAGAATTACGCGTTTAGAGTTTTTACATTTTTTGCTGTTGTGCTTAACATACCTTTAGTCGGCGACCACTGGACCGTAGAGCAGTCCTTCCAGATCCAAAAAGATGTCCTCTTCCATCTTCTTCGTGGCCATGGCAGTCCTGCTGGCCTCTTTGGCAGCTCCTATCATCCACTGCTCTGCTCGCTCGATGCGCTTTTCGTCCGCTTTTATGTACAGGTTGTAACAGGCTTGCCCGATCTCATGTTCGAGTTCGTTCATAATTTCCATAATGACTGTTAGGCCATCTCTGAACTTGCATGCTGTAACGCTGGCAGCGACGTCAACTATTCGATGGTTAGCTGCCAATGTCACATTTTCTGCAGTTTAGTGTTCTAGGAACAAAGTTATTATAGTGTACCGTGTCTATGGTGTGGTAGCAAAAATGAATAATACAAAAACTGACATTCGTATTAAATGTGCCAAATCTGTGGTCTCCATTCGACAAAGTAAACGAACAGATTCCCAAATGGCTCCAAGCACTTTGGGACTTAACATCTGAGGTCATCAGTCCCTTAGACCCAAACACATCACACACATCCATGCCCGAGGCAGGATTCGAAACTGCGACTGTAGCAGCAGCGCGGTTCCGAGACTGAAGCGCCTAGAGCCGCTCGGCCACAGCGGTTGGTAAACGAACACATAACAACGTCTTTTTTTACACCTGATGCGTTCAATGAACACATGCAAAATAATCTAAGGAAACGCTGAAAACACTGTAGCGAAGAGCGCAATAAAAGATTGGACAAGGGTGCTGAAATATGACGTCGTAGCAGTCAATGGAAATGAACACGGATAATGTATTTTATCACACAACAAACGACGAGTTGTTTGACATTCTTCATGCAACATATTGATCAGTAGGTCATGGCGGAAGAAGTGGAATGGCATCTGATCTAAAAAAAAAAAGTGTTGTAACGTCACCAGAGGAAGTATCATGGTTTATTTCCATCTTTTGTGCTCTGCCAAAACAAATCATGTCATTAAAAAAAGACAGTAAGCAAACCTAATCCGCATTCAGTTTTCAACTGCCATTTGTCAGATCAGAACTTAATCCTTGTAATGAAATTTTTTTAGAGCTGGAGCAAACACTGGGGTCGGCAAAAGGGAAAGACATAATTGTAAGAGAAGCTACTTCGACTAACAGTGTATCAGGATCACAAGGTTTTTGATATCACTGCAGAAGTAGGTATAAAATCAATAAGGGTAAATGTCGTGCACTGAAAGTTCAAAGTGTCATGGAAGTTTGTGTTGTGAAAACAAATAAAATGAGGTACCATGGGAGTTACAGTTAAAAACACCAGAAACAGTCACAGTTTTTGAAACAAATGCTGTGTTTTGGCATAAGATGTTAGTTTCTCTATATTTATCAATACTGCCCAATAACAACTGGCTATTTGGACACTTATATAAATTACCCATTTATTAATGTTGCCGCATAGACCTTCAGAGGGGTGATGAGATATGACTTTACTGCCCAACAAATGCAGCGTACACAGGCTCTGAGCACTATGGGACTTAACTTCTAAGGTCATCAGTCCCCTAGAACTTAGAACTACTTAAACCTAACTAATCTAAGGACATCACACACATCCATGCCCGAGGCAGGATTCGAACCTGCGACCGTTGTGATCGCGCGGTTCCAGACTGTAGCGCCTTTAACCGCGCGGCCACACCGGCCGGCCTGCACATAATAAACATTCATAAAAAATTATATCTGCACGGAATCATACCCAAATAACTCATCATAATACTCATCCTCTAAATGAGGCATCATTTCGCAATCTGTTATTTCCTTTTTAAATTTTACTATTTTTGTTTGCTCCCCAACGTTATGTTTCACATTCGTGACTATCACGACAATATCACAGTCATATTCATACAAATTTTCTTGTAAAACTGAAGTCCAAGCCGGACGGTGTGGCCGAGCGGTTCTATACGCTTCAGTCTGGAAACGCGCGACCGCTACGGTCGCAGGTTGGAATCCTGCCTCGGGCATGAATGTGTGTGATGTCCTTAGGTTAGTTAGGTTCAAGTAGTTCTAAGTTCTAGGGGACTGATGACCTCAGAAGTTAAGTCCCGTAGTGCTCAGAGCCATTTGATTTGAACCGAAGCTCAACGTCAAGCCTGGAACAACAAAAAAATCTCTTGTGAAACAATTTCCATAGATCTTATACTCGTAACAGTATCTCTCTCTTTGTGCAGGTTAAGTTCCGTGAAGTGTTCCTGCTTTTCTTTGATGCGTGTTTACTTTAATTCCCAAACGTTTTGTAGGGCCTTTTTATGTTGTGAGCTTCTGACACGTTATTTTAGAACCTAACTTACTGCCAAAGCAGGTCGGGCCACATTGTGGTCCTGTATCTGTGGCACTGTATTTCCAGACTCGTAATTAGCCTATTTTCAGACATCCGCATCGTCTCGTAGAACCACCGGGCAGTCTGTTTTATACGGTCCCTCATCATGGGGATGTCCGTTCCCTCATCAATTTCCCTAGTAGGATAGCCTGGCGGAAAGTGCAAGATGAGTCGCAAGTCTCTACCTTGCACCCCATGGATCCCACGAATGTAGCAGTCTGCTGCATTGCCCCACACTGTGGACGCACACTCTAGCACTGGTCGGATCAGTGCTGCTGATAGCATAACATCACAGTGTGGCGGAAGCGTCGATTCTGCATTGAGTAAGGGGTAAAGTGCCTCACGTATGTGCGGCTTTCATTTGAGGTGCCTATCAAGGGTTACCCCGAGGTATTTATCCATGCGAGATCAAGGACTGGGGCCTCACATGGTTCGCAGCTGCTGAAGGTCCAGGTGTACTCTACATCGCATGATTACGACGACCTGGCTTTTCGACTGTGTTGGCAGGAGGACTGGGAGTAGTGTTGCCATACGCGGACGGCCTGTAGAGCGACCTATCATAGGGAGAAGGGCAGCAGATAAAAGCACTGCGCTGGCTTCCATCCGTCAGTTCATTAACGCACGTGATGACGGCAACGTGGTCGTTTGCCGAAATATTGTGCACGTTGGACATTGCCGTTTGGCAGTTTACCCGTGAACTGTTTCGACGTATACAAATTATCTGCATAATTATCCTCATCATTTATCAACGCACTGACGCTTATCACCTCCACGTAATTACACTCATTGTTACTAATTTCTGGATTCCTTGAGTCAATATCGACATCTTCTTTCACTCTTTGGTAAGCTACTGTACCTGTTTCAGATATCTCAGTAATTTTAAATGGTGCTACACACCCAAATCGTTTTTATCATCTTCTAGTTCACCAACTTCACTCCTACCAAATAACGCGCAAGTAAAATAACAGGTGCCTGATTATTGTCGTTAGTTTAGTGCATTTATTTCTCTGCTTCTATTATTCCTTCTATTATAATCATAATACCGTCTACATGGAAAATTTGCAACTTTTGATCCTTTTGTCTACCCCTCTCTCTTCCATCTTCTCTTGTCTGCTTAAAATTCTCTCTCCTTCCCCAATAATTTCTTTTCTGTCCCTGTTGTCTCTTTCTCCAGTTGCTGTCCTCATTACTGTGACCAGTTCTTTCATCTCTTCATCTATTAACAATGTTTCCATAAAAATTGTTATTGTCCCTCTGTACAACAAATATTGGTCTGTAACACAGAGCCCCATCCCTATTTCCGATGATGATGAAGTCTTCCACAAGGTCAGGACTGTGGACGAATTCCCATTGCAAAGATTCTAGGAGCTTCCTTTTTAAAGTTGAGATTTATGTAACCACACCCAATGATCTATCCAAACATATTGATTTATTTAATTCCATAACACAAAGCTCCTTAATGCTTTCCTTCCCACTTTTGTAATGTGGCCCATTAAAAAAAACATTCCGCAAGCTCGCTTGTTTTGCCTGTCGCCAATCTCTATTAAAGACCATTGTTTCAAATGTTTTGTAGTCTACAAACAGCTCAACATTCTGATTGCTTATTTCAGACTTAATTTTAACATTCTCAGTCACCCAAACTAAAAAAATATACAAATGTAAAATTAGTAAGTCATGCTCTACATTGTTTACAATCTCTTTATTTCCGCTTTTTATTCTTCCTTATTACTAGTTATCCCTTTGTGACATTCAGAAATCTCTACTTTCATGGACTCTAATTCTGAACCTGTTTACCTTGTATCCGTTTTACAGCTTTGTACTTAGTCCTGAATCTACCCCATAAGATCACTTTCCAAAACTCCTACTTTAGCGACCAATACTTTCTATATCTTATCAACCCTATGATTAATTCCCTCTACCAATGTGGCATTTGTTTCAAATTTACTTTCAGTTTCTTCCGAATTTGGCTTACAGCTTTCACTTACTTCACTTATTTTACTCCCAAGCTCTGACTTTAATTCCCCAATATTTTTCTTAAGCTTTGATTCAATTTCTCCTACTAATTAATATTTTATTTCCCCAAATTTATTACGAAGTTTCGATTCTATGTGTCTCATTTCAGATTTCATAGTCCTGAAATTAACTTCCGTCCGTCGCGGTTTCTTGTTTAGCTTTATTTCTATTTCTCCAAAGCTATTGCCGTATTCAGTCAATATATTCAGGATTGTTGCTAGCTGATTTCCAGATGAACACTGATTTTCTATGTCTTCCCTTTTGCATCCTAGGACTACTTACATCACTCCCAACACCATCTAACCTGCATTCAATTAATTATTTTTCCATTTCGTCGGCCATGGCTGACAAAATACAGTGCAATTGTGTCTTTACTTAAAATCTCTCACTCGCTGCTGTGGTGCAGTGTGCTTGCTGAAGATGATGCCTGAGATTATCTGTACTGTAGAGATGGTGTGGCAGACAGACAGTACATGGTGATGCTGTAGCATGGAGGTAGTGTCACGGAGATACGGAGATGCTGCAGGTGAAGATGTTTCAGCATGAACAAGGCGACACAAAGACACTGTGGTATGGAGGCGGTGATGTGGATACGCTGTAGCACGGACACGGCAGCTCGCAGACACTGCGTCACGGACGATGTGGTGTGGAGATGGTGCAGTGCAGATACAGCAATGTGGAAATGCTATGGCACAGAGACAACGACATGGAGAAACTGCGGCATGCAGGCAGCATGTCGGAGACACTGCGGCACGGATGTAGAGGCGCGGGGATGGTGCTGCATCGCGGTGACAGCACAGAGGTGCTACAGCACAGAGGCAGTATGAACATGGCAGTCCTACAAATGCTGCGGTGTGGTCATGCGGCAGTTTGGACAGGCGCGACGGCGCTGACGAGTAAGTCTACATAAGGAATACACTTTGATCCTGATCACATTTGAATCTGTTTTAGTGTAGAGTAAAACAAGAGGCATATATTTTTTATATGTGCCCATGCGGTCGTTAGAGGGTGAAACAACCCCTTGAAAAAACTGACTTTAATATTTCTGAATGAATACCATTGAAATGGCACCAGGTGTAAAAAAATCACATGAAGTAAAAGGTCTATGGTTTGTAATGTACGTTACAACAATGGTGCACAGAGATTCGTCGACAAAGTAATTTTTTTCGAAATCCCATCGCCCCACACACTATATTGTTTCATTTCGACGTTTGACTAACAGCACAACATATAGCATCATTAAAGCCAAATTCAGTCAGATACGATGAAGTGGTATTCTAAAGACGCATTTGTCAGAAATAAGCTAGAGATACAAGCGGCATTCATTAACTAATATAACACATTTTTTCTGAAACCATGTTGGTTTTGTTCAGGATTCTAATACACCATATTGTTCCCCACTTTCTTGGCTGTAGAACCGTATTTTTCAACGCAATCTCCGTTCAATGCGATGGCCTTGCGCCATCTTACTACTGTACTAGCCGACCTCAGAGCCAGTGTCTTGCTGCATCAATAACTTCATCATCATCCGTGTACTGCTTGCCACAGAGTGGATTAGACCAAACAGATCGAAGTCGGAAGCTGCGAGATCTGAGCTGAGCACCAGAAATAACCAGCTGAGCACCAGAAATAACAGTACAATGAAGTTCCGTGAATGTATGTTTAGACTTTTTTGAAGTCTCTCTGGATAATTTCACATCTTTGTGAATTTTTGGTTACATAGGTGTAGTTTTTCTTCTGTGTATCTCCAGTAGCTATGGCTGGTTTGAAACCATTTTGTGGTGCTATATATTTTAATGCACCTAGTTCTTTTTGTATGGCTGCTTGGTTTAGTGGTAGATTTCGTATTCTGTTGATCATGACTTGGAAGTATGTGTGCTTGTGTACTGTTGGGTGGCATGAATTAGCAGGATGGTGCTGTCAGTTGTTGTATGCTTTCTATAAATTTCGAGAAGGTTTGAATTATTCGTGATTTTGAGGTCCAGGGAATTAATCGATTTCTTCATTTCTGTTGTTTCTAGGAATCCTATCTACTCAGTTCGCAAGACAAACAAACAAACATGGCGTATTAATGAGTTTTATTACAAAAAAACAATTACACTTAACTTTGGTAATCACACACATGTGTCGCAAGCAAAGGGCGACATACGAAATAATCAGCCTTTGCATCGACTACTGATCTCTGAGAAAAGCCTTTACTGAGCTGCTGTTGAAGTGCCTAACGTTCACGCTGCTATCCAAGTAGGTATCGTTGACGCTGCTATCCAAGTGGGCCGCCACCAGTCAGGCACGGCGCTTGCACCCTCTTCAGGTTGGGGCCGCTGCTGTCACGTTGTCGTCCTGGAGAGGGGTAGGTGTGCTACTGGCTGACTTCTTCTCACAGTCGTCTCTTCTCTCCCGTTCCCGACTGGCGTGCTGACGCTTCACTTCAGGCCGTAACATTCCTCCCCTCCACCCGCTCCCCCACCCAAATCGACGGACCATCGTCGTATACGGAGGACGACAACGGGGGAAGAGGCACGATAGTCAATCCTCCGATGGATCGGAAGCTGTGGCTGCAGGGGACGTCACACTTCCGGTAGTAGCCAGCCATCCGCCATCCGGCCTTCGCTCAGGTGGAAATGTCCCCTGGAAAACGACCAGATTGGTACGCGTCCACCTCCCAAGGCCCATATGATACGAAGATGCAGAAGACGGCGGCTGCTTCAGCGTGAGCAGATCCAGCAGGAGGCGAAGGCTTCGTCTCCATGGAGTCGTCCCGCGGTGTCGTGATGAAACCCTCTGGTGTTTACTGTAGCCGCGCTGTCCTCGGGATCCGTGAATCTGGGGGAAGAGATAGAGAAGGATCACCGCGCATATGACAGTGTCGAATTTTATTGCAATGTTGGCGCTGAAATTCATCTGGGCCTGAAATGAGATACATGCATGCGCCAATTCGACGAAGGATCTCGCCTCGCGTCCACCGTCTGCTGCCTCTAAAAACCCTGGAACACACAATATCGTGCGGCTTTCCTTCGGCGCCGGATGCTGAGAAGATTGGAACAGGTGAAGCTGCGTCCTATTGCGGCGGCCATGAAGCAATTTCGCCGGCGATGGGCCATCTGTTGTCATGGTCTTCGGTCCAGAGACTGGTTTGATGCAGCTCTCCATGCTACTCTATGCTGTGCAAGCTTCTTCATCTCCCAGTACCTACTGCAACCTACATCCTTCTGAATCTGTTTAGTGTATTCATCTCGTGGTCTCCCTCTACGAATTTTACCCTGCACGCTGCCCTCCAATACTAAATTGGTGATCCCTTGATGCCTCAGAATATGCCCTAAACTATTTATCGTCCACGTATCACTTCCATACATGGCTACACTCCATACAAATACTTTCAGAAACGACTTCCTGACGCTCCATCTAGTGGATGCGAACCATAGGAGGCGAGAAAGAGATGCAATGCTTGATCCCTGGTGTGTGCGATGCGAAGTTTGGTTAGCTGCTGCTTGAAGGTTCAGACAAAATGTTCCGCTTCGACGTTTGATGTAGATGGAACGGTGCACTAGTTAGATGATATATGCCATTGTGTGCACACAATGTATCTAATTCATTTTACGTGAAGTGACGGCCGTTTTCCTACACTATGTCTTCAGTCAAACCATCGACGTGCAAAGTATCGGCGCGCTACAGAGTTCTTTATGCTGTGCAACGAGCGAGGCCAAGATGTGAGAATGTATTTTAGCAAAAGTGTTGAAATCTGAATTAGCTTTCCCTGCCTGTGCAATTTTCCTATAGTTCAGAGGAAAGAATTGAAGCAGTTCAGAATCCAGAGTATCGATGTGACAATAAGATGCAGCAGAAGCGTCAAAGTCTGTATCAGGGCCAATCACAAGACATGAAAGTGCGTCGGCATTACCATGTTGATCTGTCGGACGGTACACAATCTCGTACTGGTATTGAGACAACAAAAAGCCCATATTTGCAATTTTTGGGCAGTTCGTACAGGAACCGGCTCCATCGGATGACACAAGGACTGCAATGGCTTGAGATCCGTTATTAAGCAGAATTTTCTGCCATACAGGTAGTGGTGGAATTTGGTGACACCGTACACAATAGCTAATGCCTCTTTTTCAATTTGTGAATAGTTACCTTGATAGGATAAATAAAGTAAATAAAATTACCTTCATTAAACAAATTACAAAAGATAGAATTAAACTACCTCCTTTAGTATCAAAAACTAATGTGCATCACACTCCTTAATGTAAAAAGGTAAGCTAATCAAGCTAATTTATTCTGAGCTTTGGACAACACTTGATGCGAAAGCAATAGGCCTGTCTGTATCACCAATTGTTATGGACTGTGCGGCTGCTCCCGGTGGAGGTACGACTCCTCCCTCGGGCAAGGGTGTGTCTGTTTGTCCTTGGGATAATTTAGGTTAAGTAGTGTGTAAGCTTAGGGACTGATGACCTTAGCAGTTAAGTCTCATAAGATTTAACACACATTGGAACATTTGTATCACCAATTCTGTGTGAAAGCACTGCACCGTTTCGTTACGAAGAGGCGTCAGTTTGCAATACAACTCGTTTGTCAGCATCAAAGTGAACCAAGCATCGATCACTGAGCAATGCATCTTTAAGTTTTTGAAAAGCAACTTGGCACTCATCTGTCAAAACAAAGGGGACGTTCTTACGACGCTAGCGATGCAAAGGAGCTGCGATTTGAGCTGCATTCAATATGAACCGAATATAATAGTTCATTTTCCCTAAGACTGACTGCAATTCTGTGACACTGCGTGGAACTGGCAGGTCACGGATGACTAACAAATGTGACTGAAGATGATGTACACTTTGACTGTTTATGACCAAGATACTGCAACACAGGTTCAAAAAAGTCATACTTGTCCTGTGTACACTTTATTCCTACATCAGGTAACACACAAAACAAAGCACGCAGATTTGAAATGTGTTCTTCAGCTGTACGACCTGCTACGGCAATATCGTCCAAACAGTTTGAACAGTCTGGTACTTGATCAGTCAGCTGTTCCAAATACCGTTGGAAAATTACGGTTATGGATGCACTGCCAATAGGCAAACGCAAATATTTAAACACGGCCAAATGGGTGTTCACAACACACACGGTTTGAGATCCTTCATCTAGTGGTATCTGAAGATATGCGCCACGGAAATCAATTTTTGAAAAGTAGTGAGCAGCGCCTAATCTGTCCGTGAGATCCTCTAGGCGTGGCAATGGATAAGTATCAATGACAGTCTGTGGGTTGACTGTAGACTTAAAGTCAACACAAAAAATGGCTCTGAGCACTATGAGACTTAACATCTGAGGTCATCAGTCCCCTAGACTTACAACTAATTAAACCTAACTAACCTAAGGACATGACACACATCCATGCCCGAGGCAGGATTCGAACCTGCGACCGCAGCAGCAGTGCGGTTCCGGACTGAAGCGCCTAGAACCGCTAGGCCATTAAATCAACACAGAGGCAAATGCGACCTGAAGGTTTGGGGAGCAAAACCAGTGGACTTGCCCAATGACTAGCTTGTTTGGGTACAATAGCTCCGCTACCTTGCAAATTCCTTAAGTTCAGCAGCTACTTTGTCCTGTAATGCAATGGGAACTGTTCTGGCCAAGCAAAATTTCGGCTGAGCATTGTCTTTCATAGTAATATGTGCAAAACAATTGTTAGCCTTGCCTAAAACCTTCAGAAAAGAGTTCAGGGAATTCTTTCAGCGAGCTAGAGTTCCACTATCTTCGGCATTGAATGCAGTCGCTGACAACAGATTGTCCTGAATTTGATAGCCAAACAAATCAAACGAATCAATGCCAAATATGTTGTCACAGTCGCTTGATTGTAGCATTGTGAAAGTCACAGTTCGCGAATGTGAGCGATAAATGGCAGGCAAAGTACATTTTCCGAAAACGGGAATGTCTTGTGCATTATAAGCCGTCAGTTGCGTGCTAGTTCTAGACAGGCGTGGGGAACCTAACAGTTCAAATGTGTTCCGATTCAGCAATGTAACAGAGGCACCAGTGTCCAACTGAAATTTCAAACGTTTTCCATTAAGATACATACGAACAAAAAATTTGTTGAACTTGCTTAGCACTGAAGAAAGTTTTTGCTTGCTAGTTTTGCAGATGCCTGCAGCAAGCTTTGAGTACACTGTATTGATTACAGTTCCCTTGCGACGAGATTTTTGTGTTTGTTCCACCGCAATCATACGGACTGTATGTGACCCTTCTTGCCACAAGCGTAACACTGTGCTTATCTGGATGGCAATCTTGGCATTTGTGGCGTGAATAGCACCGAGGGCATGACTTAATTCTATTTACAGAGGAAGCCACTAGAGTACTGCAATGTTTGACCGGTCCCGTCTCGCCTGTTGACGGGGGACCGAGCCGCTCGTGTCCGGCCCCACACGACTCGGCTCGGTCACGTACTCGCCCCATGTCTCATGTCCGGATTCCGGACACGCGGGTAACCCAGCATGACAGGTCACCGCTGACGTCTAACCACGCCTCGCCCCGGCTCGCTGCTCTGTATTGTACTGTACAAATACAACGCCTCTCTCTCTCCTTCTCCCCCTCTCGCTCTTTCTCTCTCTCACACACAAAGTATTTATCTCTGTCTCTCTCTCATTTAATACAAAAGTAACGTTTCCAAGAACGGGTACGCGTCACAGCTAAATTCATAAAGCACTTGGAAAGTAAAATCGCGGATACAAGACGAGTCTCATTTCCTAACAGAAGATACACTACTGGCCATTAAAATTGCTACACCACGAAGATGACGTGCTACAGACGCGAAATTTAACCGACAGGAAGAAGATGCTGTGATATGCAAATGATTAGCTTTTCAGAGCATTCACACAAGGTTGGCGCCAATGGCGCCACCTGCATCGTACTGACACGAGGAAGGTTTCCAACCGATTTCTCATACACAAACAGCAGTTGACCGGCGTTGCCTGGTGCAACGTTGTTGTGATGTCTCTTGTAAGGAGGAGAAATGCGTACCATCACGTTTCAGACTTTGATCAAGGTGGGATTGTAGCCTGTCGCGATTGCGGTTTATCGTATCGCGACATTGCTGCTCGCATTGGTCGAGGTCCAATGACTGGTAGCAGAATATGGAATCGGTGGGTTCAGGAGGGTAATACGGAACGCCGTGCTGGATCCCAACGGCCTCGTATCACTAGCAGTCGAGATGACAGGCATCTTATCCGCGGGGCTGTAACGGATCGTGCAGCCACGTCTCGATCCCTGAGTCAACAGTTTGCAAGACAACAACCATCTACACGAACAGTTCGACGACGTTTGCAGCAGCATGGACTATCAGGTCGGAGACCATGGCTGCGGTTACCCTTGACGCTGTATCACAGACAGGAGCGCCTGCGATGGTGTACTCAACGACGAACCTGGGTGCACGAATGGCGAAACGTCATTTTTTTCGGATGTATCCAGGTTCTGTTTACAGCATCATGATGGTCGCATCCGTGTGTGACGACATCGCGGTGAAAGACATTGGATGCGTGTATTCGTCATCACCATACTGGCGTATCACCCGGCGTGATGGTATGGGGTGTCACTGGTTACACGTATCGGTCACCTCTTGTTCGCACTGACGGCACTTTGAACAGTGGACGTTACATTTCAGATGTGTTACGACCTGTGGCTCTACACTTAATTCGATCCCTGCGAAATCCTACATTTAAGCAGGATAATACACGACCGCAGGTCCTGTACGGGCGTTTCTGGATACAGAAAATGTTAGACTGCTGCCCTGACCAGCACATTCTCCAGATCTCTCACTAATTGAAAACGTCTGGTCAATGGTGGCCGAGCAACTGGCTCGTCACAATACGCCAGTCACTACTCCTAATGAACTGTGGTATCGCGTTGAAGCTGCATGGGCAGCTGTACCTGTACACGCCATCCAAGCACTGTTTTACTCAATGCCATGGCGTATCAAGGCCGTTATTACGGCCAGAGGTGGTTGTTCTGGGTAATGACTTCTCAGAATCTATGCACCCAAGGCGTGAAAATGTATTCACATGTCAGTTCTAGTATAATATATTTGTCCAACGAATACCCGTTTATCATCTGCGTTTCTTTTTGGTGTAGCAATTTTAATGGCCAGTAGTGTATATTTTTCCTTTCATTAATAGGAAACATTAAATAAGTGCTGTCCCTGTAATCTAGAACACAACCATCCTCTTACAGAAAGCATACAAAAAATGTTAAACATTTACGGACGTAACTTGTCATACTTTTCACTTTTTTTCAACAGAAACAAAATTATAGTTAGTGATTCACTGCTGATCAACAATAACGCGTTGCGGATTTAATTGGCTGCGGCGAATTGTTAGTTACATGCCGGCTTTACTAAAGCATCTTTCACTAGGTGCGCTTGTTTCTGGAATACATAAAATACGTCTTGCAACTGCAGCCAGGTCTGGCAGGTCTGTTTCATGTCTGTTCCACCACATTAAGATATCATCATCTCCGGGATGCATTAAAATGTAGAGATCTACTTCATCTGCTGCGGATGATCTGTTGTTCCTCCATTCCTTGAAACGAGCTTTCTTTCTGGGTGGTGATGACACATTACTTGAAGGATCTATGATAATAAACAAAAGAGGCAAGTAATACAGAACTGATATGGAAGTCATCGAAACGTTCCCATAAAAACGAGGTGTTTTACGTTAATGAAATATTATACGAATTACAACATTCCCGTTTCTGTATAATGCACTATCCACTAAGTATGCAAAAATGATTATGTTAATGAATGCATGTTGTACCTGTGTAAGTAGCACACATTTGTCGCACATTGCTAGCTAAGAATTTCCTGCTTTTCATTTATTTCAAGCATATTAATACCACTGTAAGATGGCCAAAGGAAAGTAGCAATTTTATGCCTGGAAGGGATCACAATCTTCTCATAAACGAAAGTCAAGGCTCGCTTTTTAATCGTTTGTACATCCCGTTAAAAATACATATTAGTTAGTACACATCAGTTACGCTAGTTAATTATAAATCTATCGCATATCATAATGAAACAGTGCTTCTAACTGCAGTAAGTACCCACCTGACAGTCAGTGTCATTGGCACTGCAAATTTGTTGCAGTTTGTGAAACCAAAGAGGAACTAACTGGATTGTCGGTTCTTTTTCGCCTTCTAATTCGTCTGTGGCCTCTTTAAATGGTCTCAGAAAATGCGCAATTTTTCCTGCGAGCTCATTATCATATCCTTGCAATCTGTAAGAGGAGTTCTTTTCCGCTAGCAAAGCAGCAACTTCGTTATATTGAGTGTGTAAGGATTCCAGCATAGTGTACAAGCTGTTCCAGCGCGTGCAGACCTCGTGTTTCAACGATGATTTCAATTACGAGCAGAGGCCACTTTTTTTTAATGTACCTTACAATGCATTTTGCAGTATTTATTGTGGATGCGATGTTCGGGCATGATTTAACAAGAAGTTATCTTCATGGAAAGTATGGCTAAGTGCTGTGTTTATACAATGAGCAGCACAAGGAATCCTTTCGTGATTTTCCAATTATTACATTGGCACCCTGGTGGGACACAAAAACAAAAATGTGCAACATGTCCGGCAAACGTCCCAATCAGCCATCCATGCTTCAATTTCTTTCATAATACTTACTCCCGTCTTCTTAACGTCCGGGAATTTTGGTGTAAATAAAACGTTGTTCACAAGAGACCAATCTGTGTTAATTTAATGTGTTGTAAGCGTCAAATAGTGCATCTGATTATGCGAATCAGTCCACATATCAACTGTCGCAGCACATGTTTTATTAATAACTTCTGCAATAACAGAAGGGATTATGCTGTTTCATATTGCATCAGCTTGTTCTTTGACATGTCTGGTTATAGTAGAGGGATGTGGCGTGACATCTGCCACGTTAACTTCTCCATAATGCGCACCTAGCTGTATTAATTATTGGCCTAGTTCTCTGAAACCTTCACCGGAAAGAGCATTAAAATGTCTCATATCTTTAGCACACATTGCAACACACTTGGCTGTAATACTGTTTTTTATTACTGCCGGTATCCCTGAAGGAGCTGTATCTTTGTGAGGTTTCTTGCAACTGTGTTTCTTTAAATGAGTGGTCCCCGACTGGAAACAATAATGTGGAGCAGTTTATGCACGATACGTACCCAGTAGACACACTGTCACAGGAATTTCGAGTTGTGACAGTAGAGTGGCCGACGGGATAGCAACTCCACCTCGTTTCCTGGCTTGCCACAGCGTTTCAGACTATTCTGCAATCCCTAATTACCTACATAACCCCACCAGTTGACGGGTAACATGTCAGACATATGATGCTTAACCAAATCTGCCATTTTGGAATACCTTTCTCAGCGAACACACCATTACAAGGCCTTCCATGATGCTTCAAATCTTCACCTCTAAAAACAATTCACTGATTCTGTGTTTCTACTACATCAACACCAGAGGAGTAATTGGCATAAGTAGGTTCGTATAAACCAGAAATTCGATCTGTATAGCGTTCAAACAGATAGGATTAGTAATATTTTTAATTATTCTACCTGTCATTCAAATATGTCTAGCCTTTTTCAGATCAGAGGCGAGTGTTGGTACCTGCAGATGAAAAATAAGATTATGCCAAAGTCTTTTATTAGAAAACTGACGGTCATTACAAAATCTATACTTCTTTGGTGGATCTGATGGCTTCATCGGTATAAATTGAAGGAAAAATTTAATCGCTTACAACATTTTTAACGTTCATGCAGTAAAACTTCAGCACCAGGTACAATGTTTTAGTTTTGTTACTTCTTTACTACTGTCTTCACAACACGTTTTGTAATCAGCATCTACATATAGAGCTGAATATACTTGCAAAATAATTGCGTCGTACGACACATTGTGTCATAAACATTGAGATGTGCGAAAAACTAGTTTTTTCTTAAAATGGATAGTAAATTACCCAGACTACACTCATCATCCGTCAGTGAGAAAGGTGGGGGGCGGGGAGGGATGGAGACGAAGTGGTATAAATAAAGATGCAATTACGTCACTGCTAAAAGGAAATGATTACTGGTTTTAAAATCTATACAAAAGTGCAATGATAGTAACTTACATCGTTGGTGGGATGATGTCAATGATCTCCTCTTAAGTGACCTTACTCACTAGGTTACAATGGCTACATGTTATTTATCCGATTCATCTGTCTTGCCACTCGTTTGATGTAGCCCGCCGCGAACTACTCTCCTGTGCCAACCTGTTTATTTCAGACATTTGCACCCAGTGTCTTCAATTATTTGCTAGACATATTCCAATCTACATCTATACCCACATATATACTTCACAGTCCACCGAACGGCGCCTGGCAAAAGTTACCTCAAACCACTACTATTCATTTCCAATTCTGTTCAACTCACAAATACAGAAAGGGAGAAACGACTGTCTATATGCTTACGTATGAAACCTAATTTGTCGTATGTTATCTTGGTGGACATCACGCGCCATGTGTATTAGAGGCCTTAGTATCGTTCTGCAGTGAGTTTCAAATTTCCTATATAGTGTTCTTCAAAAAGAATGTCACCTTCCCTGCAGGGATTCTTATTTGAGTTCCCAAAGCGTATGTGTAGCATTTGTGGGTTGTTCGAACCTGCCAGTAACAAATCTAGCAGCCCGCCTCTGAATTGCTTCGATGTCTTCCCTCATTCCGAACTAGTACGGGTCCCAAACACTCAAGCAGTAGACAAGGACAGCTTGTTCTAGAATCTCATATGTGGCCTCCATTACAGATCAATCACATTTTCTTAGTATTCTCCCAATAAAGTCAACTCGACCTTTCGCCTTCCTAACCACAATCCTTACATGCTCGTTCTATTTCATATCTTTTTGCAACGTTACGCCTAGACATTTAGACGACGTGACTATCTCAAGCAGGACACTACTATTGCTGTATCAGAACATCGCGGGTTTGCTTCTCCTAATCATCTGCATTAACTTACATTTTTCTCTATTTAGAGCTAGCTGCCATTCATCACACCAACTAGAAATTTTGTTTAAGTCATCTTGTATCCTCTTGCAGTCACCCAACTTGAGCACCTTACTGTACACCACAGCATCATTAACAAACAACCACAGATTGCTGCCCTTTCTGTGCGCCAAATCATTTATGTATATAGAGAACGTATTTGTGAACCTATTCCATATGCTTGTACCTTCTGTAAGAGGGGATGTAACGGAAAATGTAAACATTTATTTAAAAATTCATTACAGCCATATTTATTATTGTAAAAATCTAAAATTTTTCATGTGTAAAAAAAAGGGCTGTGTTTTGACAGAAAAATATAATAAAATATGCAGGATTAATGTTTTTCCAGAAATTTTAATTTTTAATTTTTTATTGTCTTTTTTATAAAAAGCCATAAATCAAATTCTAATCATGCAATTAATCTGAAGACTTTATTATAGTATTCTAAGAAAGTTATTAATTTATGGCAAAAATTATATTATTAACAAAGTTTTTAATTTTGCACATCCAAAATTAACATTTTTCTACATACAGTCATCTAAAAATCAGAATTTAATTACAGGATCTCGAATTTTTTAGTTCCAGGGAGACAGCATATTCTTCTTGAGAAAAGTCTTCCAATAGTGTAAAAAATGTAAAACATCGAAAATGAGGTTCAAAGATTTTCTTGTCATACTTCTACATGTAATAACCTTACTTCAATTTTAAGATCTTCCGTACTGATACTCCCCATCCTCCAGGTTTCTCTTCTCTCCTCTTCGAATCTGCCTGGCCTGTATTTGCAGGTAAGACACTGATCTGTTAGCTTTTTTGACTCTGCTCTCGTCGACGGTGTAAAATGCATTTGTTGTAAACGCACCAGGATCTATACCAACTCTCTTCAACACTTCAGTTCAGCCATTATTTCTGTTATTGTAACATAAAACTGCATCATAGACACCTATTTTGAGTATTTCAAGCACACAGAATGTCCTTTTTGAGCATCTAATCCAAATTTAATTATTGAGTCTTTCATTTGCATTTTGTGTCTTTCCATGAAGACACTTCCTCAGTAAATCAGAATTTGCAGGAAGCCTGAATGTGGGCTTAACTGGGTTCATAACAGGTTCTGGTAATGAGTGTCTATGTGAATACGTCTAATTTCTGTTGTTGAACTTACACCAATCGTCTTTCGGACACAGATTCTGCACTGACGTTTGGTCAGAGGATGTTTGTGGAAAAACTTTGCCCACACAGTACACCTCATTGCCTTTAAATGATGTTTGTTTTTCCTGATAGCTCTCCTATAAAATAACTGAAGAGAATCAATTTCTTTCATAGTAAGCCTGCCTTTTCCCCCTAGTGGTTTTCCATCCTCAAGTACTTCACTTTTCTTCTCTTTCAGCAAGAGATGAAGCCCACCACTGTGCCTCTTATGGATGTGGCCAGCACATTACAACTATTCTATTGTTGTATTGCACAGATTTACAGCTGTTATAGCTTTGAACGAAGAGGAGTCCCTATCAACAAGGTATTTAGTATCACACGACACGGGTCCTCATATCTGGAGAACATCCTCACGACGGCAGCAGCCTCCATGCCCCCACTTGAGCCACTATAATTTTTAGATCATGCTAATGCATGCTTTTCTTGCCACAGTTTCTCACTGTCTTCATTGTTGGACATCTTCCTTGTTGCACACTGGTGGCAGTATTAGACATAATTTCTAAGTCCAAAACTTCATCTGAGTCAATATAAATAACAGATGCAACTCCATACACAGATGTGCGACCCCTTTTCATCCAGGTCCCATCTACAGACACACACAGGTCAGTAACATTTGTAAGAGATTAACTATCATGAATATCTACCCCAGTATGTATTTCTTTTTGGCTTATTTCCACCAATTCCTCCACTGCTTTCTTCACAGAAACTGTGCAGTATCGCATACAGCATCAGACATTTCTTTATTTATTTTTTTAAACCTTCCACAAGGTGGAGGCATGTTCAGAAAACGACACAATAAATTATATCCTTCGCTGCCCTGTCCAAGGCATCTCAGAGCAGATGCTAACCTAAAATTTCTTTCATAGTACCAGTGTCAGTTTTTCGGGAGGAGGAAAATGAAAATTTATAGCCACACGAATTAAAAATTAATTTAAAATCCTAAGCTATTCCCTCTCTTCTTTCTTCAACAACAATCATGCATTCCCTATATTTACAGCTAACACATGACATGAAAACTTTATATCCTGGCAGAGAAACTCTAAATCAACAAGTCTGAATCCAGTTGAATCCATAACATCATTCACTCACATGTACAAATCTCCTGTTCCAAGTTTCGATCCTGAAGCTGAGAGCTTATGTTCTTCATTTCGAGCTGCTTCTCCTTTTCTGTTGTTAGACCGATTTCTACGAAACCTCCATTTCCTAAACGCAGGTTTTCCACCATCCTTAAGCATAAATCTTGACTTCCACGTAAAGGTTTGCAAATTCAACCTTCCACCTACTAATATGTGTTAGTACTGTCAAAACGTAAATAAACCACATGCAAGAAAGTTTTCAGGCAAAGAAATAGTTGTCAGCCAGAGATATAGATGTCAGCCAAAGAAAATAACCTTCACACTGCCAAAAACTCCACTGAAGCAAGCAGTTTCCCAAATGTCGGAAAAGGTGGGAGTGGCCGCCAGTGCAGAGTTAATCAGTTTAACAATTTAAAGGCATTTCTGAAGCTGCTATCACGATAAAATTCACACACAACATAGATTAAACTGTGTATATCAAGAAAATTAAGTTTTTGAAAAATCGATTTTTTGGACCAAAATCCATTACATCCACCTTAACAACCTGCAATGGAGCACCATGTCAAACGCTTTCCGGAAATCTAGAAATATGGAATCTGCCTGCTGTCTTTCGTCCATAGTTCTCAGAATATCACGCGAAAAAGGACAAACTGAGCTTCAGAAGAGCGATGCTTTTTAAAACCATGCCATAAGTTTCTTGGTCTCAAGAAAATTGATTACAGTCGATTTGAGAATATGTTCAAGGATACTGCAGCAAACCGATGATAGGGTTAATGCTCTGTAAATTTGCGGGTCCGTTGTTTTGCCCTTCTTATGTACAGGAGGCACCTGCGCTTTTTGCAGTCGCTTGGGACTTTGCCCTGGGCAAAAGATTCGCGGTAAATGCAAGCTAGGTAAGGGGCCAATGCCGTTGGGGACACCGGACCTGATGAATAATTTGTTTTCAGATCTTGCAGTTCTTTTTTTTTGGGCCAGGAATGATTGTTACTATGTCACCCATACGGAAGTCCTTATGACAGTCAAAGGACGGTACATTTGTATGATTATTCTGCGTGAACGATTTCTTGAACGTGAAATTTAAAACTTCGGCTTTTGTTTTGCTATCTTCAGCTGCCACAACATACTGGTCAACAGGTGACTAGAAGGAAGACTTTGGCCCACTTAACGATCTTACCTAGAACCAGAATTTTCTCTGGTTGTCTGTCAGATCTTTTGATAAGGTGTGCCGGTGATAGTACTTTTATGCTTCACGCATAGATCTTTCCACAGACGCACGAATCTCTACTAAACTTTGCTTCTCGTCATTTGTGCGTTATTTTTTGACTCTAGAGTGTAACGGCCTCTGCTTCCTCAGCATTTTCCGAATCTCGTTATTAAACTGTGGTGGGTCTTTTCCGTCTTTAATCCACTTACTGGGCACATAACTCTTCAGATCACGATTTTCAATCAGGTTAAACTTTTGCCATAATTCCTCTACGTTCATGTCACTGAAACTAAATGATACCATTTCGCTGTGTATGTGAGATTCTAACAACTGTTTATCTGCTCTTGCTAGCAGAAATCTCTCCTAGCCTTCTTAACTGATTTATTAACTTTCGTAACTATAGCTGCCATAATAACATCATGATCTCTAATCCCCGTTTCTATACTGACGTTCTCGATAAGGTTCGGCCTATTTGTAGCTACAAGGTCCAAGATATTTCCATTGCGTGTGGGGTGCCGAACTAGCTGCTCAAGATAGTTATCAGAAATAATGTTCAAAAGTACTTCTGTCTGTACCCCCTAAAATGAATCCATAGAAATCCCAGTCTACATTCGGTAGGTGAAAGTCGCCCCTAACTAGTATCGCATGATCTTGATATTTACGCGCTACTGACCGTATGCTTTCTTTGAATGATTCTAGAACTGTTACAGCAGCATCTGATGATCAGTAAAACCATCCAACAATTAACTTGGTCTCACCTAGACATGTTATAGTGGAGCAGTTAACTTCACTGACACACTGACCTTGGACCTCAGTAGTGACAATATTTTTGTAAACTGCAATGAACGCTCTGTCTGCTATGGCTCTAATTTGTCTTTCCGATATACACAATCTCTGTCTTCCAATATAGTTTTTACTCTACATAGTTCCCTCTAGGACCACAAAGTTTAATCCACAATGCCTTAACACTTGTCCTGTCAACCTGTCCCTTCGTCTTGTCAGTGTTTCCACATATTTCTTCCTTCGCCGATACCCTTTGCCTTTGCTGGTCTGCATCATATGTCTCCTCGGTACGTCTGTTATCGGTTATTTCTTCTAAATTAGCAAAATTCCTTAATTTCATCTACTTCATGACGTTAAGTCTCTCGCTATTCTCATTTCTCCTACTTCTCGCTACTTTATCTTTTTCCGACTTACTCTCAGTTCATATTCTGTACTCGTTAGACTGTTCATTACATGCAACATTATCATGTAATTATCCTTCACATTCACAAAGGATAGCAATGTCATCAGCAAATCTTGTCACTGAGATCCTTTGTTGCTGAATTTTTGATTCCAAACTTAGACTTCCTTTTGCTTCTTTTATGAGTAGCGTTACACGTACTTAGGCGAGAAATTTGCCCACATAAAATGATATCAGGTAAAGGAAATTTATGTGGTTGACTGCTAGTCGCCGGGCCTAGGATATGGCGTGTTCAGTCCTGCAGAGCAGCTGATGCTTATCAGCCCAGGTACAAAGTTGCTCAGCATGTAGGCGGAGATGGGTAAAATCCCAGAACAGGGAAATTGCATGATGTGTGTGCAGTAGATACACCAAAAATGCCGGAATTTAAGGCAGTCTGAAATATAGCTACTTACAACTCTTAGAAATTCAGCGGTAAATCACACATCCGTGGTAAAGCAAATATGAATACATCTGCCATCTCAGAAAGTTTTGGCACATCCAACTAAACAGTAATGTTTTCAACAGTTTAAAAACTAATCAAGTTAATATTTTTCAGTGACTGAATATGTTCACAATGGACTTTAGTTTTAGCCACTTTTAAGCACTTTGTACGATATCAGCAAACAATGTTTTGGATGATATCATTGCACCACAACTATCATCCTTCAGAGCTACACATCTGTATGTACTTTATTTATTGATTTATTATGTTTGTATATCTTCTTCGTCATGCCAATGTCAGAACATAATATCCTCCACAATGACGCACTATGTGAATGCAGTATAAATACCTCATATCTTGACATGCCTGTGTAGTTCTTTAAGGAATATGTTGCTATTTTTGCTATTAAGTTTATTTAAATATCACTAAAATCCGTGTAAAAAATAATGTAATTTAAAGGTGTTCAATCACATGTGGTAGCTGACACCAACATTGAAAAGAGTGCCAAAAGACATCCCTAACAAGTAGATATAAACAATTTTTAATACAATACTTAATATCATTCGTTCTGCTTTAAACAGAGTGCACATGCGAGAGAATGCTGGTTTATTATGAACAATATATTCTTTGTATTTATTTGTAGGTGGTCTGAGTATGACAGACGGTTTATAATGTTTTTTTCTGAAATATTGTTATAATATATTAGTTTACTGCCGAAAGAGGTTGAGTTAAGTCATGTCTCCAGAACATAAGAATGAGGTATTTTTCGTGAGCATGGCCATCAGCACATGGAGAAGTAGGCAATGGCGGAATACTAATGGAGTCAAGTGGGGACAGACGCTTTTGAGAGATGCACTCAAGAGAGCGATTCTGGACATTTTCACGTAAGATCTGGAAGAATGCAGACCTGTTGGAGGTAACTTTTGAAATTTGGTCGTGTCGGTGATTGATTATGGATGGTGAACGACCCCTAGAAAACGTTAAGTTCGGAAGAGACTTGAACTTTCGCAGGTATGAATGTTCTCCAGTGCTGAACTTTAAGTTCTCGGCTTGAGTTAAGGATCTGACACTACACAGAATATGAGTTTGAGGTGTAAGTCATCTCGCTGAACTATTTTGAGCGGCCGGCCGGTGTGGCCGTGCGGTTAAAGGCGCTTCAGTCTGGAACCGCGTGCCCGCTACGGTCGCAGGTTCGAATCCTGCCTCGGGCATGGATGTGTGTGATGTCCTTAGGTTAGTTAGGTTTAAGTAGTTCTAAGTTCTAGGGGACTGATGACCACAGATGTTAAGTCCCATAGTGCTCAGAGCCATATTTTGAGCTGGTGAATATTTCGTGTGCTGTGTTCGCTAAATGGACTCAGTTTATCGCATGTCTTGGATGACTAGTTTGGGGATCCTTGTACCATTCTTGCTAACCATTGAACGCAATTTTTTTTTTGCCTTTTAATATAGTTATCATTCTGTAAGTATTATAAATGGTAATGGACATTACTTGCTTAAATAAACATTATTCAACAGGTATGACTATATTAATGCTGATTAGTGTGTTAAACACAACACGTAAATATAAGATATAAATGAAAGAAGATACGCTAATTAGTATGAACTGTACTAATAAAAATGAATTTCAGCTTATCGAGATAACATAACTGTTTTAATAAGACAAAGTACCCCAGATCGTTACGAATTAGCAAAACGGGTTTTAAGGGCTGGGTAGAGAGATAGACGGTCAGGAAAGTGATACTAGTAGGGTTCCATTTTTACTGATTTAGCTGACGAAATCCTAACAAAGAAAATAGCTGCAACAGTTATTGAAGGTGAGGGCCGCATAAATAATTCCCCCTACTCTTTATTGGAAATGTTATAGTTGCAGTCGATACGTCAGCATATTACTCGCAGCTATGCTTTAGATTCAAATCACCTTTACAGAAATGCAACTAAAATCCATTTGCATACACACGTGATAATTCTGATCCCAGTATTAATGCCACCGCGTTTTAGAAGTGCGAGCATTCCCATTGCTAGGTAGCGTAAGAAACACTTCGGCTAATGAACGTTTTCTGGCTGTGGCGAGTCTAATGGAGAATTCGAAACATTGTAGAATACGTTTGGCAGCTATGTAGCCGTTTCTTTTCTGGGGTGGTGCAGAATTATCCTACTAAATCTGCTCGCTAATAACAGTATTTTGTTATTCGCTAAACATCCTGAATGACTGACACGTAAGTGGTGACATAAACGAAGAAAATTCTTGTTTTTGAGTCCAGAAAGCTCTATGCAACAGAAAATGCAGATAATTTTGCCATTTTCATTGCGAAATTGCCGGCTTGTTCACGTCTAGGGTAATAATAGAGGGCTCTTTGCCTGAGTTCCTGAGTTGTCTGCTAGCGTAGTAAAAGGTGTTTGCTACTGCAAGGGAGGTCTGGTTTGTTTTTCGGTTCTAATCTCGATGGAGGCAGATGGACTAGCAGTAAAGCAATTTTAAGAAATTCTCGCGCCCCCAATACGTTTTATTGATACCTTTATTCTGTACCGGCGCCCTGTGGATGTCAATATGAAACTCTTAATTTCATACCTCTTACTGATTACTTTTTCCGCTTCTGTCAATAACTGAATTGACTTACGTGTGGCACTGAATGATTTTTAACTGAATTTCGTTATGAATCTTCACGCATTGCTAAATTTGCACATTTTCATGGTAGGTCAGCAACAGTAATCTAGTATGACTGGTCTGAACGTTGACACAGACCGTTTTGCAGCCAAATACGCATATTACTTTTCTAATTCGTAACGATCTGGGGTACTTTGTCTTACTAAAACAGTTATGTTATCTCGATAAGCTGAAATTAATTTTTATTAGTACAGGTCATACTAATTAGCGTTTCTTCTTTCATTTACATCTTATATGTACGTGTTGTGTTTAACACACTAATCAGCATTAATATAGTCATACACATGATTGAAAACAGTCTGAGAAAATTCGGGTAGTTTGTCAATTTCACGCCTGTTTATAGTATGTTGGTAGCGCTTCGTCGCCTTGCCTGTTATGCTGTGTAGCAGACAGACTTGAAAGCCGTGCGGATCAGCATAACGAAACGGCGAGGGGTCTCGCTCGTTTTGTCCACGACTGTACATGAGCGCCTGAAATTAGAATAAACTCCTTTAGTAATTTTTTATTGATCTGTTATTTATATTTTGTCAACTTTATCAATCGCAGTGCTAGCTAATGCGCAGAATATTTGAGTGCAGCAACATAGGTACATGCTATTATTTTCTGTTAGCTGCTGGGCAAGAAAGCAGAAATGCACGGGTCGGTCCTACGACTTCAATGAGCCGTCTTTTTTAAACAGAGCCGTAACTTTGTTCTTGGTTTTCAAATCTTATTGTTCCCTCTTGGCTTTTGTACAGATTGTGTATCAATCGGTTTTCCCTATTACTTTTGTCCTCAGAATAGCGAACCATTTTACATTGTCGAACACGCTCTTCACGTCATCATATCCGATTATTCTTTAGCCTTGCTTCCATAATCAAGTATAACGTTAGAACTGCCTCTCTGACCCCTTTACTTTTCGCATAGCCAAACTGATAGTCATCTAACATTTACTTAGTTTTCTTTTCCATTCTTCAGTATATTATTCTTGAGAGCAGCTTGCATGCATGAGCCCTTAAGCTGATGGTGCGATAATTCTCGCAGTTATGTGCCCTTGTTATCTTCGGAATTATGTTATATTTACCGACATCAGTATGGAAGCAGCTGAAACTTCCTGTGCGTGTCATTTTAGTTATTTTAGTTATTTCTTTGCCTGCTCTTCTTGAATTTATTGGCACACGTATTTACAGATATGCAGATAATACATAGCATTTTTTTCTATCAGTTTATAAGGTATTTCAGATGATACCATGTCATATCTCCCGGTCTTTCTCAGGTACACCTCCTTTTCTTGTGTTTTTGGAATATAGTGTTAACTTTGGTCCGTTGATATTTATCGTAGTTCCCTAAAAATTAGGGACAAAAAAAACCAAATGTGACGCAGTGGGTAAATCGTTATACAGATTTATGATGTACACGGGAAGTCAAAGATCGTAGCGGAGTAAGTATGTACAATGAAACAGTAGATCCAGTTAGTAAGTAGAAGCTACACGTGACTTTGAAAGACGGGAAGAAGAGGAATTCTATGGGAATAGGTGGAATACATGCCGACCTAACTAACTGTGGAAGTTTGTCACCACAGGAAAGTCTTTTACAATTAATAAATCAGTGTTGGAGGAAGGACAAGATCCCAGAACCCTGGTATTCAGCAGACTTAATTTTTTTCTTCAAGAAAGGAGAATGCAATGACTGCGAAAACCATTGACTACAAACTTTACTCAAACACAATAAGTAACTCCATGCAGTATAGCGCAGAAGCTGTTGTTGCTGTGGAACAAAACTGATTTAGATCAGGTCATTCATGCACAGACAATGCGTTTGTAATTTGAACGTTACAGAAACACACAGAGAAGTTAGTATAAAAACATCTATGACCTTTATCGACCTTGAGAAGGCTTTTGACTGTATGGGGCTTGATTTCCTACGGAAGATTGTATCTTAAGATGGATATCCTTGTCATTTAATAGAGACAGGGAAATGTCTTTACAAAAATACGCACATTATAATAAACATAGGTAGGAATGAATTAGAAGAAATAATTACAAACAAAAGCCTAAGACAAGCATGCAGTCTAACACCTATCATTTTTTATATTTATGTTGACCTCATTCTTCGTAGATGTAAAGGAAACAAAGGGATTAAGTTAAGGGATGAGGAATACCTGAATGTAATTCGGTTTACACACGATATTGTTACTAGGCAAAGGAGTGAAGATGATCTCCAAGGTCATATCGAAACGTACAAGAAATACAACTTAAAAGTTTCTAGTAATAATACGTTTTAGATTATCCAGTTTTAGAATGTTGTTGTTGTGGTCTTCAGTCCTGAGACTGGTTTGGTGCAGCTCTCCATACTACTCTATCCTGTGGAAGCTTCTTCATCTCCCAGTACTTACTGCAACCTACGTCCTTCCGGATCTGCTTAGTGTATTCATCTCTTGGTCTCCCTCTATGATTTTTACCCTCCACGCTGCCCTCCAATACTAAATTGGTGATCCCTTGATGCCTCAGAACATGTCCTACCAACCGGTCCCTTCTTCTTGTCAAATTGTGCCACAAACTCCTCTTCTCCCCAATTCTATTCAATATCTCCTCATTAGTTATGTGATCTGCCCATAAGTCCCCTAAATCTCTTATTCAGGCTGTGCTATAAATTTTGATCTTGACTCTGATACTGAAAATAAAATACGCAAATTCCAAGCCGTATGTGGCACCTTTCGCAGAACGTTGGGGCTACAAAGTACAAAACGAGAGCATTATGAAATTTTATGACGTGATGGCGGTTGCTGTGGTATTTTAAGGAAGCGAACCATACAATGAAATCCAAACACGAGGGATTGGATTCCTACGGAGGACGAAGGGCTGCACAAGTTGAAACATGATTGGACATACAGATATTAGACCAGAATTAAATATTTTTGATATGAATGAGGAAACTTAAAAGTATTATGAAAATTAAAGACAGCCCCTCACAAAAATGCCAGGTCACAGAATTCTCCAGAAGATCCTGAACTAGAAACCGAATGGGAAAAGATGTGCTGAAGACCTCGGAAAAGATGGGAATGATTTTCTTTGTGAGTTCGGAACAGGCAATAGTCTAATCATCGAAATGAAGACGACGACGACGGCGACGATGATGATGATGACGCTAGAAATCTCTTCCCCATAAATACAAACTCAAATAAAGGTCTACACACCATCGCTTTTCCGTGCACCATTCGCCTAGTGGAACAGAAAGCCAGACAAATCGTCGTGCTTCGCTAACCATCTTCCACCAGTCACCACTAATTGCTCTCGATGTGGATACTGCTGATTAATTGCTTGTAAGTCATGGATTCTAATATCCGTAATAGAAAAACTGTGCAGGAACAACTGGATTCATGAAAACACTGCAAAGATTAGAAACGTTAATGTGTGATAATGCGAGAAGAATTTGACAGAGCGTTGAATGACCTAAGTCGGTACTTATTTAGTCGATGCTTTGCCATGTTGTGTTCTTCAGAGCTTAGCGACACCCAGAGAGACAGAACATTAAGATGGCCACACACGTTACTGCATGCTTTCAAGCACGCATGCTTTTTAGAAAATGTTGACCTCAGACGGCAATGGAGCTAAGAATGGTCAAAGAAAAGAAAATCATTTTCACTTATTCAGTGAACTGAAGATACATCCTAGCGATTGGCATGATTATCTCAGGTTCAACGAAAAAAGATATCTGAATCCTCTGTCACCTTTAATTAAAAAGGCAGAATCCAGTTATGAGGGACGCTGTAGCACCACATGATAAACTAACTGCTGCATTGCAATTTCTCGCCACGGGAAAGAGTTATGAAGGCCTCAAATACATATCTACAACCTCTGTGATTCGGTCTGAAGGAATTTATCTGTTTTAGCACAGTTTCTTTGGTTGCTACAGAATCTAATGCTTTGTATTTCGCAAGCGTCTCTCTTTCCTTTGACGTGGTGGAATTTACTTGTTACATTCTATAAGCATGGATGTCTTTCATGGATATGAATAAACTACTCCAGCAATTCGCGACTGATCTTTTTGAGATTAGACTTGGTGGCTATGGAAACACGCTACGGTATTCACGGTCCAGGGGCTGTCTCAGAACTGATGAATATTCGCACAAGCATCTATGTTCTTGGTACACGCGCTCAAGCATACACACGCTTGAACGCCTGAAGAAGCGTGCATGATTGAAATTAGATCAAGCATCGAGCTTCTTGAAAAGTGCTGATGCTTGCGCATATTCATCTACACACGCTCAAGTATGCTAGCGCATGCATTCCTGCATGTTTCTCAAATATGTAGTTACATGAATAGGCATTTTAACAAAAGTCGTATGCGTTTTCCAGAGCCCCATCAGGATATTTGTATTGGTAAATTAATATATACAGGGGGCTTTTATTGTAGCACAGACCCGCCAGGGTAACTGAGAGCGCTAATGGGCTTCTTCCTGGACCCAGGTAGGCGTGCCGGACCTTGATGGAATCCGCCTGGCGGATTAACGACGAGGGCCGGTATGCCAGCCAGCCTGGATGTGATTTTTAGGCGGTTTTCCACATCCCGCTAGGTGAATACTGGGTTGGTCCCCACGTTCAGCCTCAGCTACACGACTCACAGACATTGCAGACGTTTGTACTGTTTCATGGCTTACACAAGCTACAGACAGATGGGGTACACTACTTACATCGTGGAGGGTTTGGGGTGGTGGCAGGAAGGGCATCCGGCCACCCTCTGCAACTAACACTGCCAAATCCATCATAACACGATCGACCCCACGTTGACGAAGGACAAAGGCCGCACAAAAGAAAGAAAGACTTTTATTGTAGCACCCTAACAGTGACGATTCACCCGAGACAGGATATAACTACTTGAACTTTAGAGCTCGTGTTACAATTCCTTTTCAATTTTTGGAAAAGCGCGCTGCCACAAAAAGGCTATTGCTTTAGTGACTCCTCCACCCGAACGCTGATTTATTTTACATGGCTCTCAATAGATTGGTTTGCCGATAGAATAGATGCTTAGACAAACGTAATTACTATCTTGCAAAGTAATATGCACCACTACCTTAGTAGCTTATTCTCGAATAAACCAGAGGACTGTTACTCTACGTCTGCAACTACCCTCATACACGTACAGCCACATTAATGTGTTCACTTCAGCATGTGTCCGCCCCCAGTAGCTGAGTGGTCAGCTCGACAGAACGTCAATCCTAAGAGCCCGGGTTCGATTCTAGACTGGGCCGGAGTTTTTCTCCGCTCAGGGACTGGGTGTTGTGTTGTCCTAATCATCATCATTTCACCATCATCGACGCCCAAGTCGCCGAAGTGGCGTCAAATCGAAAGACTTGCACCCGGCGAACGGTCTATCCGACGGGAGGCCCTGGTCAGACGCGTCAGCACGTAACAGCTTTTAACAGACGCCGGTAGCTCTGGAGACTACACAAAGATTAAAGTGTGGACGTGAAAACAGCACAGTCGTTGTCGTAATGTGGAAACGGAGCGGTTTATCTAACGTCCAAAAGGGCATGATCATTGGCTTCCTGGGCAAGTGTGGAAGCATACCCGAAAGGGGTAAGTTCGTAAAACGTTCACGTGCCAGCGATGTTGAATTATACAGTACACGGAGAAACCGACGGCGAGACAACTGTGGTACACCATGGGACACTGATGACAGGGGTGAACGACAGCTGTCTATATGTGTACGGGCGAACAGACCTGCAACTGTTGAGCAACTGACCTCCCAGATGAAACAAGGCACTACGAACAGTGCGTCCAGCGAAACTTGCTGCGTATGGGCTTCCGCAGCAGGTGCGTCGTTCATACACCCATGGTGACTGCTGCTCACAGGCACCAGAGGTCGGAATTTCCACGCCAGAATCGCAACTGGACATTCACTCAGTGGTGACAGGTGGTCTTTTCAGATGAACCACGTTTTTTACTCCAACTGACAGATGGGCGTTCTCCTGTATGGCGTGAAACGTATGAAAGCAAACACCCCGCAATAACCTTCGGAGTTTTATGTTCTGGGTAATGTTTTCGTGGCATTCCCTTGGTGATCTCATCATTCTGTGTGGATCAACACAAGCATTCATTTTTCCTCGGGACCATGTCCACCACTACATGCAGTTAGTTTTTCCCCGGCACGACCATATCTACCAGTAGCACAATGCAACAGCTCGCAGTGTTCACTCGTGCTTCGAAAAGCACCAGAATGAGTTTACCGCACTTCCCTCGCCACCAGACCCCACAGATTTAAAGGAAATCGAGAATTTTGTGACCACCTGGATCAGGCTGTTCGTGCCATAGATCCCCAACAGAGAAATCTAGCGCATCTGGCCACGGTGCTGGGGTCAGCTTGACTCTACATACCTGTCGGTAGCTTCCAGAATATTACTGACTCGGTCAGCGATCCGCACTGCCAAAGGCGACTATTCAGGCTTTTGACAGGTGGTCTTATTAATGTGACTGGACAGTGTGTATGCTGTACTGGAACGCAGGTATTGCAGAGGCCATGTAGACAGTGCCAAACACTGCTCTCACATTTAGAGCTTCGTTACAGTGCGCGTTACAGATGTGTCTTACATAAAAACTTAACCCACTGCAAAAGACACAGTTGAAGAGGCATGGTAGATGGACGTCATCCGTCTCCATCTGCATAAGTTCCTCTTGTCAACTGTCTCTCCTGCATGTTGTTGTTGTTGTGGTCTTCAGTCCTGAGACTGGTTTGATGCAGCTCTCCATGCTACTCTATCCTGTGCAAGCTTCTTCATCTCCCACTACCTACTGCAGCCTACATCCTTCTGAATCTGCTTAGTGTATTCATCTCTTAGTCTTCCTCTACGATTTTTACCCCCCACGCTGCCCTCCAACACTAAATTGGTGATCCCTTGAGGCCTCAGAATATGCCCTACCAACCGATCCCTTCTTCTAGTCAAGTTGTGCCACAAACTCCTCTTCTCCCCAATTCTGTTCAATACCTCCTCATTAGTTATGTGATCTACCCATCTAATCTGCAGCATTCTTCTGTAGCACCACATTTCGAAAGCTTCTATTCTCTTCTTGTCTAAAATATGTATTGTCCATGTTTCACTTCTATACATGGCTACACTACATACAAATACTTTCAGAAACGCCTTGCTGACAGATAAATCTATACCCGATGTTAACAAATTTCTCTTCTTCAGAAACGCTTTCCTTGCCATTGCCAGTCTACATTTTATATCCTCTCTACTTCGACCATCATCATTTATTTTGCTCCCCAAATAGCAAAACTCCTTTACTACTTTAAGTGTCTCATTTCCTAATCTAATTCCCCCAGCATCACCCGATTTAATTCGACTACATTCCATTATCTTCGTTTTGCTTTTGTTGATGTTTATCTTACATCCGCCTTTCAAGACACTGTCCATTCCGTTCAACTGCTCTTTCAGGTCCTTTGCAGTGTCTGATATAATTACAATGTCATCGGCGAACCTCAAAGTTTTTATTTCTTCTCCATGGATTTTAATACTTACTCCGAACTTTTCTTTCGTTTCCTTTACTGCTTGCTCAATATACAGATTGAATAGCATCGGGGAGAGGCTACAACCCTGTCTCACTCCCTTCCCAACCACTGCTTCCCTTTCGCGTCTCTCGACTCCTATCACTGCCATCTGGTTTCTGTACAAATTGTAAATAGCCTTTCGCTCCCTGTATTTTACCCCTGCCACCTTCAGAATATGAAAGACAGTATTCCAGTCAACATTGTCAAATACTTTCTCTAAGTCTACAAATACTAGAAACGTAGGTTTGCCTTATCTTAATCTATGTTCTAAGATAAGTCGTAGGGTCAGTATTGCTTCACGTGTTCCAACATCTCTCCTGCATTGACCCTGCAATTCCAGTTTTCCATTAATTCCTAGATATTCCAGCATTCCAACTCCCTAGAGGCAGAAGAGCTAAACTGCTGCCAGCTTTTCCTGTGGGTTTGGTATTTATCTGAGACTGTAACGAAGGTCTGGATGTAAGCCCAGTGTTTGGTAAGCACTCGTTGGCCTGTGAGTGAAGAGGACAGTGTTGGATGGATGCCACGCGCTACGGATCACGATGCAGGGCCACCATCGTGAAGGTTGGAGGTCGCGCTATTTTATAAGATTTAGTTCACCTTGGCCTTAGGAAGGATGCAAGCTGCTTTAGGCGTTCATCAGATGAATTAATGAGATCCCATATGTGGCGACCGAGAAGCTGTGCCCAAACGCTGCCACACAAGGTCACCTGGGCGTCAAGCTGTCTGCCCGATGGACGCTATCCAGCAACAGAATTATGTTGTAGTCAACCGGTCGGCTGTATGGCGAAGAACAAATTTCCTGACCAGTTCTGCGAAAGGCTCAGTGATATGTTTAAAGTCACAAAAAAGAATGACAGTTTTCACTTTCTGAATTGTCTGCCACTGTTTTGATGCCAAGCATGACTGTACGTCAGTGAGTACTTCTAAAGGTAGTTATAGTTTGTAGTGAGGCTGGTCGTTACAGGTTGTGATCGAGACTGTAACATCAGTCGCTTCATGCCCCGTCAGGCTGTATGCAAAAGAATAATGCCAAAACCGTAATGAAATTGCTTATAGTAAGAAGGCAAGATCTGCTCTCACGGTTTAGGGGTGACGTCCTCCAACTGTGTGTGCTCTTCTTCGCAGTGCATATAGACGTGTGAGCTGTCTCATGCTAATACATGATCGCATAGGGCTAGATGTGAGAATGCAGCACAAAGAAGTCAGAGTGGTTTGCTCGATATTAAAATTTCAATCCGACTGAAGACGTATGAGAGTCTCTACGTGCCCCGCTGGCCTTTATGACCTCTAGAGGACACTTGTCCAGTAAGAGGAGGCGTTATCACCAATCATGCCTGACAATCTGATCCACAGTGCGTGGAGCAGTTATGGATCGTATATTTGCCACATTAGAGCATCCACAGTCCTAACTGACGTTTCGTATGCATTTCACACATATTAATTACCACACACATCCCATGATCAGGTTTCTGTTGAACATTTTATCCTTATCACAGTGTCACTTGTCGAGGTTCGAAGTCATTTGCGATTCTCCAAGACATCTTACAGACACGAGAGTTCATTATGTTTAAATATTTGAGTTGTCCTCCATCGTTACCAACTTAGATCTGAAACAATCGTTAATCGTCTGCAGTATATTAACGAACAAGAATTGATATCACACTCCATTTTTATAAGTCTTTATAAACTGATTAAGTGTAAAGGAATATACAGGTAAACCGAATAAGCTTGCCCTGTTGTTATGGACTGGCCTTACTTTTGATAGGTTAGGGGCTCGACTCTCCATCTGGTTTCCCTAAGTTATTACCGAAAAAAACTGTGGTCGTTGCTATAATAAAGTCGGTATTGTACGACACACCTAACAGGTACAAGTCAGATGGAAACGGCCTGCTACCTAGCGGCAGAACAGACGAAGCTACGATTTTAGCAGACGGTTTATCCGCCGGCGAGAAACTGTTCTATTCTGCCACGGATACGCGCACGCGCAGTAGAAGATGTGTATACGTCCATAACAAGGCTGTTGGCAATATATCGGTAGATCGACGTTTTCTCCAAAAATTAACGATATAACAGTCATACCTTTAAGCCCCAATATACCAATATGTCGATATAAAAATGGCAATATCGAGCACCGATATTTTTATTTTATATATGTATTTTTTACAACTTTCAGAAAATTTTGAAGTTGTTCTTTTGAAACTGTTGTAGAACATAATGTTACTTTCATTGTGTGAAGGAGTCTTACTACTTTCTGATCTTTCATCACGTCCAGTCTTTCAGTCTGACTGTTTGAAGCAAGTCGTATGTACCACAGAAGAAGAAGTCCCATTGCACTGGGGGATGGTGGTGTGAGTGGAATAACAAGGATTCCGATGTGAAGAAACAGCACACCAGTGGCGTTAAAAAACCATTTTTAACGCAACTAGCGTGCTGTTTTTCACATCGGCGTTCTTCAAAAACAGTTCCCGAAAATGATGAACGAAAGTCTGCATGACAAGATTGGTCTTTGCAGCGGGCGGAGACGTGTGAGGGAATGCTGATGCTATCGGCGCTGTCAACAGAAACTGAAGCATTTAGCTTCACCATGCAGTTTTGACACTAAACCTGCTAGGTCACTGGCATTAGGAGAAATGAAAAAAAAATAGAGATGTCCACATGAAGTGTTCCGGACAAATTCGATATGTGACGATACCGAACGGCGGACCCTTCGGATAACTTTTACTGTGCCACTTACACACAGTTACCATTGCTAGTAAAGTGGTTATCGCCAAGCGTGAACGTGCATCGTTTTCCTTTCGATTCTTGCCACAAGGGGGATAGGCAGGCTGCTAACTTGTTGATGTACAGAATATCTCATAATAAACCAATGCTTAGATATACAGCTCTAAAACTAGCAGTATGTTTACAATGTACAGCCGATATTTTTGTAGACAGTTACGTAGATATTTTTTACGTCGACACTCCGATATACGAGGGTTGGAACTTTAATAGTGGCAACTATTTATTTACAGCTCGTGCAAAATAGATACGTGTTTCGAAGTTTTACTGACCTTCAAAGTAATCACCAGCGTTGTGTATAACTCGTTGCCAGCGATGTGGAAGTCGTAGGATACTCATAGCGGTGCCAATTGTATTGACAGTTCGAGCTGCGCGGTCTGTTGGCCGACGAATTTTTAGCAATTCTGAAGCGAATGCCGTGAAGTGTTTCCTTCGGTTTAGAGATCGAGTTGAATTTACGAGGGCTTGAGTCAGGGGAGCGCAGTAGGTGGTATAGCACGTAGCAGCCCCATCAGTCAAACAAATCAGTAACATAGTGCACTGTACGTGCTTGAGCACTGTCCTGCAAAATGATGGTCAGGTCCTGCAGAAAGTGTCATCACTTCTGTCTCTAAGCAGGTCTTAGGTTGTCTTCCAAAAATGAACAGCATAGAGACAGAGATTTTATGTTTTACCGCATTCCAGATATTCACGGTACACTCGTGAAATGGTCGTACGGTAAAATCCCCACTTCATCGCCACTTCGGAGATGCTGTGACCCATCGCTCGTGAGCCGTCTATAACACCACGTTCAAACTCACTTAAATCTTGATAACCTGCCACTGTAGCAGCAGTAACCGATCTAACAATTGTGCCAGACACTTGTTGTGTTATATATAGGCATTACCCACCGCAGCGCCGTGCATCATTATCCATCAGGAGAAAGGTGGGACCCAATGCACCCCTGGAAAGGCGGACATACTGGTGCAAAATGACGTCCCGATACACCTGACCTGTTACAGCTCCTCTGTCAAAGACATGCAGGGGTGTACGTGCACCGATCATAATCCCACCCCACCCCACCCCATCAAAGCACGACCTCCATACAGGTCCCTTTCAAGGACGTTAAGGGGTTGGTATCTAGTTACTGGTTCAGGCCAGATGAAAACCCGGCGAGAATCACTGTTCAGACTATACCCGGACTCGTCCGAGAACATAACCTCGGACCACTGTTCCAATGACCATGTACTGTGTTCTTGACACCAGGCTTCACGGGCTCTCCTGTGACCATGGGTCAGTGGAATGCACCTTGCAGGTCTCCGGGCGAATAAACCCTGCCTGTTCAGTGGTCTGCAGACTGTGTATCTGGAGACAACTGTTCCAGTGGCTGCGATAAAGGTCCTTAGCAAGGCTACCTGCAGTACTCCGTGGGCACTGATGGTGAGATATCGGTCTTCTTGTGGTGTGGTACACTGTGGGCGTCCCGTACTGTAGCTTCTGGACACCTTTCTTCTCTGCTGGAATCGTTGCCATAATCTTGAGATCACACTTTGTGGCACACGGAGGGCCTGTGCTACGACCTGCTGTATTTGACCAGCCTCCAGTACCCTAGTATTATACCCCTCATAACGTCCTCAATATGTGTACTTTGAGCCATTTTCAACACACAGTCACCATTAGCACGTCTCAAAGCGTCTGCACACTTACTCGCTGCACCGTACTCTGACCTGCACCAACACATCTCTGCGTATGTGGGCTGCTGCCAGCGCCACTGTGCGACGACCGCAGGTCAAATGCACAGCATGATCATACCCTCAGATGATTTAAACCCCCAAACCGTCCTCCAGAGCGTTGTTTCATCATGTATCAGCATTATCCTTAATTTATGAGCATGAGTATAACTAAGCAACTGCGGGAGCTAATAAGTAAAGCACACTGTTGTGACTTTTCATCCTTGATTGATTGACTGTTTGATTATTACAATGCCAAACGTACCTGGAACAGCAATAGAGTTGAAATTTATTTATATTCCATGACCACAAATACTCTAATGGTTACTAATTATTCATATTTCATTGAAGTGTTCTTTCATATCACGTTACTTTTTTTGGTGGAGAACGGCACGCTGGTAGTGAATTCACAAAGACCTTTTGTTGGTATTCACGTTTATTTAGTGCACATTGACTGTGTCGTCAATAAATAACGAAGATGGACGAAGGTTCATTTCTCGGTATCTAAACGAAGGCCTTCCGCTGAAAGGGAAGCCTGACGGAGAGATGATAACTGGTACTCCAGAAGCATTATAACAGCTGGGCGTCTTTTGCATTGCGTGCTCTGGGAGACACTGCCAAGGTCGTCCTTATTGGCTGCACGACATCAATGAATGACATAAACGAGCAGCCTTCCTCAAAATCGGACGTAATTTTCATCGCTCGCTCGTCAAGGTCCCCCACCAGTCATGACCCATATCCAGACGACGGAGATGTTCATTATTCGGGCCATTTAACAGACGCGTCGTCCTTACGGAACCTTTCTCGGATTTTCAAGGAGACCCGCTCCATTACTGCCTTTGATGAAGGATTAACCGCACGAAAGTCTCATATGGTGACCGTTTCCCTTAGATTGTGGGCGCCCCGTGTGTAAATTGCTCATGACATATGAAGGTGTCAACATTTTTTTGGCTATAACGTAGATAATCTTTCAAACCATTAACGTGTTGAAATAAATGGTTTAGCTTGTTCTAACATTAATCAGAGAAGAACATGTGAACCTGTGGCTTCAGATTGCAGTACGGGATGATCTCTTCTTAACTGAAGTCGTGGTACGTTACTTTCTATGTTTCAGATTCGGAACATTACCCGAAAATTGTAAAATTTTGTCTTCTTCGTCAGAATATTCTCAATTTTTATTGAGCCGAAACACTAGAATTAATTTATTTTGCTTATTGTCTTTGAGCTGCAGTATTTCTTTGAGTACATCTGCGTATTTCCAAAGGATATTCTTGGCAAAAACTGCTCTCCCATAGCGCTCTGTTAACTACTTACAGAAAGGTGTGCACATCCCTGCAAGCTTTCATCCAAGGGCCTCCATCGGACATACAAACACAAACTTCCTGGCGGATTAAAACTGTGTGCCGGACCAAGATTCGGGACCAGTTAGAGTCTCGGTCCGGAACACGGTTTTAATCTGCCAGGAAGTTTCATATCAGCGCACACTCCGCTGCAGAGTGAAAATATCATTCTGAAAACATCCCTCAAGGCAGTGGCTAAGCCACGTCTCCGCAGTATTCTTTCTTCCAGGAGTGCTAGTTCTGTAAGGGTCGCAGGAGAGTTTCTGCGAAGTTTGGAAAGTAGGAGACGAGGTACTGTCCGCTGCAGAGTGAAAATCTCATTCTGGATAAAATCACAAGTCAGTCTGTTCAAATTTCCGGATCGAATTCGAAAAGCTTCCTTGTCTACTGCCATTCTATTGTCGCATTGGAATTTCTTGCTGAGGTTTGGTTTCTTGTTATTTATCATATTCACACCGTGATACAATGCGCCAAAATCTCTCGTTTTTCGAGATATTGATCAGCTTATAACAAAGGGTGCACTGATGAAAACTGTGCATCAAACAATAATCTTTGAAAGATTTAATAATAAAACACTGCACCAGATACGTTTTTTCCTCATGCATATCATGACGCGTTTCAGGAATTTTTTCCTCTATCAGGTGCAACTATTTACAACGGTGTGCTGTTTGAGGCTTTCCCGGCGCTGCATCTGCTTGATAGGTTCCCGGGATTTACGCCGGATCATATTGTAGAAACCGCACAATATTTCAGCGAGACAACTGCCCGCCATCTTCAGGTGCTACTGTCGCGTCGCTGAGAAGCGCGCCAATTTATATGCTGGCTTTCTAGAACAGCGCAAGCGCCAGCGGGGCATAACGTCATCGAAGACCAATCGTAGACAGCGTCGAATACCAGAGTCCTCTGCTGAAGAAACGGGTCGCGGTCTGCGGAAGCGCGCCGCGGCGCGGGAAAATGCGGCCGGGAGCGACGGACCCCGTTCGCGCGCGCGATTTAAGCATCTGCGCTAAGGCTTCCCATCTGCGTTGACTCGGCGCGGTTGCTAATTTGTGGCTGACGATTTCTTAGTGCCGCCAAGGCTGGTTCCCAGGCTTTGCTCAGGTGAAACCCCGTGTCTCTGTTTAATAGGTCACTGCTTATACGTATTTCGACCGCCTCTTTGATGATGGAGT
The DNA here is from genome assembly GCF_023864275.1 of Schistocerca cancellata. NCBI lineage: Eukaryota > Metazoa > Arthropoda > Insecta > Orthoptera > Acrididae > Schistocerca > Schistocerca cancellata. The sequence continues at coordinate 355,789,977 of NC_064634.1, read as the reverse complement.
CCCAGTATGTGGAAGCATGCGAGAGGATCTTAGTTTTTTCATAATTCATGCCGTGTCCCGTGTCAAGGCAATGTTCAGCAACCGCAGATTTCTCTGGCTGACCCAACCTCGTGTGACGTTTATGTTCGTCGCATCTGTCTTTGACCGTACGACACGTCTGGCCAATATAAGATTTCCCACACTGGCACGGGATTTTGTATATTCCTGGTCTCCTCAGGCCGAGGTTGTCTTTAACAGAGCCCAGCATCGATTTCACTTTTGCTGGAGGCCGGAAAACACATTTAATCCGATGTTTCTTGAAAATTCTGCCCACCTTAAAAGACACGCCACCGACATACGGTAGAAAAACCAACCCCGAGGTGTTATCTGCTTCTTCAGGTTGTTCTTGAGGTTTGGAGCGTGCTGGTCGAAACGCGTTCCGGATCTGCTTCTCGGAGTACCCATTCTGGGCAAATACAGAGCGGAGATGGTTGAGCTCTGCCGATAAGCTGTCCTGATCTGAGATGGCTCTAGCCCTATGCACTAGCGTCCGTAATACACCGCTGCGCTGTGAGGGATGATGACAGCTCGTAGCTTGTAAATACAAGTCTGTGTGCGTAGGCTTCCGGAACACACTGTGACCCAAGGAGCCGTCTCCTTTTCTACGCACCAAAACATCCAGAAATGGGAGCTCACCATCTTTTTCTACCTCCATGGTAAAACAGATATTAGGATGGAGGGAGTTCAGATGTTCCAGGAACGAAGGAAGCGTTGCTGTCCCATGCGGCCATACCACAAACGTATCATCTACATATCTCCAAAAACATTTGGGTTTCCGAACCGCCATCTGAAGTGCTTTGTCCTCGAAATCTTCCATAAAAAGATTTGCTACTATGGGAGACAAAGGGCTACCCATAGCAACACCGTCAGTCTGCTCGAAATACTGGTTGTTAAATAAAAAGTAAGTCGAGGTAAGCACATGTTTGAAAAGGTGTAAGACATCCCCTTCGAGCTTGGCTCCTATAAGTTGTAATGTGTCCATCAGAGGCACCCGTGTGAACAAGGAAACCACATCGAAACTCACTAGTAAGTCTGTAGATTCAAGACGCAGGTTCTTCATTCGCCGTATAAAATCTTCTGAGTTTCGAATATGGTGTTCACATTTCCCCACCATGGGACTCAGAAGAGAAGCCAGATGTTTAGCTAGATGGTATGTTGGGGCACCTATATTACTAACGATAGGGCGAAGCGGAACATTCTCCTTATGTATCTTAGGCAGGCCATAAAGTCGTGGCGGAACTGGCGCTCGTTCTCTTAAACTCTTCTTCAGATGGTCAGGAAGTTGGCTGGATTTGAGGAGAGCGGATGTCCTCCGTTGTACGGCATCCGTCGGATCTTTCTGGAGTCGACGATACGCTGTATCCTGTAGTAGGTCCATCATCTTGCCAAAATAAGATGTAGCAGGCATAAGAACAGTGGCGTTACCCTTGTCAGCTGGTAAAATTACTATATCATTGTCTTCTTTTAAAGAACAGAGCGCTCTCCTTTCTTCAATGGTGACGTTCTGCTTGGGTGCAGGCATCCTGGTTATTGATCTACAAGCCTCTCGCCTTCTTTCTTCAGCAGCATCATTCGGAAGTTTAAAAACACCTTGTTCAACGGCACTGATGAACTCCTTGATGGGCAAGGTCTTGGGAGTAGGCGCAAAATTAAGTCCCTTTTCTAACACTGACATTGCAGCGTCACTCAGTGGTTTATCTGTGAGATTAAACACAGTCCGTCTGCTAAATTTCTCTTCTTGCAATGACCGGTGTGTAAGGCGTTGGAACTTAGAAGTTTGACGCGCTGTGATTTGCTGCCGCACCCAGTCCGAAAACGCCCAAGTAGAGCTGTCCACCCACTCCCAGGAATCCGCTGACAGACCCGACGAGATCTTTAGGTGAAGTGAGAGCAGGCTTCTGGAGACTTGGTCTAATACTCGTCTAGTATAACGGATTCTTTCTCTCACCAGTGCCCTGCTTGCTCGTTGTTTAATTCTCCTGGCCTCCGCAGAGTCCACATAATGGGTAAACTTGGCGAAAGTTGGTATAGTTTGCTGGTCCCGACATCTCAGTAAGAACGCGAGAGAGCACAACAGTCTCTCCCTCTTGTTGCGGAGTTTATCGAACTCACGTACTGCGTTAACCATCTCCTCCCCGTAGAGGTACCAGATGTGCTGTTTGAGGCTTTCCCGGCGCTGCATCTGCTTGATAGGTTCCCGGGATTTACGCCGGATCATATTGTAGAAACCGCACAATATTTCAGCGAGACAACTGCCCGCCATCTTCAGGTGCTACTGTCGCGTCGCTGAGAAGCGCGCCAATTTATATGCTGGCTTTCTAGAACAGCGCAAGCGCCAGCGGGGCATAACGTCATCGAAGACCAATCGTAGACAGCGTCGAATACCAGAGTCCTCTGCTGAAGAAACGGGTCGCGGTCTGCGGAAGCGCGCCGCGGCGCGGGAAAATGCGGCCGGGAGCGACGGACCCCGTTCGCGCGCGCGATTTAAGCATCTGCGCTAAGGCTTCCCATCTGCGTTGACTCGGCGCGGTTGCTAATTTGTGGCTGACGATTCCTTAGTGCCGCCAAGGCTGGTTCCCAGGCTTTGCTCAGGTGAAACCCCGTGTCTCTGTTTAATAGGTCACTGCTTATACGTATTTCGACCGCCTCTTTGATGATGGAGTCCCAGTATGTGGAAGCATGCGAGAGGATCTTAGTTTTTTCATAATTCATGCCGTGTCCCGTGTCAAGGCAATGTTCAGCAACCGCAGATTTCACTGGCTGACCCAACCTCGTGTGACGTTTATGTTCGTCGCATCTGTCTTTGACCGTACGACACGTCTGGCCAATATAAGATTTCCCACACTGGCACGGGATTTTGTATATTCCTGGTCTCCTCAGGCCGAGGTTGTCTTTAACAGAGCCCAGCATCGATTTCACTTTTGCTGGAGGCCGGAAAACACAATGTCAGTGTTAGAAAAGGGACTTAATTTTGCGCCTACTCCCAAGACCTTGCCCATCAAGGAGTTCATCAGTGCCGTTGAACAAGGTGTTTTTAAACTTCCGAATGATGCTGCTGAAGAAATAAGGCGAGAGGCTTGTAGATCAATAACCAGGATGCCTGCACCCAAGCAGAACGTCACCATTGAAGAAAGGAGAGCGCTCTGTTCTTTAAAAGAAGACAATGATATAGTAATTTTACCAGCTGACAAGGGTAACGCCACTGTTCTTATGCCTGCTACATCTTATTTTGGCAAGATGATGGACCTACTACAGGATACAGCGTATCGTCGACTCCAGAAAGATCCGACGGATGCCGTACAACGGAGGACATCCGCTCTCCTCAAATCCAGCCAACTTCCTGACCATCTGAAGAAGAGTTTAAGAGAACGAGCGCCAGTTCCGCCACGACTTTATGGCCTGCCTAAGATACATAAGGAGAATGTTCCGCTTCGCCCTATCGTTAGTAATATAGGTGCCCCAACATACCATCTAGCTAAACATCTGGCTTCTCTTCTGAGTCCCATGGTGGGGAAATGTGAACACCATATTCGAAACTCAGAAGATTTTATACGGCGAATGAAGAACCTGCGTCTTGAATCTACAGACTTACTAGTGAGTTTCGATGTGGTTTCCTTGTTCACACGGGTGCCTCTGATGGACACATTACAACTTATAGGAGCCAAGCTCGAAGGGGATGTCTTACACCTTTTCAAACATGTGCTTACCTCGACTTACTTTTTATTTAACAACCAGTATTTCGAGCAGACTGACGGTGTTGCTATGGGTAGCCCTTTGTCTCCCATAGTAGCAAATCTTTTTATGGAAGATTTCGAGGACAAAGCACTTCAGATGGCGGTTCGGAAACCCAAATGTTTTTGGAGATATGTAGATGATACGTTTGTGGTATGGCCGCATGGGACAGCAACGCTTCCTTCGTTCCTGGAACATCTGAACTCCCTCCATCCTAATATCTGTTTTACCATGGAGGTAGAAAAAGATGGTGAGCTCCCATTTCTGGATGTTTTGGTGCGTAGAAAAGGAGACGGCTCCTTGGGTCACAGTGTGTTCCGGAAGCCTACGCACACAGACTTGTATTTACAAGCTACGAGCTGTCATCATCCCTCACAGCGCAGCGGTGTATTACGGACGCTAGTGCATAGGGCTAGAGCCATCTCAGATCAGGACAGCTTATCGGCAGAGCTCAACCATCTCCGCTCTGTATTTGCCCAGAATGGGTACTCCGAGAAGCAGATCCGGAACGCGTTTCGACCAGCACGCTCCAAACCTCAAGAACAACCTGAAGAAGCAGATAACACCTCGGGGTTGGTTTTTCTACCGTATGTCGGTGTTGTGTCTTTTAAGGTGGGCAGAATTTTCAGGAAACATCGGATTAAATGTGTTTTCCGGCCTCCAGCAAAAGTGAAATCGATGCTGGGCTCTGTTAAAGACAACCTCGGCCTGAGGAGACCAGGAATATACAAAATCCCGTGCCAGTGTGGGAAATCTTATATTGGCCAGACGTGTCGTACGGTCAAAGACAGATGCGACGAACATAAACGTCACACGAGGTTGGGTCAGCCAGAGAAATCTGCGGTTGCTGAACATTGCCTTGACACGGGACACGGCATGAATTATGAAAAAACTAAGATCCTCTCGCATGCTTCCACATACTGGGACTCCATCATCAAAGAGGCGGTCGAAATACGTATAAGCAGTGACCTATTAAACAGAGACACGGGGTTTCACCTGAGCAAAGCCTGGGAACCAGCCTTGGCGGCACTACGGAATCGTCAGCCACAAATTAGCAACCGCGCCGAGTCAACGCAGATGGGAAGCCTTAGCGCAGATGCTTAAATCGCGCGCGCGAACGGGGTCCGTCGCTCCCGGCCGCATTTTCCCGCGCCGCGGCGCGCTTCCGCAGACCGCGACCCGTTTCTTCAGCAGAGGACTCTGGTATTCGACGCTGTCTACGATTGGTCTTCGATGACGTTATGCCCCGCTGGCGCTTGCGCTGTTCTAGAAAGCCAGCATATAAATTGGCGCGCTTCTCAGCGACGCGACAGTAGCACCTGAAGATGGCGGGCAGTTGTCTCGCTGAAATATTGTGCGGTTTCTACAATATGATCCGGCGTAAATCCCGGGAACCTATCAAGCGTATTTACAACGGTGTTTTATGTGGTGTCTGCGTGTGTGGTGTTTTGCCTCTATCGCTGCTATCATCTCTTTGATGTTTTAATGTTACAGGAAAATCAGAAAACGTAAATCTTCTGAAATTTTACTTGCTAATTTTAGAGAATAGTAATTTTTGGGTATGGGCTTACAGGTTTGTGCGTCCTCCATTGTACAGAAATTCCTACACATACAAATAAATCACTGACAAATTTTGTTTACGTTAAACCAAAATATGGAATATCAAAATTCGGACAGTGTAGCTTCCCAAAGGTTTTCTGTTTAGCGAGAGTATTCCATATTTTGTGGATTAAGTTATTTACTCCAAGTTGTAGCTTATAATTTCTGTCAGTAGTACAACAGGCTAGTGAAATTATTAGTTATGCTTAATATCCCATTTTATGCTATTTTGTTGCAGGTGTTGAATTATATATATGAAAGAATCAACATATTTATCTATTTACTATAGTTGTCATATACAGGAGAAACATTTGAAGAAATTAATCGATTCACTATTTAGTTCGTCACTGAGAATTTCTTCTCCCCACTTTTTACGAATTACAAAAATTTTCAGCTCCTCCATTAAATGAGTCATACGTGATTCCTGGAAGTGATGGAGTATCTTAAGAACTTTTATGTTCGTGAATGGGTGGCCAGTGTCGTCTTTTTTGTGTGTGTCTTGATGTGGCCGATTTTATGAACTGCTTATATGTGTAGCACTTGATGACTTCAGTGTATCTAGTGCAAAAATTCCTGCCAGTCTGTCCTATGTAGTAGCTCGAGCAAATTTTACAATTGATTTTGTGTCTTTCTGAATCTGAGAATTTATATTTTTTATCGTTTAAAATATGGACTAATTTCTGTTGTAGTTCGCTGTTTGTGGAGGATACTTCCACTTCAAGTGACCTAAGTACATAGATTTGAAATTTTGGAGAGGTGTTTGTTACATCTACATCTACGCGATTACTCAGCTGCTCACAATAAAGTGCCTGGCAGAGGGTTCAGTGAATCCGCCTTCAAGCTGCCTCTTTGCCGTTTCACTCTCGAACGGCGAGCGGGAAAAACGAGCACTTAAATTTTTCTGTGCAAGCCCTAATTTCTCTTATTTTATCGTGACGATCATTTTTCCCAATGTAGGTGGGTGCCAACAGATTGTTTTCGCAATCGGAGGGGAAAACTGGTGATTGAAATTTCGTGAGAAGGTCCCGTCACAACGAAAAACGCCTTTGTTTTAGTGATTGGCACTCCATTTCACGTATCATGTCTATGGCACTATCTCCCCTACTTCGCGATAATACAAAACGGGCTGCCCTTCTTTGAACTTTTTCGATTTCATCCGTCAGTCCCGCCTGATGCGGATCCCACACCGCACAGCAGTACTCCAGAATAGGGTGCACAAGCGTGGTGTAAGCAGTCTCTTTAGGAGACCTGTTGCACCTTCTTAGTGTTCTGCCAATGAATCGCAGTCTTTGATTGGCTCTACCTATAACATTATCAATGTGATCGTTCCAATTGAGGGTATTTGTAGTTGTAATGGCTAAGTATTTAGTTGAATTTACAGTCTTCATATTCGTGTGACTTATCGCGTACTCGAAATTTAGCGGATTTCTTTTAGTACTCATGTGAATAACTTCACGCTTTTCTTTAGTCAGCGTCAACTGCCACTTTTCGCTCCGTACACGTATCTTATCTAAATCGGTACAAGACGGTAAATGACAGCATCATCTGCAAACAAACTGAGACGGCTGCTGAGATTGTCTCCTATGTCGTTAATATAGCTCAGGAACAATAGAGGGCCTAGATCACTTCCTTGGGGAACTGTGACCTTTGTGACAGGAATCCAGTCTCACAACTGCGGCGATATTCCATAGGCACCCAGTTTCGTTAGAAGACGCTTGTGAGGAACGGTGTCGAAAGCCTTCTGGAAATCTAAAAGCATGGAATCAATTTGACATCACCTGTCTATAGCACTCATTACTTCATGTGCATAAAGAGCTAGTTGTGTTTCGCAAGAACGATATTTTCTGAATCCGTGCTGACTACATGTCAATAAACCGTTTTCTTCGAGGTACTTCATAATGTCCGAATACAGTACAGTATAGTACAGAACAGTACAGTTAGAAATAGTATGCCGGCCAAACATTTGATTGTATTGTTGGTTTCTGACATGAAGCCAGGAATTAAATAGCTGCAATAGTAGGAAGTGTTGTTATCAACCCTGATCTCTCTTCATCAGAGGTACACTCAAAAATTATTTGTAGGTGATCAGCAATTTCAAGTACGCTTAAGAATTGCATTATTGAATACACAAATTTACTGCTGTATTTTTACTGAAGATAATCGATTTCGGACTTTCGGAACCCAATAGGCTATTAACATATGCACAGTCCATTTGTAATAAGAAATGCAACTTATAGAATGTTCCATTAATATTAATAGATGTCTGTATGTAACTGTTATGTCCCGACATCAGACACAGTCGTGCCACTAGACAAAGCTGACTTGCACATGTATGCAAATAAGCATTATAGGTCAGAGGGTTGAAAAATGATTTCGTGTGGAAAAGAATTTAGACAGGACTTTGATTAAACTCGGTTGTGGTTCAGAAAATAGAAATAAAATCTCATCAGTAGCAATTAGAAATGTCCGCTGGCGGTTCAAATGGTTCTGTGCACTATGGGACTTAATATCTGAGGTCATCAGTCCCCTAGACTTAGAACTACTTAAACCTAACTAACCTAAGGACATCACACACATCCATGCCCAATGCAGGATTCGAACCTGCAACCGTAGCAGTCGGGCGGTTCCGGACTGAAGCGCCTAGAATCGCTCGGCCACCACGGCCGGCCCTACACCGCGCAACAGTATTCTAAAAGTGGACGGAGAAGCGTAGTGTAGGCAGTCTCCTTAGTAGGTCTGTTACATTTTCTACGTGTCCTGCCAATAAAACGCAGTCTTTGGTTAGGTTTCCCCAAAACATTTTCTGTGTGTTTCTTCCAATTTAAATTGTTCGTAATTGTAATACCTAGGTATTTAGTTGAATTTACAGCTTTTAGATTAGACTGATTTACCGTGTAACCGAAGTTTAACGCGTTCCTTTTAGCACTCATGTGGATGACCTCACACTTTTCGTTATTTAAGGTCAACTGCCACTTTTCGCATCATTCCGATATTTTTTCTAAATCGTTTTGAAGTTTGTTTTGATCTTCTGATGACTTTATTAGTCGATAAACGCAGCGTCATCTGCAAACAACCGATGACGGCTGCTCAGATTGTCTCTCAAATCGTTTATATAGATAAGGAACAGCAAAGAGCCTATAACACTACCTTGGGGAACGCCAGAAATCACTTTTGTTTTACTCGACGACTTTCCATTTATTACAACGAACTGTGACCTCTCTGACAGGAAATCACATAACTGAGACGATATTCCATAAGCACGCAATTTCACTACGAGCCGCCTGTGTGGTACAGTGTCAAAAGCCTTCTGGAAATCCAAAAATACGGAACCGATCTGGAGTCCCTTGTCAATAGCACTCAGCACTTCATGTGAATAAAGAGCTAGTTGTGTTTCACAGGAACGATGTTTCCTAAACCCATGTTTTCTGTGTGTCAATAGACCATTTTCTTCGAGGCAATTCATTATTTTCGAAGACAATATATGTTCTAAAATCCTGCTGCATATCGACGTTAACGATATGGGCCGGTAATTTAGTGGATTACTCCTACTACCTTTCTTGAATATTGGTGTGACCTGTGCAAAAAATGGCTCTGAGCACAATGGGACTTAATAGCTACGGTCATCAGTCCCCTAGAACTTAGAACTACTTAAACCTAACTAACCTAAGGACATCACACAACACCCAGTCATCACGAGGCAGGAAAATCCCTGACCCCGCCGGGAATCGAACCCGGGAACCCGGGCGTGGGAAGCGAGAACGCTACCGCACGACAGCGAGCTGCGGACTGACCTGTGCAACTTTCCAGTCTTTGGGTACGGATCTTTCGTCGAGCGAACGGTTGTATATGATGTTAAGTATGGAGCTAATGCATCAGCATACTCCGAAAGGAACTTAATTGGTATACAGTCTGGACCAGAAGACTTGCTTTTATTAAGTGATTAAACTTGCTTCATACTCCGAGGTTATTTACTGCTACGTACTCATGTTGGCAGCTGTTCTCGATTCGAATTATGGAATATTCACTTCGTCTTATTTTGTGAAGGCATTTCGGAAGCTTGTGTTTAGCAACTCTGATTTGGCAGCACCGTCTTCAATGGTATCTCCATTGCTACCGCGCAGAGAAGGCATTGATTGTTTCTTGCCGCTAACATACTTCATATACGACAAGAACCGCTTTGGATTTTCTGTCAGGTTTCGAGACAAAGTTTCGTTGTCGAAACTGTTAAAAGCATCTCGCATTGAAGTCCGCGCTAAATTTCGAGCTTCTGTAAAAGATCGCCAATCTTGGGGATTTTGAGTGTGTTTAAATTTAGCATGTTTGTTTCGATGTTTCTGCAACAGTGTTCTAACACGTTTTGATGTACCAAGGAGGATCAGCTCCGTCGTTTGTTAATTTATTTGGTATAAATCTCTCAACTGCTGTCGATACTATTTCTTTGAATTTAAGTCACATCTGGTCTACACTTATATTATTAATTTGGAATGAGTGGAGATTGTCTCTCAGGAAGGCGTCAAGCGAATTTTTAACTGCTTTTTTGAATAGGTATATTTTTCGCTTATTTTTAGAGGATTTGGGGATTACAATATTCAATCTTGCTACGACAGCCCTGTGTTCACTAATCCCTGAATCGGTTTTGATGCTCGTTATTAACTCAGGATTATTTGTTGCTAAGAGGTCAAGTGTGTTTTCACAACCGGTTACCATTCGCGTGGGCTCATGAACTAATTGCTCGAGATAATTTTCAGAGAATGCGTTTAGCACAATTTCGGATGATATTTTATGCGTACCTCCGGAATTAAATATATATTTTCGCCAACATATCGAGGGTAAATGAAAGTCACCACCGACTATTATCGTATGATTCGGGTACGTGTTTGAAATCAAACTCATGTTTTCTTTGAACCTTTTAGCAACTGTTATCATTTGAATTGGGAGGTCGGTAAAAGGATCCAATTATTATTTTGTTCCAGTTGCCAACAATGACCTCTGCCCTTACTAACTCACAGGAAGTTCAAAAAAATGTTCAAATTTGTGTTAAATCTTATGGGACTTAACTGCCAAGGTCATCAGTCCCTAAGCTTACACACGACTTAACCTAAATTATCCTAAGAACAACACACACATCCATGCCCGAGGGGGGACTCGAGCCTCCGCCGGGACCAGCCGCACAGTCCACGACTGCAACGCCTTAAACCGCTTAGCTTCACAGGAAGTATCTACTTCAATTTCGCGACAAGGTAAACTAAGTCTGACAGCAACAAACACGGTTCCGCCAACCGTGTTTAGCCTATCCCTTCGGAACACCGTTAGGGTCTTCGCCAAAATTTCGGCTGAGATTATATATCCGGCTTTAGCCAGCTTTCAGTGCCTATAACGATTTGAGCATCAGTGCTTTCTATTAGCGCTTCGAGCTCTGGTACTTTCCCAACACAGCTTCGACAATTTACAACTGTTATACCAATGGTTCCTGTATCTACGTTTTCCTGTGTTCAGCCTGCACCCTTTGTGACTGAAGTCCTTCTTGTGTTTTCCCGAGACCGTCTAACCTAAAAAACCGCCCAGTCCACGCCACACAGCCCCTGCTACCCGTGTAGCCGCCTCCTGCGTATAGTAGACACCTGACCTATTCAGCGGAACCAGAAACCCAACCACCCTTTCGCGCAAGTCGAAGAATCTGCAGTCTACACGTTTGCAGAACCGTCTGAGCCTCTGATTCAGACCCTCCACTCGGTTCTGTAACAGAGGTCCGCAATCGGTCCTGTCGACTATGCTGAAAATGCTCAGCCCTGCTTTCATCTTGCAAGCAAGACTGGCAGCCTTTACCACTTCTGTTAGCCGCTCGAAACCAGAGAGAATCTCTTCTGATACAAAGTGACACACATCATTGGTACGGACGTGAGCAACCACCTGCAGTTGGCTGCACCCTGTGCTCGTCATGGCATCCGGGAGGACCCTTTCCTGGTCTGGAATGACTCCACCCGGTATGCACACGGAGTGCACATTGGATTTCTTACCCTTCTTGTCAGCCAAGTCTCTAACGGGCCCCATAACGCGCCTAACGTTGGAGCTCCCAACTACGAATGACCCCACCTTCTGCGATTCCCCGGATCTTGCAGGCTGAGTGGTTTCCTCTGAAACAGGACAGGCTCTCTTTAAATGTAGATAAATGCAAGATAATGCTCGTGACGAAAGGAGAGATGCTGACAGTAACGATTACAGGATTAGTAGTAAATCATCTGAAGCCATCACATCACTTAAATATGTACGGGCGACACTGAGAAGCACTAGTCATGACAGCAGGCTAGAACGATAATATAAGAGGGCTGTTGAATTTTCACGAGAACAACATCTTTCGAAAGATACATCGTTCAATAATACCTTGATTTAAAAATTCCCGCAGTTCCAAATGCCAGTGTGGCAGTGCCACATCCTGTTAATAAATGAAGTCGTTCGAATCAGTCTCCGACTGTGGGAAAAGAAAGTTCTCAAGCATATTGAGATATTTGTTTCCTGTAAGTGTGTTCTCGCCAAAGAAAAATGGACCATACACCTCTTACCGTAAAGCTGCACAAAACACACTAAATTTTGGAGAGTCCCTGTCATGTTGTACAACTTCATGTTCCGTACCTCATATTCTCTTATTATGACGATTCACCTTTCCATTTAAATGGAATGTTGCCACGTCATTATGAAACGTCACAGGTTTACGCTCCATTTAACTGACTGATTAATTTCGACCTGTTTAATAATTCATTTTACGCCGAGAGCGTCCTTTCAATTTTTCGTCTAGCTAATTAACCTCCTGATTCAAGAATGCTCCCGTGTATATTTTTTCTTCTGTGGTGTCACACCTCCTCTCTCATCCTTTGATCCCATGATGTATGACCGAGCGATGTGGCGCAGTGGTTAGCACACTGGACTCGCATTCGGGAGGACGATGGTTCAATCCCGTCTCCGGCCATCCTGATTTAGGTTTTCCGTGATTTCCATAAATCGCTTCAGGCAAATGCCGGGATGGTTCCTTTGAAAGGGCACGGCCAGTTTCCTTCCCCATCCTTCACTCACCTGAGCTTGCGCTCCGTCTCTAATGACCTCGTTGTCGACGGGACGTTAAACACTAATATCCTCCTCCTCCATGATGTATGTGGATGGATAAACGTAATTATGCATGGAATACATAATAATCTGGGTTAGTCAAAGATGGTAGCAGTAGGGTAGTTTAGCACCAACATAACAACGTGAGCAGATTCGGCAGAGAGTTCGTGATTCGAAAGATAGTGGGGACGAGCAAGGCAGAGTTTGTGAGGTTGGTTCTCACTGTGGTCCTACCCCCACCACCAGTTTTTTTGAACGGTTGGCGGTTGGCCCTGGAACGCGCCATGTTACGACACGCTGGGGCCGCCGATTGAACGAGACGGACGCAGGGCTGCGGCGCTCGTCATTGATGGTGAGAAAAGTTATTCACAATGTAGGTTTTTTGGGGTAACATTGATTATGAAGCATGTTCGGGTGTGAATTAATACCGGGAAACGTTCAACGATATTTTATTTGTATAAAGTTTTAAGATTAATGTGCCAGTGGCGGTGGCCGTGCGGTTCTAGGCGTTTCAGTCCGGAACAGCGTGACTGCTACGGTCGCAGGTTCGAATCCTGCCTCGGGCATGGATGTGTGTGATGTGCTTAGGTCAGTTAGGTTTAAGTAGTTCTAAGTTCTAGGGGACTGATGACCTCAGATGTTAAGTCCCATAGTGCTCAGAGCCATTTGAACCATCAGATTAATGTGTTTCAACTAGCGGACTTAAGCGCGAGGTGATTGAGGGCATGAACCAACGGTTCTTGTTCTTAGGTCAATATCGGATAGGTTCATTAATGTTTCATTTGTTGCATAGTTTCGTTCTGGATACAAGCAATATAAATTTTTCCTGATTCAACGGTTTATTTTACTCGTTTCTTTGTTGTCGAACTTGCCCCACGTGTTGCCAGCATTCATAACGGAACTCACTGGATTTGCCACTCGTTAATCATAGTATGAATAACGTGGAGTCATGAAGCCTGGGCTGGTTTGCTCACGTTGCATTGCGGTTGCATAATATGCGGTTTCAGCATGAACTTATCTGCATGGTACTGCATGTGTAGTAACACAAGTAATGTTTGAGAGAGTGAAAGTTAATATCCTTCCCTACTCTCCGCGTTAAATAGATGTGACAATAACTAAATGGTGTTAAGAGGCTGCCATTCAGTAACATTCACTTTTACCCATTTTAATCGTTAGTAGATGTAACTGGCGACGTAGTGTTGTCTGTTTCCGGTATGACGAGATGCAAGAGATAATGAGTGATTGATGGAGGTTTTGTCACTGAGAGTGGTAGTTTTCTTAAATATAATAAATTTCATGTACGTTTTGACACAACGAGTAATGGTTTCTTAAACGTTTTGTCACAGAGATAATAGTTTTCTTAAATGTTTTGTCACGGAGAACAATAGTTTACTTAAATATTATTGAAATAAATCAGAATGATAATTGAAATTCTCTCTTAGCGTTATTTAGTATCCGTCATCCATACCACTGAGATAATGACTGTATTCTATGAATTTTCAATCCAGGCATATCCATTGTATGCATTTTGCACTTGTAAGTAGGCGGTTTAGGTTTTCTTATTGGTAACGCCACGTAGCGCTCTGTATGAAAACTCACTGGCTGTGCTGTGTACAGTCTGTGGCTAGTTTGCATTGTTGTCTGCCATTGTAGTGTTGGGCAGCTGGATGTGAACAGCGCGTAGCGTTGCGCAGTTGGAGGTGAGCCGCCAGCAGTGGTGGATGTGGGGAGAGAGATGGCGGAGTTTTGAAATTTGTAACACTGGATGTTATGAACTACTATATATATTATGACTGTTAAGGTAAATACATTGTTTGTTCTCTATTAACATCTTTCATTTGCTAACTATGCCTATCAGTAGTTATTGCCTTCAGTAGTTTGAATCTTTTATTTAGCTGGCAGTAGTGGCGCTCGCTGTATTGCAGTAGCTTGAGTAACGAAGATTTTTGTGAGGTAAGTGATTTGTGAAAGGTACAGGTTAATGTTAGTCAGGGCCATTCCTTTGTAGGGATTTCTGAAAGTCAGATTGCGTTGCGCTAAAAAATATTGTGTGTCAGTTTAAGCACAGTCATGTATAATTGTTGAAAGGGGACGTTTCACACTTCATGCGACTAACTGAATTCATAGTATCAGAAAAAGAAAGTCTTACCGTCCCTAATGTGCACGTATTGTTCCATGGCCATTCACCGATGTTGCGTTATCCGTTGCTTCATTTTTAAATTAGAATATTATCTTTTCTAGCGGGTTTGATTACCCTTACCTCAATTTATCGGGCCTAATGGAAAGAATTAGACATATAGCGATAGAAATGGGAACCATGGAGCACTGCGTCCGCTTATATGAAGGGGAGATACTTCTTACATGAAAATCAATCAGCTTAACAAACAAGGGGTAGACTTTCAATTAAACACTAAGTATGGAAGAAAACTGTCAACCTCCATTTTGCCAAGAACGAAATTGCAGAACTTCGCACGTTGTTACAAAATTGTTGAGGCTTTTGTGGCCACTTGTTGACAAACTGCCTATTGGCTTCTATCTCGGGTTCTTCGGCCGACGTTCATCTAATGATTTTTCTGACGTTTCGCCAGCACGAGTGGCTGGCATTGTCAAAGCTCCACCCTCCATTGCCGGTGGTGAACTGGAGCCGAGCTCGCGGCCGCAGACTATATGTACCTGGCGCGCCAACGTCCGAGGGCTTCTCCGCGCTCATTTCCGGTGCGGTTCTCCTCTTGCTACCTGCGACGGTCGTTCGCTGCAGTACGGGAAGCCAGGATTCGTTTACCTTAAGGCTTTCCTCTTTCTTGTTCAAACTGTTCGCGTGTTTTTGTATTTCTACAGCTTCTCTGAACAAGCGCGTGTGATAGTGGTTCTCTACAGCCAGAACTTCCGTGTCGGCGAATTTTATTACGTGGTCGGTCTCATTCAGTGCGTGTTCTGCCACGGCCGATTTCTCCACCTGCCCCAACCTGCAATGTCGCTTATGTTCTTTGATCCTGGTGTTGATGGATCGTCCAGTCATTCCGACATAAACTTTTCCGCATGTGCATGGTATGCGGTATATTCCCGACATTGCAAGTGGGTCTCCTTTCTCCTTCGCCGATCTAAGACACTCTTTGATCTTCCTTGTCGGTTTGAAAATCGTCTTTACGCCATGTTTGCGCAATATACGGCCGATTCTGTCCGTCACTCTGGGAATGTATGGCAGAAAGGCCGTACCCAACATTTCTTTTTCTGGTTCCTTACTTCGCCAACTGTTTGGCTCAGTTACACTTCTAATATAATTTGTGGAGTACCCATTGCTCCTCAGGACAGTTTCCAGGTGCTGCATTTCCGACGCAACGTATCACACGGAATACGAATCGATTAATCAAGGCGTCTTCTCTGCCGGCGGACATACAGAGAAACCTGCGCAACACAGAAGCCCTACCACCTCAGCTGTATGGATTACCCAAGATCCATAAGAACAACGTTCCATTGAGACCGATGATTAGCGCTCCTGGATCACCGACATATAAACTGGCAAAACACTTGGTCTCTCTGCTCCAGCCACACGTGGGGAAGACCGACACATATATTAAGGACTCAGGATATTTCATTGAGAAGCTGAAGAAACTGAAACTTGCACCAAACGACATCTGGTCAGTGAGGCTCTGGAGCACATCGGTTCCATTTTCCCGCTAGACATCAGAAAGCTCTTCCATGCATGTCTCACCACGAGCTATTTCACGTGGAATGGCGATTTCTACGAACAGCTGGAAGGCGTCGCCATGGGTAGTCCTCTCAGTCCAGTGGTGGCCAACTTCTTCATGGAACAATTCGAAGCACAGGCAGTGGACACGGCGACTTGCAAACCTAAGGTGTGGTACAGGTACGTCGATGATACTTTCGTGGTGTGGAGCCATGGTGAAGAACAGCTCGGTGACTTCCTAAGACACTTGAACAGCCTCCGTGCCAACATAACATTTACCATGGAAGTAGAAAAGGACAAGAAACTGCCATTTCTAGATGTGCTGGTCACAAGGGACGGCGAAAACCTGGGACACAGCGTGTATCGAAAACCGACTCACACGGACCGATACCTGCACAAACTGTCAAACCACCACCCGAGCCAGAAAAGAGGCATGATTAGTACGCTCGTAACGAGAGCAGGACGAATATGTGAGCCGCAACACCTCAAACGAGAAATGCAGCACCTGGAAACTGTCCTGAGGAGCAATGGGTACTCCACAAATTATATTAGAAGTGTAACTGAGCCAAACAGTCGGCGAAGTAAGGAACCAGAAAAAGAAATGTCGGGTACGGCCTTTCTGCCATACATTCCCAGAGTGACGGACAGAATCGGCCGTATATTGCGCAAACATGGCGTAAAGACGATTTTCAAACCGACAAGGAAGATCAAAGAGTGTCTTAGATCGGCGAAGGAGAAAGGAGACCCACTTGCAATGTCGGGAATATACCGCATACCATGCACATGCGGAAAAGTTTATGTCGGAATGACTGGACGATCCATCAACACCAGGATCAAAGAACATAAGCGACATTGCAGGTTGGGGCAGGTGGAGAAATCGGCCGTGGCAGAACACGCACTGAATGAGACCGACCACGTAATAAAATTCGCCGACACGGAAGTTCTGGCTGTAGAGAACCACTATCACACGCGCTTGTTCAGAGAAGCTGTAGAAATACAAAAACACGCGAACAGTTTGAACAAGAAAGAGGAAAGCCTTAAGGTAAACGAATCCTGGCTTCCCGTACTGCAGCGAACGACCGTCGCAGGTAGCAAGAGGAGAACCGCACCGGAAATGAGCGCGGAGAAGCCCTCGGACGTTGGCGCGCCAGGTACATATAGTCTGCGGCCGCGAGCTCGGCTCCAGTTCACCACCGGCAATGGAGGGTGGAGCTTTGACAACGCCTTCGCACGTTGTTGTTTGAAATCTTCACGTAAAGCATACAGTAGCTAAATTCTGTACAATTTCATGTGTAAACGTCGACGCGACTTACTTCGAGGGCGTATTGAGCTGCACAGCGAACGGATTTCTGCTGACTCTTTGTGCAACCATGGCGGATGCGTTCGACTTTTGTGTCAGACACTCGGGGACGGCCAGGCGATTTGCCTTTACACAAACAAACCTGTTTCTCGGAATTGTTCATGCTGCGGTATCGATAGTTCCGATGCCACAGCGTAGGTTGGCACTATGAGAGCGGATCTCCGCCGACCGCAGCGCCCTCTAGCCGACAGTGTGTATCTTAACGAGCGCCGCTCCATTTTCGCCCAGTTCATGAAGAGCAGGCGGCCGAGAACCATCACTTTAGCTTAGCTTGCTATTGACACTTTCTTAGCGGGACTTTGGCTGCACGCCTACGTGCATATGTTTGCGTATGTTTATACTGTAGTAAAACCACTTTTACTTTACTTGCAGTACCGACGTGCTTTACCTCACCTGCTCCTAGTCGCTTCCTTTCATTCGGCCTCTCTGTCAGCTTTCAGGAATAGACCCACGCGCCGCCTTCCAGGCGGGATACGGAACATGCCATCGTCTCAGGCCCTGTGCTGTAGGAAGAATCTATACCATAAATAGTAAGGAAGTCACGCTGAATAGACATTTCTGACCAGCTCTGCGCAAAACGTAGAACACAAAACCATTTTTAACAGAACCTAAGTGGGCTCACAATGCTGCTACCTAGCGGGAACCATGTCAACCTTGAGAGTTTGCTCTTTCCAACAGTACTGACGTATCTCAAATAAAATAATAAAAAAATGGTTCAAATGGCTCTGAGCACTATGGGACTTAACATCTGTGGTCATCAGTTCCCTAGAACTTAAAACTACTTAAACCTAACTAACCTAAGGACATGACACACATCCATGCCCGAGGCAGGATTCGAACCTGCGACCGTAGCAGTCCCGCGGTTCCGGACTGAGCGCCTAGAACCGCTAGACCACCGCGGCCGGCGCAATCAAATGGTTCAATAGGCTCTCAGCACTACGGGACTTAACATCTGTGGTCATCAGTCCCCTAAAACTCAGAACGACTAAAACTTAACTAACCTAAGGACATCACACACATCCATGCCCGAGGCACGATTCGAACCTGCGACCGTAGCAGTCGCGCGGTTCCGGACTGCGCGCCTAGAACCGCTAGACCACCGCGGCCGGCACCGGCGCAATAAAATAATAGTTATCATTTTTTTTTGGAATCGGATGATTCTTCTTGATACACCCTATATTACTCATTCCACTTCGTTATAATTTTTCTACTGTCTTCCCAACTAAATAAGACAGTAACACTGGTAATCTTGGCTGCTAGGCGAGCTGATGAATTACACTACTGGCCATTAAAATTGCTACACCAAGAAGGAATGCAGATGATAAACAGGTATTCATTGGACAAATATATTATACTAGAACTGACATGTGATTACATTTGCACGCAATTTGGGTGCATAGACCCTGAGAAATCATCAGTACCCAGAACAACCACCTCTGGCCGTAATAACGGCCTTGATACGCCTGGGCATTGAGTCAAACAGCTTGGATGGCGTGTACAGGTACAGATGCCCATGCAGCTTCAACACGATACCACAGTTCATCAAGAGTAGTGACTGGCGTATTGTGACGAGCCAGTTGCTCGGCCACCATTGACCAGACGTTTTCAGGTGGTGAGAAACCTGGAGAATGTGCTGGCTAGGGCAGCAGTCGAACATTTTCTGTATCCAGAAAGGCCCGTACAGGAACTGCAACAGACTGTCGTGCATTATCCTGCTGAAATGTAGGTTATCGCAGGGATCGAATGAAGGGTAAGGCCGCGGGTCATAACACATCTGAAATGTAACGTCCACTGTTCAAAGTGCTGTCAATGCGAACAAGAGGTGACCGAGACGTGTAACCAATGGCACCCCATACCATCACGCCAGTATGGCGATGAGGAATATACGCTTCCAATGTGTGTTCACTGCGATGTCACCAAACACGGATGCGACCATAATGATGCTGTAACCAGAACTTGGATTCATCCGAAAAAATGACGTTTTGCTGTTCTCGCACCCAGGTTCGTCGTTAAGTACACCATCGTGGCTCTCCTGTCTGTGATGCAGCATCAACGGTAACCGTAGCCATGGTCTTCGAGACCATAGTCCATGCTGCTGCAAACGTCGTCGAACTGTTCGTGCAGATGGTTGTTGTCTTACAAACGTCCCCATTCGTTGACTCAGGGATCGAGACGTGGCTGCACGATCCGTTTCAGCCATGCGGATGAGATGCCTGTCATCTCGACTGCTAGTGATACGAGGGATCCACCACGTCGTTCCGTATTACCCTCCTGAACCCACCGGTTCCATATTCTGCTAACAGTCATTGGATCTCGACCAATGCGAGCAACAATGTCGCGATACGATAAACCGCAATCGCTATAGGCTATAATCCGATCTTTATCAAAGTCGGAAACATGATGGGACGCATTTCTCCTCCTTACACGAGGCATCACAACAACGTTTCACCAGGCAACGCCGGTCAACTGCTGTTTGTGTATGAGAAATCGGTTGGAAACTTTCCTCATGTCAGCACGTTGTAGGTGTCACCACCGGCGCCAACGTTGTGTGAATGCTCTGAAAAGCTAATCATTTGCATTTCACAGCATCTTCTTCCTGTCGGTTAATTTTCGCTTCTGTAGCACGTTATCTTCGTGGTGTAGCAATTTTAATGGCCAGTTGTGTAAAAAGACAGCAGCTGACTCCACTCTCAGGGTGTATTTATGTTGAACGGACTCCTCGGAGACCGCGTAAACCTTGACTGCCAGAAGATACAAGGCAGCAGCGAAGTAAAAGCGAAGGGGAGGGGCTGCGGATCAGAAGCAGAGCGTTGCTGGCTGTAGGCGCTCGCAGCGCTACTCCCACGCGAATCTCGGCAAGCTCAGCTGACAATTACTGACATTTCACACGCCATGACCTCGAATACCAGTGCTGTTTTATGCAAAGCGGATGTAAATACGGGACGGGCGTTCTGCGGTGTGACACGCGCGCCCACGCATTACGCGCAGCTTTGTTGTTTAAGCGGTCGGATGAAAATTCTCCATTCTGGCGAACGTCAGAACGTCTCACTGCTGTGAACTAATTAAGCGTCAAAGAAAATACCTGTTGAGGATAAGGTGAATAGCCTGTAATTTTCGATACATAAGGACGTAATTTCGCGATGAAGCTGTTGCTGCCGAGCTTTAATTCAAAGGTAAACATTTCCGTGATTTGTCTGGCACGTAACCAGAATAACGACAGAAGAAAGCAAGAATGACATGAAATTTTTATTTCGCAACTTTAGCTCTATTTGACCCACTTTCAAAGTAATACAGAGTTATATGGTGGCCATTCATAGGTTTCGATTTCGTCTCACAAACACTGAAGTAGCACTGCGGTTTTCATTATCAAGAGTTGACGAGATCAAATTTTTTTAGAAGATACTCTTAGTAACTCTCTGTCTAATTTGTGCTTTGCTGTGCTGTTAGCTCTGTACGTACTACCCGACACGATGTTATTGCACTTGACTTCCCGGGGCCATTACCAAAAACGCCCTATGACGTTACCGTAAATAATTTTAATGGTATCTAAAGTTCAAATGGCTCTGAGCACTATGGGACTTAACTTCTGAAGTCATCAGTCCCTTAGAACTTAGAACTACTTAAACCTAACTAACCTAAGGACATCACACACCTGCGAGCGTAGCGGTCGCGCGGTTCCAGACTGTAGCGCCTAGAACCGCGCGGCCACACCGGCCGGCGGCATCTAAGGAAAAGGCATCGCAATGTGAGCGCTTTCAGCTGAGTTGTGCATTTGCTGTAAACGGTTAAGCGTGTGTTCATCAAATATGACAATAAAAACTCATGATACGCCGAACGAAGCATCTTCAATCCCAGGCAATAATATTGTGGTCGTCTAATACACTGAAGCGCCAAAGAAACTGGTATAGGCATGCGATTTCAAGTAAAGAGATATGTAAACAGGCAGAATATGGCGCTCTATCGGAAACGCCTATATAAAACAACAAGTGTCTGGCGCAGTTGTTAGATCACTTACTCTGCTACAAAGGCAGGTTATCAAGATTTAAGTGAGGTTCAACGTGGTGTTATAGGCCGCGCACGAGTGATAGGACACAGGATCTCCGAGGTAGCGATGAAATGCGGATTTTCCCGTACGACCAATTCACGAGTGTACCGTGAATATCAGGAATCTAGTAAAACATCAAATCTCCGACATCGTTGCGGCCGGAAAATATCCTACAAGAATGGAACCAACGACGACTGAAGAGTGTCGTTGAACGT
Source organism: Schistocerca cancellata (assembly GCF_023864275.1). Lineage (NCBI taxonomy): Eukaryota > Metazoa > Arthropoda > Insecta > Orthoptera > Acrididae > Schistocerca > Schistocerca cancellata. Next base: position 355,768,201 of record NC_064634.1, on the reverse strand, counting down.
GACAGAAGTGCAACACTACCGCAGATTGCTGCAGATTTCAATGTTGGGCCGTCAACAAGTGTCAGCGTACGAACCATTCAACGAAATATCATAGATATGGGCTTTCGGAGCCGAAGGACCACTCGTATATCCTTGACGACTACACGACATGGACTGTTGATGACCTGAAACATGTTGCTTGATCGTACGAGTCTCGTTTCAAATTGTATCGAGCGGATGGACGTGTCCGTGTATGGAGACAACCTCATGAATCCATGGACAGTGCTTGTCGGCAGGGCACTGTTTAAGCTCGTGGAGGTTCTGTAATGGTATGGGCTGTGTGCAGTTGCAGTCATATCAGACCCCTGACACGTCTACATACGACTCTGACAGGTGACATGTACGTAAGCATCCTGTCTGATAATCTGCATCCATTCATGTCCACTGTGGATTCCGACGGACTTGGGCAATTCCAGCAGGACAATGCGGCACCCGACACATCCGATTTCTATAGAGTGGCTCCAGTAGCACTCTTCTGAGTTTAAACACTTCAGATGGCGACCAAACTCCCCAGATATGAACTTTATTGGGCATGTCTGGGATGCCTTGCTACGGGCTGTTCAGAAGAAATATCAATCCCCTCGTACTCTTATGGATTTGCGGACAGCTCTGCATGATTCGTGGTGTCAGTTCCCTCCAGTACTATTTCAGACATTTGCCGAGTACATGCCATGTCGTGTTGCGGCACTTCTGTGTGCTCGCTGGGGCCCTACAGGATATTAGGCAGATGTACCAGTTTCTTTGGCTCTTCATTGTAGATCCTGAAAAAATCGCATCTATCGCTGTTGCAGTGTTCGTCTGAAGACTGTTTTGATGCCCTCCTCGGCACTGTTCCATCCTACATCTATATCTACATCTACGTAGACAATCAGCAAGCCACCATATGGTCAGCGGTGGAGGGTGTCTTGTACCACTATTAATCAGTTACTTTCTTGTCCCACTCGCAAAAATAGTTAGGAAAAAAAATATGACTGTCTTATATGCTTCCGTACGAACCAAATTTACTCTTATCTCTGTGGTCGACACGCGAAATGTGCGTTGGGGACAGTCGAATCGATTTGCAGGCAGCTTCAAATGCCGCTTCTCTACATTTTCTCAGCAGTGTTCCTCGGAAAGAACGTCGCCTTCCATTCAGGGATTCCCACTTGAGTTCACGAAGCATCTCCGTATCACTTGCGTGTTGATCGAATCTCCCGCCTCTGGGTTGTTCGATGTCTTCCTTTAATCCGACCTGGCGGGGATTCCAAACAGTCGAGCAGAACTCATCAAAGGGTCGCCCTAGTATATTAACGGCGACCACCCTTACAGATTGAGAGGACTGCAGGGCACAGAGGTGCTGGGGTGGAAGCACTGAGTCCTATTTAAGGATACAAAGAATTAATATTTATTTATTTATCTATAAAAAATGTGAAAGAACCCACCTCTGGTAACAGCATAGATACATTCTGATGTATAACTGCGGTTTTATGAAGAAATATCTCTAAAACGTCCCACCTCACTGCCATTAAAAGTTGAAGTTAAGTTTCAGCCAAAGAGGTGCAAAACAAATAACATTACAACAAAAGCAGCGAGTTTAATTTAAATTAAACTGTTAAAAATTGACAATCAAACTTCAATAGCATGAAAATTTAACTTAAAATATTTGGTTTTAATTTATTTAACAAGTTGGCTAAAAACACTTAAATATTCCTTGAAATTTACTGCAATCACCAAGACATACTGGCGGCATCTTAGCTAAAGAATTTACAAACAATCGAAATGGATTACGGAGTTGTTGAGCCTGGCAGGCCACAAACAGCCCGTTTAGTTAACTCGGCCACTCGACCCGACCCACTGCCGCAGGCAGTACAGCTCGACTAACATCAACTTGATCTAAAAGACAGGAAAATTATATTAGCACAAGGCTCACTTTCAGAAGATACCACAGCAGCTATACTTTGCCGTATAAAGCAACTAACTGACGTTTGGACACAAGCTTTACAAACTGTCGCGAACAGAGCGTCTATAAATAAATTCCAGTGGTTAACATATCCAAACAAATATAAATAGCAATATATCTTTCAGACTCTCCATTAATTGAACAGATAACCTCTAACTTTAGACATGATTTCAAAATACTAGTTACTAAACATATATAAAATTAAAAAGGGTATTATCACAACAGTGCTTTTCACCTCACTTCAAACAACAGCTAGTAATATTAATATTGAAAAACAATTCTGAACTCTGATTTAATATTAAAACCTGTTCCTTTCAAAATATTAAACTCAGCTACTTATGCTATAGCTCCTTGTAAGAAATCGACACAACTAACTTCGTGGAGATCCCACAACAAAAGGAGCGCATTATTGAAGGCTTTAACATGACTGACATATTTACAGCAAATCTTCGATGTCCCTACAAATTGTAATATTGTCAAAAATTTTAAGTCTTACAAGCAAAAAGTTCAAATAACGACCGTGGCACTGCCAGAGCAGTTCAGCGAGCCTGGACGAGGCACTATGACGGCAGTACTACTAGTTTCGGGCCAAATGATTTCAGCGCCATAAACAATGCGGGGCACGGTTGCGCTTGCAGGGCAGATCTGCAGTAGAAAGGCAGCTCATCACAATCTCTAGTCGGCAACAGCAGAGGCACAGGAAAGTAGCAATTGCCGCACCACGCCCGGGACAGACTACGGCAGGCGCAGGCAGTCACAAACAGCACAGGACAGCGACTGTGTCTGCTTCGTGACCACCGCTAAATTCCAGTTCCGCTACAAGGAAGACACCGCGCAGCGGCAACCAATACAGCCACGACGAGACTGCTCTTCCGCTATACCAACTCCCTGCAGCAATACTCCGTGCCAACTAACTACCTTTGGAATCTGCAAGGCAAAATAATGACTTTGGGCTGGTACCCAAAAATAGTGGCCGAAGGCCGGTTTATGGACAATTCTTTGATATCTTAAGTGAACAAACCACCTAGTTGTGCTAGCATATTTTAATGGTCCTTATGTAAACAAACTATTCACTTGGTCACATGTTATGTTTATTTTTATCATAATTAATGGGCAATAACTGTCATGATAATTACCATAAGTTATAGGCAAGATGGCGCTCTTGTGGCTTCATGTGTAGTCAGGTGGTCAATGCTTTTAGGTAAAGGTGATAACTGTCATTGTTAAGGTGGTAATTTACGACCCAAAGAAATTATGTCCCTGTCATCCCCTCTGTGCTCCTACTGGTCATGCCCATACCATCACCCCCTCCCCTCCTTAGTGGTTTCACAGTGTCCTCAGAGTGTTGTTTTTAATATGGACCTGACTCAAGCAGCAGCAATAGTAAATTCAGATGATGTTTCAAATTTCTAGCACAGCATAGCACACAGCAGCCTTGTCCTAGTTTTTGTGAATGTTTGATACCTATCTCCATTTTCTGCAACATGTGACGCAATTTACTGTTTCTTAGCTAAGTTTTAAGAAGAAGCACATTTCATTGCAGTTTTAATGATTTCCTCTCACTTTTTAAGAAAATACATGTAAATTCTGGTGCATTTTCTAATATCCCCCAGTTTTTTTTAGGAAGACACGTGTAAATACTAGTTCATAACTAATTTTACCGTTTTTTAAGACAACATACATAAATTTGGACTTCGCTGCTGTTTTATCGATTTTCTGGGAACACACATAAAAATCAGGATGATACATAAAAATACGTGGAATGAACTGTTTAATAATTTTTTCCCTAGTATTCCGCAAATGGCTACTTTTCTTCAGGAAGATACACGTAAAAATATCGGTTAAACAGTCACAAAATCTCCGTAATCTAATACATTTTACCAATATTCAGCGTTAAATAATTTTTATTCAACAACAAAATACGCATCAGCTCCAAGTTTCACTTAAAACAAATTTATTCTCCTCACCTTTTTGTGTATGGCGTAGGTACCAGGTCTTTTAATACTTTAAGATAATACTGTACTTTGTGAAAAGATATTGGCTAGGATATTTGTACAGAGAAAGGTATATACTTCGCTAATACTCTCCACACTTGCGCCACTACCACTGGGATAATAGTGGGGGCGAAGGGAGTTCTACACCACCACTCTTGAGCAGGCTGCATACATTGAGAGGCAAGCATACACACAGGGGTAAATTATCCCCTTCCCTTATGATGGTAATTGATTCATGACTTCCTAGGTGTTGATTTATAATCCCCTGGGGATAATCCATTGTTCTGAGTAACCTCCTACCCCTCCCCCTCCCCCTTCCTCCTTCCCCACCTCTCTCAGAAAAGGGATGCCAATCATCGGACACTTTTGTTTTTGTCATACCCTCTGCAGTTCATTTCTGCACCACTTTTCCTGCTCCCTCCTCCCCTCCTCCCTTCCTCCCTCCCATCCCCTCCGACACCTCAGCCCTCTACTCCCGCATCTGGAAATTGGTGGGAAATGCTCAGTATCTGCTGAGTTGTTGGTGTAGAAGGATTTCACCAAAATTCTGTGTCAATTATATTGCTGAGGACATATGAATATACTGGTTATTTATAAAATTCAATTAGCATTTTCTTGATTTAATCAATCTGTGGAACTCCTCCCTCCCCTCCCCCAGTTGTGAATTAGTGGGAAAAAGATTCAGTGTGTTGAACTGCTGGCATTACACGAAATGGGTAGTACATTCGAGCAATATATTGTTTATTTCTTTAAACATGAAATAAATAAATTAATTAAATTGGTGGGAAATGGTAGGCTGTGGTTTTCTTTCTTGGGGTGGGAAAAAAGCCCACTTTTATGACGTTACAGGACAAAGAGGGAGTTGGCGCAACTATGATATCAAAAATGGTGACAAATAGTCCATTTGCACTACCCTGTCAAATTAATTGTTTAACAGTTTACAGGAATCAAACAGATCTCTTAAAACATTCATCACCACATTACAGTGATTCTTCTTTGTAACAAAGCATATATGAGACTTTCAACATTTGAGGGTCATATATACATATTGCAAATCAAGTAATTTAATTTCCACTACAATTAGATTGTAACCCTTAAGGTTTTATATGCACTGGCATTTGTGAACACAAGCACCCTCATCCATGCGCTGTCCATAGCCCACACACCACTGAACGTAAATACTAAGTGTCTGCTTCTATCACAACTCAACAGTCATACTGGTTAGTTCACTGTTCAGACACACAGAGGGCACCACAAGTGGCGCTGTCCTGTCAGCTGGCAGTGTTGGCGCAGCAGCTCACTTTGATCTCACAGTCTAATGACCATGGACTGGAAGTCAGTGTCCTTTGACATTTGGGAAACTACTTCTGCTCTCTCTAATGAAGTTTCATCCTGTTATAATACCACTGCCTAAGACCCATAGACTGAGGTGTTCTCCCCAGTCCCAAATACGTGTTGTTTTTGGCTAATGCTGAATCAGTAAAGGTTTATAAGGCTTACGTCTCCACTCTCATCCTCATTCTGCTGTAATCCAAGGTCACGTTGGCATGCCTTTGTCCTCGTTAGTGCATTAAGTTCTCAATAGTTTATCGATCCATTTCTACCATAAAGCAGTCAACAATAGCAAACAACATCAGCATCAGTGGCAAACGCCCTAGACAATCAGAGGAATTCGTCTTACTGTTTCAGCATATATGCAACAAATCATTTCTCAGGTGGAAGTTGAGAGGCAGCAGTGACAGCAGCTGCAGCATCATAAGCATATATATTTTTCTCCATCATAGTACTGTGTATACGTAATATGTTTCTATTATTTTAGTGGCCAGAAAGGCTGAGACATATCCTTTCGTTACAAAAATTATTTCTAAAATTTCATTGTAATGCTGTGCTTAAATTATGTGCTGTTACTTTGCAGTCAACGTGCCTGAGGCTTATTTCTTTTTGTTGTAAAATATTTCGAGGATCAGGAGCAGCGAGGGACAGAGGTTATGATACCATGAGAATCACAGCTATTGTGTAATTGAGTAAAAATTTTTTCTTTGTAGTTTTTTCTGTGTACATAATAAGCTGTTGTTATTTAGTGATCAATAGTCTGATACATATTATTTCCATTAAAAAGAATTTTTTTGTAAAATTTCGTCATAGTGCTGTGTGTGTGTAATCTGTTGCTTTTTTTTCATGGCATATTTTATGTTTTTGTAGCAGTAGGGAGTGACAGAGGCTGTGATGTCATCAACATCACAGCCACTGTGTAAGTGCGTATTCTAAAAAAAAAAAATATTCTTGGTAATTTTTGTGTGCATGTTTTTTTTTATTAGATCAATATGTTGTACGTGATGTAGGAGAGTTGGATCGATGGATCCAAGTGGTTTAAGCGAGATTATTAAAATGTCACAATTGGTGGAAGTGATGGAGAGGCAGGCGCATTGCCATGAGGAGATGCCGGAGGTGATTCCCAGTGACCTGAGGTATGTGTCACAGAGCCAGGCGATATAGGTCATTTATACATATACTCACTCTGCTTACATATAATTGTGTTCTTTCCTTCCTTGCACCAGCATCAGACAATGTCTTGAATATTATACTTTTTTTGTTGTTCATTCGGCAGTTTTGTCTGTGGTACAACAACCATCCCACAGTACGCCCTGGCTTCGGTACTGGGGGCAGTGATGAAACAACAATCTAGAGGTGGTGCTTTGCACATTCCACCAAGAAAGACAGATCCCATCACTGTGCAGGAAGCCACAACAGCCATGGCCACAGTCACAACCAACGTGCTGTCACCCCCATCGCACCATCTCTGCTCTGGCATCCATGGGCCACCACCCCCCACTCCCCCCTCCACCTTCCCCCCTCCCGACAACTGTCTCAGGATTGTGGCAACAACCACCTCCATAGCTGCAGCAGCAGTCAGGCTGCTCGCACTGGGACAATGCACCATCTCTTCCTGCATGTTACGCTCGAACTGCATGGTGTCCACCTCCCTGCTCTTTGTCACAGCCAGCATCAACATCGTTGTCATCTAGTTGTAGTTACATTAATAGTAGTAGTAGTAGTAGTAGTAGTAATAGTAATTCTGTGGCTTGTGGCAGTTTCCTCCCCCATCCTGTTAGTGAAGAACATCAGATTAATAACACCATACCGCAATTAGAATACTTGGTGACTGCAGATACCTTTGAGCAGCAAATCTCGTTCACTAGGATCAAGAACCCAGCAGTAGAGTGCTGTGACCCTGTAGGTTTTATGAAAGCGTGCCTTCGTGTTCTGGAAATGGAGCTACTCAAGAGTGCTAATGATGTGTAGTATCCTGCCATTAAATGCAGCGTTCTGCTGTGCGTTGAACTGTCGCACTCCCAACCTGAAAACAGGCCTCTGACATTGACGAGATAAAACCTTTACTATCTTTCAGGGGAAAACGGCGTGATAACAGAGAGCACATCAATGACTGAGTGGTTTCGTGAGTCCGCATTGAGTGTTACACTGGACTTGTTCTTGGGTCAGCTAAAACACTCAGACGAATTCTAAAACTTAACATCCATACGCACGTCTATGATCCATTAAATGGAAGTTGCAGCTATATGAGGAGGCTTCCTAAGGATGTAGCTGATAAGAGGGCAGGTATTAACGTCGAAAGTAAAAGCGACAAGATTTGTTTTGCATGGTCAGTCATGGCTTGCGAGAAAAATTACTCATAGGGTTCATCCGCATCATTCATCTCGATACAGTAGATACCTTGACATTCATTCTGTAAGTTTCATAACTTAGATGGTACCGAGTTCCCGTTAAACTCCAGGACATATCTAAATTTGAGGCACAGAATATCGGAATATAAGTTCATGTTTATGGCCCGGAGAAAGGCTAGTCAGATGAGCAGAAGAAGGTGAAAAAAGACGTAGTTGTCAGATTTCTCCATTTCTCAAAAATTTCTGGTGAGAGTAACATGCATGTGAACATGCTCCTATTCTCTGATGGAGACAGACTTCATTAAGTTTTAATCAGGGACATGTCCCAACTCATTTCCTGCCAACTGAGTAAACACAATGGTAAACAGCGTATTTGCTTAAGATGTCCGAATGCTTCTTCCTCACACAAGCTATTAACAAGGCATTTAGTAGATTGCACTTCCAATGTCCTGATATGTGTTATTACGCCTTCTAAGGAAAAGAAATTCACAAAGTTTAAGAATGCTCACCGCCAGGAGCGATGCCCGTTTGTGGTGTATGCCGACCTTGAATGCCTCCTCAATCCTATGACCCACTGTGAAGGTGGCCCTGAAGCCTCACATACAATCTTCACAGAAAAATACGTACCATATGTGCGATTGTATCAAGTGGTATCATCCTGTGATTCGAGTCTTAACCAATACAAATCTTATGTCAGGGGGAATCTTGCGGTTTGGCTTCCCTCTGAGCTTGAAAGCCTTTCATGGGAAGTTGATAAACTTTACAGCGACAACATTCCAATGACCAAACAGGAGAAGAATGAAGATTTGTACAATATGACTGCCATATATGTGGACTGCCGTTAGGCAGAAAAGTGGAAACTCCTTGTACGAACCACTGTCATCTTACAGGGAAGTTCCGTGACGCAGCTCACAATACATGCAACTTGAAGTGTCAGTTAACACAATACATACCCGTTTTCTTTCATAATTGAAGTGGGCATGATGCTCACTTTCTTATTGAGCACTTGACTAATTACTGTATGAAGAATGATCAAGTCAGTGTCCTCCTGGGAGTGCTGAGAAATAAATCTCATTCTCCAAACTAATGACAGCAAGAATTATGTTCCGCTTCTTGGCACACTGCATTTTATATGGGAACCACTCCAGAAACTTCTGTAAACTCTACCTCAGAAGGATATGCACATCACCCAAGCTACATTTCCTGACATACAAAAGTTTCGACTTCTTACTAGGAAGGGGTTTTTTGCACACGAATATGTGGATAATATGGCAAAAGGCAACGAAACCAGGTTACCTGAGATAACTGGATTGTCCAGAAACCTTACAGGAGATGCCATAACGGATGCAAAGTATGAGCATGTAGTTAATATCTGGCGGGAAATCAACGTCTCCACTTTAAGAGAGTATGGACTGCTTTACATGGACGCAGACGTGTAATTGCTCGTGGATGTTTTCGAGAAATTCTGGTGTCTATGGATGACCACATATTCTCTGGATTCCGCCTTTTATTACGCAGCACCTGAGTTTCCTTTTGACGCTATGCGTGAGAAAACGAAGCTCAGCATCGAACTATTGACTGATGCTGTCATGCTTCTGTTCTCTAAGTGTGGGATCCGTGGGGCACTGTCAACCATAGGAATGGCAAGCCGAATAACCCACATTTGGGTGAGACATTCAAAGCATCCCTTGATTCGAGTTACATCTTGTACCTGGATTCTAGTAACCTATACGGGCACACCATGCAACAATAACTGCCGACTGGCGAGTTTCGATGAGTGCCTGAAGAAGAATACAAGGGATTAGGTGGAAAAATCGAGAGTATGGCGGCTCATTCTACTGTGGGGTATATGGTAAAGCCAGAACTCACGTTCCCTATTAGTGTGAATGACACACACGCTGATTTGTCTGCATCTGGAGCAACTAGCTCCATGAGGAGGCTCCACCCCAAAACTGATGAGAACGTTGGGAAGTATGTGTAAGTAGATAATTTACTGTTGTAATCTTCAGCTGTGTCCCAAATTGGGGATGAGGCTGGTAGGATCACTGGGGCTATCTTCTTCAAGTAATCCCCCTGGTGGATTGATTTGAGTACAAAACAGCTTCCACAGCTTTGAGAAAGATTTTTAAAAATTAATGAACAATTCAGTTTTAGACAAAAAACTGGAGAATTTGAAGAAACATCATGAAATTTGTTTAGAAACGGAATGGGATGGATGTTGGGACATGAGAAAATGCATTGCCAGACCAAATTCTAAATGTGTCAGAATATTCAATGAGAACTTTGTTGAAGTGGAGATGGCGAAAGCTGTAATAGAGTCCACAAAACCTATCTATATGTACATATTAGACATATCCAAAAATCACATGTTCCAATTTCACTAGCAGCTTGCGAAAACTCATTTTGCTGAGACAAAGTTACTTTATATGTATACAGACAGCTTCATCTGTTGGATGAACGGTTGTGATCCATATGAAGTAATGAGGTGCTGTGGAGTAGAATTCGACACATCTTTATACATGGCCAATAATCCTTATGGTATTGTTCCAGAGAACATGAAGGGTATCAGTATAATGAAAGACAAGGCGAATGGGTCACCGATTATGGAGTTTGTTGATATGCAAGCAGTAAAACTATGTATATCGCACACTGGAAGGTGACACCCAGAGGCTGGCTAAGAGAGTGTGTCATGCGGCACCGAGAGCCCTCTTGATCGAAGACCATTTGCAGTGCCTCTACAGTGGTGTTCATGATGCTCTACCACAGCCACAGCATGTGGTGCTGCAAAGTAAAATCTGATCGAGAAGACATGAGGTGTACACTGTGCTGCAATCTCAAGTCAGCCTTTCGCATCATGACACTTAAAGGGTCATTTATTATGAAGCGATTGAAACTCTCCCATAGTCACACTATTCACTTGTTCAGAGAGAGGGGGGTAGGGGATTCCTATTAAGTGAGAGTGTAAGAATGAGAATGGGTGTAAAAGTTGGAGAATAATATGTTTCTTTTGTCATAGTGTAAGTAATTTTGTGTGTGTTTGTGTGTGTATGTATGTGGTGTAAATACACACAAATGGTCAAAGCGGACTCCATCCGGATGAGTTACCAGCCACATGAGGGCATTTGTCTGGCCGCAGTTGGATGGAACTACAGTTATCACATGTATATTTTTGAGTGGGAGTATCTCATTTTTCTTCTTCTGATCATCTGCCGCACCGTTACAGGATCAGACACTACAACTAATGTTTAACCCACTCTGCCTTGATATGAACTATATTATGTTTTGGTGTGCAATGGGATTTTGTAGAAAAAATTGTAACAAAAAACAATATGTGTAGCTACTATAGCGCAGTCACTGAACAGTCTGAGCTGCAAAGGCTATGTTCTGATCAGAGAGAATTTGTCCTCTTACATCTTTTCGTAGGTATGTATATAGAAACACCTGAAAATTCGGTTTGACGATGATTGAAGAAGAAGAAGAAGAAGAAGGAGAAGAAGAATAAGACACTGACTTCAATGACAACGAAGTTTACCATCCTCATGCTAAGCATTCAGTATTCTGTATTTACTTATTTTTTTCCACAGCACAATGTGAAGATGGAGTGATCGAGGCAAGGTGCTGCTGTTGTGACATTCGAGAAATTATGCTGAAGATTTTGTTGGCAATGATGCAGTAAATAATTCCAACTGAGCAACGTTATAATGAGAGATATGAACAAAGTAAAACATGGTTTGCAATAATATACATATTTTTTATTCAACAGGTCTACATTGGATGCACAACATAAAAAAACCAATTGGTTCTTACTTTATCTTCACTTCTGTACAGAATTTAGCAAACAAAACTTTCTTGTATGCACAGAATTCAGTACATATTTCTCTCTAACTTACGGGTATTATTTAGCTTCTTCCTTTGACACCATATTGATGCAGAGTTCTAAATCGTCTGAATGCACACTACACATACGGAGATAGTTCACAATGTCTTTATACACAGCTTGAACATAAGGCAGCCCACAGTTCAGTCTTTCTAACACAAGGCAAGGCAAGCACCATCCATAGCCTGAAAAATTTTGTAACGATGGGGTGCCATCATACAATAATGTTATAGATAGCGTCAGGCTAGTACAGTAAATGTCATTCTGGGGGTGAACGAGATGGACAATATGTGGTGGTCGTTTGTTGATTGATGTAGGGTTCTGCTTGACACAGTTCATTCCATTCCTACACCATAAACCACACTTCTCAGATCGTTTTAAATCTCTATCACACCACACCAGTCACTGTCTACTAACGCTTCTATACCAATATTTATTCGCTTTGAACCACCAGCTGTTAAATTATAACTTGAGGTGAAAAGCAGTCGAGCACTGGGAGGAATCGGCAGCTTCTCATCCACCACATCAACACTTTGTACTTGTGGTAACGCCAGAATGTTCTGGGAATCTCCATATGTTGGAGACCAGTACTGATCTGATTGTGTGCTGTAGGACCCCTGGCACAATTCTTCAGACTGCCTAATTGTTTTCATCGACAAGTGTGATAGATAACAGCAGCTCGTTGCCCTGCTCCAACGTCCTGGTCAGGTGTGCTGTAAGATCCCACGGTGCTGCTGCTGCTGCTGGTCCCTACAGCTGGAGGTCTCTGCAAGTTCCAATGAGCCAGTGCTGGCTGCTGCTGGCCCAGACATGCCTGAGATCTCTGACCAAGGAAAAAGAAGAAGAAGAAGAAGAAGAAGAAGAAGAAGAAACATTACAAATTCCACAGACAAAGACACGAAGTTGAACAAAGACGTGGAACTTTACCACATGTACTTACTTTTTCTGTGAGGTGGAGGCAGATGATGATCTTAGCTGTTGTTAGCGTTTCATGATTTTTTCACTGACTAGCTGACTGTGACTTAGACTGCATCCATCTTATATCCCCTGATGTTATGATCATGTGACCAGATGCAGTGTTCCTGCATTCCTGTAGGCTCCCACCAATTTCCAGGTGGCTGAGAGTTGAATGTTATGTTCGTATTTGTTCCAAGGGAACGAAACCCGTTTCAAGCACGCTCAGTCAAGCCCCATCCACCAAGGTAAGCACATCTGGTTCCTTCAGTCTGGGGTAGTGAAGTAGAACGAAGTTGTCTCCTGCACTGTGATTTCAAAGGCTATCTCAAAAAACACAAACAGTCCCAACACAGGCAATAGTGTCTATGAGCTGCGAAATGCATCCCCAACCCATCCCACTGCATCACCATTATTTGCTGAAACGTATTCCCCCTACACTTATACATTATCACCTCCTTCCATTCCCCATTTAGGAGGCCATGGTCTCAGTTCTCAGCTGTGTTTTTACAGGTAATTCATATACTAAACTCACCTCTGTCCTTCACCAACATCTAGTCAAATGTACACATTTCCCTCTACAAATGAAGACAGCACCTTCCTGTCCAGCCTTTTCCCCACCAATTCAAAAGTGAGGGAAGGGAGGGGAGGAGCCTTGGCTCCCATAAACTGATTAAGTAAAGAATATGCAAATTGAATTTTATAAATAAATAATATATTATTAAGTCCCCAGCAATGTTATTGACATTGATTTGAATTTTATGTTGTAATAGACTTTCACACCAACAGGTCGGCACTCACTGAGCGTTTCCTGCTGGATAGGGGAGCATGGGGAGTGGCGAGGTGGGGAGGAGAGATGGGGAGGGCAGTGGATTTCTCAGGAGGGGAAAAGTGTTTCAGAACTGAACTGGGGAAGAGAATGACAAGAATGTGTCCCCTAAGGAGGTTGGGGAGGAGGAAGAGAAGGGGGAAGATGAGGGTTTCTCAGAAGGGGGTCACAAATCAACCCCACTGAGGGTCATAAATAAATTAGCATATCAATAGATTAAGTGGAGGGTGAGAGGTGTAATTTGCCCCTATATGTATTCTTGTGCTTGAATGTATGCAACCCACACAAACAAAGTGACATAAAATTCTCTTTACCTCACTGTTTGGGGTAAGGATAGGTGAGCTATGCACTGTACTAAAAACATTAAGTTTCGTTAAGTCATCCAATATTTTCTATCACATGGCACCTTACTGCTCAGTCCAAAGTGCTTGTCTTGAAATCATGAGGGCAATGGGAAGAGGGCTACCATTACTTCTTTATTTAAAACTAGAAAAAAAGTATGACTGAAGGCAGAGTTCACCAGCACATGGATAAACAAAACATTACCATTACATAGCTCGAGTTCTCTTGGCTGGCTGCTCATTCCCCCTCCACACCCTTCCCCCATCCCACTCCCCAGCCCAGCGCTCATGGGGAGATAAGTGAAGAGCATGTCTGTCCTGCACTGCAGCCAGCCTCTATGGAAGATATCCATCCATCCATATTTCGATTAAAGGAAATCGAGTAACAATAGAAACGCAATGTACTAGGCCAGTCTGCATACGCGAATTATCCCAATAGTCTGGACATTTCCCCATGCAGCTGCTGGTGGCCCAGCCTGTGCATTTGTCCTGTGGTGTCGCAAGGCCTGCACGAACTTCTTACCCCATGACTCGCTGCAGTATGACAAGGCCAGTCATCATGTCCAGTCATCCAATCTTGGCAGTGTTAATTAAATATTCGCACACACGCTAAGAATTTTTTAGGCAACTTGCTTTCTCCATAACAAGACTTGTGCAGTAGGTTTTGTTTAGCCATTTGTACTGGCAGTGGTACTGTGCTAATGCACAGAATACACCTGAACAGCGCGTTGGTATACCATTTACGTCGTCTAAAACATCATTTCCATGTGACACAAAGCTTGTATACGTTTTCAGAGGTATATGACTTCATATGTTTTACGAAATTCGAGTTCAGTCGCGGTTTGACAATTCCAATATTTATTTTCCCTCATTTCGACAGAACGAGTTCCAGTTATGTTCCAGTTACCGTAGATAGTCCTCTGTTCGCTTTAGCTACTATCGTAGCGATCAAGCGATCAGATATACAGGAATCGTCAAACGTGTTTGTTTTTCATCTGCAATTAGAATCTTTCGTGATTTGCACACGGAAAGAATGTCTATCCGTTGGTCAGAATTTCAGAGCTGGAGACTAATTTCATAATTTCATAATTTTTTATCTACGAGTCAATATGGTAAATTTTAGTCTCCTGATTAAGATATCAGTCCTTCCATTTGTAGACAGAGAAAACTCACGGAAGAATGTGCATCATCCTTCCAGTATTCCCAGTCAGTCATGAAATCTCTTCTACAACTTTGCAGAGGATCGATAATAATTACGAAAGTAACGTAATTATATTTTATAACTGAGCTTTTGAAAGAAAATGCTAAATCAATAGTCAATGTGGCATCAGTTATGTCGCCTGGGCAGATTTTAAGCGGGCCACAATATTCAATGAAAAATTTGTCGCTGTGGAAATGAGCAAAGTTTCGATAAATTTCACGAAAGCTGTTGTTGTTGGTATGTGTATTAGTACTTTCCCAATTCCACATTTACCGATTTCACGACTTTGCGAAGAAGAAATTCACTAATACAGACGGTTTCATCTACTCTGTGAAAGGTTGTGATCAATATAAAGTAATTAGATACTATTACTAGAGATTCAACATGTCCAACATACAGACGATAATCCTTACAGTATTATACCTAAAAACAAGGAAGTTATCGACTTGATGAGGGACAAGGCGAATGATTTGCAGACAAGAGAGTTTGTGGGTCTTAGATCCAAAATGTATGCATGCTACCCACAAACGGGTGTCACCCAAAGGTGGGCCAAGGGTGTATGTCGTGCAGCCTCCATCGCTATCACGGATGACGGTTACTTGGAGTTCCTCCTTCCTGTTGGGAATTCCTGTTCTTCTCCAAATATACAGTGTGCCAAGCGAGCATTTGATCGCGAGACCATGAGGTGTACACTATCTTGCAACTTAAAATAGGTTTATTGCATCATGATGACAAACCATACATCTTTGTGGATGGGATCGAGACTCTCCCATACACTATTTGCTTGAGTGCTTCAGTGTGCTGTTTAATTATAAATAGTGTGTGTGTGTGGAATAGTTGCATGAATTCTTTGTCATAGTTATGTAAATAGGTGTGTCTGTATATAAAAACTGTAATGCAGTTTCAGTGTACACATTTGACTGTGTGTGTGTTTATCTGTATATGTAATTATTTCTTCACCTGCTGCTAGATGCTCCGGTATTATTAGAGCATATATTTTGCTTTCCTATGTAAATATATTATAACGAATCTGTAATATTATATCAATGAAAAGATGCTGCCTAATATTGTGAAAGATGACAAGTGCATTATTAAGGAAAAAAAAGATTGCCATAGGAGACATAGTTTCTAGTCATGTGATCAAAGACAATAAATACAGCATGAAGAATCTGTAATATCGTATCAAAGAAAAGAGTCTCTCTCATATTGTGAAAAGATGACAACTGCATACTATAAAAAGATTTTCATGGAAGATGTAGTTTAAAGCAGTTTATAGTCATATGAAATGTAGGTAGACATTAAGAAGAATTGTATTTCTAGTCAATGTGATGTTTCTCTGTAACTTGCAATCACTAACAAAAAGAATTTCTTCTCAGTGCTTTGTATCTCTTATTATTGTAGATATATCTAATTGTCAAATATATACTCTTTTTTATCTCTTCTTTTACAAACTACATAATACATATTTTTAGGTAGTACCACTATATGTAAAACTGTACAACCATTATATTGCTTGGAGTCAGATGGTAATGGGATACACGCATTTTCTTTCTTACTACAAGGGAAGGAAGTGAGACAGGGTTGTAGCCTGTTCCCGATGTTATTCAATCTGTATATTGAGCAAGCAGTAAAGGAAACAAAAGAAAAGTTCGGAGTAGGTATCTAAATCCATGGAGAAGAAATAAAAACGTGGAGGTTCGCCGATGACATTGTAATTATGTCAGAGACAGCAAAGTATTTGGAAGAGCAGTTGAACGGAATTGACAGTGTCGTGAAGGGGGGGGGGGGGTATAAGATGAACATCAGCAAAAGCAAAACGAGGATAATGGAATGTAGTCGAATTAAGTCGGGTGATGCTGAGGGAATTAGATTAGGAAATGAGACACTTAAAGTAGTAAAGGAGTTTTGCTATTTGTGGAGCAAAATAACTGATGTTGGTCGAAGTAGAGAGGATATAAAATGTAGACTGGCAATGGCAAGGAAAGCGTTTCTGAAGAAGAAAAATTTGTTAACATCGAGTATAGATTTAAATGTCAGGAAGTCGTTTCTAAAAGTATTTGTATAGAGTGTAGCCATGTATCAAAGTGAAACATGGACGATAAATAGTTTAGACAAGAAGAAAATAGAAGCTTTGGAAATGTGGTGCTACAGAAGAATGCTGAAGATTAGATGGGTAGATCACATAATTAATGAGGAGGTATTGAATAAAATTGGGGAGAAGAGGAGTTTGTGGCACAACTTGACAAGAAGAAGGGACCGTTTGGTGTGACATGTTCTGAGGCATCAGGGGATCACAAATTTAGCATTGGAGGGCAGCGTGGAGGGTAAAAATCGTATAGGGAGACCAAGAGATGAATACACTAAGCAGATTCAGAAGGATGTAGGTTGCAGTAGGTACTGGGAGATAAAGATGCTTGCACAGGATAGAGTAGCATGGAGAGCTGCATCAAACCAGTCTCAGGACTGAAGACCACAACAACAACAACAACAAGCACACACACTACTGTCCAAGCTACAACAGGACTGCATCTTAACTTGAAAAGGAAAAAAGTACAAAGTATTTTTTTACAGGTCATTTATTCTTCTTTTTTAATTTCCCGTAGAAGATAGTTTAAGGAAAGGCAAACCTACGTTTATAGCATTTGTAGACTTAGAGAAAGCTTTTGACAATGTTGATTGAAATACTCTCTTTCAAATCCTGAAGGTGGCGTGGTGTAATACACAGGGGGCAAAAGGCTATTTACAATTTTTACAGAAACCAAATGGCAGTTATAAGAGTCGATGGGCATGGAACGGAAGCAGTGGTTGAGAAAGGAGTGAGACAGGGTCGTAACATATCCCCGATGTTATTCAATCTGTATATTGAGCAAGCAGTGAAAGAAACAAAATTTGGATTTTGTCTTAAGTTCTATGGGACCAAACTGCTGAGGTCATCGGTTCCTAGGCTTACACACTACTTAACCTAACTTAAACTAACTTACGCTAAGGACAACACACACACACACGTGCCCGAGGGAGGACTCGAACCTCCGACGGGGCGAGCCGCGCGAACCGGTCCAAGGCACCATAGACCGCACGGCTACCCCGTACGGCGAAGGAAACAAAAGAAAAATTTGGAGTAGAAATTAATGTCTGGGGAGAATAAATAAAAACTTTGAGGTTTGCCAATGACATTATTATTCTGTCAGAGGGAGCAAAGGACTTCCAAGAGCAATTGATTGGAATGGACAACATCTTGAAAAGAGGATATAAGATCAATAAAAACAAAACAAGGATAATGGAATGTAGCCATATTAAATAAGGTGATGCTAAGGAAATTAGGTTAGGAAACGAGACACTTAAAGTAGTAGATGAGTTTTGCAATCTGGGCTGCAAAGTAACTGATGATGGTCGAAGTAGGAAGCATATAAAATGTAGACGGCTAGTGTCAACAAAAGCGTTCTGAAGAAGACAAATTTGTTAACATTGAGTATAGATTTAAGTGTCAGGAAGTCCTATCTGAAAGAATTTGTATGGAGTGTAGCCATGTATGGAAATGAAACATGGACGATAAACAGTTGAGACAAAAAGAGAACAGATCCTTTTGAATTGTGGTGCTACAGAAGAATGCTGAAGATTAGATGGGCAGATCACATAACTAATGAGGAGGTACTAGAGTTGGGGAGAAGAGAAATTTGTGGCATAAACTGACCAGAGGAAGGGATCGGTTGGTAGAACTCATTCTGAGGCATCAAAGGAGCACCAATTGGACTGAGGGAAGCGTGGGGGAGGTAGGGTGTCGGTAAAAATCGTGGAGACCAAGAGATGAATACAGTAAGCAGGTTAAGAAGGATGTAGGTTACAGTAGTTATTCGGGGATGAGCAGGCTTACACAGGAAAGAGTAGCATTTACAGCTGTATGAAACCAGTCTTTGGACTGAAGATCACAACGACAGTAATATTGTTGGGAAGATAAACACATGTAAGTATGCAGATATTTCTTTGCCTACATCAGGTGGTGGTGATGCACCATACACGTTCCACAGAGCTTCACAACACATATCCAAGTTTTTTGTGGATACTTCCTCAGAAGTGTTCTGATTAGTCAGCTCTGAAAGAGCATACCAAACATTGCCAAAAACCTGTGAACATAATCCCATAACACAGTAACGAGGTCATTAACAGACAACTGAGTTGCTGAACTGGCACAAACCAAGTTTCTGAATGTCGCTTCCTGTAAATGGATGTACTCTAACGTAACCTCATCACGGATAATTTTAATAGCTTTCGGATAGTTAACAACACACACTGAACGACAACCCAGTAACACAGTAGGTGCTGTTTGATCATCGAACAGAGAAGTTACCTTTGAGAAATTCTCACATAACTACCACCACTCATATGATGAAAACATAACATTTTTACCACTAAATGTTCCCAGCTCGTGGTCTAGTGGCTAGCGTTGCTGCCTCTATGTCACGGGGTCCAGGGTTCGATTCTCGGCCGAGTTGGGGATTTTCTCCGCCTGGGGACTGGGTGTTTGTGTTGTCCTCATCATTTCGTCATCATTCATGAAAGTGGCGAGATTGGACTGAAGGTGGGGAATTTCTTAGGGCGCTGAAAACCGCACAGTTGAGCGCCCCACAAACCAAACATCATCTTACCACTAAACAGGGGATTTTCAAACACTATTAGAGTATTGAACGTATGACGTGAGGATATGCACAAAACTGTACGTTTGATGCTATTCATACTTAGATTGTACGTAACAGTGAACAGAAACACTTCAATGCATGCCTTACGCCACTGTAGACGCACAGGCGGTGGCGCAGAAATAGATGATATTTGTAACCCACGATCATAGCAGAAAAGTTCTTTTATACCATCTGCTGATATGTCGCTGGTGGAGCACTTGTGATGCTGCTGCGTTGGAGGCTCAAATGTAGATGAAACAGGCAGTGGAAACCTGAAGTCCATCTAATCAGATAAGTGAAGTGAAAAGTAGAACGGTTTCCATAAATCAGGGTGGTCAACTGCATTGTCATCACTAGTTCGCTGAACTGTAGAGAAAAATATAATATATGTTACTAAAAAGTAAGAATGATAACAGTAATGAGGAAAGAGATATATGGATTAATACTTACATTGGAATAAAACAGTTTTCTTATTTTTATTCTCCTCTGTGGCTCTGGATGGTCTCTGATACTTCATGGTGTTGGCCGTGTTGCTCCAACAAAGTTAAGATTAAAAATGGTAATCTCGGGATAACGCTAACGAGCAGTTGGGGCAGTAGTGGTGGTCGGGGAGCTACCAACAGCGGCATAGTGGGGCGATATTTTACTTGGATCATAAATTGCCGTAATTAAAATTGACTGTTCTCACTTTAAGCTAAAAGCATTGAGTACCTGAGTAACCATGCCACCATCTTGCTGATAAATTATTATAATGCCCATGACAGTTATTGCCAATTAATTATGGCATGAATAAACAAAACATGCACCAAGTGAACAGTTTGTTTGCATAAGGGCCATTAAATCAGGCTAATGCAACAGGGCCATCTGTTTACTTAAAATGTCAATGAATTGTCCCGATGTCCCGACGTTGTTCAAAATGGTTCAAATGGCTCTGAGCACTATGGGACTCAACTGCTGTGGTCATAAGTCCCCTAGAACTTAGAACTACTTAAATCTAACTAACCTAAGGACAGCACACAACACCCAGCCATCACGAGGCAGAGAAAATCCCTGACCCCGCCGGGAATCGAACCCGGGAACCCGGGCGTGGGAAGCGAGAACGCTACCGCACGACCACGAGATGCGGGCCCCGACGTTGTCCTTCGGCCACTGCTCACCAACCAGCCTGAGCGTGGTTTTTAGGCGTTTGCCACACTCGTTTAGGCAAATGCTGGACTGGTTACCAGAGAATACGACACGCAAACAGTTCCAAGACGATAAGACACAGAATGAAGTTTACATGATTACAGGCAGATGGCGCATACGAGTTAATTCTCTTAAGTTGTCTTAACAACTGTGGCTTCAGGAAGGCTATCCATCATAAAGCTAAGTAAATAATGAAATTTTTCAAATCCTGGAAAATGTGGAACCCTGCTAGATGGTATCAAAGGTAGGGAAAGAGACTTCTTCAGCATTTGCCTACAGCATCACATTTCAAAAGCTTCTGTTCTCTTTATGTCTGTACTTTTTATCGACCACTTTTCACTTTCTACAAGCCCACATGGCAAGGAAATACCTTCAGAAAGAATTTCCTAACGCTGAAATTTATATTGGATGACAATACGTTTCTCGCTCTGAAATGCCTTTCTTGATATTGTCACCCAGCGATTTTGTTCTCGTATTCTCACCACTTCATCGTCAGTTATTTTCTGGCCCAAATAGCAAAACACATGTACTACATTTTAAACCTTAGTTCCTATTCTAATTTACCCAACATCGCCTAGTTTAATTCGACTATATTCCACTATCCTTGCTTTACCTTTGTTGATGTTCATCCTATAAACTATTTCAAGATGCTATTGCCACGCGGGATAGCCGCGCGGTCTCGGGCACCTAGCCATGGTTCAAGCGGCTTCCCCCGCCAGAGGTTCGAGTCCTCTCTCGGGAATGAGTGTGTGTGTTGTTCTTAGCGTAAGTTAGTTTAAGTTAGATTAAGTAGTGTGAAGCCTAGGGACCAATGACCTCAGCAGTTTGGTTCCATAGGAACTTATCACAAATTTCAAGATGCTATTCATCCCGTTCAGTTCATCTTTTAGTCCTTCGCCGTCTCTAATACAATTATAATGTCTTCGTCAAATCTCAACGTTTTAATTTCTACGTCTTGAACGTCGATTCTCATTCGAAATATCTGCTTCGTTTCTTTCAGTTTTCTCAATAACGTGCGTGATATGCCAGAATTCTGCCTCACTCACATGGTAATTTGCTTTTCACATCCTTCAGCTCTTAGAACTGTGGACTGATTTCTGTAGAAGCTGTAGGTAACTTTTCGCTCCGTGCATTTTGTCCTAGCTACCTTTCATCTCCAGTTCCTTGTCATTATTGGAATTTCCTGCTAGGTCATTCTCAAGAATTCAGCAAGTGTTTTAGACAAATGAAATACTTCCTGCGTATTTCAGAATGACATATAAGCCGAAACCGGTCTTTATGAGAAACATTTTTATGCAACTGCAGCCGTGATCTGTTTATCGCACTGGTAACAAATCCGATTACCCTGCGTCCAACCTGAATGAAATATTGGACAAATTCTAATGCTTCTAGAATGAGATTTTTACTCTGCAGCGGAGTGTGCGCTGACATGAAACTTCCTGGCAGATTAAAACTGTGTGCCGGACCGAGACTTGAACTCGGGAGCTTTGTCTTTCGCGGACAAGTGCTCTACCACCTTAGCTACTCAAGCACGACTCACGCCCCCAGGCTGTGGCTAGGCCATGTCTCCGCAATATCCTTTCTTCCAGGAGTGCTAGTTTTGCAAGGTTCGCAGTAGAGCTTCTGTGAAGTTTGGAAAGTAGGAGACGAGGTACTGCCGGAAGTAAAGCTGTGAGGACGGGGCGGGAGTCGTGCTTGGGTAGCTCAGATGGTAGAGCACTTGCCTGCAAAAGGCAAAGGTCCCGAGTTCGAGTCTCGGTCCGGCACACAGTTTTAATCTGCCAGGAAGTTTCAAATTCTAATGCATCATAATAATTTCAAGAGGATGCCAACTTCAACAGCCACAATATTTATCACAGCAAATTAAAATCAGTGTATGAGGGATTGATGGTATACGGTTGAATCAGAATGGTTCGCTTTTACATCTACATCTATACTCCGGAAACCACCTTACGGTGTGAGGTGGAGGGTACTTCAACCAGTGTTACTTACACCATGCAGTCGCGGATGGTTCACAGAAAGAACGACTGTTGCTCCGTGAGAGCTCGAATCTCTGTAGTTTTTATCTTAATGGTCTTTTCGCGAGGTAAACATAGGAGGGCGAAATATAGTGATTTACCCTTTCACGTACGTCCGCGGAACTATGGCAGTTAATCACACCGTGATGCAGAACTATCAGACCAATTGTGTGATTGGATTGAGGAGTTCCTAGATAACAGCACGCAGCATGTCATTCTCAATGGAGAGAAGTCTTCAGAAGTAAGAGTGATTTCAGGTGTGCCGCAGGGGAGTGTCATAGGACCGTTGCTATTCACAATATACATAAATGACCTGGTGGATGACATCGGAAGTTCACTGAGGCTTTTTGCAGATGATGCTGTGGTGTATCGAGAGGTTGTAACAATGGAAAATTGTACTGAAATGCAGGAGGATCTGCAGCGAATTGACGCATGGTGCAGGGAATGACAATTGTATCTCAATGTAGACAAGTGTAATGTGCTGCGAATACACAGAAAGTTAGATCCTTTATCATTTAGCTACAAAATAGCAGGTCAGCAACTGGAAGCAGTTAATACCATAAATTATCTGGGAGTACGCATTAGGAGTGATTTAAAATGGAATGATCATATAATGTTGATCGTCGGTAGAGCAGATGCCAGACTGAGATTCATTGGAAGAATCCTAAGGAAATGCAATCCGAAAACAAAGGAAGTAGGTTACAGTACGCTTGTTCGCCCACTGCTTGAATACTGCTCTGCAGTGTGGGATCCGTACCAGATAGGGTTGATAGAAAATAGAGAGAAGATCCAACGGAGAGCAGCGCGCTTCGTTACAGGATCATTTAGTAATCGCGAAAGCGTTACGGAGATGATAGATAAACTCCAGTGGAAGACTCTGCAGGAGAGACGCTCAGTAGCTCGGTACGGGCTTTTGTCAAAGTTTCGAGAACATACCTTCACCGAAGAGTCAAGCAGTATATTGCTCCCGCCTACGTACAGGGCTATTACAAATGATTGAAGCGATTTCATAAATTCACTGTAGCTCCATTCATTGACATATGGTCACGACACACTACAGATATGTAGAAAAGCTCATAAAGTTTTGTTCAGCTGAAGCCGCACTTCAGGTTTCTGCCGCCAGAGCGCTCGAGAGCCCAGTGAGACAAAATGGCGACAGGAGCCGAGAAAGCGTATGTCGTGCTTGAAATGCACTCACATCAGTCAGTCATAACAGTGCAACGACACTTCAGGACGAAGTTCAACAAAGATACACCAACTGCTAACTCCATTCGGCGATGGTATGCGCAGTTTAAAGCTTCTGGATGCCTCTGTAAGGGGAAATCAATGGGTCGGCCTGCAGTGAGTGCCAAGTGTGGGAGGAACTTGATTATCGGCTTGATGTCTGCCGAATCACTAAAGGGGCACATATCGAACATTTGTGAATGCCTAAAAAAACTTTTTGAGTTTTTGTATGTGTGTGCAAAGCATTGTGAAAATATCTCAAATAATAAAGTTATTGTAGAGCTGTGAAATCGCTTCAATCATTTGTAATAACCCTGTATATCTCGCGAAGAGACCATGAGGATAAAATCAGAGAGATTAGAGCCCACACAGAGGCATACCGACAATCCTTCTTTCCACGAACAATACGAGACTGGAATAGAAGGGAGAACCGATAGAGGTACTCAAGGTACCCTCCGCCACACACCGTCGGGTGGCTTGCGGAGTGTGGATGTAGATGTAGATGTAGATGTAGATGTCTTGTAGCGTTTGTCCCCGGAGTTGCCTGAGCACCTCCGTGACGCTTGTGCGCTTACAGAATGAACATGTAACGAAACCGCGTTGCTCTTTTTTGGATCTTTTCTATTTCCTCTATCAGTCCTATATGTTACGGATGCCAGACTGATGATCAAACGAAGGTTTCGTAAGCCACCTTGTCTGTGGGTGAACTCTGTCCGGAAGGAGATGGCATTCTTAGTCCAGTGGGCTCAGTTGTAGCCTAGTTCAGGTGCGTTCCCTCTTGAGTTTTTCCCGTTTCCTTTCGCATGCATAGTTCTTAACCTAGCTAGAATCCTTGAGTTGATTTGCAGTAACACATTCTCTTTCACGCTTCAAGCACGCTTTACAAGACTGCCCACGTCACTCCTATGAACGCTCGAAGCTTTTACATGTCTCTTCGATTTCTACACCTGACGTCGCAGACATACTTTGGCGCCAACTGGTGCTTGTTCCGTTGACTTTTCTGAACGGCGTAAAGCCCACGTGCAGGTGCACTGGTGACTGGCGGGGCGGGTTGCCGCCTTCGTCGTGACGCAAGGACGCGTGTTGTCAACTCGCGCTGTGGCTCGTGGCCTTCAAGGCCGCCAGCTTTCGCAGTGCTTGGTTATACAGAATGCTTCAGGCGGTCACTCACGGATTCCGAGTTGCCTGTCGCTTACATAACTTATTCTTAGATGTAATACAAAGTGACGTCTGTCGGAGACATCCAGCGTTAGTACGCACGCGTCAGGCCATTGGCGCAGAGATTTTCCGGTTACCTTGCCTCGCAACGCCATGAGAATATAGCCGCTACATGTCTACCACTGCGATGCAAAACTTTCGGTCATGGTTCGTTATTTTGATTTTGTCGCTTCAGCTGTACAGTTTTATACCGGACCTGATGTGGACTGGATGAGGCCTGGATGACTAGGTACTTGGACAATGATACTTACGGACCAGTGATCTGAAAAATCTGTTTGTCATCTGATCCAGAAAAGAGGTATGATGAATACTAGTGCAACACACATAGATTGGAATGTTGCTGTAAGTATACAGAATATAATGTGACGCCCAGATATGTTCTCGATTCCGGTCCAGTACCAGTAGCCGGCCGGGGTGGCCGAGCGGTTCTAGGCGCTACAGTCTGGAACCGCGCTACCGCTACGGTCGCAGGTTCGTATTCTGCCTCGGGCATGGATGTGTGTGATGTCCTTAGGTCAGTTAGGTTTAAGTAGTTCTGAGTTCTAGGGGACTGGTGACCTCAGCAGTTAAGTCCCATAGTTCTCAGAGCCATTTGAACCATTTAGTACCAGTAAAGCAGAACGAGCAAGTATCAACTATTTGTGCTAAACAAATTTCAGAAAAGAACTAATACACAAAATCCGTTCAGAGAACAATGCCAATAGGTGTAACTTCAAGAAGTGGCTAAGAAATCTTTGGTGGTTTCTAAATCGCATCAGTTGCAAATAATGTAGAAGGATCTTAAAAATTGTTTTGTGCATCTCACTCGTAATTGATATGGTGTACATAATACACAGTGGCCATGATGGATGTTCGGGAAGTGCAGGCCTTATTCAGGGGGCGTGTCTACACATCTACATATATACTCCGCTAGCCACCAAGCGGTGTGTGGCGGAGGGCACAATTCGCGCCAAAGCCATATTCCCCCCCCCCCCTCCCCCCCTCTGTTCCACTCGCGGATCGCGCGAGGGAAATACGACTGTCTGAACGCCTCAGTACGAGCTCTAATTTCCCTTATCATTGAATGGTGATCATTGCGCGATTTCAAAGTTGGTCGTAATAATATATGCTCTACACTCCCGGCGAAGATCGGAATCGGAATTTAGCGAACAGCCTCTTCCGTTTAGCGCGTCGTCTACCTGCAAGTGTTCCCACTTCAAACTTTCTATGAGATTCGTAACGCTCTTGAGATGGCTAAATGCACCAGTCACGAATCTTGCCGCACCTCTTTGTACCTTCTCAATCTCTTGAATCAAACCCAACCGGTAAGGACCCCATACAGACGAACAGTACTCTAAGACTGGACGAACTAACGTATTGTAAGCTATTTCTTTTGTTGAAGGACAGTATAGCTTCAGGATTCTACCAATAAACCGCAATCTAGAGTTCGACTTGCCCGTTACTCGTGTAATCTGATCATTCCATTTAAGAACATTTCGAACAGTCACACACAGATACTTGACGAATGATACCGCTTCCATAGACTGGATATTTATTTTGTACTCGTACACCAATGGGGATTTTCGCCTTGTTATACGCAGTATGTTACACTTACTAATATTGAGAGTTAACTGCCACGCATTAATTTTCTGCAAATCCTCATTGATTTATTCACAATTTGCGTGTAATACTACTTTCCTGTAGACTACTTTATCATCGGCTAATAGTCTAATGCTGTTGTCAATACCATCAAACAGATCGTTTATGTAAATCGTAAAAATCAGCGGACAATATTACACTGCCCTGGGGCACACCTGAAGTTATACTTGTTTCTGTTGAAGTCACATCGTTCAGGACGACATACTGCTCTCTGTCTGTTAGAAAACTTTCTATCCAACCGCTTACGTCATTGGATAGACCGTAAGCGCGCACTTTTTGGAGCAAACACTGTGCGGAACTGTGTCGAACGCCTTTCGAAAGTCGAGAAATATGGCATCAACCTGGGAGCCGGTATCTAGAGCCTGTTGTATATCACGCACAAAGACGGCCAGCTGTGTCTTGCATGACCGCTGTTTCCTAAAACGGTACTGGTTTCTGCTCAGAGTCTAGAAAGGTCATTATGTCTGAACACAAAATATGTTCCATGATTCTACAACAAATCGAAGTCAGTGAAATTGGCCGGTAATTATGTGCATCCGATTTTCTATTCTTTTTATAGATTTCTATGACCTGGGCCTTCTTCCAGTCCCGTGGAACTTCCTGCTGTTCCAATGATATCTGATAGATGATCGATAAGAATGATGCTATATTTGTAGCATAGTCAACATATAATCTTTTGGGGATACCGTCTGGGCCAGATGCTTTCATTGTGTCTAAGGATCTTAACTGTTTTACAATCCCAGATATACTAAACACTATGTCGACCATCCTTGCGTTTCTTCGATAATTGGAAGGGGGAATGGTGCTGCAGTCCTCTACCGTAAACGAGTTTTTGAAAGCTGGGTTTAGAATTTCGGCCTTCTGTTTATCATCATCCGTTACATTACCTGTACTGTCAGCAAGAGAAGATATTGAATTATTTATAGGGTTCATAGATTTTACGTGCGAGAGAATCCAACGCCAAAGTGTCCCATGAACTTCAGGCGTACCACGTCACTACCCCAAGAGCGAGGAAAATTACTAAAATGTCGGTCGCAGTACTCGTCTAAGTACCGTCTCCGTATACCGAGTATTTTTGTAATAGCTTATATATGCTGTCGCTTTGGGCTCCGGTTCTAGACTTTGGATCCTGAAATTTAGCGTCGTCTCAATATATTGGAACTTCCAGTCTCCACCTCAACGTGATACCTGCAACAAACTCCACCCAACCTACTGCTGCAAGTGTAAGACAAAACCTTCCTCCCACGAAACTTGACACGAGTGTTCTCATCCGCCGCATAAACACATCACTGCATCGAAACAACTCCCTAGGTCCTGTCGTCACCAGTGTCGATATAATCTGGCCTCAACAGTATCCACCTCTAAAAGAATGGTTCACATGGCTCTGAGCACTATGGGACTTAACATCTGAGGTCATCAGTCCCCTCGACTTAGAATTACTTAAGCCTAACTAACCTAAGGTCATCACACACATCCATGCCCGAGACAGGATTCGAACCTGCGGCCGCAGCGGTCGCGCGGTTCTGGACTGAAGTGTCTAGAACCTCTCAGCCACAGCGGCTGACTTATCCACCTCTTCGTGCGACACTACATCGTTTAACAAACACACTTGTTGCCACTTCCGTATTTGCTGATAACGTCGGCCTTAGGCACCTGTAAGCTCCTCCTTCCGTCTTCCTCTCGGATGCGACCGCTGCACGCTCCTCGCAGCACTTGGATTTCCATTTCTCCAGCCCATATACTTTTGTTTAATCCCTTTCGCACCTTACCACACGCAGAGCGTCTGCATACTCTGCAGCAGAATTACCAGATAATCTATTAGCCGAACTTTCTCACTGTCTACATGACAAATCCCCTTCTCAACCCCCACCACCTGTAACATTAGCTCACCATTTGCTAATTCCATTTCCTGCCTCATGACCGCATGATTCTTTTCCATCCACCAATTTATCCGACCATAAAACCTCCCAGCATGGCGTTCCATCAAACCTAGGCTGTACCAGTATTACCGCACAGCACATCAACGTCACAATAGCAGGTGACCTGTTACTGTTTTGAGTCATCAGTCTTCTGATTTGATGTAGCCCGGCACGAATTCCTCTCCTGTCCCAGACTCTTCATCTCAGAGTTACACTTGCAACATACTCCCTCAATTATTTACTGGATGTATTCCAATCTCTGTCTTCCTCTACACTTTTACCATCTACTACTCCCTCTACTACCATGGAAGTTATTCTGTGATGTCTTCCCATACAGCCTACCATCCTATCTTATCATCTTCAATTACACAAGCTGTTCGCTTTTCACCTTAAATGCTTGTTTCAGCAACGGAAAACTAAAAAGAAATAGAAAACAACCCTCGGTAGCTGGAATATCAGTCCGTGAACCACAGTGCCAATAAGGGAAAAGAATAGAAAAAAGGAAGCAAGACTAGAGTCTGACGTCTCTTCGACAACGAGAACATTAAGGCCACAGCACAAGCCCTGGTTAGAGAAGGTTGGGGAAGGGAATCGGCCGTGCCCCTTTGAAAGGAACCATCCTGACATTTTATTTAAGCTATTTAGTGAAATCACAGAAAATCTAAATCTGGATGGCCGTCGGGGATTTAAATCATCGTCCTCAATAATGCGAGACCAGTGTGCTAATCACTGCGCTATCATGTTTGGTCGAAAAGAATAGATGTGCAAGTATCAAAGTTTTATTACGCTAACTCATGATGTTTCTTGAACTTAGAGGCAGTATTATTTCTTTTATAGTTTTGTACTTATTCCAGTAATTTCTGAATTGCTCTACGCAATTCCAGCATATCCCGCCAGTCCAAATACTTTCTAGACCGCATGACTAAAAAACAGTGAAACGTGAAGATGGCGGTTTGAACGCTTCGGGTGTTCTACATAATCTCCCTCCACTTGCGTTCAACGCACAGGACGTTCACACCATGAGAAACTATCAGAAAAGTCCTTTGGAATGACGTTCAACTTGTGCTTCACACTGGCTTGAATATCAGTTACGTCGCTATGTCGACTCTTTATGTGAATTTCTGCACTTTGTCGTTTTGTTATAGATTCCTACTGATAAAGAATTTGTTTCGTCCGTGATGATTTTTTCCAGAAAAGAACTGGCCGCGTTTTGCATCAGTCAAGTTCCAGCAGGTGTACATGTGTCGTCGTGTTTGTTTGGTAGACAAACGGTGCGGGACGTTCTCTCGTCTCCACACTTTATTTAGAGATGTTGCGATTTGCTACACAACAATGTTGACGCACTACGGCCGCATGTCCACTACTTAACACTGCCTGCTCACAATTGACTGCTCGAATGCACAGCTGTTGTTTATAGGTGTTTTCTTCAGGATGAGAGATTTTTAACGTCCGATATTGCTGAACGGCCAATCAAACAACAAGTACGGGGGGGGGGGGGGGGATGGGGAGAGGGTGTATTTTTACTAGTGTTTGTGGAAAATATCTTGGAGAATCAATCTTTTATAAAGACCACGCAGTAATCCAGCGGGACTGGGGAAGATGAACTATCCGGCACCCAACTAGTGAACAACGACAGCCGGGAGACGATACCTGCCGTCACTCCGT
The DNA here is from genome assembly GCF_023864275.1 of Schistocerca cancellata. NCBI lineage: Eukaryota > Metazoa > Arthropoda > Insecta > Orthoptera > Acrididae > Schistocerca > Schistocerca cancellata. The sequence continues at coordinate 355,737,804 of NC_064634.1, read as the reverse complement.
GCACCGTGGTTACAGAATGGAAACTATAAACATAACACACGCACTGTCGACCGATCGAACGACAAATTGTACGTCTGTAGGAGTTTCGACCAGCCGACCGACCGAATTCTCTTGTTACGCTCTCGGTTGGCTACGACTATGACTATACGACAACCGAGCCCCTCCACCCTCCCGCTTCTCTTTACCCTCTCCTACCCCCTTCCCTACCCCTACCCCCTCTTCACACGATAAATTGTTCTGGCCGTGTGTAGCGATGTTATGCCAACCACCCGAGAAAAGTTCGTCTTTTCTCACTACGCGGGATTAAATGCTGTTCTAAAATACAAGATAACAGTTACTGAAGTATATGAAATAAAATCGTCATAAATTCTGAACGGTTTGCGTTGGGACGTTCAAACCGCACGGTTGGCCGCGGGACATGATGGGAATTAGTATGATTTGGTTTAGAGACTAAGCCCACTTTCATTTGGATGGCGCATTGGGGGTACTGAGAATCCGCATTTTGTGAATGAGAAGTCTCTTCACACTCAACGGGTGACCATGTGGTGTGCAATGTCCAGTCACGGATTAATCGGTGCCATATTCCTTGACGGCACGGTGACTACCGAACGATACATGAAGGTTTCGGGAGGTGATTTCACCCCATTATCCAAAGTGACCCTGATTTCGACAAGATGTGGTTCATGCAAGACGGAGCTCGACCCCATCGAAGCAAGAGAGTGATGTGCTGCAGGAGAACTTTGGGGACCGTATTCTGGCTCTGGGGGACCCAGAGGGCACTGGGGTGGACCTTGATTGGCCGCCATATTCTCCTGATCTGAACACATGCGACTCCTTCTTTTGGGGCTATATTAAGAAAAAGGTGTACAGCAGTAACCCCAAACCAATGCTGAGCTCGAAACAGCCATCGGTGCATCGACAGCATCGGTGTTCCGACAATTCAGCGGGTCATGCAGAATTTCGCTATTCCGCTGCGCCACATCATCGCCAATGATGGCAGGCATATCGAAGAAGTCATAACTAAATACGAATAGCTGTAGTGACTTTTACGTGTTGAATAAAGTTGTGCGCACCGTAGTTTGTAACTAATTTAAGTTTTTTGCACATAGTTCAATAATTGTTATCCCGCACGTGACACAGTGCGAAGCGGACAGAACTTTAATGACAGTTTCCGGGGAACTTTAAAGACTGCAGATCTTTGTAGGACACGTCGTGTAAGGAGTATACCGATAGAGATGCAAGAAATGGAGCGCTTGTTTCGTTTTTAACTAATCCATAGTGGTTTCGTGTGGCACACGGAGAGAGCAAAAGGTATATACTTTACGACTTCTTGTATTTCTGCTTTTAGGTTTCATTTCCGACACTTAATGCAAATGAAATCTAAAAATCGAAATACAGATAAATTAGATCTTAGATATCATATCCGATACGTATCAGAAAAAAACTTAAAACCCGAAATAAGAACAGTCGACGGAGTTCTTTTCATGAAATAGACGTGCTTCATTCTTAGAAAGTTAAAAAATCCAGCCTATAATGAAGCCTTTTGCTATGAAAAGTTCAGGACTTTTCTTACAGATCTAAAAATTGCTAAATGCTTCATTTCCCATGTGTCTGTTGTATGTATTTACTAGATGATGTGCGCCACCACCATTTGTAATATTCCTTCTTCTAATTTAAAATTAATTTGTTAAACTTAGAGGGGACATCTTTTATTCTAGATACATAAATAAATTTAACTTTCAAAAGACCGTTTTTTATTTTATTTATGTTACTTTACTACGATATATTTCTTCAGACAACTGTAAATGACATTGCAGGTTTCAGTTATTTTTTTACATAATATCTATTGGGATACAGTTGCACTAAACCTAAGATCCACGTAACTTCTAGCATTGACTAGAAACCGTAGTGTAGTTAACAGCCTCTCCTCGCAACTTACAGCCTCTCTCACGACTGTGTTCTTTCTGGTATAGAGTGGCTTGATGATGTTCACCATTTACGAAAAACATGTTTCATCCATTCATAGATAATCATGAAAATCATCGGCTCCCACATCTTTACATAACAAAGCGTCGATGAATTTCTATCTTTGCATTAGCCACTTCTTTGCCTACTGCCTTACTTAGGCTAATTTGGCCTTGTTATCTCTAAAACCGCAAGGCAAATCCCAGCTGCAGCTTCTGTGTAAAGGGAAGCGGCATCTCACGAATATAACCTCACAAACGTAACTATAAGCAATTTCTACTAGCGGTAAGAACAAGGTGGCTCTGCAATCGCTGAGTGGACGCGGTCGGGACGTGTGTAGTCTGTCACGAAATGGGACGGTCGGACATTTGGACGATCAACTGATGCGTGTGTCGGGGCCTCAAGGAAATTCTCGTCATCCACTGAGGTGACAAAAGCCATGGGATACCTCGCAATATCTTATCGGACCTGCTCTTGCCTGTCGTGGTGCAGCAACTCGACGTAGCATGGACTCAACACGTCGTTGGAAGTCTCCAGCAGAAATACTGAGCCATGCTACCTCTAAGGCCGTCCTTAACTTTCGGAAGTGTTGCCGGTACAGGATGTTGCGCACGAACTGTCCTCTCGTTTATGTCCTACAAAAACATTCTATGGGGTTCATGTCGGGTGATCTGGGTGGCAAAATCAAATGGCTCTAATCACTATGAGACTTACATCTGAGGTCATCAGTCCCCTAGACTTAGAACTACTTAAACCTAACTAACCTAAGAACATCACACACATCCATGCCCGAGGCAGGATTCGAACCTGCGACAGTAGCAGCAGCACGGTTCCGGACTGAAGCGCCTAGAACGGCTCGGCCACAGCGGCCGGCGTGGCAAAATCATTCGCTCTAAACGTGTAGAGTGTTCTTCGAATAACAATTCTACGAACGATTCCGCCCCTTGTTTGGGAACATAAAGTCCCTGAAGGGCTGAAAATGATCTCCAACTAGCCGAACATAACAATTTCCAGTCAATGATCGGGTCAGTTGGAACAGATACCAGTATAGGCCATTTCACGTAAGCAAGCTCACACCATTACGGAACCACCACCAGCTTGAACCGTGCCTTGTTGACAACTTGTGTCCATGGCTTCACAGGGTCTGCGTCACACTCGAACCCTACCATCAGGTTTTACCAACTGAAATCGGGATTCATCTGACCAGGGCACGGGTTTCCAGTCGTCTATGATCCAATCGATATGTTCATGAGCCCACGAGATGCGCTGCAGGCGATGTTGTGCTGTTAGCAGAGGCACTCGCGTCGGTCGTCTGCTGCCATAGCCCATTAACGTCACATTTCACCCCACACTCCAAACGAATACCTTTGTCCTACGTCCCACATTGATTTCTGTATTTATTTCACGTAGTGTTGCTTGTCTATTAGTACTGATAACTCTATGTAATCGCTGCTGATTTAGGTCGTTAAGCAAAGGCCATCGGCCAATGCGTTGCATGTGGTGAGAGGTAATGCCAGAAATTTGGCATATTCTTGGCTCTGTGGATCTCGGAATATTGAATTCCCTAACGATTTCCGAAATGGAATGTCCCATGAGTCTAGCTCCAAATACAATTCCACGTTGAAAGTCTGTAAATACCCGTCGTGCTGCCATAATCACGAAGGAAATCACCTGCGTACCAATGACAGTTCCGGCAATGTATTGCTCTTTTACGCGTTTTGTAGGTGATACTACCGCTATCTGTATACATGCGCATCGCTATCCCATGATTCTTCTCACCTCAGTGTGTTGCAGTTTTGAGTGCAGTTCGCGTGCTTACAGAAAATAATAATCAGTAATGTGTGTATCTTTTTCGAAAGTACATAAATTATTGTTTTGTTTTAACTCCCTAGCATGTTTCATCGTAGGTTACGGTTGCGGCATTCAGAGAGGATTTTTTCTTTTATTTTACGCTACTGACCATTAAAATTTCTACATCAAGAAGAAATGCATGTGATAAACGGGTATTCATTGGACAAATATATGATACTAAAACTGACATGTGCTTACATTTTCACGCTATTTGGGTGCATAGATCCTGAGGAATCAGTACCCAGAACAATCACCTCTGGACGCCTGGGCATTGAGTCACACAGAGCTCGGATGGTGTGTACAGGTACAGCTGCCCATGCAGCTTCAACACGATATCACAGTTCACCAACAGTAGTGACAGGCGTATTGTGACGAGCCAGTTGCTCGGCCGCCATTGACCAGACGTTTTCAGTTGGTGAGAGATCTGGAGAATATGCTGGCCAGGGCAGCAGTCGAACATTTTCTGTATCCAGAAAGGCCCGTACAGGACCTGCAATATGCGGTCGTACATTATCCTGCTGAAATGTAGGGTTTCGCAGGGATCGAATGAAGGGTAGAGCCACGGGTCGTAACACATCTGAAATGTAATGTTCACCGTTCAAAGTGCCGTCAATGCGAACAAGAGGTAACCGAGACGTGTAACCAATGGCACCCCATACCATCACGCCGGGTGATCCGCCAGTATGGCGATGACGAATACACGCTTCCAATGTGCGTTCACCACGATGTCGCCAAACACGGATGCGACCACCATGATGCTGTAAACAGAACCTGGATTCATCCAAAAAAATGACGTTTTGCCATTCGTGCACCCAGGTTCGTCATTGAGTACGCCATCGCAGGTGCTCCTGTCTGTGATGCAGCGTCAAGACTAACCGCAGCCATGGTCTCCGAGCTGATAGTCCATACTGCTGCAAATGTCGTCGAACAGTTCGTGCAGATGGTTGTTGTCTTGCAAATGTCCCCATCTGTTGACTCAGGGCTCGAGACGTGGCTGCACGATCCCTTACAGCCATGCGGATAAGATGCCTGTCATCTCGACTGCTAGTGATATGAGGCCGTTGGGATCCAGCACGGCGTTCCGTATTACCCTCCTGAACCCACCGATTCCATATTCTGCTAACAGTCATTGGATCTCGACCAACGCGAGCAGCAATGTCGCGATACGATAATCCGCAATCGCGACCTTAATCGAAGTCAGAAACGTGATGGTACGCATTACTCCTCCTTACACGAGGCATCACAACAACATTTCACCAGGCAACGCCGGTCAACTGCTGTTTGTGTATGAGAAATCGGTTGGAAACTTTCCTCACGTCAGTACGTTGTAGGTGTCGCCACCGACGCAAACCTTGTGTGAATGCTCTTAAAAGCAAATCATTTGCATATCACAGCATCTTCTTCCTGTCGGTTAAATTTCGCGTCTGTAGCACGTCATCTTCGTGGTGTAGCAATTTTAATGGCCAGTAGTGAACATTGTTTGTGTAACCTGTGACTAATTTCTGTTGGTAGCCACAGCACACACAATGAAAAATAAAAGAAAAAATCCACTGCGGATGCCACAACTGTGATGAAACGTGTTTGGGTGTTGAAACAAAAAAATAATTTGTGTGCTTGTAAAGAAATTCTTAATTTCCTTTTAATCGGATTCTGTACATTCGTGAACCCTTGATGCTCCTGGTCAGGATTATTGCTTGACATGGAATGTATTTAAATTTAAACTGAACTAGTTAAGAATTTTAATGGCGCACTACTTACACATGAAGTTTTTAACATGGCTGACGTAGTAAGCGTCCGTTTATAAAGTAAAATTAACAGCAATGACAGCCCTCAGTCACAAAAAAGGGGTCTTTTGACGCAGGTTTCGGGACTGATATGAGCGCCTTCATCAGAAATAAAACTCTCAAATTGACATGTCACGTATTAAACTAAAAATCAAGCGATAAAGCTTTAGTCAGAGCCTGATGCTACCGTAGCTCGACGCATGTAGTCAGCCCTTTGTGGCTTGCCTTTTATGTATTCTGTTTCACAAATTTTTCAACTAAACCTTTATCGCTTAATTTTTAGTTTAATACGTGACATACCAGTTTGAGAGTTTTATTTCTGATGAAGGCTCTCATAGCAGTGCCAAAACCTCCTTTCTTGCGACCGAGGGCTCCTATTGCTGTTAATTTTACTTATACATGATATTTTCAGAATAGATGAAGAAGTTTCTTATTGCATTCGTGATTAAAGTATCGTGTCTTGCTTATATTTGCCACGCAAAACGGATAGTTGGAAGAAGACTCACCGCTGCCAATTTCACAGCAAGCGGCCTGCATTAAGGAATGAAGGTTTCAAAGCCCTGAACGGTAAGCGGCAGAACGCGCTGGCAGGAATTGGGCAGATGTTGGCCACGAGTGAGGAAGACGATACGCCGGCGGCGGAGGCATCTGACGCCCCGGCGGAGTGCTTTATAATTAGCGCCTTCATCCTCCTTCCCTCCGCTTCACTCCACTTACCAGTCCGGCTGTAACCGGTTGCGGCAGGCACTACGCAGCTGCCACACCTCATTGACGGGAGTCGTTACCCCGCGCCGTATCGCTACCACTAGATCCAGTTCCATCTGCAGCTTCCACCTCCAAGACCAAAGAGGTAGTCGAAGGAAGGAAGGAAGAAAGATATGGTTTTAACGGAGAAGGTTAAAGAGTGGCCCTTAGAAGGTGTGGACCTCAGATCCTTGAAAATTGTCTAAAGTTTTCCGTGACTTGCCTAAACTGCGTGGTAGTTCCCCATCTCAGTAGAATACATAGAACAAAGAACTAATCATCCTCACTATCGTCATCATCATTCTAATCATAAGCCATTTGTATCAATAAATGAGATGGCCTCACCAAGTGCCCGCATCTCGTGGTCGTGCGGTAGCGTTCTCGCTTCCCACGCCCGGGTTCCCGGGTTCGATTCCCGGCGGGGTCAGGGATTTTCTCTGCCTCGTGATGGCTGGGTGTTGTGTGCTGTCCTTAGGTTAGTTAGGTTTAAGTAGTTCTAAGTTCTAGGGGACTGATGACCATAGATGTTAAGTCCCATAGTGCTCAGAGCCATTTGAGCCTCACCAAGTACTGAGATTAGGTACAGAGGTTGGACAAAAATGCGGGAACATCTCCAGAAATGCTTCAGTGCACATACATGTAGACGCTAGCCAAGCCTGCAAAGGAGCTGTTGTATTTGACCACGAACGGTCGTGGTCAGAACACTATTCTGTATCTTCGTATATCCATAATTGAAAAGGACGACTTGGGACGTATCTAGTATAATATATATAAAATAACGAAATTCCTCCAGCTGTATTAAGGTGTTGGTTATATTGGAAACCTGTTTCGATGTTGTTACATCATCATCTTCAGGCCCTAAATACAACATACCATACATAAACAACCAATGTCACAACAGTAATCTATAAGTTATTATGCAGAACAGTTCTATGATAACCATATTACATAATGGATAATTTTAATGAAACTAAGTATATTTTTGGTCATTTTCGTTAATATGCCATCACTCTGGACATTAGCCATTTACGTGGTATCACTAATACAAATGAAGCTGTATATGCTCAATCGTTTTATTATAGGTTAATATCAGGTATTAAAAAATGGGAGTATATAAAAGCTTAAGCGACAAGCCGTTACTCTAATGGATAATAACATAGCCGTGGAACATTGTGATGTTTTTTAAAATAATGAATTATAAAAAGGAGAACATACGCATTGCCAATCAGACATATGTTAGATAAACTTCATTGTTTACTAGTAGTGAACGGTGGGAAAGATAGACTAGAGTTACGTTTGCAAAATTCTGTACTGTCGTCATACTAAAGTAACAGTGGCGTAATTTATTTAGACAACCTCGTTCATAACACCACGAAAGAAATGGTAAGGGATCGAAAAAATGGTGTGAAACCTAGTTGATGCAAGGTAGTCAATAGTGTAAAATACATACTAATTAATTTAAAAAAATATTCATTCCAATAAAAGTACAGGGCGTTTCAAAAAGAAAGAGCAGATTTCAAACATTTATTTCTCAAAAACTACAAATGATAGAAACACAATTCAAACGTTTCTTGTCAGAGAAAGGTTCAAAGTTTTTCAATGGTCCGCGCAGAAGTTCCATGCAACTCCGCAGTGGCGCTGGCGTTTGTTTGTAGGAAAATGGCGACGACACCACAGGAACGATCATTTTGTGTGCTGCAATTTGCAAAGTTAGAGTCCATTGTTGGTGTGCAACGTGCATTCCGCCGTCAATTCAACAAACAGCCGCCTCGTCATAAGCAAATTTATGAGTGGCATCACAGATTCGTAGAAGATGGTTGCATCTGCAAGCGAAAAAGCACGGGTCGTCCACGCACATCGGATGAAAATGTCGAGCGTGTCCGTGCAGCTTACGAAAGGAGCCCTAGAAAATCCACGACACGGGCAAGTCACGAACTAAACATGTCTAAAACAACGGTATGGCGCGTTCTGAGTAACCGTCTGCACATGAAGCCGTACAAACTGCAGTTATTGCAAGCATTGCGTCCTGACGACCACAACAAAAGGTTCGAATTTTCAACTGCAATTCTACAGGACATGGAAGAGGACAATTTTGCCGAACGATTAATTTTTTCAGATGAATCAACGTTTCACATTTCTGGTAAAGTTAATCGGCATAACGTACGAATTTGGGCGAGTGAAACTCCGAGGGACGTTATTCAACATGAAAGAGACTCACCAAAGGTTAACGTCTTTTGTGCAATTTCGGTAAACAAAGTTTATGGACCTTTCTTTTTCATGGAGAAAACTATCACAGGAACCATTTACCTGGACATGTTAGAAAACTGGCTATTTCCTCAACTTCAGGAAGATTCAAATCACTTCATCTTCATGCAAGATGGCGCCCCACCACACTTCTCTGAACCTGTACGACGGTACCTAAATAACACCATTCCAGGACGGTGGATTGGAAGAGCAGGAGCACAAGATCAATGTCATCGTCTGTGGCCTCCCAGGTCACCAGACCTTACTCCCTGCGATTTTTATTTGTGGGGGTACATAAAGGACTGTGTTTATGTCCCACCTATGCCCGCTACTCTTCAAGAGGTACGACATCGAATTGTTGCGGCCGTGAATTCGGTAACTAAAGACCAGTTGCGTCGTGTGTGGCAAGAAATGAGATACCGGTTTGATATTTGTCGTGTAACAAATGGTGCTCATATTGAGGTACAGTTTTGATATTTGTTGTGTAACATTTGGTACTCATATTGAGTGAAGGACCGTTGGAATTGTGTTTCTATCATTTGTAGTTTTTGAGAAATAAATGTTTGAAATCTGCTCTTTCTTTTTGAAACGCCCTGTATAAGTTACACGTTGCTGAAATAATTTCTATGTCGGTGTCTCATCGAAGGCTATGACCAGGGTCTAAAATAATCAATTCCAGTAAGTTTACATTGTCAAAAGCACGATCAGGTACATGGCAATGCTCTAAATAGAAGGGAATCTAGGTAATGTCAGTTGAAATAAATGGTCATATACACTATGTAACCTATTTGTTGTTCCTCTAATAAATACACACAAACACAGCCACTCAGTAAAACACACGATGTGTAACTCTTGTATTAAGTATGTGATCTCGTCGAGTGTCAATTCGAGTTAATTACGATCAATGATGCGCTTAATCTGTATTTACTATGGGCAAATAGTCTACTGGACCCATCACTACTATCAGCATCCAGATCACTTTTATTTGTTTTCCCGTGACCCGTTTCTGGCCAGTTGCCAGTTGCTGATAGTTCTGTAATTTTTTTTGTTAGGCTTTATCGTAACTTATTGAGAACGAATGTAACAACCATCTTACTGTTACCAGTTACTGTTTATTTTCACAACGCGTTTCGAAGGTTTAGACAGCCTTCATCAGGTGAATTTATTGAAATTTCTCATTATGAGAGTATTGAATGGCGATCTGTAAAATACTACCCACTATATGAGGGCAAGTCAATTATTATCTGCAATTTAGTTGTATTTTTGTATATTTTGGTAGTAGTGTCGTTTTACGTTGATGACACATGCTTTGTTTATTTGTTGTTATATCTTTGTAATTTTCAAGCTGCTAGGTTAGTTTCCTTATCACTGCCGTGCTGTTAATCATGGTTGCTCCGCTGTCTATTTGCACCAAAGAAGAGCAACGTTCAGTGATCCGTTTTTTGTGGTCGGAAGGCGTATCAGGGGCCGAAATTCATCGAAGAGTTTCGGTACAGTACGGGAATAGTGTTTTGCCACAGCGGAGTGTCTACGAATGCAGTGAAAAATTCTGAAATGGTCGCACAAGTGTTACGCACGATGAAAGAGCCGGGCGACCGTTTACCGGCACAAATGAAGAAACCATTGAGCGTTCACGTGAAATGATTCTCTTAGACGGACGGTTAACTATTGACGAAGTGGCACATCGTTTGCAAATTAGTCACGGTTCTGCCTACGAAGTCATCCACGACAGACTTGGGTCTCAAAACAGTTTGTGCAAGATGGGTCCCAAAACAACTCACACAGTTGCATAAACAAACGCGCTTGGACATGTGCAAAAAACATTTGGATCGCTATGGTAACGAAGGGGACAACTTCTTAGAGAGGATCATTACTGGTGACGAAACACGGATGCATCATTACGAGTTAGAGAGTAAACGGCTGAGTATGGAATGGAAACATCCAAATTCGCCGCGCAAGACCCAACCGTCCACAGAAAACTGATGCTTACGGTTTTTTGTTACAGTTAGATGCTTAGTGTCAGGCTAAAGTCTGCAACTCGAAGCAAACGCCGAGGATTGCTGTCAAAAGGTGTTGTGTTGTTGCACGACAATGCCAGTCCGCATACTGCAGCCCACACTGCTGAAACGCTCCAGAAACTCAAATTTGAAGTACTGCATCATCCTCTGTATAGACCCGATATTGCCCCTTCTGACTGTCACTTGTTTGGACCAATCAAACAGTCATTAAGGGGCCGGCGATTTGCCTCGGAGGAAGCAGTGAAAGAAGCGGTGCATTCCTGGCTCGCAGCTCAACCAAGAACCTTCTTTTGTAAGAGCATCTGGAAATTTGTACTACGATGGACCAAGTGCGTTGAAACGCAAGGAGACTATCTAGAAAATTGATGTTCTTGTAAGTTTCGTATGTGATTACAATAAAATTCTATAAACTACTTTGCGGATAATAATTGACTTACCCTCGTACTTGTTATTCAACACAACCGGTTTCAACAGTCTTAGCTGTCATCTTCAGATCTTGAATATTTGCTTTTGTACTGAAACGTGTTCACGCTGATGTCATGTGCAAGATGTCAAGTGGATAAAACTCAGCACAGTATAAACGTTTGTCATCACTAAAATTGAAACGTCCCCTTAAAAAAATTGTACAAGACTGTGCTTAAACTGACACACAATATTTTTAGCGCAACGCAATCTGACTTTCAAAAATCCCTACAAAAGAATAGCCCTGACTAACATTAACCTATACCTTTCACAAATCACTTACCTCACAAAAATCTTCGTTACTCGAACTACTGCAATACAGCGAGCGCCACTACTGCCAGCTAAATAAAAGATTCAAACTACGGAAGGCACTAACTACTGATAGGCATAGTTAGCAAAGGAAAGATTTTAATAGAGAACATACAATGTATTTACGTTAATAGTGTTGAAAAATCATAATATACATAGCAGTTCATGACATCCAGTCTTACAAATTTCAATACTCGGCCATTTCTCTCCCCACATCCACCACTGCTGGCGGCTCACCTCCAACTGCGCAACGCTACGCGCTGTTCACATCCGGCTGCCCAACACTACAATGGCAGACAGCAATGCAAACTGGCCACAGACTGCACACAGCACAGCCAGTGATATTCATACAGAGCGCTACGTAACGTTGCCAATAAGAAAATATAAACAGCCTACTTACATAGCCCCCATGCTCCCCACAAAAAATTTTACAAATTGTTTTGGGCAGTGGCCAATAATGATTTAAATTTTTTTTTTCATAATTACAATAACAAAGATATCAAATGGACACACTTATTGATACAATGTTGGTCAAAAGCTAAAATTTTCTCACAGTCCATAAAGACAGTCCTCATCGTTCATCACAATAAAATTGCAGTGTTTATCTCAAAGTCTGACCAGTAAAAGAAAATGCACACTGAAGTAGTGGATTTCCATGCAGTCTTGAAGAAGTAGTGTTGTCCTTCCAACGGAACGACAGTGCTGACTCTTGACATGCAGACAGGTAATGGGCCACAACAGAGCAAACCCACAGCAGAGTCATTCGACGTTTTGAAGAATATTGGTAGGTAGGTCATCACATAGCAGACCCACTGTAGTCCTGGTAGAGATTACGGTATTGGTGGGCCACCAGAGGTGCAGACCCACTGCAGTCCTTGCAGAAATAATGGTATTGGTGGGTCATCAAATGTGGAGACCCACTGTAGTCCTTGTAGAAATAATGGTACTGGTGAGTGAGCAAAGTGTAGACCCACTGTAGTCCTTGTAGAAATAATGGTATTGTTGGGTCATCAAAGATGCAGACCCACTGTGCAGGTGCAGGTGCACAATCACCATTGAAGAGTCTTGCGGATAACAGAGCAAGTCCATAACCACCACTTGTACACTCACAAAGTTTTTGTAATTGTCCTTAGAACCAGCAGTGCTGTTATCCAGTCCCTTGCTGTATTATTAACACACGTGCAAACACTAACAGTCCCTACTTCTCGCATATTGTCCATATACTATGACCAACAGAAACGTGTGCAGTGAAATGAATGCTTACAAGTTACTTAATTTGATGAACTGGTGTCAATCACATATGAAATTTATGACATGAGAATACAATTACAAAGGTACAGAAAACATCATTAAACACCATAACACACATAACATTCGTAGTAATACAGGCTTTACAGAAGAATACAAATAAACATGTACATCCATGTTACAGAAATTATGACATAAATAAATAAATAAAATAATGAGAATAGTTTTCGAAACATTAATTTCACACATGAGAATTGAAACAGAACAGAATTAATAATGTGTAAACATCTTTACAAAGAAACTGACATATTAGTAATGCAAATTATATTTGAGGGTAACAGTATTCCTCATCATAGTGAATGTAACTGAGTATTAGAAAAATTCTACAACATAAATCTTACACTCCTGGAAATTGAAATAAGAACACCGTGAATTCATTGTCCCAGGAAGGGGAAACTTTATTGACACATTCCTGGGGTCAGATACATCACATGATCACACTGACAGAACCACAGGCACATAGACACAGGCAACAGAGCATGCACAATGTCGGCACTAGTACAGTGTATATCCACCTTTCGCAGCAATGCAGGCTGCTATTCTCCCATGGAGACGATCGTAGAGATGCTGGATGTAGTCCTGTGGAACGGCGTGCCATGCCATTTCCACCTGGCGCCTCAGTTGGACCAGCGTTCGTGCTGGACGTGCAGACCGCGTGAGACGACGCTTCATCCAGTCCCAAACATGCTCAATGGGGGACAGATCCGGAGATCTTGCTGGCCAGGGTAGTTGACTTACACCTTCTAGAGCACGTTGGGTGGCACGGGATACATGCGGACGTGCATTGTTCTGTTGGAACAGCAAGTTCCCTTGCCGGTCTAGGAATGGTAGAACGATGGGTTCGATGACAGTTTGGATGTACCGTGCACTATTCAGTGTCCCCTCGACGATCACCAGTTGTGTACAGCCAGTGTAGGAGATCACTCACCACACCATGATGCCGGGTGTTGGCCCTGTGTGCCTCGGTCGTATGCAGTCCTGATTGTGGCGCTCACCTGCACGGCGCCAAACACGCATACGACCATCATTGGCACCAAGGCAGAAGCGACTCTCATCGCTGAAGACGACACGTCTCCATTCGTCCCTCCATTCACGCCTGTCGCGACACCACTGGAGGCGGGCTGCACGATGTTGGGGCGTGAGCGGAAGACGGCCTAACGGTGTGCGGGACCGTAGCCCAGCTTCATGGAGACGGTTGCGAATGGTCCTCGCCGATACCCCAGGAGCAACAGTGTCCCTAATTTGCTGGGAAGTGGCGGTGCGGTCCCCTACAGCACTGCGTAGGATCCTACGGTCTTGGCGTGCATCCGTGCGTCGCTGCGGTCCGGTCCCAGGTCGACGGGCATGTGCACCTTCCGCCGACCACTGGCGACAACATCGATGTAATGTGGAGACCTCATGCCCCACGTGTTGAGCAATTCGGCGGTACGTCCACCCGGCCTCCCGCATGCCCACTATACGCCCTCGCTCAAGTCCGTCACCTGCACATATGGTTCACGTCCACGCTGTCGCGGCATGCTACCAGTGTTAAAGACTGCGATGGAGCTCCATATGCCATGGCAAACTGGCTGACACTGACGGCGGCGGTGCACAAATTCTGCGCAGCTAGCGCCATTCGACGGCCAACACCGCGGTTCCTGGTGAGTCCGCTGTGCCGTGCGTGTGATCATTGCTTGTACAGCCCTCTCACAGTGTCCGGAGCAAGTATGTTGGGTCTGACACACCGGTGTCAATGTGTTCTTTTTTCCATTTCCAGGAGTGTATTAGCTAAACATATAAAGACAGGAAGAACATAAATACACAAGGGTACACAAACATATAGTGGGATAACACAAAAGGAAAGGACAGGGTTCGTTTTCAGTGTAACATTTGGTACTGCAGTCCAACCCAAAACTTCATTCCATAGATCATTTCTCTTATTTCGAAATTTGCTCCAGCCAAAAAAATCCTATCCAAGCATGCTTTCTATATTTTTCTCGTATAACCTCTCAGTGCATTTCTTCAAATTCATCGCAACTCATTCTCTTATAGGCTACCCCCTCTTAAGCTAACTTAAATCTACTGAGCTCAGATGCTAAACTAAGGGACGAGGCAATGCAGCAGCACAAAACAATTAACAGAAACAGCAATGACAAAAAATTCAGATTGGTAAAGAAAACTACAGTAAATCTAAATTACCAAGCAAATGCAACATTACAACTAATATGAGCCAATGTGCAGCAAGAAGAAAAATAAATCAGTGGTAAAACTGGCTTAACAGAGTAATACAAAGTGAAATTTAGTAGCACTATGCCTGGCAAACAGCAGCAGCAAATGCAGTAACTTATATCTAAACATGACAAAGCTCAAGCAGAAAGAATATGACACTAAAGACAACAATGCAGACAAGGGAAATGTATATTCACATCTTAATGTCTATGTAATTAAAGTGGTGCACCACAACTTATTCTACAAAAGAAATTACCAAGTACTCGAAAAGAAAATTCTGTATGCAATTCCTGTGAAGGGAAATGTCTTTTTGTGCTCCTTCGTTTTTTTGAAGTACATCATAAAGTTAGTCTTTACTGGGTCTGTGGGCATAAAATATTTATATTAGTACATCTATAAAATTTTATTTTAACCATTGCTGCAGTGCAGCTTGAAACTAGATAGTAAACAAATGAGCAAATATATATAGCCTATATAGAGCAATGCATGAAACGTCATTCACTGGGCAAATGTCGTCTCCAAAGGCAAAAGAATCTCTCAACTAGAAAAACAATAAATGTAAAATGTTTCTCATCATTTCATTAGGCATTTCAGTAAATATCATAAATTAAGAGCTCCACAGTGTAATCATATGTTTTGAAGTTTGAGTGTGTTGTATTTGCGATGCTTTCTACAAAGGAATGTCAATAGCGAGGATAATGGCCTCCCTTTTTTTTCTACCTGTGCCTCTGAAAAAGCACACACTAATGGCTTTTTCTCCAGGCGTCTGACACAGCTGGGTGCCCACGACGCATTATGTGCAAGTGGTCACTTAACTTTCTTATGGAAATATTTACGACAGCAGTTTTCGCTACAGTGACAGTCTCATACAAAAATATTTCACAGGTCAATAACTTGCGTTACAAATCTGTAGAAACAAAATCCTATAAATATAACAGTGTCCAAAAAATTTTCGTCGGCATTGTAATACATTCACGCATTTACATACATTTCATAACTCTTAAAGTACGATTCTTGGTTTCCAACAACCTTTCTCACAAACCAGAGTCCCTTACCACTACTCATTATTCCTTACCTTATTCATCGACACTTCTTCAATATTTCATCATAACAGATATGTAGCATACTCAAATAACTCATATAGCATCAGCTTATTGATCATAAACATACCGCAACAGCATAATACACATAGTCATCGTAATAGTAACATCATAACACCTCAGTCAACTCTCAAAATCGTAGTAGCTTCCTCAATAATTTCAAAACCTAAAAAAAATTCTCTGCTCATTTCAAGAGTGTCATCTACCTCAAAGGTACTTTAAAATCATGCTCTCTTACCAAATACATCATTCAAAACTCTTATAGTATCGCAATGGTTCCGAAAAAATATGAACAGTTCACAAAGTACAGACAAAATACAAATTTCATAAGTGTGAAGTTATCCAACTGTTTAATTGCGTAAACATGTCACTGATGTAGTTAAAAAAATTAATTCTCTGTTAAATAATCAGATAGCTGTGTAATTCTGTGTTAGAGAAATATGGTACCGATGTGTAAAGTTGTATAAGCAAATACCATATTAGCTAGGGCTCCTTGTGTTTGCCACACACATGGTACACAAAGAAGGCGTGTACCCCCCTGAGGATTAATGTAATTATACCCTCAGGTGTTACAGATTACAGCAATGGAATGAAATGTATAACGGAAAACCTTTGTATCATTGTACTTCAAATATCTTTCAAAATAAATGTTTTAAGTACAAAATTAATCACTCAAATACGTGTACTGTAGCGCTAAACTGTGCATCTTGTTGTAAGATAATCTCTGTGGAAGTGTCGTAGTTATCGTCCTCCGAAAGCTAAGTTCTGCAGAAGTCAATGTACTTACCTCATGATAAACAAAAGTGAAATGCATTGCGAATAAATATCTTACTTATTACACTTATTGCCGTGATGAAGAAAGTACTGTACTGTAACGTATTGTTGTGCTACGGAAAAGGCTGTGTCATTGTAGCTATACCACAAAAGTTACTACTAAAACATGTTTTACTTTCCAGAATAATACAGAAAAACTGTGCAGATATGAAACAGAAACACCGCAAAAGCAGCATTATAAATAGTCACTCAATAGTAGGGTCGCGATAAAATTGTATAGCTGTCACATAAACTAACCACTGTCTCATCTGGTATCTCACAGAAAGTACTTTAAATCCAGAATGTATTTTCAAGTAAACCAAAATGTTGTATTAGAATCTCATTAGCAGTACCAGTATATGTTCTAAGTATGTGAGCCTTATAGTCGTTACGTAATCGTGCAACTAAGAAGCAATAATGTACACACACAATAACACTGTGTCGTCTGTTCGCAATAACAATGCATTCGTAATTTCTGTTTAAAAATGTTCCCTAGGTTCTAGACTGGATATTTAATTTCAAACAGTGTTGCATGTTAACGATTTCTAAGTCTGACGAAGCGTACTAGTAACGTGAAGTGAAAAGTTTTATGGCAAAGACAAAGTTAAAAAGCAGATTATCTTTCAATAAACGGTTTTACATGTGAAATGTGGTGTAAACCTTTACTCTTCCTACTATGCAGAGCTCCAGCTTCAGTGGAATTATCACGTGGTCTATGGTATTTCGGTAAAGAATGCTCAAATTTTTCTCGAGGTTAGCGTCTATGTTATTTTTCTCTGAGCCAGCCGGCGCACATGGCTGCCTGTGGTGCGAGTCATTGTCTGTTTCTTTGTTGGCGCGTGTCGTTACTGGGATTAGGCGACCTAACTTCTACAAATTCGCCTTGCCGAGAGGGCCCTGCTCTGTTTGAGTCCCGCCAGTTCTGATGAAATTCAGGTCTTTCGTTTTGTCGGTAGTTTACATAGTTTTTTTTTTGTCGATCATGTGGTGGAGAATTTCTCCCGGAATCGTAACTGCGCAGTGGACCGTTGCATCTGAAGTTATTCCGTCTCCCTTGATAATAATTGTTCTGGTTGCCATATTGTCTGTTTCTATGATTGTCTCTGTCATATTCATTACTACGGAAATGCGATCTTTCTCTGTAACTATTATTACTCTGCCAACGGTTGTCATACGGGTGGTGTCTGTTTTGGTCACGATTTGTGTTGTGAGAAAAGCCTTGTCGTGTCCAGTTATTATTTCTTTCGTCGCGGAATTGTGATGGATGTGACCTGCACTTGTTATGTTTCTGTTTTCGCGTCCCACGATTGTCAGTGCCAATTTCTAATTCTTGTAAGAGTCCCTGAAAAGCTTCAATGTCGTCTTTGCAACGTCCTGCCAAAATAATATGTCGTAAATGATCAGGCATTTTGATTAAGCAAATGTGGATGAGTTCTGAGGGGCTGTATGGGTTTGAAAGATACTGATTCTTATGCAACATGTCTTCAAAATATTTCATAAGACTGGAAAATTCAGATTGTTCGAAACGTTTCATCATTATGATGCTATGTTTTACTCGGTCTTGTGTAGCTTGAGACCAATACGCTGAGAGGAAGGCATGATAAAATTCTCCTTCACTGTGACAATCGTGAACGACCGATCGCATTCTTACAGCTGGTTCATTCTCCAAGTAGCCACACATAAATTCTAACCTGTGCTCCAATGACCAGTTGGGAGGAAAACAATGAGAGAATTGATGAAGCCATGCTTGTGGATGAATGTCGTTGTCAGAATTCTTAAATGTTTTGAATTTACGTGTAGTAATGAACAGCTTATAGTCAAAATCATCGTGTCGGCGAGTCGCACATCGCTCATTGTTTCGGCGGTTCCATCTCAAAATCCAATGCGCCTTGCCAATTTCTTTCATAATTTCCGAAGTGTCCTGTGTTATTATTTTGTGGTTGTTCTGTATTTCTATGTCCCTCTTCCCGTACTGGAGCGCGAGTGTCCTCTGAAATGTGTAATTCTTGTATTACCTGCGTCAACTGATCTTGTACTTCCCGGATTTCTCTTTTGTACTGTGTATTGATTTGATTTTGATTTTGTTTGAATTTTCTAATTTGTTCATACTCTTCTGTGTCAGTGAAGGCTACGGGTCTTGTGTCATTCAGATCATCATCTACCTTTGTAGATAAGTTAGTGACCTGATCCGAAAGTTCGGCTACTTTCTCCGATAGTGAACACATTTCCTCAGTGTGTTTTTCTGAACTAAGTTTCAGAGTGTCCATTTGTGTTGAAATCGAATCTACTGTGTCCTTTAAGTTTTCCTGAGTTTTTGCAAGTTGCGTAACTGAATCGGTAGATGCAACTGAGTCAATTTTAGCCCACAAGGCCTCATGATTTTCATGAACAATGGTTTACAGTTCTTTTATGGCTGCTTCGTGATTCTGTAATGCATTTTTCATGCCGCAAATAAATAGGTTGAAAATACTCACAAATTTGTGTTTTTACGTCATTACAGACTTTTTGACATTTCGATTCAATGTTATGTAACTCAGTAGTTAAATCTTCACGTGTTTGTTCAAGTGTGGTGTCTAACTTCCGAAGATTTTGTTCCATTGTGTCTAACTGTTGCTGTGTTTGTCTCTGGTGTTGTTCCATTGTGTCTAACTTTTGAAGCTTTAGCTGTGTTTGTCTCTGATTTTGTTCCATTGTGTCTAACTTTTGAAGATTTTGTTCCATTGTGTCTAACTTTTGAAGATTTTGTCCCATTTGTTTCTGATTTTGTTCAAGTGTTGTGTCTAACTTTTGTAGCCTTTGTCCCATTTGTTGCATTAACTGTAATAACAGTGCACTGGTGTCTGAAACATGTTCCTCAGTGCTATTCGGCAGTGCATTTGAACCGGCAATATTCGCATTTTGAAAAGCAGAAAATGTGTCTTGATTTATTTGAGAAAACGGTGAGGACGCAAAACCTGAATCTACAGTATTTGCAAGATTGTGTGCTGTCATTTCGGAATCCTGAGGCGAGCTGTTGCCGACCGATCGATCGATAATGCTTCCCTGTTCACTAATTGTTTGACTGCCTACACCATTATTTGACGCCCACTCCATTTCCCTATGCACAGTTACCAAATTACTACTTTGAATATTTGTTAATTCATTACATGGTGGCGTTAACACACTGCTTTCGTCTTCACTGTTATTTCTCAGTTTACTTTGGAGCCTAGTATTACGTTTTTCACACGCCATTATTGTCACAATATTTCACACGACAACACAAAAAAACACAATTTTAAGAGCAAAAATAAGAGAACACATTAACATAGCACTGAAAATAATATCTCGTTAATTGCAAGCACAGCTGTGAAATACATGGTGCAAATCTACATGCATGCCACAGCTGTTTTGCTGTACAAGAATGAAAAACTACAACTACAAAGAAAATTCTCCCTACAATTACGCGCTAGCAATAAACAAAGGCTGCACTAATTGCACAAACTACAAGAAGAAATCAGAAGATTCGAGTGAGGTATCCTGGCAGGGTCGCCATATGAAATGTCCCCTTAAAAAAATTGTACAAGACAGTGCTTAAACTGACACACAATATTTTTAGCGCAACGCAATCTGACTTTCAAAAATCCCTACAAAAGAATGGCCCTGACTAACATTAACCTATACCTTTCACAAATCACTTACCTCACAAAAATCTTCGTTACTCGAACTACTGCAAAACAGCGAGCGCCACTACTGCCAGCTAAATAAAAGATTCAAACTACGGAAGGCACTAACTACTGATAAGCATAGTTAGCAAATGAAAGATTTTAATAGAGAACATACAATGTATTTACGTTAATAGTGTTGAAAAATCATAATATACATAGCAGTTCATGACATCCAGTCTTACAAATTTCAATACTCGGCCATTTCTCTCCCCACATCCACCACTGCTGGCGGCTCACCTCCAACTGCGCAACGCTACGCGCTGTTCACATCCAGCTGCCCAACACTACAATGGCAGACAACAATGCAAACTAGCCACAGACTGCACGCAGCACAGCCAGTGATTTTCTTACAGATCGCTACGTAACGTTGCCAATAAGAAAATATAAACAGCCTACTTACAAAATATTTAAAAACACACAGTATCTTGTCCAAAAGGCCATGGTCATGTACATATTGCTTACAGATGCTTGTACGTGATACAAATACGGTACACTATGTATATGTATGTAAACATGTGTGCTATTGTGTAACAACCATCTGTTAACAATATCGACATGGACACGGCCTTTTGGACAAGATGCTGTGCGTCTTTAAATATTTTAGCGATGACAAACGTTTATAATGTCCTGAGTTTAATGCACTTGACGTCTTGTGCATGAGGTCAACGTAAAATGAGCACGTTTTAGTACTAAAAAAATGCTTAAGACCTGAAAATGAATAATGGCCACCATCTAGCTGGTGTAAAAGAAACATTATTTATCCGACCAGGCGACACGTTTCCATTGATCGAGGGTCCAATGTCGATGATTGAGTCCCCATTGCAATTGTAACTAACGATGTCGTTGGATCGACATGGAAACATGTAGGGGTCGCCTGTTGAGGGGACACGTGTAAAGGCAAGTGCGTTGAACAGTGCAGTCCGAAACACTTGGGACTGCACCAGCGCCCTACTCTGTCGTCAGATCTGCACACAGATTGTCACCCATACTGCTTTATAGAGCGGACAAGCCTCTGATCTGCACGTTCTGAAATGAGGAATGGATGTCCAACACCTTGTCACTCCACTCGTGGTTTCAATGTGCTTCACCCAGTTCCCATAAATGCTCACGACGGCAGTAAGCAGACAGCGGTCATCTTCGTCGTTACGGACTGTCGGGCCGTAACAATCAGCCATTTTGTGAGTGTCGCTTATGTCAGTGGATTTTCCCATCTGTGACCCATACCGCCGCTAGAATGATCCCCCATTCCTCTCTCCTTCGCTTACATGCTATTCTAACACATCACATGCCCGCGACTTCACCAGCTGGTGCTCAATACGCGCTAAGCAATTGTAGTTCATTAGTGCATCTAATACGAGCGTTTACGAGTGTATTCGTATGAACAAGTGCTCTTAAATATCGCGACACACAGTGGGCGCTGTCTTTATGACATTTGCAGAAAGAACGGTAAGCGTACTGTTTAACAATGTAAAATCTGCACTCCTGGAAATTGAAATAAGAACACCGTGAATTCATTGTCCCAGGAAGGGGAAACTTTATTGACACATTCCTGGGGTCAGATACATCACATGATCACACTGACAGAACCACAGGCACATAGACACAGGCAACAGAGCATGCACAATGTCGGCACTAGTACAGTGAATATCCACCTTTCACAGCAATGCAGGCTGCTATTCTCCCATGGAGACGATCGTAGAGATGCTGGATGTAGTCCTGTGGAATGGCTTGCCATGCCATTTCCACCTGGCGCCTCAGTTGGACCAGCGTTCGTGCTGGACGTGCAGACCGCGTGAGACGACGCTTCATCCAGTCCCAAACATGATCAATGGGGGACAGATCCGGAGATCTTGCTGGCCAGGATAGTTGACTTACACCTTCTAGAGCACGTTGGGTGGCACGGGATACATGCGGACGTGCATTGTCCTGTTGGAACAGCAAGTTACCTTGCCGGTCTAGGAATGGTAGAACGATGGGTTCGATGACGGTTTGGATGTACCGTGCACTATTCAGTGTCCCCTCGACGAACACCAGTGGTGTACGGCCAGTGTAGGAGATCGCTCCCCACACCATGATGCCGGGTGTTGGCCCTGTGTGCCTCGGTCGTATGCAGTCCTGATTGTGGCGCTCACCTGCACGGCGCCAAACACGCATACGACCATCATTGGCACCAAGGCAGAAGCGACTCTCATCGCTGAAGACGACACGTCTCCATTCGTCCCTCCATTCACGCCTGTCGCGACACCACTGGAGGCACGATGTTGGGGCGTGAGCGGAAGACGGCCTAACGGTGTGCGGGACCGTAGCCCAGCTTCATGGAGACGGTTGCGAATGGTCCTCGCCGATACCCCAGGAGCAACAGTGTCCCTAATTTGCTGGGAAGTGGCGGTGCGGTCCCCTACGGCACTGCGTAGGATCCTACGGTCTTGGCGTGCATCCGTGCGTCGCTGCGGTCCGGTCCCAGGTCGACGGGCACGTGCACCTTCCGCCGACCACTGGCGACAACATCGATGTACTGTGGAGACCTCACGCCCCACGTGTTGAGCAATTCGGCGGTACGTCCACCCGGCCTCCCGCATGCCCACTATACACCCTCGCTCAAAGTCCGTCAACTGCACATACGGTTCACGTCCACGCTGTCGCGGCATGCTACCAGTGTTAAAGACTGCGATGGAGCTCCGTATGCCACGGCAAACTGGCTGACACTGACGGCGGCGGTGCACAAATGCTGCGCAGCTAGCGCCATTCGACGGCCAACACCGCGGTTCCTGGTGTGTCCGCTGTGCCGTGCGTGTGATCATTGCTTGTACAGCCCTCTCGCAGTGTCCGGAGCAAGTATGGTGGGTCTGACACACCGGTGTCAATGTGTTCTCTTTTCCATTTACAGGAGTGTAGTATCTGCAGCCAGTTTATTAAATTGCAAAATTAGGTCCAAGACTGGACTGGCAAGTTGTCTTGCACACTTCAATGCTACACCTTTTCATCACTGACAAGGACGTTAAGGATATTCGAGTAGAACAGCAGCGTGACGATTAGCAGAGAGACAATAACGAGAAGTAACTCGGTTGAAAGCCCCAGCGGCGTGCGAAATCCCTGACAGCCGCTGTGTCATCTCAGCCAATGGCGTCATCTGGAAGCGATATGGATGGGCCATCGCGGTCGTTGTTGGCTTTCCACACCTTGGAGATGTTGCTTATCATTCAACTGGCTCCACAGGTGGCTTCACTAGGCTGACCGGACTCAGTTCCTCTCTTCCACCAAGGAAAATTCTTTAGCTGTACCGGGCATTGAACTCCTCCACACGGGAGTCAGAGACGCCGGGCGATCATCTACGGAGGGTTACGGGCAAAAAAGACACAATGTCTCCTTTTAAACTGACTGCAAAACCTGTGTTCTTTCATTTATTGTAAAAGGACGTAACCTTCTGAAACGCGAACTTCATTCGAGATCATAATGTGTAAGTTCACACCGTTCGCCTATAACAACAACTATTGCGAAAACACATAACACGACAAGAGAATTGGTGTAATCCCCAGTTCTGTACCTGGATATTTTGTAGATTCGTAAAATCATTTATCGTACACGGAAGCATGTGAAACTCTATGCGTTCATTCCAACTTGCTCCCATTAGTTCGCGTTACGACAGAGTCAGCAGATATTGGCTACACTACTTCAAATTTACTCCTCAAGCTGCATAGTCAGAGCACGGTCAATTACTTTTTTTTCTCGAACACTGGCTGCATGGGCCTTTGCTGCAACGTTCGGAGATATAAATTCACTGTTATCTCAGGTGCTACGTTGAGATTCAATTAATGTCTGTGCTTCGAAAAGGTAGAGAAGTGGATCACAGAAGTAACTTACCAGTGGGGGAGTAAAATTGAGTTACGTAAGAAAATGAAATGTAGCACTAGCTTTTTTTATTTTTTTGCTTATGTAAAAGTAAAAGGAAGCCGGATTTCATAAAATACAAACCTAGCTTCAATAGATATAAAAATGTTTATAACAAAACAGTCTTGTCTGGAACTTCAATACCCGACATTATACAAATCAAAGCAGAAACATTGTACACAAAAGACACTCTATAACGCAAAATATTAAAACAACAGTTACATCTAAAAGAACGTAAAGATGTTAGGACCAAGAAATAAAGAAGAAACGTGACACACAAAACACAGTACAGAAATCTGTAGCAAAATCCCTAAAGTGACGGTAACAACGCGTATGAGAAGAATCCGTTTCAAGCAGGATAGCGGATGACATAGTAAATATTTTTTTCGTATCAGTACTAATTAACAACTTAATGATTTTTCTTTACTATGAAATCTTGTTTCTTGCCAAATTTTGTGATTCTAGATCAACAGGAAGTAGCCTATACGTTTTGATGACCGATCTCGGATATTAATAGCAGCTTCAGTTCTATTTAGTTCTTTATTATTGGATGACTACTGGTTTCGTGGCACTCAAAGCGACGTCTTCCAGTAAAAAAACTGTATAACAATATATCCAGAAGGAGTAATATTCCTGAGATATGCACGGGTATGGTAAATTATTTTAAGATTTAATTTTTTTAAACATATTAAAAACTTTTACATAACAGTATCAAAATGTTAGTACTCATATGGCTAAAAGAGCGGAAGAGCTCGGAACCTTTTTACCCAAAATTTGTTGGCCGTTAGAACAAAATACCGCTAAACGGCGCTATGTCATAGAATAAAACATCCGGATTCCAATATGTAAATTTTTTTAATATTTAAAAAAAATTTAAAGTCTTAAAATGTACCATACTAGTGCATATGTAAGGGTTATTATTCCTTCTGGATTTATTGTTATACGGATGTTCACCTGAAGATGTGTGTTTTAGTGCCCCAAAACTGATAGTGATGCAATAACAAAGGAATAAATACAGCTGAGGCAGTTATTAGTACCCAAGACGACCACGAGGTTTGATGAGTGAGTTTGCAGGTATTAAATTATGTGACGTAAATGACTGTATCTGTTGAATGCTTCGACTTAGAAACTTCAATTCTGTACAACTCAAAAGTCAACCTGTACGCCTACCAGTTCCTGAGAAAAAGGGTTTTTAACTGTTGGAGAGACAGACAGATGGACAGCGAACTCACGCTGTAAGGGTTCCGCTTTTACCGATTGAGTTCCAGAACCCTAAAAATAACTTTGTGAAAGGATCTCCAAATTTACAGGTCCGAAAAGTAGTCAGGAAAGTCATACAAACGTAGGTCTATGGGGAAAGAGAGTGGTGGAACAAACAACAAACTTGGGTACTGCGCTAAAAGAAAGGCCGACAATTTATTTTCATCTGTTCCTAAGCGACCATTCACTGTAGAAGAAGAAAAAGAAGGAAAAAAGAATTATACTCTGGCAACCAGAGAAATCACTGTCAAAAAGGAGTAAAGAAAATGCATTCTGCTTTTGCGACATTCAAATTCTCTATAATCACATTTTACGGAAAAAAATGGTTGGTATTTCCGTCTGCGACAACGCGTCAGAACTGAAAGCGTCTTTTCGAGACGCGCGTTAAGTGCAGACTGCCAGATGCGGCAAAGCAGCTCCGCTTGTCGTATCGGCCCCATCCTCTCTGCATACACGTACGTTCGGGCGCTAGTCGATGATTGGTAGCCATTTTAAGGCTTTGGCTACAAGTCGTGTTTTATTCAGGTCGGCTAGCCGTGTTGTGCTTCTTCCGCTGTTGCATTACTGTAGTCTTCTTTCGTGGCTTGTTCTGCCTATTAGCCCTTCCCGTCATTGTAAACACCCTTAGAAGATATTAGGTTTAAAAAACTTCAACATTGCACTTTTCCAGATTTGTCAATATTCACGTTACAGTTTTTAAAATTTTTGTTATCAAATAAGAATTACTATTTATATGGTTAAGAAAAGGACTGTAGCTAGGTACACTCTTTGATGAAAGCTTTACTTCACCATACCTACTTTTTGGTTTGAGCGTATTGTCAGACGGCGGTGATTTAGTGTACAAATTTCACATTATTCGGTCATATAACTTGACATAGCAGATTATTTTTCATTTTATTATTTATGGAAAAATTATCTGGCCTTTCTCTCTCTCTCTTTTAGCACAGAACAAGATGCAATCTCGTGTGGCATTTCACAAATGCATGGTATGCAGATGAATTTCACAGAGTTGTAGGAGGGTAACTCTGCTAAATTGCTGTTTGTTGTAGACATGGAGTTATTTTTGTCATTTTATTTGTTTTTAACCATCACATAACCAAAAATGAGGAGGAGGGAGCCAGGGGACATTATGAAAAGTCTTTTAAAATATTGTAATCTATCAGTAACATTATATTTTAAAATTTCGGAAAAATATTCACTATTTTTAATGAATTCTTTTACCAGATTCCATAAATGTTTTAAATTTTTCAGTTAAACTTAACTCAAAAGTTTAACCCTTAGGAGTAGATGTCACTTTCCCCCAGTGGATATCATATTCAATATTTTCAGGTTCAGAATCTTACTTACACAACAGTATCTCGTGAGTAAATATCAACTACAATTAACGGAATTTCTGTCCTTTAAATTTTCTTTATGGTGGGTATAAAGTACCTCCCTATTGGTGGTACAAATTATTGAAAGTGCATTGATATTGCTAAGAGTGTACTAAAAGATATTTTCAAGTTCTGGAGACTACTTACACATCAGTATTCTTTAAATAGTTTGTTGTTTATATAAGTTCACAACAAATAACAAATTTTGTTCTTCTCAAATATTTTAGGGGGGGCATAACTTCCTCCCCTCCCCACATTACAGAATATGCCTTGGTATTGCTAGTGTTAATGCAGCTGCCAAGTTTATTGTTGATGGCAGGAGTATATCTGTTATTGTGAAGTCACATTCTTTAACAATTTTTTTAAAGCTTTGCCTGTATTTTGAGGGTTGGGTCAGAAAGCACTTCTCTTTTTTTGTTATTTCCAGACAAAAACTAGTGACTTAATTAAGTTACTGTCTTTGTACATTGTTATTACACAGTTTCCTTTATCAGTATTTATTGTTAGTGCTTTAGTGACTCTAAGTTTCTTGTTTCTTTTTGTGTGAACATTTGACTGAGCTTGCCTTTTGCTTGGTTTCTACCTACATTTTCCATCATCATATTATTTACTCTATTACTTATTGCATTTTTCAAAAATGGTTCAAATGGCTCTGAGAACTATGGGACTTAACATCTATGGTCATCAGTCCCCTAGAACTTAGAACTAATTAAACCTAACTAACCTAAGGACACCACACACATCCATGCCCGAGGCAGGATTCGAACCTGCGACCGTAGCAGTTGCGCGGCTCCGGTTCGAGCGCCTAGAACCGCTAGACCACTGCGGCCGGCTATTTCATTGCATTTTTCCCCACTGTTCTGTTGAACTATGTAGTATGCAGTTTTTGTTTCAACAGTTACTTCCTTAATATTATTTATCCTAACTTTAGTTTCAGTGTAATGTCTTAGACCCTTTTTCAGCAAATTTAGTGTAGAATCACTGAAATTAATGGATGTGGAGTTTATGATTCTATTAAAGAAGCATTGTTAACTGGATGGTAGGTTTTTGTCTGTTTTCCTTTCATTTTTTCTTTTGCCTTTGAAACATGTACTTGATGTTCTGCCTGATATCATAAAAGTATACAGGAAATGTACAGAGCTAAGAAGGTAGCTCAATTTTAAGTAAAGCACATAAATTTGTCTGTTGAGAAGCACTTTTCGCTTGTATTGAGCTCTTATTTCATACTGAAATAAAAAAAGCTCACTTTTCATCTTTGTTTTCTGAGCAACTTCTAACATTCTGCGTGGTGTCTGTGGTTCTAAGTCGTGTCTCCCTACCACTTTCGCGCAACGACGCTCTGAGCGTGTTTTTTAGGGAATTGACTAGTCTGAACCTGGGACCTGTTGCTGGTAAGGAGACGCCAGACCACACATGTAGAGTTCTGAAAAGTTCAGTGAGACTAGCGATGATATAAGCAAATACTTAATGATTTCAGCGTCAGCTCCACTGCATTCCATGTAAAAGAATCTTAATACTAACTAAATTTAGTGGAAGGGGTTCAAGGCTTTCCTATTTTTAGTTAGCTGGTAAAATAAAGTCGAAAAAGCAGTTAAGTTTACCATTGGAAATTTTATTCTACTCACAAAGCATTGTATATAAATTGCATTATTGATAAAAGGAAATGTATTAATACAGGATGATAAAAACAAACTGCGTTCAACAGAAATGTGAACGAATGTTCCCTGAATGGGTTTCCAAGTTCTACAATGGATCGAAGGATGACCTATGCCATATCACATCTATAATCTAGGTTGAAATTAAGTTTCACACAAGAGAAACCTATCAAAATGGTCCACAGTGACCCTCAATTATCTTTAATTACTTAACTAACTTGTTGTAAATTACAGTGGCTGATGTGGCTTCTCAGTAATTATATAACAGAAAAATCATCGCGTTTCAGATTTTAACTTACGTAGCAAATGTGAATACCATGAGCTTCAATTGACGATCGACACTAGTATTACGTAAAAAGGGGATGTAACAGATGAGACTTCTGCAGTTCTGAGTGAACGTGTGCGTTCATTACCTTGTCGGTGTTCGTCAGGGGGAGGTGGCCGGCACAGCTCCATCCAGCACGCTGTCTCCAAAGCAACTCCTTTCTTACTTCTCCTTACTACAATTTACCGAAGTTGGTTAAAAAAAAACTATCTGGCTGTGTTTTCATCTGACCAATCAGGGTCCCAATGTTAACCTTAAGCTCCGCCAACAAAAATTCTGTCTATCCAATGAGAAACGTTATACTTTTCGTGGTGGGGTGATGTTTTAAAAGTTTGCAACGTAACAGAGACGCGAAAAAGTCTCACGCTAAAACTTGCAACTGGTGTGGCCCTTTTAGTGTTATCGTAAGATCTATACTGTTCTTATGGATGGCTCTAGCTTTTAACATGGGCTTGGGGGTGGTCCTGTCGGTTAGCTGGCGACGTGGGTGTCCGTCCCCTATCGTAGGTCCTTCTAGCTTAACACGGTTCTGCTCTCGGCTTCTGTTCTCGTTTCTCCCTTTGGAACTGCGTCTGTCTCATGGTGGGAAGGTATGACATGCATTTAGGCATTCTTGTGTTAGTCTGTGGTATTCCATTTGCTCCCTCATTACTCGTATTACTTTGGTTAATTTAATGTCACAATTTATTTGGAGCTATGTGACATACTACTGGATTTGTTTATCATGTCAGGGTTTTCAAGGAAGGTGTTGGATTTGCCTGACACCTTACATATCATCACCCTTCGAACTTAATTTTTGCACAGAAGTTAGGCAACGATTGAATCGCTGCCTAAGTTAGTCAAAAATTATTCCTTTATCTAAATTTTATTGCCTACTGTTCAGCCACGTTATTCTGGTTCTATGCTAGTTTGTATTACTAATTTATATTTTTATATTCTTCCACATTATTCTCAAAAATATGTTTATATTGACAAGAGAAGAATATTTTTATATTATTATTATTATTAATTTTTAATTATTTTCTTTCTTTATTTAAGTGTGAAGTTTGTTTTTTAAGAAGTTTGTTGTCGAAAGTGAGGAGTCTTTCACATCGATTTTCTTAGAAATATTTTTTTTATAACTGTAGTAATTAAGTAAAATCTATTCCTAACACATTTTCTAAATATCATGTACAAGTAAAATGTTTTTGTTTCTAGACACTCATTTCAACATTGTTACACTAACAAATAAGAATTATTTCCAAGAATTGCTTTGACAAAGAAATATACATACACAAGTATTGAGATATTATCCTTAACAAATGGTACAAATGTTAAACAAAAGGGAAAACATCCAACAAGACAATTTTTTATTCTTTGTTTTTATAAGGAGAAAATAAGTAAAATATAGTTATTCTTTTATTTTTATGAGGAGAAAATAAGTGGCATATAGTTTTAGTGTTTATTATGCCTTGCTTTTGTTCTATATAACTGACCATTTCAGAACTAATGACTTATTTTTATCGACAGTCTATTTTTTACTTAAGTCCATAGTTGATGACTGTTATTTTGTAGTTTATTAACTGTCTGGTGTGCTTAACTTATTTAGTTTTTCACACGTTTCTTTTGCACAATTCCTACATCACATAATTTGATTTCACACATTGACACAATCCTATGAATGTTTAAGCATGAGGTTGGCGAATGTTTTTGCATGAAGATGATGGACTTGAGTGAGATGGACGTGGGCAAGTATTAAATATACAGCTTCGTTCGTCATTTTCCTTGTTGGCTTTGCAAGTGTGTGTTGCTGTTGTGGAGGTCCCATAATGGAATGGAGCTGTGAGTACAGAATCTCGTGGTTTACTGGCTTTGTATGCGCGAAAGTCATCGTTATGTGTCACTGAAAGCGGTCGTTTTTGTAGTAATACTTCGCAGAAGACTAGTTTACAATAGGATAGGGATTTGGGAAGGTATGTCGTCTGTTCTTCACCCATCTTCTTTCTTGGTCTCAATCTTGCGTCTCTTCAACTTCTGTTCTTTCTGCTTTTTCTCTGTTTCTTACTTGCTTCTTGGTTCTTCTCTGGGCAGGATATGGAAATATTTATTGATAACTAGTCGCTTTGAAGTTCTCCTCTTAGTAACAGTTTGATAAATTGTTTGGGCGTGTCATTTTTACTTTGTGGAAGTTTCTTCAGTTTCGTGCATCAGCGTGTTGTTTAATAGCAGTGCTGTGACTTTTACACATATTTTTTTTGCCAGTGGTGGCTTGCCCAAGCGGTCTTCTCGTCGGGCCGTTTTTTGCTCGCTCCGCTGAGTCGGGCTGTCCCAAGACCCTCACTCTGTGGTTTCATGTTCTGTCCCAGCAGGGTTCCGTCACTCTGTGGCTCCACTTGGCAGCAGATTTATTTACTGCCCACTTCCGATACAAGAGTCCTCTGTTGGTCTTGCTGTCCTTTCCCTTCTCTCAAAGCTTCTGCCTTGTAGGAATCATGTCTTGCTAATTACGTCCTTTTCTTTCCTGACACTTCTCGCGTTGCAACTTGTGGGTCATTGCATCTGGTCTTTGCTGGAGTTTTTACAATGGTTCTTACAAAAAGTTTTACTTATAAACATCTACCATATGTCTAGTACATACATTGTTTTATGCCTTCTTAAAAAGCTTTACAAATTTCAGCGCCCTTTCCATGTTACAATTCTAAGATATTTTGAGTCTTAACTTCCACAAGAATCCTCAAATTCGTTTTTTATTTTTGTGTAGTGTTGTGGTGTATAGCATTTTAGTATTTCATGCTGTTAGACTATCTATGTTTTATCCCTTCACCTTAATCTATGGTACTATTGGTGTTATTTTTGTTTTTGTTTTTATTGAAGCTACTTTCTTTTTCCCACCTTCCTCTCTCTTCATTTTTTTTCTCCTGACGATCTTATCTGCAACATAATCTTGAAATATTGTGCTGATTATTTACCAGTAATAAAATTAATCTTAAATTTTTTTGATATGGCTCACATGGTGAAGTCCTAAGGTTTTGCCTGTTTTACTTCAAACGTCTACTGAAAGTGTTTCATACTGCCAGTCTTAGGTAAAAATACCTCTGCTTTATCTCGTAAAATACCCTCTAATTCTCTTTTACTGTGTTCCAAAATACCTTGAACTTCTTGCAATTTTTCGTCGATTTCTTTATGGACTTCTAACATGAGTTGAGGCGATTCCCCCTTTTGTGCATAACATTCTAATTCTTCATCCTCTTTATCTCGCGTCATTCTTAATTGTTTGTTTATAACTGGTATTTCTTCTAATTTTAGCTTTTGCTCAAAGAGAAGTGTGACATTCCCAAATGTTACGCTACCTTTCCCCATATCTATTATCGCTCGTCTCTCATTTAAAAAATCTGCATCTATAATCGCCAGTTAGTTTAGGTATAATCATGAAGTTGGCTTCGATCTTTTGATCTCGACATGAAAGAGTTAACCTTGTTTGTCTCGTAACTTCCGCAGCATTGTTTCTAATAGGACCTCTTACTTTAATCTTACGTGTTTTCAGAGCTGGCAATTCCTCATTGGCATTACACTGCATGCATAAATTTTCTGAGATCGCAGTCAGTTCACTTCCGCTATCAGTTACAATATTGACTGGGATATGCTTTACCATGGCCTTCACAATTGGTTGAATTTGAAAGGGTTGGTTCTGTTCTTCTTCTTCTTGCATCAACGAATCCTCCACTGAATCATACATGAGTCTTTTCAGGAATTTCTCTTGTGAATTCGAACTTTCTGTAGGATAAGCTTCGACTGCTACTTCTCTCTCTTTTGTTTCCTCTTCTCTATTTCTTCCTTCATTTACGCTTTCTTCAACATCCTCTGCTTTATCCTCATCCTCGTCTATCTTCTCCTTCTTCGTCGCTACTTCCACATAATCGCATCTAAATGCTCTAATTATCGCTTCATAACTTCCTTCATTACATGCGTTGGGTTGTGTGCCCACTAGTAACTTATTTTCAACTTCTGTCGACTGCGCATTATCCTCATTGAATTCGCTTTCCCTGGTTTCCATCTCAAATAGCTCTGCAATACTCATTAGTTCGTCCTTTCCTCCTACATTCGTTGTGCATGCCTCTGGTAATTCATCTTCCTCGTCAGTATTCTCCCAATTAATTTCGTCCCAACACGATATTGTTATTTTCCTTTCTTCGTTTTCATCTGATCCCTGCGGATTTGTTTCTTCCTTCTTCTCTTCTCGTGATAAGGTATTTACTTCTCTGTTCAAGGTGCTGCAATTGTCCTGGGTCGGTGCATCATTCCCTTTGGCATGGGCGCTTAGCTGTCAATTCGAACGTTTATCGGGGTTTGGTGGTCTTACCTCCACCTCTTATATCTGTATTCTCTTTTCTTGTTCAGCTTGTTGATAGTGGTTTCTTTGTTGATAATTTGTCGGTCTATTGGTTCTCCAGTACCCGTTCCGGTTGTCGTTATTCCCTCTGTAATGGTTGTTGCCGTTCCTGGGTGAATTATAGTTGTTGCCATATTCTCTTCTAAGTCCATAACCGGTTCTTTGTTGAAATCTATTGTCGTTTCTTGGTGCGAAGTTATCACGTGGTTCGTAATTATTGTTTCTTCGTTCTGTGTCTTGTGGATTCCACTGGTTTTTGCTTTCGTTTTCACGTGCGCTTCGTCTTTTTCTTGCGTCATCTTCCGAAAATATGAACTGTAGCTCCCTTAGAATACCTTTGAATGCTTCGACGTCATTGCCTCCGCGACCTACTAATGATTGCTGGTATTTCAATGGTAACTTCATCGCGCATAATTTAATCAACTCTCCGTTACTGTATGATACATCTAAGCATTGATTTTTCTTTGCCATTAATTCGAAAAATTTCACGGGACTCTTCTCTCCTGAATTTTCAAAATATGGGTTTTGTAATAATTCGTACTTCACTCTGTTCTGTGCTTCGCTGGACCAATATCGTGAGAGAAACTTCTCTCTGAAATCTTCGTACGATCGGCATGTCGCTGCAACATTCTGCATGGTTTCTCCGACTGTTCCTGACATGTGTGCACATATAAAGTCTAATTTGCGTGCTAGCGTCCAGTGTTCTGGTAATCCTACTCGGAATCGACCAATAAAAGTTCGTGGATGTAATTTCTGAAATTGTCGCTTCGTTTGCGCTTCTATTTTGACTATGCTGTTATACCTTTTCAGCGCTGCTTTTGTTCAAATGGTTCAAATGGCTCTGAGCACTAGGGGACTTAACATCTATGGTCATCAGTCCCCTAGAACTACTTAAACCTAACTAACGTAAGGACAGCACACAACACCCAGCCATCACGAGGCAGAGAAAATCCCTGACCCCGCCGGGAATCGAACCCGGGAAACCGGGCGTGGGAAGCGAGAACGCTACCGCACGACCACGAGATGCGGGCGCTGCTTTTGTGACACGTTTGTGTAACACACTGTTTTCAACAATTTCACGCGCTGTACCTGCTACTTGTCTAGTAATTTCGTTTATCTGTTTCTCTAGTTTCTTGACTTCTCCCTGGGTTTTGTTACGTAATGTTTTGATCTCGTCCTGAATGTCATTACGCAATGTTTGTACGTCCACTTGTACCTTGTCAGTGTCTGTTCTCAATTGATTGCGACCTGTTAATAAGTTTCCTATCACTTCTCGAGATTCTTTTGCCTCGTCTTCAATATGACTTAGGTGTAACTGAATTTTTTTGTTTTTTTCTTTAATCTGACGCATTTGTCTCATGGTTTCTGCATTCTGAATTTGAATTAGGTTCGCTATGTCTTTATTTTGCCTTCTCATGGTTTCCGTAATTTGTTGTAATAATTCTGCCAGATTGGTGCGTCCTAATGCGTTTTCTTCCGACGTCCTACGCTCTGTGTTTTCGCCCAAGTGTTGGTTCGCAACCGATTGCATTGAACTGTGCTGTGACACGTTTCTGCTCGCATTCCTTGTACTCTGTGGTGAGGAAGCTCTGATTACTTGTACTATGGGTTCTACGTATTCAAGACGCAAGTTATAATCCTCATCGACTGTCTCTCTACTTTCCTGCTCCTCTGTCGTATGCTGACATACGTTTTCTATGCCTTGACGTACATTATCCTCGTTATGGTGTGTTCTATGTGCTATTTCTCGCGATACTGCATCGTCTGTTGTACTGTCCTCTATTCTCTGTCCATCTTCATGTTGTGTCTCTACCTCAATTCGGTCAAGGTCTCGATCTGCCATTGCTAATCTTTCCGAATCCCTTATTTTCTGTTTTAAAAGCAATTCACGCGCTCTACTTCGCGTCAACATGCGCTCATACGATCTCACGCGTTTCATAAACCTATTGCACACAAGACTTGACAATCAATTCACTTACTTGTTGGGTGAGAACCAACTTGTCAACGATGTATCCGCCACCTGTGCGCCTGCATTGGAGAGAAAACTTAATTCTAACAATATTAAAATTCATAACTTAATTATGCTTTTGTCTCTGCTAGAATGTATCACTTTCTATTGAATACTTTCTTACTATCTATCGCTGCAGCTACTGTTTTCGACTATGTATAACATAAAGAAACAAAATTTTGTTACAAAAATTTTTCAACAAGATATTTTTCTGACATAGTTAGGCATGTGGTCGACCTTCAATCATGGTATTTACCATCCTGGCAGGGTCGCCATTCTCTAACATTCTGCGTGGTGTCTATTGTTATAAGTCGTGTCTCCCTACCACTTTCGCGCAACGACGCTCTGAGCGTGTTTTTTAGGGAATTGACTAGTTTGAACCCAGGGCCTGTTACTGGTAAGGAGACGCCAGACGACACATGACGTGTAGAGTTCAGAAGAGTTCAGTGAGACTAGCGATGATATAATCAAATAGTTAATGATTTCAGTGTCAGCTCCACTGCACTCCATGTAAAAGAATCTTCATACAAACTAAATTTAGTGGAAGGGGTTCAAGGCTTTCCTATTTTTAGTTAGCTGGTAAAATAACGTCGAAAAAGCAGTTAAATTTACCATTGGAAATTTTATTCTACTCACAAAACATAGTATATAAATTGCATTATTGATAAAAGGAAATATATTAATACAGGATGATAAAAACCAACTGCGTTCAACAAAAGTGTGAACGAATATTCCCTGAATGGGTTTCCAAGTTCTACAATGGATCGAAGGATGACCTATGCCATATCACATCTATAATCTAGGTTTCAATTAAGTTTCACACAAGAGAAAACTATCAAAATGGTCCACAGTGCCCCTCAATTATCTTTAATTACTTATTTAACTTGTCATAAATTACAGTGGCTGATGTGGCTTCTCAGTAATTATACAACAGAAAAATCATCGCGTTTCAGATTTTAACTTATGTAGCAAATGTGAATACCATGAGCTTCAATTGACGATCGACACTAGTATTACGTAAAAAGGGGATGTAACAGATGATACTTCTGCAATTCTGAGTGAAGCCTTATGCATTCAAAAATGCAGCATCGCGTGCATTCATTACCTTGTCGGTGTTCGTCAGGGGGCGGCGGCTAGCACAGCTCCATCCAGCTCGCCGTCTCCGAAGCAACTCCTTTCTGACTTCTCCTTACTACAATTTACCGAAGTTGGTTTTTAAAAAAAAAACTATCTGGCTGTGTTTTCATCTGACCAATCACAGTCTCAATGTTAACCTTAAGCTCCGCCTACAAAAATTCTGTCTATCCAATGAGAAACGTTACACTTTTCGTGGTGGGGCAATGTTTTTAAAGTTTGCAACGTAATAGAGACGCGAAAAAGTCTCACGTTAAAACTTGCAACTGGTGTGGCCCTTTTAGTGTTATCGTAAGATCTATACTGTTCTTATGAGGGCTCTATCTTTTAACATGGGCTGGGTGTGTGGTTCTGGCGATTACTTTTCGTGGTGGGGCAATGTTTTTAACGTTTGCAACGTAACAGAGACGCGAAAAAGTCTCACGCTAAAACTTGCAGCTGGTGTGGCCCTTTTAGTGTTATCGTAAGATCTATACTGTTCTTCTGGAGGGCTCTAGCTTTTAACATTGGCTGGGGGGTGGTCCTGTCGGTTAGTTGGCGACGTGGGTATCCGTCCTTTATCGTAGGGCCTTCTAGCTTAACACGGTTCTGCTCTCGGCTTCTCGTTTCTCCCCTCGGTACTGCGTGGATGGGAAGGTATGACATGCATTTAGGTATTCTTGTGTTAATCTGTGGTATT
Source organism: Schistocerca cancellata (assembly GCF_023864275.1). NCBI lineage: Eukaryota > Metazoa > Arthropoda > Insecta > Orthoptera > Acrididae > Schistocerca > Schistocerca cancellata. The sequence continues at coordinate 355,700,603 of NC_064634.1, read as the reverse complement.
CCATTTGCTCACTCGTTATTCGTATTACTTTGGTTAATTTAATGTCACTATTTATTCGGAGCTATGTGACATACTACTGGATTTGCTTATCATGTCAGGGTTTTCATGGAAGGTGTTGGATTTGCCTGACACCTTACAAACGGTACCGTTGTGCTTGATATTCACTTTCATGTACTTAGGATCAAGGATAAAATTCCGTCATTGTTACCTTACCCGGTAGAGAGTATTGTGTATGGTTCGCGTAAGTTGTTAATAAAAGTTAATGTATGTAACAGCGTATAACTATTAACGAAAGTGATCCTAGCTATTTCCTTTAACAAAAAGTTTCCAGCAGAAAAGTGACTCGAACCGTTGTGGATAAAATAATAGTGTATTCATGGATAATCAGGCTTTGCTATCATCTGTCCACTGCTGGAGAAACGCCACCTTCAGATGCTTACATTGTTGTCTTCATCTAGATGCGCCCACAACAACGTGGGCCTATTTACCTGAACTGGCGTGTTTACATCTACATCGAGCTACGTTGGGCAGTGCTTAAGACCCTGGACTCACATATGGGACGAGCAGGGTTATCCAGATATAATGTTTCCAAGGTTTGCCTGGATTGAATGAGATGAATACTGCGACGGTTTCCTTGTAAAGTACGGGACCGATTTCCTTGTTTATCCTCGATCTGTCCGAGCATGTACTCAGACGCCGATGACATCGTCATCGACCGAATATTAGAACTCAACCTAATGTTTTCTTCCTGTACTTATCTATTCACTTTCCGTTAGGATATCGTGTTCGTATATACCTTGGAATACATCGTAGAGCTTCTTTGAGCAATCTACTATTCATTCGCCTGAGTGGATGTCCCACATCATTTTCATTACGGTCACAATTAAGTCTTTGATTGCAGTCTGTTCCCTGCTAATTCTTCTTATCTTGTTGTCATTTCTGGATATTGTCAACATGTACCTCAGAACTGCTCGTTGAGCGACCATACGTTTTTGAATACTTTCTGCGTTAAAAGTCTATGTTTCCCTGTTGTAAGTTTAAACTGGTAATACACGCTTGCCGTAAGCCCGGTATCTTCGTTTTTGAAAGGCTCCGTAACATTTTTGGTCTGTTGTTTCGTCATTTAAATTCTATTGTTACCATCCATCAGACTTCTCGTTTAGTTCCTAAATAGCGAAGTTTTTCGTCTTAATGTTTGCTTTCACTTATCTGCCAAACTTATCTCGGACCATCAGTCAAAATTCTTAAAATAATGAAACAATAAAAATTTGTTCTGAATGTTGAGCATTCCTGTTGGTTTTAGGTGGCGTATTTTAGTTCCTTTTGTATTCAGTTCCTGTTGCGACACTCGGCTGTAAATTTTAAATGATGTTACATTAAAAAGCAGGCTAATATTCAAGCTTTGAAATATCAAAGGGGCTAAGTGCCAATTTGGTCGGCAGTATGATTTTCACGTAGATAATCGCAAGGTACCAACGCACATTACATATCAGTCGGTTCAAAATTCATGAGCCATGTATGAAGTTCACATCAGCATCGATTGATGCCCCGTGTGCATGGGTCTTTGTAGTTTCAAACGTGGTACGTACCATTGTGTCGACTGTTCTGTTTAGTGTATTGGTATTCACGGTAATTCGTCGTCTTGTGATTTTATAGGGAAGCGCTAGAGAGTCACGAAGGCACAGGCATAAGCTACCCTGTACTTGATCACCTATGTGATGTTATCGTACGAGCAAAATTTTCCAAGCATTGTCAAGTAGTTAAGATGGAAACCAGTAACATCCAAGAGGCAGCTGATGAACAGCTAAACTTGAAGCACAATGAGATCACTAAACTTGTGGCAATAAGGGTGAAAGCTGGCAACTCTCCCGAGTATTATAAGTCGAGAAAACCTTCTGTAAACTCGAACCATGGTCAAAAGGGAAAATTATGAAACGTACAAAGACTATTCAAGACATCAGGAACATAGAGATTGATGGCAGCTGCAGAGTAACCCAAGAAAACAAAGAAGTCTTACTATCTATGGTAGGCCGTTCGCCAGATAAAAAACACCACGATTTCTACCACAAACTTTGTACAGAACTGGATGTAACTGTTTTCAGAGCAAAATTTCACAAGACAAACATGAACGAAAAATGATGTGTGTATTGTAAATGAACACTTTACGTTACTCTAAAGAACATAGCTGCAAGAGATAATGTATGCCAGTTAACCCCTTTCACAAAATTTAGTTTTAATATTATCCTAAAGGAAGCTGGTTGCTGGTTAATATAGTTTTTGATGATAATTTCTTTTGAACAGTTACATATTGAATATATGTAGTCACCTACATACACCATATATACAATTATTAATTATACATTTTTCCGAATAACTCCATGTCTTATTCCTGGCACACAGTCCGTTTTATAATTCAAGGCTTCATTTATCAGTGTAGCTGTAAACAATAAGTTACTAGATACAGCTCAGTTCTACACCAATAAAGTCATCAGTTAGTTTTGTAAACGTTTATTAACATTTAATTAAATTCATATTGTCAACATATGTGAGGCACTTTACAACTCCATACAACATTTAGCAGTTTATAATTATGTGAATTAAAGGATATTTTAATATAAATTCTGATACTGACGCATCACGATGAAATTAATAATATACACGTAACGGCACAATTACACTGGAGGAAAAACAATATGGTACGAAGCAGTTATTAGCAGAAACTATGTTACGAAAGTTGCGAGATGAACTTATTGGAATTAAGAACTATGTAGTTAGGCTAAACAGCTGCAGCGTGTGTGCCAAAGTATAAAGGTGTATCATAAAAGACGAAATAGCGTAAAAACGTGTGCTGGTATGTGGACTGTTCTCAAATAAAAGAAAGGAAGTATTCAAATTTAGTTTTAATTAATTAATTTCGTATGTTTTAATGGCCTGGTGTAAGTATTTCAGTTGGACGCCACTTCGGAAACTTAGTGTCCCTAACCTACCCCAGTGTTCCCACCTGGTTTAACTGTTATACGTCGTGTTAAATATTGTTTAATTCAGTCCCTTTGACCACATAGCCTGCTTTGAGGCTTAGAATGTTACAATTAATTTAGTGCTAGCTAGAGGTCTGCAAAATAGCTCATATTGAGATTAATAAAATTCGCAGAACAGTGAAGACAGTCTCATATTTCCTTTTGATTTATTTCATATCTCTTTTCTCGCGCAAATCCACTGGTATACGACCTTAACCAATCATTTCTTCTATATATTTATATTATTATTGCGTATGCCGCCGCATATATAGTTTTGCATATATAGGTGGATTAAACCTGCTGCCCATAGATTACAACTAACGGCAGACAAGGAAGCGAATACGTCTGAGCTACTGCAGTGGAGTATCAGAAATGAATTCTGTGCTCATCGTCGCTTTCTTTGGAGAGAGGGAAACAAATGAAGGAAAGGGATAGAAGAATTACAGCTATAATTTGTGAGCTAAATAATCTTAAGGTGAAGGTACCCATTAACATTCACTTTAATATTTACTGCAAAATTAGTGATCTACGATGGTGGTGGAAAATGAAGAAATATTACACTGGGAACGTAGACTTACAATGTAACGTGGAATTTGAGCCACATGTCGTTCCTGGCACATAATAACATTAGTGAGACGTGAAAACAAGGGTAAAGGCAAACTAAAATATTCTGTGGTCTGATCGGGATTCAATCCCGTGTCCTCTCGGTATCCTGATACAAAATCTACCATTAGAACACCATGGCCGATAATTTAGCGTTAACGACCGATCTGTGAAGGGATCATTACAGACGGAGCAGAAGTTTGGACAAGGGTAAGATAATTGAGTGTATCCTCCCAAAGGAAACAAATCAGCATTCGATGTAACTGATTTACTAAACCATGGAAAACCTAAATTTATGCGTCGGGACTTTAACATGTGCCAGCTCGCTTGAGCTGAACGAAAATAACAGAGGTTTCGATAGGTCCGGAAACTACTGGTTTCGGCATAAGCAAGTACAGTGATATTTTTATGACTGAGTCGTCGTCATAAACTGCTTAGAACCAGTCGAACAAGATCAAGATGAAATTATGTGCATATGTGATCCGCAGATTGCTGCTTTCTTCACTGCTCGTAAATAGATGGAGAAACGGAAGTGTACAAAAAGAATAACATCTGAAAGAATTCAGACAATAAAAAAAAGAAACATACAAAGTAATTCAGAAAACCAAACGAGCGTGTGAAAAATACAAGAAAATATCACTAGAATTGTTTACGAAACTTTTGAACACATAATCCAACAAGCATTTATTTCAAAGATGAAAATGGCGAAATAGTATCAAATAACAACGATAACTGTTAGATACTAGCAAAATGTTTTGTGAATTACTTCATCTGTGTACTTCCAGCATTCAGATTAGAGATTCCATCAACATCAGAAAATCTTGAGAAAGATTTCTCACCAACAGCCCTAGAAATCTGCGAAGCCACCAAAAGACTAAAAAACAACAAAGCAAGTGGTGAAGACCCCATTATATTGCAATTATTGAAATGGTCAGACCAAAGGTTGTAAGTCCTGTACTCTTGGTTTTGAGAACATTTGGAAAACAGAAGAGAAGAAAATAGGACTAATCCATCCGCTACATAGAAAGGTCGGCAGCTCGTGGTCTTCTCGCGCACGGGGTCCCGGGTTCGATTCCTCGCGGGGTCAGGGATTTTCCCTGCCTCGAGATGACTGGGTGTTGTTGTGGCGTCTTCATCATCGTCGTTCATCACCATTACGGTCGGAGGAAGGCAATGGCAAACCACCTCCGCTAGGACCTTACGCAGTACAGCGGCGCGGGTCTCCCGCATCGTCCCCTACGCTCTTCGGAGTATGGGACCTCATCATCATCACATAAAATTGGAGACAAATAAAATGCAGAAAGTACAGGGGAGTGTCACTTCTGCCAGTGGCATACAAAGTAGGAGTATTATCACAAATTTCCCTGAAAAATACTGAAGAAACTTTAGAGAAATATATGAAAGATCATGACGGTGGTTTTCGAAACGGAAGATCGCTCTCGGAAAAAATTTTTAGCTTAAAATCAGCGATTCACCACAGAATGTTAGAGAGCAAACCTATAATAGTATGATTTACTGATTTCAAGAAAGCATTTAAACCTTGCGTGGGGCGTGGGGAATATGCTTTCCACTAAACGTATTTCTTTACCACTTCTGTACGCTCCTGGCATCTGGTACCAGTCCGCTGCGCCAGTTTTAGTTTCTGTTTGTTGTGATATATAGCCTTCAGGTCTGTGGGAAGTATATATCCCAGCAAATAACGGCGCTTTAATGGTTATTGGGAAGTATTGCTAACACCGATCTAGTTTCTGGAAGGGGTTTGGGAAGTATACTTACCACAAAATTAATCTGTCATTTGTGGTCCTTGGGAAGCATACTTAGCACCAACTTAGTGCTATTTCAAATCTTTTGGGAATACATGTGACCACCTCTGTCTATGCCTAACGTGTTGTGGTAGTACACTGCACCAGGTGTATGAAAACTGCTACAGCAATCAGTTCCTGTTTCTCGTGGGATCACTGCTGTTGTTGGAACACATTGCTTTGCTTTTGCGGTATACTTTATTGTGACCTGTGTCAGGTCATATCTTTGTTTCGAGATAAAGTTTCAAGGATTGTTTTCACATTGTGGTAAGAAAACTTTAATAGCGGTAACAAATATTTTTAAATAAAGTAAAGGAAAACATAAAATAAAAACACTGTTCATTATTTTTTACGTATAATGGCGACACATAACAGCACACAAAAGGGAAGTGGGAAATTCATTTACCATGAGTTTTAATACCTCACAAAGGTTTTGATGCCAAATCACAAATATAAAGTTATCAAAAAATAAATATAGTCATTTGATCTCATTTCTAATAGGACAGAAAGAAAAAGCCTCGCTGAGTTGCTACAAAAAATGCGCCCGCGACAGGGTTAAGCTTATACACAGAAGAACAGTAGATGAAATCATTAGGGAATTTAGTGTTGAAGTAAATGTAATTCGTGAAACTACGACAAACACGATATCTGAAGTAAAATGTATATGAGAAGAATCGCAGACATCTGAAATATGAACTGACATTAGACAAGTGAACAGCTTATCGCCTTTACTACTTCACTATGTTTTAGATTTTAAAAATTGGAATGATTTTGAAGGATTGGAGCTAAAAATTCTCAAAATTGAACCCATGTTTTTGAGAATCAAAACAAATGGAATTCAGTTAAACCACCTGTTTCTGCAGATGATTTTACAATATTTTCACGGAAATCTGAAAAAAAACCAGTTACTCAAATAAATATTCTCGTAAAAATAGAAAATTGGACTGGCCTGAAAATTTCGGCTGAAAAAGAAAATTAAGTACAAATACAAACAATGCACCGAAATACGTAGAACCACAAGTAGGTAAAATAGAGTTAGTTAGTAGATTTAAATATCTTGGAGAAGCTATATAGCAGAATTGACTAGAAAAATTTGCAAGTAGATATAAAAGCTAATACAAAAATATATACAAGAAATATATATCTACAATACAGACTAAAACAGTATACAACAGTGGTAACACGAGAATACTTATCAAGGTTTACCTATGAATTGTAAGCTAAATGCAATATACGTGCTTCAAAGGGGTATTATTAGAAAAATAATGGGTGCTGTATAAACTACAGATGGGGTGGGAAACGAGAAGTACGGAAGACATCTACGATAATTCAAATAAAATTTGAGAAGTAATGGGAAAGAGAAGATTAATCTTCCTTGGACAGTTCCACCGAGTGAATGAGAAAGACTAACGAAACAAACATTCCTGTATTTCCCGGAATAAACAACGACACCAGCGTGGACTAAGGAAATAACTAGGAGAAAGAACAGAAAAGAATCGGAAATAACAGAAAGAAACCTTTTTAAGAATAATATACTCAGTTTAGAAGGCTTTCAAGGCAGAGAAGTTAGTAATTGGGTTCAACATGGAGAGAAAGAAGGAAAACACAGCATGGGGAAAAGGTGATGCGATACAGCAAATGTAGGAAACAAAAAATAAATTAGAGGGACTGAAGTTGTTTCTCGATCCTAGTTGGTCAACATGAAGATAAAAGAAGCAACAAAAGAAGGAGTAAAATAAAAATACGAAAATATGAACAAACTTGCATAAAATTATGAGAAGTGAACATCTAGCTTTATGCCCAGGGAGCTCAGCCACGCTCTAGTCTTCGGAGAGGTCTCATGGAGTCGTTCCAGTCTGCTTGCAATCTTCTTGTTGGTCGCGCACTAATAATGAGTTCCGTTGCTTGTGCCACTGGCCCACAATAAGACTTGATAACCGTGTTGTGATTATTATGCCTCATTTACGAAACATCAGTCTTTGATTTGACACTAGGAGAATAAATTAACGAACTTTAACGGAAACAATTAATTCCTAGCGGTAGGTCAGCCAGTGACGTTCCAATTACGATTCCAAGGAACAAATTCTGAATATGACGTAGTTATGAAATGGTTGTATGCACATTCGAGCATTAATTTGCGCTACCTGTGCGTCTGTGGTTGACGTCACTACATTGTGATGACGTGCTGTCGTTCGTCGCGCGGAACGTGTTTGTATTGACGTTGTGCAAGATATTGTCTTCGCTAGACAATAGCTGACGAAGAGAAGAGAGAGTTACTGGTGTACCGTTTCTGATCGCCACGCTGTGTGCTGATGTGTGAAGTCTAAACTTCTCCGTAGCGTGTTACACTGGAATACATAAAACATTGTTTACATTTATCATTCTGTTGGCTGGGAGCAACATTCACAGCGAAATACTTTAACGGTCAGTGAATTTGAAACCGAAATCTACGTTACCAAATCGTCAAAAGAAACCGTGAGAAGTTCTGCATCTGCCTAAAATCAGTCAATGCATGAAGGCAGCACCTCATCAAGATCGTCTGTCCAGATGTTCCTTGATTCTCTTGGAATCTTTATGAAATACGATTGGAGTAAAGGCTAAAATTAGTTAATCGAAAAGGATTAGATAACTGTTTTTACTTTCGATCGCTGCATAAATGCAAAACACACAGACATAGAAGTAAATGACTTTGGAGACGACTGAAGTTGTCCCTTGAAGAAATCGCCAATGGGCCTCTCTCCCAACACAAAGACACCTCTTCTCACGACGAAAAAACCATTTGCGGTGACCTGCTAGTTAGCTGTTTTTAGACCTAAAACTGAGTTGTCACAAACTGATAAGTTTTAGGTTTCATTCAAAGTGACCAACCCACTAGTAGAAGACAACAGGTTTGCTATAAACTTTTTCTTGCGCTCTGGTGGAAAATATGTTGTCTGCGAGCTCTGATTTAAAAGAAACGAGAATTACCGCTGTAAATTTTTGTACTTAAGAAATATGAGCAACCGGTGGTGGTCGCGTTCAACGTAGGATCCATTGGAGATGTTGTGTTCACGTTCTATGACTGTTTTGGACATAGAATAATCTTACTGTAGAAATAAACAAGGATCTCACAAACACTAACCGTATGAAGTTCAACTTCTTCGGTTTGTTCTCGACGCCAAGAAAGCAGCTATTAGCGGAAACGACTGCTTTTCAGCCTATATGTTGCTGACATGCCAGAAACAGCTTGTAAGAAATTTGGTTAGGCTGATGACTGGGCCCTTGCAACAAGGGACACAGATTTTGATACAATGGAAGAAACCCCGACTTCCGATCTGTCTGTCCTGGCAGCATACTTCCATAAATGGAGGCTTAGGCCTAATGCCACGAAGACAGAAGTAATTTGCTTCCAAATGGCTCTGAGCACTATCTGAGGTCATCAGTCCCCTATAACCTAACTAACCTCAGGACATCACACACATCCATGCCCGAGGCAGGATTCGAACCTGTGACCGTAGCGGTCTTGCGGTTCCAGACTGAAGCGCCTAGAATCACTCGACCACACCGGCCGGGCCTTCTCCTGTTCTAAGGCATCATCAGTGGAATGATTTGCTGACCTGCGTTTCCTCACATCTGGTCTGGAGGTCACTTTTATCACTGTTCTATATTAACATCTTTGTGTTTTCGCCATCCACACACTGTTCACCATGTTTCTCACTCTTTTTTGTGGTGGCCTATCGTTCTTCTGTCACTCTATACAACTATTTCGTCGTACACTTCTTTTCACAGCGTTAATATTGCGACTCCATTAAAACCATGTTGACGGAGCGCTTCATCACCACCGGAAATCTTTCCATACAATTCATCCCAACTTCTAGTAAGCAAGGTAAGTGCGTATTGAATTTCGGAACGGTGTCCAATTCGCTTGGAGACTTCTCAGCAACAATGATACACTACTCCGATCTGAATGTGGAGACTAGAACCAAACGTCGCCTCAGACTTACCTAAAGGAGTCGTGATATGGCTGTTACTATTTGCGATGTACATACTGGGGTTGGACAAAAATATGGAAACGCCAGCAGAAATTGATAGTTGAATGATAGCCAAACTTACAGGTTGCGCTATTGCATTTGACAACGAACGGCACCTGGGAGTGATGCCAATATGTTGCAAGCGTCAGTCGTGATCAGAACTGCGTCCTGTGTAGTTGTAAGTGCATTATTGCGAAGCTAAGTGAATTCAAAAATGGTTCAAATGGCTCTGAGCACTATGGGACTTAACATCTGAGGTCATCAGTCCCCTATAACTTAGAACTACTTAAACCTAACTAACCTAAGAACATCACACACAGCCGTGTCCGAGGCAGGATTCGAACCTGCGACAGTAGCGGTCGCTCGGCTCCAGACTGTAGTGCCGAGAACCGCTTGGCCACAACGGCCGGCTAAGTGAATTAGATCGTGGGCAAATTATTGGTACCCGTACGGTGACTGCTTCCGTAACTAAGGGGGCCGAAGTGTTTGGTATTTCAAGAAGCATCGTATCAAAGGTTTATACTTCTTAGAGGGAAATCGGAAAGGATCATCCGCTTGGTCACAACACGGCCGAAAGTGTGCGTTGAGTGATCTTGACAGACGGTAAATCAAGAAGATCCTGACGAAAAATAAGAGAACGATAACTGCAAAAGTCGCTGCAGAACTGAATGTTGCACTCTCGAACCCTGTCAGCTCCAAAAATACACGATGGGAGCTCAAAGAACGGGGGACTTCAGGGCTAACTGGAATTTCAGAGCCTGCCATCAGTGATGCAACCGTGCATAACAGGAAAACTTCGACTATGTAGTAATGAAACTCATTTGTTAGGCTGAGTCCTGTTTCACGCTATTTCCATTTTATGCATAGAGGCCGCTGCAGTCGCGTTGTCGTCCTGGAGAGGGGTCGGTCAGCGTGCTATTGGCTGACTTCTTGTTACAGCCATCTCTGCTCTCTCGCTCCCGAATGGCGTGACGGCGCTTGACTTTACGCCGTAACAGATATGTATTAACAAGGGCGAAGAATAAGCAGCGTTGCATACTTGGGGGTATTTTTTAATAGAGATGGGGCCCCTCCACGCCCGCACTAACGTGGTGACCAAACCAAAAGTTCTACTGTCACCTCCGTAAACATGTTAGTTATCTAGTAAGTGGATCACAGGATGCTGGGCTGTGATGTTGTCCCTGCGCCTGGGTAAGACTACGCATTAACACGGTCCATCAGGTGATAGATAGTGGACGAAACGCGAGTGAGGGTAGCGATTTGAAGAGCAGAGGGAAAAAAGTGCCATGGCTCGTGCCGTGGGAAAAAACCTCTGCGCAGGGGGATGGATAGTAAGAGCAGTAGTGGCTTAATAGCTGCGATAGCTCATGCAAGGTTGGATTTGTTAGTATAGGTATCATGCATCATTACCGTGGCAAGCGATGGCGATGTGTCCCAGTTGCTGCAGCTGCTACATTCCTGGAACAATCAAGATCGTTATACAGTAGTGGGAGATCGGCCATAGATCATCTCACTGTGTGGGGGATGTGTGGAGCTTGTCTGCATGCAGTGTACGGTATGGCTTCCCGGTGTGGTGCCAGTTATTCGACAGTGTATTTCAGCTGCATATCCAGTAATGGCGTCTGATTAACGGGGGCTCGCCTGTGCCGTTATGTTTGCGTATGCTTGGCCATAGATGTTATGTCCTTACAAGTATGTCTTTTGGTCTTTTATGTTTCCATCTATGGTTGTGGTCGTAGTTCCCCAGATTCAGAATAAACGGGTTCTGCGAATGTCTGGAGTTTCTGTATAGTCTTGTGGTGAGTTTGTGGATTACCTCCGTGAGAGTCTCAAGTCGGTATTCCCGGTGAAGGTTCGCGATGCGTGTGTATCGTGGAGCATTGCTTATGATTTTGAGTACTTTGTTTTGTATGAGCTGCAGACGGCGCAGGCGTGTAGGCGCAGCGTATCCCCAGATAGGAGCTGCGTACGTCATCAGGGGTCGGATAAGTGTCATGTACATGGACCTCGACACCCTTCTGTTCAGTGTGCTACGCCTGTTGAGCATAGGATTGAGCTGTTTGAGCCTCGCGCTAGCCCGGTTGGTCATGTGTTGTATGTGGTCCCCCAGAGTAATTTCCGGTCCAGCCAGACACCGAGGTATTTGACTTTCTCGCGAAACGTATTGGACGTGCATGTAGAGTTATTGGTCTGCGGTAGCGGTGTTTGCGCAGTTGCTTCGGTCTTCTAGTGAACAGAACGGCTTCGCACTTGTCGACGTTTACTCTAACACGCCATTTCTCCAACCAAGGCTCGGCCACTCTGAGTGCAGTCTGTAGGCGTGACGTAATGTTTGATGGTTTCCAATCTTGCGCAAGGATGGCTGTGTCATCCGCGTAGATTGCCATCATCGTGTTGTGTGTGGTTGGGAGATCGTTTATGTAGAGGTTAAACGGTAGGGGCCCTAGGATGCTTCCCTGGGGTACTCCCGCGTATATTCCGTGTCGTGTTTATTGTTTTCCCTGCACGTCAGTGTTGAAACTCCTGTCTGTGAGGTATGAGTGTATTAGACGGAGCAGCCCGTCGGGGAATCCCGCGTCGCTGAGTTTGCGGATGAGGCCGTTGTGCCATAGACGGTCGAAAGCCTTTTCGATGTCCAGGAACACTGCCCCTGTAGCTTTGTTTATGTTGAAGCCATGTGTTATACGTTCAACGACCCGTAGGAGTTGTGTTGTGGAGTGGTGATTCCTGAAACCGAATTGCTCCGATCTCAGGATGTCATTTGTTATGCAATGCCTAGTGATGCGTTTGAGAATCACCTTCTCAACAATGTTACTGAGCGAGCTCAGAAGGCTGATGGGTCGGTAATTTTGTGGGAGGCTGTGGTCTTTCCCCGGCTTCCTGAACATCAGGACCTTGGCCGTCTTCCAAAAGGCGGGGAAGTGTTGGTGTTTTAGTATGGCATTCGTTATGTGTGTTAGGTACTCAGCTGCTTTATCCGTGAACTCCTGGAGGATACGGTTTTGAATTCCATCATGACCAGGGGCTTTCCTAGCAGCGGAATGCATTATAGCCCAGGAGACTTCGGCTGTGCTAGCATGTCGAATGTCGTCGCGCAACGGTTGTGCTAGAATGCGTGTAACCTCTTGGTCAGTAGAAAGTGTGAACGCTGGATCTGATGGTACAGGTTCGGTGTGAGCGACGCTGCGAGTGTTCGTGCCATTAGTCCTGCTTTCTCTTCCGCTGAGTATGCAGGTCCGTCAGGCCCTTGAAGCGTTGGGGTGTATATTTTCTCCCTGGTGAAGTGTCGGGCTAGTTGACACACGCCAGGTCGTGCGGTGTCCAGCCCTTCGAGTTTTTGGTCCCACTGTTGTGTTCTATGTGTTTGTATTTTATCGTGTATGATGCCCTGTAGTCTGTTAATGTGCCGTTTGAAGTACGGACGCCTGGTGCGCTGCCATTGTCTCCTGAGGCGATTCCTCATTGAGATTAGGCCCAGGATTTCCTGGGGCAGGCCGGCCGCGGTGGTCTAGCGGTTCTGGCGCTGCAGTCCGGAACCGCGGGACTGCTACGGTCGCAGGTTCGAATCCTGCCTCGGGCATGGGTGTGTGTGATGTCCTTAGGTTAGTTAGGTTTAAGTAGTTCTAAGTTCTAGGGGACTTATGACCTAAGATGTTGAGTCCCATAGTGCTCAGAGCCATTTGAACCATTTTCCTGGGTCAGGGCCGCACTGCGTTGTTGTGAGGTGCGATCAGATATGGTGCCTGCCATTGCGTCCTGGACGGCGTTAGTGAGGGTTTCTACTGCCTCGTCAATTTGTGCTGTTTCGTTAATTTCGTGTATATGTGGCTATCGAGCGTTTGCTTGAACAATGTCCAATTCGCACGCCCGTAGTCCAACACCTTGCGTTGTTCCGTGTGCTGCAGTGTTTCCTCAATGTATAGTATTACAGGTTGGTGGTTTGAGGGTAGATCGTTTTCAACGGCAACGTTGAGTGTCCCTGTAATGCCCTTGATGAGGGCCATGTCTATCACGTCTGGCCTGTGTCCCCTCTGATAGGGAATGTGCGACGGTTCAGTCGGCGCTAGTATAATGTAGTTTCTGCCTAGCGAATGTTCGTACAGTTTTTTGCCGTTGGGATTTCGTATGCATGAATTCCATTCTGGGTGTTTTGCGTTCAGATCTCCAGCGACTATTACTCGCGGTGAAATGTTGAGTAATGTGCTGATATCGCGTGTTGAGATGCCTACAGGGCTGTTGTATACCGATATCAGTGTGGTGTAGGCTCCGTTGAACTTGACTCTGACGGCCGTAGCCTCGATTTTTTCCAGTTCAGGGAGCTCAATGTCTTTGTGTATGACGATTGCAGTTCCACCTGCCACAGCGTCGCCCGGTCGGTCGGTACGATAGACACAATAGCCAGGACAGTTTAATTGTTTGTGCGGTTTAAGTTTAGTCTCGCTCAGTAGCGCGACGAGGATTCCCTTGCGCTCCATGAACGCGGCAAATTCTGCCCTTTTGTTGTGGATCGAGTCTGCATTCCAGAACAGGATCTGTGATAGAGTGTGCGGGTCTGCGTTATGGACCGGGTGTGGCATATTATTCATGTAAGAGTGTGAAAGAGTGTTGTGATGGCAGTGTGTATGACAGCCCAGTATTGCCCGGGTTCGGCGCTCATGAGCTGGGTGATGAGTGTAGTGACGGCCGTCAGCACCTTGGTAAGGATTTGAACGGTCGCATACTTGGGGGTAGCAGTCAGCGCGTTCCAGGGCTACTGCCCCTGTCAATACACATGGATGAAACAAATATTGCACTGGACTAATCTGGACCGCTGTATCGAATGGGCACGTAAAATTTCGCTTCAAAAATTTTTCAATTGCAACGGGAAACAAACCGATGCCTTCTGTCGACACTGGTCATTGGATGAAACACGTGATGAGCGATACTTGTTTGGGCTGTCTCCAGCTACACAATGCGAAAACGAAATTGTAAATATCTGTTGAAACACCAGGGGTAATGCGCCTTAGTACTGTTAGGAGAGACACCCTGCCTAGATACAATTAGTATCAGTTGTTCACGTAGTACAGATGATAGCGATCGACGCCGCTCAGCCATTGCCTCGGGTTCGATTCTTACTACCGTCCATGTCCGATTCTTGTATCGCTCTCTTGTTCGGTTTTAAGAAACCAAATGACGCACACGTGTGGCGACACCGTCTCTGACGGGTCGCTTGTATTCGAGCGCGGCACGCCCTGTTTGGCCAACTTCAATAAGAATCGTCTCGGAAACGGAACAACGTATCGATTTCTTTTAACAGTTTTTTTTTTTTTTTTTTTTTTAGCAAGATCTAGTCTGCAACACCCTGGCAACCTCTTCAGACTGCTTCCGACCACCCTGTATGAATGAACGTCGTCCCAATAACAACACGCACACACAGTCATATGCAGGTCTTCCGGGACGGGGAGGTGTTTTCCAGATCCGGGTCGAATCGGCCCAGCAGGTTAATGACGAGTGTTGGTATGCGGCCTAGCCTGCACGATGTAGTTTTAGGTGGTTTCCCAGGTGAATATCGGACTAGCACTGACATCCCGTCTCAGTTATATGACCCGCAAACAGTTAGGACTTTCGCTCACTACCATATGAATAATATTACATGCACACGATTGTGGCGTACACAATACGTCCCGATTAGTAACGGGGCGGCAACAGGAAGGTCATCCAGCCAGCCCTTAAATTAACCATTCAAAATCCGTTCACAACCAAGCAGAACCTGCACTGACGCGGCACAAATGGAGAAGAAAAAGAAGAAGAACGTCATCCCTCTAGTACGCGACATGTAGTCAAAGTAAAATTTCTTCGACCGCTTTCTATAAAGTCGTTACTATCATTTAAAAAGTAACATATTGGAAGACAGGTAATATACAGCGTGTTTCTGCAAGAGCGTGCAAAAATGTAGCAGGACGTAGAGAATGCTCCACTGAACAATTTGAGATAGGGAACCTGGAGTCGGAGAAACCATATTAAGGAGGTATGGGAGTAAAGTAGTCTACCGCTTGGTCTTGCATTACTGTTTTCCAGATTTACGACTAAAATGGGTACACGTTTACATATACTGTGCTGTTTATTCAGCTGTACATTCTGCAAGGAAACGGAGTTTGAGCGTGACTTCCAGAAAGTCATGATGCAGGTTTTGTTTACTTTACTTTTCCGAAAGGCGGCTCTGTTATATTTACGTGGTTCAATGGCAGAACGACAGACCCATTCATTACTCAGTGCTATTCAGAGACCTACAGTACAATACAATGGAGCAGTACAGGCACAGTATTTCCTGATTGCTGGATTGGTAGGAGAGTTCCTATTCGATGGCCTGCGAGGTCACCTGACCTGAATCCCCTAGATTATTTCCTACGGGGATATCTGAAGTCTCTTGTGTGTGAGACCCCAGTGAATACGGAGATGGAATCAGTTGCCAGAATTGTAGCTGCCTGTGATGTGTTTCGAAACACACCGGTGATATTTGTCAGCGCGCGTCAGACTTCAAAATGGTTCAAACCGCTCTAAGCACTATTGGACTTAACATCTGAGGTCATCAGTCCCCTAGAACTACTTAAACCTAACTAACTAAGGACATCATACACATCCATGCCCGAGGCAGGATTCGAACCTGCGACAGTAGTAGTAGCAGCGTATTCCGGACTGAAGCGCGTAGAACCACTCGGCTACAACAACCGGCTGCGTCAGACTCTTGTGCGCTGATGTCATGCTTGCATTGTGGTTGATTGCCGTCAGTTTCAGCACATTTTGTAAGATACAGTACTAATGGCACATTCATTGTGTCAATAGTGATATTTGCAGTAAACTAACGTAAATAAAAAGTACACAATAATCTGTTTTTATTTCTGTTATCTCCTTAAGCTCTCTTCTCCGAACCCAGGTTCCCTACTTCAGACTGTTCAGTGGAGCATCCTGTACGTCCCACGCGCTTACGGAAACACCCTGCACATTATGCACAACAAATGAGGAGCAATAAGAATGGGAGAGAGAAATACTCTCACTAGAAAGGGCATAAAGCAGGGATTAAATCTTTCTCCTGTATATCGAAGAAGCAACGCGTGAAGTAAAAGGAAGATTCATGAATACAACTCAGCTTAAGATGAAAGAATAGCAGTGATAAGATTAGCCAATGAGAATGCACTCCTCTGTGGAACCAAGCATCAGTTATAGGATCTATTGAATGGGATGGATAACGAATAGCACAAATGGTCTTTCTTGATGACTGGGCCTGCAGGGAAATATATGTCTTGAAAGGACATTGTGTTAAGGTTCCAGAATCACTGCCTGAATCCTTTATTGATTATTATTACAGCTGTTTCGGAATATTTCCATTTTCAAGTACGTCTACGTTGTCCTCATGTACATATAATATCTGGTGTGACTCAATCTGGTGACTGTTCTCGTTATATTTCACGAAATTCTAAAATATCTCATATATTCTGGCCGCGGGCCATTCTACAACAGTTTGAAGGTCAGCAGTTAGATAGAAGCTCCAAAGCTCATTACTATCTCCGTACATTCTACACTCCTGGAAATGGAAAAAAGAACACATTGACACCGGTGTGTCAGACCCACCATACTTGCTCCGGACACTGCGAGAGGGCTGTACAAGCAATGATCACACGCACGGCACAGCGGACACACCAGGAACCGCGGTGTTGGCCGTCGAATGGCGCTAGCTGCGCAGCATTTGTGCACCGCCGCCGTCAGTGGTAGCCAGTTTGCCGTGGCATACGGAGCTCCATCGCAGTCTTGAACACTGGTAGCATGCCGCGACAGCGTGGACGTGAACCGTATGTGCAGTTGACGGACTTTGAGCGAGGGCGTATAGTGGGCATGCGGGAGGCCGGGTGGACGTACCGCCGAATTGCTCAACACGTGGGGCGTGAGGTCTCCACAGTACATCGATGTTGTCGCCAGTGGTCGGCGGAAGGTGCACGTGCCCGTCGACCTGGGACCGGACCGCAGCGACGCACGGATGCACGCCAAGACCGTAGGATCCTACGCAGTGCCGTAGGGGACCGCACCGCCACTTCCCAGCAAATTAGGGACACTGTTGCTCCTGGGGTATCGGCGAGGACCATTCGCAACCGTCTCCATGAAGCTGGGCTACGGTCCCGCACACCGTTAGGCCGTCTTCCGCTCACGCCCCAACATCGTGCAGCCCGCCTCCAGTGGTGTCGCGACAGGCGTGAATGGAGGGACGAATGGAGACGTGTCGTCTTCAGCGATGAGAGTCGCTTCTGCCTTGGTGCCAATGATGGTCGTATGCGTGTTTGGCGCCGTGCAGGTGAGCGCCACAATCAGGACTGCATACGACCGAGGCACACAGGGCCAACACCCGGCATCATGGTGTGGGGAGCGATCTCCTACACTGGCCGTACACCACTGGTGATCGTCGAGGGGACACTGAATAGTGCACGGTACATCCATACTGTCATCGAACCCATCGTTCTACCATTCCTAGACCGGCAAGGGAACTTGCTGTTCCAACAGGACAATGCACGTCCGCATGTATCCCGTGCCACCCAACGTGCTCTAGAAGGTGTAAGTCAACTACCCTGGCCAGCAAGATCTCCGGATCTGTCCCCCATTGAGCATGTTTGGGACTGGATGAAGCGTCGTCTCACGCGGTCTGCACGACCAGCACGAACGCTGGTCCAACTGAGGCGCCAGGTGGAAATGGCATGGCAAGCCGTTCCACAGGACTACATCCAGCATCTCTACGATCGTCTCCATGGGAGAATAGCAGCCTGCATTGCTGCGAAAGGTGGATATACACTGTACTAGTGCCGACATTGTGCATGCTCTGTTGCCTGTGTCTATGTGCCTGTGGTTCTGTCAGTGTGATCATGTGATGTATCTGACCCCAGGAATGTGTCAATAAAGTTTCCCCTTCCTGGGACAATGAATTCACGGTGTTCTTATTTCAATTTCCAGGAGTGTATGTATATCAAACTTGGAATTGTTATACTGGCGAGATTTCTGATTTTGTCTGTCGCCGTTTGCCTGCGACAAATCTGTTTACCAAAGCTAAGTACTGTATTGTCATTGTTCATTTCGTAATAAAACTCATTAATAGGATTTGTTTCAACTGTCTATCTAGCGATCCGAGAAAACAAGTTTCCTACACACCTCACATTTGACGAATAGGTAGGATTCAACAATATCGATAAAACGAGTATCAAACTAGATTAATTTGAGAACGCTCTATGGAATGGGCCCGTAAAATTCGATTTAAAAATAATTATGTATGTAATGGAAAGAAACCGACGCTTTCTGTTTACACGGGGCGTTGCATGTGACAAGCAGTAACTGTTTCGGCTGACACAAGCTACACCACGCAAAACCGAAATAGTAAATATCTGGCAAAACATCAGAGAAACTGCGTCTGACAAACACCACACATATACTGAAGCGGCAGAGAAAGAGGTATAGGCATACGTATTCATATTTATAAACAGGCAGAATACGGCGCTGCGGTCGGCAATCCCTATATAAGACAACAAGTGTCTGGCGCAATTGTTAGATCGGTTACTGCTGCTACAATAGCACGCTATCAATATTTAAGTGAGTCCATTCATGTCCACTGTGCATTCCGATGGACTTGGGTGATTGGTTCAAATGGCTCTGAGCACTATGGGACTTAACAGCTGTGGTCATCAGTCCCCTAGAACTTAGAACTACTTAAACCTAACCAGCCTAAGGACATCACACACATCCATGCCCGAGGCAGGATTCGAACCTGCGACCGTAGCAGTCGCACGACGTGAGTAATTCCAGCAGGTCAATACGACACTCCACACGTCTAGAATTGCTACACAGTGACTCCAGGAACATTCTTCTGAGTTTAAACACTTTCGCTGACTGCAAAAATCCTCAGACGTGGACATTATTGAGCATTCTGGGATGCCTTGCAAAGTGCTGTTCAGAAGAGATCTCCATCCCCTCATACTCTTACTGATTTATGTACAGCCCTGCAAGATTCATGGTGCAAGTTCCCTCAGACATTAGTCGAGTCCATGCCACGAAGTGTTTTGGCACTTCTGCGTACTCGCCGGGACCCTAAACGATATTAGGCAGGTGTAGCAGTCTCTTTGGCTCTTCAGAGTATAAAATACATACGCCTTGACAGATATTAAAGATTATTTCCATGCGGGTGTGCTCTCTCTCTCTCTCTCTCTCTCTCCCGAACTGTTACTGGAATCAGCGTGTGGCTGCAATCAATCAGTATGGCGGACCGGGGCCACTAAGGAAGTAGAGTGCGACAAGCTGAGAATTTTGCTTGGATAGGAATTATAATCAGACAGTCGAAGCGGTTAAGTGTAAAGCGGAAAAAAATTGTGTCCGAATCCCGGTCCGGGACAAATTGTCACTTGTTGCCGTTGACTTCTTTTGAATGCTCTATTGAGGCCTATGTTAGAATTTCCATTTCATTTCGTCATGTATTTGTATCTAGTAGGCCACTTGAATCTGTGCACTCTACGAGCTGATTGGCTAACGTCTAAGAAAATTAATTCGGGAACACCGCAACGTGTAGAATTTTTTCTCAACATTTATTTCTCATCACAAACTACCCTGCAACAGGCTTAAAAGCTTTTTAGACAGTTGCAGACCACTCTGTATAATCGAAGAATGTACGACTGTGTCTTCGTCTTTACTTAGTCATACGTTCATCTGAAGATGTGATTTTTAGTGCAACGAAACCCGGAGTAACCTAATAATAAAGAACTACATACAACTGAAACGGTTTATTAATACCCAGTAATCAAATGGTTCAAATGGCTTTGAGCACTATGGGACTTAATTTCTGAGGTCATCAGTCCCCTAGAACTTAGAACTACTTAAACCTAACTAACCTAACGACATCACACACATCCATGCCCGAGGCAGGATTCGAACCTGCGACCGTAGCGGTCGCGCGGTTCCAGACTGTAGCGCCTAGAACCGCTCGGCCACTCAGGCCGGCATACCCAGTAATCTCTGAACCAGTGACATACTTTAAACATCTGGGAGTACGCGTACAGAGAGATTTAAAGTCTTATGACTACGTAAAACTAACCGCAGGTAAGGCAAAAGGGAGACTGATATTCTTTGGACGAATCCTCAGGAAGTGTATCACATCCACGAAGGAGGCATCTTACGAAATTCTCGTTCGACCAGTAATTGAATACTAATCGTCAGCCTGGGATGTACATAGATCAAAAAATGTTTTTCATCACCCTGGTTTCCAGAACTCCTGAAGACAGACTTGACTGTGGATATTGCATCACAGACAGTTCAGAGATGTCACTAAATCCGCCAAAGATGTAAACAACGATGCATGAGGAGCGCCTACTAGACGGAGGGTGTCTGACAGCCGATCAGTTCCAGTCATTTCACGAGGAAGGAGGTAGACGGCTCGTGATGTCTGTGGTTCAGCCATACCTCGACGGTCAGTACCGCAGTTCGATCGTGTTCGCATTGTTACTTTGTGTCAGGAAGGGTTCTCAACAAGGGAAGTGTCCAGGCGTCTCGGAGTGAACGAAAGAGATGTTGTTCGGACATGAAGGAGATACAGAGAGACACGAACTGTCCATCAAAAGCCTCGTTGAGGCCGCCCAAGGGCTACTACTGCAGCGGATGACCTACGCCACCACGTTGAATAATGGTTTTCATGTAGCCACAGGACGTTGTGTTACGATTCAAACTGTGCGCAACAGGCTGCATGATGTGCAGCTTCACTCCCGACATCCATGGCGAGGTCCATCTTTGCAACCACGACACCATGCAGCGCGCTACAGATGGGCCCAACAACATGCCGAATGGACCGCTCTGGATTGGGATCACGTTCTCATACTGATGAGAGTCGCATATGCCTTCAACCAGACAATCGTCAGAGACGTGTTTGGTGGCACAGCGGTCAGTCTGAACGCCTTAGTCACACTGTCCAGCGAGTGTAGCAAGATGGAGGTTCTCTGCTGTTTCGGGGTGGCATTGTGTGGGGTCGACGTAAGCGGCTGGAGGTCATGGAAGGCGCCGTAACGGTTGTACGATACGTGGATCCTATCCTCCGACCGATAGTACAACCATATCGGCAGCATATTGGTGATGACAATGGACGACAACTCGCACCACCATCGTGCACATCTTATGAATGACTTCCTCCAGGATAACGACATCGCTCGACTAGAGTGGCCAGCATGTTCTCCAGACCTGAACTCTATAGAACATGCCTAGGATAGATTGAAAAGGGATGTTTATGGACGACCTGACCCACCAACCACTCTGAGGGATTTATGCCGAATTGCCGTTGGGGAGTGGGAGAATCTGGACCAACAGTGCCTTGATGAACTTCTGGACAGTATGCCACTACGAATACAGGGATGCATCAATGCAAGAGGAAGTGCTACTGGGTATTAGAGGAACTGGTGTGTGTAGCAATCTGGACCACCACCTCTGAAGGTCTCGCTGTGTGATGGTACAACATGCAATGTGTGGCTTTCATGAGCAATAAAAAGAGCGGAAATGATGTTTATTCTGATCTCTATTCCAATTTTCTGTACGGGTTCCGGAATTCTCTGAACTGATTTGATGCAAAATTTTTTTGATGTGTGCACATCACAAGGGATCAATAGAGAGTCCAACGAAGAGGGACGTGTTTCGTCACTGGCTCACTTAATAAGCGCGAAAGTGTGACGGAGAGGCTCATCCAACTCCAGCGGAGCGAGCGGGGTGGCGCAGTGGTTAGCACACTGGACTCGCATTCGGGAGGACGACGGTTCAATCCCGTCTCCGGCCATCCTGATTTCCCTAAATCGTTTCAGGCAAATGGCGGGATGGTTCCTTTGCAAGGGCACGGCCGATTTCCTTCCCAATCCTTCCCTAACCCGAGCTTGCGCTCCGTCTCTAATGACCTCGTTGTCGACGGGACGTTAAACACTAACCACCACCACCACCAACTCCAGTGGCAGACGGTACAAGAGAGGCGTTGTGCATCACACTGCGTTTCGCTATTAAAAAATCGTGAGCTCTCGGTCGTAGAAGATTTAACTGATCTGTTGCTTCTGCTTACGCATATTTCGTGGAAAAAGTCATGAATGTAAAACTGGAGAGATCGGAGCTTCGATCTGTACATTTACTTCCGGTAATTTGAGCAGAGTGGCACATTGGCTAATGCAGTGGACTCGAATTCTGAAAGACAACGATTCAGATACCCGTCGGGTCATCCAGACTTACGTTTTCGGTTGTTTCTCTAAATAGAAGGTCAAGACCGATTTATTTCCACAACTTACCTTAACCCGAGTTTACGCTCCGTCTCTATTACCACGATGTCGACGGAGCGTTAAGCTCTAACATTCCTTCCTTCTTTTTTTGAGCACTTATAGTCACAAATTTAGTTAACACCGGAAAATATTTCAGGTTAAAACAGACGCTAGTCAGATATGGAATATCCTTGTCTCTGTAACCTGTGCTGCTTTATTAGAAACATCAGTACGAGAGACTGACGTTGTACACTGAGTAAGGTTCATTCAGCTCCCCAATAGAACGTTCGTTCGTTGGTGTGAATTCTTCGGCACCCATGTAATTTCCGAGTGCCATTTAGTGGCGCATGTGACGTGTACGTAGTTTGGAGTCGGAAGGACAAACAAAGCGCGGACAGGAGTAACACGAATGCGGACAAATTAATGTACGATGCGGCGTCAGTCCAACCATCTGGCCCAGTCATCAGTTGACTCTCATTAGCAGACGTGGAACATTTATTGGTTTCTCGCACTTTCAAGTTCCCAGCGTTTGACGACACCGACAGGAAGCATTTTAACGTTGCAATTACGACGCTCGGGCACCTGACATTTCGCTCGATTCAGCGGCAAGTAATCAGTGTCCCATTTGTCGGCCTCCTTTGTAAAAAGAGTTATTACCGAACGAAGTTTATTGCAGCCCGTTTACCTTCGTCGGCGTCCTTTTTCTAATCACTGCTGTTAACCATTAACGCTGCGAATGCGTCACAGAGACCCTTACGTGTCAGCCGGATTCTGTCAGCTTCTGACTCACCTACCGTTATAGCTGCATGCTCTAGTCCCTTGCACAGAACTGGAGCAAGCAATCGCCCTACAAATATGTATCGGCTGATACGAGGGCGCAGCCTTACGCAGCCTCTGTCAGTGTGAATAAATTCCTTCCGCATGTTCAGCCCCGCCGTTATGAAAAATCTACAAGTCTGACTTTTCCGACTATGTTTTATGGTGACTAAACTACTGGATTCTAGGGATAGCGTTACCTATACATTCTGTTTCAGAATTCCTAGGAGATGTAGAGGGGACTCTGCAGATAAAGTTTTGAAAAGGAACCCATGCCCGGAAATGTACCATTTGGGTATAAAACAATTTGAAGGTAGGATCAGTTTCGGATCTCCCTCTACACGGGCGCATGTGAAGAAAGGACGGCGTTATGAGTCCCTTTTGTACACTACTGGCCATTAAAATTGCTACACCATGAACATGACGTGCTACAGACGCGAAATTTGACCGACACGAAGAAGATGCTGTGATATGCACATGATTAGCTTTTCAGAGCATTCACACGAGGTTGGCGCTGGTGGGGGCACCTGCAACATGCTGACATGAAGAAAGTTTCCAACCGATTTCTCATACACAAACGGCAGTTGACCGGCGTTGCCTGGTGAAACGTTGTTGTGATGCCTCGTGTAAGGAGGAAAAATGCGTACCATAACGTTTACGACTTTTAAGGTCGGATTATAGCCTATCGCGATTGCAGTTTATCGTATCGCGACATTGCTGCTCGCGTTGGTTGAGACCAATGACTGTTAACAGAATATGGAATCGGTGGCTTCAGGAGGGTAATACGGAACGCCGTGCTGGATCCCAACAGCCTCGTATCACTAGCAGTCGAGATGACAGGAATCTTGTCCGCAGGGCTGTAACGGATCGTGCAGCCACGTCTTGATCCCTGAGTCAACAGATGGGGACGTTTGCAAGACAACAACCATCTGCACGAACAGTTCGACGACGATTGCAGCAGCATCGACTATCAAATCGGAGACCATGGCTGCGGTTACCCTTGACGCTGCATCACAGACAGGAGCGCCAGCGATGGTGTACTCACCGACGAACCTGGGTGCACGAATGCAAAACGTCATTTTTTCGGATGAATCCAGGTTCTGTTTACAGCATCATGATGGTCGCATCCGTGTTTGGCGACATCGCGGTAACCACACAATGGAAGCGTGTATTTGTCATTTCCATACTGGCGTATCACCCGGTGTGATGTTCTGGGGTGCCATTGGTTACACGTCTCGGTCACCTCTTGTTCGCATTGGCGGCACTTTGAACAGTGGACGTTACATTTCAGATGTGTTACGACCCGTGGCTCTACTCTTCATTCGATCCCTGCGAAACCCTACATTTCAGCCGGATAATGCACGACCGCATGTTTCAGGTACTTTACGTGCCTTTCTGGATACAGAAAATGTTCGACTGCTGCCCTGGCCAGCACATTCTGCAGATCTCTCACCAACTGAAAACGTCTGGTCAATTGTGACCGAGCAACTGGCTCGTCACAATATTCCAGTTACTACTTTTGATGAACTGTGGTATCGTGTTGAAGCTGCATGGGCAGCTATACCTGTACGCGCCATCCAAGCTCTGTTTGACTCAATGCCCAGGCGTATCAAGGCCGTTATTACGGCCTGAGGTGGTTGTTCTGGGTACTGATTTCTCAGCACTTATGCACGCAAATTGCGTGAAAATGTAATCACATATCAGTTCTAGTATAGTATATTTGTCCAATGAATACCCGTGTATAATCTGAATTTCTTCTTGGTGTAGCAATTGTAATGACCAGTAGTGTAACTATGACATCGAAATCCATTTTCTACCGACTGCAGCAACGGATGCGGGAAACAGGTACGTTCGCAATCACGACAACTGAACTGTGATGCTTCACGGTCGCAGGTTCCACTGTGAAGAGGACGTACTTTGTCACGTAGAGGAAAACCCGACCCCGAGCTCTCGAAGAACACAGAAAGTACACAGGTTAGATATCATAGATGCGCTTTATGGTTCACGGCGAAGGGGAGATATGAAAGTTTTTTCTACATCCAACGGTACATTTCCCGATATGGGTTCCTTACCAAAACTCTATTTACTATTTCCCCTTTACATGGCCCTTTCTTGAAAGGTGAGGAGGGACTGACCACGCAATGCAAACTCCTCCTCTGGCGTCATGCTGTATGGCTCTGGAGTGTGGCCTCTGGAGCCAGACACAACACACATAAGCCTACAATGCCTACAGAACTAAACTTTCTGGATAATTTCGGGTGCTAGCAAATACATATTGAACCAACCCACAATTTATAC
This sequence comes from Schistocerca cancellata, assembly GCF_023864275.1. Taxonomy (NCBI): domain Eukaryota; kingdom Metazoa; phylum Arthropoda; class Insecta; order Orthoptera; family Acrididae; genus Schistocerca; species Schistocerca cancellata. Next base: position 355,674,780 of record NC_064634.1, on the reverse strand, counting down.
ACTAATAAAGAATAAATCAATTAAATTATACGAAAAGTCACCAACATCACTCCACATACCCACACGGCACTTAGGCCAAGAACCACCTGAAACTTACAGAAACGCCGAAAATTAACACACTCTACTTTTGGGAGTAAGGGCACATTCAAGCACCAAACACAAACATTTACATTAAACACACACACATACGTCTCCAGTACCCACTTTTTTCAAACCCCAATCGCATTATGTAGTCGGGGGCAAGGCCCTGTGGTACTTGATAATCCAAAACTCCAAACATAGCTTCGTCGTGTACATGTTCTGGAAGCCAGTAGTAAGAATTATGAAACAGTCTGTGTACCGTTCTGTTTTCTGGCTTTTATGATCCCGACGTAGCAACCTTTCACAAACTACAGTGCGTATGCGGCGACGTTTATATTGGCGAAACACGAAGACCGATTAGTACCCTCGTGTCGGTGCATGAGTGCGACGTGCGACTGAGACGACAGAGCAAATCTGTAATAGCCGGACACAGTCTGAACTGTGACTGATCTATGAATCAAGAAAGGTATCTGCTTGTTCGCAACAGCGAGAGAGAAGAAAGGCTACTAAAATATTGAGTCGATGAATAAGTCAGTGCCTTTTTTTACAATACCATGACTTTTGTTTTATTGATATAAAATACGTTATATTACAATGCAACGCGCAGTATACATTATAACATCACTGATACAATGCTCGGCGATGTAATCACCATATTTTTAATGACTACCTGCCAGCGTTCAGGTATAATTTATGTTTCTCTCCTGTCATGGTTTCGTTTCGTTTCGTTTCATTTCGTTTCATGAGACACTTCATCGTAAAACGGTTGTCCCTAAAAGTTCCTAGAAAATGATCGGAAAAAATGACAAAAGGGTCTAAGTCTGTTGTATGAGGAGGGCTAGGTGGTTGCTCCTACGCGAGATCAGCAATCGCATCTGACAAGGCGATTGCGCCTACTAATCATCACCGACCCTTCCAAATTTATGGTATATGCAAGACTTGTCCAGAGATGAAAGTGACAAAAGGGGAGCTCCAAATGGGCAATCGTTTAGAAAAAAAATAGTATTTTTGGCGCAGGTCAGGCAAGGCATGAGACGTTCATGCTAAAGTGGCAGGCACGAAAATAGGGCTTCAAGGTCATCTCGCCGTCTTACAGCACTGCCAGTTTTTTTATAGTGAAAATTTCAAATGTTCGTAAAAATTAAAACAAAAGTATTGGGAATCTCTATTTTTAGTCTTCTTTCCAAAAGAAAATTCTAACTATCTGCTAGAAAAAAAATGAAAACTGATGTTACAAGGAATTTTGGAGGAAAATAATTTTTTACTTCAACCTGTGGTAGGAACAGAATCACTAATTTAATTGGACTCAAAAACAAAAGTAATCCACAAAGTTTACATATGCATACGCTGCGTATTTTATTTCGGAAACAAAAAAGTATTCTGAGATAAAAAATAAAATATTATAAGAGGTGTGAAACTGTGCCGACTGCGTAGCGAAAAGTGTAGTCGCTGATGAATTTTCGTTCTGTAGGGCTGCGAAGAAACTTCACGCGAGAAAATTGTTAAGAAAACTACAAAATTATTTTTGGTAACATTTCAGACGCCATTATTGTATCGTATCACGCACAGAGGCAAATTACTTCCGCGATATTCCGTGCGTAGCAGTGCGCGAGTCGTCGTGGGCCGTCGCCAAGAGTTTTGTTCGGACGGCTCGCTTTAATATGACCGAGAATATTCCATACTTCCCGAAAATGTTTTACTGGCTGCTAATACTTATCCTTCGTCATTGCATCCTTCACTCAAAACGCCAATATACTCTATGCAGATATAATTATTTTGAAGCCAATATTTACACTGAAGTCGAGCAAAATATTTGCTCGAAAGGTTTTGTGAAACCCAAGTTTTACTAAATTTGCTGTAAGCCTATTATTCTCAGCACGCAGTACATGCTTGGTACACAAAAACCTCGTTCTTACTACTGCAATGTCCCTGTCTTGTGTTACAAATTTCGTACATTATTACAGTTTCTGAATTAAAAACCAAGTGGGCGGAAAAGACAGTGCCTTGAAGTGAACAGGGAACTTTCCACACTATCGTCCATGAGGATTTGAAGATGAAAAAGGTGTTAGCACAATGCGTGCCCCATTCCCTCACCACTGCGCAGAAACAGAAGCATATTGAGGTAGGCCAACGGTTGATGCAACTGTACGGTGCAGATCCGGCAGAGTTCTTGGAGCTTCTGGTTACAGTCGGTGAGTCATGGATTTTCCACGTTACTCCTGAAAAGGAACGCCATTCTTTAGAGTGGAAGCATACTGGGAAGCCTCATCTCAAGAAGTGATGGTCAGAACTATTCGTGCAGAAACGAATGGCGACTAAGTTCCGAGGTCGGAAAGGGATAATGCTGGTAAATTGGCTCCCTCCGAATATGCCCCTCGCCGGCTGGTGTGGCCGAGCGGTTCTAGGCGCTTCAGTCCGGAACCGCGCGACCGCTACGGTCTCAGGTTCGAATCCTGCCTCGGGCATGGCTGTGTGTGATGTCCTTAGGTTAGTTAGGTTTAAGTAGTTCTATGTTCTAGGGGTCTGATGACCTCAGATATTAAGTCCCATAGTGCTCAAAGCCCCTCAACATTCATAGGTACTGCAGACCACTGCACCACTTCAGCTGACGCATCAAAGAAGGCCGTCACGCAAAATGTGGGCGTGGCGTTCTGCTCCAACACGGCAATCTGTGGCCACATGTCATTCACCAGACCATTGCCACCGTACATGAGCTGGGCTCACTGGGTTGCCGTAATACCATATTCGCCGAATCTGTCTCCTAGCGACTGTACCCTAATCGACACAATGAAAGAGGTCATGGGAGGTAGGAAGTTCACGACGATCTGCATACAGTTGTCCACCAGTGGCGCCCGTATACCGCCAATGAAAGGTTTGCTGCGCAAATAGAGAAGCTGCCAGAACGATGCAAAAGCGCATATACACTCCTGGAAATTGAAATAAGAACACCGTGAATTCATTGTCCCAGGAAGGGGAAACTTTATTGACACATTCCTGGGGTCAGATACATCACATGATCACACTGACAGAACCACAGGCACATAGACACAGGCAACAGAGCATGCACAATGTCGGCACTAGTACAGTGTATATCCACCTTTCGCAGCAATGCAGGCTGCTATTCTCCCATGGAGACGATCGTAGAGATGCTGGATGTAGTCATGTGGAACGGCTTGCCATGCCATTTCCACCTGGCGCCTCAGTTGGACCAGCGTTCGTGCTGGACGTGCAGACCGCGTGAGACGACGCTTCATCCAGTCCCAAACATGCTCAATGGGGGACAGATCCGGAGATCTTGCTGGCCAGGGTAGTTGACTTACACCTTCTAGAGCACGTTGGGTGGCACGGGATACATGCGGACGTGCATTGTCCTGTTGGAACAGCAAGTTCCCTTGCCGGTCTAGGAATGGTAGAACGATGGGTTCGATGACGGTTTGGATGTACCGTGCACTATTCAGTGTCCCCTCGACGATCACCAGTGGTGTACGGCCAGTGTAGGAGATCGCTCCCCACACCATGATGCCGGGTGTTGGCCCTGTGTGCCTCGGTCGTATGCAGTCCTGATTGTGGCGCTCACCTGCACGGCAACAAACACGCATACGACCATCATTGGCACCAAGGCAGAAGCGACTCTAATCGCTGAAGACGACACGTCTCCATTCGTCCCTCCATTCACGCCTGTCGCGACACCACTGGAGGCGGGCTGCACGATGTTGGGGCGTGAGCGGAAGACGGCCTAACGGTGTGCGGGACCGCAGCTTCATGGAGACGGTTGCGAATGGTCCTCGCCGATACCCCAGGAGCAACAGTGTCCCTAATTTGCTGGGAAGTGGCGGTGCGGTCCCCTACGGCACTGCGTAGGATCCTACGGTCTTGGCGTGCATCCGTGCGTCGCTGCGGTCCGGTCCCAGGTCGACGGGCACGTGCACCTTCCGCCGACCACTGGCGACAACATCGATGTACTGTGGAGACCTCACGCCCCACGTGTTGAGCAATTCGGCGGTACGTCCACCCGGCCTCCCGCATGCCCACTATACGCCCTCGCTCAAAGTCCGTCAACTGCACATACGGTTCACGTCCACGCTGTCGCGGCATGCTACCAGTGTTAAAGACTGCGATGGAGCTCCGTATGCCACGGCAAACTGGCTGACACTGACGGCGGCGGTGCACAAATGCTGCGCAGCTAGCGCCATTCGACGGCCAACACCGCGGTTCCTGGTGTGTCCGCTGTGCCGTGCGTGTGATCATTGCTTGTACAGCCCTCTCGCAGTGTCCGGAGCAAGTATGGTGGGTCTGACACACCGGTGTCAATGTACTCTTTTTTCCATTTCCAGGAGTGTACATTGGCGGGGAATGCCGTTAGAATAATCTGTATTCATTCGTTCAGTAAATACACTACTGGCCATTAAAATTGCTACACCAATAAGAAATGCAGATGATAAACGGGTATTCATTGGACAAGTATATTATACTAGACCTGACATGTGATTACATTTTCACGCAATTTGGGTGCATAGATCCTGAGAAATCAGTACCAAGAACAACCACCCCTGGTTGTAATAACGGCCTTGTTACTCCTGGGCATTGAGTCAAACAGCAGCTTCAACACGATACCACAGTTCATCAAGAGTAGAGACTGGCGTATTGTGACGAGCCAGTTGCTCGGCCATCATTGACCAGATGTTTTCAGTTGGTGAGGGATCTGGAGAAAGTACTGCCCAGGGCAGCAGTCGAACATTTTCTGTATCCAGAAAGGCCCATGCAGGACCTGCAACATGCAGTCGTGCATTATCCTGCTGAAATGTACGGTTTTGCAGGGATCGAATGAAGGGTAGAGCCACGGGCCGTAACGTATCTGAAATGTAACATCTACTGTTCAAGGTGCCGTCAATGCGAACTAGAGGTGACCGAGACGTGTAACCAATGGCACCCCATACCATCACGCCGGGTGATACCTCAGTGTGGCGATGACGAATACACGCTTCCTATGTGCGTTCACCGCGATGGCCCAAACACGGATGCGACCATCATGATGCTGTAAACAGAACCTGGATTCATCCAAAAAATGACGTTTTGCTATTCGTGCACCCAGGTTCGTCGTTGAGTACACCATCGCAGGCGCTCCTGTCTGTGATGCAGCGTCAAGGGTAACTGCAGCCATGGTCTCCGAGCTGACAGTCCATGCTGCTGCAAACATCGTCGAACTTTTCGTGCAGATGGTTGTTATCTTGCAAACGTCCCCATGTGTTGACTCAGGGATCGAGACGTGGGCATGCGGATAAGATGCCTGTCATCTCGGCTGCTAGTGATATGAGGCCGTTGGGATCCAGCACGGCGTTCCGTATTACCCTCCTGAACCCGCCGATTCCATATTCTGCTAACAGTCATTGGATCTCGATCAACGCGAGCAGCAATGTCGCGATACGATAAACGGCAATCGCGATAGGCTACAATCCGACCTTTATCAAAGTCGGAAACGTGATGGTACGCATTTCTCCTCCCTACACGATTCATCACAACAACGTTTCACCAGGCAACGAGGGTCAACTGTTGTTTGTGTATGAGAAATCTGTTGGAAACTTTCCTCATGTCAGCACGTTGTAGGTGTCGCCACCGACGCCAACCTTATGTGAATGCTCCTGAAAAGCTAATCTTTTGCATGTCACAATATCTTCTTCCGGTCGGTTAAATTTCATTTCTGGAGCACGTCATCTTCGTGGTGTAGCAATTTTAATGGCCATTAGTGTACTTCCCCAGTAACTGGATCCCTTTTCGACGAACAGCCTGCTACCAGCTCCAGAATATGTGCTCAGATTTCACACTGATTCTGCTCCACCTCGCTTGGACGGGTTCCTTTAGCTCGGTTATAACTCTTTTCTTGTAATTCTTCGCGACTTATAGATTCGTGTAAATCCGCAAAGGCACTGTATTTATTGTTGAATATAATGTGTTTCTTCGAAGCTAAATTGGTCCCACGTCCTTAAAATCACTTAATAATTGTTTGAAAAACGTCATTTACTACTTTTACAGTCTCTGGCTGAATTAATTGTAATACACCTTCCTCCTTCAAGACACACCAATATAAGCAGTGAATATATATGCTGTTTAAGATTTTTCCGATATAGTAACTGCTTCATTTTCACGAATGTCGCGTCGCATTCGCCTTATTCACAACATTATCCGATGCGACGCCCGCGAACCAATGAATAGTTTCTCCGATCTCACTAAAATTTTCTCCTCCTGAAAGGGTTGTTTGAATGATTCAGCACTATTTTTGCATACTTTTCGTTCAGTTTGATTCATGCCATGCGCTTGTACTGCATGTAAATATTTAAATGTTTCTAAAAATAATCCACACTCTAAACTTCTTTGAGCCATTAGTCTTCTGACTCCTATGCCAACTTTTCATCTAAGAGTAACACTCGCAACTTATTCCCCAATTGTTCACTGGATGTATTCCGATCTCTGCCTTCCTCTACAGTTTTTATCCTCTACACCTCCCTCCAGTACCAAAGATGTTATTCCATGATGTCTTAGAAGATATGCTATCATCCGTCTCTCACTTTTGTCGGTGTTTTGCATGTATTCGTTTCCTCACCAATTCTCCGGAGAATCTCCTCACTCCTTGCTTTATCAGTCCTCCTAATTGTCAACATTCTACTCTAGAACATCTCACAGCTTCGATTTTCCTCTGTTTCGATCTTCCCACAATCCATGTTTCACTAGCATACAATGCTAGAATAATCTGTACATTCTCAGAAATTTCTTGATCACATTAAGGAGTGTGTTTGATACTAGTAGATTTCTCTTCACCAGCAATGCACATTTCTCCAGTGCCAGTCTAAAACTCTTTTGGAAAGCTCAAGAAAAAAATACTAACTCGTGATATAATGTTATTTACAATGTGTACAATGTTTTGTGACTAATGAATCCTTTGGAACTCAAACTAAAATATACATTACCTAAATTATTTGAACTTAACTATAACGCTACAACTGGGAACATCAAATTTTACGAGGGCTACTCGGCAAGTAAGGAACGATAGGTCGCGAAATGGAAACCACAGTGGAAATCAAAAATGTTTTATTTGCAACGGTTAGCTACTCCTTCCAGCTACTTCTCTACACAGTCGCCGCTCAGACTTGGACATCTGTTGTAGCGTTGTACCAACTTTTCGATTCCCTCGTTATAGAAGAGCCGCCAGTGCTTTTCGACAATTTTCTACTCTGGACTGCAGCTCGTTGTCTGTGTCAAAATATTGTCTTTATAGCCAGCAGTTCATTTCAGCAGAGATGAACCTCATGGGTAGCCGTTAAGGGCTGTATTGTGGGTGATCAAACACTTCCCATCGCAATCGCTGCAGGAGCATCTTCATTGCCCCTGCAGAGTGCGGCCGAGAATTGTGTAGAACTAAGCGATTGACAGTAATGTTATGTGGATTGCATAGCTTCAGGCGAAATCTTTCGCCAGGCCTTCATACTTGGCGGGAGACGCTAATTTTTAGCCATCTATACGTTCACACTGTGAGCTCAGAACTGAAAAGAGCGACATGATGCGATCTACGGGCGTACTAGACACAGTGCCCAACGCATCTGTGCAAAGCTTCATCAAACTTTCACTGTATTTTCCATTTCGCGACCGATCGTTCCTCACTTTCCGAGTAACCCTCGTACAACACGTAAGAGGTATTATGTCTTTTGCATGTTTTAGTACTGCAATGTGAAGTGGAAATGACAGATTAATTGTCTGAGAAATACTATTAAAAAACGACAGAGCACGTAAACGGTGCACCAGACTTGCGGTCCTTATTAAAGGAAATGAAACGTCCCCTTAGAACAATTGTACAGGACTGTGCTTAAACTGACACACAATATTTTTAGCGCAACGCAATCTGACTTTCAAAAATCCCTGCAAGAGAATGGTCCTGACTAACATTAATCTATACCTTTCACAAATCACTTACCTCCCCAAAAATCTCCGTTACTCGAACTACTGCAATACAGCGAGCGCCACTACTGCCAGCTAAATAAAAGATTCAAACTACGGAAGGCACTAACTACTGATAGGCATAGTTAGCAAATGAAAGATTTTAATAGAGAACAAACAATGTATTTACCCTAATAATGTTGAAAAAGCATAATATACATAGCAGTTCATAATATCCATTCTGAACTAAAAAATCCGCCATCTCATTTCCCACATCCACCACTGCTGGCGGCTCAACTCCAACTGCGCAACGCTACGCGCTGTTCAAATCCAGCTGCCGCTGCCCAACACTACAATGGCAGACAACAATGCAAACTAGCCACAGACTGCACACAGCACAGCCAGTGATTTTCATATAGAGCGCTACGTAACGTTGCCAATAAGAAAACATAAACAGCCTACTTACATAGCCCCCACGCTCCCCAAAAAAAATTTTACAAATTGTTTTGGGCAGTGGCCAATAATGATTTGAAAAAATTTTTCATAATTACAATAACAAAGATATAAAATGCACACACTTATTTATACAATGTTGGTCAAAAGCTAAAATTTTCTCACAGTGCATAAAGACAGTCCAGATTGTTCATCACAGTAAAATTTCAGTGGTTTTTTTTTCAAAGTCTGAGCAGTAAAAGACAATGCACACGGAAGTAGTGGATTTCCATGCAGTCGTGAAGAAGTAGTGTTGTCCTTCCAACGGAAAGACAATGCTGACTCTTGACATGCTGACAGGTAATGGGCCACAACAGAGCAAACCCACAACAGAGTCATTCGACGTTTTGAAGAAGATTGGTAGGTAGGTCATCACAGAGCAGACCCACTGTAGTCCTGGTCGAGAGTATGGTATTGGTGGGCCACCAGAGGTGCAGACCCAGTGCAGTCCTTGTAGAAATTGTGGACAGGCCCACTGTAGTCCTGGTAGAGATTCTGGTATTGGTGGGCCACCAGAGGTGCAGACCCACTGTAGTCCTTGTAGAGATGGCCAGCAGCCATCTGTTGTGACTGTGCGGGTGCACAATCACCATTGAAGTGTCTTGCAGTTAATATAGCAAGCCCATAACCACTTGTGCACTCACAACTTACAAGTTACTTAATTTGATGAACTGGCGTCAATATTATTATAAATTTACAACATAAGAATACAATTACAAAGGTACAAAATACATCATTAAAGAACATAACAATACTGATAACATTTGTAGAGCAGTCCCACTGTAGTCCTGGTAGAGAGTATGGTATTGGTGGGCCACCAGAGGTGCAGACCCAGTGCAGTCCTTTACAAAAGAATAGAAATAACATATACACCAGTGTTACAGGAATTATGACGTGAGTACATACATAAAAGATCAGAATAACCTTTGAAACATCAACTTCACACATGAGCAACACAACAGAACAGATAAATAATGTCTAAGCGTATTTACAAGGTAAATAACATATTATTAATGCCAATTATATTTGAGGATAACAGTATTCCTCATCATAGTGAATGTAGCTTAGTATTAGAAGAAGAAAAAATTCTATGAAACTACACAGAGACAGGAAGAAAACAAATACACAAGGGAACACAAACACATAGTGGGATAACACCAAAAGGAAAGGACAGGGTTCGTTTTCAGTGTAACATTTGGTACTGCAGTCCAACCCAAAACTTCATTCCATAGATCGTTCGTCTTATTTCAACCTTTGCTTCCACCAAAAAAAAAAAAAAAAAAAAAAAAAAAAATCCTATCCAAACATGCTTTCTGTATTTTTTTCGTATAACCTCTCAGTGCATTTCTTCAAATTCATCGCAACTCATTCTCTTATATAGTCTACCCCTTCTTAAGCTAACTTAAATCTACTGAGCTCAGATGCTAAACTAAGGGACGAGGCAATGCAGCAGCACAAAACAATTAACACGAACAGCAATGACAAAAAATTCAAATTGGCAAAGTAAGCAACAATATTACAACTAATATGCAATGAGCAGCAAACAAGAAAAATAAATCAGTAATAAACTGGCTTAGCAGAGTTATGTAAGTAGGCTGTTTATGTTTTCTTATTGGCAACGTTACGTAGCGCTCTATATGAAAATCACTGGCTGTGCTGTGTGCAGTCTGTGGCTAGTTTGCATTGTTGTCTGCCATTGTAGTGTTGGGCAGCGGCAGCTGGATGTGAACAGCGCGTAGCGCTGCGCAGTTGGAGGTGAGCCGCCAGCAGTGGTGGATGTGGGAAATGAGATGGCGGATTTTTGAGTACAGAATGGGTATTATGAACTGCTATGTATATTATGCTTTTTCAACACTATTAAGGTAAATACATTGTTTGTTCTCTATTAAAATCTTTCATTTGCTAACTATGCCTATCAGTAGTTAGTGCCTTCCGTAGTTTGAATCTTTTATTTAGCTGGCAGTAGTGGCGCTCGCTGTATTGCAGTAGTTCGAGTAACGGAGATTTTTGGTGAGGTAAGTGATTTGTGAAAGGTATAGATTAATGTTAGTCAGGACCATTCTTTTGCAGGGATTTTTGAAAGTCAGGTTGCGTTGCGCTAAAAATATTGTGTGTCAGTTTAAGCACAATCCTGTACAATTGTTCTAAGGGGACGTTTCAGAAATAGGTTTGTCACTTGACTTACCGTCTTTGGAACATTACAGTACCTTTCCTGAAGTGATCATAACATGTTAGAGACTGCTACCATAGAAAATAAAATCCGCTGAAAGTACAGTGTTTTCATGGAAAGGACCTGAAACACGATATTCGCATAATACTTGTGACAGAGTAGAATAACTGGGTGTGGGTAGCTTCTGGCACAAAAGAATAATAAAATGAAAAACTGATGGGACTTAGTTTGCAGTATTTGCAAACTGCCACCTACAACTTCTTCTGTAACATTTCCCCTGCTGTCGTTTCTTGCAGCTTTGCAGCAAGATGTCATTAGGTTAAACCAACAGGTCATTACTTTTTCCTAAATACGAAAGAACTGAGTTGTTTATAGAGTTCCCGTGGCAAGTTATAGGTGGCTAGACTTAGTGCTTGCCTCTAGAAACTGAAGATATATCCGATATATTTTTCGTTCCTGTTCTGTGTACGAAGAACTGACTCTGGCTAACGCAGGCCTGCTTCCTTTTTCGACAGCAGCTGTTTTGTCTGCTAAATGGGTTTCTCTCGGAGCGGACGTTGCTACAGCGTATAACTGGTCCCATTCATCGTCCCACACCAGATGGACTGAACGCAACAGGGAGTGGCGGGCTCTGACTCACAAACTACTTTATGGGTCAGGGACCAGACGCTTTCTTGTGTTTACACACCGCCCACATTCTTCACTTCTGAAAATGGAAATTGAAGCTGAACTGGGGCGAGTTCAGAGTTACTTCTGCGAGCTTTACTTCTCATACGGCGACTGAGCAAGGTAGTTAAAGAAGAACGGACTAAAATTACGAATAATCGGGGCTTCAGATTTAGCTTTGTTGTATTTTACTTAATATTACTTCACGCAAATGATGGGATAGTGCCTTTACATAAGGAACGCTCGATTTACTTCCCCAATGCGTGTTTAATCTGAATCTACACGCTGTCTCAAACGTCTGATGCCTGTAATCCGGGAAGACCGAGAGAGATAGCGTAGTGGTAACTCAGTGGATTCGTTTTCGAGAGGACGGACGTTCAAACCCGGTCTGGCCATCGTGACCTACATTTTTAGTGATCTCCCTGAATTGCGTAACTGAACAGCGAGATTAAAGATTACAGTTTCCTTCCCTATCCCTTCCCAAACCGAACTTGTGTTACATCTCAAATTACCTCGTCGTCGATGGGATTTTAAATCCACATTTCCATTCCTTCTAACGTTGATGAGACGAGAAACTCTACCACGTAATTTTCCCTCAATATTTTTTGAATGGAGAGAAACCGGCACACAAAAAAGTGGGAAACTCAGGTTCTCAAAAATTTAATCTGTCGTAGCTATCTTTTACCTTCAATTTGAGTAATAAACTTATTAACGACATGAACCATGAGCCATGGACCTTGCCGTTGGTGAGGAGGCTTGTGTGCCTCAGCAATACAGATAGCCGCACCGTAGGTGCAAACACAATGGAGGGGTATCTTGAGAGGCCAGACAAACGTGTGGTTCCTGAAGATGGGCAGCAGCCTTTTCAGTAGTTGCAGGGGCTACAGTCTGGATGATTGACTGATCTGGCCTTGTAACATTAACCAAAACGGCCTTGCTGTGCTGGTACTGTGAACGCTGAAAGCAAGGGGAAACTACAGCCGTTATTTTCAACCGAGGGCATGCAGCTTTACTGTATGGTTAAATGATGATGGCGTACTCTTGGGTAAAATATTCCGGAGGTAAAATAGTGACCCATTCGGATTTCTGCGTGCGGACTACTCAGGAGGAAGTCGTTATCAGGAGAAAGAAAACTGGTGTTCTACGTATCGGAGCTTGGAATGTCAGCTCCCTTAATCGGGCAGGCAGGTTAGAAAATTTAAAAAGGAAAATGGATAGGTTGAAGTTAGATATAGTAGGAATTGGTAAAGTTCGGTGGCAGGAAGAACAAGACTTCTTGTCAGGTGAATACAGGGTTTTAAATACAAAATCAAATAGGGGTAAGGCAGGAGTAGGTTTAACAATGAATTAAAAAAATAGGAGTGCGGGTAAGCTACTACAAACAGCATAATGAACGAATTATTCTAGCAAAGATAGACACGAAGCCCACGCCTACCACAGTATCACAAGTTTATATGCCAACTAGCTCCGCAGATGACGAAGAGATTGATGAAATGTATGGTGAGATAAAAGAAATTATTCAGATAGTGAAGGGAGACGAAAATTGAATAGTCATAGGTGACTGGAATTCGATAGTAGGAAAAGAAAGAGAAGGAAAAGTAATTGGTGAACGTGGAATGTAGGTAAGGAATGAAAAAGGAAGCCGTCTGGTAGAATTTTGCACAGGACATAACTTAGTCATAGCTAAGACTTGCTTCAAGATTCATAAAAGAAGGTTGGATACATGGAAGAGGCCTGGACACAGTGGAAGGTTTCAAATATATTATATAATGGTAAGACAGAGATTTAGGAAACAGGTTTTAAATTGTAAGACATTTCCAGGGACAGATGTGGACTCTGACCACAATCTATTGGTTATGAACTGTAGATTAAAACTGAAGAAACTGCAAAAAGGTGGGAATTTAAGGAGATGGGACATGGATAAACTAAAAGAACCAGAGGTTGTAGGGAGTTACAGAGAGAGCAATAATGAACGATTGACAAGAAAGGAGGAAAGAAATACAGTAGAAGAAGGATGGGTAGTGTGACTTAGGAAGTGGGGATGAAGGGTACACTTAGCACGGAACGTCAAGGCCACTATAATGTCGAAAGGTGACGTAACTTAAAATGCCGGAAGCAACAGATCAGTCGTCCAAAACACATCCCATTAGACGGCACGTCACAGCTTCTGTGCACCGAAGCAAAACGTGGCGCCGCTCCCACACATCCCAATTCGCAGAGAACAACGAACACAAACAGACCGCAGAAAACACGGCAAACATCAGGCAAACATCGATTAATATAAGTTAAGAGATCAATAATATAAATTAAAAAAACCAGTAAGCGCTATTAATAGAAGTAACAGATTTTGCAGCAATATAAATGCTGTGAAACATTTAAACTAAGGAATGTACACAAATCCAGTGCTGAAAATATAGTATCAGCCCTTTACACTCTCATAGTTTCCCAAAAAATATTTCCACATATGATTAAGACCGAAAATGTGTACAAAGATGAAATGGTGAAATTTGAAGATAGTATTACGTTATTCAAATGCACAACTTCAGCAAAAACTACGTTTTGTGCACCTTAATTTCCTTGCATAGGTTTGCAATGTAACTGAATTGTTTAAGTTTGGTATGCAGCAAATTACAACTAGACTATGACCTAATATCTTCAATAGCTTACAGTCACTACATCTTTCGGGGTTGCTGATTTCCTTAAATGAATATCATGAACTCAGACGGAAACCTAGTTCTAAGCAAAGAAGGGAAAGCAGAAAGGTGGAAGGAGTATATAGAGGGTCTATACAAGGGTGATGTACTTGAGTAAAATATTATGGAAAATATTATGGAAATGAAAGGGAATGTAGATGAAGATGAAATGGAAGACAAGGTACTGCATGAAGAGTTTGGCAGACCACTGAAAGACGTAAGTCAAATCAAGGCCACAGGAGTAGACAACATTCCATTAGAACTACGTATAGCCTTGGGAGAGCCAGTACTGACAAAACTCTACCATCTGGTGAGCAAAATGTATCAGACAGGCGAAATACCCTCAAACTTCGCCGGCCGGAGTGGCAGAGCGGTTCTAGGCGCTACAGTCTGGAACCGCGCGACCGCTACGGTCGCAGGTTCGAATCCTGCCTCGGGCATGGTTGTGTGTGCTGTCCTTAGGTTAGTTAGGTTTCATTAGTTCTAAGTTCTAGGGGACTGATGATCTCAGCAGTTAAGTCCCATAGTGCTCAGAGCCATTTGAACCCTCAAATGTCAAGAAGAATATAATAATTCCAATCCCAAAGAAAGCAGGTGTTGACAGATGTGAAAATTACCGAAGTATCAGTTTAGTAAGTCACAGCTGCATAATAATAACTCGAATTCCTTACAGACAAATGGAAAAATTGGAAGAAGTCGGCCTCGAGGAAGATCAGTTTGGATTCCGCAGAAATGTTGGTACACGTGAGGCAATACTGACCCTACGACTTATCTTAAAAGATAGATTAAGGAAAGGAAAACCTACTTTTCTACCATTTGTAGACTTACAGAAAGCTTTTGACAATGTTGACTGGAATATTCTCTTTCAAATTCTGAAGGTGGCAGGGGTAAAATACAGGGAGCGAAAGCCTATTTACAATTTGTACAGAAACCAGATGGCAGTTATAAGCGTCGAGAGGCATGAAAAGGAAGCAGTGGTTGGGAAGGGAGTGAGACAGGGTTGTAGCCTATCCCCGATGTCATTCAGTCTGTATATTGATAAAGCACTAAAGGAAACAAAAGAAACATTCAGAGTAGGAATTAAAATACTTGGAGAAGAAATAAAATCTTTGAGGTTCGCCGATGACATTGGACGAAATAAGATGAACGTCAACAAAACCAAAACGAGTATAATGGAATGTAGTCGAATTAAATCAGGTGATGCTGAGGGAATTAGATTACGAAATGAGGCATTTAAAGTAGCAGATGAGTTTTGCTATTTGGGGAGCAAAATAACTGATGATGGCAGAAGTAGAGAGGATATAAAATATAGACTGGCAATGGCAAGGAAAGAGTTTCTGAATAAGAGAAATTTGTTAGTGTCACGAAGTCGTTTCTGAAAGTATTTGTATGGAGTGTAGCCATGTATGGAAGCGAAACATGGACGATAAATAGTTTAGACAAGAAAATGTGGTCCTACAGAACAATGTTTAGACGGGCAGAGGTACTGAATAGAATCGGGGAGAAGAGGAATTTGTGGCACATCTTGACTAGAAGAAGGGATCGGTTAGGAGGACACGTTCTGCGGCATCAAGGGATCACCAATTTAGTGATGGAGGGAAGCGTGGAGGGTGAAAATCGTTGAGGGAGACCAAGAGATGAATACACTGAGCAGATTCAGAAGGATGTAGGTTGCAGTAGTTACTGGGAGATGAAGAATCTTGCAGAGGATACAGTAGCATGGAAAGCTGCATCAAACCAATCTCTGGAATGAAGACCACAAAAACAACAACAACAACAACAACAACGACATTTACACAGTCCAAGCACATTAATGTGACCACCACATATGTTCGACGTCAACGTCCAGTAACCACTCACAGACGGCTGGTGGCAGCGTGTTGGGGGATGCAGAAAACACTACAGATGTTGTAGTTATGAGGAAATAGAGCGATTTATCTGACTTCCAAAAGCGTGTGAACATTGACTTTCAGTCCATGATGGGGGCCGGGGGGGTGGGGGGAGGGGGCAGCATTTCCGAAACGTAGAGTGTTGTGTACATAGTTCCGCGTAGTCAGCGCGTACACAACTTTCACACTAGAGCGCCCCCTGCTAAGCACAACAGCGCAGGCGCAGCGCTCGTCCGTCTCTGCACTATGAGATGGCGCTGCCTTAGAGACGGACCAAATTCTGCTTCCGCTGATCCGCGTATTAATATGTAACGCAGCCAATGAGATTGCTGCTAACGTAGAACCTTTTCTCCTCGCAGATCACACTTGCGCAGTGATACCTGAACGTGCGAGGTATTATAACGAGTGTACAGACAGACCTCCGATAAGTCAGTCTGCATTTGTCTGCACCAGTCTGTACCAGTCTGCATTAGTCTGTACCAGTCTATAGTCAAGTTTCAGTCTGCACCTAAGAAGATTATCATATTTCTGTACATAACCATAAAGATAAATGTATAGACACTTTGTCAAGTACCAGAGATATGTGAGAATAAGATTAACGTACCAAGACCAAAGGAACTTCAGATTGTCAATTGTAAATAGCATCCAGAATCAAGTTACGTGATGTTTATGCTTGTTACTGTTTTAATAAATGTGTGTGAAAATTAATCAAGTTCTGTTTAAAGTTGGTCACCGTCAATCTGCTACTCTAAGCGTGCAAGTGGTATTTCTGTCGTCTGACCTAATGGCAGAAGATAAACGCTCCACGATAAGACCACGAGACAAATCCTGACACTCGCCTACTTCGTTAGAGCGACAAGTCAAATAATGTGATGGTGTGTGTACCGAAGGTCTTACAGTACGTACACCACATAGAGGTTTGTTAACCATTCGCTTGCAGCCATGGTTAAAGTATACCGTGCATGGCAAATTGGCACTACCCAAGACCGGCGCCGGTGCAACTGTAGTGTGTCGCGAGCCATACCAGACATGGATGAACGACAGTTGCGGAAATGCGCTAGGGCGTGTAGCTGTTGAGCAACTAACCATCAAGACAAACCAAGTGGCCACCAACAGCATCTTCTCAAGGACGGGTCAACGAACGTTGCTGCGTATGGGAAGCCTAAGCTGACACCTCGTCCATGCTCCCATGTTGACTGCCGTTCGTCGGCAATGAAGGCTGGAATATGGACACCAATACCGCAACGAGACGTCCAGTGAGTGGCGGCAGGTGCCTTTTCAGATGAATCACGTTATATACTCCATCGGACAGATAGCATTCACTCTGAAAAAACCGTCGGATGGGTCCAGGACGGAGGAGGGCTGTTATGGTCTGGGGAATGTTTTCGAAGCATTCCCTGTTTGATCTCGTCTTTCTGGAAGGCACATTGGATCAACATAAGTATGCAACTATTCTTGAGGACATGTCCACCCCTACATGCAGCGTTTTGTTCCTCAGCACAATGTCATCTGCCAACACGACAGTGCAATGTGTCACACAGCTCGATGTGTACTTGAGGGCGAAGAGCACCAGGATGACCCTACCGTACTCCCCTGGCCACCAAACTACTCAGATATAAACCCAATCGAGAATCTCTGGAGTCACCTCCATCGGGCTGATCGCACAATGGTTCATCAACCACGAAACTTAGTGCAGGTGGCCACAGCATTGGAGTCAGCATGGTTCCACATACCTGTCAGTATCTTCCAGAACATCCGCGCTTCATAAGGTGGTTATTCAGGCTTCTGACAGGCGGTCACTTTAAAGTGAATTAATAGATTACTCAGTAGCTGTTATCACACAATAATGAACGCCTTATTCCATGAAGTTTCGGGGTTGCGTCTTTGGTTGGTTATCACAAGGTCCTCGGTCCCGAGTTAAAACGTCGCCATAGCTTAAATTCTGAATAACAACTATCAGAGGTGGCTGCCGAAGACTTACGGCATAAGATGGTTCAAATGGCTCTGAGCACTATGCGACTTGACTTCTGAGGTCATCAGTCGCCTAGAACTTAGAACTAATTAAACCTAACTAACCTAAGGACATCACACACATCCATGCCCGAGGCAGGATTCGAACCTGCGACCGTAGCGGTCACGCGGTTCCAGACTGAAGCGCCTTTAACCGCACGGCCACACCGGCCGGCACGGCATAAGAAGTCGCTCTCATTCTGCCAACGGCCTTGTCAAAGAGGGCTGAGTAGCGGACACAGGTTTAGGACACTCTTTCGCTCTTGGGGTTGGAAACTGCCCCTAAAAGGTGGAGGAATCAACAATGATCAGCGACTTGAGGATGCAGAAGGCAATGGAAAACACTGCATTAAAGACACATAACGTGTGTCCACGCGACATGTGGCCGGTACCTGAAAATGGCTGAAAATGGTCATGATGATCTCTCCTCTGGAAAAGATTCGAGACAAGTTCCCCACACGGATCTCTGGGAGGGGACTGCCAAGGGGGAGGTGACCATGAGAAAAAGATTGAATAACCAACGTTCTACGAGTCGGGACATGGAATGTCAGAAGTTTGAATGTGATATGGAAGCTAGAAAATCGGAAAAGGGAAATGCTAAGGCTCAGTCTAGATGTAGTGGACATTAGTGAAGTGAAATGGAAAGACAAACATTTCTGGTCAGACGAGTAAGACGAGTACAGGGTAATATCAAAGCAGCAGAAAGTGAAATACGAAAGTAGGATTCGTTACGAATAGGATAGTAGAAGAGTGAGTTGCTGTGAATAGTTCAGTGATAGGGTTATTCTCATCAGAATCGGCAGCAAACCAACACCGACAACAATAGATCAGGTATACACGTGGACGTCGCAGAAGATGAAGAGATGGAGACAGTATATGATACTACTGAACAAGAAACTCAGTATGCATAGGGAGTTGAAAATCTGATAGTCATGGGGGATTGGAATGCGGTTGTAGGGGAAGGAGTAGAATAAAGGGCTTGGAAGTAGCAATGAGAGAGCAGAAAGACTAATTTTGTTCTACAATACAATAAATTTCAGCCCGTAATAGCGAATACTCTGTTCAAGAATCACGAGGAGAAGGCATACTTGTAAACAGCGGGAAGTACAGGACACTTTTAATTAAGTTATATCGCGGTCAGGCAGAGATTCCAAAATCAGATATTGGATTATAAGGCGTACCCAGGAGCAGATGTAGACCGCAATCTGGTAATGATGAAAAGTACGCTGAAGTTTAAGAGACTAGTCAGGAAGAATCAATGCGCAAAGACGTGGAACACGGAAGTACAAACAAATGAAGAGATATGCTTGAATTTCTTTGAGGCTGTAGGTACTGCGATAAGGAATAGCTCCGTAGGCAGTTCAGCTAAAGAGGGATCTCTAAAAAACGTGCAACCACGGAAGGTGGAGAGAAAAACATAGGTGCAGTGAAGATAACTGCAAAGAAACCCTGGGTGACAGAAGCAATGCTTCGGCTGATCTAAGAAAGAAGGAAGAACAAAATGTTCGCGGAAATTCAGGAATACAGAAGTACAAGTCACTTAGGAATGAAGTAACTAGTAATTGCAGGGAAGCTAACGCGAAATGGCATGGCTGCATGAAAAAGGTGAAGAATCCAAAAAGAAATGATTGTCAGAAGGACAGACTCAGAATATAAAAAAGCCAAAAACAGTCTTCGGCGAAATTAGAAGCAAAGGCCGTAACATTAAGAGTGCAACGGGAATTCCATTGTAAAAGCTAAGGAGAGGGCGGATAGGTGGAAAGCATACATTGGGGGCCTCTATAAGGGGGAGAACTTGTCTGATGCCATAACAGAGGAAGAAACTGGAGTCGACGTAGAGACAGGGGATCCAATATTAGAACCAGAAACTGGAAGAGCTTTGGGGGGCTTATAATCAATTACGGCAGATGGGACAGATAAGATTCCATTTCAATTACTAAAGCCAATTGGGGGAAGTGGCAACAAAACGATTATTCGCGTTGGTTTGCAGAATGTGTGACGCTAGTGATATTAAATCCGTCTTTCGGATAAACATCATCCACACAATTCCCAAGATTGCAAGAGCCGACAAGTGCGAGAATTATCGCACAACCAGATTAGCATCTCATGCATCCAACTCCCTGACAAGAATAATATACAAGAAATGGAAAATAAAACTGAAGCTCTATTAGAAGACGATCAGTCTGGCTTTAGGAAAGACAAAGGCACCAGAGAAACGTTGCGGTTGATAATGGAAGTAAGACTGAGGAAAAATCAACACACTGCGTGGGATTTATCGACATGGAAAAGCGTTCGACGATGTAAAACGGAAAAAAGATGTTCGAAATCCTGAAGAAAATAAGGGTAAGCTATAGAGAAAGACGGGTAATATACAACACGTACAAGATCCAAGAGGGGGAAAAGGAGAACGGAAGACCAAAACGAAGTGCACGGATTAGGAAGTGTGTAAGACAGAGATGTAGTCTTTCACCCCTGCCGCGCGGGATTAGCCGAGCGGTCTGAGGCGCTGCAGTCTTGGACTGTGCGACTGGTCCCGGCGGAGGTTCGAGTCCTCCCTCGGGCATGGGTGTGTGTGTGTTTGTCCTTAGGATAATTTAGGTTAAGTAGTGTGTAAGCTTAGGGACTGGTGACCTTAGCAGTTAAGTCCCATAAGATTTGACACACTTTGACCCCTGCTGTCCAATCTATACATCGAAGAAGCAATGACGGAAATAAAAGAAAAATTTATGACACAGATTAAGATTCATGGTGAAAGGCTATGAGCCGGCCGGTGTGGCCGTGCGGTTCTAAGCGCGTCAGTTTGGAACCGCGTGACCGCTACGGTCGCAGGTTCGAATCCTGCCTCGGGCATGGATGTGTGTGATGTCCTTAGGTTAGTTAGGTTTAAGTAGTTCTAAGTTCTAGGGGACTGATGACCTCAGTAGTTAAGTCCCATAGTGCTCAGAGCCATTTGAACCATTTTTTTGAAAGGCTATGAATTTTAGATTCGCTGTGATATCGCTGTCCTCAGTGAAAGTAAAGAAAAATTACAGGTCCGCTGTGTGGAATGAACAGTCTAATTTGTACACGTTATGTGTCGAGAGTTTATCGAAGAAAGACGAAAGTAATAAGTAGCAGAAATGTGAACAGCGAAAAACTTAACATCAGGACTAATGATTACGAAGCAGATGAAGTTAGGGAATTCTGTTACCTAGACGGAAAAATAAGCCAAGACGGACGGAGCAAAGGGGACATAAAAAGCAGACTAACATTGGCGGGCAGCATCAAATCAGTGACGAGACTGATGATTCGGAAAAAAAAGCCAGGGGACGACGTCTTGGATATAATTCAGATGCTGTACAAATACTTCAAAAAATACACTCTAAGGCAGAGGAACGACACATCGCTAAGGAATGATCCGAATGGGACAGAAATCTGTAAGTGTGAAGTAATTTACAGAAAAACAAATGATAATAAGTCGAGAGAAATTCAAGAGAACGAGCTTCACAAAATGAGCAAATCAGTAACGCACTGATTCACATCTGGCCCTCACGCAAGCAGCTATTCGCCTTGGCATTGATCGACGGTGTTATTGGATGTCTTTTTAACGGATATCATGCCAAATTCTGAACCATTGGCACGTTAGATCGTCAAAACCCCGAGCTTGTTAGAGGGAGCTGCTCATAATGCTCAAAACGTAGGCTTTGGCAAGCACAAAGACAAACGCTGAAATGTAAGCCCAGGATGGCTTGCCATGAAGGACAGCAAAACGAGGCGTAGGATATCATCGGCGTACCGATTTGTTGTATGGGTGCTGCGAATGAAAAACAAAGGGATTCTGATATAAAATGCAATAGCACCCCAGACCATCCCTGTTGGTTGTCAGGCCTTATGGTATCCCATTGCTGTTCGGGGCGTCTCCAGATACGTCTTCGTTGGTCATCGAAGCTCAATTTGAAGCGGGACTCATCACTGAAGATAATCTTTTACCAGTCAATGATATTTCAGGACTGACAGCAACTAATAAAACTGTAGAAAATGCGGACACTGCTAACGAAGGAGGCATTCCTCACCGTGATTTTAAAATCAGTTATAACACAGAAAAACCGAGCAAAAACATCGTGCGTTCCTAGGTACACTATCGTTTGAGTACAACTTTTCCTCTACCGAACGATGCAGGATCAGTTACTGTTCACTATGCATACCATAACTCATTTTCGGCCAAAATGGATTAGACTGCTCCTTTTACATCAAGGTCCTCGCATCTCAAGCAGACCCTTCGTTAACGGACTCACGGTTGCAGAAAATTGTTCCTTTTCTTGTCGTGTACTTTCATCTGTGTCATTTACAACCATTAATTATCATTCACCTTCTGTATATTGTGAAGTTGCGTTTAGAACGACTGCAAGATGACTGGCTGAAAAATACATTCTCAGCGCTTGTGTTAATGACGTCTTACGATAAAAGATGAAGCTGGATTCGTCTTGTCTAATCTTGTCGTACTTGGTAGTAAGCCTTGTAATTTATTTCTTGGGTTTTTCGTGGTTCTTTTCGTAGTAGTAGTGTCACTGGGTGCAGTGATCTTGATGCGTCGCTTTGATAGAAAAGATCTTGCAATCGTTTTACTTTGTAACGATGATGCTATTCTGTAAACACACACATCAAAGAAAGTTTTGCATCACCTCGGTTCCGACAGTTGCGAAATCTGTACAGAAAGTTCGAATAGAGATCAACATAAACATCGTGAGACCTTAACTTTTCCCGGCGAATAGAATGTTCAAATAACTTACAGGTTTGCTGCCGGTTGACGTCGTCGGACACCGCCGATATTTCGACAGGTGCACACCCTGCCATTCTCAAGGCGCATTTGTGTCTTCAGAATGGCAGGGTGTGCTCCTGTCGAAATATCGGCGTTGTCCGACGACGTCACCCGGCAGCAAACCCGTAAGTTATTTGAACATAAACATCATTTCCGCTCTTTTTATTGCTCATGAAATCCACACATTGAATGTTGTACCACCATACAGCGAGACCATCAGAGGTGGTGGTCCAGATTGCTGTACACACCGATAACTCTAATACCCAGTAGCACGTCCTCTTCCATTGATGCATGCCTGTATTCGTCGTGGCATACTATCCACAAGTTCATCAAGGCACTGTTGGTCCAGATTGTCCCACTCCTCAATGGCGATTCGGCGTAGATCACTCAGAGTGATTGGTGGGTCCCGTCGTCCATAAACAAACCTTTTCAATATAACCGAGGCATATTCGATAGAGTTCATGTCTAGAGAACATGCTGGCCACTCTAGTCGAGCGATGTCATTATCCTGAAGGAAGTCATTCACAGAATGTGCACGACGGGGGCGCGAGTTTTCGTCCATGAAGACGAATGCCTCACCAATTTGCTGGCGATATGGTTACACTATCTGTCAGAGGATGTCATTCACGTATCTTACAGCCATTACGGCGCCTTCCATGAGCCACAGCAGCGTACGTTGGCCCAACATAATGCCAGCCTGAACCTTGCTGTACTTGCTGGACAGTATGTCGAAGACGTTCAGCCTGACCGGGATGCCTCCAAACAAGTCCCCGACGATTGTCTCGTCGAAGGCATATGCGACACTCAGCGGTGAACAGAACACGTTGCCAATCCTAAGCAGTCCATTAGGCATGTTGTTGGGCCCATCTGTACCGCGCTGCATGGTGTCGTTGTTGCAAAGATGGACCTCGCCATGGACGTCGGGAGTGAAGTTGCGCATCATGCAGGCTATTGTGCACAGTTTGAGCCGTAACGCGACTTTCTGTGGCTGCACGAAAAGCATTATTCAACATGGTAGCGTTACTGTCAGGGTTCCTCCAAGTGATAATCCGTAGGTAGCTGTCATCCACTTCTGTAGTAGCCCTTGGGTGGCCTGAGCGAGACATATCATCTACAGTTCCTGCCTCTATGTATCTTCTCCATGTCCGAACAACGTCGCTTTGGTTCACTCAGAGAGCCGGCCGGGGTGACCGTGCGATTCTAGGCGCTACAGTCTGGAGACGAGCGACCGCTACGGTCGCAGGTTCAAATCCTGAATCGGGCATGGATGTGTGTGATGGCCTTAGGTTAGTTAGGTTTACTTAGGTCTAAGTTCTAGGCGACTGATGACCTCAGACGTTAAGTCGCATAGTGCTAAGAGCCATTTGTTCACTTCGAGACGCCTGGACACCTCCCTTGTTGAGAGCACTTCCATGTACAAAGTAACAATGCGGATGCGATCGAACCACGATACTGACCATGTAGGCATGGTTGAACTACAGACAACACTAGCCGTGTATCTCCTTCCTGGTGGAATGACTGGAATTGATCGACTGTCGTACCCCCTTCGCCTAATAGGCGCTGCTCACGCATTGTTGTTTACGTCTTTGGGATGGTTTAGTGACATCTCTGACCAGTCAAAGGGACTGTGTCTGTGATACAATATCCGCCGACAACGTCTATCTTCAGGAGTTCGAGGAACCGGGCTGATACGAAACATTTTTTGAAGTGTGTTCATCCCACGCTGACTATTAGTATTCAACTATTGGTCGAACGAGAATTTTGTAAGACGCCTCCTTCGTGGATGTGCTACACTTCATGAGGATTCATCCAACGAATATCAGTCTCCGTTTTGCCTTACCTGCGATAAGTTTTACATAATCGTTCGAGTTTAAATCTCTCTATACTCGTAGTCTATTCCCAGACATTTAAAGAATGTCACTGCTTCAGGGATTATTGAGTATTAATAAACCGCTTCAGTTGTATGTAGTCCTTTATTATTGGATCACTACTGGTTTTGTTGCACTAAAAATCACATCTTCAGATGAACGTATTACTAAGACAGTAGAGCGGAAAAGCTCGGTACCTTTATTACCTAGCATTCCGTATAGATCGGAGAAGCAGACCCATGCACCATATTGGAATTCGGCTGTTTTATTCTAAGCTATACCGCCTTTCAGCGGTGTTTTGTTCTGTAGAACAGCGAAGGTTGGGTAAAAAGGTTCGTGCTTTTCCGCTCTAATGTCAGAGTTATAATAAAGAACAAAATCTGCTGAAGCGTTTTGTTAGTACCCAAGAATACTACTCACCGCAGTAGTTGCCCTAACTAAAAGGCAGTCTGATTCAGGGATTGTTCCTCGAATGTGTAATAGTACAACAATGTCTGTGTCTACCTATTTACGTGCAATACGTTACATTTCTTTGTATTGAGGGTCAACTACCAATTCTATTATCAAACGTCGATCTTCTGCAAGTGTTTCTGCATTTCGGTACGGTTTTCTCTGCCAACAGCAATGCCTAGGAGCTGCTAATTCTTAAGAAAAGTCGTGTGTTCCACCATCAACAGAAATTTGCTATAAATGTATTGGCTGATATTCTTCGAGACCGTTTAGGCCCTGCCTCCTGTCCAACTCGCTTGGTGAATGAAATTACCACATATTTTTCCCTCATGTAGTAACAGAAATGTTGGAGAATGTTTCGCTAGCATTCAGGAAACTATTATGGTTTCAACATAAGAGGGCCCCACCGTACTTTACCGGTTGCGGTCTGAAGCTACTCGCAGTCGGTCAAGTGTTAAGGCAACTACTGATATTCCACCGCCTTTACAACTATCGATCGTACACCAGTTTCTAGAAGCATGTGTGTCGCATCGGTCTTTGTGAAAGTGGTAAAGACGAAGACACAGTCGTACATTCTTCCACTATACAGAGTGGTCTGCAACTGTTTTAAAAGCTTGTAAGGCTGTTGCTGGGTATTTTGTGATGAGAAATAAATGTTGAGAAAAAATTTGACACGTTGCGGTGTTTCCGAGCTAATTTTCATAGAAGTTAACCAATCAGCATGGTTATTTACATCCTTCGGCGAGTTTAGCGACATCTCTGAACAGTCAAAGGGACTGTGTCTGTGATACAATATCCATAATCAACGTATGTCTTCAAGAGTTCTGTGAACCGGGGTGATGCAAAACTATTTTTGATGTGTGTAATTTCTCTGGTGTTATTAAGACGTTGACAAGAGACACAACGTGGCCCCAAGCAACACAGTTCGCTATTATATATTGTTTTAATAGTTTTTAATATGCACTATGTGTGATGCTTTACTAATGCACTGTTTACTCACGCGCTATGTAAGGGCCTGGGTCATTTATTAGCCTATTTACACTGAAGCGCCCAAAACCACTCCCTCCTTCCGCCTCCTTGATTTCTATCTCACCGTTTATGGCCGTCCCATCGCTCTCACCCCCACCCTTAAGTACCTTGGCGTCACCCTCGACCGTCGCCTCTCCTGGACTCCCCATCTCCAGACAATCCAAGCCAAGGCACGTTCCCGACTCCGTCTCCTCAAGCTCCTTTCCGGCCGAACGTGGGGTCTGGACCCCTCCACCATCCTCCACACCTATAAGTCCCTCATCCGCCCTATCCTCTGTTACGCCCATCCCGCCTGGATCTCCGCCCCCCCTTCCTTTTATAAATCCCTCCAAATCCTTGAACGCCATGCTCTCCGCCTTGCCTATCGCATCCGTCTCCCTTCCCCCACGCGGATCCTGTATGACCTTATCCCCTTCCCCCACCTCCTCCTCTTCCTCGAAAGGATACGAATCCTATACACCTCCCGTAAACTCGATCCTCCTCACCCGCTCGTCTCCCCAATCCTCTCCCACCCCCGCCCGCTGCCGCGCCTGTACTCCCATGTCCCACCTGGTCTCCATCTCTCCACCCTCCATACCCTCTCCCAAGATGGCTTCCGCCAGCTCCCCCTCCCTGATGATGTCCTCCTCCCCTGCATCTACCCCTCCTATCAACTTTGATCCTTCCCCCCCCTCCTGTGTCCTTTCCTTTAGGCACCCTCCCTCCCCCCCCTTTCCCTTCCCTTCTCTTTCCTTTCCTCCTCCCTCCTACCCTCTCCTCCGGGCTTCCCCTCCCCCTTCCTCCCTCCCCCTCTCTCCTTTGCCCGTGGCATCTCTGCTCTCCCCTCTCCCATCTCCCCTTCCTCCTCCTCCACCCCCCTCTTGGCAGGTCCCCGGACTCGTACACGCTCAGTGAACATTCGCGCGCCGGAGACCATCGCCACCAGTGTTCAGTGTGTGTGCATCGTTTTGTGTTTCGTGCGTTTCCGACTCAACTGTTCACATGTGCCGTTGCCGTTCTCCGTGCTTTGTGCGCCATGTTTCCAAGTGTTCGTGTTTTTTTCGTCCAACGTGAACGGCTTCTTGTTTTCTTGTATTTTTTGTATCTCCGTTTTTTTTGCCCGCCGTTTTTTTGTATTGTACCTCTCACCTCTTTATCATGTTGTTTGTTCCACTTAAGGCTGAAGAGCGGCGAACCATGCTGCTGCCAGCCCACCTGTATAGGTGTTTAAAATTACAATAAAGAAAAAAAAAAAAAAAAACTGAAGCGCCAAAGAAACTGTTACAGGCATGCGTATTCAAATACAGAGATATTCAGACAGGCAGAATACGGCACTACGGTCGGTAATATTTAAGTGTCTGGCGCCGTTCTTAGTTCGGTTACTGCTGCTACAATGGCTACGTATCAAGATTTAAGTGATTTTGAACGTGGTGTTATAGTCGGCGCACGAGCGATGGGACACAGCATCTACAAGGTGGCGATGAAGTGGGGATTTTCTCGTACGGCCATTTCAGTAGCGTACCGTGAATATCAGCATTCCAGTACATCATATGCCCGACATCGCTGCAGCTGGAAAAAGATCCTGCAAGACCAACGATGAGTTAAGAGAATCGCTTAACGTGACAGAAGTGCAGCCCTTCCACAAATTGCTGCAGATTTCAATGCTGGGCCATCAACAAGTGTGAGTGCGCGAACTGTTCAAAGAAACATAATCGATATGGGCTTTCGAAGCCGAAGGACCAGTCGTGTGCTTTTCGCCTTGCCTGGACCCGTCAACATCGACATTTGACTGGAAACATGTTGCCTGGTCGAACGAGTCTCCTTTCGTATTGTGTCGAGCGGATGGACATGTACGGGTATGGAGACAACCTCATGAATCCATGGACCCTACATGGGAGGAGGGTACTGTTCAAGCTGGTGGAGACTCCGTAATGGTGCGGGGCGTGTGCAGGTGGAGTGTTACACGTATGTAAGCATCCTGTTTGACCACCTGCATCCATTTATCTACATTCTGCATTCCGACGGAATCTGCTAGTTCCAGTAGGACAGTGCGACACCCCATACGTCCAGAGATGCTACATAGTGTCTCCAGGAACACTCTTCCGTGTTTCAACGCTTCCGCTGGCCATCAAACACCCCAGACATGAACGTTATTGCATTACAACGTACTGTTCAGAACAGATCTCCACCCACACGTACTCTTATGGATTTACGGACAACCTGCAAGATGCATGGTGTCTACTTCCTCCAGCACTACTTCAGGCGTTAGTCGAGTCCATGCCACGTCGTCTTTCGGCACTTCTACGTGATCGCGAGGGCCCTAAACGATATTTGGCGCATGTAGCAGTTAGTTTCGCTCTTCAGTGTAGTTGAAAGTCACTTCTTAATAAGTTCTCATTTAATAAACTGTT
Organism: Schistocerca cancellata; assembly: GCF_023864275.1. Classification (NCBI taxonomy): domain Eukaryota; kingdom Metazoa; phylum Arthropoda; class Insecta; order Orthoptera; family Acrididae; genus Schistocerca; species Schistocerca cancellata. The sequence continues at coordinate 355,646,318 of NC_064634.1, read as the reverse complement.
AATTTTTATTTCTCTCTCTCTCCGTTGTTTCATCTTTAAGAAATAATTATTTCTTAGGTTGTAATTAGCGCTGGCTTGGCGCTGGTATATCTTTGGTTACAGAATGTGAAATTTTTTGTATTTTCAATACTTTTTTTACACCGAACATATAAATAAGTTTTACTGCAATATCAGTTAAAACACCAGAAATCAAATCAATAACCATACATTAACAACAAGTGCAGCAAGCAAGAAAAATAAGTGAGCTAAAATGTCATGTAGTGGGTTACATTGACAGAATCAATCTAAGACATAACATTCTTTTACTCTTCAAGTTATTGCTCTTAGAGAATACTTTGTATTTAATTAATATTGAACTAAAATTTTTCATTTTATTAGTAAAAAAGGTAATGAAGGCAGATTAAAATACGTCGCCTAGTACTGACGAAAATGCGAGAGTGACTTCAAAGATCAAGCGAAAGATCAGACCACTAGTCACAATATTTGCGCTAGAGCGACTCGATATCTCCTGTGAAACGTTACACAACAGCTGCAGGAAGCGCGGCCGGTGATCGACTGGGAACGGACCGACGCAGCCGCCCAGCTAATGAAACCGGGTCACGGAGCTACCGTAGGCACGCGCCGGTTCTGGACCCCGATTTGCCTAACGGCCGTCGTAATTGTTCACGGGCAAAGCCAAGGCATGGTTCACATTCTCTGCTACCTCTACCACGCTAACTTTTACTGTACAAGTTTTTCGCATCTCATGGTTAAATTTAGAGATAGGTCATTGGACAAAAGAGGCAGCCATCACCTTCGTCATAAAGCGATGTCTACATGGGCAGTGGACGCTAATGTCGACGCTTAGGTGACGATTATTTTGACGTAATGTACGTAGCAGATCATCTGCATGGGCAGATATCGATAACCCGCACTTGTTCGGTGGCGCTGGCACTGAGGGTACCAGACTAAAATTCGTATAGTGAACTAACTTTCATAGACGGTATTCGTCTGAGAAGGGTTACGTGCAGTCCTTGATCACCAAACTCCACGCTGGTGTCCTGGACTAAATTCCAGATCTCTTCGTAGTGAATCACGGAATGAGGTAATGTGACATTGCAGACGCTGATACGTCGAATGGGAAAATTAAGCTCGGTGACGCCCTCGGTGGTATTCGAGAGGAGTATACAGAAGAATGGAAAAGAAAATTACGTGAGCAATCATGATCCGCTTAGCTTTCGGAAAGGTGAAGACATCAGAACGGCAGTTCTGACTTTGGCAAGTTGCGATTGATAATGGAGGCAGTGCTAAAAGAAAAATCAAGAAACGTCCATAGTATTTGCTAACCTACAAAAAGGATTCGATAATATAAAAAGGCGCAAGACGTTCGAAACTAGGAGAAAAACAGGAGCAAGCTATAGGGAAAGACAGGTAGTGTATAGTACGCACATCAACCAAGAGGAAACACTAAGAATGGAAGTCAAGAACGAAGTGCTCGCATTAAGTGCCGTACTCATCTGTATTGGGAAATTCTAAGGAAATACATAATAGTTCATGCAAGGACGAAGTTGTATTGTATTGTATGTTAACCGGGGACTTACAAACAACGGAGAAGCTCCGTCCCCGCCGCAGCCGCAGTGGTCCACAACCCCACGACCACTACCGCAGTCCACATCACCCCTCCGCCGCCCCACACCGAACCCAGGGTTATTGTGCGGTTCGGCTCCTGGTGGACCCCCCCCCCAGGGAACGTCTCACACCAGACGAGTGTAACCCCTATGTTTGCGTGGTAGATTAATGATGGTGTACGCGTACGTGGAGAACTTGTTTGCGCAGCAATCGCCGACATAGTGTAGCTGAGGCGGAATAAGGAGAACCAGACCGCATTCGCCTAAAAACCATACACAGATTGGCCGGTTCACCGGACCTCGACACAAATCCGCCGGGCGGATTCGTGCCGGGGACAAGGCGATCCTTCCTGCCCGGAAAGCCGTGCGTTAGACCGCACGGCCAACCGGGCGGGCTTAAGGACGAAGTTAGTTTTATAATTCTCGCTTGGCCAACGTTGCAGTTCTGCCCGACGGTTTGGGACCATTACCAAGGTGTACTGACGAAGGACTAGGAAAGATTGAAAGAAGAGCTGCACGGTTTGTCACGAATTTATTTCTTCGGCGTAAATCATTGAAATGTTCAGCAAACTGCAGTGGGAGGCGATGAAAGCGAGGGGTTGCGCTTCCCGAAGAGGTTTCCTTCAAAATTCCAACAGCTCACGTTCCAAAACGAGTGAAGGAACATGTTACTTCCTCCAACGTATACAGGGTGAGTCACCTAACGTTACCGCTGGATATATTTCGTAAACCACATCAAATACTGACGAACCGATTCCACAGACCGAACGTGAGGAGAGGGGCTAGTGTAATTGTTTAATACAAACCATACAAAAATGCACGGAAGTATGTTTTTTAACACAAACCTACGTTTTTTTAAATGGAACCCCGTTAGTTTTGTTAGCACATCTGAACATATAAACAAATGCGTAATCAGTGCCGTTTGTTGCATTGTAAAATGTTAATTACATCCGGAGATATTGTAACCTAAAGTTGACGCTTGAGTACCACTCCTCCGCTGTTCGATCGTATGTATCGGAGAGCACTGCAACATACATCGCGTTTCTACGGAATGATCTGCCAACGTTGCTCGAAAATGTCCCACTGGAAACGCGTGGACGTATGTGGTATCAGCATGATGATGCACCTGCACATTTCGCAATTAACACTAGGCTGACCCTTGACAGGATGTTCGACGGGCGTTTCATAGGACGTGGAGGACGCATAAATTGGCCAGCCCGTTCTCCTGATCTTACACTTCTTGACTTCTTTCTGTGGGGTACGTTAAAGGAGAATGTGTACCGTGATGTGCCTACAACCCCAGAGGATATGAAACAACGTATTGTGGCAGCCTGCGGCGACATTACACCAGATGTACTGCGGCGTGTACAACATTGATTACGCCAGAGATTGCAATTGTGTGCAGCAAATGATGGCCACCATATTGAACATCTATTGGTCTGACATGTCGGTACACACTCTATTCCACTCCGTAGTTGAAAACGGGAACCACGTGTGTACGTGTACCTCACCCCTCATGGTAATGTACATGTGTGTCAGTGAAAAAGACCAATAAAAAGGTGTTAGCATGTGGACGTAATGTGCTGTTCCAATCTCTTCTGTACCTAAGTCCATCACCGTTCCCTTTGGATCCCTACGTAATTCGGTGCTCTCCGATACATACGATCGAACAGCGGAGGAGTGGTACTCAAGCGTCAACTTTAGGTTACAATATCTCCGGATGTAATTAACATTTTACAATGCAACAAACGGCACTGATTACGTATTTGTTTATATGTTCAGATGTGCTAACAAAACTAACGGGGTTCCATTTAAAAAAACGTAGTTTTGTGTTAAAAAACATACTTCCGTGCGTTTTTTTATGGTTTGTATTAACCAATTACAGTAGCCCCTCTCCTCACATTCGGTCTGTGAAATCGGTTCGTCAGTATTTGATGTGGTTTACGAAATATATCCAGCGGTAGCGTTAGGTGACTCACCCTGTATATCACGTTATGATCACGACGATAAAAAGCAGAGAAATACGGGCTTTTACATGGCTCTACCAACAATCTGTAATCCCAATTCCGATCGTAGATATAAGGGGAGAAATAACGCAGTGCAATTTACACGCTCCATCTTACGTCAAACGATGGCTTTCGGAGTGAAGATGTAGATGTACAGTCACGCAGAGCACATGTATGTGGAAGCGTAGTATCGAACCTGACCAGGTTAGCAATCTCCATTTGAGTCAACGACGGAACACGTGCTTGAGACTGCGTGCAGAAATGTTTTGACATTTGATTGATTGACAGGTGTTCTGCAGGAAGGGCAGTTACCTAACGTTAATCAGAAGCAACGACAAGTTCATAAATTCGTTAGCTGTCCCTGTCACCATTCTTGAGAGACTAGCATTGTTAGCTGCGAATTCGACACTTTATAATCCGGTCTTGACCGACATATGTAATTATAGCCGAGTGTCCGATATATCGCGGCGGCCGTCGTGTCGAGACTAGTACAAGAGCAGGGTCTGTACAACAATGAAAACAGGGCCAAGGATTAAGAGAAAAAGATCAGATGAAATAGAGGAAGGACACTCCAAAGCCTTCATACATACTTTGTTAAGCTAGAGATTCAAAAAGATTCTGCTGGGGTTTGAGACAGGTTGGATAGTAGGATACCGAAACAAAGATACAATGTATTAAACTGGTTTAATGCATAAGGTAATTATTTTCCCCTAGCGTTTTCTGGGGATATAAACTGTGAAAACTCCCAAAAAAATGTTTAGTCTGACGTGTGCAAAACTGAATCGCACGCTTCATATGAAAACGCTTCGGAGTACGAAAGAATTTTAAGAATATGACTGCACTAAGTGCTTCAAATAGCATCTTTTTTAATACCGAGAATTCTAATTGATTAAAAACAGTTGTAATTAAATATTAGAACATTACTAAAAGCAGTCATTGAAACTTCCTCGTCAAAACCAACCCATGTTGAACACAGAACTACGGTTTATTTAAATTTAATAACATGCGTGCGATCATTTCTCACAATGTCACTGTAACGCAGAAAAAATAATTAAAACCTTGCTACAAAAAAGTCAAAATGGCCCAAACAGCAACTTTGAGTTGTTGTTGTTGTTGTCTTCAGTCCTGAGACTGGTTTGATGCAGCTCTCCATGCTACTCTATCCTGTGCAAGCTTCTTCATCTCCCAGTAACTACTGCAACCTACATCCTTCTGAATCTGCTTAGTGTATTCATCTCTTGGTCTCCCCCTACGATTTTTACCCTCCACACTGCCTTCCAATACTAAATTGGTGATCCCTTGATGCCTCAGAACATGTCCTACCAACCGATCCCTTCTTCTAGTCAAGTTGTGCCACAAACTTCTCTTCTCCCCAATCCTACTCAATACTTCCTCATTAGTTATGTGATCTACCCATCTAATCTTCAGCATTCTTCTGTAGCACCACATTTCAAAAGCTTCTATTCTCTTCTTGTCCAAACTATTTACCGTCCATGTTTCACTTCCATGCATGGCTACACTCCATACAAATACTTTCAGAAATGACTTCCTGACACTTAAATCTATACTCGATGTTAACAAATTTCTCTTCTTCAGAAACGCTTTCCTTGCCATTGCCAGTCTACATTTTATGTCCTCTCTACTTCGACCATCATCAGTTATTTTGCTCCCCAAATAGCAAAACTCCTTTACTACTTTAAGTGTCTCATTTCCTAATCTAATACCCTCAGCATCACCCGACTTAATTCGACTACATTCCATTATCCTCGTTTTGCTTTTGTTGATGTTCATCTTATATCCTCCCTTCAAGACACCATCCATTCCGTTCAGCTGCTCTTCCAAGTCCTTTGCTGTTTCTGACAGAATTACAATGTCATCGGCGAACCTCAAAGTTTTTATTTCTTCTCCATGGATTTTAATACCTAATCCAAATTTTTCTTTTGTTTCCTTTACTGCTTGCTCAATATACAGATTGAATAACATTGGGGAGAGGTTGCAACCCTGTCTCACTCCCTTCCCAACCGCTGCTTCCCTCTCATGCCCCTCGACTCTTATAACTGCCATCTGTACCAAATTCTGTGTCCTGTTAAGACTTGCGGACGAAGTACTCGCGTTCAGTTGTACCAGCGGTTTCTGAACGAAGTTTTTCGGGACATTTGGGTCCAGAGATTTTCATCTTTTCAGATATCGGGTTCAGCCTATACGATTAAGTGAACGCATAGAAATACCCTATGTAACGTGGAACTAACTACTACCACCTTACACGGCCACAGAAGCAACAAGATTCAGCCGGCCGCGTTGGTCTAGCGGTTCTAGGCGCGCAGTCCGGAACCGCGTGACTGCTACGGTAGCAGGTTCGAATCCTGCCTCGGGCATGGATGAGTGTGATGTCCTTCGGTTGGTTAGGTTTAGGTAGTTCTAAGTTCTAGGGGACTGATGACCACAGTAGTTAAGTCCCATAGTGCTCAGAGCCATTTTTTTGAACAAGATTCAGTATTTACGCAGGAGACTTCCAACGACTTATAGTGTTCTGCTACGTCGAGGTGCGGGCAAAAGTAGGTCGGACACGGTATTAGGAGGTACCCCTTGACTTTCTTCACCACACCAAAACCGAGACTAGGCAAACCTCACGTACCGACGGACAGGGACAGTCGAGCATTGCAGAGAATGGATGTAAGAAACTGCATAAAACCGTACCATGTGGCAAGCAGATGGAAAAACCTGAGTTTCACTAAGAGCTGCAGGACATTACCTGCCGTCATGTGTAGTATCAACAGTGAAGTAGGGACGAGGTGGTGTTTTCTGTGTTTAAGGAGTGGTTCCCTTATTCAGCTTAAAAGAACTCTAAACGCAGACGGATATGAATACATTTTACTGCATTGTGTACTGTGTACAGTAATGGAACAGTTCGGCGACGACGACTGTGTGCATAACCATGACAGAGCACCCTGTCATAAAGCAGCATCTGCGAGACATCAGCTTGTGGACAGTGGCATCTCTGAAACGGACTGGCCCGACCTCAACCTAATGGAATACTTTTGGGGTTTCGGCTCTTGAGGGTGAATGGGCTGCGATTCCTCCACAGACGTTCAGACAACTCACTGTAAGTGTTCAGAGTTAAGCCATATACGAGGGGCGTCTGAAAAGTCTGTGCAGAAATAAAAATTGCTTACTTGTTTGGGGTAAACCTTTCTTTTTCGACATAGTCTCCTTTTAGACTTACTTTCATCCAACGCTGTTCTAATTTGTTGATCCCTTCCGAATAATAGTACATGTCCAAGTCTGCAAAATAGCTATTAGTTGCTGCAATAACCTCCTCATTTGAATAAAATCTTTGTCCTGCCGGCCATTTCTTCAAATTGGGGAACAAATAGTAGTCCGAGGGAGCCAAGTCTGGAGAATAAGGGGGATGTGAAACGAGTTGGAATCTTAATTCCAATAATTTTCGAACACAACTGCTGAGGTGTGTACTGGTGCATTGTCGTGATGGAAAAGGACTTTTTTTGCGGTCCAATCGCTAGCATTTTTCTTGCTGCTCGGTTTTCAAACGGTCCAATAACGATGAATAATATGCACCTGCTATAGTTTTACCCTTTTCCAGATAGTCGATGATGATTATCCCTTGCGAATCCCGAAAGATTGTCGCCATAGCCTTCCGAGCGAAGGACTGGTCTTCGTCTTTCTTGGTGCAGATTCTCCCTAGGTAACCCATTGTTTAGATTGTTGTTTTGTCTCAGTAGTATAGTAATGTATCTACGTTTCATCCACAATGACGAAAGGACGCTTAAAGTCCAGCGGACTCTTCCTGAGCAGCTGCAAACCATCCTTGCAAAACTTCACACGATTCTGTTTTTGGTCAAGCGTGAGCAATCGCGGAACCCATCTTGTTTATGAAAAATATTATGTACCCGTCGCTTCGAGATGCCCACAGCATTAGAAATCTCTCGCACCTTAACTCTTCTGTCATCCATCACCATATCATGGATTTTATCAATCATTTCTGGAGTCGTAACCACCACAGGGCGTCCAGAATGTTCAACGCCACTTATGCTCATATCGCCACTCCGAAATTTTTGAAACCACTTATGAACTGTTCTAATCGAAGGTACAGAGTAACCGCAATGTTTATCAAGCTTTTCTTTACTCCCCTGAGGCGTTTTGCATTTTATAAAGTAATGTTTAATCACCACACGAAATTCTTCTTCGTCCACTTTTTTGACAGTCACTCGACTTCCTTGATTCACACGAGCGCCAGACACAAAGGAATAGACCAATATGGCCGAAACTTGGTGTGCGTTCTTTCCAAAGATGCTACTAACTAAACGTGACCTCAATATGCGCCGGTGGTGCCACCTATAGGACTTTGCACGGACTTTTCAAACGTTCCTCGTAAAGGCAAGGAGTGGACACATTCCATATCAATGTCCATTAATAGATGTCTGGACACTTTTGATCAAGCAGTGTACACCACTCAACGCAATTACGTGATCATTATTTTGAAATCCCGTAATCCTCTTCCGGTGCGACACAGAAGTTTCATATATGCCTCGAATGTGTCTACGACATTTCCCCTGAACGGTGCGAAGCGTAGCTCCCTACGACAGTATACACGGGCTCGGCGATGCTTCAAACAATAAGGTATGGATACATGCGAAAAAAAAACCACCAGAATTCAGAACCTCATGTGTGGTGTGAGATGGGATAACGACGTCATACTAGCTCCAATTTTCACCATAAGTCTGCTCAACGCCACGATGGACGTGTTACCATGGGACGGACGTCGCAGCCCCTGTTACCCACATTTCATCACTTCTTTTGACACCTCTGCGATAGAGGCCAGAATCGTTACGCCCAGCGTTGAAATCAAGCGGTATTTTTGCTGTGGAACATATTGTCAGAGGCTTGTCTCAGACTAAAGCCCCAAGTACCGGACAGAAATTATAAAAACATCGCCCTGGAAGCTTGCATTACACTGCCAACGCAACTTAGGATTTTCGTCATTTTCAAGGGGAACTGTGATCGGTAGACGCCCTACAGCCTTATACACGATTTCGCAGTAGTCTATATCAGGCTGGAAAATGAAGGATGACATGGAAGTTGGCTAAAGAGTGATTCAATATATGAGCTCTGACTTTCTATGCGGAATCCTAGATACTCTTTCTAGTTTTCTACTCTGTCTGTACTCCTCAAACTGAATTTCTGGTGTCATATCTGACAGTGCCAATGTGGACTTCGATTTCTCGTTGTACCTTCCAGTTCTGTTAATTGCGAATTACGTATCCTTGTCTCAATCTCTTAAAAACTGGTATTGCTCTATAAACGAGTAGTTTTTTTACTGAATTTTAAGCGCGTTTCTTTGCTCACGTACGAAACCTGTTTCTGAGTTTAGCGTGGCACCACTTAATACCTGGGAAGTCCTAGTTTTCAGTAATTTTCTACTTTCCATGTAATCACATTCGAACAGACATTTCATACGACATGTGATATAGGCTGTAAGAATTTATAGCCCTTTTTGTTCCTAATAATAATAATTGCACGTGGTTCAACGGTGGAGTGCACGTCTTTCAAGTGAACCCCGCTTCGGCAACTTTCGTGACCCTAATATACCCTAGTTAGCCAACGGGGAAAGGGGACATATCGTTTAGTATGGAATCCGAACCACGCGTCGTTCCTGACGACTCCTCACTTCATAGAGAGGTGAAGGACGGATAAAAAGAAAAAAAGAAAGGAAGGAAGACAGGTTTTTAACGTTCCTTTGACAACGAGGTGATTAGAGACCGAGTACAAAGTAGCTTAGGCAAGGATGGGGAAGGAAATCGGCCCTGCCCTTTCAAGGGAACCATCCCGGGACATTCGCTTTAAGCGGTTTAGGTAAATCACGGAGAACCTAAATCTGGATGGCCAGAAGGGGAATTTGAACTGTCGTCCTCCCAAATGCGATTCCAGTGTCCGAACCACTACGCCACCTCGTTCTGTGGAAGATTGCAGGCAGACTAGAAATTTCTGCGGTCGGTTCAGGAATCAATGCCCCGACCTCTCGGTTTCCTAGCACGCGCATTACCGTTAGACCACCAGGATCGACTTTTGTTCATGAATATGCATGCTTTGCTTATTCAGAGGATACTTAAATTTCAAAACATGTTCTCTGTGCTGCAAGTATGCAGATTTGCTCATTATTTAATTACAGTATATGAAGTATTAAGCACTTAGGTAAATATATAGACTGTGATGTCACTGATTGATAGTGGTTTAAATGACGCGTGCTGTCTGGTTATATAAACACAACCTTTTATAGGAAATCTGTGTTTAAAACAGATTTCCAGGATCTTTCATTGACGTAAGCGATTTTTCCGACAAATCTGGACTTTAAAAAAGTTGTAAGACCTTTGCAATACCCTATAAGACATAAAAAACGACGCACCTCGAAGAAATTATCCGAGTGGGATCGAAATCGATAGATGTGATGTACATGTACAGACGAACAAATGATTACAATTTCAGAAAAATCGGATCATTTATTCAAGAGCAAGAACTTCACAAATTGAGCAAGTCTATAATGCGTTGTTCCACCTCTGGCCCTTATGCAAGCAGCTGCTCGGCTTGGAATTGATTGATAGAGTTATTGGGTGTCCTCCTGAACGATTTCATACCAAATTCTGTACAATGTTGTCCGAGGCGCCTCCAGACATGTCGTCGCTGATCATCGGCATTCAGTTCGAAGTGAGACTCATCTCTGAAGACAGTTCTGTACCATTGTGAACAAGGGAAACTCCACTATTGGTCGTATAAATTTATTACTGCAAAAAATAATAAACGGTTTGAAATTTATAGGAACAGTACTGGAGATACCTTTGCTTGTAATACATGTTGTGTGATCGTGGTGTACAAATTTCCTAACGGTATCCAGCCTCAAGAAATTCTACTCCAGTCAATGAGATTACAGGCCGAAGACAAGTCTGGAGACGCTCCGCATAGTATATGAAGATGGTATCTGTTCTTTGGGACATGTGCGGCCATTGACTTTCTTCTTCTGTGCTGGATGCACGCGCACGAACTCTTATGGGACTCGGTACGACTGTCTGCCGCAAGTAATGTGTGCGATGGGCAGGGGCACTATGAATATAGTGTGTGGACATTAAGTCGGAAATTTGGGTCTCACGGGGTGCGTGCAAGGGATAAGTCTCTGCAGTCGCCCTATCCTCTGTGCCCTCAGTGGCTCAGATGGTGATCAACCAACCACGTGATGATGTATATAACGTTCGTTGATGTTGTAATGCGTGTGGTTCAGTGTATCATGAAATTCGTTTTGCGAAATGAAATGGTTGTATTTACTTTCACGTTGATTAAGTTTTGTTCCTTGCTTACACTTGCTAGGTAATATTACGAAAGCATAGATGGAACGAACTAAAGGAAAACTAGGCATGCTATAGCTTGTTAAACCGTGCACTTATCTTTTAGGGCCGCTGAAATGGATAAATGTGACAGTAGTTGATGTACCCTTCTGCTACAGGATTTTGCGAGACTAACCTCAAATTTTACGTTTTGTGCCTATAGCATGTGCGAGACCTGCAATAAAGAGTAAGTATTTGCAAGTAATAGAAGTCCACACTAAGATACTGGAGATAAACTAAAAAAAAATTAAAACAGTCCTTTTAAATAGAAACTGCATTTATTTACTATTACACATTTTGTCTATTTGTTGGATTTAGTTACATTCATAAAAATATATAAGAAACATCCTGTTTGTCACTTACCATTTTTTGTTAATGAATTTTTTTCTGCAGTTTATCATTTTCTTGTCGTTTGTTACCTGGACTTTAGTTTGGTGATTTTATGTGTAACATGTTATTCTTTTAATCTGTAGCATTCTTGCGACATTTACATTGTTATTTCACTATTCTTAAGGTACAGCATCATGAAGTTACGGGGATATTTTCTGATTATTGAAAAAGGACTCTTTCTGGAACAATAAGTGTGTCCGCAGCTCGTGGTCGTGCGGTAGCGTTCTCGCTTCCCACGCCCGAGTTCCCGGGTTCGATTCCCGGCGGGGTCAGGGATTTTCTCTGCTTCGTGATGACTGGGTGTCGTGTGGTGTCCTTAGGTTAGTTAGGTTTAAGTAGTTCTAAGTTCTAGGGGACTGATGACCATAGATGTTAAGTCCCATAGTGCTCAGAGCCATTTGAACCATTTGAACAATAAGTGTGAAAGAGCTGAAGCATGGATTAAAACAAGTTTTTGTGAAAATGATTAGTGGAATGTGTAACTGCAATTCGGAAAGCAACTCTTAACGGCGAGCGTTATAGAGGAGTAAAAGTATAGGGGATCTCCAGAATGCCCAGAACTGTATTTAAAACCAAAGTGTGATGAAAGTATTAGTCAAGTTCAGAACATAAGTAATAAAAAATGAATTTCAGAGTTTAGATTTAAGATGATCGATGGCATATGTGAGATTCACAAATAGTGGCACGTGGGCCAGGTAGAGACAGACTGGGATCGCATTGTTGCGGTATGGCTACAAACGTCCTTTGCACTTGAAGAAAGCATATATCCTAAAAATCATGTCTCGCATTTGATTATGTAGAATTTGTCGCCTGCCACCACCATAAGCGATGACAAGTTGCCCCAAATGGAATAAAAAGTCACTAAATAACAGACTAAAAAACGTTAAATGCTCGAACTGACAACATTCCCAGCAGAGCACTCAGAACAGAACGCCCATTGGTAGCCAGACAGTGTGTGACATAGGTGCTCAGAATGAGCCTAAACTCAACTGCTATTGTTCCTGACTCCAGCTGTAGCACTTCTAATGTTTTAAACGTGCTTGCATTGACAATATCATTAGTAAACTGTAGCTCTGCGTGTTCGGTCAGAGGGTTTAGCTACCTTCTGTAATAAAAAAAAAAACTGAGTGTACGGATCAACGAACAACCCGAACGAGTGTCATCGGACGTCCCCCACGAACGAAAGCAACGAACAATATAGAACAAAGCGAGTGGTCTAAGGCGCTCCAGTCATGGACTGTGTGGCTGATCGCGGCGGAGGTTCGAGTCCTCCCTCGGGTATGGGTGTGTGTGTGTTTGTCCTTAGGATAATTTAGGTTAAGTAGTGTGTGAGCTTAGGGACTGACGACCTTAGCAGTTAAGTCCCTTAAGATTTCACACACATTTAACATTTTTTTTAGAACAAAATGAGATAAAAAAGGAAAAGATGGATAGAGCCTCTGCTATGTAAGCAGGAGATCCCGTTGATGTATATCAACGTCTGTCGACAGTTTAGGGTCTTGATTTGATTATCATTTCGCACCGCGAAGTGGTGCGACACCAACATCACCGTCGCCCACCATGAGGCCCGACAACCAGCGGTACTCTTTTCACAGGGGTATGTCGACGATATTATACTCCTCGTTTGGTTGACCCACATGGCAAACCTTTCTGGTCTTACGTTTCAGCCCTCATACGCACGGCGAGGATTTCTACTGCTTGTCTTCGAGCTTGCCAAATCCTAGCTTGGCCAGCACGATCACCGGATCTCTTCCCAACTGAGAATATCTGGAGCATTATGGGCAGGGCCCTCCAGCCCCATCGTAATTTTGATGGTCTAAGCCGCCAATTGTGGAGAATTTGGCACGACATTCCTTTGGAGGACAAATCTATCAATTTTAGAATCGAACTTTCACTTTCTAGCGAAGTGTGCGCCATTATGAAATTTCCTGGAAAATTAAAACTATGTGTAGGACCAAGAGTCGAACTAGCGGTCTTTGCCTTTCGTGAGCAAGCGCTCTGTCAGCTGAGCTACCCAAGCACAGCTCACGACCCGTCCTCACAGCTTTACATCCTCCAGCACATCACCTCCGACCGACCGAATTTCACATAAGCTCCCTTGCGAAAATTGCAAAATTAGCAGTCCTCGAAGAAAAGATATTGCGGAGACATGGCTTAGCCACAATCTGGCGAATGTTCCCAGATTGAAATTTTCACTGTGTAGCGGAGTGTGCGCTGATATCGAACTGACTAAATCTGTGCGCCAGGAAGAGACTAGAATCCGGGACTTTTGCCTTTCACGGGCTCTCATGAGAGCTTGTCTGACGTTCGGAAGACAGGAGATGAGGTACTGGTGGATGTCAAGCTGTGCGGACAGGTCCTGAGTCGTGTTTGTGTAGCTCAGTTAGGAGAACACTTGCCCACGAGAGGCAAAGTTCCCGAGTTCCTGTCTCGGTCCGGCGTTTAGTTGTAACCCACCAGGGGAACCGCGCAGGTTCGAATCCTGCCTCGGGCATGGATGTGTGTGATGTCCTTAGGTTAGTTAGGTTTAAGTAGTTCTAAGTTCTAGGGGACTGATGACCACAGATATTAAGTCCCATAGTGCTCAGAGCCATTTGAACCATTAACCCACCAGGAAGTTTCAACTCTATCGATTGATGCCGAGCCGAATAACTGCTTGCTTAGGAGCCTTAGGTGGCCCAGCACGTTACGACTTGTTCAACTCGTCCCTCTTCAATAAATCAACCAATTTTTCTGGAATAATAGTCATTTACTTGTCTGTGCGTGTACGTCACATCTACCGAGCCACGCGGAATTAGCCGAGCGGTCTGGGGCGACGCAGATTTCACACACATTTGAACATCTACCGATTTCCGTCCCATTCGGGTAATTCCTTAGTGGTGCGTCTTTTTTCCTTAGAGTGTATCTACTAAGGGAGATGGTAGAGGAACAGGAAAGAATAACCCTTTGGAAGCTCGCTTCAAACGCGGCCGAAATATCGTTAGACAATTACAGAAGCTGTTCCTCTCCGATGGTTGAGGATAATAAAATTTTATCGGGTAATCAGTAAAAGTCTTATGCAATTTTTATCTATTACAATACCTTTTGCATCTAAGTAGAAGCGCTATACAACCATTTGCATAGTTACCTTGCAGAGCACAGTCTATAGCTGCCTTATTCATAACACGTCCCTGTAACCATGAAGATATGCTCACACAGCTTGATGTCCTACGTGGAAATAGACATCGCAAGTACGTAGCTGGATAAAGAAGCCAGTTGTCATGTAACAACTTAACTGCACCCTCTGTTAATGAATAAAATAAACCACTCCAAATATCTGAAGTTGATTCTTCTCGGGAAATTTAACTTATCTTTAAATATATACCTGTGGTCACGTCCAAATATATACCTGTGGTCACGTCCACTTTTTACGAGCTTCACATGAAGCTGTTCTAAGTAAGAATAACACCGTGATTCCATAACATTACTACAATCGACAGTCTTTATGTATCTTGTATCTTTCAATGGTACGACCTGAGCCATCAAATGATAAGTGCAGCACTTTATATTACAATGTTTCGGGAAGGAACAGATGGAGCTATCAGTGGAACCATGTCGAATAAATAATGGAACGGAAGTACAGATTTTTATGTGAGCGTCAATCTCTGTTTCAGAGGCAGAATACAAAACAGTAATAACGGTTTTCTCTTTATTCTAAAGTGAACAATATTTAATCAAAAATATCCGGAAACTTATTATTGGACATTAACACAGTGTGTTCCCACTCTTCACCTTTATCAAAGTTTGAATTCTGGTGAGGACACTTTTAATGAGGTGTCCGAAAGTTCGTGGTGGAATGGCAATCCATTCTTCCTTAAGAGCCGAAACCACGGAAGTTGGTGATGTCGGACGTTAGGGTCTGAAGCACAGCCGACGTTCTAATTCATCCAAGAAGTGTTCCTTTGGGTTCAGGTTCAGACGCTGGGCAGGAATGTTATTGCCCATTACCAGTTACTCGAAGTCGCTGCTTTATGATGGAATACATGGTTATGCGGACACAAATAATCATCATTTCTAATCTGTTTCTCAACTATACATAGTACACAAATATGTTAAATATGCTCATTTTGTTGGGCGTTTGTTGTTTTCTTAAGCACAATGAGAGGACCACACCGTAACTACGAAAAATACTAGTCAATCCGTAATACTAGTTGTCAGGACAACATTCGATGGCAGGTAACGTTTTTGGGCGTTCTCAAAACCCAAACTCTTCCATCGGGTTGCCACAGGATGTAGAGTCGTTCGTTACTCCGGATGACTCGTTTTCAGACATTCACTGTCCAGGGGCGTCCCTCTTAAGAGCACTTCAAGCATCGCTCAGCAGTGACTACAGAAATATGCGGCTGATGAGAAGCTGCTCGACCATTTTAACTCCCTAAGCACAGTCATTCTACTAGGTAGACTACTGGTAGCAATGTGGAACTCACAAGTGATTCCTTCCATTGATTTCTTGCGAATTTTCATAAACACCTTCCCTAACGTCAAACAGTCCCTGTCGATCACTACATAAGATCTGTGTTGTACTCATAAATTAAGGATAACTGCAGAATGTGGTGCCACACAACGTGGCACTACACAAAACTGACACTAACAGCATTGACAATCAGGGAACACACGCGACACAGATCTCTAAGTCCACAGTATTGATGATAAGTTGTGAAAACCGTCCCGAAACACATGTGCTACAAAACGCCACTGTTTCCTGCGCATGTACCCCGACATCAATATGGGATACGATCACCACGCACACTTACACAGGCCTCACAACGGGTTGGCATGCTCTGTATCAGGTGGTCGAGCAGCTGCTGGGGTATAGCCTCCCATTCTTGCACCAGTGCCTGTTGCGGTTCCTGAAGTGTCCTAGGGGTCTGAAGACGTGCAGCAGTACGTCGACCGAGAGTATCCCAGACGTGCTGGATGTGGATTAGGTCTGGAGAACAGGCAGGCCACTCCATTCACCTGATATCTTCTGTTTCAAGGTCTCCTCCACGATGGCAGCTCGGTGGGGAAGTGTGTTATCATCCATCAGGAGGAAGGTGGGACCCATTGCACCCCTGAAAAGGCAGAAATACTGGTGCAAAATGACGTCCGGATACACCTGTTACAGTTCCTCTGTCAAAGACATACAGGGGGGTACGTGCACCAATCATAATCACACGCCACACCATCAGACCACAACCTCCATACAGGTCCCTTTCAAGGACCTTGAGGGATTGGTATCTGGTTCCTGGTTCACGCCAGATGAAAACCCTGCGAGAATCACTGTTCAGACTATACCTGGACTCGTCCGTGTTCCACTGACCGTGTATTGTGCTCTTGACACCACCCTTTACGGGGTTAGTGGAATGCACCTTGAAGGTTTCCGGGCGAATAAACCAGGTCTGTTCAGTCGTCTGTGTGTCTGGAGACAACTGTTCCAGTGGCTGCGGTAACATACCGAACAAGGCTACCTGCAGTACTCCGTGGCCGTCTACGGGCACCGATGGTGAGACATCGGTCTTCTTGTGATGTTTTACACTGTGGACGTCCCGTACTGTAGCGCCTGAACACGTTTCCTGTCTGCTGGAATCGTTGCCATAATCTTGAGATTGTAGTACACGGAGGGTCCGTGCTGTATTTGACCATCCTCCAGTCGCCCTAGTATTCTACCCCTCATAACATCATCAATACAAGTTCTTTGTGCCATTTTCCACACACAGTCACCATTAGCACGTCTGAAAACGTCTGCACACTTACTCGCTGCACCGTACTCTGGCATGCACCAACACACCTCTGCGTACATGGACTGCTGCCAGCGCCACTGTGCGACGACCGCAGGTCAAATGCGCCGCATGGTCATACCCAGAGGTGATTTAAACCCGCAAACCGCCCACCAGAGCGTTGTTTCACCATGTATCAGCGGTATCCTTAATTTATGAGCATGAGTGTAGTTGTGGTTGTTCACTCACGTTTCATAATCACAACAGTATACCTGAGCAGCTTTAGAAAGGCTAAAATGTCCCTAACTGTTTTGTTCTTCAAATGACCTCTAATGAGTCGTTCACGTTTCAAGTCAGTCAGCTCTCCTGCCCGACGCAATCTGCTGTTAATTCCCTGCTGACAACAGAATACTCTCAGCTTCCTTTCATACGGCAGGTACTCCTCACTTGACATCTAGTGGCCAATTTCGTATTACACAGGTGTGTCCGGATACTTCTGATCAGGTATCTACCGGACGCTCTCCAGTTTCCTTGACCCTTTGTCTCTACACTAATCTACTTCTAATTTAGTCATTTTCTGTGTCATTTCTCATTCCAAGCCCTTTTCATCGTCTCCCTCTTTTCCTTACATTCTTTCCTGCGCTGAATCTTGGTTGCAGGCAGTTTCTTCCATTTGATGTGCCAGCCAAGAAGTTTCCCATATTATTATCACTTTCGTTAGTTTTGTTTTACCTCCCTTAATCTTAGCATTTCTTTAATCGTAGATGTGTAAGTACTCTTCACTTGTAAAATTTATCTGGACATGTGACTACATCTGAGAATTCTCCATGAAATTCTGGAAATACTCCACCTGCAATAATCTCAGAATTAAAGGGGTCCACATGGGTATACACTTCGCCTAGTCCACTGAAATGCTGGTACAACCAACCAGTGAGTTATGTCGTATCAAACGAAAACAATGAAGGAAGGTGTATTAATAATTCAGCCGGTGTAAACAAGACAGATACTTCTGACAGGGAAGAAATCAATTTTGGGGCTCCACTAGGCTTAATCTTAGATGCACTATTGTTTGTCATACATGCAAACCATGTATCCGATTAGTATACAACAGGCAGAACTACTTCTTTTTGGAGATGATACTTCTGCTGTAATTAACTCAAATGTACATCCAGGACCAGGATAAATAGTTAATAATGTTCTTTAAAGTATTATTGAGTGGTTTTGTACAAATAGCCTCAGTCTAAATTTGAGAAAGTCACAAGACATTCAAAGCTGCACGTCTAGACGAAATACACCAAATGGTTCAAATGGCTCTGAGCACTATGGGACTTAACATCTGAGTTCATCAGTCTCCTAGACTTAGAACTACTTAAACCTAACTAACCTAAGGACATCACACACATCCATGCCCGAGGCAGGAGTCGAACCTGCGACCGTAGCGGCCGCGTGGTTCCGGACTGAAGCGCCTAGAACCGCTCGGCCACACCGGCCAGCACGAAGTACACCAATGATAAATGTAACACCTCGTGAAGAAATAATAGGGGAGAAAACACCAAAAATTTTAGACGCGCTATTGATGAGAATTCAAATGGAAGAAAACACATTTTGAAACTCTTAAAACATCCTAGATCTTCCACGTTTTGATTTAGAATCATTGCAAATACTGGGGAGAAACAAAGCGGTTAATATGTTTTGTGTATTTTCATTCAATAATGTGATGTGGTCTAATGGTCTGGGGTACCTCATCTTCAAGAAAGAAACTCTTCGTTGCTCAAAAATTTGCTGTAAGAATAATATATGGTGCTCACTTACAATCATCTTGGATACCTGTTCAAACAGTTTAATACACACATCAAAAAAAGGTTTGCATCACCCTGGTTCCCAGAACTCCTGATGATAGACGTTGACTGTGGATATTGTATCACAGACACAGTCCCATTGACTGTTCAGAGATGTCACTAAACCCTCCCGAAGATGTAAACAACCATGCATGAGCAGGGCCTATTAGACGGAGGGGGTCCGACAGCCGACCAGTTCCAGTTATTCCAGCAGGAAGGAGGTACACGGCTCGTGTTGTACGTTGTTCAACCATGCCTAGACGGTCAATACCGCGGTTCGATTGCGTCTGCAATGCTACTTTGTGCCAGGAAAGGCTCTCAACAAAAGAAGTGTCTAGGATTCTCGGAGTGAATCAAAGCAATGTTGTTCGGACATGGAGGAGATACAGAGAGACAGGAACTGTAGATGACATGCCTCGCTCAGGCTGCCCACGGGCCACAACTGCAGTGGACGATCGCTACCTACGGATTTTGGCTCGGAGGAACCTTGACAGCAACGGCACCGTGTTGAATAATACTTTTCATGCAGACACAGGACGTCGTGCTACGACTCAAGCTGTGCGCAATAGGCTGCATAATGCGCATCTTCACTCCAGACGTCCATGGCGAGGTCCATCTTTGCAACCACGGCGCCATGCAGCGCGGTACAGATGGGCCCAACAACATGCCGACTGGACCGATCAGGATTGGCATCACGTTCTCTTCACCGAGGAGTGTGGCATATGCCTTCAAACCGACAATGGTCGGAGACGTGTTTGGAGGCACGGCGGTCAGGCTGAACGCCTTAGGCACACTGTCCAACGAGTGCCGCAAGGTGGAGGTTCCCTGCTGTCCTGGAGTAGCATTATGTGGGGCCGACGTACGCCGCCTATGGTAATGGAAGGCACCAAAACAACTGTACGATACGTGAATGCCATCCTCCGACCGACAGTGCAACCATATCGGCAGCCTACTGGCGAGGTATTCGTCTTCATGGACGACAATTCGCGCCCGCATCGTGCACATCTTGTGAATGACTTCCTTCAGGATAACGATATCGCACGAGTAGAGTGGCCAGCATGTTCTCCACACATGAACCTTATCGAACATGCCTGGGATAGATTGAAAAGGGCTGTTTATGGACGACGTGACCTAACAACCACTCTGAGGGATCTTCGCCGAATCTCCGTTGAGGAGTGGCACAATGTGGTCCAACAGTGCCTTGATGAACTTGTGGATAGTATGCCACGACGAATACAGGCATACAGGCATACGTAAGAGGACGTGCTACTGGGTATTAGAGGTACTGGTGTGTACAGCAGTCTGGATCCCCACATGCCGGCCGGAGTGGCCGTGCGGTTCTGGGCGCTACAGTCTGGAACCGAGCGACCGCTTCGGTCGCAGGTTCGAATCCTGCCTCGGGCATGGATGTGTGTGATGTCCTTAGGTTAGTTAGGCTTAATTAGTTCTAAGTTCTAGGGCACTGATGACCTCAGAAGTTAAGTCGCATAGTGCTCAGAGCCATTTGAACTATTTGAGCCATTTGATCCCCACATCTGAAGTTCTTGCTGTATGGTGGTACAACATTCAATGTATGGTTTTCATGAACAACAAAAAGGGAGGAAATGATGTTTATGTTGATCTCTATTCCAGGTTTCTGTACAGGTTCCGGAACTCTCGGAACTGAGTTGATGCAAAACCTTTTTTAATGTATGTACACTCCTGGAAATGGAAAAAAGAACACATTGACACCGGTGTGTCAGACCCACCATACTTGCACCGGACACTGCGAGAGGGCTGTACAAGCAATGATCACACGCACGGCACAGCGGACACACCAGGAACCGCGGTGTTGGCCGTCGAATGGCGCTAGCTGCGCAGCATTTGTGCACCGCCGCCGTCAGTGTCAGCCAGTTTGCCGTGGCATACGGAGCTCCATCGCAGTCTTTAACACTGGTAGCATGCCGCGACAGCGTGGACGTGAACTGTATGTGCAGTTGACGGACTTTGAGCGAGGGCGTATAGTGGGCATGCGGGATGCCGGATGGACGTACCACCGAATTGCTCAACACGTGGGGCGTGAGGTCTCCACAGTACCTCGATGTTGTCGCCAGTGGTCGGCGGAAGGTGCACGTGCCCGTCGACCTGGGACCAGACCGCAGCGACGCACGGATGCACGCGAAGACCGTAGGATCCTACGCAGTGCCGTAGGGGACCGCACCGCCACTTCCCAGCAAATTAGGGTATCGGCGAGGACCATTCGCAACCGTCTCCATGAAGCTAGGCTACGGTCCCGCACACCGTTAGGCCGTCTTCCGCTCACGCCCCAACATCGTGCAGCCCGCCTCCAGTGGTGTCGCGACAGGCGTGAATGGAGGGACGAATGGAGACGTGTCGTCTTCAGCGATGAGAGTCGCTTCTGCCTTGGTGCCAATGATGGTCGTATGCGTGTTTGGCGCCGTGCAGGTGAGCGCCACAATCAGGACTGCATACGACCGAGGCATACAGGGCCAACACCCGGTATCATGGTGTGGGGAGCGATCTCCTACACTGGCCGTACACCACTGGTGGTCGTCGAGGGGACACTGAATAGTGCACGGTACATCCAAACCGTCATCGAACCCATCGTTCTACCATTCCTAGACCGGCAAGGGAACTTGCTGTTCCAACAGGACAATGCACGTCCGCATGTATCCCGTGCCACCCAACGTGCTCTAGAAGGTGTAAGTCAACTACCCTGGCCAGCAAGATCTCCGGATCTGTCCCCCATTGAGCATGTTTGGGACTGGATGAAGCGTCGTCTCACGCGGTCTGCACGTCCAGCACGAACGCTGGTCCAACTGAGGCGCCAGGTGGAAATGGCATGGCAAGCCGTTCCACAGGACTACATCCAGCATCTCTACGATCGTCTCCATGGGAGAATAGCAGCCTGCATTGCTGCGAAAGGTGGATATACACTGTACTAGTGCCGACATTGTGCATGCTCTGTTGCCTGTGTCTATGTGCCTGTGGTTCTGTCAGTGTGATCATGTGATGTATCTGACCCCAGGAATGTGTCAATAAAGTTTCCCCTTCCTGGGACAATGAATTCACGGTGTTCTTATTTCAATTTCCAGGAGTGTATATTGACATCAATCTTTTATTGTAAATATGGTTCAATTGGCTCTGAGCACTATGGGACTTAACATCTGAGGTCATCAGTCCCCTAGAACTACTTAAACCTAACTATTCTAAGGACATCACACACATCCATGCCCGAGGCAGGATTCGAACCTGCGACCGTAGCGGTCGCTCGGTTCCAAACTGAAGCGCCTAGAACCACTCTGCGACACCGTTCGCAGATTTCATTTCAGTCCTAAGGTCATCATCCCTCATTTTGTCTAATCTATTGCCTTGTTTTATTGGTGCGCCTCCCCCCCTCCTCGTCCCAAACTGTGCGTAGCTGGGTGAATCCCCCGGGAAGCGCACGCCGCGTCGTCGCCGTGGGACTGCACAGTGTTCCCGGCCGCTTGTTTACTGCGGCTGCGGGTGGGTTCCGCGGACGCCCACGGCGGCAGACGCAGCGTCAGCCGGCGCCGCCCCGCCTGTAGAACCGGAGCCGGCGGCGTCGGTGTCGGTGTCGGCGTGGCCTGTAATCACGCGGCACGTGTAGTCCGGCCCCCGCCTCTCGTGGCAGCTCCTGCCGTCAGCGCCGCCGCGTAATTGGATGGCTCTTTCGGGAGGCCGAGCGCCGGCCGTTGCCCCCCTGGCCACTCCGCGCATCTGCTGGAAGACACGAGCAGCCCGCTACACTTCCGGGCGGCGGTTTTTCCCTTCGTTAACGCTCCTGTGTTCTCCCTGAGAGCAGAAAGCACGTAACACACATTCAGGTCTCGTTCTAGGTACAACGTTTGCGATTTACTTCTCACAAGGAGACGAACCGGCAATCCTATCTTTACAAATGTTTCTATCTACATCTGCATCTACATACATACTCCACAAGCTACCTACAGTGCATGGCGGAGGGTACCTTGTACCAACCTAAATTTCCATTCCCGTTCCCCTACAGGTAGAGCGAGGGAAAACAACTGTCATACTTTTTTGCTCTGGAGCCAATATTGACATTTTGGGGCGCAAAATAGTGCTCCTCGAAAAGAACGCCACTTTCCCTCCAGTGACCCAAGCACCTCAGAAAAGCTCTCGTTGTGATCGAAACTACCGGTAACAAATCAAGCAGTATGCCCCTGAATAGAAAATGTTGTGGGGAAGGCGAACCAAAGACTGCGTTTTATTGGCAGGACACTTAGAAAATTAAACAGATCTACTAAGGAGACTGCCTACAGTACGCTTGTCCATACCAGAATACTGCTGCGCGGTGTCGGATCTTTACCAGAGAGGACTGACGGAGTACATCGAAAAAGTTCAAAGAAGGGCAGCACGTTTTGTATTATCGCGAAATATGGGAGAGAGTGTCACAGAAATGGTACAGGATTTGGGTTGGACATCATTAAAAGAAAGGCGTTTTTCGTTGTGACGGAATCTTCTCACGAAATTCCAATCACCAACTTTCGCCTCCGAATCCGAAAATATTTTGTTGATACCGACCTGCATAGGGAGAAACGATCACCACGATAAAATAAGGGAAATCAGAGCTCGTACAGAAAGAGATATCTGTTCGTTCTTTACCGAACACTCGAACAGTACTCAACAATGGGTCGCACTAGTGTTCTGCATGTGGTATCCTTTACGACAAACCACACTTTCCTAAAATTCTCCCAAACAATCGAAGTCGACCATTGTCCTCTACTATGATCCTTACATGCTCGTTCCCTCTCATATTGCTTTGCTACGCTACGCCTGGATATTTCATCAACCTGTGTCAAACAGATCACTACTAATACTGTGTTCGACCATTATTGGCTTCTTCCTCCTATTCATCCGCATCAACTTACATTTTTATACATTTACAGCTAACTGCTATTCATCACACCAGCTAGAAAATTTGTCTAAGTCATCTTGTATCCTCCTGCAGTCACTCGACGATGATACGTTCTTATGGTATGTGAAGTCCACAATCCAAATATAAGTAAGCCAAAGCAGTCCGATGCAGCTTTGAAAAATTATCGAGAAAATCGAGTTTAAAGTTTTCCGATAATCTTCAGCACCATAAAGTAGTCAGATCTTGAGTAGGTAGTGTGGTTCTGTGGAAGAATGCTTCCCTCCTTCTCGGCTTATGCACTTTTTCAACAAAGGTTTATGTTGTACGAGTATTTCAATGAAGCGTAAATTACATCGAGATAGAAAAAAAAAGAGTTGCTCCTGAGACTGGTAATCGCTGGTTCGGGTCTCCTTTCTGTCCTTTGGGGGTTCCAAACCTCAGTCGGTAAAAAGAGAAAATTAATAGTAGTGCTTTGTTGTCTGCCTGTCTCTGTGTCTGTCTGTTGGACTGTCTGTCTATCTGACTGTTACGAACCCTGTTTCTCAGGAACGTGTCGACGTGTCAACTTGAAATTTATGTCACATACTAAGGTCTACGGTCCCTTGGCGGTGTAAAACATTTAACCTTCTAAATCAAAGCAATTAAAAGATACGGCCGTATATGTTACGCTTCCATACTCGCAGCCTCACTCATCAAAATCTACAGGGTACTTCTCGTTGACTTAGAAGCATGAAATTTAACAAGGAGCAAGAATTCACAGTGCAAGTCCGGGGAAAAGTCTGAAATTTGCAATTACATCACATAAAATAATTTCTTTTTGTCTTCAAAAATGACATTGCATTCATTACCCTTCAAAAGCCTAACAGAAAAATATTACTGCATGCAAACATAAAATGTGAGTAACATAAAATGTAAATAAAAAATAGTTCGGCCTACTATCAGGTACTATTGTAGAGATCTTCTCACCGCCTTGGAATTCCCTGGACTGATATCTTGCCGCTATCAGTGTTGATAACAAGCGAAAATCATTGCGATTCTAGATTCCCGAAATGGATTAACTATCTTGCACTTGGACATTTCTTTACTACACGACGAAAATGACTTGCTACAGACGCGAAATTTAACCGACAGGAAGAAGATGCTGTATGTGCAAATGATTAGCTTTTCAGAGCATTGACACAAGGTTGGCGGCGGTGGCGACATCTATAACGTCCCGACATGAGGAAAGTTTCCAACCGATTTCTCATACACAAACAGCAGTTGATCGGCGTTGCCTGGTGAAACGTTTCCGACTTTGATAAAGGTCGGATTGTAGCCTATCGCGATTGCGGTTTATCGTATCGCGACACTGCTGCTTGCGTCGGTCGAGATCCAATGACTGTTAACAGAATACGGAATCGGTGGGTTCAGGAGGGGAACACGGAACGCCGTGCTGGATCCCAACGGCCTCGTATCTCTAGCAGTCGAGATGACAGGCATTTTATCCGCATGGCTGTAACGGATCGTGCAACCACGTCTCGATCCCTGAGTCAACAGATGGGGACGTTTTCAAGATAACAACCATCTGCACGAACAGTTCGGCGAGGTTTGTAGCAGCACGGGCTATCAGCTCGGAGACCGTAGTTGCGGTTACCCTTGACGCTGGATCACAGACAGGAGCGCCTGCAATGGTGTACTCAACGACGAACCTGGGTGCACGGATGGCAAAACGTCATTTTTTCGGATGAATCCAGGTTCTGTTTACAGCATCATGATGGTCGCATCCGTGTTTGGTGAGATCGCGGTGAACGCACATTGGAAGCGTGTATTCGTCATCGCCATACTGGCGTATCACCCGGCAAATGGGGTGCCATTGGTTACACGTCTCGATCACCTCTTGTTCGCATTGACGGCACAGTGGACGTTACATTTCAGATGTGTTACGACCCGTGGCTCTACCCGTCATTCGGTTCCTGCGAAACCCTAAATTTCAGCAGGATAATGCACGACCGCATGTTGCAGGTCCTGTATGGGCCTTTCTGGATATAGAAACTGTTCGACTGCTGCCCGGCCAGCACATTCTCAAGATCTCTCACCAATTGAAAACGTCTGAGCAATGGTGGCCGAGCAACTGGATCGTCACAATACGCCAGTCACTACCCTTGATGAACTGTGCTATCGTGTTGAAGCTGCATGGGCAGCTGTACCTGTACACGCCATCCAAGCTCTGTGTGACTCAATGCCCAAGCGTATCAAGGCCGTTATTACGGCCAGAGGTGGTTGTTCTGGGTACTGATTTCTCAGGATCTATGCACCCAAATTGCGTGAAAATGTAATCACATGTCAGTTCTAGTATAATATATTTGTCCAATGAATGCCCGTTTATCATCTGCGTTTCTTCTTGGTGTAGCAATTTTAATGGCCAGTAGTGTAGCTCCCTCGACGTGAAACAGCAGGTAGTGCCGTCAGAAAACTCCTCAGCGTCAGCTAATTCGTCCCATGTGACGATGGCTTTTCCATCCTGCACTCGAGTTAACGCTGACGGCCAGTGGCAGACCTGACGACATTTCGTACGCTGAATTATTCTATTCGCCGTGGCTACAGCAGCGCTCTCACGCCAACCTGGTTTCTGGCTCAATTGCTCATTGTATGTAAAGGTGATCTAGTGCGGGTAGAGATCAACAGGCAGCGGTCTTCTGCCACCAAGCAGCTGCTCGTTGTCGGGTATGTGAACCGACTGGAACGGGTTCTTTTAACCTTTTTGTCGTCTACTGAATACAAAATTTATTTAATCTGTCTGTTTTTTATTTCTAAATACCTTTTAGAGGTTGCAATATATTTCGTTGTTCTCAACTGCATTTCCATAGGGCCCACATTTCTCTCATTTTTCGAGAACGTTTTCCTTGCCCTTATTGTGTCCAAATTCTTTTAGTTATTTATTTTTATCTCCCCCGAAAGCCTGCATTTTCTAATGCGTCTTTAAAAAGTGTTATGCTTTTTCATTTTTTATTCTCATACATTCTATATCTCCTCTTACTTCTCTCACTATTGTGATGTTGGAATTGCTTACTAACTCAAAAGATTTGTTTAGTTATTCTTTCATAGCTGATTCTGCACGTGTATCCATAGAATTTTAATCTCCTTTATCTCATTACATCTGTTGAGTTTTCAAATTTCAGTTGTAGTTCTATATCAGATCTTAGTATTTTTCTTACGATTCTTTTTTTAATTTTGTTTCTAATTTTCCACCTTTCCCCTCATAATCAGCTTTAGAGTTTCCACTGCATAGAGTATTCCTGGTCGGAGCATTGCTTCACAGTGTTTCAGTTTTGTGAAGAATTTATTACAAATATGTAGCAGTTGCAGCACATATACACTCATGCTCATAAATTAAGGATAATTGCAGAATGTGGTGTCACACAACGTGGCACTACACAAAACTGGCGCTAATAACATAGGCACAAAGGGAACACACACGACAGATATCTGTAAGTCCACGGTGTTGGTGATAAGTTGAGAAAACCGTCCGGAAACACTTGTGCTACAAAATGCCACTGTTTCCTGCGTTTGTACCCCGACATCAATATGGGATATGGTCGCCATGCTCACGTACACAGGCCGCACAGGTTGGCATACTCTGGATCAGGTGGTCGAGCAGCTGCTGGGGTGTAGCCTCCCATTCTTGCACCAGTGCCTGTCGGAGCTCCTGAAGTGTCCTAGGGGTTTGAAGACGTGCAGCGATGCGTCGACCGAGAGCATCCCAGACGTGCTCGATGTGGTTTAGGTCTGGAGTGCAGGCAGGCCACTCCATTCGCCTGATATCTTCTGTTTCATGGTACTTCTCCACTGTGATAGCTCGGTTGGGCCATGCGTTATAATCCATCAGGAGGAAGGTGGGACCCACTGCACCCCTGAAAAGGCGGACATACTGGTGCAAAATGACGTCCCGATGCACCTGACCTGTTACAGTTCCTCTGTCAGATACATGCAGGGGTGTACGAGCACCAATCATAATCACACCCCACACCATCATACCACGACCTCCATACAGGTCCCTTTCAAGGACATTAAGGGGTTACTATCTGGTTGCTGGTCCACGCCGGATGAAAACCCGGCGAGAATCACTGTTCAGACTATACCTGGACTGAAACTTCCTGACAGATTAAAACTGTGTGCCCGACCGAGACTCGAACTCGGGACTTTTGCCTTTCGCGGGCAAGTGCTCTACCATCTGAGCTACCGAAGCACGACTCGCGCCCGGTACTCTCATTCTGATATACCTGGACTCGTCCGTGAACGTAACCTGGGACCACTGTTCCAATGACCATGTGATGTGTTCTTGACACCAGACTTTACGTGCTCTCCTGCGACCAGGGGTCAGTGGAATGCACCTTGCAGGTCTCCGGTCGAATAAACCATTTCTGTTCAGTCGTCTGTAGACTGTGTGTCTGGAGACAACTGTTGCAGTGGCTGCGATAAGGTCCCGAGCAAGGCTACATGCAGTACTCCGTGGCCGTCTGCGGGCACTGATGGTGAGATATCGGTCTCCATGTGGTGTTGTACACTGTGGACGTCCCGTATTGTAGCTCCTGGACACGCTTCCTGTCTGCTGGAATCGTTGCCATAATCTTGAGATCACACTTTGTAACTCACCTAGGACCCGTGCTACGACCTGCTGTGTTTGACCAGCCTCCAGTCGCCCTGGTATTCTACCCCTCATAACGTCATCAATATGTTTTCTTTGAGCCATTTTCAACACGCAGTCACCATTAGCACGCGTGAAAACGTCTGCACACTTACTCGCTGCACCGTACTCTGACATGTACCAACACACCTCTGCGTATGTGGACTACTGCCAGCGCCACCGTGCGACGACCTCAGGTGATTTAAACCCGCAAACCGCCCAATAGAGCGTTGTTTCAACATGTATCAGTATTATCCTTAATTTATGATCATGAGTGTATTTTGGCGACTAGTTTAAAATCGACAGGTTCATTCTCAAGTCAGACCTATTGAGGCTGCACTGAAAGCGCCTAGTGTTAATAACAACCGTCTAAAATTCGCAATACGTGCATCATGCAGTGTCGGTAGATAAATGCCACAATACACACTAACGGCAAAGAAAATCGCAACACAATAATAATGAGATATGCGACGTGAACGATAGTTGATAGGCTTGTTTCTACGTCTAAAAACTGATCTCTACATAGATTTCTCGCCAGTCACATAAGAGTGGCATTATTAGCGCCTCTTATGAAAATGAAAACCAGGTTTGCTTTAAATACATGCTGCAATGGTCGTGAGTGATAGTTACTTTTGAGTCTGGATGTGGTGTGTTGATGTTAGTCAAGAATGCCTTCAAGGCGGCTGTCATTATCAGTACTACACTGCGTGTCGACGAGGTCGTGAAATAAGGCGACCGCTGTGGCCGAACGGTTCTAGGCGCTTCAGTCCGGAACCGCGCTGCCGCTGTGGTCGCAGGTTCGAATCCTGCCTCGGGCATGGAAGTGTGTGATATCCTTAGGTTAGTTAGATTTATGTAGTTCTAAGTCTAGGGGACTGATAACATCAGACGTTAAGTCCCATAGTGCTTACAGCCATTTGACCATTTGAGGTCGTGTAATAGCGCTATGAGAAGCTGAATTTCCTTCTGTGATACTGCAAAAAGAATTATCAGGAATGTAGCCACTGTAGATGATTGCTGGCAGTGGTGATGACGAGAATGTACGGCCGCAATAGAACCGGGTTACGGACGACCTCGTGGCACTATTGAGAGGGAAAATCATCGTATTCGGCGTATGGCTCTGGCGGATCGTGTTGCATCCATAGCAACAGTCTGAGCAGTAGATGGCACCACATTGACACAACGAATTCGTTACATACCGGTTACTTCAAGGACAGCTCCGAACCAGATGCCATGAGCATGCATTCCCCTGATCCCAAACCACCACCATTTGCGACTTCAGTGGTGTCAAGCGAGAGATCGTCGTAGGACAGGGTGTAGTTTTGTTCTATCTTCTGGTGCTAGTGATGGTCGTGTGTTGCTTCAAGGAAGCCAGTTAAGGGCCTGCAACCAACCTGTTCGCGTGCTAGACACACTGGATTTATGGACTGGGGCGCGATTTCGTATCTACATCTACATCTACATCTACATCTACATCTACATCCATACTCCGCAAGCCACCTGACGGTGTGTGGCGGAGGGTACCTTGAGTACCTCTATCGGTACTCCCTTCTATTCCAGTCTCGTATTGTTCGTGGAAAGAAGGATTGTCGGTATGCCTCTGTGTGGGCTCTAATCTCTCTGATTTTATCCTCATGGTCTCCTCGCGAGATATACGTAGGGGGGAGCAATATACTGCTTGACTCTTCGGTGAAGGTATGTTCTCGGAACTTTGACAAAAGCCCGTACCGAGCTATTGAGCGTCTCTCCTGCAGAGTCTTCCACTGGAGTTTATCATCTCCATAACGCTTTCGCGATTACTAAATGATCCTGTAACGAAGCGCGCTGGTCTCCGTTGGATCTTCTCTATATCTTCTATCAACACTATCTGGTACGGATCCCACACTACTGAGCAGTATTCAAGCAGTGGGCGAACAAGCGTACTGTAACCTACTTCCTTTGTTTTCGGATTGCATTTGCTTAGGATTCTTCCAATGAATCTCAATCTGGCATCTGCTTTACCGACGATCAACATTATATGATCATTCCATTTTAAATCACTCCTAATGCGTACTCCCAGATAATTTATGGTATTAACTGCTTCCAGTTGCTGACCTGCTGTTTTGTAGCTAAATGATAAAGGATCTATCTTTCCGTGTATTCGCAGCACATTACACTTGTCTACATTGAGATTCAATTGCCATTCCCTGCACCACGCGTCAATTCGCTGCAGATCCTCCTGCATTTCAGTACAATTTTCCATTGTTACAACCTCTCCATACACCACAGCATCATCTGCAAAAAGCCTCAGTCAACTTCCGATGTCATCCACCAGGTAATTTATGTATATTGTGAATATCAACGGTCCTATGACACTCCACTGCGGCACACCTGAAATCACTCTTACTTCGGAAGACTTCTCTTCATTGATTGAGAATGACATGCTGCGTCCTGTTATCTAGGAACTCCTCAATCCAATCACACAATTGGTCTTATAGTCCATATGCTCTTACTTTGTTCATTAAACGACTGTGGGGAACTGTATCGAACGCCTTGCGGAAGTCAAGAAACACGGCATCTACCTGTGAACACGTGTCTATGGCCCTCTGAGTCTCGTGGACGAATAGCGCGAGCTGGGTTTCACATGACCGTCTTTTTCGAAACCCATGCTGATTCCTACAGAGTAGAATTCTAGTCTCCAGAAAAGTCATTATACTCGAACACAATACGTGTTCCAAAATTCTACAACTGATCGACGTTAGAGATATAGGTCTATAGTTCTGCACATCTGTTCGACGTCCCTTCTTGAAAACGGGGATGACCTGTGCCCTTTTCCAATCCTTTGGAACGCTACGCTCTTCTAGAGACCTACGGTACACCGCTGCAAGAAGAGGGGCAAGTTCCTCCGCGTACTCTGTGTAAAATCGAACTGGTATCCCATCAGGTCCAGAGGCCTTTCCTCTTTTGAGCGATTTTAATTGTTTCTCTATCCCTCTGTCGTCTATTTCGATATCTACCATTTTGTCATCTGTGCGACAATCTAGAGAAGGAACTACAGTGCAGTCTTCCTCTGTGAAACAACTTTGGAAAAAGACATTTAGTATTTCGGCCTTTAGTCTGTCATCCTCTGTTTCAGTACCATTTTGGTCACAGAGTGTCTGGACATTTTGTTTTGATCCACCTACCGCTT
The DNA here is from genome assembly GCF_023864275.1 of Schistocerca cancellata. Lineage (NCBI taxonomy): Eukaryota > Metazoa > Arthropoda > Insecta > Orthoptera > Acrididae > Schistocerca > Schistocerca cancellata. Next base: position 355,614,619 of record NC_064634.1, on the reverse strand, counting down.
TGACATAAGACCAAAATTTCTTAGGATTTTCTGCCAAGTCAGTACATAGAACTTAACTTTCGAATTCATTGAACGCCTCTCGCATAGCCCTCCTCACACTACGTTTCGCTTCGCGTAATTTTTGTTTGTCTGCGAGGCTTTGGCTATGTTTATGTTTGCTGTGAAGTTCCCTTTGCTTCCGCAGCAGTTTTCTAACTCGGTTGTTGTACCACGGTGGCTCTTTTCCATCTCTTACGATATTGCTTGGCACATACTCATCTAACGCATAATGTACGATGATTTTGAACTTTGTCCACTGATCCTCAACACTATCTGTACTTGAGACAAAACTTTTGTGTTGAGTCAACAGGTACTCTGAAATCTGCTTTTTGTCACTTTTTCTAAACAGAAAAATCTTCCTACCCTTTTTAATATTTCTATTTACGACTGAAATCATTGATGCTCCCCAGCAGGAGCACTCTCGTGGTTATCCCACGCACCCTGACTGCAAAACTGTACGTCAATCTGGTGTTTCAACCCCTTGTGCTGCCGTTTATGAACAGCACCCGAAGGGGTGCTTTCCAACGGGACGACGCTCGCTCACATACCGCTGTTGTACCACAACATTCTCTAAAGAGTGTCGACGTGTTGCCTTGGCCTGCTTGTTCACCAGATCTGACCAATCAGGCATATATGGGAGATCATTGGACGACAACTCCAGCGTCATCCACAAACAGCATTAACCTTCCCTGTATTGACCGACTAAGTGCAACAGGCATGGAACTCCATCCCACAAATTGACATCCGGCACTTGTACAACACAATGCATGCATTATAATTAAATCGAAACCCTTAGCTGCCGACAAATGTTATTGATATACAACAGTGGGGGCAGCTGAAAAAGTGTGCTCCGACAGGGACTCTAACCCGGGATCTCCCGCTTTCATGACCGACGCTCTATCCATCTGAGCCACCGAGGGCACAGATGATAGTACGACTGCAGGGACTTATCCCTTGCACGCCTCCCGTGAGACCCACATTCCCAACTGTCCACAACATACATTCGTAGCGTCCCTAATAGATATTTGCCCATTCACTCATTACTTGCGCCAAACTAAGCTGACGAGTCCTGTAAGAGTTCAGGCAAAGCGTGCGCATTCGCAAAATGGTTCAAATGGCTCTGAGCACTATGGGACTTAACGTCTGTCGTCATCAGTCTCCTAGAACTTAGAACTACTTAAACCTAACTAACCTAAGGACATCACACACATCCATGCCCGAGGCAGGATTCGAATCTGCGACCGTAGCAGTCACGCGGTTCCGGACTGAGCGCCTAGAACCGCTAGACCACTGCGGCCGGCTGCGCATTCGCACAGAAGGTCAATGGCCGGGTAGCCTTTAAATATATCAACAACACCTGTCGGCAGCTAAGGGTTTCGATTTAATTATCATTTCATTCTAGAGAAGCTACACTGTCGTCAGTGGTACTTTCGGGAACAGATACTATCTGCATATAGTTAACGGCTACCCGGCCATTGACCTTCTTCTGTGCGAATGCGCACGCTTTGCTCGAACTCTTACGGGACTCGTCAGCTTAACCTGGCGCGAGTAATGAGGGAATGAGCAAATATTTATTAGCAACACTACGAACGTAAGTTGTGGACAGTTGGAAATGTGGGTCTCAAGGGGAGCGTGCAAGGGATAAATCCCTGCAGTCGCACTATCCTCTGTGCCCTCGGTGGCTCAGATGGATAGAGCGTCTGCCATGAAAGCGGGAGATCCCGGGCTAGAGTCCCGGTCGGGGCACACATTTTCAGCTGTCCCCATTGAGGTATATCAACAACACCTGTGGGCAGCTAAGGGTTTCGATTTAATTACCATTTCATTCTAGAGAAGCTGCACTGTCATCAATGGTATCTGTTCTTTCGGGAACAGATACCATCTTCATACCATACAATTCATGCATGTTTGCGTGCTTGCATTCGTCTTTCTGGCGCTTACACGACGTTAACGTACCAGCATTTCATATTTATAAATGGCTTATCTCGTGCTTACGTTAATCTGTGACCTTACAATGTTAATCATTTAAATATGTTAGCTAGACAAATGCATTTCCCAAATTCCTTTATGTTAGATTAATTTTCTTTTTGATGTTGCGACTTTTTTTTCGTCAGTGTACATGGGTCGGACTCTGAATTGTATACTGAGCATATGTGCGTTGCGACATTTATCTACCGTCCCTTTGTGATCCATTATTGCCAATTTTAGATGGATGTCCATAGTATTTTAAGGGCTGCATATAGGGGTTTTCCTTTTACCTCTGATGTCGTAAGGTACAAGTGAAAGAATATCTCGTTAAAATGTGGACGAAGAGAAAAACGCTTTTCCTGTAACCTGTCAGAATTAGACTGGTCGCGATCATTCATGGAGCGTCAGCATGATGTACGAGTATTAAGCATTCGACTATCTGACAACATTAAACGGCAACGTGCTGAAGTGCGTTATGAGACAGTGAAATCATGTTCCAAAATTTCTAAACATTTGTCAAACATATTGTGAACACGTGTAAAATATTTTGTAACCATATGTAAAACTTTGGGCCTCAATACATGAGTAAATAAAAAGTTCTATAATGATGCATAACTTTATTCCTAGGTATGTTAAGTCATGTTAGTGTAATTGCTGAATTGTGTAATTCCATACGTAATTCATAAAAAAGGTTCATTGAAGTAATTTTACATTAAGCCAAGGCTCGATACATTAAGAAGTTGAGATGTTTATCGTTGCCTTGTCATCATCGTTATCTTTGCCTCATCATATTTGAAATTAGTACGTGAAAATGGGCTTATAATCTGAAACTAGGTTGTGCAGTAACGATAGCAAAATTTGTGAAACAACGCAAAAAACAGTGTTTGTTTAGTAATTTATTGCACAGCGTTTCACCAAAAACCTACAGCTGATTCAATTAAAACGATATTTAAATATTTTCTACCAATGTAAAAAGAATTTCTGAGCATAGTTAATATGATATTTTGAGCTCTAAATTCCACCTTTGGAGGGAAATATGGGACTTTGGATGGAAATTAAATGAGCGTCCGGAATTACCCCATTGTATGGGTAATACCGGTTTGTTTATTTGTTAGGATCTGGTCACTTAAATAATATATTCCGTTCATATTCCAGAGTTAATCATATTGTGGTCCAATATCATCCAAAATATTTCGTACTTTTTGTTTGTTGAATTTAGTATTCTTTGCGAATCTGCCTTACAGAATATCGAAAATCCGTCCGATATTACCCCATCTTACGGTTCATTTTTTATTGTCCTGATGGAATGTGAGATGTGCCACACAGAACGTTTGACATCTACATTCTTCATATGTTTCTTATTATTTGATAATACCTATCCAGGTTATGCATTCTAGTCTCTATTGCTGTCCTTTTCGTCATGTTGTTCGATATCCAATCTTCCAGATATTTAAAACAATCTACTTTAGATATTGTGTTATTTGATTTAAGAGTCTGAGGTCTGTTACTTTGGATTATAATTTATGTCTTTTCAAATAATATTTGGTAATCATACTTTTGCTGCTTGAAGTTTTTATCCTGTAATTTCTTCTTACGCACTTGTGCGTCTGCAATCAGTGCCATGTCATCTGTAAAAGCTAGACAGTCTACATCGATTTTTTTGGGCTCTTTTGCTAGTTGTACGACTGCTTGAAGCTTTCCTCCTTTCTCTGTCCATTTTTTATAATTACAGCTAAAAGCTAGGGGAGACAAGCCGTCTGCTTGTCTTACACCTGATTTTGTTTCAAAGTTTTCTGACCGTCCTCACATAAATTTTACTTTTGGTGTTCTATCGGTTAAAGCTGCTGATTGTTTTGTTATCTAGGTCGAAACTCCTTTAAAATGGCGAATAAAGTATTTCTATCTGTAGAATCGTAGGCCTTTTTAAGCTGTCTCAGTTTTATTAAATAATGATTTTAAACTACTTACCACACTTTGTCTATGAATGAATAGTACCTGAACACTCACTAAGTCAACGGCCAAATTTCACATGTACTCCCCAAAATAACTGGAGAAGCACCACCAACATGAGAACAGCAACGCTGTTATACTTGGGGAGCGCTACCGAGCGAGATGACGTGCTCTGTAATGGCGTTTCTTGGTTCAAATGGTTCAAATGGCTCTGAGCACTATGGGACTTAACATCTGTGGTCATTAGTCCCCTAGAACTTAGAACTACTTAAACCTAACTAACCAAAGGACATCACACACATCCATGCCCGAGGCAGGATTCGAACCTACGACCGTAGCGGTCACGCGGTTCCAGACTCAAGCGCCTAGAACCGTAAGGCCACACAAGCCGGCGGCGTTTCTTGCCTCTGTTGAGATCGAAAGTCATGACCGAGCGCAGTGGCACAGAGGTTTAGACGCTACACCCGCATTCGGAAGGACGATGGTTCAGACCTCCGTGGGGCTTAATTTTTTCAGCTCAGCTTACCGAAATCGGAGCTTCTGCTCTGCCTTAAATAAACTCATCGTCGACGAGACGTTACACTCTAATCTTCTTGCCTCGCTGGAGAGAACTGATTGTGAGTGCTGACCTTCGCTTGTGAGCGAATGATTGATTGCTCAAGGCAGGAGCGCGCTGGCCCTATGAGGTGCTATAATGAGTAAACCTGAAACTGGAAATTTAGCAGTCTGTTATGCAGGAAGTCATGATGAGGTCTCATTTCTAAGAATCGTATAACTGAATCCAGATACGACACTGAGGTACATTTGATCACTTTTAACGGGGGAGGAGGATTAATGAGGGTTAAGAGGGGGCATGTGGTTCTAGCGGCTAAAAATATTCCTTAACACAGTTAAAATGTAAACAAAGAGAAGGTGATGTGATTAGTAATAACAGACGTAGAAATGTAGTATTATATGTTACATAAAATCTAAATTTCGAATTTATTAAAATTCTGTGTCACTATTCCATGGTGATAAAAAACTACAACTACGCTGATAAATTGAGTATGAAGTGAGGTTCGGAGAAACCTGCGATGGGAAACGATAGTTACACCAAGATATCTAGGAACTTTTACAAAAAGCAGACTGAAGACGGCTGTTTAAAGAAAATTTATTTTGGCTGTGTTATTCTTGCAATGGATTGGATGGCGCAACAACTGGAAATTTGTACTTCCCTCATCGGTCAAAGGCTTCTGCAATATACCTGTTTCATCATTGCCTTTCGGTCGATTTGAATGAAGTACAGTGGTATCAATGGTCTACACGGATCAGATTTATTTTTGTCGTATAGCTGCATGAAGTATTTGGCTCTGGCAATAGATGGGGGAGGGGGAAATCCTCTCCTGTCCTCTTTATGCGTGCCCCTAACGAGCCATTCAGCTGTACGTTCTAGGGTCAAATGAGTATAATTTTTTTCTTAGGTGAGCCATGTTCGTGTGTGCAAAAGCTTGGGAACAAATGCAACCAAGCTTGGTACAAATACTATTTAGTTTTGGGAGCCAATTCCTGTTGGAGTAAAATACCCATAGCTCACCTAGTTTTGGGTGTAGTGATGCAAAATGGTAGTATGTAAAACATAACCATGGAACGTCTGGAGCAATTTCCAGGAAACTCGATACATACATGAATTTGTATCTGGAAAACGTTCTGTTAGGGGGCGGGACAGCCCCTAGCACTCATCTAGCAGGGATGCGGATATCAGATCAGATTATATCAGATCCAAGATTGGGTTGAATAAATAACTGAGTAAAATTGGGTAGATTTATGAACGGAACGAAGCACGTTTTGTATTCATTTTCCACAGTCTTTTTGTGATTACAAGAAACCATTTTTCTGGCATGCAGAAAAGATAACTAATGGCTTACCAATTCGACAATGACAGCGGGTGAAGGTCGACTGATATGCCGTAAATTAACAATTCATCGTCTAAATACATGAGTGGGTAATGATACTTGAACCCCAACACTGTGGTACAGCTAGTCCCGTATCCGCCAGGTTATTTCTCCCTCAATGACGGCAAATCCGTATCGGCAGAAATCACTTCAGGTTGGTATCGAAACCAGAATATTGATTTACTTATTTTTGGCGATGGACAGGTTCCTTAAAGGGTAATATTGTCGTCTTCACAAGACGTCCAGTGCAAGAAACATCGGAGAACCAACATTTTGTAACTGGTGTTGCAAATGCAGAAGCCGGTGGCGTTTTCATGACTTACGAGAATTGCCCAGAAACTAATGCACCACATTTTTTTCTTCAACAATTCTTTATCGAACATAATGAGAATTACACACACGAAAGAATGGTGTTTTATCTACACACACTATTTTTCCACGTAATCTCCATTTCGTTCTAGGACCTTCCTCCAGCGCGAAACAAGGACGTGTATGCCTTGTCGGTACCAATATGGTGGCGGAGCCAGTGCTTCACTGTGTGAATCACCTCCTCAAACTGTCTTCCGATAATGGCATATTTTAATGGCCCAAACAAAATCAGTCAGGTGTACAGCCGTGAATGGTCTCTCCGACCCCTGCAAGTCACGGAGCACCGTCGAACCGCCTTCTGATGACCTCACCCTCCGTGCCCAGCGACTAACTGTACTTCTGTCGACAGGAGATCCTCCATAGGCTTTGTTTGTGAATATTCCCCACAGTATCTTTCTCTGCAGAAAGAAATTCAATGACGGCACGTTGCCTGTAACGTACATCACCTACAGACGCCACTTTGTAGCTGTCCTGGAGCTACGCTATCTGTCGGAAGCGACGGAAACTTGGTGCGCTCACCCAGGAGAATTCAAATAATGCGCACGTAACGTTTCGAATTCGTAGAATTGCTTTCGGATGAGAAATAAAAATGCGTTGCATTACTTCATGGGCAACCCTCGTATTCTGGGGCAGGTTAATCCACGTGGAAAACCCTCTTGATTGGATTGTGTGCTAACCTACTCCGTACGTCACATTGCTCCATACTCGACAACAATGTTACATGAGGAAGATGATATTGTTTATGAAGATAGTGTTACCTTGTCAGTCGGATATAAGAGACCCTAAGTGACTGGAGGAGCACAATCAAGACCGTAGAATAGTACCCTACCGTCCCTCACAATCGTCGAATTTTACAGAAGAGTTGTAAAATATACATGTATTGTTCGCTATGTACCTTCCCACATATGTAGAAATCACTAAAAACAGTATGATTTCAGGAAATAGGGTGAATTACCAGCATCTGATTCAGTCACTTCAGTGTTGTCGACTGGTCCTACAGTGTGTTCTCATGATGATGATACAAACTTTCAAGGATGATGGAGAGCGACAAATGTGTCTGTTTTAGTTATGGAACGGTGGTAAGGAAATAAGAGTACTAAAACGCTATCATGGAAATAGTAGAACTTATGAATTGTTTATCGTAGAAAAGAATACACTGATTTCATACGAATGCATCTGTTATTACATGTCGGTCTAATGAGTGGAATATCATGATGGAGAGAGAACTGGAAGCATCACTAATGTAATATACACATCATAATGCACATATACACTGCCTACAGAAAATGATGAAGTACCCAGAAGGGGAGGAGGAAACGAAACGAAAATTCATACACTGAGAGGGAATGTGGCGTTATTTCAGCGATTACCATATCGACACAAATTTATAAAAAACTTGACAGTATGAACCCACTTGTCAGTATGAAGTTGACGCTTTCTGGCCTGGATGCATCCACTGGCTCGACTGCGAAAGTATCATAAAGCTGTAGTATCGTCTCCTAATGCGAGCTGGCCGACAACCTTTATAACTGATTCTTCATATCCTGGATAGTGGCACTGGGACGAAGCTGCCGTCCGAGCATGTTCCACACACGCTCTATTGGGAAAAGATCTGCAGTTCTTGCTGCTGCAGTTCTTGCTGCCAACAGAAATACCTCAACATCACGCAGACCGTTCACGCGGATACGTGCCGCGTGTGGACGAGCATTGTCATGTTGAAAACTGTCACCACGATATTGTCACCGTGACCTGAAGTCATACCTGACAACTTCTCTCATCAAGACGTCAGGATTAACACCACTGTGACTCTGAAAAACATTAAAAACACTGGAAGAACGAGACCCAGGTTGTCGCCATATTCGCCATCGACGGTCATCTGGAGCAGTACAGAACCGCGATTCATTGCTGAACACAGTTCAGCGCCCTTCCGCAACTATCCATGCTTCCCAGTCACGGCATCCTCAGAACACAGACGTTTGTGTCGTGGTGTTAACGACAGTCTAAGCATGGGCAGGTAATTCCACAGTCGGGCGCTGCTTCTATTCCCTGACCAAACGTGTGGAATGCGTAAAATGTAGCAGGGAGTCCATTATTTGCTCTCGGTGGCAGGTGGAGATGAGAAGGATTTATGATATGCTTGGTGCGCAGTGTCCTCCCTTGCGATGGTCAGATGGAGTCTACCGGAGTCTTGGCGACGAGTATGTCCGCCCTCACGTTCACCAACATCAGGCCACTGGCACATTCGAATGCCCCCCCCACCCCCCCACCCCCCCACCCCCCCCAAAATCCACGATTGGACCAGCTGTAAAACTGAAGACCCATAATAATGCCTCTTTCAAACTCTGTCAGTTGTTTCCACAATGAGATTTTCGCTCTGCAGTGGAGTGTGCACTGATATGAAACTTCCTGGCAGATTAAAATTGTGTACCGGACCGGGACTCCGACTCGGGACCTTTGCCTTTCGCGGGCAAGTGCTCTACCAACTGAGCTACCCACTCGTGGCCGTTCTACCTGTCACAGAGATTACAGTTCCCACCATTTGCCGAGGCTGGTGTGTGTGTGTGTGTGTGTGTGTGTGTGTGTGTGAGTGTGTGTGTGTGTGTGTGTGTGTGTGTCTCCGGGGTGCTTAACTTTCTTTGTCAGATAATGTATGAGTTCAAAGTTACTGAACCCCATATTACTTTGTGCATTTCATCTTCGAATATCGGCATCATTTGTTTCCTGAGAGGTAGAGGAGGTGAGGAAGTCCTGTGCTGTAACCACCTTGTTCGCCTGTTCTGATTCCATTTGTCTAAAAAACGCTAATAACCAGGAAAGGTACCTGAGATTATAATTACTGTAATCTGTTTTAATATTTGTTTTAAATGTCGGTCTGTGATAAGTCAGTTCTTTTACTTAAACAAGCTGAAGTATCTTATAAAAAATATTTATAGGAATACTGTCATTATATTAGCTGTGGTAAAAAACAGTTGTTTCTTATGTCGATAAAAGCAGTTATATTTATATTTATAGGAATACTGTCATTATATTAGCTGTGGTAAAAAACAGTTGATTCTTATGTCGACAAAAGCAGTTATATGGCCTTTGAAAAAACAGAGGCATTTTGCATTTATAATGAATGTTATTAGAAGGATGAACTAATCCAGCTGTACGAATATAAGAGGGTAAGTCAATTATTATCCGAAATTTAGTTATATTTTTGTTTATTTTGGTAGCTGTTTGGTAGCTTTGTTCATTTGTTGTTATATTTTTGCAATTTTCAAGGTACTAGGTAATTTCCGTTATCCCTGCCGCTGTCTACGTATTTGCACCAAAGAAGATCAACGTTCAGTGATCCGTTTTTTGTGGTCGGAAGGAGTATCAGGGGCCGAAATTCATCGAAGACTTTCGGTACAGTACGGGAACAGTGTTTTGCCACAACTGAGTGTCTACGAACGGATTTAAAAATTCGGAAATGGTCGCACAAGTGTTACGCACGATGAAGTAGTCGGACGACCGTTTACCGCCACAAACGAAGAAACCATTGAGCATTTACATGAAATGATTCTCTTAGACAGACGGTTAACTATTGACGAAGCGGCACATAGTCTGCAAATTAGTCACGGTTCTGCCTACGAAATCATCCACAACAGACTTGGGTTTCATAAAGTTTGTGCAAGATGGGTCCCAAAACAACTCACACAGTTGCATAAACAAAGGCGCTTCGACATCTGCAAAAACATTTGGATCGCTGTGGTAACGAAGGGGACAACTTCTTAGATAGGATCATTACTGGTGACGAAACACGGATCCAAAATTACGAGCCGGAGAGAAACGGCAGAGTATGGAATGGAAACATCCAAATTCGCCGTGCAAGAAAACGTTCAAGACCCATCCGTCCGAAGGAAAACTGTTACTTACGGTTTTTTTTTTTTTTGGGACGCACAAGGTCCAGTACTGGAACATTATGGGGAAAGGGGCACAACAATAAATAATGTACGTTACAGTTAGATGCTTACTGATAGGCTAAAGCCTGCAAATCGAAGCAAACGCCGAGGATTGCTGTGAAAAGGTGTTGTGTTGTTGCAAGACAATGCCCGTCCGCATACTGCTGCCCACACTGCTGAAACGCTCCATAAACTCAAATTTGAAGTACTGGATCATTCTCCATATAGTCCCGATCTTGCCCCTTCTGACTATCACTTGTTTGGTCCACTCAAACAGGCATTAAGAGGCCGTCGATTTGCTTCAGACGAAGCAGTGAAAGAAGCGGTGCATTCCTGGCTCACATCACAACCGAGAACCTTCTTTTATGAGGGCATCAGGAAGCTTGTAGAACGATGGACCAAGTGTGTAGAAACGCAAGGAGATTATATCGAAAAATGATGTTCTTGTAAGTTTCCTACTTGATTACAATCAATTTTATAACTACTTAGCGGATAATAATTGACTTACCCCCGTACATTACAGTTCGGTATACAATGTCTGAGTGATTTTCCACGGCTCGCAGCTACTAGAAAAAAAAAAAGACTACACCTCGGGGAAGGTTCGTGCTATGTCATTATTATTTTCTGGCCGAACGTAACTAAGCCATGCTGGTTTACAACGCGAAGCCATTGTCATCATGTGCCATGATCGATTACACTCGACCAGATAATGATAGTGTTATCACAGACAGCCACTGAATGAAGCGGCCATACTGCAGCTTCCCGATACTTATGTCTCCCTTTTTCAAATAACCAGAAAATGTGGAACACCACCTACACTACATACACATATCAAAAAAAGGTTTGCATCACCCCGTTTCCAAGAAGACCTGAGGATAGACGTTGAATGTGGATATTGTATCACAGACACAGTCCCTTAGACAGTTCATAGATGTCACTGAACCCGCCCAAAGATGTAAACAATCATGTATGAGCAGCGCCTATTAGACAAAGGACGACCGAAAGCCTATCACTTCCAGTCATTCCACCAGGAAGGAGGTGCACGGCTCGTGTTGTCTGTAGTTCAACCACGCCTAGACGGTCAATACCGCGGTTCGATAGCGTCCGCATTGTTACTTTGTGCCAGAAAGGGCTCCAGCAGTGGAAGTGTCCAGGTGTCTCGGAATGAACCAAAGCAATGTTGTTCGGACATGAAGGAGATACAGGGAGACAAGAACTGCCGATAACATGCCTCGCTCAGGCCGCCAAAGAGCTAATACTGCAAGCGGATAACCGCTACCTACGGATTATGGCTCGGAGGAACCCTAACAGCAACGTCACCATGTTGAATAATGCTTTTCGTGCAGCCACAGAACGTCGTGTTACGACTCAAACTGTGCGCAATGGGGTGCATGATGCGCAGCTTCACTTCCGACGTCCATGACGAGGTCCATCTTTCCAACCACGTTACCATGCAGAGCAGTACAGATGGGCCCAACAACATGCCGAAAGGACCGCTTAGGATTGACATCACTTTCTCCTCACCGACGAGTGTCGCATATGCCTTCAACCAGACAATCGTCGGAGACGTGTTTGGAGGCGATCCGGTTTGGCTGAACATCTTAGACATACTGTCCAGAGACTATAGCAGGGTGGAGGTTCCCTGCTGTTTTGGGGTGGCATTATGTGGGGCCGACGTAAGCTGCTGGTGGTCATGGAAGGCGCCGTAACGGCGGTACGATACGTGAATGCAATCCTCCGTTAGCACAATCATATTGGCAGCATATTGGCGAGGCATTCTTCATGGACGACAAATCGCGCCCCTATCATGCACATCTTTTGAATGACTTCCTTCAGGATAAGGACATCGCTCGACTAGAGTGGCCTATCGAACATGCCTGGGATAGATTGAAAGCGGCTGTTTATGGACGACGTGACCCACCAGCTACTCTGAGGGATCTATGCCGAATAGCCATTGAGGAGTGGGACAATCTGGACCAACGGTGCCTTAATGAACTTGTGGATAGTATGCCACAACGAATACAGGCATGCATCAACGTAAGAGGACGTGCTACTGGGTATTAGAGGTACCAGTGTGTACAGCAATCTGGACCACCACCTTTGTAGGTCTTGCTGTATGGTGGTACAACATGCAATGTATAGTTTTTATCAACAATAAAAAGGCCGGGGAGTGGCCGAGCGGTTCTAGGCGCTACAGTCTGGAGCCGCGCGACCGCTACGGTCGCAGGTTCGAATCCTGCCTCGGGCATGGATGTGTGTGATGTCCTTAGGTTAGTTAGGTTTAAGTAGTTCTAAGTTCTAGGGGACTGATGACCTCAGAAGTTAAGTCCCAAAGTGCTCAGAGCCATTTGAACCATTTGAAAAAGGCCGGAAATAATGTTTATGTTGATCTCTTTCAATTTTCTGTACAGGTTCCGGAACTCTCGGAACCGAGGTGACGCACACTTTTCTTTGATGTGTGTATATCGAATTACAACGTAGATCCTGTAGCTGAGTAATTTCACCCTTTTAACTGTTCAGCACAGTCAAGCCCATTTAATTAGTCTTTATTATACTAGTGTGCCCCCCCTCATGAACCACGGACCTTGGCGTTGGTGGGGAGGCTTGCGTGTCTCAGCGATGCAGGTAGCCGTACCGTAGGTGCAACCACAACGGAGGGGTATCTGTTGAGAGGCCAGACAAACGTGTGGTTCCTGAAGAGGGGCAGCAGCCTTTTCAGTAGTTGCAGGGGCAACAGTCTGGATGATTGACTGATCTGGCCTCGTAACATTAACCAAAATGGCCTTGCTGTGCTGGTACTACGGACGGCTGAAAGCAAGGGGAAACTACAGCCATAATTTTTCCCGAGGGCATGCAGCTTTACTGTATGATTAAATGACGATGGCGTCCTCTTGGGTAAAACATTCCGGAGGTAAAATAGTCCCCCATTCGGATCTCCGGGCGGGGACTACTCAAGAGGACGTCGTTATCAGGAGAAAGAAAACTGGCGTTCTGCGGATCGGAGCGCGGAATGTCAGATCCCTTAATTGGGCAGGTAGGTTCGAAAATTTAAAAAGGGAAATGGATAGGTTAAAGTTAGATATAGTAGGAATTAGTGAAGTTCGGTGGCAGGAGGAACAAGACTTCCGGTCAGGTGACTACAGGGTTGTAAACACAAAATGAAATAAGGGTAATGCAGGAGTAGCGTGAATAATGAATAGGAAAATAGCAATGCAAGTAAGCTACTACAAACAGCATAGTGAACTCATTATTGTGGCCAAGATAGATACAAAGCCCACGCCTACTACAGTAGTACAAGTTTATATGCTAACTAGCTTCGCAGACGACGAGGAAATTGAAGAAATGTGTGATGAAACAAAAGAAATTATTCAGATAATGAAGGGTGACGAAAATTTAATAGTTATGGGTGAGTGGAATTCGGTAGTAGGAAAATGGAGACAAGGAAACGTAGTAGGTGAATATGGACTGGGTCTAAGAAATGAAAGAGGAAGCCGCCTGGTAGAATTTTGCACGGAGCACAACTTAATCATAGCTAACACGTGGATCAAGAATCATAAAAGAAAGCTGTATACATGGAAGAAGCCTGGAGATACTGATAGGTTTCAGATGGATTATATAATGGTAAGACAGAGATTTAGGAACCAGGTTATAAATTGTAAGACATTTCCAGGGGCAGATGTGGACTCTCACCACAATCTATTAGTTATGACCTGTAGATTAAAACTGAAGAAACTGCAAAAGGGTGGAAATTTAAGGAGATGGGACCTGGATAAATTGAAAGAACCGGACGTTGTACAGAGTTTCAGGGAGAGCATAAGGGAACAATTGACAGGAATGGGGGAAAGAAATACAGTAGAATGGGTAGCTTTGAAGGACGAAGTAGTGAAGGCAGCAGAGGATCAAGTAGGTAAAAAGAAGAGGGCTAGTAGAAATCCTTGGGTAACAGAAGAAATATTGAATTTAATTGATGAAAGGAAAAAATATAAAAATGCAATAAATGAATCAGGCAAAAAGGAATACAAACGTCTCAAAAATGAGATCGACAGGAAGTGCAAAATGGCTAAGCAGGGATGGCTAGAGGACAAATGTAAGGATGTAGAGGCTTATCTCACTAGGGGTAAGATAGATACTGCCTACAGGAAAATTAAAGAGACTTTGGAGATAAGAGAGCCACTTGCATGAACATCAAGAGCTTAGAAGGAAACCCAGTTCTAAGCAAAGGAGGGAAAGCAGAAAGGTGGAAGGAGTATATAAAAGGTCTATACAAGGGCGATGTACTTGAGGACAATATTATGGAAATGGAAGAGGATGTATGTGAATATGAAATGGGATATACGATACGGCGTGAAGAATTTGACAGAGCACTGAAAGACCTGAGTCAAAACAAGGCCCCCGGAGTAGACAACACTCCACTGGAACTACTGACGGCCTTTGGAGAGCCAGTCCTGATAAAACTCTACCATCTGGCGAGCAAGATGTATGAAACAGTCGAAATACCCTCAGACTTCAAGAGGAATATAATAATTCCAATCCCAAAGAAAGCAGGTGTTGACAGATGTGAAAATTACCGAACTATTAGTTTAATAAGTCACAGCTGCAATATACTAACGCGAATTCTTTACAGAAGAATGGAAAAAGTAGTAGAAGCCGACCTCGGGGAAGATCGGTTTGGATTCCGTAGAAATGTTGTAACACGTGAGGCAATACTGACCCTACGACTCATCTTAGAAGCTAGATTAAGGAAGGGCAAACCTACGTTTCTAGCCTTTGTAGACTTAGAGAAAGCTTTTGACAATCTTGACTGGAATACTCTCTTTCAACTTCTGAAGGTGGCAGGGGTAAAATACAGGGAGCGAAAGGCTAATTTACAATTTGTACAGAAACCAGAAGTTGTAAGAATCGAGGGGAATGAATGGGAAGCAGTGGTTGGGAAGGGAGTAAGACAGGGTTGTAGCCTATCCCCGATGTTATTCAATCGGTGCATTGAGGAAGCAGTAAAGGAAACAAAAGAAAAGTTCGGTGTAGGTATTAAAATCTATGGAGAAGAAATAAAAACTATGAGGTTCGCCGATGACACTGTAATTCTGTCAGAGACAGCAAAGGACTTGGAAGAGCAGTTGAAAGGAATGGATAATGTCTTGAAAGGAGGATATAAGATGAACATCAACAAAAGCAAAACGGGGATAATTGAATGTAGTCGAATTAAGTCGGGTGATGCTGAGGGAATTAGATTAGGAAATGAGACACTTAAAGTAGTAAAGGAGTTTTGCTATTTGGGGAGCAAAATAACTGATGATGGTCGAAGTAGAGAGGATATAAAACGTGAACTGGCAATGGCAAGGAAAGCGTTTCTGAAGAAGAGAAATTTATTAACATAGAGTATAGATTTAAGTGTCAGGAAGTCATTTCTGAAAGTATTTGTATGGAGTGTAGCCATGTATGGAAGTGAAACATGGACGATAAATAGTTTGGACAAGAAGAGAATAGAAGCTTTTGAGCAGTCCGGAACCGCAGGACTGCTACGGTCGCAGGTTCGAATCCTGCCTCGGGCATGGGTGTGTGTGATGTCCTTAGGTTAGTTAGGTTTAAGTAGTTCTAAGTTCTAGGGGACTTATGACCTAAGATGTTGAGTCCCATAGTGCTCAGAGCCAGAAGCTTTTGAAATGTGGTGCTACAGAAGAATGCTGAAGATTAGATGGGTAGATCACATAACTAATGAGGAAGTACTGAATATGATTGGGGAGAAGAGAAGTTTGTGGCACAACTTGACTAGAAGAAGGGATTGGTTGGTAGGACATGTTCTGAGGCTTCAGGGGATTACCAATTTAGTATTGGAGGGCAGCGTGGAGGGTAAAAATCGTAGAGGGAGACCAAGAGATGAATACACTAAGCAGATTCAGAAGGATGTAGGTTGCGGTAGGTACTGGGAGATGAAGAGGCTTGCACAGGATAGAGTAGCATGGAGAGCTGCATCAAACCAGTCTCAGGACTGAAGACCACAACAACAACATACTAGTGTGCTAATAGAAAATGTGTAAATTAGATGCCCCCTCCCGTCACTCCAGCTACAATCTTAACATGTATTTCAGAATAAATCTATTCAACAGATTTTGTTTTTGCACCACCAAACTAAAATTTTTGAGAGCAATTTTAGGCTATTTTAAAGTTATTGGACTGGTGACATATGCAGATGAGTTCTTACTTCTGCCCTTACATGGAGCTCTGTAGAACTTTTCTTGTGGACTGTCCAAGAAAATGTGGGCGAAGGTGTTGAGAATATTTATTTCTTTTAATGAAATACATATTCTATACGTGTGTTTCACCAGACCTTCAATTTTTTCTTATATTTTACTTTTCCGCATCTAGTTTCGAGCATGACTTAATTTCAAACGGAGCCTGTATAAAATTAGGCTATCGTAAATATACGTACGCATTAATATACGTTTGTTGGCTGTATAGACATTTGAGAATGGAGTCAGATTAGATAATAGCCAAAATACAATTACTTAGATACCGAAGATGGTCTTGCACTTATTTCCAGGTTCTCTCTACGCATCTGCTACACAGATTAACCAACATAGGATGGAAGCTTCGAAGACAACCTTTCGATCTCATTTGGGAGAACACAGTTAATAATGAACACGACATCAATGACAGAGTCCTAAAGGCAAATCGTGGGGAAATCGTCAGGTACATAAGCGAATTGAAACAGCTCAAGATCTCCGAGGAATACGATTGACAAGATGAAAATGGCATATTCAGTTACCAAATATGCTTTTGACAAACGATATTTAGCTCACACACTACTTTAAAGTCATTATTACGGAAGATGTAGACACAGCAGAAGATCTTATTTAAAAGAGACTACAAGAAGCCAAAGGAAGAAAAAATAGTTCGAATGGCTCTATAAACTATGGGCTTAACTTCTAATGTCTTCAGTCCCCTAGACTTAGAACTACTTAAACCTAACTAACCTAAGGACATCACATACATCCGTGCCCGAGGCAGGATTCGAACCTGCGACCGTAGCAGCAGCGCTGTTCCGGATTGAAGCACCTAGAATCGCTCGGCAAAGGAAGATAGACTGCCTCAAAAATCTCGGGTCCAGACAAACAAAATAGTGATTAGTCATGAGGCATATGTCAACGTGTGGGGAAAATAACAAACGCCATCCGAGTAAGGTGTTTTTCTTTATATGGTAGCTTGATACCAATGAGATCAAAAGAGGAGTCAGTTGTAATCTTTGCCATATTTTTTTTCTGAAAAATAAAGAAAAAAGAAAGAAAACAGAAAATGTAATGTCTCCATCACACAGAGATAAACATTGGCTGGCCCAAGGAATGTCACAAGATTACATATTGAGTTGAAATGTAAAAATTAAATTTGTTGGGCATCGGAATTTTCAGCCAAAGAGACGGCTGGCAAGACAAGACAAATGTACTCTTACCGAAAAAAAAAATTGGATTGTTGGGCTAATATCAGAGCTGCAGCGGAAGAGAAACAATAGGCTGAATAACGTTATCCACGGTAGAAGAAAGACGAACTCAGATAACAAAAACTGAAAACGTTAGAAAATCATGTGATGATTATCTTAAAACTTACAAATACAGCGTTGATATGTACACAAGACAGCTGGGAACATTAGCAAAGTGTTATATCATTCCATTTATTTATTTATTTATTTATTATTTAGCCTGAGCAGATTAGGGCCTTCCATAAGTCTCTTACATCGAACCATGGACTAGACATACAAAAAAATACTGTAGAACATTTTCAATTTCAGCATGTACTTTTGGTCTAGCTGTGTACACCTGAGATGTGGATAAAGATGAGCATAATTGTAATTATCAAGATAGATGTGGTCTTAAGTACAAAGTCAAAATAGGCCTGTGACATTACAGGCTGTGATAGCTGTCACAGTGAAACACCCATCGTACCACTTTCCTCAGTCTACAGTCATTAATGATCCTGTTTGTACCACTAAACGCTGTGACAGGACCGGTGGAATACGCCATACTACGCGCCCCTGTGTTAGCAAGAGTTGTGTCCCGCAGATGACAAACTGGCATTTAGAGGGCAAGCTGAATGTGGCGTGGTAATCGGCTCGACGCAGTGGGTTCGTAGAATGATCCAGAGCCTAATTCACGAGCGAATGACATAACCGCAGGTCTGTGTCTCCAGCCAGACCTAACTGGGAGAGATGTTGACCTCGCCCTGGAAGTAAACGTTGCCATTTTCTGTGAGCTATTTATAAGTCCCGTAAACTTACGCGTCACCCCGAAGTCACGCAGTAATGGCGTAAGTCGTACGTAAGCTATCTTCCGTACAGAGATCAGGCCTATACAGACGCCATCTAAATCTCTCGGTCCAGTTTCAAGATGTGAGAGTGCCATTATGTGTGTCCAGCCAAGGATCAGACTCCAATGTGCCATTCAGCCGGGTGACCTGAATCTACGATCAGCCAGTCTGTGCGCACTTCCTTGTCGGTAATCATGTTACGTCGCAAACTGTGAGCAAGGCAGGAAACGGAGAGGTATCAGAGTCGCATTTTTGATTGCCACAAATAACCACTAGCCATCTGTCGTTTGTCATAATTGGAACAATGACAGCTCTGCAATTGGCCAAATAATTTATTTATAATGAGCATTTAAGAAGCTATCTTGTGAAAAAAATGGAAACTTCACGATAAGGTTTTCATTTTACTATTTTATACGATTTTCGTAAGGGGCTCACTCATCAAGGGGGTTTCAAATCGATTAGTTCAACTTCTGGCAATCAGTCAGATAAAAAAGTCATGGATGTCGATCAAAATCTTCATCTACAAATGAAAATTTTATTTCTTCAGCTTCATCATCTTAATCTATATGTCTACAGCTACATCACAAGTCATTTTACGTTGGTTAGCAGAGGGTGCATTGTATGCTATTATGACTTCCCCCTTTTCCTGCTCCAGTCTGTGAATAGTCCTCGGAAAGAACGATAGCCGGTAAGTCACCGAATGATCTCGAATATCTATAATCTAACCGATGTGATCTTTTCGCGAGAAGGAGGAAGCAATATATTTGTTGACTCTTCTAGCAGCGTACGCTCTCGGAACTGGAACAGCGAATCACACCTTGATGTAGAACGCCACTCTTGGATTGTCTGTCATTGAAGTTGGCTAAGCAGCTCTCGAACGCATGCGTGCTTACTGCATGAACCTGTAACGAAAAGCGTTGCTCTTTGGATCATCTGTATTCCTTTCTATCAAACCTGTCTGGCACGAATACCAGACTAACGAGCAATAGTCGAGTATTTGTCTTACGAGGGTTTTGGGAGGTAACCCTGAACAATCTAGAACAGACGTTATAAGCTCCACCATAAAATGATTAGCAAATGATATTGTGAAAAATGACAGTTCAAGACATTGGTTCAATTTTGAGAATTTCTTGCTCGAATTTCCAAATCTTTCCATTTTTTTTCTAAAACACAGTTAAGTAGCAAAGATGATAAGCTATACACTCGTCTGTGCCAGCTTTTCTTTCAAATGGCTGAGATATTTCTCATACAAATTTTACTTTAGATATCGTGTTTGTCATGGTTTCAAAAATTACATTTGCTTGATCACTAAAGTCGCTAATGATTTTATCTACTGCTTTTCGGCGTACCGATTAAAATGTTTTCTTGAAATCAGTAAGTGATACTACTACAGGTCTGCTCGTTAACATTCTGTGTCGAATTACTGATTGAGCTGAAACTCTGTTCCGAGAAGGATCTTCCCTTTTGTGTAGTGCTCTCAGTTATTTGTCTAAAGTTCCTTCAGTTCTGTTCAGGGGAATTTGTGATAATATTTTGCACGCCACTGGCAGAAGTGACACTCCTCTGTAATTTTTGACATTTTATTTGTCTCCATCTTTATGTAGCGGATGGAATAATCCTATTTTTCTCTGTTCTGTTTTCAAAATGTTGTTAAAACCAAGTGTAGATGATTTAAAACCTTTGATCTGACCTTTCAATGATTGTAATATAATGGGATCTTCAGCACTTGCTTTGTTGTTTTTGAGCGTTTCGATGGCTTCCCGGATTTCTAGCTTTGTTGGTGGGAAATCTTCCTTAAGGTTTTGCTGAGACTGGTGAAGCCTCTAGTCTGACTGTTCGTACTACACTGTTGCAGTAACGGATAAAACATTTTACTAATATCTAACAGTTTTCCTTGTTACTTAATACTATTACACCATTTTCATCTTTGAAATAAATATTTGGTGCTTGATACACTTAAATTATGTGTTCAAAAAGTTTCCTAAAAAATTCTAGTGTTATTTTAACGAAATTTCCTTGTATTTCCATTAGGTGATATTTTTCAAAGGCTCGTTTGATTTTTCAGATTATTTTCTTTGTTTCTTTTACTTGTTGTCTGAATCATTTTAAATGTTATTCTTTTTGTACATCTCAATCTGCTGTTTTTCCATACTATAAGTAAAAATATAAATCAGATCTGAAATTTCTCAGTCAGTTTATCGGCAGTGACGAAAGTGTCACTGTGGTGATGTCATATGCACGGAATTTCATCTTGATCTTGTTCGGCTGGTTCTAAGCTGTTTATGACGACATCTCACTCATAAAAATATCACTATACACGCTTGTGACGAAACTAGTAGTTTTCGGACCTATTAAAATCACAGCCACTTTCGTTCAGCTACCGAGCGAGATAGCACGTGGTGAAGGTACTGGACTCACCTTCGGGAGGAGCGGGTTCAAATCCCAATCCTGACTTACAGGTTTTCTATGGCTTACGTAAATTAGTTGCATTGAATGCCAATTTGTTTCCCTGAAGGAGAGATACTCAAGCATCTTACCCTTATCCAAACTTGTGCTCTGTCTGTAATGACCCTTTCATTGATGGGTAATTAAACACTAAGCTGTAGAGCCTGGCGTTCTAGTAATAGATTTTGTACCAGGATACCGAAAGGTCACCAGATCCCATCCCGGTCAGACCACGGAATATTTCGGTCTGCTATTACCCTCGCATTCACTTTTCACTGATGTGAATATTTGTCAGGAACGACACGCGGCTACCCGGCCGCGGTGGTCTCGCGGTTCTAGGCGCTACAGTCCGGAACCGCGCGACTGCTACGGTCGCAGGTTCGAATCCTGCCTCGGGCATGGATGTGTGTGATGTCCTTAGGTTAGTTAGGTTTAAGTAGTTCTAAGTTCTAGGGGACTGATTACCACAGATGTTAAGTCCCATAGTGCTCAGAGCCATTTGAACCATTTGACACGTGGCTCCGATTCGACGTTACACTGTAGATCCACTTTCCAGGTGTAATGTTTCTTCATTTTTCACCACCATCGTAGGTCAGTAATTTTTCAATAAATACACTATGTGATGAAAAGCATCCGGACACCCCCAAAAACATATGTTTTTCACATTAGGTGCATTGTGCTGCCATCTACTGCCAGGTGAAAGGTCTCTGTTGGATTTCTTTCATGTTAATTTCTTAAATCTGTTGTCATTTACGGCATAAATTCCTCTTCTAAATTTACTGTGGCGTTTCTGACTATCTGGGAGGAGACTGAGTAGTGGAACGTTTTACTTTTACACATTAACAAGAACGATCTGTCACTCTACTACACTTTAAAACACAGTTTATATGTAATTCATGTCACACAGTCTCATACGGAACCTACATCCGCTTTCTTTTATATACTGTATGTGATAAGATACTGTCATCCCCCTTCCCTTCCGTGTGAGAGGATGAATGAGCAAATGTATTTCTAGTTGCATGCTTGAGGGTAGCAGACAAGCCTGTCTGCTAGAGAACAGTAGGATCAACGTCGCAACGTCGGAACAGGTAGCTACGCTTTCTAAAAGCAAAGAGGTTTCTATTCTTAGTATGGTCCTGTCCATCCCTTGTCATGCTGGTATAGGAAGCTGCCCCTCTGGCCACTTCCGTTTGTATTTGTGAGCCACCCTCAGGAAGGGACCAGGTCAGTCTGTCAGTGGCGAGCGCCTGAAGTGGTAAGATCTCCGGCTAAGCGCGTGTCTGCTAAGTCCGTAGGACAATGGATTTCTTAAGTTCAGCCTAACTGAAAAATTAATCACCTTTATTTCAGGTTTAGCTCTAAAATATCTAATGTTATCTTAAATTGCAACGCAATGTATTTCGAGTGTGAAGTTCAGAATATTTTCCAGTATTTGCTTTGTCACTACTTTATGAGTAAAGTGGAACCACGTGTTGATCAGTAACTCTAACTAAGATCATCAATCTTAAATGTGTGCATGAGATTATAACATCTCGTATTGACAATATTTTTCAATACAGCAACTTTTCTTTATGTTCAACCCACGTGGTGTGTACTTTGTGAGACCACTACCACGTGCTTATATAATTGTTTGACCCATCAGGTTAATAGTAAGACGTTAGTAACCAGTTAAAGGTTTTTCTTTTGTAAATTGCTTTTAGATCTAATTTATTTTAATTATCAAATTTATTGTGGAGTTACACGTTTTGTGTAAACCAAGTTGACCACGTGAAGCATGTGGTGTAATCATCAAAGTAGCCCTCAGCTATTCTTTTTGGGAAGATTTCACAGAGAGTTAGTATGAATTTAGTATACCAGTGTGTGGTAATTACATGACGGACAGGATTGTGCTACGAACGTAATTTCTTTGGGTGAAAATTGAATCGGTTGGTTGTGGTTAATTTCCTCTTGCATATGTTTCAACGTTCTTCGTGTGTTATTTTATGAATGCAGTGTTGTATGCAGTGTCCCAATCTTGGCTCCATATTTGATGTGTTCCGTAAGATTACAATCTCACATTTTCACAATCCTAAATAAGGCACCAGCTTAGTTACGACTCAAGTTTAATATGCTGAAATTTCAATGATCAATGTTAAAATAAATTTCCAAATATAAACTGATTTATTTCCTTTTATTTAAATTCTCTTTTATATATATATATATATATATATATATATATATATATATATATATATATATATATATATATATATATATATATATATATACCACCGGTTGTCGTATGACTATGAAAAGATTATAATTAATGTTAGTCTGGTTGGGAATTTGGTAAGCTACCTGGTGGAACAGTTGCGCAGTAATGCAAGGTTAACTTCCTCAGATAGCTCACAGATTTTAACCCTCTTTTATTGTCTATCAGCACCGCTTACACCACAAATTAAAGCAACAACATTACACAGGTACTCCATATGTGACCTCACTAATCACTAGACATCGTGAGAGAGCAGAATGGGACGCTCCGCGGTACTCACGGACTTCGAACGTGGTCAGGTGATTGGGTGTCACTTGTGTTATACATCTGTACGGGAGAATTCCACACTTCTAAACATCCCTAGGTTCAATGTTTCCGACGTGACAGTGAAGTGGAAACGTGAAGGGACACGTACAGTACAAAAGCGTACAGGCCGACCTCGTCTATTGACTGACAGACACCGCCGACAGTTGAAGAGGTTCGTAATGTGTAATAGGCAGACATCTATCGAGACCATCACACAGGAATTCCGAACTGCATCAGGATCCACAGCAAGTACTACGACAGTTACGCGGGAGATGAGAAAACTTGGATTTCATGGTCGAGCGGCTGCCACAGATTACGCCGGTAAATGGCAAACGACGTCTCGCTTGGTGTAAGGACCGTAACCATTGGTCTATTGAACAGTGGGAAAAAGTTGCGTGTAGTGACGAATCACGCTACACTATGTGGTGATCCGATGGCATAGTGCGGGTATGGCGAATGCCCGGTGTACGTCATCTACCAGCGTGTGTAGTGCCAACAGTAAAATCCGGAGGCGGTGGTGTTATGGTGTGGTCGTGTGTTTCATGGAGGAGCCTTGCACCCCTTGTTGTTTTGAGTGGCACTAACACAGCACAGACCTACTTTGATGTTTTAAGCACCTTATTGCTTCCCACTGTTGAAGAGTAATTCGGGAATGGCAATTGCATCTTTCAACACGATCGAGCAACTGTTCATAATGCACGGCCTGTGGCGGAGTGGTTACACGTCATTAACATCCCTAAATGGTATTACCTGGACAGAGTCCTGACCTGAATTATATAGAACAACTCTGGGATGTTTTGGAACGCCGACTTCGTGCCAGGCCTCAGCGGCCGACATCGAAACATCTTCTCAGTGCAGCATTCCGTGAAGAATGGGCTGCCATTCCCCAAGAAACCTTCCAGCGCCTGATTGGACTATGCCTGCGAGAGTGGAAGCTGTCATCAAGGCTAAGGGTGGGCCAACACCATATTGAATTCGATCATTACCGATGGAGGGCGCGACGAACTTGCAAGTCATTTTCAGGCAGGTGTCTGGATACTTTTGATCGCATAGTGTAGCTGTATTTCATCTGTTCCTTTCCTCTTTACAAATAAAGAGACGATAAACACAGAATTCATTTCTGATACGCCACTAAAGTAGATCAGACGTAGTCGCTTTCTTGTCCGCCATTAGCTGTAATCTGACGTGTAGAAGCTTTAATGCACCATTATATGCCAAAGTATAGGTGCTGTGGCATACGCAGTAATAATGTAGATATAAAGGAGAAATTATTGGTTAAGGTCACATACCAGTGAACTGGTGCGAGAAACAAGATATAAAATAAATCAAACGTAAATATCATACTGCCTTCACTGTACATTTTCTGCCGGTGGTTGCCTTCTGAGTTCCGGTACCTCGACTGATAAAAAGGACGAGAGACGCTCTCGCCACGGATCTCGTCATAGCTTCTAGAGGGATCCAGTTCGTGATCAACGCTCGTGCAAAATACGGTTCATTTGTATGAAAATAGCCCCATTCTCCTCCCCCTCCTTGCCTATTAACCATGGGGTGGATGTGTACCTCATTGATACAGATAGCCGTACCATAGGTGCAACCACAACAGAGGGGGCAGACAAATGGGTGGTTCCTGAAGAGGGTTAGTAACGTTTTCGGTAGTTTTTGGGGCAGCAGACTGGATGACTGATTGATATGGTATTGTAATGTCAGTAGCATGGGGTTGCTGTGCTGGTAATGCGAATGGCTGAAAGGAAGGGGAAGCTAGAGTCGTTAGTTAGTTTCATGCACAGTGAATCATTTTAATGATACGTTGTAATTACGTGGAACGAGTTACTTTACATTCACATCTTAAATTAATAATTTATAAATATATCTATATACTGAAAATTGCTAAGGTTCTTATTATTATTAAGTATAGGGATGTGAGTTAATAATTCCTACCCATCACCTTTCACACATTACAGTAATAGAAATTCTTCTGAGGAGCAGAAGGAGCTATCAAGGAGAAACATTTTCAGTTTGTTTTCAACTTTTGTTTTGCTGTCAGTTCCACATTTTATATCAGTGCGTAAAATTATCAAGTATTTTAGTTGCAGCACCGTGTGCTCCTTTTGTGCTAAAGATAACTTTCATGTGAAGCATTTGAATGTCATTTTTCCTTCTAGCGTTGTAATTATGTACATAATTGTTTCTTTTGAACTGCAGTGGATTATTTACAAAAAATTTCATGAAAGAATAAATATGCTGTGAAGCAGTAGTCAGTATGCTTAATTCCTCAAACAGATGTCTACAAAATGATCCTGGGTGAGCACCAAATGTTGTTCTTACAGTACGTTTTTGCGTTATAAATACTTTGTTTCTTAAAGAGGAGTTACCCCACAACATTATTACATATGACATAAATGAATGAAAATATGCTAACATGTCAGCTTACTATTTTTTTCCAAGATTTACAATGTTAATAAGTGCAATTATGGCGGCACAAAGTTGTTCTAGAAGCTTCAAAATGTGATTTTTAAGTTTAAGTTCTCATCAATATAAAACAAGAATTTTTTAGTTTACGCCCTATTTATTATTTCCTCACCCTTTGTTACACTTGTCATTGGTGTAGTACCCCTAGATGAGCAGAACAGAATAAGTGTGTCTTTTTAAAATTCAGGATGAGGCCATTCACAGGAAACGAGTCAATGATACTCTTAAAAGAATTCTGCAAGTTCTATATTAGACGGAAGATCGTTTACTAATATTAGTGACAATGGCAGACCTAAGATTTAGACTTGGGGAACTCCGTCTGTTATATCCCCCCAATCAGAATAAAGTCTCCAGACAACATTAGCTGAATTACCAAGTCACTGCACTTTTTTTGGTTATATATGACATTAGCCATTGTTTGGCTGTACCATCGTCCCAATGAATCTTCAGTTTATCTAGGAGAACATTGTGACTCACACAGTCAATCGATTAGATAACAAAAAATACAAACCATTATTTAATGTCTGTAAAATTTGGTGAGTAAACATATAAATGCAGAGCAGAGCAAACCTTCTGAAACCCAAACTGTGATTTGCTAAGGATGTTATTCTTGCCCAGTAGAGGTACTGTTTTCAAGTATGTCTTCTACCCAAAATTTTGGGAAAATGACATCAGTAGTGAAACTGGTAGGCAGTTTCTGACACCTCTCACTTTAACAACGGTATATTTCAACGATTCTAGAAAGATGTATTGAGTTAATGATGCAATACGTATTTCAGATACGATGGGGCTTTTTGAGATATATAATTATCTTAATTTCACAGCGATAAGCTGATGATACATTCTCATGATTGAATTTTATGAGACTAGCTTTTTTTTACATACTGCTGTTATTTTTCTCTTGAACTGTTTGTCCCTATACATTCTCATATATTTTAAGAAATGTTTTATGAAAAGTATTTTCTGCCTGTGATTTATCATTTGTAGCCCTTCATTTTAGAATCAGGGATAGACAGTGTGATCAGTCTCAGAATCATTCATTTCACCATTTGGTATCATCAACCACGTCATAATAAGCACGATCAACAACTTACAGTGAGAGATAGAAATCCTTGAGCATATCGATAATTGCAGTAGGCTACATTCCATCAACATTTAGCTGTGAAAAAGATATGATTCTGGTGGATTCAATGCAATTTGAGTGAAGCTCAAAAACAAGCTTGGGTCACATGGTGGAAGGATATAGTCAAAAAATTGCAACAAGGACCTACATAACCCATATACAACATATTAAAAAGAGATGAATCTTGGATATATTCGTATGATGTGGACACGGAGCAGAAACGAGCTGTTCCAAGATGAAACGAAGCCAACAAAAGGGGTTAAGTTTGCTAAATTATTCCAGTAAAACGATGGTTTGTTTAATAGCCCTGTCACTGACTGCTACTGACCGCGGCTCAGACGCGCTATAGCTGGTGGTTGACGATTGTCATCAGGGTCGTGCGCGGCATGTCATGTGAGCTGAGCCGTTCGTAGCCTCGCGGCCAGACAGGCACTTTGATTCGGTATACACTCCTGGAAATGGAAAAAAGAACACATTGACACCGGTGTGTCAGAACCACCATACTTGCTCCGGACACTGCGAGAGGGCTGTACAAGCAATGATCACACGCACGGCACAGCGGACACACCAGGAACCGCGGTGTTGGCCGTCGAATGGCGCTAGCTGCGCAGCATTTGTGCACCGCCGCCGTCAGTGTCAGCCAGTTTGCCGTGGCATACGGAGCTCCATCGCAGTCTTTAACACTGGTAGCATGCCGCGACAGCGTGGACGTGAACCGTATGTGCAGTTGACGGACTTTGAGCGAGGGCGTATAGTGGGCATGCGGGAGGCCGGGTGGACGTACCGCCGAATTGCTCAACACGTGGGGCGTGAGGTCTCCACAGTACATCGATGTTGTCGCCAGTGGTCGGCGGAAGGTGCACGTGCCCGTCGACCTAGGACCGGACCGCAGCGACGCACGGATGCACGCCAAGACCGTAGGTAGGATCCTACGCAGTGCCGTAGGGGACCGCACCGCCACTTCCCAGCAAATTAGGGACACTGTTGCTCCTGGGGTATCGGCGAGGACCATTCGCAACCGTCTCCATGAAGCTGGGCTACGGTCCCGCACACCGTTAGGCCGTCTTCCGCTCACGCCCCAACATCGTGCAGCCCGCCTCTAGTGGTGTCGCGACAGGCGTGAATGGAGGGACGAATGGAGACGTGTCGTCTTCAGCGATGAGAGTCGCTTCTGCCTTGGTGCTTATGATGGTCGTATGCGTGTTTGGCGCCGTGCAGGTGAGCGGCACAATCAGGACTGCATACGACCGAGGCACACAGGGCCAACACCCGGCATCATGGTGTGGGGAGCGATCTCCTACACTGGCCGTACACCACTGGTGATCGTCGAGGGGACACTGAATAGTGCACGGTACATCCAAACCGTCATCGAACCCATCGTTCTACCATTCCTAGACCGGCAAGGGAACTTGCTGTTCCAACAGGACAATGCACGTCCGCATGTATCCCGTGCCACCCAACGTGCTCTAGAAGGTGTAAGTAAACTACCCTGGCCAGCAAGATCTCCGGATCTGTCCCCCATTGAGCATGTTTGGGACTGGATGAAGCGTCGTCTCACGCGGTCTGCACGTCCAGCACGAACGCTGGTCCAACTGAGGCGCCAGGTGGAAATGGCATGGCAAGCCGTTCCACAGGACTACATCCAGCATCTCTACGATCGTCTCCATGGGAGAATAGCAGCCTGCATTGCTGCGAAAGGTGGATATACACTGTACTAGTGCCGACATTGTGCATGCTCTGTTGCCTGTGTCTATGTGCCTGTGGTTCTGTCAGTGTGATCATGTGATGTATCTGACCCCAGGAATGTGTCAATAAAGTTTCCCCTTCCTGGGACAATGAATTCACGGTGTTCTTATTTCAATTTCCAGGAGTGTAGTACAGTCCGTTGCTTGAGCTACTGTCAATCAGACCGTTCTGCTTACTGGATTTCAACCCTCCATTGCATTTGGACTTCTTTTTTCTTGTTATTGTCTCTCATTCATGTCTCTCATAGCATGACGAACTCAGTTTTGTACACAGATTACGCTTTTGTGGAGGAAGGGAACATAAAAGTTTATTTCTTTGATTACACGCGACGTATGGCGACCATTACTTTAGACAATCGAAGAGGCATTAGTGCTGTATAGCATAAAACTGTAAGTTATCCATAAGCAATCGAAGTAAGCTGGAACAACATCGGAAACATTGCATCATTCTTCAGAGCTAGAATGCCAGCTGTCTATCACCCAGTCAAACAGCTGACTAATTGACGGAGAAAACTTCGAATTATTGTCTCACGACCCACATTCCCACATTCACCTGGCTTATCGACGGGAGATTTTTCTTTTTCTTACAAAAAATTGCCTAGAGAGCACTTTTCATAACATCGATAACGTATTGTATCCTACGAAAACCATATTCTGAGGCGGTATCAGAGTGGAAAAGAGGTTTTCAGCAATGTTGGAAACGACTAAAAAGTGTATAAATTGAAAGCCGAAAAGACGGATTTATATATCTAGAAACTTGTTCTTTCATTGTTTATGTCAAAAGTCGCTCCTGATCATGGCTTTAGAACTAAGCAGTTGTGAGTGAATTAGTATCGTCTCACAAGTACACTGTCTGATCAAAAGTATCCGGACATCTATTGGTCGACATTAATATGTGGTGTGTCCACCTTTCGCCTTCATGACGGCTTGCACTTTTCTCAGGACACTTTCAGTGAGGTGTTTGAAAGTCTGTGGAAGAATGGCGGCTCATTTCTCCTCAAGAGCCGAAACCAGAGAAAGTAATGGTTTTCGATGCTAGGAGTCTGGACCGAAGTCGACGTTGTGACTCATCCCAAAGATGAGTCATTGGGTTCAGGTAGGACCCCTGGGGCCAGCCGGTGTGGCCGAGCGGTTCTAGGCGCTTCAGTCTGGAATCGCGCGACCGCTACGGTCGCAGGTTCGAATACTTCCTCGGGTATGGATGTGTGTGATGTCCTTAGGTTAGTAAGTTAGGTTTAAGTAGTTCTAGGGGACTGATGACCTCAGATGTTAAGTCCCATAGTGCTCAGAGCCATTTTAACCATTTTCGGACCTCTGGGTAGGCTAGTCCGTGTCAGGGATATGACTGTCCACAAACCATTGGTACATAGAAGCTGCTTTATGGCAGGGAGCATTGTCACTCTTGTACAAATCATCATCGTCACCAAACTTTTCCTTTTCTGCACAGTACACTATGCTGTAAAATGTATTCATACAATTCCACATTTAGAGTTGTCTCAAGCAAAATTAGGGGGCCACACCGTAGCACCAAAAACACCCCCATACCGAATAATACCTCCACTGTACTTCGCTGCTGGCACTACACTTGATGGCATGTAACTTCCTTCAGGGATACACCAATCCCTAATGCTTCCATCAGACTGCCACAGGGTGCACCGTGATTCATCACTCCAAATCCCTCGTTACCGATCATCCACTGACTAATGGAGTTTCAGCACCAGGCCATCCTGATTTAGGTTTTCCGTGATTTCCTCAAATAGCTTCAGGTAAATGGTTCAAATGGCTCTGAGCACTATGGGACTTAACGCCTGAGCTCATCAGTCCCATAGAACTAAGAAAACCTAAACCTAACCAACCTAAGGACATCCCATGCCCGAGGCAGGATTCGAACCTTCGACCGTAGCCGTCGCGCGGTTTCAGACTGTAGCGCTTAGAACCGCTCGGTCACTGCGGCCGGCTTCAGGTAAATCCCGGGATGGTTCCTTTGAAAGTAAACGGCCGATGTCCTTCCCCACCCTTCGCTAATCCGATGGGATCGATGACTTCGCTGTTTGGCTCCTCCCTCAAATCAATCAACCAACTAACTAGTGGCATTTTTCAGTGAATCGCCTCAAGGACTGCTTAGGGTCGACAATAGAAATGTGTGGCTTACGAGGAGCTACTCGCTCGTTACAGCCCATTTCTTTTAACTCTCCACTCAGAATCACTGTGCTACTTGGACTGCTGATAGTGTAAGTAGGCTGTTTAGGTTTTTTATTGGTAACGCCATCTAGCGCTCTATATGAAATCACTGACTGTGCTTTGTGCAGTCTGTGTCTGGGTGGCATTGTTGGAATTTGCTATTGTAGTGTTGGGCTGCTGGTTGTTAACAGCGCGTAGCGTTACGCAGTTGGAGATGAGCCGCCAGCAGTGGTGGATGTGGGGAAGAGAGATGGCGGAATTTTGAGAGCGGATGATCTGGACGTGTGTCCATCAGAAACAGTACATTTGTAAGAATGGATGTCATGAACTGATATATATATTATGACTTTTGAACACTATTAAGGTAAATACATTGTTTGTTCTCTATCAAAATCTTTTATTTACTAACTATGCCTATCAGTAGTTAGTGCCTTCAGTAGTTCGAATCTTTTATTTAGCTGGCAGTAGTGGCGCTCGCTGTATTGCAGTAGGTCGAGTAACGAAATTTTTGTGAGGTAAGTGATTTGTGAAAGGTATAGGTTAATGTTAGTCAGGGCCATTCTTTTGTAGGGATTATTGAAAGTCAGATTTCGTTGCGCTAAAAAATATTGTGTGTCAGTTTAGTGTTGATCAGAATAGGTAAAGAGCGAAATGTCTGAGTACGTTCAGTTTTGCTCTGCTGTTTGAAAATCAAATAATGTAAGAGATTTATCAGCACAGTCAATCATAAATTTTTCAAATGGGACGTTACAATAGCACTTTGGAACTTCCAAGTGATTCCCTCCACTGACTTCATGCGATTTTTTTCCGGTCACCCTCCGCATTGCTCGACCGTCCCTGTGCGTCAGTGCATGAGACTGCCTGGTCTTGGTTTGTCCTTGATGGATTTGTTATTCAAGGGGCAGCCAGTGACTAGTCCATGTTCGAAGTCACTGATCGCTCCTGAGCGGCCCATTCTGTTATTACTGCTTCTCAGCTAACAAGACAATACTTCCCGCCTCCTTTGTGCTGCCGGCTCTAGTCCCAGCGGAGGTTCGAGTCCTCCCTCGGGCATGGCTGTGTGTGTGTTTGTCCTTAGGATAATTTAGGTTAAGTAGTGTGTGCTTAGGGACTGATGACCTTAGCAGTTAAGTCCCATAAGATTTCACACACATTTGAACATTTTTGAACTGCCAGCTCTGCCACTTATGACGGCTAGTGGTTGATGCCGTATTACGTGTGGGTGGCTTGATACTTGTCATCACATCTACTTAAAACGACCCATACACCTGATAATCACACTTGCACATACTATGGTAATCGTAGTGCAAGACGCTAGTGCCAGAGGGACCTACCCAACACGTAATTGAATTTGGGAAATACGTTTCACTAGAAACTGTCTGTGTCAATAATTCCTATATCGCTCCTCAATTTTCCGAGTTCAAAATGTGCTCCACGAGTTTTCAAGGAGAACTTGATTTTTAAAAGAGTAAATAAATATTGTAAATGGATGATTTCGCAGCACAACCACCAAAACATTATAAGCTTTCGGAAAATGCAAGAAATATTGTAAGGTTCTCATATGTTTTCGGCTATTGTAAATAATTCACATTTATTGTACTAGGACAAAGACGAATGAGCGCATTGCGTGAGTAGTAAACTCTGATTTCTCTTATTTTATCGTGGTGATCGTTCCTCCCTATGTAGGTCGCAGTCAACAAAATATTTTCGCGTTCGGAGGAGAAAGTTGGTGATTGGAATTTCGTGAGAAGATTCCGTCGCAACTAAAAACGCCTTTCTTTTAAAGATTTCCAGCCCAAATCCCGTATCATTTCTGTGACACTCTCTCCCATATTTCGTGATAATACAAATCGTGCTGCCTTTCTTTGAACTTTTTCGATGTACTCCGTCAGTCCTTCTGGTAAGGATCCCACACCGGGCAGCAATATTCTAAAAGAGGACGGACAAGCGAAGTGTAGGCAGTCTCCTTAGTCGATCTGTTTAATTTTCTAAGTGTCCTGCCAATAAAACGCAGTTTTTGGTCAGCCTTCCCCACAACATTTTCTATGTGTTCCTTCCAATTTAAGCTGTTCGTTATTGTAATACCTAGGTATTTAGTTGAATTCACGACTTTTAGATTAGACTGATTTATCGTGTAACCGAAGTTTAACGAGTTCCTTTTAGCACTCATGTGGATGGCCCAACACTTTTCGTTATTTAGGATTAACTGACACTTTTCGCACTATTCAGATATTTTTTCTAAATCGTTTTGCAGTTTGTTTTGATCTTATAATGACTTTATCAGTCGATAAACGACAGCGTCATCTGCAAACAACCTAAGATGGCTGGACAGATTGTCTCCAAAATCGTTTATATAGGTAAGGAACAGCAAAGGGCCTATAACAGTACTTTTGTATAACTCGTTGACTTTCCGTCAATTACTAAGAAATGTGACCTCTCTGACAGGAAATCGCAAATCCAGTCACATAACTGAGGCGATATTTCATAGGCACGCAATTTCACTACGAACTGCTTGTGTGATACAGTGTCAAAAGCCTTCCGGAAATCCAGAAATACGGAATGGATCTGAAATTCCTTGAAAGTAGCACTCAACACTTCATGTGAATGAAGAGCTAGTTGTGTTTCACAGGAACGGTGTTTTCTAAACTCATATTGACTGTGTGTCAATAGACCATTTTCTTCGAGGTAATTCATGTTTTCGAACACAATATATGTTCTAAAATCCTGCTGCATGTCGACGTTAACGATATGGGCCTGTAATTCAGTGGATTACTCCTACTACTTTTCTTGAATATTTGTGTGACCTGTGCAACTTTCCAGTCTTTGGGTACGGATCTTTCGTCGATCGAACTGTTGTATACGATTGTTAAGTATGGAGCTAATGCATCAGCACACTCCGAAAGGAACCTAATTGGTATACAGTCTGGACCAGAAGACTTGCTTTTATTAAGTGATTTAAGTTGCTTCACTACTCGGAGGATATTTACTTCTACGCTACTCACGTTGGCAGCTGTTCTCGATACGAATTCTGGAATATTTACTTCGTCTTCCTTTGTGAAGGCATTTCGGAAGACTGTGGTTAGTAACTCTGCTTTGGCAGCACTGTCTTCGCTATCGCGCAGAGAAGGCATTGATTGTTTCTTGCCGCTAACATACTACATATAGGATCAGAATCTCTTTGGATTTTCTACCAGGTTTCGAGACAAAGTTTCGTTGTGGAAACTGTTATAGGCATCTCGCATTGAAGTCCACGTTAAATTTCAGACTTCTGTATTAGATCGCCTATCTTGGGGATTTTGCGTCTGTTTAAATTTGGCATGTTTGTTTCATTGTTTCTGCAACAGTGTTCTAACCTGTTTTGTGTACCAAGGAGGATCAGCTCCGTCGTTTGTTAATTTATTTGGTATAAATCTCTCAATTGCTGCCGATACTATTTCTCTGAATTCAAGCCACATCTGGTCTACACTTATATCATTAATTTGTAAGGAGTGGACATTGTCTCTCAGGAAGGCGTCAAGTGAATTTTTATCTGCTTTTTTGAATAGGTTTATTTTTCGCTTATTTTTCGAGGATTTGGGGATTACAATATTCAAACTCGCTGCGACAACTCTGTGTTCACTAATCCCTGAATCGAGCGGTCTAAGGCACTGCAGTCAAGGACTGTGCGGCTGGTCCCAGCGGAGTTTCGAGTCCTCCCTCGGGCATGGGTGTGTGTGTTTGTACTTAGGATATATTAGGTTAAGTAGTGTGTAAGCTTAGGGACATGATCTTAGCAGTTAAGTCCCTTACGATTTCACAGACATTGGAACATTTGAATCCCTAAATCAGGTTTGATGCTCGTTATTAACTCAGGATTATTTGTTGCTAAGAGGTCAAGTGTGTTTTCACAACCATTTACTATTCGCATGGGCTCATGAATTAACTGCTCGAAATAATTTTCAGAGAACGCGTTTAGCACAATTTCGGATGATATTTTACGCGTACTTTCACCAGGTCCGATCTAATGCTTTTAATGAGTAATGACAGTTGTTTTGCCACGACTTTCCTTTCATTTTCGTTTCTTCTCAACGCTAGCTGTAGTATTTCATTTTCTACTCACATGATTACCGTCTTCGTACTTTGTAATATCTGAATATTGACAGAGTCATTTATGTAAATGGCAGAAATGGTTGAAATGGCTCTGAGCACTATGCGACTTAACTTCTGTGGTCATCAGTCGCCTAGAACTTAGAACTAATTAAACCTAACTAACCTAAGGACATCACACACATCCATGGCCGAGGCAGGATTCGAACCTGCGACCGTAGCGGTCGTTCGGTTCCACAGTGTAGCGCCAAGAACCGCACGGCCACTCCGGCTGGTCATTTATATAACTAACGATGGGATTAGGCTTTCATTGATTTCATTATAAGGCTCTAAAATAAAGTAAATGTGAAGAAACTGTAACATAAACCGTTCGTGTTAGTAATAAAGATTTCAAAATATGTAGCTTAAAACAACATTCTGTTGGCAGCAAAGATGTTTCCAGTCTACCCAATATTGGATGTGGAATAACTCATGGCAAGGAGGGTATCACCAACTCAAAATGAATGGCTTCCTGTAGACAACTGAAAATATCAGTTGAAAAAGACCAGTTGCTAGAAATTTAACTCTGATTAAAAGCGGCGATGACTTCTCGAATCACCCCGTAAACTAATTTCTTTCACATGTTTGGGGTAGGCCCCACTTGCAATATGCCCCTAAATTAATACATCATGTAAAATTTAAGAATGACTTCAGCGATTTGATATTCTGCGTATGTGTCCCCGATCACCCTGATATTGCGTATCTTTCTACACTACCGGCCATTAAAATTGCCACACCACGAAGATGACGTGCTACAGACGCGTAATTTAACCGACAGGAAGAGGATGCTGTCATATGCAAATGATTAGCTTTCCAGAGCATTCACACAAGGTTGGCGCCGGTGGCGACACCTACAACGTGCTGACATGAGGAAAGTTTCCAACCGATTTCTCATACACACACAGCAGTTCAGCGGCGTGGCATGGTGAAACGTTGTTGTGATGCCTCGTGTAAGGACTGATACAGGTCTGATTGTAGCATATCGCGATTGCGGTTTATCGTATCGCGACATCGCTGCTCGCGTTGGTCGATATCCAATGACTGTTAGCAGAATATGGAATCGGTGGGTTCTGGAGGGTAATACGGAACGCCGTGCTGGATCCCAACGGCCTCGTATCACTAGCAGTCGAGATGACAGACATCTTATCGGCATGGCTGTAACGGATCGTGCAGCCACGTCTCGATCCCTGAGCCAACAGAAGGGGACGTTTGCAAGACAACAACCATCTGCACGAACAGTTCGACGACGTTTGCAGCAGCATGGACTATCAGCTCGGAGACCATGGCTGCGGTTACCCTTGATGCTGTATCACAGACAGGAGCGCCTGCGATGGTGTACTCAACGACGAACCTGGGTGCACGAATGGCAAAATGTCATTTTTTCGGATGAATCAAGGTTCTGTTTACAGCATCATGATGGTCGCATCCGTGTTTGGCGACATCACGGTGAACCCACATTGGAAGCGTGTGTTCGTCATCGCCATACTGGCGTATCACCCGGCGTGATGGTATGGGGTGCCATTGGTTACACGTCTCGGTCACCTCTTGTTCGCATTGACGGCACTTTGAACAGTGGACGTTACATTTCAGATGTGTTACGACTCGCGGCTCTATCCTTCATTCGATCCCTGCGAAACCCTACATTTCAGCAGGATAATGCACGACGGCATGTTGCAGGTCCTGTACGGGCCTTTCTGGATACAGAAAATGTTATACTGCTGCCCTGGCCAGCACATTCTCCAGATCTCTCACCAATTGAAAACGTCTGGTCAATGGTGGCCGAGCAACTGGCTCGTCACAATACGCCAGTCTCTACTCTTGATGAACTGCGGTATCGTGTTGAAGTTGCATGGGCAGCTGTACCTGTACACGCCATCCAAGCTCTGTTTGACTCAATGCCCATGGGTATCAAGGCCGTTATTACGGCCAGAGGTGTTTGTTTTGGGTACTGGTTTCTCAGGACCCATGCTCCCAAATTGCGTGAAAATGTAATCACATGTCAGTTATAGTGTAATATATTTGTCCAATGAATACCCGTTTATCATCTGCATTTCTTCTTGGTGTAGAAATTATAATGGCCAGTAGTGTAGATTTCCGCCACTGTGGCGACGGTTTGGTGACATTTCATCGCGTGGCTCGCACGCGCCGTGATGCGAACTGCTGAAGTCAGGTGACAAACAACCACAGAGGTCTGCAGACGCCGGGGTTCCCGATACCTTCCGTGACGCAGCCTTTGCGTAACTCCTGCGCAACAGAAACCGGAAGCGGCTTATTCACTTCTTCTGCCTTGGCTGCACTGTTCCGCTGTAGCGCCCTGACATGAAGTAGGTAAACAAACAAACAATGGCTGTGACATTCAAACCGTCGCGTGTGCTCCGCTTTGCCGTGCTCTAAACTACTGAATTAGGTAACTCGAACTTGGAAGATGGACTGATAACGATGACCGAGTGAGGTTGCGGAATGGTTGGACACCGTTCTGGTGAAATGGGTCGTAGGACTCAATGTTCCTTCGACGACGAGGATTTTAGATATGCATAGAAGCTCGTCCTGGAAAAGGTGGATAACGAAGTCGGCCGTGTCCTTTTCAAACGAATCATGCCAGCATTCCTCTTAATAGATTCAGGATACCGCTGTCCACTTGCAGTGCTGACGACCAATGCTTTATTTCTTGATTTCTCGACCTGTAATTTCATTGCACTGCCACACTTCTCCACAGCACATGTTGTTCTGTAACGCTCCACACACAGGCTGAGGCAGCTGGCAGGCTATACAAAATATAGCGAGTTTTACGACTCACGAAAGTAATTTTGATCGATTTTAGCTGTCAAGTATTATAATTCCGACTGATCGGAGCTATGATTACCTGCGGGTAACGAAACTGGCTCTGACGAGATTAAACGCTAGATCTACACTAATTCTCATAAATTAAGGATAATGCTGATACATTGTGAAACATCGCTCTGGTGGGCGGTTTGTGACCATGCGGTGCATGTTACTTGCGGTCGTCGCACGGTGGCGCTGGCAGCAGTCCACGTACGCAGATGTGTGTTGGTACATGTCAGAGTACGGTGCAGCGAGTAAGTGTGCAGACGTTTACAGACATGCTAATGGTGACTGTGTATTGAAAATGGCTCAAAGAACACATATCGATGACGTTATGAGGGGCAGAATACAAGGGCGACTGGAGGCCGGTCAAACATAGCAGGTCGTAGCATCGGCCCTCCGTGTGCCACAAAGTGTTATCTCACGATTATGGCAACGATTCCAGCAGACAGGAAACGTGTCCAGGCGCTACAGAATGGGACGTTCACAGTGTAAAACACCACAAGAAGACCGATATCTCACCATCAGTGCCCGCAGACGGCCACGGAGTACTGCATGTAGCCTTGCTCGGGACTTTACAGCAGCCACTGGAACAGTTGTCTCCAGACACACAGTCTACAGACGACTGAACAGACATTTATTTGCCCAGAAATCTGCAAGCTGCATTCCACTGACCCCTGGTCACAGGAGAGCCCGTAAAGCCTGGTGTCTAGAACACAGTACATGGTTATTGGAATAATGGTCCCAGGTTATGTTCATGGACGAGTCCAGCTATAGTTGGAACAGTGATTCTCGCCGGGTTTTCATCTGGCGTGAACCAGCAACCAGATACCAACCCCTTAATGTCCTTGAAAGGGACCTGTATGGATGTCCTGCTTTGATGGTGTGGGGTGGGATTATGATTGGTGCACGTACACCCCCGAATGTCTTTGACAGAGGAACTGTAACAGGTCAGGTGTATCTGGACGTCATTTTGCACCAGTATGCCCTCCTTTTCAGGGGTGCAGTGGATCCCACCTTCCTCCTGATGGATGATAACGCACGACCCCACCGAGCTGCCATCTTGAAGTAGTACCTTGAAACAGAAGATATCAGGCGAATGGAGTGGCCTGCCTCTTCTCCAGACCTAAACCCCAACGCGCACGTCTGGCATGCTCTCGGTCAACGTATCGCTGTACGTCTTCAAACCCCTATGACACTTCAGGAGCTCCGACTGGCAGTGGTGTAAGAATGGGAGGCTATACCCCAGCAGCTGCTCGACCACCTGATCCAGAGTACGCCAATCCGTTGTGCGGCCTGTGTACGTGAGCTCGGTCATCATATCCCATATTGATGTCGGGGTACATGCACAGGAAACAGTGGCATTTTGTACCAGATGTGTTTCGGGACGGTTTTCTCAACTTATCACCAATACCGTGCAGTTACAGATATCTTTCGGGTGTGTTCCCTTTGTGCCTATGCTATTAGCGCCAGTTTTGTGTAATGCCACGTTGTGTTGTACCACATTCTGCAATTATCCGTAATTTATGAGCATGAGTGTTGTTACTCGAAAGTCTTATTTAACGAAGTATGTTATTCTTAATTTACGTGACACACAATACTCCCATTAGAATTCCATAAATTTAGGAAACCGAGCGAATTTTGACCTTGAATGTGTCTAAATATTTAACTCGGAACGCCGGCCGAAGTGGCCGTGCGGTTAAAGGCGCTGCAGTCTGGAACCGCAAGACCGCTACGGTCGCAGGTTCGAATCCTGCCTCGGGCATGGATGTTTGTGATGTCCTTAGGTTAGTTAGGTTTAACTAGTTCTAAGTTCTAGGAGACTAATGACCTCAGAAGTTGAGTCCCATAGTGCTCAGAGCCATTTGAACCATTTAACTCGGAACCGTAAAGAAATAACACTGAATTACTCGAGAGCTGGAAAATCCCATTGCGGTGCCGAAGTTCTCGTAAAAGTCACATTTGCATTTAATAAACAAACACAAAAAATATGACTTACGAAAACGCCACGACTGACTTTGTAAAAGTAATTGAAACAGATTATAATGTTACCCAAACATAACTGGAAAAGTGAGTAAGCTCACTCATATCTTCGGGAATGTTACAATATATCAAGTTAGAGAATGTAAACATACCCTGTCATTCCTAAAGTTTAGAGGCTGGATTAATGAAAAACAGATGAAAGTTAAGATGGTGGTTTTAATGCTTCAGGTGGTCTACATAGTCTACCCGCACCATGAAACCAATGCACAGAACATTCACACAACTGTGCCAAAATTTTACAGATGTCCGTTTTCGGGATGTTGTTCAACTTGAGCGTCACATTGACTTGAACCTCGGTTATGTCATGTGAATTTCTGCAGTTCGTAGTTTTGTGATAGATTCGTTATCCGTGATGATTTTTCCCAGAAAAGAATTGTTCGCGTGTTGCATTTCAATCACGTCCCGGCAGGCGTCAACGCATGGTTGTTTTTGTTCGGGAGTCAAGGTGCGCGGGACAGACTTTGCACACACTTTTCTCTTCTTCAAGACATTCTAGAGACTGTCTTGAACGGATCATTTATATAGGTTTCTTCATTGCAATTTGTGACACAACGACGTTGACACAGTGCGACCACACGTCCACTACTTAACACTGCCTACTCACAACTGACTTCTCGAACGACCATCTGTTATTAGTTCAAGCTGCTACCGTTGTAACTGCGCTGACGGTTCTTACGCGCCAGGAAGAAACTCAATCTAGGAACTTTTTGATCGCATCGTACAGCTGTCAGATTTAAAATTTCAACTTTATTTAGACCTAGCAGCAATAAGAAGTAATACAATGCATTCCGACTAGTCGCAACCAGTTATATAATGGCGGACGCCATAGCTCGTAGACTTTTTAGAAAATACCTCATATAAACAAGTAAAATTATCTAACGCAGTCACTGAACGCACATATGTCAGAACATATCCGGCAGAACACATAAAAACAATTATAAGCTAAATACTTGACTTTAATTACCTTGAAACTACATTACTATTGAAAAGCACGTATTAGATTAAGTCAGTGAAAAAAATAAGACTAGAAACTATGTGAACTGCTTTCAAAATCTTTGGGGAGGGGAAGCTTTATGGCAATGCAATGTTGTAAAGTTGTTTATCTGCGCACGCTAGTTGATGCAGTCCGTTGTCCTCAGCAGTTATGCGGTGACAGCGAAGTTGTAGTAGGCACCTTAATATCAAAAGACAACTGTTGCATATTCTTGATATGTGCATAGCCCCTTCGGCGAAGACAATGTCGCGCGTCGATTCCCGCTAGATATAGTATGGTCGGAAAAAACTACGAGGGCGTGCTGAAAAGAAATGACCCCGAATTTTTTATATGAAAACTCTTAAAGCCTTTTTAAATAAAACAAACTTTATCAACTTCCTACATTTTTACTCTTTATGTATACACGTTTATTTCTCAACACAGTCACCCTGGCGACGATCACATTTCTCCCAAAGAGGGACCACTTTGTTGATACCGTCACTGTAGAGTGACTGACCTTATCGACAGAGCCACAACCTTACCTCTGCTTGCACCGCTACATCTCCATCAAAGTGAAGTCTTCGAAGGAGTTCTTCAATTTTTGCAAACAGATGAAAATCAGATACGGTCAAGTCGGGACTGTGAGGAGGGTGACTGATCAGAGTGAACCAAAGGCGTCTTAATGTTGCAGATGTCCCAGCACTCGTGCGTGTTCCTGCATTGTCATGCTGAAGGAGAGGGTGCTCGACGTGCAGACGAACTCTTCGAATTCGTGCTTTCAGTTTTCTGAGGGTTTCGCATACGGTACAGCGTTTATGGTTGTGACGTTAGGCAGGAACTGCAAACGCACTACTTCTTCAACGTCCAAGAACAGTGTGAGCATGACATTGCCTATTGATGGTATAATGGATTGCAATTGGATGCTCGTTTTCTGCGGTTAGAAACTCTATTACAGCAAGCTGTTTCTCACGCATCGACATAGCTACGTTACTCACCGCCATGTTACACGCTAGAACTCGGAGCCCTCTAGCGGCA
This sequence comes from Schistocerca cancellata, assembly GCF_023864275.1. Classification (NCBI taxonomy): domain Eukaryota; kingdom Metazoa; phylum Arthropoda; class Insecta; order Orthoptera; family Acrididae; genus Schistocerca; species Schistocerca cancellata. The sequence continues at coordinate 355,572,619 of NC_064634.1, read as the reverse complement.
GAGGATTGCAGCGTGCGCCAGCTTAGCGTGGAAGTAGAGCGAGTAATATGCATGGCATGTAATACACTGAAGAACCAAAGAAATTGGTACATCTGCCTAATATCGTGTACGGCCGCCGCGAGCACGCCTAAGTGCCGCAACACGCTGTTGCATGGACTTGACTAAAGTCTAAAGTAGTGCTGGAGGGAACTGACACCATGAATCCTGCAGGGCTGTCCATAAATCTGTGAGAGCACGAGAGGGTGGAGTTCTCTTCTGAACAGTACGTCGCAAGGCATCCTAGATATGCTCAATAATGTTCATGTCTGGCGAGTTTGGTGGGCAGGGTAAGTATTTAAACTCATAAGACTGTTCTTGGAGCCAGTCTGTAGCAATTCTTTGCGTGTGGGGTGTCACACTGTCCTGTTGAAATTGCCCAAATCCAGCGGATGTGTTTAATTTCAGAAGAGTGTGCCTGGAGTCACTCTGTCAAAATTCTGGACTTTTGGGTTGTCACATTGTCCTATTGGAATTGCCGAAGTCCGTCGGAATGCACTATGGTCATGAATGGATGCAGGTGATCAGACAGAATGTTTACGTACATGTCATCTGTCAGAGTCGTATCTAGACGTATCAGGGGTCCCATATCACTCCAACTGCACATGCCCCACACATTACAAAGCCTCCGCCTGCATGAACATTCCACTTCTGACATGCAGGCTCCATTTACTCATGGAGTTGTGTCCACACTCCAACATGTCTCTCCGGTCAGAAGGGTTGCACTTCAGTCGCATTGAACGATTCTGTTCATTCTTCGTTGGTCCCGTTCCTGCAGGATCTTTTTCCGTCCACATCGAAGTCGGAAATTTTAAATTTTTTCGCATTCCTGATATTCATGGTACACTCGTGGAATGGTCGTACGGAAAAATTCCCACTTCATCGCTACTTCGGAGATGTGCGCCGATTAAAACACCACGTTCAAACTCACTTAAATCTTGATAACCTGCCATTCTAGCAGCAGTAACCGATCTAACAACTGCGACAGACACTTGTTGTGTTATACAGGGAGGACCATTGATAGTGACCGGGCCAAATATCTCACGAAATAAACATCAAACGAAAATACTGCACAGAAAGAAACTTGTCTAGCTTGAAGGGGGAAACCAGATGGCGCTATGGTTGGCCCACTATATTGCGCTGCAATAGGTCAAACGGATATCAACTGCGTTTTTTTAAAATGGGAACCCCTATTTTTTATTACATATTCGTGTAGTACGTAAAGAAATATGAATGGACCACTTTTTTCGCTTTGTGATAGCTGGCGCTGTAATAGTCACAAACGTATAAGTACGTGGTATCATGGAACTTTCCGCCAGTGCGGACGGTATTTGCTTCGTGATACATTACCCGTGTTAAAATGGACCGTTTACCAATTGCGGAAAGGTCGATAACGTGTTGATGTATGGCTATTGTGATCAAAATGCCCAACGGGCGTGTGCTATGTATGCTGCTCGGTATCCTGGACGACGTCATCCAAGTGTCCGGACCGTTCGCCGAATAGTTACGTTATTTAAGGAAACAGGAAGTATTCAGCCACATGTGAAACGTCAACCACGACCTGCAACAAATGATGATGCCCAATTAGGTGTTTTAGCTGCTGTCGCGGCTAATCCGCACATCAGTAGCAGACAAATTGCGCGAAAATCGGGAATCTCAAAAACTTCGGTGTTGAGAATGCTACATCAACATCGATTGCACCGGTACCATATTTCTATGCACTAGGAATTGCATGGCGATGATTCTGAACGTCATGTATAGTTCTGCCACTGGGCACAGGAGAAATTACGGAACGATGACAGATTTTTTACACGCGTCCTATTTAGCGACGAAGCGTCATTCACCAACAGCGGTAACGTAAACCGGCATAATATGCACTACTGGGCAACGGAAAATCCACGAGGCTGCGACCTTGGCGGGATAATGTATGGTGCGGTATTATGGGAGGAAGGATAACTGGCCCTCATTTCATCGATGGCAATCTAAATGGTGCAATGTATGCTGATTTCCTACGTAATGTTCTACCGATGTTACTACAAGATGTTTCACTGCATGACAGAATGGCGATGTATTTCCAACATCATGGATGTCCGGCATATAGCTCGCGTGCGGTTCAAATGGTTCTGGGACTTAACATCTGAGGTCATCAGTCCCCTAGAACTTAGAACTACCTAAACCTAACTAACCTAAAGACATCACACACGCCCATGCCCGAGGCAGGAATCGAACCTGCGACCGTAGCGGTCGCGCGGCTCCAGACTGTAGTGCCTAGAGCCGCTCGGCCAAACAGGCCGGCTCGCGTGCGGTTGAAGCGGTATTGAATCGCGTATTTCATGTCAGGTGGATTGGTCGTCGAAGCACCATACCATGGCCCGCACATTCACCGGATCGACGCCCCCAGATTTGTTTCTGCGGGGAAAGTTGAAAGATATTTGCTATCGTGATCCACCGACAACGCCTGACAACATGCGTCTGCGCATTGTCAATGCATGTGCGGACATTACGGAAGGCGGACTACTCGCTGTTGGGAGGAATGTCGTTACACGTATTGCCAAATGCAGTGAGGTGGACGGACACCATTTTGAGTATTTATTGCATTAATGCGGTATTTACAGATAATCACGCTGTAACACCATGCGTTCTGAGAAATTATAAGTTCACAAAGGTACATGTATCACATTGGAACAACCGAAATAAAATGTTCAAACGTACCTACGTTCTTTATTTTAATTTAAAAAACCTATCTGTTACCAACTGTTCGTCTAAAATTGTGAGCCTTATGTTTGTGACTATTACAGCGCCATCTATCACGAAGCGAAAAAAGTGGTCCAACTAAAACATTCATATTTCTCTACGTACTACACGAGTATGTAATAAAAAAATGGGGGTTCGTATTAAAAAAAACGCAGTAGATATCCGTTTGACCTATGGCAGCGCTATCTAGCGGGCCAACAATAGCGCCATCTAGTTTCCCCCTTCATGCTAGACAAGTTTCGATCTTTGTAGTTTTTATTTGACGCTTATTTCATGAGATATTTGGAGCGGTCACGATATTCTCACCTCTACCCGTTACTCGGGGAGGGCTATCCTAATCGTGCAGTGACATTTGTCCTGCTGCTACGCTCCATGTTCGCTGAGGTTAGCTTTTTCATATGTCTTGGGATATTTGTCACCTAAGTGGTTTGAAGTCTTATCTTCCCTTTCCTCTTTATAGCCATGGAAACGCACTTTATCACGAAGTACTTGCAGTTATTCGTTTTGTGTATGCGTGCCATCAGCCTAGACTCTGAGAAGTTTTCATTTATAGGGGTGACTTTGAAACTATATTTGATGAATTCACTGCGTCCATTAGTATGGTACCGAAACCGTGGACGAACGCACCACTCGTTCCGACCAGATGTTATGGTATGAGATATGTCCACTTCGCCGGCCACTGTGGTCGAGAGGTTCTAGGAGCTTCAGTCCGGAACGACGCGGCTGCTACGGACGCAGGCTCGAATCCTGCCTCGGGCATGGTTGTGCATGATGTCCTTAGGTTAGTTAGGTTTAAGTACTTTTACGTCTAGGGGACTGATGACCTCAGATGTTAAGTCCCATAGTTCTCAGAGACATTTCAACCATTTCTCTGACCACTTCAATTGTTTCGTCCTTTTAGGGAGGTCACTATTGCCTAATAAAGTAACTAACAGCATGCTATCGAAACGTTATTAGCCATCAAGATGCAGGTATTAAAATCGTTTTTAGGTTCCGAAAACACCGTAAATGTTGCAGCTATGTCAGACCAACCCAGAATATTTCTGTAGCCACTATTTATCGAATGGGCTGCGGCCTACATAAGTTTCAACGATGCAACAGCTTCACTGGTGTGGAAAGGAATTATGTACTGAAAGTGTGTTCAAAAGTGGATTTTCCTGATGGGTTTGAACACGCGCCAGTCGGACCTCTATGTTTCTCTCGACAGTAAGATGTTCCGCCGAAGTAGGAGATACTCGGTTAACTGTGTATTTCATTCTGAAAATTAGATTTAAGTACAGCGGAATCGAAGTCTGCGTAGATCATACGAATGTTGAACTACCTTTAACTTATACTACTCCTAAAATAATGGAGTAGTGTTACGTGTGGATGTTTTCTAGGTCTGCAAAAGTTTTTGCTAATGAAATTAGTTGATTATGAACTAACTCATGGAAATGCGTAAAGGAACAACAAAACTCAATGGAAAACCATCCTGGAAACACAAAACCCCGTAGTTTGATCTAAACGACGCATCTGATACCTGTAGCTCGGTGAAAAACATAGCTAACATAACAAGCTGCTCGCTGTTTTATTAGGGGTATAGTAACTACTCTACAAAGTAAAACTAGACTATTAATATATTCAGCATATCAGAAAGTACCTAAAGTAAATTACATTCCTCCCCCTGTAAGCTTACTGGCCCTTGTTGTGGTTTTTGGTTATCTTCTTTGTGCCAAACTTAATACACGGAATGTAAAAAAGTAGCTTTTTGATGACTTTCACTCAACATCATGGAATTAAAATTTCACATATGTGTGTGTGTATTAATGTTATCACTCAACGCTGTTGATCACTTGTTGATTAGCTGTCATAAGTTTCATTCGATAGATCAGCAAACTTGCATAGAAATGGGAATATTCAATAATTACATACCACAAGAACTGAAAATATTCCGAATGCCATCGTATTTGCATTCTTTGACTGCTTCTGACTGGCTTGAAGATATTACTGACTGATAAGTAACATCAAGTAGTTTGTGTCCTGGTCGACAGTTGTGGATTGGCAATGATTTGTGCGCGACGCCTATTTAAAGTCATGCGTGCGATAGATATTAACAATATGAAGCTGTTACATTTTAGATATAACATGAAAGACAGAACAAACATACAATACAGATTTACCTCACACCAAGACGTTATTTTGGTTAACAATTTCCTGAACGTCTTTATATTGGTACTAATAATGGTTCTACACTTTCCAGCCGAAAAGTTCCGAGACCGGTGGGTAATAACCTATGTTTGTGCAGTAACTACTGTGGTAGCTTAAATTAACAACTGGAAACAACAAATTTGCATTCGACCAGGAAATTAAGAGCCAGTAGTGTCAAGTACTGGATGTGTGCCCGTTGTGAGTCAACGTTGTTGCGTCACAAATCGCAATAGAGCATCACCTACAAATCAAGTATTTCAAGACATTCTCCCGAATTTTTTGAAGAAGAGAAAAATGTGTGCTGAGTTTTTTCCGCACTCCCTGACTCCCGAACAGAAACAACGACGTGTGGACGCCTGCAGTAACTCGACTGAAATGAAAAACGCGGACAAATACGTATGAGTCACGGGTGACGTGACGTTGTGTTATCAATACGAACCTGCCACAAAAAAAGTGCAGAAATTCAGGTGAAGGGCATTTGCTGTGATAACATAACCGAAATTCAAGCCAATTTGACGCGTGAATTAAGCAACGCAGAAGGACTTTTTTGACAGTTTTACGTCATTGTTTGGACATTCTGTGCATTTTACTCAAATAGAGGAGGACAGTGTAGACAACGTGAAGGATTAAAACCACCATCTTAAATTTTAACTCTTTGTTTTTTATTAATCCTGTCTCGAAACTTTTGGTCTGACGGGCTATTTTATGAGGTAGACATATGGTTTGAACTGGTTTTACAATAAATAGCCCACCAAGAATTTTCTGGAAATTCAGACTTCCCAGCTGAAAGCTAAAACGCTTTTTAGTCGCAGAAGTTTTGATTATATTTCAACATTCGAGCATTCTAGAAATTAAGAATTTTGAGTAAAGGTAATTATTGAAGTAACGACCGTTTTCAATTATAATATGCTCTTTAGAAAGAGGAGAATAATGGCATTCAAATAAGGTACATCAAATCCCATGACAAAAAAATTATTAGCGGGTACGAATTTTCGTAGTTTTTGTGGTTTTCAAGAATTATACACTTTGAATATTTATCTAAGTACAATGTGTCTACGTAACTATCTACATTACAGTTATCAGAGGACTGTTAACTGTAAACTGAACAATAAAGTGAAGAAAAATACAGAATGTGTAAGAATATGGAGATTTCACATGCTACCTGACAGAACATAACTAGGCAGCCAGAAGGAAGTGAAGTAAAACTTCACAGGTGTGGAGTGTATGAGATATTACTTCAGTAACTTCAAAATCGAGTCAAATTTTGAAAGAACCTGACAGTATGCTCCCGTTTACGTTACCTTTGAGCCATCAGAGTTTCATCAATCACTGCCAGTCCTGACCTGAAGTCTTATCCGACGGTTCCCCACAACTGGATGACACCGCTGTGCCTCTACAAAATGTTTGGAACATGGCGTCTATCTCTACGTTGCCCCCCTTCTTGCAGCGGTGTACCGTAGGCCTCTAGAAGAGCGTAGCGTTCCAAAGGATTGGAAAAGGGCACAGGTCATCCCCGTTTTCAAGAAGGGACGTCGAACAGATGTGCAGAACTATAGACCTGTATCTCTAACGTCGATCAGTTGTAGAATTTTGGAACACGTATTGTGTTCGAGTATAATGACTTTTCTGGAGACTAGAAATCTACTCTGTAGGAATCAGCATGGGTTTCGAAAAAGACGGTCATGTGAAACCCAGCTCGCGCTATTCGTCCACGAGACTCAGAAGGCCACAGACACGGGTTCCCAGGTAGATGCCGTGTTTCTTGACTTCCGCAAGGCGTTCGATACAGTTCCCCACAGTCGTTTAATGAACAAAGTAAGAGCATATGGACTATCAGACCAATTGTGTGATTGGATTGAAGAGTTCCTAGATAACAGGACGCAGCATGTCATTCTCAATGGAGAGAAGTCTTCCGAAGTAAGAGTGATTTCAGGTGTGCCGCAGGGGAGTGTCATAGGACCGTTGCTACTCACAATATACATAAATGACCTTGTGGATGACATTGGAAGTTCACTGAGGCTTTTTGCAGATGATGCTGTGGTGTATCGAGAGGTTGTAACAATGGAAAATTGTACTGAAATGCAGGAGCATCTGCAGCGAATTGACGCATGGTGCAGGGAATGGCAATTGAATCTCAATGTAGACAAGTGTAATGTGCTGCGAATACACAGAAAGATAGATCCTTTATCATTTAGCTACAAAATAGCAGGTCAGCAACTGGAAGCAGTTAATACCATAAATTATCTGGGAGTACGCATTAGGAGTGATTTAAAATGGAATGATCATATAATGTTGATCGTCGGTAAAGCAGATGCCAGACTGAGATTCATTGGAAGAATCCTAAGGAAATGGAATCCGAAAACAAAGGAAGTAGGTTACAGTACGCTTGTTCGCCCACTGCTTGAATACTGCTCAGCAGTGTGGGATCCGTACCAGATAGGGTTGATAGAGGATATAGAGAAGATCCAACTGAGAGCAGCGCGTTTCGTTACAGGATCATTTAGTAATCGCGAAAGCGTTACGGAGATGATAGATAAACTCCAGTGGAAGATTCTGCAGGAGAGACGCTCAATAGCTCGGTACGGGCTTTTGTCAAAGTTTCGAGAACATACCTTCACCGAAGAGTCAAGCAGTATATTGCTCCCTCCTACGTATATCTCGCGAAGAGACCATGCGGATAAAATCAGAGAGATTAGAGCCCACACAGAGGCATACCGACAATCCTTCTTTCCACGAACAATACGAGAGTGGAATAGAAGGGAGAATTGATAGAGGTACTCAAGGTACCCTCCGCCACACACCGTCAGGTGGCTTGCGGAGTATGGATGAAGATGTAGATGTAGATGCCATACTTGCCGGCAATGATTGTCCCGGGCTAGTGGAGAACTACGATTCATTTCTGAGCACAATGCGGCGCCGTTTGTCAGCAGTCCACGCTTCGCAGTCACGGTATCACTACAGACGAGGCCGCTTGCGTTGTTAACGGTAGTCTAAACGTGCGACGGAGCCCCTTAGTCTGGCTGCTGCTCGTCTCAGTCAAATGATGCGGGATGGTACACAGTGTTGCTGGGAGTCCATTACTTGTTCTCGGATGGCAAGTGCAGATGTGAAGTGATGACAATGTGCCCGTTGCACAATAGGGCGATCCTCCTATCCGACTATCCCACAAATCTGGATATGGATGAGCTGACCAACTGGTCAAATGGAGACTCAAACTGAGGCCTCTCTGTCAGGTGCTGATAACGCCGTCTCACCCGTGTGTCTCATAGTGGTCTCTCAACACCTGACACTATTCACATCCCCAGCACACTACCACGAGTGGTAACAACACTAAGTCCGAACAAAAAGTGGAGGTACTGCGCCCTGCTACGTTTGACCCATAGGACCGTTAACTTTCGTTCCTTGGGGCCCGCGGAACAAAATATGTGTTTTAGTGATGTGATTATTACGAATATCAGCCAACTACACTGCTCTTTAAATGGAATTTATTTTATAAATTATTACAAACAATCCTGTTGGCAGAACATCCGCAACTGCGCATTATAGCAGAGGTTGAAAATACCGCTTCAGTTGTAAATCACTTTATTTTCACACGACCGGTTTCGGACTGTTATAAGCCCATCCTCAGGTATAGTAGCTGTGCTGTGGTCCCCGAGCGCCACGTGTACCAGGCGCGATGTGCTGCCTATGAGCGCAAAACAGGACTCCTGGGCTTAACAGTCCGAAACCGGTCGCGTGAAAATAAAGTAATTTACAACTGAAGCGGTATTTTCAACCTCTGTAATAAATTATTCACGATGAGCCCATTTCAGCATATTGCCATCATCAGGTACTCTTACATGTACTTATAATATCGTTGCTGCCGTGTCTTTTTTTAGAATGATTAGTTTCTCCTTAGATGTAAACTGCAGATGTACACTCCTGGAAATGGAAAAAAGAACACATTGACACCGGTGTGTGAGACCCACCATACTTGCTCCGGACACTGCGAGAGGGCTGTACAAGCAATGATCACACGCACGGCACAGCGGACACACCAGGAACCGCGGTGTTGGCCGTCGAATGGCGCTAGCTGCGCAGCATTTGTGCACCGCCGCCGTCAGTGTCAGCCAGTTTGCCGTGGCATACGGAGCTCCATCGCAGTCTTTAACACTGGTAGCATGCCGCGACAGCGTGGACGTCAACCGTATGTGCAGTTGACGGACTTTGAGCGAGGACGTATAGTGGGCATGCGGGAGGCCGGGTGGACGTACCGCCGAATTGCTCAACACGTGGGGCGTGAGGTCTCCACAGTACATCGATGTTGTCGCCAGTGGTCGGCGGAAGGTGCACGTGCCCGTCGACCTGGGACCGGACCGCAGCGACGCACGGATGCACGCCAAGACCGTAGGATCCTACGCAGTGCCGTAGGGGACCGCACCGCCACTTCCCAGCAAATTAAGGACACTGTTGCTCCTGGGGTATCGGCGAGGACCATTCGCAACCGTCTCCATGAAGCTGGGCTACGGTCCCGCACACCGTTAGGCCGTCTTCCGCTCACGCCCCAACATCGTGCAGCCCGCCTCCAGTGGTGTCGCGACAGGCGTGAATGGAGGGACGAATGGAGACGTGTCGTCTTCAGCGATGAGAGTCGCTTCTGCCTTGGTGCCAATGATGGTCGTATGCGTGTTTAGCGCCGTGCAGGTGAGCGCCACAATCAGGACTGCATACGACCGAGGCACACAGGGCCAACACCCGGCATCATGGTGTGGGGAGCGATCTCCTACACTGGCCGTACACCACTGGTGATCGTCGAGGGGACACTGAATAGTGCACGGTACATCCAAACCGTCATCGAACCCATCGTTCTACCATTCCTAGACCGGCAAGGGAACTTGCTGCTCCAACAGGACAATGCACGTCCGCATGTATCCCGTGCTACCCAACGTGCTCTAGAAGGTGTAAGTCAACTACCCTGGCCAGCAAGATCTCCGGATATGTCCCCCATTGAGCATGTTTGGGACTGGATGAAGCGTCGTCTCACGCGGTCTGCTTGTCCAGCACGAACGCTGGTCCAACTGAGGCGCCAGGTGGAAATGGCATGGCAAGCCGTTCCACAGGACTACATCCAGCATCTCTACGATCGTCTCCATGGGAGAATAGCAGCCTGCATTGCTGCGAAAGGTGGATATACACTGTACTAGTGCCGACATTGTGCATGCTCTGTTGCCTGTGTCTATGTGCCTGTGGTTCTGTCAGTGTGATCATGTGATGTATCTGACCCCAGGAATGTGTCAATAAAGTTTCCCCTTCCTGGGACAATGAATTGACGGTGTTCTTATTTCAATTTCCAGGAGTGTATATCTGACTTTAGTTGGTTTTTATGTATGTCGAGAGAAAAAATAATACATACAAACCAACTAAAATCGGATATACATATAAGGAGAAACTGATAAATTTAAAAAAGAAAAAAAAACAAAAAAAGAAGAAAACAACAGACGGGAGATGGCAGCAACGATGTTACATGTAAGAGCATCTGATAGTGGTAATATGCCGAAATGGGCTCATCGTGAATAATTTATAAAATAAAAACAATTTAAACAGCAGTATAGCCAGCTGATGTTCGTAATAACCTTAGGAGCGAGGTTCGAGGAAGTGACTTAGCTCCTCCTGTTTAAAAATCTCTCGCTCCCCGGTCGTCTGTAGCAACCCCCGGGGTACCGACTGGAATGGCGTGAAGGCTCTGCTTCGGGCACGCCTCCTCCGTTACCAGCGCGACTTGGGAGAGGTTGTAGGAAAAGAATGGAAACAAACAATGGTCTTACGGAGTGTGCGACGTTAAGGGGAGAGCTACTACGTCGCCATCTGCAGCGCTAGTGTCGTCCAAACTGTCAAATAGTAACGATTTTCGCAACAGCGAGTGTCTCGATTGTATGCGTCAGACGGTTGTGTGTGTGAGCCAGTGAGGTATTGTCGCGTGGATCATCTGAAGAACAAAGCCCGTTTTACTTTTCGACTGTCGGCCCAGAGTATATTTGTACTTGTCATACGTTAGTAAAACACTTTTCATTCAATATAAAGGAAATATTGAATGCCTGGTGCTCCGCGGCTTTCAAATATTTATTAAAACACGTCTTCAATACAGCATGAGCTGCACTAGAATTGTTTTATTTACTAAAACTGTTTTCGGAATTATAACCCACTATTAATAGCGTTTGATACAGAGGAACGAACATGTGAATGTGCATCGATTTCTACAAAATGATAACTGTGCGTATGTAGCAGAAATACAAGTCTACTTACATTATGCACTTCTACAGCAATGACATCCTTGTAAGTTAATACGACAGGATTTGAAATAATTCCTACGACATAGTATACAGTTTTGGTCTCAAATTTTAGGCAGTGAGAATTTTTGATAATGTTTGGTATAATTGTCATATATAATAAACATAAAACTGACAGGTCAATTGTGAAAAATTGTAATTTACATGATTGTTTGAATGCATGACATCGTGGATATTCTCAACTACTTTATGAACTGGGTACAAACGTTGCGGAGAGTAAATGACACTCAAATAATCTGAACAGACAAGAAATTTAGCACTGGAAGAATGTCCCTTCTGCCCCTGAGCCCGCAAGATTGCATATAATTCCGCATCGAAGCCTGTAAAGTCTTGAAACAGTCGGGCCTTGAGAACGCACTCTGGGAAAACAACAGAGTAACCATCGGAGTCCTCCTGTGTGTATAACTGGTATTAGGCTGCCATGTGGTCTTCCATCACTGACGTAAGTCATGGCAATGAAGTGGTTTGTAGTCGTGTATGCCAGTCTATTGTTTGGAATCACCGCAGTTAATTGCATCTACCCAGAGACGTGACAGAATGGCAGAAGAGAGATGTAGTGTTCCGACGTGCCCTTGAATACACCGTAGATGAATTTTCTCGATTCTTTTTGGTGTATCGACGACACTGTCCAACGTGTCCAAAGTGAATGGTGTGCCGCTTGGCACGTAACGCCTCTTAATAACAGTAAGTGGTCATTAAGAGATCATAACCGACAGGTACCAGAGATGAGTGTTGGGTCTTGACCGTACCTATTGCTGTCAGTATCCGGGCGTACATTACAAAATCAACTGCATGAAGGGGGTATTTGGATTCGGATATGTCGAATTTTATATGCGGAACTGTAGAAGGAAGCTGAACATTAGATAAACTGATAAGGTTAGCATTGGTTGCAACATTGTAAGTGCAAAAGAAAACAGCAATCGTTAAAACACTAATAAAAATAGTTTTAATAAAAGCAGTGTTGTTCGCACATATGTCATTTATTTCATTCGATGACCGATTTCGACCCCTTTTAGGATCATTGTTACACTATGAAAAAGAGTAATACAGTTTCTTAGAGACCAAAGGATTTGTATACAATCATAAACGGCAAATAATCTAAAAGTATGGTTGATGTACCCTTGGTGAAAGCAGGAGACGGTAACGTGGAGAAGGCCTCTCTGGAGAGCGCTGCTGAATTAGGTTCAGTCGCTAGCAGTTCAACAGTGGAAGATCCGCCCACCACCTCCAGCATAACGTCTCTAATAGCCAGTGATTATGAGACATGACTATATTCCGTGGAATGTATTTATAAAAATATATAATTATTAGAAGTTTGCTCATAGAATAAGCAGCTAATGATATTTCAAATATTACGAAAAAATGAACTATAAAAAGTTCAAAAGCAGAAAAGAAACCATTATCCAATGACATTGAGACGTAATCTGCCATCTATAGCGAGTTAGGCGGTTGTAAGCGTAGCAAAGAAAATTGGTAGGACGCCAATTGTTAACGAAGGAAACGATATGGAAATCAATCAGTTGTATCGCTATCAGTCATAGATGTTGCGGAGGTATCTGAAGCTACATTTTGACATGTAGTTGCCTGTTGTGTTGTTAAGGTTGAGTAGGCAACCCTTTATAAATAACATAAAAGCGCAAACTTTACAATCTTGGCGAACAAACTATAAAAGTACAGCAAACTTTGTGCAGATGCGATGTACATATATGTGCATTAAGGATGCAAATTATCTCAGACCATACATGAATCTTGGTCGAGAAAAAAAGAGGAAATTGATAACAGTAATATAACATTGCAGTTAAAAGGCTGTGTGTAACCATTAGGTACTATATTTACGTTACGTAAAAACTAATACCGAATACAGAACAATAAAACTGTGTAAAAAGCATCTATAAAATAAAATGATGTATCCAGGAAATTCGAAGGATGTAACGAAAATGTTACCATAGATATAAAAACTATTTCAGACATCAAGAAATTATAAAATAATAAATAATACAAGGAGAGAGTAAATGAACTATAATGGTCATACCATGTTGACACAGTACTCTGAAAGTGGACTTATACAAGACGTAGAATATTATTTTTTTATGCACAACCCTCTAAATACCTACAAGGCACAAATCTTGTTAATTTATTGCCTCCTTTAATGTACCTAAATATCAAGAATAAGAAACTGTTGCTCACATCGTTGTACAATATATGTACTATTTATTGAGTGTAATTAAATAGTATTCTTGTCAATACAGGCATGTACTAAGTGTAGTCTATAAAAGTAATTAATTACCAGTAAGGTATATGTTTCAGATTAACCACAGGCGTAAGAGGCTAAATTATAGGCGGGACTGACGTCATACAACGTGCATAATAAAGAAAAGAACAATTCGTTCAAACCCGAAAAAACAAGGAGAGGAATGTATGGAAAATTAATGGAAAAGAAGGTAAAATATTTTGAAAATATAGAGCAAATAAATACTTGATTAAAATATATTTATATATAGGAAAAAGATAAATAATAAAATAATTTCACCTATATAGTAAAAAACTAATTGACAACCTATGAACAAGAAGAAGTGGTAATTTTAGAGTATTTTACCGAAAAGATAGAAGAAAAACTTCTCTGTAAAATCCAATTGCTCATTAAGACATCCTTTTGAGGATGAATATGGATTTCAGGTTCCTCCAAAGTATTAAGAAACATTCCTCAGGGGCGTATGAAGAGCTTTGGTGTTTTCAGCAATGGTTCCCTCGGAATGCTTGTTCTGAATGTTCTGACAGCAAAAAGATTTACTACTAACTGTTCGGGAAGTGTGTTTGACGATATCTAATTTGAAAATTCCTCGCTGTTTGACCTATGTAATGGTTGTCACAAGTGCTATAATTTATTTTATATATTCCAGAATTCAAATATTTGCTACCACAGTTATCAATATCATGTCCTAAGTTATACTGCAAAGGGTCATTTATTGAAAAGTGTTCAAACGTATTGTGCAAAATCTCATTTGTTGAAAAATCTATGGTCAGTTCTGTATTCTTCAATAGTTTATTAACTTTATCGGAGACATTTCCTAGACAGGCCATTTTAGTAAAATTATAATTACCTTTAATTGTAACTTCAACTGAATTTTGATAATATTTAGTAAATATGGCATCTACATAGCTATTAGGTGGAGCGATCTGTTTAAATATATTCAGTTCTTTCTTAATAATTTTACTAGCGGCAGATTTAGAATCCCAAAAATTAAGGACGGAAAAAATGCCTTTTATACCTAAATGAATGATAAGATGTGACACTAGAAATTGTAGCTTATCTGTAGATAGGGAACTGACGCTTACCGAAATGATGAGTAGGAAATTGATGGTCTTATGGACCTCATGTTCAATGGTGAAACGTAAATTTGGATGAACGTTGTTCAGCATAACTGTCAGGGATTCAATTTCTTTTTGGGAGCCGTTACAAGGTATGACCGCGTCACCTACATACCTTTTATAATAGATGACTTTACTCCTTATATCAGAGCTGTTATTTCGTAAATTTACAAATATACCTGCAGTTGTGCCTACCAGGTAAATACCCACAGCATGACCATCCTTTGAAAGTAAATTTTCCCATCAATTGAAAAAAAATTCTGTAGTTCACAATTTTATTTTGTAGCAAGAACTCCAGAAACAACTGTATTTTCAACCAATTTTATTGTGTCACTAACGGTTTTGTGACCTGTAGCCATGTAATCAGGTGCATTTACTTCTTATGCACGAGGATGCCCTAGCGCCTGAGGGATAGGCAACTTCTTCGAAAGCTTTCGGTGGATTGTGCCTACCTTCCGGTTCTAGAGTAGCTGTAAGGCTGAACTGGTTTCGAAGTTTGTTACAGGTACATTTTTAACGTGTTCAGCAAAGGTTCATGGGTGGCTCAGAGGCTATTGCGGAACTGGTTGGTCTCAGCGGGAGAATTTGCCATTTTATTCACGCATGTGTCAACGTCGAACCGTCCTGCTATCACGTCACAGGAGAGTGCGACAAAGGAGGAATGAAAAAGCATGAAAACACTTTTCTGCTTCGGATCACTTTCAAATGCCATCGAATTGTTATGGACGATCCCTAATGGTTCCATCTTGTACGGCGCAGCAAAAATTGCTATCGCACTACAAAGGGGTGCTATCACTTTCGGAGTTTGGCCAAATTTTTCAAGAACGTCACATTGTTTATCATCACACTGCGAAATATGTGGTAATTAATACTTAAAGGAGAGCAGTGGTTTCTTTGACGTCCTTTATGAAAACCCCAGAGGCCTTTTTGCATCGATCCTGTGCGGCGTTGCTTCCGAAATATTTTCCTCGTCCATCCAGAAAAAAACCGAGTAATTTCAATGCTGGGTGTCACAGTTCTGATTTCCTTCATACAGGCGTCAGAAAAAGGTGTGGAATATGGGTGACAGTGGATGCGAAAACCATCCCGTCGTGTGACACATCATTGAGCAGAATTGTGGTGAGATTTGGTGCCAATGTGACATCATTAACACACCTAATAGCTCACATCAACTTTTGATCCGTGGCCTTTTTTCGCGCGTGTCGACACTTTTCTGTTTGAAGCGTCGACTAGCAGGAGGGTGAAGTAGCAGGGCACCACGCTTTTGCAGAGTTACAGAGGAGGGCTGTAGGCATTTTCGAGCCATATTTCAAACTTTTGCGTCGAAAATGGATACGATTACGGGGTTTCGAAAAAGTGATCCTTTAATTTTGTTGCGAAGTGTCTATATTTTTATAAATAGATTCCGCGGAATGCAGTCACGCTACACAACCATTGGCTGTTAGTTACATTATGTCGGAGGTGGTAGGTGGAGCTTTCGCCATTAAACTACTAGCGACTAAGCCTTATTTAGCAGTGTCATTCATGCCACTCCAAACCCGTCTGCTCTACGCCACTGTCTCGTACTTTGACCAAGAACATATCAGCCATATTTTTATATTATTTTGTGCTTATGATCGTATTCAAGTACTTAGACCTCTAAAAAAGTATATTGCTCTTTTTCAAAGAAAAAGATGATGTGATAATAATCCTATAAGAGATCTAAACCGGTCACCGAATGAAATAAATAACTTACTTGCGACCAGGCCTCCATTTATTGATATAATTTTCTCATAAGATACGAGTTGAGAAGGTCTTCCGCAGAATGTGCGAGGAGAGGAAGACGTGGAAAAAGACTGACAAGAAGGAGTGATAGGATCGTCGTGTCCTGTTAAGATCAGGGAGTAGGCTCTATGGTACTACAGGAAGCCGTAGGGGGGGGGGGGGGGGGACTGTAGGAGAAGACAGAGAGTGGAATACATTCAACAAATAATTGAGGACTTATGGGCAAGTGCTGCCCTGATACGGCGTTGGCACAGGAGGGAAATTCATGACGGGCCACATCAAACCCGATATCAAAAAAATTGATAAAATTTATTACTTAACGAGCTGCTTAAAGCTGCACTTGAGGTCAAAATAATTGATAAAACTTTTTACTTAACATGCTGCTTAAAGCTGCAAATTTGCAAAGAACCAAAAAATGCTGAAACTGGCCAGTAGCTGGATGGAATATGTAGTGTGCTGCGACGACCATTGATTTCGACTCTTGTTTTCAAAAGATGCAATATGTCGAGCGCACCAAATGCAGTGTAGTCCACTCTGGAGGTCTTTCTATTTTTGGAGTTTTTTGAGTGCTGTGATTTGGATCCACTCATTCAGATTTACTGTTAACGTGAACTACGATTATTTCAATATTCTCGGTGACTAACTGTTCCCTTTTTTCTAGATCCTCATCATGACTACCGGTATTCTGTGGACAGTCAGGTGTTCCAAAATGACTACAACCGTGTTTTCAGGGCTGTACGAATACGTTCGTGTTTTGATGAACACTCAGACTCTCTGTCGCACCCCGAGTTTTCCCTTAACTCGCCTGACCTTCAAACTGGTTCAAATGGCTCTGATCACTATGGGGATTAACATCTGAGGTCATCAGTCCCCTAGAACTTAGAACTACTTAAACCTAACTAACCTAAGGACATCACACACATCCACGCGTGAACCAGGATTCGAACCTGTGACCGTAGCGGTCGCGCGGTTCCAGACTGAAGCGCCTAGAACCGCTGGGCCACACCTACCGGCCTCGCCTGATCGTAATCACTTATAAAATGTTGAGGTCATATTTGGAAGAGATGCTGAAATTTAACAGTCATCTTCTTCGCCGAGTTGGAGCCAATACCAGTGTTACACGGTATTAGCGTCATGTCTCCTTTGGGAGATTAAATTTTTGTTCGGTGTGCTTATAAGGGGACATTACCGTACGGCCTACTTAGTCACGTGTTGCGGGTAGCCGATACTTCGGTTGGTAGGCGAAGGCCTTGTGCCTGCCTTCGAGCTACTAATGTTCGTATACAATTAGGTGTATAGTGTGCACATACACCTCACCACAGAATACCGCTCCACTTCTAAAGGTCTTAGTAACAGAGTTTATCGTGACACATAAAATTTTGTCCCAGGTTGGGGGTTCGGGATGGTAACTCTCCACCTGGTTGACCAAATGAGGTGAGGCGATTGCTAACGATAAGCAGGATGTAGATAGTATTCGATTCCACATCTGTTACTGATTTTCATTTGTCACGATATATTTCTTGCTTCTACTCAAGCCGCTGCTTCAAATTTGAGTGAAAATCATGTGATATGGTGGCTGAAAACTTCCAGTATAACAGATCATTCTCATTCTGCCAACGGCCTTGTCGAAACAGAGAAGAGAAGCGAACAGTGGTTAAGTACACCTTCTTTCCCTTCAGGTGGGAAACAGTTCCTAAAACGGAAGAATCAGGAAAAAAATCTGTAAAAAATAAGTGCACCAACTGCGGAATGTAATGAATATATTTTTATTGTATTTAGTGAGCAATAATAAATTCTCTTCTTGAAAAAAATTATATCGTCTGAGGATCCATCTTCTGCAGAGAGCAAGAGACAGCAACAAAGGCACGAGGATGCAAAAGGGAGTGGAAACTATTATATTACAAACACGCAAGTGTTTTCACAATAAATGTTTCCAAGTGGAGCAATTAAAGATTGTGATTCTGAAAATGAATTGGACTGCGAAGGAAAGAAATGAAGAGATTTTCCGAAGAATCGGCGAGGAAAGAACACGTGAAAAACACCAAAAGAAGAGGCGGTAAGATGACATAACATGTACAAATTACCAACGAACAGCTTTCATTGTACTGATGACCAGGATTTGAATATATACTACAAGCATCTGAAGACATTATGTGTACATACTATTCCAGATGAAGAGAAGACTGACACATGAGAAGAAAAGTTAGCGGGCTACGTCAAACCAATCAGAAGACTGGCGGCAGAAGTATAAGTCTTTATACGGGGGACACTCATAATATAAAAATTTTTTTAGTCATTGCTTCTGGACGTCATCCACGAAGCCAGCATTCACGAAACGTTTATTATTCACGTGGTGTACCGCCTAGTTTTCTTTAATAAAAAGGTAACTATTATGAGTGGTTGCAATGATTTGTTTACTGTTATACAGAGTGAGAAAGAATTAGCACACTCGCGATTCCTTGCATGCAAGTGACAAAAAAATCTGGAACAAAATTTCACCCTATGCATATTTCTGAAGACAATAGATGTTAAATATTGGCAGTTTGACAGAACTATAATCAGATGTACTTGTTCAGTGCTGTACAACAGCGCAGCTCATTAGCTACAGTGTTTATTATTGGTTTACAATAATCGAGGTAGAGTGTTTGATGACAGGTGGAGTTTTTTTTTAAGTTATAGGAAATGAGTTGGACTTCGTCTTTTTACACGATGATGTGTCGGAGGTATGATGTTCTGACGACGTGACCTGTCTCTACTTACCTTTTCAAGCGATGGTAGTTTCACATAACCTGTTACTGTATCCATTACGATACATTTTTGTTACAGATTTAGAAAACTGGCTAAATTATTACTAATGATTATAGTAAAATCCAAAAAACAGTAAAAGACCTTGGAATAATCTTGGATGAACACCTAAACTGGGAAGAACAAACAGTCACAGCTTGCCGCAAAACGCTCTCCTCCCTACATGCAATTCAAAAATTTAGAAAAATATTTCCAACCCATGTTAAACAAAAATTAGTCCAAACACTAGTCTTGCCTAATCTTTACTACTGTGATGTAGTTCAACACGGCACAAACAGTGAAAATTCGAGGTGCCTCGAGCTAGTGATGAATGCTTGCGTTAGATACGTATGCAATATACGGTTGTATGATTATATCAGTCCTTCATACTCCCAGCTAGGTTGGATACGCCCACATAAGGCACGCGATCTCCACACGATGTGCTTACTTCATCGATTTCTTAGCCACTGGTGCCCCCAATACTTATCTTCTCACATTAAACACCTATCATCATTCCACAACCGCAATACCAGATCGGATACGTCTAGCATCTTGGCTGTACCTTTACATAACACAAAATCTTTCTCTGTGTCATTCTCCATCTCAGCCATACGACTATGGAACGCGCTCCCCTGTGATCTGCACCTTATCCAGAACAACTTAACATTCAAGAGGGAACTCAAGACTTACATATTAGGGACGGTATAGCCACCATTGTCGTGCCCCTCTCATCTTTTCCTTTTTCCTCTCCATCATAGCTTCGAATTTTACCATTCTATTTCTCTTCCTCTAACCTATCTACCTCTTCTATATCTCTTTCACCCCATTCTATCGTCTTATGTCTCTGCTTGATGAGAATAACTCACAAGCTCCAAGAATATAACGAGAAAATTCCCAACTAGCAATAGGACTGACATTCATAAAAGAAAAAAATATGTTTACTTTACTATACATAGTCATTACTATTATTATTATTCTTGATTATTATAATTATTTTTGATTGTAATAATTATCATTGTACTACTCTTATAATCTCTAATTTTTTTTTCTCCCCCCCATGAACCATGGACCTTGCCGTTGGTGGGGAGGCTTGCGTGCCTCAGCGATACAGATAACCGTACCGTAGGTACAACCACAACGGAGGGGTATCTGTTGAGAGGCCAGACAAACGTGTGGTTCCTGAAGAGGGGCAGCAGCCTTTTCAGTAGTTGCAGGGGCAACAGTGTGGATGATTGACTGGCCTTGTAACAATAACCAAAACGGCCTTGCTGTGCTGGTACTGTGAACGGCTGAAAGCAAGGGGAAACTACGGCCGTAATTTTTCCCGAGGGCATGCAGCTTTACTGTATGATTAAATGATGATGGCGTCTTCTTGGGTAAAATATTCCGGAGGTAAAATAGTCCCCCATTCGGATCTCCGGGCGGGGACTACTCAAGAGGATGTCATTTTCAGGAGAAAGAAAACCGGCGTTCTACGGATCGGAGCGTGGAATGTCAGATCCCTTAATCGGGCAGGTAGGTTAGAAAATTTAAAAAGGGAAATGGATAGGTTAAAGTTAGATATAGTGGGAATTAGTGAAGTTCGGTGGCAGGAGGAACAAGACTTCTGGTCAGGTGACTACAGGGTTATAAACACAAAGTCAAATAGGGGTAATGCAGGAGTAGGTTTAATAATGAATAGGAAAATAGGAATGCGGGTAAGCTACTACAAACAACACAGTGAACACATTATTGTGGCCAAGATAGATACGAAGCCCACACCTACTACAGTAGTACAAGTTTATATGCCAACTAGCTCTGCAGATGACGAAGAAATTGAAGAAATGTATGATGAAATAAAAGAAATTATTCAGATAGTGAAGGGAGACGAAAATTTAATAGTCATGGGTGACTGGAATTCGAGTGTAGGAAAAGGGAGAGAAGGAAACGTAGTAGGTGAATATGGATTGGGGCTAAGAAATGAAAGAGGAAGCCGCCTGGCAGAATTTTGCACAGAGCACAACTTAATCATGGCTAACACTTGGTTTAAGAATCATTATAGAAGGTTGTATACGTGGAAGAACCCTGGAGATACTAAAAGGTATCAAATAGATTATATAATGGTAAGACAGAGATTTAGGAACCAGGTTTTAAATTGTAAGACATTTCCAGGGGCAGATGTGGACTCTGACCACAATCTATTGGTTATGACCTGTAGATTAAAACTGAAGAAACTGCAAAAAGTTGGGAATTTAAAGAGATGGGACCTGGATAAACTGAAAGAACCAGAGGTTGTACAGAGTTTCAGGGAGAGCATAAGAGAACAATTGACAGGAATGGGGGAAAGAAATACAGTAGGAGAAGAATGGGTAGCTTTGAGGGATGAAGTAGTGAAGGCAGCAGAGGATCAAGTAGGTAAAAAGACGAGGGCTAGTAGAAATCCTTGGGTAACAGAAGAAATATTGAATTTAATTGATGAAAGGAGAAAATATAAAAATGCAGTAAATGAAGCAGGCAAAAAGGAATACAAACGTCTCAAAAATGAGATCGACAGGAAGTGCAGAATGGCTAAGCAGGGATGGCTAGAGGACAAATGTAAGGATGTAGAGGCTTATCTCACTAGGGGTAAGATAGATACTGCCTACAGGAAAATTAAAGAGACCGTTGGAGATAAGAGAACCACTTGCATGAACATCAAGTGCTTAGATGGAAACCCAGTTCGAAGCAAAGGAGGGAAAGCAGAAAAGTGGAAGGAGTATATAGAAGGTCTATACAAGGGCGATGTACTTGAGGACAATATTATGGAAATGGAAGAGGATGTAGATGAAGATGAAATGGGTGATACGATACTGCGTGAAGAGTTTGACAGAGCACTGAAAGACCTAAGTCGAAACAAGGCCCCCGGAGTAGACAACATTCCAGTAGAACTGCTGACGGCCTTGGGAGAGCCAGTCCTGACAAAACTCTACCATCTGGTGAGCAAGATGCATGAAACAGGCGAAATACCCTCAGACATAAAGAAGAATATAATCATTCCAATCCCAAAGAAAGCAGGTGTTGACAGATGTGAAAATTACCGAACAATCAGTTTAATAAGCCACAGCTGCAAAATACTAACACGAATTCTTTACAGACGAATGGAAAAACTAGTAGAAGCCGACCTCGGGAAGATCAGTTTGGATTCCGTAGAAATACTGGAACACGTGAGGCAATACTGACCTTACGACTTATCTTAGAAGAAAGAGTAAGGAAAGGCAAACCTACGTTTCTAGCATTTGTAGACTTAGAGAAAGCTTTTGACAATGTTGACTGGAATACTCTCTTTCAAATTCTAAAGGTGGCAGGGGTAAAATACAGGGAGCGAAAGGCTATTTACAATTTGTACAGAAACCAGATGGCAGTTATAAGAGTCGAGGGGCATGAGAGGGAAGCAGCGGTTGGGAAGGGAGGGAGACAGGGTTGTAGCCTCTCCCCAATGTTATTCAATCTGTATATTGAGCAAGCAGTAAAGGAAACAAAAGAAAAATTTGGAGTAGGTATTAAAATCCATGGAGAAGAAATAAAATCTTTGAGGTTCGCCGATGACATTGTAATTCTGTCAGAGACAGCAAAGGACTTGGAAGAGCAGTTGAACGGAATGGATGGTGTCTTGAAGGGAGGATATAAGATGAACATCAACAAAAGCAAAACGAGGATAATGGAATGTAGGCGAATCAAGTCGGGTGATGCTGAGGGTGTTAGATCAGGAAATGACACACTTAAAGTAGTAAAGGAGTTTTGCTATTTGGGGAGCAAAATAACTGATGATGGTCGAAGTAGAGAGGATATAAAATGTAGACTGGCAATGGCAAGGAAAGCGTTTCTGAAGAAGAGAAATTTGTTAACATCGAGTATAGATTTAAGTGTCAGGAAGTCATTTCTGAAAGTATTTGTATGGAGTGTAGCCATGTATGGAAGTGAAACATGGACGGTAAATAGTTTGGACAAGAAGAGAATAGAAGCTTTTGAAGTGTGGTGCTACAGAAGAATGTTGAAGATTAGATGGGTAGATCACATAACTAATGAGGAAGTATTGAATAGGATTGGGGAGAAGAGAAGTTTGTGGCACAACTTGACCAGAAGAAGGGATCGGTTGGTAGGACATGTTCTGAGGCATCAAGGGATCACCAATTTAGTATTAGAAGGCAGCGTGGAGGGTAAAAATCGTAGGTGTAGACCAAGAGATGAATACACTAAGCAGATTCAGAAGGATGTAGGTTGCAGTAAGTACTGGGAGATGAAGAAGCTTGCACAGGATAGAGTAGCATGGAGAGCTGCATCAAACCAGTCTCAGGACTGAAGACAACAACAACAACAACAACAACAACAATTTTTTTCTGTAACATTAATACTGTATAACATGTTATATGTCCTTAATGTTCTGTAGAAACTGAAATTTGATGAATATGAGTATGCCTGGTTAGGTGTAAGAGAGGGCCTGAAGGCCCTAATCTTGCCAGGTAAAATAAATGCATAAATAAATAAATAAATAAATAAAATGGGAATATGCAGGGTGATTCACCTAACATTTCCGCTGGATATATTTCGTAAACCACATCAAATACTGACGAATCGATTCCACAGACCGAACGTGAGGAGAGGAGCTAGTGTAACTGGTTAATACAAACCATAAAAAAATGCGCGGAAGTATGTTTTTTAACACAAACCTACGTTTTTTCAAATGGAACCCTGTTAGTTTTGTTAGCACATCTGAACATATAAACAAATACGTAATGAGTGCCGTTTGTTGCATTGTAAAATGTTAATTACATCCGGAGATATTGTAACCTAAATTTGACGCTTGAGTACCACTCCTCCGCTGTTCGATCGTGTGTATCGGAGAGCACCGAATTACATAGGGATCCAAAGGGAACGGTGATGGACCTTAGGTACAGAAGAGAATGGAACAGCACATTACGTCCACATGCTAACACCTTTTTATTGGTCTTTTTCACTGACGCACATGTACATTACCATGAGGGGTGAGGTACACGTACACACGTGGTTTCCGTTTTCAATTACGGAGTGGAATAGACTGTGTCCCGACATGTCAGGCCAATAGAAATTCAATGTGGTGGCCATCATTTGCTGGACAGAATTTCAATCTCTGGCGTAATGAATGTCGTACACCCCGCAGTACATCTGGTGTAATGTCGCCGCAGGCTGCCACAATACGTTGTTTCATATCCTCTGGGATTGTAGGCACATCACGGTACACATTCTCCTTTAACGTACCCCACAGAAAGAAGTCCAGAGGTGTAAGATCAGGAGAACGGGGTGGCCAATTTATGCGTCCTCCACGTCCTATGAAACGCCTGTCGAACATCCTGTCAAGGGTCAGCCTAGTGTTAATTGCGGAATGCGCAGGTGGGGTACGTTTATGTGTACCGTGATGTGCCTACAACCCCAGAGGATATGAAACAACGTATTGTGGCAGCCTGCGGCGACATTACACTAGATGTACTGCGGCGTGTACGACATTCATTACGCCAGAGATTGCAACTGTGTGCAGAAAATGATGGCCACCACACTGAACATCTATTGGCCTGACATGTCGGGACACACTCTATTGCACTCCGTAATTGAAAACGGAAACCACTTGTGTACGTGAACCTCACCCCTCATGGTAATGTACATTTGCGTCAGTGAAAAAGACCAATAAAAAGGTGTAAGCATGTGGACGTAATGTGCTGTCCCAGTCTCTTCTGTAACTAAGGTCCATCACTGTTCCCTTTGGATCCCTATGTAATTCGGTGGTCTCCGATACACACGATCGAACAGCGGAGGAGTTGTAGTCTAGCGTCAACTTTAGGTTACAATATCTCCGGATGTAATTAACATTTTACAATGCAACAAACGGCACTGATTACGTATTTGTTTATATGTTCAGATGTGCTAACGAAACTAACGGGGTTCCATTTAAAAAAAACGTAGGTTTGTGTTAAAAAACATACTTCCGCGCATTTTTTTATGGTTTGTATTAACCAATTACACTAGCCCCTCTCCTCACGTTCGGTCTGTGGAATCGATTAGTCAGTATTTGATGTGGTTTACGAAATATATCCAGCGGAAATGTTAGGTGACTCACCCTGTATATATATATGTGTGTGTGGTGTGTGTGTGTGTGTGTGTGTGTGTGTGTGTGTGTGTGTGTGTGTGTGTGTTTGTGTCTGTATTATGTTTTGTAGTACCAAAATTAGTCATCTAATAACACACCTGAGTCTGCACTTCGCGCACGTATTGGGCAGTGATCCACATTTGGAAGAGGTGCTTCCGGGTGCCATGAAGAGCATAGGGTGCAGCCAACTGCAACCAACTCATGTTGGTACTAACGATGGGTGTCGCTTTGGATCGAAAGAAGATTGTCTCTGGTTTTGGGCTTGTGAGATGGTCCTTTGGTACAGAGTAATGTGGATTTTGTGAATCAGAAGATCGGTAGTTCTGCGACCGTATAGGTTGCAGATTCCTCGACTTGCGCCATAAGGTGGCGAGTTTTCGGCTTCCGTTAAATTAGTTAGGAGTTCACTACTTGCAGGAAGCGGCTAAACATGTAGCAGGGGCTGTGTGGAGGGGGCTGGGCAGCTTTTTAGGTTAGAAGGTCTCGGGAACGTGCAGAAAGTGCTTCAGTTTCAAAGGGTGGTAGAAGAGAATACAAATAGGAACAATCAATGTTGTAGATGTGCACTGTCATAACTGTGTTGGAAAAGAACCAGATCCCCAAGCGATAATAGAAAGCACTAAATCACAAATCGTTGTAGTACGGAAAGCTCGCTAAGGCTGGAAATAAGTTCAGCTGAAACTTTACAAAGGGCCTAATCATGTTAAGAAATGATAATTAAATACAGATGATGATCGAGTGTTTATTGCTGTCAGAAGTAGTTTGTCTTGTATTGAAATGAAGTAAATACACTCCTGGAAATGGAAAAATGAACACATTGACACCGGTGTGTCAGACCCACCATACTTGCTCCGGACACTGCGAGAGGGCTGTACAAGCAATGATCACACGCACGGCACAGCGGACACACCAGGAACCGCGGTGTTGGCCGTCGAATGGCGCTAGCTGCGCAGCATTTGTGCACCGCCGCCGTCAGTGTCAGTCAGTTTGCCGTGGCATACGGAGCTCCATCGCAGTCTTTAACACTGGTAGCATGCCGTGACAGCGTGGACGTGAACCGTATGTGCAGTTGACGGACTTTGAGCGAGGGCGTATAGTGGGCATGCGGGAGGCCGGGTGGACGTACCGCCGAATTGCTCAACACGTGGGGCGTGAGGTCTCCACAGTACATCGATGTTGTCGCCAGTGGTCGGCGGAAGGTGCACGTGCCCGTCGACCTGGGACCGGTCCGCAGAGACGCACGGATGCACGCCAAGACCGTAGGATCCTACGCAGTACCGTACGGGACCGCACCGCCACTTCCCAGCAAATTAGGGACACTGTTGCTCCTGGGGTATCGGCGAGGACCATTCGCAACCGTCTCCATGAAGCTGGGCTACGGTCACGCACACCGTTAGGCCGTCTTCCGCTCACGCCCCAACATCGTGCAGCCCGCCTCCAGTGGTGTCGCGACAGGCGTGAATGGAGGGACGAATGGAGACGTGTCGTCTTCAGCGATGAGAGTCGCTTCTGCCTTGGTGCCAATGATGGTCGTATGCGTGTTTGGCGCCGTGCAGGTGAGCGCCACAATCAGGACTGCATACGACCGAGGCACACAGGGCCAACACCCGGCATCATGGTGTGGGGAGCGATCTCCTACACTGGCCGTACACCACTGGTGATCGTCGAGGGGACACTGAATAGTGCACGGTACATCCAAACCGTCATCGAACCCATCGTTCTACCATTCCTAGACCGGCAAGGGAACTTGCTGTTCCAACAGGACAATGCACGTCCGCATGTATCCCGTGCCACCCAACGTGCTCTGGAAGGTGTAAGTCAACTACCCTGGCCAGCAAGATCTCCGGATCTGTCCCCCATTGAGCATGTTTGGGACTGGATGAAGCGTCGTCTCACGCGGTCTGCACGTCCAGCACGAACGCTGGTCCAACTGAGGCGCCAGGTGGAAATGGCATGGCAAGCCGTTCCACAGGACTACATCCAGCATCTCTACGATCGTCTCCATGGGAGAATAGCAGCCTGCATTGCTGCGAAAGGTGGATATACACTGTACTAGTGCCGACATTGTGCATGCTCTGTTGCCTGTGTGTATGTGCCTGTGTTTCTGTCAGTGTGATCATGTGATGTATCTGACCCCAGGAATGTGTCAATAAAGTTTCCCCTTCCTGGGACAATGAATTCACGGTGTTCTTATTTCAATTTCTAGGAATGTAGTTTCTGTAAGTTAGTATTGTTAGAGGTTACACTTAACAATCGATATAAATTAATAACTGATTCCTTTTACCGACCGCCCCTTCCCCCGAATCTCTCTGGCTCAGATGATATAGTTGCCGAACAGTTCAAAGAAAATTTGGGTGTCATTTCAAATAGGTACCACATCCACAGAATTATTGTTCGTGGCGACTTCAATCTATACTCGATGTGTTGGCGAAAATACGTATTTTATGTCGCTGGTAGATATAAAACATCGTCAGAAATCGTATTGAATGCCTTCTCAGGAAACTATATTGAACAACTAGCTCAGGAACAAAGTCGATGTGTAAGTGGTTGCGAAAACTTGCTTGACCTCTTAGAAACAAATCATCCTGACCAAAAAGGAGCATCATGACAGAAATAGAGATTAGTGACCACAATGTTGTTATAGCTAGAATGAATACCGTAACACCTGAACCCACCAAAAATAAACGCAAAATGTATCTATTTAAAAAAGCAAATAACAATTCGCTTGACAGCTTCCTAATAGACAGTCTCCAATCTTTCCAATCTACTTATGTAGAACGTCGTTTAAATTCGAAGAAATAATATTGATGGAAATTGAGAGATATATACGAAATAAGTTAATAAGAGATGGTACTGACACCCCATGGTACCCAAAAAAGGTGTGAAAACTACAGCAGAAGCAACGAGAAAAACGTGTCAAATTTAAATGAACGCAAAGTCCCAAGATTGGTGAAGCTTTATAGAAGCTCCAAATTTAGCGAGAACTTCAACGAGAGATGATTTAATAGTTTCCACAACGAAATTCTGTCTCGTAATCTGGAAGAAAACCCCAAGAGATTCTGGTCGTTTGTAAAGTGCACCAGTGGCAAGATTCAATCAATACCTTCACGGTGTGACAACGATGGTGATGCTATTGATGACAGCGCCACTAGAGCAGCGTTACTGAACACAGTTTTTCGAAATTCCTTCATAAGATTTTATATCAGTCACGTGCCTTTCGAAGTATGCTGATACAATAGCTCCATAATTAATAGTCATATACAACCACTTACTCATAGAAAAATCCATTCACACAGACTGGAAGGTTTCACAAGTCACACCAACACCCAAGAAAGGAAATAGGAGTAATCCACTGAATAACAGACCCAAATCACTAACGTCCGTTTTGAGTGGGATTTGGGAACATATACTGTGCTTGAACATTATGAATCATCTTGAAGAAAACCATTTGTTGACGAATAACCAACTCGAATTAAAAAAAAATATCGTACTCGTGAAACACAGCTGTCTCGATATTCCCACGAAGTAATGAGTGCTATCGACAACGGATGTCAAATTGATTCCATATTTTTAGATTTCCAAAATGGCTAATTGCATGCCCATAGAGTGTTGTCTCAGCTGTGTGACTGGGTTCGTGATTTCCTGTGGGAAAGGTCACAGTTCGTAGTAAGTGACGGAAAGTCATCGAGTAAAACAGAAGTAATATCCAGTGTTCCCCAAGGAAGTGTCATAGGCCCTCTGTTGTTCCTGATCTACGTAAATGATTTAGGAGACAGTCTGGGCATCCCTCTTAGCTTGTTTGCAGATATGCAATCACCTACAGTCATGTAACGTCATGAGATGCTCAAAACGAATTGCAACATAATTTAGACAAGATATCTGTGTGGTGCAAACGGTAACTTTATCATCTGTCTTTTGCTTACTGCTGTGTGCAATTGATTCTAAATCATGAAAAATGTGAAGTCATCTGCATGAGAAGTAAAAACAATTCGCTAAATTTCAGTTACACGATAAGTCACATTAAAAGGCTGTAAACTCAGTTAAATACTTGGGGATCACAGCTACGAATAACTTAAACTGGAATGATCCCATAGATAATGTTGTAGGGGAAGCGAAACAAACATAGCGATTTATATGACAGAATATTTAGAAAATGTAAAAGGTTTGCTAAAGAAACTGCTTACACTACGCTTGTCCGCCCTCTTCTGGAGTATTGCTGTGCGGTGTGAGATCCGCATCACATAGTATTGACGGAGTGCATCGAAGAAGTTCACAGATCGATTGCTCGTTTTGTGTTATTGCAAAATAGGTGAGAGAGTGTCACGGACATGATACATGTATTGGGATGGCAGTCATTAAAACAATGACGTTTCTCGTTGCAGCATGATCTTCTCATGAAATTCCAATCACTAACTTTTTCCTTAGAGTGTACGTAGGCAGAAATGATTATCGTAATAAAATATGCGTCGCACGGAAAGATTTAAGTGTTCTTTTTTCCAGAGCACTGTTAGAGAGTGGAACGGTAGAGAGAGAGCTTGAAGGTGGTTCGATGACCCCTCTGCCAAGCACTTAATTGTGAATTGTAGAATAATCATATAGATGTAGATGTAGATCCTGGTCATGAACGGTATGACAGGAGGGCTTGCCACACTCTGGTGAGCATTGAGACTCCGTTCAACAATGCTCGTTTCGTGAATGCTGGCTTCGTGGATGACGTCCAGAAGCATATCAGTTCTGTTGTCATATCCGATACCCTTCCTCGATATGATTACAGGAAATGGCGTCGGTATCGAGAATCAGTGCTTCCTGTGATGGACGCGTTGGTGCTGATCTGAGCACCACAAACGCCGCAGTATGCCATACAACATCCGGAACCACGTGGCTGCTACGGTCGCAGGTTCGAATCCTGCCTCGGGCATGGATGTGTGTGATCCCTTAGGTTAGTTAGGTTCAACTAGTTCTAAGTCTATGGGACTGATGACCTCAGATGTTAAGTCCTGTAGTGGCTAGAGCCATTTGAACCATGAAACACAACGCGCCAGTTGTCTCTGGTTCTAGGCATGCAAGTCTCTGTCGTCCGTAGTACGGTGTGAGCGGTAAACGGGGCTTGGAAAGTCGAGAGCTCAACCCAGCTTTCAGTAATCCATTCCCGACGGTTCGTGGTAACCCGATACCTGTCACTCAGATTGCATCTGTCTATTCCACAGTGTTGGTCGAACCGTCCTGTAACTTTCTCGAGGTGTAGACTGGCCGAATGGTTCTAGAAGCTTCAGTCCGGAACGGCGCTGCTGCTGCAGTCGCAGTTTCGAATTCTTCCTCGGGCATCGATGTGTGTGATGTCCTTAGGTTAGTTAGGTTTAAGTAGTTCTAAGTCTAGGGGAGTGATGACCCGACCTTTCTCTAAGACCGAAAGATAACTCTAAAGCTGCAGTGCCACGAAATCTTGGAATCTCGATTGAAGCTCGTCCAACATAGTGGAATGGTTCCGGGAGACTGTGTCTTTCAAAGTACCCCACAAAAAGTTGTGACAGCGGGACAGATCGGGCGAATATAGGGGCCAATCCATCCCTGCTCTAGTAAATGTGCAGTAACTCTGTTCGCGAAGTATTCATCAAGAAAGCGAAGCGATGCGTTCTGGCTGTCTCCAACTAGCATGAAGCACACCATGCGTGGTCGATCCTCTGTGCGGCAACAAAGATTGCAACGTAATGTTCACAGATAGTTTTTGTCATGAGAAAAGGGGCAATAACTCCTGCGCTGGCTACCGCAGCCCAAACAGTAACTTTGGAAGAATACGTGTTACATCTACATGGATACTATGCAAATCACATTTAAGTGTCTGGCAGAGGATTCATCGAACCACCTCCACAATTCTCGATTATTCCAATCTCGTATAGCGAGCGGAGGAAACGAATACCTATATCTTTTCGTACAAGCACTGATTTCCCTTATTTTATTTGGTGACCGTTTCTCTCTATTTAGGTCGGCATCAACAAAAATTTTCACATTAGGAGGAGGAAGTTGGCGATTGAAATTTCATGAGAAGAACGCAACGAAAAACGCCTTTATTTTAATGATATCCAGCGCAAACCCTGTATCATTTCAGTGACACTATCTCCCCTATTTCGCAATAATGCAAAACGTGCGGCTCTGCTTTGAGCTCTTTCGATGCACTCCTTCAGTACTATCTGGTAAGGATCCCACACCGCGCAGTACTATTCTAAAAGCGTTTTCGGAACCTCAATATCGCTAGCTTTTCTTTAATTTTTTTTTATTTGACACTTCATTCAGTTGGACGTGTGCTTCGTCTGTGAGTCAGATGAAGCCAACGTCAAATCATGCACCACCAATCATTATGAGAATATGTTTCGCAAAGTCAGCCCTCTGTCGCACAGCTGGTACAGGTGTGGTCTGATTGGTTTGGATTTTGAATACAAGCATTTGAAGGCTCCGTCTCAGTATTTCCTGCGTGCTGAAACGCTCCAAAACAGTGTCCTCTGCAATTCATCGGAGGGATTTCCTTGGATTTTGATGACTAATTCCATAAACCGAGGCGATATTTTACGGGGTAGTTACAGTGTGACAAGGCTCAAAAATTCCCCTCTAGATCAGTCTGTCCATTGGACTTTGTCGAAGAGCTTGCGAATGGTTTTCGCATCGGGTCCGTTTACAACATAAAAATGTGTTTGAAAACTGTACCTTGTTGCCATAGTACTGTGTTCAAACCTGTGGTATTCCAGCACCAGGAAAACACATTGTTCAATTGAATACGTGAATTCAGCCTCTGCCTTCTGTACGCTAACCACATTTCACGTTTCAACGGTGGATTTTATCGCTTTGAACTTTGGCACAAAATTTGTAGGAACTACATGTTACGCTTACAGTGCCATATCTTAGCAACTTTTACAGTTATTTTGAAACTTTTGTATAATATTCTTACAGTTTCACTGAGCTGTGCTCAGATTCGCGTTTGTGCCGTTGACAGGTTGGCGTCGTATATTCGGATTGTGACCTCTCGGTTTCTTAGTTTCACTGGCACAACTGCGTTTTCTCGCTTTGTCTGTCCGTGAGTGGCAGCAGCGGCGTTTATCGATAGCGAGTACTGTGGTACTATCTTTGGAGCCAACTCTGGCTTACGGGTCGTCGTGTGTCGGAGTTCAGTTGGGACGGAGGAGTAGTGAGGTCCGACAGTGCCAGTACTCGCCGAGGGAGCTGGCGGTATATGCACTGCCCGATGGAAGGATGTGGTCGCGAGAGTGCACGACCGCGTCGAGGTCCGGATTTAGCGAGTTTAAGTCGAATGGATCGTTATATTCGCGTAGTGCAACTTTCACTTGTGTGTGTGTGTGTGTGTGTGTGTCCGTCCGTCGAAGTGACCTCATGCCATCAAGCCGTCAGTTGGCGTGGTTTCCCTTGCCTGACTTGACTGGCAACGATCGATGGTTGGTCGTTCGGTTGGTCGTCTCAGTGTACGACGTGTATCTGGTCTTTCGACCGTTTCTGTGATCTTAGCGTTCATGTCTACGTGCAATTCGTCTTGTTGCTGTATAGTGACTGTTTTAGCATTGTTTGAGTTGTTTGTGGAATTGCCTTTTGCGGTTCCATGTGCATCTGGCCAGATTTTGAATAGGCAGTTTGGTCTTAACCCTGTCTGCGTACTAGGAATTGGTGGAGCCAACTTGTGTGATTAAATGTTCAAAAAATGTGTGTGAAATCTTACGGGACTTCACTGCTAAGCTCATCAGTCCCTAAGCTTACACACTACTTAACCTAAATTATCTCAATGACAAACAGACACACCCATGCTCGAGGGGGGACTCGAACCTCCAACGGAACCAGCCGCACAGTCCATGACTGCAGCGCCTCAGACAGCTCGGCTAATCCCGCGCGGCTGTGTGATTAAATGCTTGTCATTTGATGATGTTAACTGTTATTCTATGGTGGTATTGATTATCACATCTTAGGTGGATTTTGCGAATGTGCTCTCGGCGTTTAAGCTGTCCCTTGTTTGAGTTGCCATCCTGTTAAGTGAGCATAACTCTTGGCTGCCTGTCTCACCGCATACGCAGCTGTAGGGAATTTTCTCACGTCGATCCTCGGAGCACTGCCTGTGGATCACCCCCTTCTTTATTTGGTCTGATCGTGTCGTCTAAAAACAATTTGAATTCTTCTAAATAAGACCTTCAGCCATCAGTGTAGCTTGTGTTTTTATAAAATGATTGTTTTAAAAAATGATTTTGGTATTTTCTACGTGTAATTGTCTTCCTCACTTGTCATTCAGGCCTTCAGCCGCTAATTGTTCTAAAGTATTGCTTGTGGCCTTCAGCTGACAAATAATTTTGAATTCTTTCTTCAGCCGTCAATGTAGCTTGTGTTACAGTCAGTTCTTTTAAAATGATTGTTTTAAAAAAATTATTTCCTTAAATAAAGTGAATCTGTTTACTATGCAACCAACGGTAACTGATTAGGCCCCGTTCACACCTTTTCCTGCTTTCCGTAAGACCCACGTCTCTCACAGTAAAAAATGTTCAAATGTGTGTGAAATCCTATGGGACTTAACTGCTAAGGTCATCAGTCCCTAAGCTTACACACGACTTAACCTAAATTATCATAAGGACAAACACACACACCCATGACCGAGGGAGGACTCGAACCTCCGCCGGGACCAGCCGCACAGTCCATGACTGCAGCGCCTTAGGCCGCTCGGCTAATCCCGCGCGGCCTCTCATAGTAAACCTACGGTTTTTCGCACTCGTCTATCGATCTTAGTTTTCGAGATATTTAATTTTGAATTCAAGGACACCTTTGCTGGAGACTCTGCATCAAGAAGAAGAGGGCACGGGATTATTTTAAGGATGAAGCAGCTGTTGGTTTCTTGACATGGTCGCAGTTTAGCAAACTGTACCGGTGCCAGGAATGCATCTCGTTGACGAAACAAGTGCACACGTGCTGCAGTGGCCTGTGGTTCCCTGAGGCCAGCTTTTCGCAACCGGATGCGGTATCTGAATGGCGTGTTTTGCTGCAGGCTGGGCCCTCCAGATATAAACGGCGTGCGTGGTGCCGAGGTGTGCAGAGGCGCGGCGGCACACATCTGTCACTCAGGACGAGAGCCCGCTAGATACTCGCCACTGGGGCACGGCGGCCGTCCGGTCACACACACGCCGACCCAGCTCCAGCGCTCGAGAGCGCAGATTTACAGCGTCCTACGTGTAGGGTACGGGTCAGTCTAGTCTACGTCTTATTTTTTCTTCTTAGCATGGCTCCCACAGACACGCAGGTTTCCACCTCTGAAGTTCGTCTCATTTTGCTTCCAACCACGTATTTGACTTCTGTCCATTTCTCGATCTTCCTCAAACATTCCTATTTCGAGGGACCACATGGACAACTCCCTTCAGCTTCATGACCGAGGATTAATTTTGAAAAAGCAGTGTCATCTTAGTATCTCCACTAACTCTATTTCAGAATGAGATTTTCACTCTGCAGCGGAGTGTGCGCTGATATGAAACTTCCTGGCAGATTAAAGCTGTGTGCCGGACCGAGACTCGAACTCGGGACCTTTGCCTTTCACGGGCAAGTGCTCTACCATCTGAGCTACCGAAGCACGACTCATGACCCGTCCTCACAGCTTCAATTCTGCCAGTACCCCGTTTCCTACCTTCCAAACTTCACAGAAGCTCTTCTGCGAACCCTGCAGAATTAGCACTCCTGGAAGAAAGGATATTGCGGAGACATGGCTTAGCCACAGCCTGGGGGATGTTTCCAGAATCAGATTTTCACACTGCAGCGGAGTGTGCGCTGATATGAATCTTCCTGACAGATTAAAACTGCGTGCCGGACCGAGACACGAACAAAGGTTCGAAATGGTTCAAATTGCTCTGAGCACTATGGAACTTAACATCTGTGGTCATCAGTCCCCTAGAACTTAGAACTACTTAAACCTAACTAACCTAAGGACCTCACACACATCCATGCCCGAGGCAGGATTCGAACCTGCGACCGTAGCAGCCGCGCGGTTCCGGACTAGAACCGCTATACCACCGCGGCCGGCACACGAACAAAGGTCCCGAGTTCGAGTGTCGGTGCGGCACACAGCTTTAATCTGCCAGGAAGTTTCGTTAACTGTATTCGTATATTTTTTTCATTTGTAGATGGGGGCAACACAGTACTGTGATGACAGTTCTACAGATCTTGTGTACTAGCGAAGGATTTGAATACCTGTGAACTAGAGTGCACTGTATGCCATGTTTATTTATTTGTGAAAACTAAGGTTTACACTTATAAAGTATCAAAAGAGAAACAGCAGGCCTAAATTGTGTAGTTTTTCCTGATTTAATTGGTATACAAAAGTTGAGGTAATGTTTGAGCTTTTTGTTTCAAAATTACGATAGTTAAAATGTAAATTTGAGAGCTCCATTAATTATGGACTACAAAATTTATTTTATGGAGTAAGTTGCTTCAGATTTCTGTTCCAAAGGAGGTAATAAGTTCAGTTAATGCAATTTTATCATCGGAAAGCTCCAAAATTATAAAAGCTAGTGCATGGGCATCCTCAATAAAGCATTTGAGGTGTGAAATTCCAAGTTTTCGGATAAAAAAATGGTTCAAATGGCTCTGAGCACTATGGCACTTAACTTCTGAGGTCATCTATCCCCTAGAACTTAGAACTACTTAAATATAACTAACCTCAGGACATCACACACATCCATGCCCGAGGCAGGATTCGAACCAGCGACCGTAGCGGTCGCGTGTTTCCAGACTGTAGCGCCTAGGACCGCTCCGCCACTACGGCCGGCCTTTTCAGCTAAGATATGACGTTTAATATTATAGTTATAGACATATTCGTGACTGAACTAAGATGATTTCCAAGTTATACAATGATTTACTTATAAAGCCGTTGACATGTAGGTAGGGAGAAATTTTTTTTCGTCGGTTGGCAAAGAATCGTTGAGTGTTAGACGTATAATACAAGCTTTAACATGAAACCCATACGAAGACAATTATACTGTTCAGTTTTAAATATTAGAAAAAAATTCAGTGACTTAAATTGTAATTCTGTGTTTTGTTATATCTGTATAGTATTGCACTTAATATAGGTGTGAATACTACTGGCTAACAAAGCGAGCAGAGCTTGCAGGGTAAACAGGTCGTGCTGAAAAGTACTGCTCCCGATTATTTTATGTGAAAAGATTTAAAGCCTTTTAAATAAAATTATTAACAATCTATATCTGTATTCTTCATATCTCCTTATCTATTTCTCAACGCCGGCCGTGGTGGCCGGGCGGTTCTAGGCGCTTCAGTCCGGAACCGCGCTCCTGCTACGGTCGCACGTTCGAATCTTGCCTCGGGCATGGATGTGTGTGATATCCTTAGGTTAGCTAGGTTTAAGTGATTCTAATTTCTAGGGGACTGATGACCTCAGATGTTAAGTCCCGTAGTCCTCAGAGCCATTTGAACCATTTGAACCATTTGAACCATTTCTCAACGTAGTCACCCTGTCGTCGAACACATTTCGCCCAACGAGAGATTAGTTTGTTAATACCTTCACGGTAGCATGTTGCAATTCGTTGACGGAGCCACAACGTCACCTCTACTTGCACCACTTCATCATTACCAAAGTGTAGCCTGTTAAAGTGTTCTTTAGGCGTTGAAGACGGATGAAAATCTGATGGCGCAAGGTCGGGGCTTACGGAGGATGATCAATGAGAGTGAACCCAGTGCGTCTTATTGTTGCAGATGTGGCAAGGTCTGTCACACAGAAGGACATGGTTCTCCATATGTGGATGAACTCCTCGCATTATAAACTCGATTACAGTACGCTCCTTCTCATGCACCGACATAGTTATGTTACATACAACCATGTTACATGGTTCAGTTTGGTGACCTTGTAACACCGGAAATGCATATTCTCCTGTTTCCATCTATTGTACTATAGATTTGTTTTCCTTATTTTTGTTACCTGAATATATGACATTTCTGTGTCTTTACATATTGTAATTGTTTTACTATTCGTATATATATATATTTATGCATTTATGTCGATGTATAATTGGTTTGTTTCGTAAATATTATTTGTATTTTTACGCTGGGTCTTGCCTAGGGAAAACTGCTATCGAACGATTACATCGATAGGTAGTGTGAAGAACGAAAGTGTTTAGGATCTTTGGGAGTGTTAACTCTGCCGCGTGGAGCGCGGGCTGAGCAGAGGGGGTCTGGCTGGAGTAGCGAGTGGAGCAGGTGTGTTGTGTAAAGCTCCCGCGAGTTGCCGCGCTTTCGGGGTTTGGCAGCATGTAATTGCGCTCGACTTGCGATGATAGTTTCTGACATGGTGTCGCGGACGGGAAGCATTAGCTGGCGCACATAAAGAGCCCGTTTCGCCTGGTGACCGTGTCGAGAAGGAGGCGCGCCAACATCCAGCTTCTGCAACAGCGACGGCCGACAATGAGTGACTGTCGCCACCTCCTTGATCGACGGCTTCAAACCTTCAATCAACCAACAAGGAAGACTGGAAGCAATTAAAGTTTTAGAACTGTATAGCAGACCTCAGCTTTTCAAACTGTTCAAATCACGAAATTACAGCAACGTAGCATGAACCTTTGTTGCTCATTGTCCCAATTGCATTACAAGCAGGGTCCCTTCCTGTTCCGGAATGAATCCGAGTGTCATTGAAATTCAAAAATCATTCGATTTCACTGCTTTAATTTCAAAGTTCAGTTAAGGTATTCATAGCTGGCTACAATATTTAGATTACACAAGCACAAATTAAGAGTGCGAGTTTTGTTACCGTATTTTGGCTTACCTGTGACTGCAGCTCAGCTTGGTACGTACTAAATTTTGCTATTGTTAATTGTTCAGAATCGTTTAATTCAAGTTCAAAGTTAAATCTCTTCTTTCTAAATTGCGTAGATTCAAGTAGCTCTAGAAATGATTGTTGAGGTAGTCCAAGACTATCTGTATTTTACTAAATTTCGATGTGCTTCAGAAAGAAAGCTCACTATTAACTTCAGTCACTAAATTAACTTTCGATTTTCCGGTTTTATTAATTCTTTTGCTAAATTAAGTCAGAGTGTAGCGAAATTTATTACTTCTGACAAACTTTCAGTTTTCACACTACACTTGTCAACCTTCAGTTGCCACACTTCTAGTGCTAATTATATGTGTAATAATCTTCCTTTTTCAGTTACTATAGTAATTGTCCTTAGGACTGGCGACCGTAATTTTCCCCAAATCTCAAATATCTAATTACCGCTAGTTAATTGTTAACGTAACGGCCGCACATTTACTTTCTTTATTAACTTTACCCCTTTTCAAAATTAATTTCCACCTGTTTCATCAGAATTTTTCCTTTCATTTAGATGTAACCCTTTCCTCCCTCTTTACCGACAAAGTAACTTCGGTGACGATTGCTTTTCCCAAATTTCCATTAGGTACACGCGGTTTAATTTTTCACTGTCATTAAGGTCGATAAGTGAGGGGGAGGTTACACGTGGCGACCTGGTGACAGGACAATCTTCAAATTTGAAGTTGTTCTGGACACGAATTTTGCATTGTGCAAATCTCGTAACAAAGTAATGGTTACGAAATTGTCGATACGTCAGCGAGAATATTAGTGTGAGGAATCCTAATTAGATTTGAGATTTGGCATTTATATTGAAAATTATTAAAATGAGTGAAGGCAACAATTACCAAAATTTGGTAGGCTTGGATAAGGAACAATCAGTCGAACAGTGGGAAACGCGCACCGCAGTACCCATTGTTCAGGGACAGGCGGCTAGCATGAAAGACGCGACCGCCGAAACGCAACAAAGAGCAGAAATGGGATTCCACACTTTAGAAAATGTTTCGGAATCGGAAGTGAAAATCAAATGTGAATCCCTTGTTGACGAATACGGGGGGACAATTAAAGAGGAAGCCGCTACGGAAGTAAAACCGGTAGTTTCCGGGAATTTAACTGATTTATTGAATGTTTTGATTAACGAAATCAAGAGTCAATCGGCCAAGCAAGAAGCTCAGTCTGAAAAAATTGAACGAAAGCTAGACAGTCACAACAAAGCTATTAATGTTGTTAACAACAATGTTGGAGTTGTTAACACAAAAGTTGATAAAATCAAAGAAGATATTGTTGTGATTAATACCGAAATCGGTAATCTTAAACAGGAAATGATAGGCGTTCAGGCGGAAATTGCGAGCATAAATACTCGTTTTTATTCCGAAATTAGCAGAATCGAGAAAAGTGTAGGAGAATCAGTTGCTCCGATCATCGAGAATAAGGTGACGGAACAAATTCAATTAGTGAAAAAAGAGGATCAAAAGCAGGTGGAAACTTTAAAGGCTTTAGTATCCGAAGTAGATACCAAAGTGACGAAGCAGGCTAATACCTGCGAAGAGAAAAAAAGGGAAGTAGAAACGCTTGCGACAACCACTTGCCAAGTAATTACGAGAGTGTCGGAATTAGAAAAGAAACTTGACGGAAAACAGAGCTATGTGCCAATCTATGCACATAGTTCGGAATCTATGCACATAGTTCGGAATTGTTGACGAAAGAGGAGCGGTTCGACCCCTTGAAAAAAGGCGGTATACACGCGACGTATTTCATTAAGAATTGTGAAAGAGTTTTATCCAGATCATGGACTAATGAGAGAAAAATTAGCGCGATTATTGATGTGTTGGCTGGTGATGCCAAGCGTTGGGGCTTAAACCTCAACATTACGAACCTGACTTTTGACGAATTTAAAAATTTGTTTCTGGCTGAATACTGGTCAGAGCAAAAACAGCAAAGTGTCTGGCGCGAATTTGTCGTATCGAGGCCTTTCGATGCGAATTCGCGCGGTTCGATGAAGGAGTTTTGTGAGGGCTGGATCCGCAAGTTGGAATATTTGCGTGATCGCCGCAAAAAGCTTCCAGATGATACAAAATGCTACGTAGGAAGCAATTATAGGACAATAAATGATTTCCTGGAAAGAGTGGAGGACGAGGACAATTGGCGCAATAATCGCGACAGTGGTAGAGGCCGTGGTAACAACAACAGGTACCACAGCAACCACAACAACGATAACCATGGGAATAATGCATACCGCAACCATGGCAGCAATAACCATAATGGGTCGGGCCGCAATAACAATCGGTACAATGCAAATAATAACAGGAATGACGGAAACCAGTATCGTACTAACGTGATACGGGCTTCACAGAATAGTAATAACGCCAGAGGGTGTGATCAGCCGCCTCAGCAGCATGCGGGGACCGTATCTGCTGGGACGAGACAGGGAAACC
This sequence comes from Schistocerca cancellata, assembly GCF_023864275.1. NCBI lineage: Eukaryota > Metazoa > Arthropoda > Insecta > Orthoptera > Acrididae > Schistocerca > Schistocerca cancellata. Next base: position 355,531,993 of record NC_064634.1, on the reverse strand, counting down.
ATTAGCCGCGCCGGTGAGGGGCCGACCGGGCGTGGAGAAATTTTGGCGACCCAATAACAGGAGAAAACCCAGGTGTTGTCGTTATGAAAATTCCGTGTGGAATAATCAACGGCGGGAGAGTGTGCCAGTGTTAGGAGAAAGGAGTGCGCCCACAAGTAGTAGATCAGCTGTATACACGGCAGTAGGAAGTACATTCACTGTCAGTGAGAACAGTTTAAGTAGTGTTCCGGAAATCTATTATAAAGTGGCAGCTGTAATACCCACAGTGGAACTGGAGATTGAGTTTAAGAATGATTCGCAAGTGTTGAGAGAAGATCAGATGTCGGATAAAACGTCCGTCATCGAGCGAGGGGATGCAGAGAGGGATGAGGTCTGGTTAAGGCACTTCGGTTGCTTATACGACGGACTAAGAGATTATAGGGGCCTGTATGGGAGAAGTGTTTATGGGGAGCGCGTGCAGGATTTTCCGCGTCTCGTCCCGCAGGAAGATAGTGTTTGTGAAATGATAGAAAGTTCTGGCCCTAACCGGCAGACTTTACCAGAAACAGTTGATGTTAATGGGGAGCACGAGCAAGATTCGTCGTGTTTCGTCCCGCAAGAGTTGGATGTTGAAGTAGTAACGCAAAGTTCTGGCCCTAACCGGCAGATTTTACCGAAAGTAATAGTGGTAGAAGTAGCCGACCCATCCGACGCAAACCTCCAGTTTAAACATTGAGAGAGTATTAAGGGGAAAGATTACGAGAATTTTAGTGATAGCCGGACACTATTGGTAGAAAAGCACGTAGATTACAGCGAGTATGAGGTTAGAGCTGACGTTATACGGTCAGACGGTAGAAGTGTGGGTTGCGCAGATCTAGAGGAAGTAATTGCAGATACTACTGGGCACATTTCTCCAGGTAGATTGGCAGATGAGATCAATCTGACTAAAGAGGAATCAACGAAGATGACAATTAGTGAATTGATAGCAAAGCAACACTCACTAGTTGACGAGTTAGAGGAAAAGGTTTCGGTATTGGAGGCGAAGCTACAGACTAAGCCTCAGGACAAACGTGTTGAAATTAAAACTGTATGTGAACAGAGGCTGAAAAAGCCGCCAGATAAGCAGGATTTAGGATCAAAGCCGGGTGGTTTTTTCTGGAATGACCTGGATATAGACGAGGATTTACTGTGGGAAAATAAAGAAACAGTCGAGGACAAGTGTAGACAGATAGTAGTGTCTGTTAATATGCACGACCTACAACTAAACGTGTTGATTGACACCGGTGCGGAATTGAGTGCTGTATCTGGGAAAATATTTGAGTTACTGAAAGACAGACCTGGCATCGTAGTTATGCCAGTAACAGGAGTGAAAATTATCGGTGCTACTGGGAAGGCCAGTAAACCGGTCACAAAACAGATTTTTGTCAACTTCGAGATATGTGGGGCACGATTTGAACAAGAGTTTGTCGTCGTGCCAGACTTGACTACGGAAGTAATTATCGGGTTGGATTGGCTATTAAAGTACCGTGCAGTGATTAATTGCGAAAGCAAAACTTTGACATGTACGTCACAAGATAAAACAATAGTAGTTAGTTTTGACGAGGCAGGAGACTGTGTGCATAGGCAATACCAGCCTATACACATTGTTGATTGGCCGGATGGTATTGATGTAGATATTAATTTGAACTGCCGTAACGTGAGGAATTTCGGCATTGACAAAAGTGTAGAAAGTGAATTGGAAGAGATAAGCAAATTCCTTCCACGGATTGACATTAGTATTGGTGTGAAAAAAGATCGTTTGCCAGAAATAATGAAGCTAAAAACCGATGGTCGCATACGTCGTCATGACGCTAAAGCGCGTTTTGCTAAGTTTGCAATCGGAGACTTAGTACCTGTAAAAGCTCATGAGAAATCGAGCGAGATAGACCATGAAATCTCTAAATTTAAGTTTGTTTATAATGGACCATATAAAGTCATTGGTATACCTCACACAAATGCTTATTGCTTAGAGTATCCAAGCTCTGGAAAGCTATTAGGTATACGGAACATTGTAGACTTGAAATTGTACCAACCAAGGATTGGTTAATACCACAGAAAGGGTAATTTGTACAGTATGTAAATATAGAGTGCAAGATTTAAGGATGTGCCATGTTGCGATGCTTTTGCCTGACCTAGAGGTCATTAAAGAAGTTGTAATTAATAAGTAATTAATTTTGATTAATCAATTTAATTTTAATCAATTTAATCATGATCTAATCAACTGAAAAATCCAAGCTGCTGGTTTAAGTTTTCGGCTGAGTCACAGTAGATTAAGGAATGTAAATATGATTTTGTAAATAGCTGTAAGATTCCATAAATATGTGAATTACTAGTCATTGCCGATGCACTTAGACGCTATTTTAAGTTTCAGGCTAGTACATGCGTGTGATGATGGACAGTGTTGAGTTATCCACTGTGATATTGTTTATGCACTCCTTGAGATTACTCGGGAGTAAGTTTTACCGAAAGAATTCAGTGAAACGGACGTTCTGGAAATGCCGTTACAAGGGCGAGAGAGATCAAGCGTGCCGCACAGGCGGGCGCAACAATACTGGCGGGGCGGAACCGCTGTCGGCTCTTGTGCCGCTGTCAGCTCTTGTACCGCTGTCGGCATTCTTTGTACTTGCGAGTACGGAAGTCGGAGTTGTTTTTCTTCCCGGACAGCTGATGTGAAAGAATTCTGTTGTCAATATTTATGTTTTTGTCGATCTGCTGTATATTATTTTCTTGTTTAGCGTTAAGTGCACACTCATGACGAGAATATTAATTATGAAAAGTTTATATAAAATACGTATTCTATGTAATTAATTATTAATTTGCGTATTTTGATATATCTGTTTTCTATGACCATGTAATCTGATTAATTTTGTAAATAGTATTCCATTTCTTGATACTGCTAGGAATTTAGATTTTTAGAATAGCTAAACCATTTTCTATGTTTTCTATGAATTTTAATATGTTGTCGACCTGTTTTATTTTGTGCAAGATAACAGAGTGGAATAAGATTAGGAGTGTCTACAATCAATTATTATCGTCTAAAAAATTGGTTTATGGTTAATTAGACGAATGCTAAATTTTGTTGATGTTTTGAGCATATGCATTTCAGCCGTTTCTTTTTTGGGACATTTTCTGAGTCTGTTTAGGTTACACCAACACCCTCAGACAATGTGGGGCACGTGTAACACCGGAAATGCATATCCTCCTATTTCCATCTATTTTACTATAAATTTGTTTTCCTTATTTTTGTTACCTGAATATATGACATTTCTGTGTCTTTACATATTGTAATTGTTTTACTATTTGTATATATATATTTATGCATTTATGTCGATGTATAATTGGTTTGTTTCGTAAATATTATTTGTATTTTTACGCTGGGTCTTGCCTAGGGAAAACTGCTATCGAACGATTACATCGATAGGTAGTGTGAAGAACGAAAGTGTTTAGGATCTTTGGGAGTGTTAACTCTGCCGCGTGGAGCGCGGGCTGAGCAGAGGGGGTCTGGCTGGAGTAGCGAGTGGAGCAGGTGTGTTGTGTGACGCTCCCGCGAGTTGCCGCGCTTTCGGGGTTTGGCAGCATGTAATTGCGCTCGACTTGCGATGATAGTTTCTGACATGGTGTCGCGGACGGGAAGCATTAGCTGGCGCACATAAAGAGCCCGTTTCGCCTGGTGACCATGTCGAGAAGGAGGCGCGCCAACATCCAGCTTCTGCAACAGCGACGGCCGACAATGAGTGACTGTCGCCACCTCCTTGATCGACGGCTTCAAACCTTCAATCAACCAACAAGGAAGACTGGAAGCAATTAAAGTTTTAGAACTGTATAGCAGACCTCAGCTTTTCAAACTGTTCAAATCACGAAATTACAGCAACGTAGCATGAACCTTTGTTGCTCATTGTCCCAATTGCATTACAAGCAGGGTCCCTTCCTGTTCCGGAATGAATCCGAGTGTCATTGAAATTCAAAAATCATTCGATTTCACTGCTTTAATTTCAAAGTTCAGTTAAGGTATTCATAGCTGGCTACAATATTTAGATTACACAAGCACAAATTAAGAGTGCGAGTTTTGTTACCGTATTTTGGCTTACCTGTGACTGCAGCTCAGCTTGGTACGTACTAAATTTTGCTATTGTTAATTGTTCAGAATCGTTTAATTCAAGTTCAAAGTTAAATCTCTTCTTTCTAAATTGCGTAGATTCAAGTAGCTCTAGAAATGATTGTTGAGGTAGTCCAAGACTAACCGTATTTTACTAAATTTCGATGTGCTTCAGAAAGAAAGCTCACTATTAACTTCAGTCACTAAATTAACTTTCGATTTTCCGGTTTTATTAATTCTTTTGCTAAATTAAGTCAGAGTGTAGCGAAATTTATGACTTCTGACAAACTTTCAGTTTTCACACTACACTTGTCAACCTTCAGTTGCCACGCTTCTAGTGCTAATTATATGTGTAATAATCTTTCTTTTTCAGTTACTATAGTAATTGTCCTTAGGACTGGCGACCGTAATTTTCCCCAAATCTCAAATATCTAATTACCGCTAGTTAATTGTTAACGTAACGGCCGCACATTTACTTTCTTTATTAACTTTACCCCTTTTCAAAATTAATTTCCACCTGTTTCATCAGAATTTTTCCTTTCATTTAGATGTAACCCTTTCCTCCCTCTTTACCGACAAATTAACTTCGGTGACGATTGCTTTTCCCAAATTTCCATTAGGTACACGCGGTTTAATTTTTCACTGTCAATAAGGTCGATAAGTGAGGGGGAGGTTACAACCTCTAGCGGCAGTGGACTTCAAATACGTAGACATCAAGAATAAAGATGAATAATGTAAATAACGTTTGTTTTATTTAAAAAGCCTTAAGAGTTTTCACGTAATGGATTCGGAGACATTACTCTTCATTACGTTCGCGTAGTTGCCAGCAGGTCCCTGCTACTGTAAGAAGTGACACGAGATGTGCGTCGTATTTCATACAAGTGCAAGGCGCCACTGGCGTAAGGGTGTAGTCAGTTTGTTTAGCCACTGACATGCAATGAGGATCTGCTCTCAAGATGCAGGCCCCATCCTAGGGTCCAGGTGTATGTACAGGAGCTGTGCACAAGGAAACAGGAGGAAAGGGTTGCCCATAACACGTCGACTGTAGTCCTGTGGCATAACTAAACATTAATAATTACTAAGTGGTAATGGGGACTGTTATGGTGACGACGAACGAGTCGTCGCTAATGTTGACTGGTAGCCAAACAGAAACATATAAATCAAAGCAGGTTTGTCAGTAATGTCGATAAGGTGTAAGCTGCATGGCCTCGATTTGCAACGACTAAAATAGTTAGAAGCCGTTGGTAAAAAATAATATATATTGTACTTGACTGGTTGTACAGGATTCTTCTTGGCTGCATACATACAAACAGATAGCTATGGAGGCCTCATTTCGGCCATATGTTACTAAGCTCCTTGTTAAAGGTTGCTTCCTATCAGCTGAAGGCTATGCTACTTTACGACCCGAGCAAGAGTGGACGAGAGCTCGCTAGAAACTTGATACAAGCCGCGGAGCGGCGCTGCTCGCGACTCGCGGTTCTAACCATACTAATACGGACCGCGGTCGATAACTGCAACCCCTAACAAGTGTTGTATCGAACGTTGATACCACAGGGACTATCACCTACTGTAATGAATAAAGTATTACAAATCACTTACATTTATTGTTATGATTTCCATGATTGCTCAGAAGAAACAAGGGTCAAATACTCATCACAGGAGAACGAGTGCGTATATATTTGTGAGTGTGTGATCATTGTGGATCTTCAGAGGAAAAGGACAGGAAAAGTTCTCATCCTGTTAACTGACTGCTAATCACAGATCTGAACTGTTGTTGACGATTTTATTGGAAGATTAGGGCGTATAGAGAAATAGAACCCCAAAGAGTAAAATCATGGCTGAAAGGTTACCACACAGTGACTGACAGATCATTATGAACAAACGCGCCTGTCATCCCGTACGACTTTCGTGCGCCATTGATGCGACACATTGCGCGAGACAAGGTGCTGTGACGTGGCAGCTGAGGTTGGACGCGAGCATGGCACGACCCGTCTGCTCGTGAATTGCCTTCTTCTCTGCACCGCTCGACGGTCAAGTCCGTCTACTATGGCTGCGGCGCAGAAATGTTTTATATGGCTCCCAGCGAGGAAACGTCTGATACTTTTCTCTCGTGCTTCTTCTCGCTATGAGCCCGCCAAAACTAATATTTTGACCAATCTGAGACCGTGTACTTTATTTAGCCAATGCGAAACCTCCTAAAATGTTGTTCTGGAAGTTTCAATGTTGATTTTTTCGGTAGACTCGAAACGCCGACCCATCTGAACTCCTCTTTCCAGCCAGCAACTTGTCAATGCAGCGCAATGGCACTTCGCTGTTCTCAAAGATTCAGAGTTCCGACTTATGAAAAAGCGTCCGGCCAAAAGCTTTCCGTAACTTTGTCTTCTCAATGTTCACGGTCAAGGCGTCAGAGGCCAGTAGGCGCTAGACAAAAGACTCGCCTTTGGAGGCACCCTGCACAATATCGCGATGTTATCGCACGGGACAAGTCATTAGCATGGGTGGTCTGTCGTTTGGAGAAACCTCTGTATTCAGATTCACCAAGTGGCGAGGATATGACAAGTTCTCTGAAGTCAGCACACAATTTCATTCTTTCCCGATCGTGGCTACTTTTGTCTGCTGCACTGAACGCTGTAGCGGACGGCTGCTCACGTTACGCAGGTCAGTCGTCCCGTCCTCTGAGGACGGGCCAAGGAGAGCGCGAAATTGTGCGATGTTCTCCGCTAAGGACCAAAATGAACTCAGCATGCACTTTAGAACTGAGAGAAGTTAAAAGATATTCTCTACAGGCATCACTCACTCATACTATAATAATAGCTGGTTTGATGCAGCTCTCCATGCTACTCTATCCTGTGCAAACTTCTTCATTTCCCAATACCTACTACAATCGACATCCTTCTGAATCTGCTTAGTGTATTCATGTCTTGGTCTCCCTCTACGGTTCTTACCCTCCAAGCTACCCTACAATAATAAAGTGGTGATCAATTGATGCCTCAGAACATGTCCTACCAACCGATTCCTTCTTCTAGTCAACTTGTGCCACAAATTTCAAAATGGCTCTGAGCACTATGGGACTTAACATCTATGGTCATCAGTCCCCTAGAACTTAGAACTACTTAAACCTAACTAACCTAAGGACAGCACACAACACCCAGCCATCACGAGGCAGAGAAAATCCCTGACCCCGCCGGGAATCGAACCCGGGAACCCGGGCGTGGGAAGCGAGAACGCTACCGCACGACCACGAGATGCGGGCACAAATTTCCCTTCTCCCAAATTCTATTCAATTCCTCCTCATTAGTTATGTGATCTACCCATCTATTCTTCAACATTCTTCTGTAGCAGCACATTTCGAAAGCTATTCTCTTCTTGTCTAAACTGTTTATCGTCCACGTTTCACTTCCATACAAATACTTTCAGAAACTACTTACTGACACTTAAATCTACACTCGATGTTAACAAATTTCTTTTCTTTAGAAACTCTTTTGACATACATCGGAATTTTTTAATTAGACCTATCTGAACGATGGATTGAAGTGCGCTGAGTAGAAATGAGAATGACATACGCGGCTGCTTGCAGCCTGACCCGTTGCACAAGATGGGCAATATACAGGGTGTCCCAGCTATCTTGTCCACTCAATATCTCGGGATGTAATGGGAATATTGCGATGCAGTCAACGCCATTGTGTATGTGCTTTGTCATGCTATGGATTGCTGAAGAAAAAATATAGGAGGTCCATTTAAAAAAAACGTAAGTTTGTGTTAAAAAACACATATGCTTTCTTTTTAGAATGTTTCCAAATATGTACATTCATGGGCCGCAGCCCTACATTGATACCGGTGAAAGTCGTTTTCCAATAGCTGTTATTGTTCCAGAGATATTTTGGGTGGACAAGATAGCTGGGACACCCTGTATACTGAAGAGCCAAAGAAACTGGCACGCCTGCCTAATATAGCGTAAGGCCCCCGCGAGCACGCAAAAGTCCCACAACACGATGTGGCATACACTCGACTAACGTCTGAAGTAGTGCTGGAGGAACTGACACCATGAATCTCTCAGGGCTGTCCATAATTCAGTAAGAGTACAAGGGGATGGAGATCTCTTCGGAGCAGCGCGTTGCAAGGCATCCTAGATATGCTCCACAATGTTCATGTATAGGGCGTTTGGTGGCCATCGGAAGTGTTTAAACTCAGAAGAGTGTTCCTGGAGCTACTCTGTAGAAATTATTGACGTGTGGGGTGAAGCGTTGTCCTGCTGGAATTTCCCAAGTCCGTCAGAATGTACAATGGACACGAATGGGTGCAGGTCATCAGACAGGATGCTTACGTACGTATCATCTGTCAGAGTGATATCTAGACGTATATCAGAGGTCCCACGCTCTACACCATTACACAGCCTCCAGCAGCATGAACAGTCCCCTGCTGACATGCAAGATCAGTGGATTCATGAAGTTGTCTCCATACTCGTACACGTTCAACAGTTCGATACAATTTGGAAGGAGACTGGTCCGGCCAGGCGACATCTTTCGAGCCTTCACAGTCGAATGTCGGTGTTGACGTCCGCAGGCGAGGCGTAAAGCTTTGTGTCGTGCTGTTATCACGGGTACATGAGTGGGCTTTCTGTAGCCCATATCGATAACGTTTCATTGAATGGTGTGCACGCTGACACTTGTTGATGGTCCAGAACTGAAATCTAGAGCAATTTGCGGAACGGCTGCACTTCTGTCAAGTTGGTCGATTCTCTTCAGTCGTCGTTGGTGCCGTTCTTGCAGGATCTTTTTCCAGCCGCAGCGATGTCGGAGATTAGATGTTTTACTGGATTCCTGATATTCACGGTACACTCGTGAAATGGTCCTACCGGATAATCTCCACTTCATCGCTAACTCGGAAACAGTGTGTCTCATCGCCCGTGCGCGGACTGTAACACGTTCAAACTCACTTAAATCCTGATAACCTACCATTTTAGCAGCAGTAACCGATCTAACAACAGCGCCAGACCCTTGTTGTCTTATATAGGCGTCGTCGACGTCAGCGCCTTATTCTGCCTGTTTACATATATCTGTATTTGAATATGTATGTCTATACCAGTTTCTTTGGCGCTTCAGTGGAAAACAGTCCAGGAAAATATGTTTAAGACTGATGCGGATCTGGTCCTTGTTAACCAACAAGAGAACTGCCCATCACAGAAAATACTGGAATCTGTGAAACCGATGCACTAATCTGCCGTCCCTCGCACGTGCTCGGTCCCCAATACTTAGTTGTATGATTATTTTTGAGTGAGTGAGGGGGTTGACGTGTTCACTGACAAACTGAATGGAGCTCAAAGTGGTGTTCGAAGTAAAACATCCCATATTCATTGTCGAGTGTTACGCTAAACACATTCGGTGGAAAACGTGTGCGGAAATGTTGGAAAAAAACTGTCGGACGTAAAGGGTTTCGGCAGAACCTCCAAGAAAGTCGGAAATGCTAAATTTAGTGGCAGAATGGCGTGAAACGGGATCTTTAGCGAATAAAAACATAATGGGGATCAATCCTGCGTCAGTATTATGGTAAATATTTTTCAGTACAAGCTACAATTTGCCCACTATGTATAATCTCGATTCGACAGTTGGCATCAGTAGCGAAGTTGTGTGCATATGAAGTAAAAGAAGTGCTTGGGTGAATTTAGAATATTGAAATGTTCATTAGAAACTTTTTATTTTTCCTGAAATATAAAATTAACAGCGTATATTATGGTATGCAAGAAAGGAATCATCCACCTAAATGGTGAAATGATGTCTCTTAAAAAGAGCACACCGGAAAGTTAAGTTTAAAATTGTTGCCGGCCGAAGTGGCCTAGCGGTTCTAGGCGCTAGAGTCTGGAACCGCGCGACCGCTACGGCGCAGGTTCGAATCCTGCCTCGGGCATGGATGTGTGTGATGTTCTTAGGTCATTTAGGTTTAAGTAGTTCTAAGTTCTAGGGGACTGATGACCTCAGAAGTTAAGTTCCATAGTGCTTAGAGCCATTTGAACCATTTTTGAACGTGTGAGTCAGCGTTGTAAACATCTGACATTTTGAAAGGGGCCACGTTGTTGGTCTCAATTAGTGCGTCTCGTCGAATGGTACAATATACATATTTTATATTTGTGTGGCATTCTGACGTGAATGTGCCAAAATGTAGGATTGCATGGGAACGCGAGAGCAGGCATACCCGTTGTGAAGGTTTTGGTCGACCACGACTGACCACCATAAGGGAGGATGGCCGTATTGCACCAAGCACATCGTAATCCCTTCGAATCTCTGTCTGCCATGCCAGAAGGAATAATACGCTGCCTGTGACATTCTGCGTCATCCCGCACCATTCGTCGTCGACTTTCGTTTGCACAAACGGCTGCGATTGGATTGGTGGGTGACTGGGAACCGTGGACTGCTGATGAATGGCATCGCGTTGTGATTAGCTATGAATCGAGGTTCTGCATTACCCGAGATCACCATTGTCGGCGGATATGGCGGCGATATGGGGAGAGATTACATTTTTCCAATGTTTTGGAGAGGCATAGCGGTGTTACTCCCGGAGTAACGGTGCTGCGATCCGTCTGATATGACTCTATGTACGACTGGTAGAGATTCAGGGAACTTCGGCGGCAGAAGGGTTCGTGACGACCATCTTGCGTCGTCGTGCGTCAGTATCGTGGTGTCGTTTTTCAGCAGGATAAGGCTCCCTGTATATGGCAGGTGTCTATGAACTGTTTGTGTCATGTCGAGGTACTGTCGTGACCAGCAAGACCGCCAGACCAGACCTGCTCTCATAGATCGTGTGTAGGACCACTTTGGACGCGACGCGACGCCGCGGTGGTCTAGCGGTTCTGGCGCTGTAGTCCGGAACCGCGGGACTGCTACGGTCGCAGGTTAGAATCCTGCCTCGGGCATGGGTGTGTGTGATGTCCTTAGGTTAGTTAAGTTTAAGTAGTTCTAAGTTCTAGGGGACTTATGACCTAAGATGTTGAGTCCCATAGTGCTCAGAGCCATTTGAACCATTTTTTTTTTTTGGACGCGACTCTGTTCCCTTGCCGTTATCCAGGATATCAAGGACCAGTTACGGCAGTTGCCTCAGGACAGGATAGAATGGCTTCATGACAGCCTTCTTAAGCGAATACGCGCGAACATCCAACCCAGAGGTAGTACATCATCATGTTGATGATTGGGCCTGTACTCTCTAGTTCTTTATGAATTTCAGTTGATCTTATTATCAGCGAAATAAGATTGCATACCCTCTCAAATCGTGAAGCTTCATTTCGTTTCCTGCTCTCTTTCTTGGTGCCTCAACTTCTTTACCAGGCAGTATACGTCATTACCGCGTAATTTTGTCCAGTGATAGCACGAAAGGATACTAGCTTTCACTGTGGTCATACTTTTAACAAGAACCAAAAAGATTGCGAATTCCAACTGGACAAAGGACAGCATTAATAAATTGGCAGTAATGCGTATGAATACGTGTCACAGCCGGTTGCGGTAGCCGCGCGGTTCTAGGCGCTTCAGTCCGGAACTGCGCGACTGGTACGGTCGCAGGTTCGAATCCTGCCTCGGGCATAGATGTGTGTGATGTCTTTAGGTTAGTTAGGTATAAGTAGGTCTAAGTTCTAGTGGACTGATGACCTCAGATGTTAAGTCCCATAGTGCTCAGAGCCATCTGAACCATTTTTTGAATACATGTCACATCGTTATCATCAGCAACAACAAGAACAACAACAACAACTGCTGTGTCGTCCGAACAAGACACAGCCAGGGTAGAAGCACCACAGGCCCAAAGATGCGAGCTGGTGCCAGTACCACAGAGACTCGACAGTTGCGCGAGTTCCACCAGCGCCACGGCCGGCGCTGAGGATGAAGATCTCGACTTCACCTCGGCCAGTTGCCGGCCGATTACAGTCCGCCAATGACCAGACGACAACGGACAGAAGCCTACTCGGAAGATAGAAGAGTAGCTCTCGCCTATTTGGCTATAGATCATCGTCTAGGGCTGACATCTACGGGGGAATGTCTTTTAGTGAACTCTTAAAAGTGAACAGACATTTGTTGTAACTTACATTTGCTATGTACTGTGAAGTTTACCTACGATTATTTGCACTTAGCCATTGAGGGCCATTTTTGTTATATTACACGCAGTGTTGCAGACTTCATTATTCAACAAGTCACAAAGATCAGTAAATCTTTTTAGTTCATGTATGTGACTTCGTTACTAATTTGTTGGAGTGTTGTAGAGCCTTCGTTTTCCTGTCCTGTTACCTGACCCTGCGTAGCTGTATTATAGTGGAAATGAGAGATTGTCTTAGCGGTGTACTGCACCGAAAACTCGCCCTACCGTAAAACTGTGGAAACTCGGTCTCCATAACAATAGCGACGTGGTGCTTAAAAAGCTGGCAATGCGGGCTTACAAAACAACAACAACAACAACATCTACTACTACTACTACTACTACTGGATGAAAGCCTCCTATAGACTCTCCGACGAATTATAGTCTTCATTTAATAGCATCGGCGGTGCTCTACTTGCTCATCGTCACGGTCGTTGCTAGTATCTCGGAATCAATTCACCTGGCTGAACGTTCTGCTAATAGCTGTTTCATTTTCAGTATAGTCATACTTACATATCTCACCCCGATTAGTTCCCTAATCCATTTTCTTCTCTTCCTGCCTCTACTAGAAATTTCCAGCAGGAATATAACGATTAGTCGCTGAGCAATACTGGTATTGAATGTCTGTCGCCACCTTTATCTACTGCCAACATTAAAAATGATAATACACACTGAATGTAAAGATTCAGTTTTAGACACACTGGGTGATGAACGTTGACCCTCACTGTGGAACAATGCGGAAATTCAGAAAAACAGGCGCTATGTCGCTAGAATAGAAGTTGTGTTAATCTGACATTCTGCTCAGCACACAACATATTACAAAAATAGTTCAAATGGCTCTGAGCGCTGTGGGACTTAACATCAGAGGTCATCAGTCCCCTAGAACTTAGAACTACTGGAACCTAACTAACCTAAGGATATCACACACAGCCATGCCCGAGGCAGGATTCGAACCTGCGACCGTAGCGGTCGCGCGGTTCCAGACTAAAGCGCCTGGAACAGATCAGCCACAACGGCCGGCCAACATATTACCTGCGGATTTCCCCACACGAGAGGTTTCATTATCTATCCTCTAGTCGTTACATTATTTCCACGAATGTCCATGATTTCTTACACCTGAAGAAATCGCTCCTGGGATGACATTTTGAAAGTAAGGAAGATAATTTGACAGCTGTCATACAGCAGTCCCAGTCTACAGACCTCTCCGATATATGATTACGAAACATCAGCCTTAGATATGACAGATGTCCTGTATCTTGTAGGAAATGTGCACAGACCTGACCAATTAGTCTTCAGTCTCAGTTGTAATACGTTAATCGGATTCCGTGGATTCGACAAAAGAAGCATGTCCTGGACGTGAAAAGAACCATGAATATTTTATTGAACTGCAATACAATGAAATGACCAAACATTACGAAACATCTTTTTCATACAGGTACACTCCTGGAAATTGAAATAAGAACACCGTGAATTCATTGTCCCACGAAGGGGAAACTTTATTGACACATTCCTGGGGTCAGATACATCACATGATCACACTGACAGAACCACAGGCACATAGACACAGGCAACAGAGCATGCACAATGTCGGCACTAGTACAGTGTATATCCACCTTTCACAGCAATGCAGGCTGCTATTCTCCCATGGAGACGATCGTAGAGATGCTGGATGTAGTCCTGTGGAACGGCTTGCCATGCCATTTCCACCTGGCGCCTCAGTTGGACCAGCGTTCGTGCTGGACGTGCAGACCGCGTGAGACGACGCTTCATCCAGTCCCAAACATACTCAATGGGGGACAGATCCGGAGATCTTGCTGGCCAGGGTAGTTGACTTACACCTTCTAGAGCACGTTGGGTGGCACGGGATACATGCGGACGTGCATTGTCCTGTTGGAACAGCAAGTTCCCTTGCCGGTCTAGGAATGGTGGAACGATGGGTTCGATGACGGTTTGGATGTACCGTGCACTATTCAGTGGCCCCTCGACGATCACCAGTGGTGTACGGCCAGTGTAGGAGATCGCTCCCCACACCATGATGCCGGGTGTTGGCTCTGTGTGCCTCGGTCGTATGCAGTCCTGATTGTGGCGCTCACCTGCACGGCGCCAAACACGCATATGACCATCATTGGCACCAAGGCAGAAGCGACTCTCATCGCTGAAGACGACACGTCTCCATTCGTCCCTCCATTCACGCCTGTCGCGACACCACTGGAGGCGGGCTGCACGATGTTGGGGCGTGAGCGGAAGACGGCCTAACGGTGTGCGGGACCGTAGCCCAGCTTCATGGAGACGGTTGCGAATGGTCCTCGCCGATACCCCAGGAGCAACAGTGTCCCTAATTTGCTGGGAAGTGGCGGTGCGGTCCCCTACGGCACTGCGTAGGATCCTACGGTCTTGGCGTGCATCCGTGCGTCGCTGCGGGCAGGTCCCAGGTCGACGGGCACGTGCACCTTCCGCCGACCACTGGCGACAACATCGATGTACTGTGGAGACCTCACGCCCCACGTGTTGAGCAATTCGGCGGTACGTCCACCCGGCCTCCCGCATGCCCACTATACGCCCTCGCTCAAAGTCCGTCAACTGCACATACGGTTCACGTCCACGCTGTCGCGGCATGCTACCAGTGTTAAAGACTGCGATGGAGCTCCGTATGCCACGGCAAACTGGCTGACACTGACGGCGGCGGTGCACAAATGCTGCGGAGCTAGCGCCATTCGACGGCCAACACCGCGGTTCCTGGTGTGTCCGCTGTGCCGTGCGTGTGATCATTGCTTGTACAGCCCTCTCGCAGTGTCCGGAGCAAGTATGGTGGGTCTGACACACCGGTGTCAATGTGTTCTTTTTTCCATTTACAGGAGTGTATAATATTAATTATGTTATAAGTACAGCCTTGTGGGATTTCGGTTTCCCTTTAAAACTAATAAATCTTTTGGTGGCTAAGTGGGTAATCTTCAGACTACAAATCCAAATTTCAAGAGTTAAAACGTTTAGAGTTATATGAGAAGTATTGAACTATTGATCAGAAAGATATCAAACACGTCTACTGAAATTTGACCTGATTAAAATGCCCCTACATCTACATGATGTTCGCCCATAAAAGTGCTACGCTGCTCAGCGAAAAGGACGTAGTACCATAGCACTTCAACAGCTTGGTGGAAACGATTGAAAGTGTGAGGCCATGTTGCCACAGGTCTCCCGGTCATGCACAGAGAGGTGGACATCACATGTTGCCAGGTCAGCGTGACTATTTCTCCAAAGGGGGCCGGCCCAACTACACGAGGCAATGTAAGGAACGGGAAGAGACAGTATGTGTCAATCAGCTAGCGGTTACTGTGCACTACGGTGGCTTTCTTCACTACAAAGTGGCTCGAGGACTACATTTGGTTGAGTTCACACGGGGGAGAATCGTCGGAAGAAGGTCAAAGTGCAACGCATGTAGCATTGCTCACTGCATTGTTGCACGCGTATGGGGACTTTTCCGAACCAAAGGCACTGCTGTCAGGAGGAGGTGGTCGAGCACGGTTGGCTCTGAGCACTATGGGACTTAACTTATGAGGAGGTCATCAGTCCCCTAGAAATTAGAACTACTTAAACCTAACTAACCTAAGGACATCACACACATCCATGTCCGAGGCAGGATTCGAACCTGCGACCGTAGCGGTAGCGCCGTTCCAGACTGTAGCGCCTAGAACCGCTCGGCCTCACCGGCCGGCGTGGTCAAGCACGGTTAACTGTAGCAGCAGATGACCGCTACATTGCGCAACAGTTAAGAAGAGACCCTCGTCAAACAGCGGATGCTATTGCAGACTCATTTAACAGGACTGCATGGTGCGGAATCTCATGCTCCTCGATGGTAAGGCGCCCGCATGGGGGTGGTCACTTTTCTCGACGGCCAGTACGTTCTGTTCCACTGACGCCGGCACATAGCCGAAACCATGTATTATGGTGCCAAGAGCACTGTGTCTGGAACACCAAGGAGTGGGGCCGCGTGCTCTTCTCGAATGAGAGTAGATTCACACTGCGGTAGTGATTCTGGGCGTACTTTCGTATGGACAGAGGCGAGAACACGTAATGCATCTAGAAACATTGTCGAACATGATGGTCCATATCGTTGATCGGGTGTTGTGATATGGAGAGGCACAATGTTGTATGGGCATACTGACCTCCAGATCATCGGAGGTGAGGGTATCATCTGGAGGGCCCCAGGGAAGTGTGGTAGGCCGGCTGTTGTTGCTATCTACATAAATGATCTTTTGGATAGGGTGGATAGCAATGAGGGCTGTTTGCTGATGATGCTGTGGTGTACGGGAAGGTGTCGTCGTTGAGTGACTGTAGGAGGATACAAGATGACTTGGACAGGATTTGTGATTGGTGTAAAGAATGGCAGCTAACTCTAAATATAGATAAATGTAAATTAATGCAGATGAATAGGAAAAAGAATCCTGTAATGTTTGAATACTCCATTAGTAGTGTAGCGCTTGACACAGTCACGTCGATTAAATATTTGGGCGTAACATTGCAGAGCGATATGAAGTGGGACAAGCATGTAATTGCAGTTGTGGGGAAGGCGGATAGTCGTCTTCGGTTCATTGGTAGAATTTTGGGAAGATGTGGTTCATCCGTAAAGGTGACCGCTTATGAAACACTAATACTACCTATTCTTGAGTACTGCTCGAGCGTTTGGGATACTTGTCAATTCGAATTGAGGTAGGACATAGAAGCATATAGGCAGTCATTTTTCCCTCGTTCTGTTTGGGAGTGGAACAGGGAGAGATGATGCTAGTTGTGGTCCGAGGTACCCTCCGCCACGCACCGTATGCTGGATTGCGGAGTACGTATGTAGATGTAGATGTAGATGTAGATCTTTGAACTCGATACACTCACAAGTCATCGTTAGTTTGACACTGCATTCCTTCTCCGGTGCGCCTTGCGTTCGACCCTCTCTTTATCTTCATGGCTGAGAAAGCGCGACTGCATCGAAGAGTGCGGATCGAGAAGCTTTTGGAACGAGAGGACATTCCACGAATGGACTAATCTGTCCGCTCTTTCCCCACATAACATCGAGCACTTACTGCCACGTGGATACGCATTGAAACACGTCCACATGAACCAGCTACCGCCTACCAGTTTTTAACCGTTCTAATGGAGGAATGGAACACTCTACCACAAGAACTCCTTTTGCATATTACCCCGTGGCGATAACACAGCCTATTAACAACCTTGTCCCACCTTTTATGATGTGTAGGGAACAATCATGCATCGTGGTGACTTCAGTGTAATTGTTATTGTCTCTGAGTAAAAGTGTCATTTCTTTCGTCTCATTGAGTAGTTGTTTCATTTAGCGTTTGTGCTATACTGCAACAGTTGTTTCTATGTATTTTCGAAGTATCATCGAGCTATGTTCCTTGGCACTGACACATCATGCAAAGTTATGTTCGTCATAGAATTTGCATATGAGCGTATTATAATGCAATCTGACCTAACGTCTTGAATAGTGTAACACCTGCAGCGCTTATTTCAGGCAGCGGTTAAATTGGACATAGCGAATACTTATTTCACTTTAATGACTAAATTTCCTAACGAAAGAATTACCATTTGACCTTGGAGATCATTAATATTTACCACGTAATGACGAAACATGTGCAGCAAGCGTTCTTAGCTTATGAAAGTGATCCTAAATATATTTCTGTTCTTTCTACAAGAACCTGAAGCTATTGAACATTCGGAGAATTTTGTATGGAACATAACACACAGAATTCGCTGCTCAGAAGATCTCGACGAAGACGCACCTTGTGGAAGCTGTAAGAATATTTGGACGGAAGTCAGCCGCAAATGGGCAGTGAAAGAACTCAATGGCGAAAGTCGAAAATTCGTGCCACTCCGGCACTTGAAACCGGATATCCAACTTCATACGAGCGGTTCCCGTAATAGCTTCTGCCATCGGAGGATGCTTTCTGTCTGATCCAATCCCAGCTTATCGCACACTACAAAGTAGCATCACCGTCTATTTACCTCATTTTCCTCACAGCATTTCCTGTATTCCCGCAAGGGGTACGGAACCTGTTGTGCATCCACCTAGCATAGTGAGACTTGGGGCTTAGGGAAGGCAGGAAAAGGTGTGGACGGGGCCTAATCAGTAACCATAGGTTGCACAGTTAACAAGTACACTTTATTTACGGAAATAATTTTTTAAAAACAATCATTTAAAAAAAATTGACTGTAACACAAGCTACACTGACAGCTGAAGGCCTTATTAAGAAGAATACCAATTATTTGTCGGCTGAAAGCCACAAGAACTAGGAATAATGTAAACAAACATATTTTTAAACAATTGACACAATCAGACCAAATAAAGAAGGGAGTGATCCACAGACGGTGCTCCAAGGATCGACCTGAGAAAAGTCCCTACAGCTGCGTAAGTGGTGAGACAGGCAGCCAAGCGATATGCTCACGTAACAGGATGGCGACTAGGGACTTTAAACACCAACCAACCCTCTTACCAAATCCACCTAACATCTGATAATCAGTACATCGATGGAATAATTCAGGTGAGGGCGAAGTGACAGACAGCACTGCGTCTGCAGAATCCGGCTTTTAAAACGCCGAAAGGCAGAAAGAACCACTCCACAAATGCAGTACGCAGACAGCGTCGAAATAACTGCTCATTCAAAGACGCTAGATACACAATGACCCGCGAAAACAAGTCCACCAACAATTCAGACAATGCTAAAACGTCTCACTGTGGAACAACAAGCACGAACCAAAAGTCGACACAAGCACAGAGGACCCAGAAGCGGTCGGAAAACCAAATTCACGTCGTCCGATGAGATGACCAACCGAACGACAAACCAACGGTCGTCCCCGCTCAAATCAGGCAAGGGAAAGGTGCCAGTATGAATCATCGACTGACAGCTTATCGCCATGAGGTCACTTCCGCGGACACACACACACACACGCACACACACACACACACACACACACACACACACACACACAAGTGAAGGTTGCACAACTCAAATATAACGATCCATTCAACTCAAACGGCCGGCCGCTGGTGGCCGAGCGGTTCTAGGCGCTTCGGTCTGGAACCGCGCGACCGCTACGGTCGCAGGTTCGAATCCTGCCTCGTGCATGGATGTGTGTGATGTCCTTAGGTTAGTTAGGTTTAAGTAGTTCTAAGTTCTAGGGGACTGATGACCTCAGATGTTAAGTCCCATAGTGCTCGAAGCCATTTGAACCATTTTTTCAACTCAAACTCGCTGAATCCGGACCGCGACGTGGTCGTGCACTCTCACGACCACATCCTTCCCTCGGGCAATGCGTGTGTCGCCAGCTGTCCTGGCGAGTACTGGCGCTGTCCGGACCTCACTGATCCTCCGTCGTAAGCGAACTGCCTGACACACGACGCCCCTGAAATACTCAAGGTTGCTCCAAAGATAGTACCACAGTACTTGCTATCGTATAAGCCCTGCTGCTGCCACTGACGGACAGGCAAAGCGAGAAAACGTAGTGGCGCCAGTGAGCAGACTAAGAAAACGAGAGGTGACAATCCCAATACACGGCGCCAACCTGTCAATGGCACCAAGCCGAGCCGCAGCACGACTCACACAGCAGTCAAGCTTGCAGATATACACTACTGGCCATTAAAATTGCTGCACCACGAAGATGACGTGCTACAGACGCGAAATTTAACCGACAGGAAGAAGATGCTGCGATATGCAAATGATTAGCTTTGCAGAGCATTCACACAAGGTTGGCGCCGGAGGCAACGCCTACAACGTGCTGACATGAGGAAAATTTCCAACCGATTTCTCATACACAAACAGCAGTTGACCGGCGTTGCCTGATGAAACGTCGTTGTGATGCCTCGTGTGAGAAATGCGTACCATCACGTTTCCGACTTTGGTAATGGTCGGATTGTAGCCTATCGCGATTGCGGTTTATCGTATCGCGACATTGCTGCTCGCGTTGGTCGAGATCCAATGACTGTTAGCAGAATATGGAATCGGTGGGTACAGGAGGGTAATACGGAACGCCGTGCTGGATCCCAACGGCCTCGTATCACTAGCAGCCGAGATGACAAGCATCTTATCCGCATGGCTGTAACGGATCGTGTAGCCACATCTCGATCCCTGAGTCAACAGATCGGAACATTTCCAAGACAACCATTTGCACGAACAGTTCGACGATGTTTGCAGCAGCTCGGAGACCACGGCTGCGGTTACCCTTGACGCTGTATCACAGACAGAAGCGCCTGCGATGGTGTACTCAACGACTAACTTGGGAACACGAATGGCAAAACGTCATTTTTCCGGATGAATCCAGGTTCTGTTAACAGCATCATGATGGTCGCATCCGTGTTTGGCGAAATCGCGGTGAACGCACATTGAAAGCATCTATTCGTCATCGCCATACTGGCGTATCACCCGGCGTGATGGTATGGGGTGCCATTGATTACATGTCTCGGTCACCTCTTGTTCGCATTGACGACACTTTGAACGTGGACGTTACATTTCAGATGTGTTACGACCCGTGGTTCTACCCTTCATTCGATCCCTGCGAAACCCTACATTTCAGCAGGATAATGCACGACCGCATGTTGCAGGTCCTGCACGGGCCTTTCTGGATGCAGAAAATGTTAGACTGCTGCCCTGGCCAGCACATTCTCCAGATCTCTCACCAATTGAAAACGTCTGGTCAATGGTGGCCGAGCAACTGGTTCGTCACAATACGCCAGCCACTAATCTTGATGAACTGTCGTATCGTGTTGAAGCTGCATGGGCAGCTGTACCTGTACACGCAATCCAAGCTCTGTTTGACGCAACGCCTAGGCATATCAAGGGGGTTGTTACGGCCAGAGGTGGTTGTTCTGGATACTGATTTCTCAGGATCTATGCACCCAAATTGCTTGAAAATGTAATCACATGCCAGTTCTAGTGTAATATATTTGTCCAATGAATACCCGTTTATCATCCGCATTTCATTTTGGTATAGCAATTTTAATGGCCGGTAGTGTACTATATACTCAAATGTCTGGTATATGTTCTGTCGAACATGGCACATGGTTCCTTTAAGAGAACTTGTATAAAGAGGGTGTTGTGCATTGCGTTCATACAACGCGGTCGCAGCACGTGAGGCGCGGCCCCGCTATCTCGAGCACTGTGTGACAACTCTCCGCCGGCCGAGCGGTTCTAGGCGCTACAGTCTGGAACCGCGTGACCACTACGGTCGCAGGTTCGAATCCTGCCTCGGGAATGGATGTGTGTGATGTCCTTAGGTTAGTTAGGTTTAAGTGGTTCTAGGGGACTGATGACCTCAGAAGTTACGTTCCATAGTGCTCAGAGCCATTTTTTGACAACTGTCCAGTGGCAGCAGCGCGGCATACTTCACAGTGGGGGCGCCACAAGAGTTGCAGCAGTCATGCCGCTGGAGTCGACGGAGCCACCAGGATGCGGCGCAAGATGATTAAATCGCGTCATCAGGGAGTCGTCTGGTAGGCCTCCTGGAGCACAGAACAGGTCTCCTCTCAGTCGCGTCGCTGTTACTGTGATTGTGTTTAAGGGAGGTGAACTTTGGCTACGGAACTGGACACGACTGATAATGCTGAGATATGTTTCACCTCGTATTCAGAACAAAACTTCTAAGTTGTAATTAATTCCGACTTTCCATTTCGTAGTTTGTACCTGGTACACAACAGAGGGTGAATCAGTTGCTGCTAGCCATGGGTTTCATGAATTCCACAACGCCTTCAAATAGCATGTGCACGATTTACATATTCTCTCGCTCGCTGTGCGCGAACTATTAGGCCTACAGAAAGAATGAACTGATACGATTCCACGAGAGGTCACGGTTTACGAATTATTCAATAAAAACCTACAAAACGATCTTCAAACACGTTTCACTCGAATAACTCGAAAACCTTACCCTCCAGCGAGAACGTATTCCAGTACTAAATAGAACTGCATTAATTCCAGACAAAAAGTATCTGTTCTTTTTTTTCTGCAGAATTAATACTTCGATCGTAGCGATCCGCAGAATATGAAATATCGCACGTGGTTTCTGAAGGTGTTCCAGGTTGCATAAAACCTGTCGGTAGGGACAGCTGACACCTGGTATAAATACACTGCTGGCCGTTAAAATTGCTACACCACGAAGGTGACGTGCTACAGACGGAAAATTTAACTGACAGGAAGAAGATGCTGTGATATCCAAATGATGAGCTTTTTAGAGCATTCACACAAGGTTGGCGCTCGTGGCGACACCTACAACGTGCTGACATGAGGAAAGTTTCCAACCGATTTCTCATACACAAACAGCAGTTGACCGACGTTGCCTGGTGAAACGTTGCTGTGATGCCTCGTGTAAGGAGGAGAAATGCGTACCATCACGTTTCCGACTTTGATAAAGGTCGGTTTGTAGCCTATCGCGATTGCGGTTTATCGCATCGCAACATTGCTGCTCGCGTTGGTCGAGATCCAATGACTGTTAGCAGAATATGGAATCGGTGGGTTCAGGAGAGTAATACGGAACGCCGTGGTGGATCCCAACGGCCTCGTATCACTAGCAGTCGAAATGACAGGCATCTTATCCGCATGGCTGTAACGGATCGTGCAGCCACGTCTCGATCGCTGAGTGAACAGATGGGGACGTTTGCAAGACAACAACCATCTGCACGAACAGTTCGTCGGCGTTTGCAGCATCATGGACTATCAGCTCGGATACTTTGGCTGCGGTTACCCTTGACGCTGCATCAGAGACAGGAGCGCCTGCGATGGTGTACTCAACGACGAGCCTGGGTGCGCGAATGGCAAAACGTCATTTTTTCGGATGAATCCAGTCTCTGTTTACGGCATCATGATGGTCGCATCCGTGTTTGGCGACATGGTGGTGAACGCACATTGGAAGCATGTATTCGTCATTGCCATACTGGCGTATCACCCGGCGTGAGGGTATGGGGTGCCATTGGTTACACGTCGCGGTCAAGTCTTGTTCGCGTTGACGGCGCTTTGAACAGTGGACGTTACATATCATATGTGTTACGTCCCGTGGCTGTACCCTTCATTCGATCCCTGCGAAACCCTACATTTCAGCAGGATAATGCACGACCACAAGTTGCAGGTCCTGTAGGGGCCTTTCTGGATACAGAGAATGTTCGACTGCTGCCCTGACCAGCACATTCTCCAGATCTCTCACCAATTGAAAACGTCTGGTTAATGGTGGCCGAGCAACTGGCTCGTCACAATACGCAGGACACTATTCTTGATGAACTGTGGTATCGTGCCGAAGCTGCATGGGGAGCTGTACCTGTACACGACATCTAAGCTCTGTTTGATTCAATGCCTAGGCGTATCAAGGCCGTTATTACGGCCAGTGGTAGTTGTTCTGGGTACTGATTTCTCAGGATCTTCGCACCCAAACTGCGTGAAAATGTAATTACATGTCAGTTGTAGTATAATATATTTGTCCAATGAATACCCGTTTATCATCTGCATTTCTTCTTAGTGTAGCAGTTTTAATGGTCAGTAGTGTATTCTCAGTTTAATAGTGGCAAATTGTGTGAGTAAATATAGCATCGTCTAATATCACTTGATAATTATTAGAACGCAGAACTACAATCGTTTCTCATCGCTGTAGAAGATCCACGTGGGTGGCTATACCATGGCAAGACAATATGTTCATGAAACGAAACATATGGTGAATACAGAATGCACATTCTTCATTTCGGTTATAAATCAAATGCAAACAGATTCTGACCCTGTGCACACGTACAGACGTGAACATCTTACATCAATAAGGCTCGCCAAACTACATATTGCAACAAATATTACTTTGCCTTTCGCTGCCCATACACATATCTGATTATACGGTTTCACAGACGAATCCAGGTCGTAATCGTTAACCACTATATAAAGGAATTTGAATGAAATCACTAGAACCTTTTCTTCGACTTCAATCCATGATCTTTGCTGCACACACTGGTCACCTGAAATCCGTACTGGCTGAGCTACAGCTCGCCCCAAAAACTAAGTCAGACCACAGCAGCTAAGTCTGGAGTGGCTACGCCGCAGATATCGACTAGTGGGAACAAATTATCATAGGGAAGATTGCTTACGAGTTCACCATGCATAAAAGATGACGAATTATAAGTTGACGAATTTAACAGACGTCCTTCAGCTGTATATTCTGAGCCTTGTCAGTATTTAAAGATAATTCATTTTTCTCGACTTATCAGCTGACTTTTTCTAATCTTTCATTAGCATCGTCTAATATATATTCTTACCATCTTAAAAAAAAGGACAAATTTAGCGTCTTGTGAGAATGCACGTCGAAAATGGTTGATATACTTCATAAGAAATAGTGGACCGAAAATAGCACCCTACGGTAAGCACCTATTGCTATACACTGCAGCGGCAAAGAACTGGTATAGGCATGCGTATTCGAATACAGAGATATGTAAACAGCAGAATATGACGCTGAGCTCGGCAACGCCTATATAATACAAGAAGTGTCTGGCGCAGTTGTTAGATCGGTTACTGCTACTATAATGGCAGGTTATCAATAGTTAAGTGAGTTTGAACGTGGTGTTATAGTCGGCGCACGAGCTATGGGATGCAGCGTCGCCGAGGTAGCGATGAACTAGGGATTTTCCCGTACGAACATTACGCGAGTGTACCGTGAATATCAGGAATCCAGTAAAACATAAAATCTGCGACATCGCTGCGGCCGAAAAAAGATCCTGCAAGAACAGGACCAAAACCACAGCTTGACAGAAGTTCAACCCTTCTGCAAATTGCTGCACATTTCAATGCTGGGCCATCAAGAAGTATCAGCGTGCAATCCATTCAACAAAACATCATCGATATGAGCTTTCAGAGCCGAAGGCCCACACAAGGACCCTTGATGACTGCACGACACTAAACTTTACGTCTCACCTGGGCCCGTCAACACTGACATTGGGCTGTTGATGACTGTAAACATCTTGCCTGGTAGGACGAATCTCGTTTCAAATTATTATCGAGCGGATGGACGTGTACGGGTATTGAGACAACCTCATGAATCCATGGACCCTGCATCTCGGCAGGAGACTTCCAAGCTGGTGGAAGCTCTGTAATGGAGTGAGCTGTGTGCACTTGGAGTGATACGTCTAGACGTACGACAGGTGACACGTACGTAAGCATCCTGTCTGATCACCTACATCCATTCATGTCCATTGTGCAATTCCAGCAGGAGAATGCGGTATCCCACATGTTCAGAATTGCTACAGGTGGCTCCAGGAACGCTCTGGCCACCAAACTCGCAAGACATGAACATTATTGAGCATATATGGGATGCCTTGCAACGTGCTGTTCAGAAGAGATCGCCACCCCCTCGTACTCTTACGGATTTATGGATAGCCCAACAGGATTCATGGTGCCAGTTTCCTCCAGCACTACTTCACACCTTATGCACGTCGTGTTGCGGCACTTCTGCACGCTCGCGGGTTCAAAATGACTCTGAGCACTATGGGACTTAACGTCTATGGTCATCAGTCCCCTAGAACTTACAACTACTTAAACCTAACTAACCTAAGGACATCACACAACACCCAGTCATCACGAGGCAGAGAAAATCCCCGACCCCGCCGGGAGCCGGGAACCGAACCCGGGAACCCGGGCGCGGGAAGCGAGAACGCTGCCGCACGACTACGTGGCTCGCGGGGGCCCTACACGATATTAGGTAGGTGCACCAGTTTTTCTTTTTTTTTTTTTGTTTCTTCAGTGTATGATCTATTTGAATTGACATGCTGTTCTTCTTGCAACGTTGATAAGATAAAGCTCATGAATATGGCGTGTGTGCTGCAGCATAATGTGTTTTTTCTGTTTTGTTTGTTTCATTTTTACTCGAGGTCGTCACGATTCTCACAATAAAAAGCCTTAACTGAGTAAAACAAATTCCAAAATTAATGATTTATTAGTCCTGCATGGGGTTGCTAGTCTCCCATCGGGCACCTCCTCAGGTCGCGTATCGAGGAACGCTCACTAGATATAGTGGGTACTGAGGAAATAAAATAATCGGGATGGACCAAAACTAGCACCTTACTGGCCAGGGGCAGGTCAAGAGCCGTAGAGAAGGCAACGCCTCTAGGAGTGTCATCCGAACAAAATGCCCTGGTTCTCCAGGTTGGGGGTTGTGCAGAGGGTTACCTCCACACTCACATAAAAAAGTATATGGGTCAGGACGCTCTACATAAGCCTCGGAATCAGGACTGTCTTAACTGGAAACGGAAACGGCAACAGACAACGGATTTCTCTTTTGGAACATGGAATGTCAGGAGCCTATTCAGACCAGGAAGTGTTCAGAATTTAGCAAAGAATTAGAGAAATACCAGTAGTAGATTAGATGGAAGTTTACAGGATCAATAAAAATTAATGCAGGATGTATAATACATGGAGACTGTGGCGAGTGCCATGAATTAGGTGCTGATTTCTATGTACATGACTCAATAATGAAAGCAGTGAAACAATTTAAATCTATTAACAACAGAATCTGCTATACCACAGTCGCAGGGCGACGTAGTGATATATCCTTTATTAATGCACATGCACCATGCGGGGATAAGGGTGACTACACTAAGGATGAATTTTATACTGAATTAGACAATGTACCGGGTGATCAAAAAGTCAGTATAAATTTGAAAACTTAATAAACCCTATGTCATTCCAAGCATGTGTGTCAATTTTTACCTCTCTATCTACATTATTCCGTGATTTATTCGGTTTTAAAATTTATACTGACTTTTTGATTACCCGGTATTTAAATCACTGCCATATCACAATGTCAAAATGGTATTGGGTGATTTTAATAGCAAATTGTGTCAAGAAAACGTCTATAAATCGGTAGTAGGTAATGCAAGCCTGCATCAGGAAACCAGTGACAATGGCATGCATTTGATCAGTTTCGCAATTGGCAACAATTTCTGCATCGTGAGTACAAGGTTCCATCGTAAGGACATTCGTAAAGGAACATGGATTGCACCAGACGGGCGTAGAGTAAATCAGATAGACCACGTATCCACTCAGAAGCATTAGGCAAATTGCATGAAAGATACGCGAAGCTATAGTGGAGCAGTCTGTGACTCTGACCACTTCCTTGTGATAGGTATAATGAACATTAAATATAAGAAAGTGTGCAGAATAGCTAAGAAGTGATGTGAACAATGACTGGTCTGAAATTAAAGAAACAGTAAACAGTGCAGTCCGTTAGACACTGGGTAAACGGAAATGTCCGATAAAATGTGGTTCAACCAACTGTGCCAGCAAAACATTGAAGAAAGAAGGTTGGGCCGGCCGGTGTGGCCGTGCGGTTAAAGGCGCTTCAGTCTGGAACCGCGTGACCGCTACTGTCGCAGGTTCGAATCTTGCCTCGGGCATGGATGTGTGTGATGTCCTTAGGTTAGTTAGGTTTAATTAGTTCTAAGTTCTAGGCGACTGATGACCTCAGAAGTTAAGTCGCATAGTGCTCAGAGCCATTTGAACCATTTTGAAAGAAGGTTGGCTAGGAAGATGTGGTTAGAATATCTGAGAGACCACGAGACAAGTACACCAGAGTTAGAAAGGAAACAGCTACTATACTAAGGCAGGAGAATCAGAAGTACTACAAGGAACTAATAAAAGAACTAGAAGAGGATTGTATTCATCAGAGGACAAGACAGATGCATCAAAAAGTAAAAAAAAAAACCTAACACAAAAATATAAAAATAGAGAAACATTTGTTAAAGACACCCAAGGATAAATCCTCACAAGTGATGCTGAAGTAGAACAGCTTTGGGCAGACTACTTCGCTAGTTTACTAAATTGCGAAGACGTCACTGAACCTCTTTTATGTGACGTTCCAGACACAGTAGGCATCAAAGTAGAGCCACCCAGTGAAGAAGAAATACAGAGAATAATAAAAAATTTTTAATAATAAAACTTCAGGTGAAGATAAAATTGTGAGTGAACTAATAAAGAATGGAGGGCAAGAATTGGTAAAAATAATTGCGAAACTGATAAGGGAAATGTGTGAATATGAGAAAATGCTTGACGACTGGAAGACGGTCGTAATCTGCCCCATTTTAAAAAAGAATGACCCTATGGATTGTGAAAATTATAGAGGAATTTTACTCCTTAATGTAACCTAAAATTCCTATCAAAGTGTCTATTCAAGATACCACTAGCTGAAGAAATTATAGGTGACCATCAGTGTGATTTTTGGAGAGACAGGTCAACTAGTGATCACCTCTTTACACTCCGACACATAACTGAGAAAGCATGGGAACATAACGTTGACATCCATATGGTATTTGTTGACTTCAGAAAAGCTTACGACAGCATACACGGGAGGACAATAACCTGGTTTCTGAAAGAGTTTCAGTTTCCTGGAAAGTTAGTATGCCTAGTACAAATGTGCTTGGAGGAAAGCTATTGCAAAGTAAAGAGCAACACAGGAGTGTCAAAGGAGTTTGAAGTCAGAACAGGCCTTAGACAAGGAGATGCTTTATCTCCAATATTTTTCAATCCGGTTTTTGAAAAGACAGATAGAGAAGATCACAAAGTAAACCCAGTGAGAGTAAAGATGGGTAGGAATAAAATACATCGTCTTACTTATACGGACGATATTGTCTTAATAAGTGGAAACAAAGACGAACTCATGACAAGTTCCTACAGAAACATTGCAAGGAAAGCAGGATTAGAAATTAATGAGCTCTATATGGATCAGAAAGCTTCACGCTTAGAAAAGCACATGAACAAAAATTATCAGTTTTTGAAAGCAAAATATCAAGGAAAATTTTTGTACCCAAGAGAAACCCAGAAACACAGGAATGGAGCATACTTACGAACCAGGAACTGAAGGAGCTATATCGACAGGCTAATATTAGTCAAGGATGAAGAGGCGGAGACGGACGTGGGCCGGGCATCTACGAGGTGCATTCAAGTTCTAAGGCCTCCGATTTTTTTTTCTAATCAACTACTCATCCGAAATCGATGAAACTGGCGTTACTTCTCGACGTAATCGCCCTGCAGACTTACACATTTTTCACAACGCTGACGCCATGATTCCATGGCAGCGGCGAAGGCTTCTTTAGGAGTCTGTTTTGACCACTGGAAAATCGCTGAGGCAATAGCAGCACGGTTGGTGAATGTGCGGCCACGGAGAGTGTCTTTCATTGTTGGAAAAAGCCAAAAGTCTAGGAGCCAGGTCAGGTGAGTAGGGAGCATGAGGAATCACTTCAAAGTTGTTATCACGAAGGAACTGTTGTGTAACGTTAGCTCGATGTGCGAGTGCGTTGTCTTGGTGAAACAGCACACGCGCAGCCCTTCCCGGACGTTTTTGTTGCAGTGCAGGAAGGAATTTGTTCTTCAAAACATTTTCGTAGGATGAACCTGTTACCGTAGTGCCCTTTGGAACGCAATGGGTAAGGATTACGCCCTCGCTGTCCCAGAACATGGACACCATCATTTTTTCAGCACTGGCGGTTACCCGAAATTTTTTTGGTGGCGGTGAATCTGTGTGCTTCCATTGAGCTGACTGGCGCTTTGTTTCTGGATTGAAAAATGGCATCCACGTCTCATCCATTGTCACAACCGACGAAAAGAAAGTCCCATTCGTGCTGTCGTTGCGCATCAACATTGCTCGGCAACATGCCACACGGGCAGCCATGTGGTCGTCCGTCAGCATTCGTGGCACCCACCTGGAAGACACTTTGCGCATTTTCAGGTCATCATGCAGGATTGTGCGCACAGAACCCACAGAAATGCCAACTCTGGAGGCGATCTGTTCAACAGTCATTCAGCGATCCCCCAAAACAATTCTCTCCACTTTCTCGATCATGTCGTCAGACCGGCTTGTGCGAGCCCGATGTTGTTTCAGTTTGTTGTCACACGATGTTCTGCCTTCATTAAACTGTCGCACCCACGAACGCCTTTTCGACACATCCATAACTCCATCACCACATGTCTCCTTCAACTGTCGATGAATTTCAATTGGTTTCACACCACGCAAATTCAGAAAACGAATGATTGCACGCTGTTCAAGTAAGGAAAACGTCGCCATTTTAAGTATTTAAAACAGTTCTCATTCTCGCCACTGGCAGTAAAATTCCATCTGCCGTACGGTGCTGCCATCTCTGGGACGTATTGACAATGAACGCGGCCTCATTTTAAAACAATGCGCATGTTTCTATCTCTTTCCAGTCCGGAGAAAAAAAATCGGAGGCCTTAGAACTTGAATGCACCTCATAATTAGGGTGGAGGAGGAACGACTACCTAAAGTAGCATTGTCTGGATCCATAGGGGGCAGAAGGAAGCGAGGAAGGCTTCGAACCAGATGAAAGGATGACATCGACGAGGACGCAGTGGCAATGGGTCTGAGGAAAGGAGGATGGACTCCAAAAGCCAGGAAAACAGAGCACTGGAAGAGGAATGTAGAGGCCCAAGCGACATTTAAGAAGAAGAATGATGTTTTACTAATTGATTCAAGTGTATTATCTTCGAAAGTAAAACAGCTTGTTGACAGTCCATTTGAAGTAAACGCTGTTTATCACTAATGTGATGTGTGATAAGTGTTCATAAATTGTATTCTACATTATACGCTCTACGCTCTATGGACACGCAGGGAGAATGAAGGAAGACGGGTTGGGTTGTTTTTGGGGTAGGAGACCAGACAGCGAGGTCATCGGTCTCAGCGGATTAGGGAAGGATGGGGAAGCAAGTCGGCCGTGCCCTTTCAGAGGAACCATCCCGGCATTTGCCTGGAGCGATTTAGGGAAATCACGGAAAACCTTAATCAGGGTGGCCGGACGCGGGATTGAACCGTCGTCCTCCCGAATACGAGTCCAGTGTCTAACCAGTGCGCCACCTCGCTCGGTTTCTACGTTATATCGAAACCTATTACGTACTGGAAACAATGAGATTGGTAAGTAGTCTTTACTATTGTTACATAGTATCTCTTTTTACACGAAGTGGCTCGACAGTGAATGTTTGGAGGTGAACTTGTATGTGACACGCGCAGTCGGCCCCCAGAACTGACATTTACAACCTGCTCGTTGCACTCCGGCGAGGCAGAAAAACAAATACTTTTGGTGGTCTCGGAAGACGGCGCGGCCTCCGGTAACGCTGTGCAGACGCTCCCGGTGTTTACACGGTGCGACCCTGGCGGCGAGGCGAGCACCTGGAGCCAACCGGACTCCACATGTGACCCACATGCGTCGCTCATCTCCGCGGGGCGGCAAGGCCGGCCGCCGGCCTCCCCGCGAAGCGACGGGGCTCTGCCGGCGGCTGTGCAAACACTGGCAGCGCCGCGCCGTGAGTCGCCACCCGTGGACTCTGGCACCGTCTCGGAGCTCTCTGCTGGCCCTCCAAGTAGACACGCCGTCCTCGCACCTTCCCGTCTTATCTTCTGTATACTAGAAGGCAGAAGGCGTAGATAACATTCCTCCTGAATTCCTGGAATCATTGGTGTTACGGTGTTCGCTTATTTCCAAGTCCGTATCGATCTTAGAGCTGAGTTTTCACTCAGACGGCGCTTTGGCGTTAGGCGGTTGTTTCCGTGTGTGATCGCTGGCGGAGCTCAGCTGGAGGCGTGTGAGGAGAAAAGAGGTGGCTGCCTTGGCGTGGAGACCGGCTCGGCTGGGGTTGTTTGCGTCTAGACGCCGAGTGGGGCCCGATGGGAAGAGCGGACCGTGATTTTACGGTTAATACTGTGGACAGCGGCGTGGTGTGCCGTTTAACTTGATTCGCAAGGGGAGCAAAATCTCGCCTGTTGTAGTTGGTCGAGCCTGAGTTTCAAATGCCTTCTATGTGCGGCGGGATATTTCGTCCTCCTGTCTCTCCATCGCTGGGATTGCTATCCTTGTTTACCGTCCCATGGATGTATATCGATGAGGTACGCTGCTCTCCGTACTCTACTAGACGCTGGTGATGGAAGTGCGTCGTTCAGGGGCACGTTAGTCTGGGTGCTCTATGTTTGATCTTCAAGTGCACAGTCTTCGAGTGGCACTCCTTAGAGTTTGCCTTACGCAGTTAGATTGGAATTTATTTTGTCTTGTGGTGCTTCCGCTTTCGTTAACGAAGGTTAAGCTTGATTCGGCACTCCGTACGACGCTTGGCACCTCAGCAGTCGGGTCGGAGCTCCCATCGCGACTAAACGAAAGCCTTTGGACTGAGAGCTCTTGTGTTTTGCATATTGTTCATAAATTGTTATTTTGGTATTAAGTTGGCTGAGGTTTCTTACGGATTTCCCGGCATTTGGTCTGTTGTCCGGCCCGGGCTAGGTCTCGTTATTTTAAAAGTCAGTCCTTGTTTTGGCTTAGTACGATTTTGGCTTTCTGCCTGGTGATTCCGGTAGTACGCCGGCTCGCTATGGTTGTGTTGCATTTTGTATGGGGCTGTCGGCTCGGAGCCGTGGAGTACCATTTGTGTGGACTGCTTCACTGGGGAATACTGATCGGGCCATTCTTGGTCCTCTGCTGTATGAAATGTTTTTATTATTATTTTAAAGTAACATTATCACTTAAATGATTTAATTATTGTTGCGTTAATTGCAACTAGGGCACTGAGAAATTTAGTACTGTAATTACGGAAGATTTAATAGTGGCACATGCCCCTTTACCTGTTTCGTAATCTGTTAATTACCGAAAGACCTTAAGCTCATAGTCATATGATGTGATTTTCTTAAATTATTGTATTTTTATGTCATGTTATTGTTTTTTTTTTAATTTGCTGATCACTGGTGTACTGTTCTAAGTATTAAAATGTTTCAGGTAACTATTACTTGGGTGGAACGTGCGGAACTGCAACGGAGAGAGTAGTTGCGTTCCTTACGTGTCCGTTGTTGGCGAGGCCTGGTGTTCGTTGTTTGTTTTGGTGCACCTGAGTTAAGTACTGTGTTGCCTCCTCCCTTGCGGTCCCGTCGTGTTCTTCTCATAAACATTTCCTTCAAGGCATTTTAGTTAATTTCATGCTAGTATTATTTTAATTTCTTACATTGGTAAAATTGTGCGGCCTTCATTATGCACACTGTTTGTCATAGCGGAGTTGATGTGCCATTGTAATTTCTGAAACTCCATTGTGTGTGCCCTTCGTGATGCATATTGTTTGTCATAATAGATTAGAGTATGCCAATTGTAATGTCTCATATATCATGATGTGCGTGTGTAATGGTGCAATAAATGGATGATTGTTATTTCTGTTTTTGGCGTCCTTCATGCCTCCTTTCTTGTCGCTATTGCTACGCTTTTTCTTGTACTTGTGTTGGTAACCCACATCAATTGGGCAAGTGACAACCGAAAGATTATTCAATTTAGCGAGTGGAATCAATGAGACTGGAGACTTTCGGAAGAATATCATCAATACAATGCCGATCATATCGTAGACAGATAAACAGAGATCTATCGTACAGGAAGATTAACCGTTCATGCATGCATTTTGAAACGTCACATTTGGAAAATGAATGAATAACTATGCTGATAATCCTCTTACGTTATCTGATTTTCAAACAGCTGAGCAGAACTTAACGTACTCAGACATTTCTCTCTTTAATTATTCTGATCAATACTACTGGTAGCAGTTACTTCTGTAAAATATCTGGGAATATGCATACGGAACGATTTGAAGTGGAATGATCATGTTGTTGTTGTGGTCTTCAGACCTGAGACTGGTTTGATGCAGCTCTCCATGCTACTCTATCCCGTGCAAGCTTCATCTCTCAGTACCTACTGCAACCTACATCCTTCTGAATCTGCATAGCGATTCATCTCTTGGTCTCCCTCTACGATTTTTACCCTCCACGCTGCTCTCCAATACTAAACTGGTGATCCCTTGATGCCTCAGAACATGTCCTACCAACCGATCCCTTCTTCTAGTCAAGTTGTGCCACAAACTTCTCTTCTCCCCAATTCTATTCAATACCTCCTCATTAGTTATGTGGAATACCCATCCAATCTTCAGCATTCTTCTGTAGCAGCACATTTCGAAAGATTCTATGCTCTTCTTGTCCAAACTATTTATCGTCCGTGTTTCACTTCCATACATGGCTACACTCCACACAAATACTTTCAGAAACGAGTTCCTGACACGTAGATCTATACTCGATGTTAACAAATTTCTCTTCTTCAGAAACGCTTTCCTTGCCATTGCCAGTCTACATTTTATATCTTCTCTACTTTGACCATCATCAGTTATTTTGCTCCGCGAACACCAATACTCCTTTACTGCTTTAAGCGTCTCATTTCCTAATCAAATTCTCTCAGCATCACCCGAATTAATTCTGCTACATTCCATTATCCTCGTTTTGCTTTTGTTGATGTTCATCTTATATCCTCGTTTCAAGACATTGTCCATTCCGTTCAACTGCTCATCCAAGTCCTTTGCTGTCTCTGACAGAATTAAAATATCATCGACGAACCTCAAAGTTTTTATTTCTTCTCCATGGATTTTAATACCTACTCCGGATTTTTCTTTTGTTTCCTTTACTGCTTGCTCAATATACAGATTGAATAACATTGGGGAGAGGCTACAACCCTGTCTCACTCCCTTCCCAACCGCTGCTTTCCTTTCGTGCCCCTCGTCACTTATAACTGCCATCTGGTTTCTGTACAAATTGTAAATAGCCTTTTCAGTATTGCCTCACGTGTTAGAACATTTCTACCAGTTTTTCCATTCGTCTGTAAAGAATTCGTGTTAGTATTTTGCAGCTGTGACTTATTAAACTGATAGCTCGGTAATTTTCACATCTGTCAACAACTGATAGATTATTCAATTTGGCGAGTGGAATCAATGAGACTAGAGACTTTCGGAAGAATATAATCAATACAATGCCGATCATATCGAAGGCAGATAAACAGAAATCTATCGTACAGAAAGATTAACCGTTCATGCATGCATTTCACTGACCAGAATAATACGTACACCAATGGAAAATAAAACTAAGAATCTCCTAGATGATCCGTTTAGCTTCAGCTACCAGAAAGTTAGTCCTGATGTTGATAATGGAGGGAAGACTTGATTAAAAAAACGACATTCTTCATAGGATCTTTCGATCTAGAAAAAGCGTTTGACAACCAAAAATGGCGAAAGAGCAATATTATACAGTATGAAAAACAACCAAAAGGGAATAATAAAAATGGATAACCGAGGCAGATGTAGGTTATGTTTGCTTGGCTAGGTACCACAGTGCTAATACACTTTTTGAATGAAACCACGGCCGCCATGTGGTAGTACTTTTTTACGCTTATTTATTTCACTATGGTGATTTCGGTTGTAAAGTCATTTTTCAAGTACAGTGGTGCAAATGTCATTACTATCAAAAATGTTTGAGTATCATATTGTCACTGAAACATTACGAAACACAAAGGGAGTGAAGAAAAATACGGAATCTGTCATGTAGGAGGCGGAACTATGGCCCTCATGGAAAAAGGGTGACCCGGCTGAGTCACGCAATTTGACTCTTAGTTTGATCACGAGGGGTGGACATTAATTGCACGCGTTGATCACGTAGGCTGACGTGAGGATCAATGAACTATACTTGACAGGATGTATGTGGAACATCTTAAAAAATGTTCAAATGTGTGTGAAATAATATGGGACTTAACTCCTAAGGTCAGCAGTCCTTAAGCTTACACGCAACTTAACCTAAATTATCCTAAGGAAAAACGCACACACCCATGCCCGACGGAGGACTCGAACCTCCGCCGGGACCAGCCACACAGTCCACGACTGCAGCGCCTTAGACCTTGAAGCCTACAACCTAGCAAGTGTGGTGCCTTGCGGTGACACCTCAGAAACATCAGAAACGCAACGCATTACCCCGCTTAATACGGTGCAGGAAAGCTGATTGCAGTCAATACCGCTTTCTGTCCTCTCGGAGTGGATAAATATAGTACCTGTATAGTTTTCAAGGGGATCTTTATTGTTAATCCTGCAAAACAGCGGCAACCTCAGGTAACGATGATAGAGGTGGCCAGCGATCACGCGCCCTTCTCTCGAAAGAAGATCACGAAGGATCAACAATACTAAACTCTGGTGACTGTGACGACAAGGGAATATGCGAACATTCCTCCTCGTTGTCACAAGAACAGTCCTGTATGATGAGAACTCTGTTGTGAACAGAGGCGCTGTCATCTTGGTACACAGCAGCTCCATTTGGGTAGAAAACTCTATATCATACTGTGGATCTGATCAGCCAAAATGGTCTATGGTTCAAATGGCTCTGAGCACTATGGGACTTAACATCTATGGTCATCAGTCCCCTATAACTTAGAACTACTTAAACCTAACTAACCTAAGGACATCACACAACACCCAGTCATCACGAGGCAGAGAAAATCCCTGACCCCGCCGGGAATCGAACCCGGGGAACCCGGGCATCCGGGCGCGGGAAGCGAAAACGCTACCGCACGACCACGAGCTGCGGACATAAAATGGTCTCATAAGCCTTGGTTGTAATGCGACCTTGCCGAGTACCCATGGAGCTCATGGAATACCGCCATATGGCTGCCGAAATCATCACTGAATCCCTGCCTGTTTCATTCGTGCAACGTAAACATGGCCAGAAATTCGAAACAATGTGAAACAAAACTAATGCTACCACATGGCTTTCTTCTATTCCTCCATAGAACTGATTTTACAGTTTCGGCACCATGTTTTCCTTTTACGCGCATTTGCCTCACACGTGGGTACTTTTGTAGTTAGAGCTCGCCTTGAGGACTCCCTACATGATGTTTTGGTGCTAACAGGATGCGCGAGGGCAACATTCAGTGCTGCAATCCTACAGTGACTTACACAGCTGTCGTCCTCTTATTTTTCGTCTCTCTCTTCTTCAATGATCGTCTGTCACGATCACCACAATTTCATCCGCATTGTGGCTTAGTGCATGATGTATTTCCGTTTTCCATGTATGTGGCATAAATCTTCAAAACGGTGTTTCACCAAACATCAAACACTTTGGCTGCCTTGCTTACGAAATCACCCACCATATAAGAATCAAACATTTGTCCTTTTTCGAATCCACTCATCTCGGCGTAATGCATTCACAATGCACAGAACACTTTTATGACCACGAGTGACACTTCCAACTTTTGGGTATATTGTACAGGAGATGTTCGTGGTCAAATACAAGCAGACTTGGCTAGCACCTGCACTTATGTTCAAGCACTCATACAGGGCAACAATTATTGAACTATATTGCCCTTTGATTGTGGCACCATACACAATCATTAACCTGGCTCCAGGGAGGTAGGGTGCCCTTCCCTATTCCTCCACTGGGGTAATTCCTGTCTGGCGCGTCCACGTCGCAGGGGTGGGCATCCTACACTTCAGTAGGCCGGAGTGCTAGGATGGCTGAGTTCAGGCAGGGACCCAATCCCGTGGGGTATAACACGGAACCCATGCCCAGAGTTACGGGTGAAGACCTTAATGGCAGCGACGGGGGAGAAGGAAGACTTCGGAACGGTGTAGCTGGCAGATGAGGCAACCCTCCTTTCTGGGGATTAAATGAGAAGGGAACCACTGCCTTGTGGTGGAGGAGAAACTCCAAAGGCTAAGGGAGACAACCCCAACAGAAAATCCTTCCTTGCGTTAGGCCTAGCAAGCCAGTAGGAAAGTGTTCATATATTGCTTTCAAAACACAGACGAGCCTCGGAACGAACCACTCATGATTTGACCCCACTGCTTCTTCAAGTACTGGTGCAAATGACGGAAGACCTGATGTTACTCATCAGTACAAGAAGAAGAAACCAACTGGACTAAAGAATAACCTAAATATTGGCACCCTTAATATATTAACCCTCAATGGAAAAATGGAAGAAATGACAGATGTACTGACAGAGAGGAAGTTAGATATATTGGGATTAAGCGAAACAAAGTGGAAGGGAAAAGGTGAGAAGAATTTGAGAGGAGGAGGAAAACTGTACTGGAGTGGGAATAACAGGTCTGGAAGAAATGGTGTGGCAGTGATGGTGAATAAGAATGTACAAAGCTGTATTGAAAATGTGAGATATATATCAGACAGGATCATAATCTTAAACCTGAGATTCTAAAAAGAAACACTAAAAGTAATCCAGATTTATGCACCTCAAGTGGGATGTAGCGAAGAAGAGAAGATGGACTTTGAAAATGTGTTAGAAAACCATATAGAGAGTGCTAATATAGTGATGGGAGATTTTAATGCACAGGTAGGCAATGACAGAAAGGGATTTGAGCAAGTATTGGGATGTTTTGGATATGGAGGTAGAAATGAAGAAGGGGAAAGACTCCTGGATTTGTGCCAGAGAAATGGAATGAAAATAGCAAACAGCTGGTTTATGAAGAGAGAAAGTCATGTTATCACCAGATACAGTTGGGATGGAAGAACGAAGAGTGTAATTGATTATATTCTAGTAGATAGGGAATGGGGAGAGAAAGTAACAAATGTGAAGGTAATTCCAAGTGTGAGTGCTGATGGAGACCATAGATTACTGGTGGGACAATGGAAAATGAATCAGTGTGTGAAAAATAGAAAACAGAAGAAAGTGACGAGGATACGGGATTGGAAATTGAAGGAGAGTGAATGTGCTGAGAAGTACAGAGAATTAATAACACAAAAATTTCCAAAAGAAGTTTTCTGCGATGTAGAAAAAGAATGGAGTTTATTCAAAGACACTTTAGTCGAAGCAGCACAAAAAGTATGTGGCAGAACATCTGGAAAGGAAAAAATAAGACAGACAAGTTGGTGGGATGATACCACAATCCAAGCAGTTAGAAGAAAAAATGGAGCATGGAGAAAATGGTGGAAAACTAAAAATGACGAAGACCATAAAAGATATATAGAGGAAAAGAAGAAGTGCAAAGAAATAGTGGAAACAGCAAAGAAAAAGGCATGGGAAGAGTTTACAAAAAAACTTGAAGAAGATGTGAAGAGCAATAAGAAAATGTTCTATAAAATGATGAAAAATAAAAGGAAGGCTTCTGAAGTACCAGTAAAGATGGAAACAGAGGACGGTACCATTATTGAAGATCCAGGGAATATAAAAGATCTCTGGAAAGAACATTTTAAGAAGCTGTTAAACGCTGAGGACCAGGTACATGAGGAAACAACAAACAATGGAGAAATTGAGAGAAGTTGGGAAGCAGAATTAGGACAAATTACACAGGAAGAAATGGAAAAAGCTGTGAAGAAGATGAATGGGGGGAAAGCCCCAGGACCTGATGAAGTATCAGTGGACATGATAAGAGCAGCAGGTCCAGGGGGAATGCAGTGGCTGTATAGAGTACTATCAAGCGTGTGGAGAAATAGTAAAATACCTGGCGACTGGAGAACAGGAGACATTGTTCCCATCTTCAAGAAAGGCAATAAAAGACTTTGTAAAAGCTACAGAGGAATAACCCTCATGAGTCATACAGCCAAGATTTTTGAAAGAATTTTACTAAATCGAATAAGTGAAAAGATAGAAAAGGAGCTGAGTGAAGAACAGCATGGGTTTAGGAAAGGAAGGAGCACAATCGACCTGATATTTTCTATCCGTCAACTGATGGAAAAAAGTTGGGAGTATAACAAAAGGGTGATAATGGTTTTTATAGACATAGAAAAGGCATATGATTCAGTTGACAGGGAAAGACTCTGGGAAGAACTGAAGAAGATAGATATAGAAGATGGATACATTAATGTTATAAAGACAATGTACAGAGGCCACAATTGTAGAATTAGAACACCATTGGGGAACTCTGAATACTTCGAAATAAGACAAGGACTTAAGCAAGGAAGTATTCTATCTCCTGCGCTTTTCAATGTTGTGATGGAGGGAATGAATAGGGCAGTTAAAGATATAGTAAAAGAAAAAGACAAAAAGATGATTTTTGCAGATGATATGGTAATATGGGGTGATAAAGAGTTAGATGTACAGTTACAGCTTGATGCGTGGAAGGAAATAATGAAAAGGTATGGATTAAGAATAAATAAAGATAAGAGTGAAGTAATGGTATTTGGAAGAGAGAAAGGAATCAATGGAAATATTACCTTGAATGGAGAACCCCTCAAAGTGGTAGAAAGTTTCACTTATTTAGGGAGTGAAATATCTAGGGATGGAAGAATAACTAACGAAATTAATAGGAGGTTACAGAAGGGAGGCAATTTCTACCAAACAATAAAACATCTGATTTGGAATAATGAAGTTCCAGAAAAAGCAAAACTCCTGATGTATAAGAATTATTACTTCCCTATTGTCACCTATGGTGGAGAAACATGGACAATGAAAGAAAGGGACTGGAGCAGACTGCAAGCAGGGGAAATGAAATTTCTCAGAGCAGTAAAGGGAAAAACAAGAATGGACAGAGTAAGGAATGTAGAGATTAGAAAGGACCTCAAACAAGAAAGTATGAGAGAAGAAATTGAAAGAAAGAGATTAAGATGGTATGGGCATGTTAAGAGGATGCATGGGCAGAGACTCCCCAAAATTATGGAAGAACTAAAGATGGATGGGAAACGACCTAGAGGGCGCCCAAGAACACGGTGGAAAATGGGAGTGAGAATATCTGTTGAAAGGAGAGGTGTGACCTGGCAGCAAGTGGAGGAAGAAAAGTGGTGGGAGGACCGAGCCAAATGGAGAGGACTCGTCAGCACCCAGACCCGGCAGTAGCTGGAGCGGGATTCGGATATAGATATAGATTTAAAAAAAACTTAAAGTAGCTAAAACGGCGTGCACACACTTTATTCAACATGTGAACGTGACTATAGATATTCTGATTTAGGTTCTGAGATGTCTGATATGTATGCCATCATTGGCAATGAGCTGGCGCAGACGAATAGCGAAATTGTGCACGACACGCTGAAGTGTTGCAACATTGATGCTGTCGATGACCTCCTGGATTGCTGTTTCCAGCTCAGCGTTGGTTTTGGGGTTATTGCTGTACGCCTTGTCTTTAATACAGCCCCACAAAAAAGAAGTCCCATGTGCTCATATGCGGAGAATATGGCAGCCAATCGAGGTGCATGCCAGTGGCCTCTGGGTACCCCAGAGCCAGCATGAGGACCCCAGAACGCTCCTCCAGGACGTCAAACATTCTCCTGCTTCGATATGGTCGATCTCCGTCTTAGATGAACCACATCTTGCCGAAATGATAGTCGCTTTGGATAGTCCGAATGAAATCATCTTCCAAAACCTTCACGTATCATTCGGTAGTCACCGTGCCATCAAAGAATATCGCATCGATTATTCTGTGAATGGTCATGGCACACAGAGTAGTCAGTCGTTGAGGGTGAAGAGCCAGGGTGGCCGAGCGGTTCTAGGCACTACAGTCTGGAACCGCGCGACCGCTGCGGTCGCACGTTCGAATCCTGCCTCGGGCATGGATGTGAGTGATGTCCTTAGGTTAGTTAGGTTTAAGTAGTTCTAGGGGACTGATGACCTTAGAAGTTAAGTCCCATAGTGCTCAGAGCCATTTTTTTTTTAGACTTCTCCATCGCGAAATGCGGTTTCTCAGTCCCCCAAATGCGCCAATTTTGCTGATTGACGAACCCATCCAAATGAAAGTGGGCTTCGTCGCTAAACCAAACCGTACAGCGTATACTAATTCCCATCATGCCCCGCTGCGAACCGTGAAGTTTGAACGTCCTAACGCAAACGGTTCAGAAGTTACGACTATTTTATTTCATAGAGTTCAATAATTGTCGCCCTCTATCTCGTGGTGTTTCCATATTTTTCACCAACCTCTTCGGAATCTCGGAAATCATTAGGGAAAGTGGCAACCAAAATATTATTTAGTGTATTGTATAGATTTTATGAAGACTTTCGGAAAAATATCATCCGCACAACCGCAATGGCATCAAAGACAAATCAATACTAGATCGCTAATGTTGACCATTATTACTGACCAGAATAATATACAGATGAATGGAAAATAAAATAACAGAACAGTGGTGCTCAGAAGTGTTCCAAGGGTCGGCCTGGGGAGGAAACTCTAACAACAGTTTAGGTGCGACAGGCAGCCAAGGATAAGATTAAGTAATCAGATGGCAACCCGACCAAGGGACGGCCGAAGGACCGACCAACAACCTAATCAGTTCCCTTCCACCGACCAACGTCACGCCAACAGAAAATGTCAGCCGAGGACGAAGATACCAATGGCAATACATCTTCAAAATTAGCGTCTAAAAACAGCCAATGCACGATAACCACTTAAAATATGAACAACATCTAAGGCTGTCGAAGTACACGCGGTACCGGACAGCATCAACCCGGCGAGGGAACACACACTC
This sequence comes from Schistocerca cancellata, assembly GCF_023864275.1. Classification (NCBI taxonomy): domain Eukaryota; kingdom Metazoa; phylum Arthropoda; class Insecta; order Orthoptera; family Acrididae; genus Schistocerca; species Schistocerca cancellata. The sequence continues at coordinate 355,489,521 of NC_064634.1, read as the reverse complement.
GCTGCTCTGTCCCAAACGACCGACTGCCTACTCCAGTACGCAGACAGAACTAACATAACTGTTCAGTCGGAACTACAAAAGCTACACACAATTCCACGTAAACACTTGCACCAAGAACTTCGACAATCCTAAAACCAATCACTGTGGAACAACAAGAAGAAATCACAAATAGACACACACAGAGAACCCAGAAGCGGTCGGCGACCAAATACACGTCGTCCGATGAGACGACCGACCGTACGACCACCCAAGGTCATCTCCACTCAAGTCATGTGTGTCAGCAACGGTAGGCCGAGTCTGGGATGTCCGGAGCTCACTGCAGCTCCATCCCGACTTACCTTCATGTCCGTTCCGAACTCGGAGACACCGCGACTCGGACACACTGGCTCGGACCCAACCGTGCAAAGGTAACACTTGCCGATTGGCCACCCACATCTGTGCACAAGGAAGAAACCGACTCACGTCCGGCAAGATGACCAACTGACGAGGCCCAGAAACGGTGAAAAGACCAAATACACGTCGCCTGATGAGACGACCGACAGAACGGCCAACCACCAGTCGTCGCCGCTCAAGTCTCCATCCGTCGGACAGCGCATGTGTGTCGCCAGGGGTCGGCGAGTACTGTCTGTCCGCGCCTCACTGACGCTCCATCCCCGACTGAACTTCAGACACACGACGACCCGGAAATACTAGCGGTCGCTCCAGAGATAGTACGACAGTGCACTTACCGATAAGCGCTGCTGCTGCCACTCACGGGCAAGCAAACCAGCAACCTAGTGACGCCAGTAAATTGAATTAAAATAAAACGAGGCGACAGAAGCATAAAAACAAGACGACGAGCAATAAACGGCATGACCGCGAGCCACGCACGGCTCAATTCATGCATCCATTTTACTGAACAGAATAATATACAAATGAATCGAAAATAAAATTTAGACTCTGTCAGATGAATAGTTTAGCTTTAGCAAGGGTAACAGCACCAGAGAGGCAATTCTGAGACTGCGTTTCACAATGGAGTGGGGAGTCAAATAGGTTTGGTCGACCTAGAAAAAGCGTTCGACAACTTAAAATGCTGAAAGAGCCTTGTTACACAGTACTAGCGAACCCAGCAAAGTTTCATAAGTGCTACATATGTATAGGAGTAGGATAAATGTCCTAACCTCCTTCACCCTCTCTCCCTGTCCTTTTCAAAAAATGGTTCAAATGGCTCTGAGCACTATGGGACTCAACTGCTGAGGTCATTAGTCTCCTAGAACTTAGAACTAGTTAAACCTAACTAACCTAAGGACATCACACACATCCATGCCCGAGGCAGGATTCGAACCTGCGACCGTAGCGGTCTCGCGGTTCCAGACTGCAGCGCCAGAACCGCGCGGCCACTTCGGCCGGCTCCCTGTCCTTTTCCTCCCGCCCCCTCACCCCTCCCCCAGCGTCTCTCTCCATCTCCCATTTCCCCTTCTCTCTTTGACGTTGTGCCTAGGTCATTGTTATTGCAAACGAAACCATGATTAGGAACTGAAGCCGCTTAAAATGAATGGGTAAACCGGTTGCGCAGGTGATGGCCAGGTGATGGTTGAAGGGATCACTACAGCAAAAATCTACTTACACCAGTATTGCCAGCCCCTGTTTTGATCACGACCGAAGTAAATACTTCCTACAGGTCGGTCAGGGACCTGAAGATGGTGCAGTGAAACGCTGAAACTGGGTGGGAAATAAAAGGAGGTTGGAAACTAGATTGCTGAAAGGTATTTAATTTGACATCCTGTACTGCTCCCGGCTAAAAGTACAGTTCTGCATTGTACCGAGGGCATCATAGAGGATGTGGGAGGAACCCGAGCCGTCGTAACGTTTTCCGCAGTGCCTTTAATCTTGGCGACCAGCAAGCGCCAGCAAGTGGTACACCGCAACAGCAAACAAACCAAGCGCGAAAACAAACTCCTTCACCGCTGTTTGTTCTCGGCGGCCAAGCAGTATCACGTGCTCCCACAAAAGTGCGAAAGCCTGCTCAGCACCATCCAAGATTGTTAATGCGTTAAGCTACTTTATCTCCTCAATGTGGTTAGCCAGGTGTGCAGAAGTGACTTTCGGAATATGTTACGCGTTCGCACAAGAAAGGATAACGACAATAGGAGACAATGTGAGAAGTTTCCCGCAGTCAGTTTTGTATCGTTATGATCAAAGGCGTTATGAGAAAATATTTTTTTGAGACCCACTCATTTACCTAGGGAGAAATGATCATTGTAATAAAATAAGAGAAATCGGAGCTCCCAAGGAAATATTTAAGTGTTTATTTTCCTCAAGCGCTGTTGGAGAATGGAACGGTACAGAATTAGACTGGAAGGGATTCGATGAACCCCCAGCGAGGCACTTAAGTGTGAACTGCAGAGTAGTAATGTAGATGTAGATGGATATTGGATGATGCTGATTATACGTCGCAGGTTTCCGAAGGAGCAGATAGTTGGCTTCTGCGTGTGGTGAAGTGAAGTTGGCAAACTGTTCGTCTATCGAAATATTGCGAAAATATCGAAAATCTTATTCGACACACACTTGATAGCCTCAGCAATATTTAGCATATCGGGGACGCTTCGCTTTAAGGTAACTTTCCTATGAAAGCCTGGAAAAATACAATTTCCATCAAGTTAACATGGATCTCACTAAAAAATGTGAACTCTTAGCGGAATGAAAATTCTATGACAGTAGGAGTGCTTCATGCTGAACATTTTGATTTAATCACATTAAATCTCATATTGACAGTATTACAATTTTTTGTGAAGATCAGTAAATTACATGTTCTATTTGCCGGTAAATACTTGGAATGCACTGACTAAGTCTCTCACTTAGATGCTTGAAGCTTTAAGTAAATATTAACAACATGTCTGTCTAAAAAATAGACTACAATCATTTCATTTCAGTCATAAGGTTTTCGTCTAGAAATATTTATGTCTGATACTCAAAATTAAGTCTACTTTTCTACAACCAATCAGTACGTATTTTTATTCCTGCTGGTAACACATTAGTGTCTGTCCTCTATTTCACTCCAAATATTATGCTGAAAAATTAGAAAAAAAATCAAGCCTCTGGCTCACACATATTTTTTGTGTGTAAAATAACCAAATCAGAAAATTTAATTCTGAGGAAATTCAATTGAAAGTTATATTTCATCTAGGGAACACTTCCGCTGTTTCTAATACGCTGCAGCTGCATAATCTTCTTGGTTTCCATGTTCCTCATCTTCTCTCTTCCTTTCTTTGTTATTCTGGCCTCTTTAGTTGTCTCAGGGACCCATATTTCACCTTTGGCCCTTCTCATTGTATCAGCTTTTACGAGTGATTTTCTCACTTTGAACACAGAATACATTCCTATCAATTTTACAACTTCACACCAATACCAAAACACTTTCTTGAAAAGCGTAATAAGTTTGCAGAATGACAAAATAGCAAACAGTGAAACTCAGAAATACTTATAATGAAAACGAGAGAAAACATAATACCACGGCATAGAGCATTTCTAACAGGGCTGCAAACTAAAGAAACAGTTGTATAGCACATCCTTCTTGATTGGGAGTCTAATCACAACATCTCACGTGTAAAGCAGCGGAAACGTTGGTGTGGCTGCATACCTTTAGATTTTTAAGTTAGCTTTTAAATAACTACCATATGTGTAATTCAACTCTTTTAACTACCATTTTGTTGAAAAAAACTCTAAGCATTGTTTCAAGATGAAAAACAAACAATTGATTTTTAAGTGGATTAACAATCGAGTGACCATGACTTGCTTGTTGCAGAAATCTGTTTTTAACATAGTGTACAATTTTCTCTTCAAGTAAATGTTGAATTGAATCTGTCACTGATTTGATATGTATTGTCCCTCTTGGATTTCTAATGTCATCAAACAACGTAGTTTACTGTTTTATGACCCTAAACAATAGAAATCTGAGGAATGCAAACCTCAGCATCTTGAAAGATTGATAGTGGGAAAGCCATAGCTTTCTGGACTGCATGTTGGCTATTCTGCAAGCAGTCTCGTAGCCTCTAGCTGAGCCATTTCCCCGCAGTATCCTTTCTTCTAGGAGTGCTACTCTCACAAGGTATGCAGGAGAACTTTTGCCAAGTTCGGAACGTAGGGGATGTGTTGGCGGGAGTGAGGGTGTGATGGCGGGCTATGGGTAGTGCCTGTCTAGTTCAGTCGTCGGACCGTTTCGCTGTGCAAAGTTCCATGTTCGAGTTACAGTCTGGCGTACTATTTTAATCTTTTATCAAGTTCCAAATTAGCCTCAATTCCGCTGCAGAGCAAAAATTATTTGTGGTAAAGTTGGTCTTTGTTTAATGAGCCCTTGATCACTATTCGTATTATTGACACACAACACCGTGATTCCGACGTAACAGTGATTTATTTCTCCCGAAAGGAACCTACGTTATGGAACATGCAACGCAGATCAGGTCGTAGATAACTAGTGTCGTCAGAGAACCTATAAATATAAGCACCTAGCTGCAAAACCCTCCCCGCACGAGTCAGCTTTTACAAGGATGGCCAATTGAATGGGACGTTCGGAAGTTCGTATCCTTCCATCTCTTCCTTCATGAACATCTTCTATCCGCCCTTCCTCCACATGCGGCGCGGCCGAACATTGACCTGTAGAAGAAAGACACCGCCCAGTCGGCATCTTCCTGACACTGTTCTTGGTTTATGAGCTTCATGGAAGTTTTTGAGCAGGATTAGGCACTCTTTCTTCCACTTGTTCGAGAACTATTCTACTACCTTCTACAGCCGTTGAAAATTCCTGGTCGAATTCCTTCTGACTAGTGGTTCTGGATCTGTGGCCAGTGTTGTGAGTCCATCTCTTACAACGAAATGTGCTAGTGTAAATGGCTGAGATTCCTCCTCTCCTTGCTGTTTGGGATAGGTACAAGAACAAGATACGTCCGGCACTCACCTTTTCATTGCACAAACACCAGTCAGATTCTTGTATGTGAAAGGAGTAGAACAAAACACAAGTATATCTGCAATGACGTCTTTACAGGGTATTCGGCAAATGCCGTTACAAACTTTTAGGATTTGTAGGGGGTAGTAAGTACATAATACCTTGTATGGGAACCCATATCCGGAACAGTACCGTTTCCGTGGTACGACGGTTTCAGATCAGGTGAGTAACGCGTCAACGTCTGCTGAGGGAAAGAGAAGTCTCAGAGTTGCTTGTCCTGGTACGCAATAGGACAGACAGGATGACGTGTACTACATCAGAGGGTCACCTGATCTCATTTCTCATGTGGTCATATGTAAAGTTTAATGTATTTACGAGACTTCTGTAGAGACAGAGGAAGATCTGCTGGCACGAATTCCGGCCGCTACACGAGAAATTGAAGTGACACCAGGTGGGATGGGCAGTATGTAACAGAACACGATTCGTAGGTATACCTCGCTTGTAACAACATTGGTGGTGGCCACACCGAGCCGTTGCTGTAATGCAACAGTACTGTTCTGTACATACGATAAGCTGGGTTCTTTTGTATTTCGGAGTAATGTAAGCACGTAATGTTTAGGTGTTAAGAAATGTACTTAAGAGATAGATTAATGTTTGTTTTGTAATGTTTCCTTTCAAATTGTTACCTAATAATTTTACCTTGTCATGCCTCATTCAAGTGCTCAAGCAGAAGTGGATGAGTTGAATATCTGAACTGAAATCGTCGTAGCATGGGAACGGTACGTTTCCGGACATGAATTCCTATTCAAAATATTATGTGCTCACTCCCCTCTAAAAGTACTAGAAGTCTGTGATGGAAATTCCGAACACCCTGTATTCACAGAACATCATGATTAAGCAAAAAGACATTTATTTATTTTTTTAATCGGCTTAGTTTAGCTGTGGGTGAAGTTGCACAAGATATGTTTATAGACTTGTCCTCCAAAAATGCTTCAAATGGCTCTGAGCACTATGAGACTTAACTTCTGAGGTCATCAGTCCCCTAGAACTTAGAACTACTTAAACCTAATTAACCTAAAGCCAACACAAACATCGATGTCCGAGGCAGGACTCGAACCTGCGACCGTAGCGGTCGCGCGGATCCAGACTGTAGCGCCTAGAACCGCTTGGCCACCACGGACGGCACTTGTCCTCCAACTAAAAAGAAAAACTGTTTCGGTCTAAATTAAGGGTGCTGATAATTAGAAGACCAGTATTTTAAAGTGCAGGTTCCCTGAACAATCCGCTACTACCGATCGAGGTGGCGCAGTGGGCAGTGGTTAGACACTGGACTCGCATTCGGGAGGACGACGGTTCAATCCCGCGTCCGGCCATCCTGATTAAGGTTTTCCGTGATTTCCCTAAATCACTCCAGGCAAATGCCGGGATGATTCCTCTGAAAGGGCACGGCCGACTTCCTTCCCCATCCTTCCCTAATCCGATGAGACCGATGACCACGCTGTCTGGTCTCCTTCCCCAAAATAACCAACCAACCAACACTCCGCTAAACACATGCATGGAGTTCGTTGTAGTGCATTACAACCACAACTTATCTACCAAGACTTCGTCATTTAGGAAGCTTCAACTACACTGACTTTTCGAGGAAAACGTTAATAAAGTGTCTCTGTCAGTTAAATCAGAGGAATATAAAAATGTTACGAAGCTTGTAACCTCAAACATGTAATTTCTTTATAGATTAGTCTGTGACATAACTGTTACGGATGTTACATTCAATGACCAGAAGAAGAAGCACAATGTTCTTATTAGCCTTCTAAAGCTATGACTTCTGTTAGTGTGGTCATTTTTTTGTAGTTCTTAGTCCTCATAATATTCAGTAAGTTTCATTTGATATCATATTCATAAAACGGAGTCCAATTTTTTAAAATTAAAAAAATATATATCATAAGAAGTCTTTCATTGGTTATGTAATAAGCTGTTAATATGTGCTGGTGGCCCAAAATAAAGACTGGGAAAAGATAAGACTGATGAAATATTTTACCAATTTGTGGAAGCGTTTTTGTGTTTTACTCTAAATTGTATAATTATGATAAGACTGATGAAATATTTTACCAATTTGTGGAAGCGTTTTTGTGTTTTACTCTAAATTGTATAATTATGACTTACATGGTTATTGAACTAAGGCCTTTAGTTGGTCATGAAGTTAGTGCTGCTCCTGTGCTGATCAGAAAAGTGTTGAGACCTTTTTCGTACAACCACGACCGTGCCAAAACCTACTTCAGGCAGCGTTTGGAAGATCCTACGATCCGTTCCCACCACCCTCCCCACCAAGGTGCGTTTGGGGCGATGAATTTGCATGTGACCGCTTGCTCGATGAGGTATTCGTGCGTTTTTCTTGCCGTGAGTGAGTGCCAGAACTCCTTCAGCTCTGTATGCATGAAATGAAAAGTATAAATCGTGCAGGGATTGGATCAAGTCATAGATAATCAATATCGTCAGAATGTCTATAATTACAAGTATCAGCCTGCAACAGTTCGTCGAGTTGAGAAGAGGTTACAAATATCTTCAACAAGCCAAAACTTACTTCAGGTGAAAAGACTCTGCTGGAATCCACAACAGGGAGTGAAAGTTCACTTTTAAAACTGGAAATGATCAATTATGGCGTCAAAACTTTTTATGCACTGCAATTATAATTTCGAGCCTTCATCATCTGCGAGGAAGTGGAAACAAGGTCCTTAAAAGGGAACTTGCGTCTCATACAAAAACTTGGATCAACTTCCTTTTACGAACTTATTTATAAAACGACTGCGTCGTATGCTTTCAGCTGTTTGACAAGAACGAGTCCTCGAAACTGGAATTGCAGTAAACTAAAGAACGAAATTGATGCAGTAAGTGGTAATTAGTTTAACAAGCACATGAAGGCTATGGACCCTTTCCTCATTAAAGTACTGAGCTCAGTTTCAGCTCTGTAGATCTCACCAACAATGAGAACGTTCAGGAATGTGGAACGAGTCAAGGTAAATATTAATACGAGAGAAAGACATCATAGAAGTTTAATCTATGTATTGCATTGACGATGATCTGTCACGCTGCTGCTTTACAATATTTATATTTACGCTATTTGAATTTAACAAAGGCATCTGGAAATAAAGCTACAGTATTACTCTGAGCGAAGCTACTGCTCCCTCAGATATACAAAATCTTCTATTGTGAGTTCAATTACATTCGCGTTATAAAGAAAATAATTAACTATTGTACCCGAGCGGTTCTAGGCGCTTCAGTTTGGAACCGCGAAACCGCTACGGTCGCAGGTTCGAATCCTGCCTCGGGCATGGATGTGTGTGATGTCCTTAGGTTAGTTAGGTTTAAGTAGTTCTAAGTTCTAGGGGACTGATGGCCTCAGATGTTAAGTCCCATAGTGCTCAGAGCAATTTGAACCAACTATTGTACATTTGTAAATATTGACTTGTGTTTGCAGTACATCAGTACTTGTCATGGATCTTCACAACGAATGCCACCACTTGCGAAGTGGGCAACAGAATTTTCGAATTCTTTCATTGAGAATCGCCAGTTTCAGCTACATCAGATAGTTGATGAATCTTTTAAATTAGTAGATGTGTTGAATTAGTTGGTCACCCCTTTTTATAAAATAACTGTTCTTCTCAAATGTCCTGCTCAAACATTATTAAGCGCATTTATTACTGGGTTCTTATGTTTGATCACCTATTTGAAAACATTAAATACTTTAACAGTAACAGTGGCGAACGAAATAAAAATTCACAATAGTAATAACAAAATGCTTAGCTCTAATTTTTAAACCGGCAGAGTTGGTGTTAAAACATTTAATGTGTTGAGATGTTTAGTAAAATGGTGAACGAGACGATGATGGCGCAGACGTGATGATTCCGCGGGACTGCTATGGTCGCAGGTTCGAATCCTTCCTCGGGCATGGGTGTGTGTGATGTCCTTAGGTTAGTTAGGTTTAAGTAGTTCTAAGTTCTAGGGGACTTATGACCTAAGGTGTTGAATCCCATAGTGCTCAGAGCCATTTTTAGACGTGATGATTGTATTTGGGTATGAGAGTTGAGAAGATATTTTATTTTTCAAAAACAGGTGGATCCGTAAACAGATCTACATTAGAGCTTAACAATTGAAAAATAATAAAAACAGATTTGTTTGCAGAGATAAAAAGAAATCGTTTATAAGTCTAGAAACTGAAGCGATGTAAGATGGACGGGAAGGATGTGACTGACCTTGTAAACGCATATAAAATTGGCGCATTGTGTTAACATTTTTATTAAATACAAACTGAAACAACAATCTGGGCTTAATTCGCTGTCGAAATGGGATCAGAGCGCATAGAAACTTCCACTTTTACAGCAGGGAAAGAGAGAATCACCGTTTAACATTCTGTCTGTGTCAAGGTCATCACAGACTAACTTCAAGTTCTTACTGGTAAAGGTAGCAGAATGAAGTATGCAGTAGTATCGTTTAAGGTACTGCATGTGATTTAGAGAACTCAAAACAGTATTTCCTACCAGGGAATCACAGAGTACAATAAATTAAGTTAGGACATTGAAGGGATTACGAAATCAAACGTATTTAAAATGGCAATTAAAAAGGTAGGATTACTTGGATAATACGGAGTATTGGTTTAGCAAAACATATAAGCCTTACATCAAAGTCCTACAATGGATAATACAAACACCTTATCCTCTTTATGAGATAAGGAATTTTGGGTGGATATTGAGCTAATTTTTCCAGGAAATCAACTGAGAATCAGTTACGCAGAAAATGGAGACCAAAAATCACCGTAAAAATGTGATAAACAACAGCCTTTTTTTGTTATTTTTTATTAGGCAACCAGTTTCGATGTTCCAATCACGCCATCTTCAGGCCTGTCGGATGAATGACGCCAAGTAACATTCGCACATGTGTAAGACAAGGCACCAATAATCATATCTGGTTCCGTAGATATCCGAACTTCATGAGCATGTATTCTCTCCACACATGCAAATGAAGTTCGGATATCTACGGAATCAGCTACTATTATTGGTGCCTTGTTTTTCACACATGCTCATGTAGTCGGATGTCTACGGAACCAGATACGATAATTGGTGCCTTGTCTTATACATTCACGAGTGGTAGTTAGTGTCGTTCATAAAGATGACGTGACTGGAACGAGGAAACTGGTTCCCCAATAAAACAGTATCAAAATAACCGCTGTTTGTACAAGATTATTACATGTCATCGGCAGGTGGCTGTCCCACGCTCCTGAATCCAAGATGGAGTGACATTTACTAAATATCACCGTAGTTGTACTGATGCCAGCTGATACTTGAGATTCATTGGGAGAGTCCTTAGAAAATGTCCATCAACAAAGGAGGTGGCTTACAAAACACTCGTTCGGCCTATACTTGAGTATTGCTCATCAGTGTGTGATCCGTACCAGGTCGGGTTGGCAGAGGAGATAGAGAAGATCCAAAGAAGAGCGGCGCGTTTCGTCACAGGGTTATTTGGTAACCGTGATAGCGTTACGGAGATGTTTAGCAAACTCAAGTGGCAGACTCTGCAAGAGAGGCGCTCTGCATCGCGGTGTAGCTTGCTGTACAGGTTTCGAGATGGTGCGTTTCTGGATGAGGTATCGAATATATCGCTTCCCCCTACTTATACCTCCCGAGGAGATCACGAATGTAAAATTAGAGAGATTCGAGTGCGCATGGAGGCTTCCCGGCAGTCGTTCTTCCCGCGAACCATACGCGACTGGAACAGGAAAGGGAGGTAATGACAGTGGCACGTAAAGTGGCCTCCGCCACACACCTTTGGGTGGCTTGCGGACTATAAATGTGGTGTAGATTTAGATACTGTGTATACTGTGTTTAGAGACTATTGATGAGAAATGAACTTCTTAGCAAGGACGTGAAACAGCCCTGTAACCAACCGATAAAATGAACTAGGCTGCCCTGTCGTTAACGAAGTGGCGTTGTTTTCTGGACGATAGTTTTTGATTTTCTTTGCTTTCCTTAAACTAATGCTGCTTCACCCGGAATGGTTCTTGCTATTACAGTTGTTATCCTTGTCTAGTTAGAGCTGTGAGATTGTAAACATGAATTAGATTTTTTGTTATTAATCTGTAGCACAATGGCGTGTCCGAAATGGTAGCGAAAGTGATCTACAAATGAATGAAACTGCTGCTACCACTGCTATAGTGACACACGTAAACATTAAAAAGGCAGGGCTGGGTAAGGGTTTGAAGCCCAGTGTTCCCCAAGTCGAATGTGTGGGACTGCTCGATTTGTTAGCTCATGCTTGCACACACTCACGGAACCTTTGAACATACGGAGTACGTAAATAACGTCTCTGCGTATGCGTAGATTCTCTTTCACAAGTAAGTGTGTACTGTGTGACGTGTGACGCCAGTGTCAATGGCTGCTCCGACCATTCCATTCAGACTCTGAGCATCAGGGGGATGACAGTCTACGAGTGTTATTTGCCAAAGAGGCTTGTCGTGAATCTCCAAATATTTGGACGGTACGAACAAAGCTGTCTTCTCAAACATCACGAGCGCCTGTTCGTGTGAAGGACACCATGTGCCTTTCTAGGTTTTTCCTTTTCCATGACCGTTTCTTCGCGGAAATGCATCTAAATAGTTCGTTAGTAAATTTTCTGTAATATTCAGCAATCTGGTGACTGTCTTATTGTCCGAAAAGATTCGGTAAAGAAAAATGATTTTTTTTTCATATTCTGCAAAACCTCGTGATTAGTATTATTTTGTACGTGACTACATTTTGTCTATTTAAAATATTATGCATTACAATAAAAAAATAAAGCTATGAACATAACAGTTGAAGTGAAACATACCTTATGGCGCCTGTGGAAAGTGAAACATACCGTATGACGCCCTTGGAAATTCTGTACGAACTCAAGAAAACTGGAAAGAGTCCTCATTAACAATGAGCAAAGCTAATAGTTATCTAATTGGCAACTAATAAATTCCATTGCCTCTTTTTCTGGATACATCAAATCATTGTTGGCGTAAGAATAGTGTGCATCTTCTTTGAGGACGGTCTTCACAATTCCGTGTTTCTACAAAACGATTGACTGTTCGTTCTGTAAATGGAGCAACAAAGTTTCCGCTTTTTAAACATAAATTCATTCACGTGTGTATTACACTTGAAGACAAAGTCTAAGTAAGAGTTCGTGATCAGTTTCTGGACATTTACATAACAGTGTCCCGCCAAAATAGCAGTTTTACTTTTGTTACTAACTACTGTCAGTTATTGCTATCATCGAATTAAGCTTTGCTTGTACTTCTTCGGACTGTAATATTTAATTGTATTTAGATTAAAACCAGCCGACCAGTTGCAAAGGATAAAGTAATCTTTACCTAGGTTTCGATAGATTTAAACTTTAAACTTTAAACAGTGTAACAGAGTGCCTTCTATTAAAAAGAAGTTAGCGCATTTAGTCATTTCGGATAGCATAGTGAATTTGTACAAGAAAAAAGATGTTCTTAATAGTGAAGCCTACTGTATACACCTATTTTTAACTAAAGCTTTTAAAGATCTTTGTAATTTTCAAATTGACCACCTGTTAAATAGTATTAATGAATGGCTCTTTAAGCGTAAAGAAGAAATCAAGGCTAGACATGAAAGAAAGCTTTTGAAGTTTAGTAACAGGACCACAAGTAAAAGTGTTAATACAGTAGACAATAGTGGCAAGCACCTATTTTATGAAAGAGTACTAAATAAAACTAATACCACTTTTACGCAGGCTGAGAATGACTTGTTGTGTAAAGGCCTTAAATATAACTTGCCTTCTAAACTCGATAAATATCCAGTTATCTGTAATCTCATTGTAGATCTGAAAATCGGTTTAGAATCTCTGAAATTAGAGAAAACGGAGCAAGTTAAATGTGCCTACGAATGTAATAACATAATAGAAAAAGAAATTAAATTATCTCCTAATAGTCAGTCGGGCGAATATAGTATAGTAAAAAGCATTAATCATAAACTTAGAGAGCACGACGCCTTAGTCACTAAGAGTGACAAAGGTAACACCGTTGTCGTGGCTTATAAAAATGAATATATAGAGAAAACTGTAAAGTTTTTTGAGGAAAACGACATCACTGAGGTTACCGTAGATCCTACTGCTGAACTGCAAAATGAAATCCGGCGTGCTCTAACTAATTCCGTCAGCCTGTTCAATAAGTTTCAAAAGAAAGGGCTTATAAATATGAACCCGAAACCACCCGTGCTCAGAAGCCAGTTTAAACTGCACAAACAAAATCATCCGATCCGCCCTGTAGTGAATGGTATAGGCAGTCCACATCACACTCTTGCTAGGCGCCTCCATTTTAAAATTAAAGATGCTTTCACATTTGAAAACAACTTTTCGGTAAAAAATAGTAAGGAATTAATTAACAATATTCAATCTGTAAGATGTACACCTGACACTAGACTGGTTTCCTTCGACATCGTCAGCCTCTATACAAATGTCCCGGTTGAAGAAACCATAGACCTTGTAAAAGAAAATCTTTTTAAGCATAAAAAACTAAGTGAAACTCAGATTGCGGAACTTATTGGTTTGCTTAAGGTCATATTAAAATACAATTATTTCACATTTAATGGGAAAATGTATATACAGCCAGATGGTCTAGCAATGGGCAGCCCCCTCGCCGGTATTCTAGCAGAGGTTTTCATCAACGCCCTGGAAACAACATTTTTCAATTCTAGTTCAGAATTACACCAAAAAAGTCGCTATTATGCACGTTATGTGGACGACATTTTCATTGCTTTTGATGGCACTGACCATGAGTTAGAGCAGCTCTTCAACACTTTCAATGGTTTACATGAAAAAATTTCCTTCACAAAAGAACTTCAAAATGATAAACGTGAACTAAATTTTCTAGATTTAACAATTTCTATACAAGATAACACCTTCCATTTCAATATCTTCCGCAAAGAAACCTATTCAGATAATGTCATTCCTGGTGACTCAACTCATCCAAAAGCGCACAAACTGGCGTTTTTTCATTCCGCCATTCACCGAATGGTACCACGCCTTTATCACCTGCGGATCAACAGAAGGAATTGAATGTCATCAAAACGATTGCTGTTAATAATGGGTACAACCAGAATATGATCGATTACCTGCTTAATAAGAAAATTTCCCAAAATTGTTCGACTTTGAGTAATAACCTCCCCACAGATACCACAGAAACTAAAAAATTTATTTCCATTTAAAAAGAAATCTTATACATTCAGTAGAAATTGCTAGCGATTGGTTTTCTAATTCAGGTGTATACAAACTAACCTGTAATGACTGCCCCTAATATTATATTGGTCAAACAGGCAGAGCTGTTAAAACACGATATAAAGAACATCTATTAGGTAAAAAAGGAGCTAATGTTCACAACTCTACTTTTGCTGAACACCTCTTGATAGCCGGCCATATGCCTAAACAGTTAGAAGACACGGTTATCCTACACAGACAAGTTAAAGGACGGAGACTAGATCTGTGGGAAGAGTTATTTATTTTTAAACATCTAGAGCTCAAAGACAGTAATATACTCAACGATCAGCTGAACCTTGCCTGTAGACAATTTTTTGAAGGCTTTAAACCCGTACTATTTAATTCATAACATTAATGTTGATAACCTCAGTAGTCTTTTTCCTCAGGAAGCTATAATGCACTTTCATATCTCTAAGCTCGCTACCCTTCATGCAATGTGATTTTCTCATGATGTATGGCTGCCACTACATCGGCCCTCATGTAATTCTCGCTTATCCTAAAACCTCGGATCCCAGTGAATGTATATTAACTAGATTGTGGACCAGGTTTCGTAATTTATGTCTTAAGATGCCATTACTGTTTATTCTTAAAGTTTTGACTTATATACGTTCTATGTGCTTCACTAATATGGTAATATAATTGTATTTTGGCTGTATATGCCACGGCATGTAACTCATGGCGTATGCGCCACCTGCCTTTTTGATGTATGTTTTTACGTTATTGTTCCTAAGGCTCCCACATTGTCAAAATGGGAGTGTTAAATGCTTTCCTTTTATTTGTCACTCTATCTAAAGACACAATTAATATTTATATTCTACATGTTGCTTCAGTACGCCAATCGGCACATAGTTCGCGACCTGAGCGCCACCTGCCCTGGCCGCAGTGTTACCACGCAGGTCGATTTTACTCAGTTGCTTATGCGCTCTCCAACTTCCATGTACTTAATTTTATTTATCTGACAAACGCTATTCTCAGGGCTATATTTTATTTGGACTAATGGAGCTATGGAGATGTTTGTAAAAATGGTAATGACATATCACTTCATGTTAATATAATACTGTAAGTACAATGAATCCTTCTCATATTTTGTAACACAAGATCCTCTTAATATATGTTAAACTCTAATCTTGACTTATGCATCTCCGGCGGTACACCGAAAGGTTACCGCCCTTCGATAGTGCACCTTCGCGCTAATCGAAGTGTTAGGGGTTTCAGGTGCCAGCCAGCCAGCCAGCCAGCCAGCCAGCCAGCCAGCCAGCCAGCCAGCCAGCCGCCAGCAGCAGCAGCAGCAGTTCGCGGTCCCGGCCTGCAGCAGTGGTCAGCCAGCCAGCCAGCCAGCCAGCCAGCCAGCCAGCCAGCCAGCCAGCCAGCCAGCCAGCCAGCCAGCCTGCCCTCCGGTGGCAGCAGCAGCAGTCCAGCCAGCAGCAGTCCAGCCAGCAGCAGCAGCAGCAGCAGCAACAGCAGCAGCAGCAGCCGCCGCCCCGGCCCCGTCCGCGGCAGCAGCGTCCCTGCCTCTCGCCGCCGTCGCCGCCGTCGCCGCCGCCGTCGCCGCCGTCGCCGTCCGTCCGTCCGCCGTCCGTCCGCCGTCCGCCCGCCGTCCGCCGTCCGTCGTCTCCCAGTGTGTGTCCTGTCCTTTTAGTGCTGTGTTTTTTCTTTCTTCTTCTTCTTCTTCTTC
The DNA here is from genome assembly GCF_023864275.1 of Schistocerca cancellata. Taxonomy (NCBI): domain Eukaryota; kingdom Metazoa; phylum Arthropoda; class Insecta; order Orthoptera; family Acrididae; genus Schistocerca; species Schistocerca cancellata. The sequence goes on along the minus strand of NC_064634.1, from coordinate 355,473,634 downwards.
TTGTCGTCATGTCCGCCCCCACCACCACCGTCACTACTACCACCACCGTCATCGTGTATACGTCCCCATCCGCCGCCTCCACCACAATCACTTGGTGTGCCCAGTCCCACCCCCCTCCTTCCATCCCTCCCCTCCTCTCTATCCCTTCGCCCTCGCTCTTTGTCGCCCCCTCTCCCGCTTCCTCCTCTCGTTCTGATCCCTTCCCCCCACTCCCCCAGCCTGTCACTGCAGCTCCGGCTCGGGTGGTGGCCCGTCGGGCCACTGCCCACGCCCAGCTCTCCCCGTCGCCATCGCCATCGCCACCGCCGTCATCATCATCGTCGCCATCGCCATCACTGCCACATTCGCCTGCACCGTCACAGTCACTTCCTCCGGCGCCGACTGCTGCGTCCGTGCCGGGACCTGTCCCTTCCCACCACCTCCCCATCGTTCCCGTCCCTCCTGTCACCACCCGCCCATCTGCCGCTGTCAAACGCCCTAGTGGCGCCTCCACTTCCTCTACTCCTAAAAAGGCTCCACCCCGCCCCCCATCCCCACCCCAAAATGCCATGGACGTCTCCCCACCAGGCCCCGCTCCCTCCTCCTCCTCCTCCTCCCCCCCCGGTCTCTACAAATATCTCCTGTCCCGTCCCGATCCTTCATTCCTCGAGGCCCGGAATCTCTCCCTCCTCCTCCGCCAACATTTCCCTGGCGCCCCCATCTCTCTCCTTACTCCCAGACGGGATTCCGTTCTTATCTCCTCCCCCAGCCCCACCCTCCATACTGACATCCTCTCCCGCCTCCCCATCACCCGTTTTGGCCCTAACGCCTCCCTCACCCCTGCTCCCTCCCCATCTCCTACCCGCCAACCCCAACCCCCGCGTCGCCCGCCGACCCTCACCGCCGTGATCACTCGGCTTAGCCCGTTGATCACGGAGGAGGAGGTGTTGGCGGAGCTGAAGGCCCATCCCACCCTGGAGGTGCGGGCAGTCCGCCGCATTTTTAACGCGACCGGCCCCACCCGCCTTATGCGGGTGTTCTCTGAGGACGCCCCCTCCATTGACCGTCTCCTGAAGGAGGGTGCCCTCCTCTTCAATCAGCGGTACAAAGTCGACCCCTCCCGTTCCCCCCCTCAATCCCTGCGCTGCCAGAGATGTCTGCGCTACAATGCACACACGACAGCCGAGTGCCGCGAGGCCCCCACATGCCCGCATTGTCGCCAAGCGCACTTCCTCCGGCAGTGCCCCAACCTCCAATCCCCTCCCTCCTGTAATACCTGCAGCCTCCCCCACCCTACCTACTCCCAAAAGTGTAAAGCCCGGCCCCCTCCCACCACCCCTGAACTCACCGTCCCTGTCCGTCCCCTGGACGCCCCCACCCCCCCTGGCAATTCCCTTCGTCCCCCCCCCCACTGCTGAGGACATCATCAGGTTCCTCACCATTGTCCTCCAAAACGTCCATCCCTTTCAGCGCCCCCACACCCTCCAACAGATCTCCCTCGCCGCCCGTTCCATATTCCACCTTAAAATGTACGCCACCTATTCCAATAACCAGGCCCATTTCACCTTCTCCCGCCTTGACACCCTCGTCTAAATCCTTATCATGGCGCGACAGCATCGTATCCTTTTCAACAATATCCGCTCCCTTCCCGCCAACAAGAACCTCTTCCTGCACACCCTTGCTACCCACCGTGTGGATGCCTTCCTCCTCAATGAAACCTTCCTCCAACCCCACCACTCCATCCACACCTCCCCCTATCTCCTCCACCGCTCCGATAATCCCCTCCCAGTTGCGCGTGGCGGAGTTGCCATTGGCCACCACCGCCAGATCCCCGTTCGGCTCCAACCTCTCCTTCCCGACCCCACCGAACACCTGATCCTTAGTCTCTTCTTCCCCGGCCTTACCGTTACCTGTGCCACCATCTATGTCCGCCCCAACGCCCCTCTTCCTTTCGACTTCCTCTCCCACATCGACCGTACCTTCTCCTCCTATGTGATCGCCGCCGACCTCAACATCCATAGTCGCTCCGCTGCCCAGTTGAGGCGGTGGCATCGGTTCCTCTCCTCCCTTCAAGGCGACCTCGTCCCCATCCCCCAGCACACCCGCCCCGAATCCAATTCCACTCCCGATGTTATTCTTTCCTCCCCCAACCTCCTTGGTCGCATTACGGTGGATGTCCTGGAGCCTATTGGTAGTGACCATCTCCCTGTCCTCCTCACCGTTTCAGACGGTCGTCGCCCCCGCCCCGACCCTCGTCATGACCCTCCCCCCAAGTACATCCATGACTATTCCCGTGCCAACTGGGATGCCTACCGGGATACCCTCTCCACTCAGGTCGACAGCCACCCTCTCGCCTACCGCCATCCCGCTGATGTCTCCCATGCCGCCTCCTTTCTCCAGCAGACCTTGTCTGAGGCCGTGGAGGCCCACGTCCCTACTGTTGCCATCCACCCCCACCGTCCTACCTTACCACCACAGGCCGTCCTCCTCCTCCGTGAATCCCGTCGTCTCTACCGTGCCTTCCTCCGCACGCGTGACCCGGACACCCTACGACGCCACCGGCAACTACAGCGACACATTCGAAATTTGCTCGCGGCTAAGAAACGCCGGGACTGGCGACAGACATGCACCCGTTTAAATGCTACCCTCCCCATCAACTCGTCCAAGTTCTGGACCGCCTTCCGTCGCCTTACCGGAACTAAGCCCTCTCCCTACTATCCTCTTCTCCACGATGACCACCCCTTCCCTGACGCCCTTAGTAAGGCCAACCACTTTGCCTCCTACCTGTCCGATGTGTTTTCCATCCCTGATGATCCCCGGTTCGATTACTCCCTCTTCCCAGATATCCGCGATCGAACTGACACCTCTGTCCCTCCCCTCGCTCCTGGTTTCCAGTACTTGGACAACATTCCACACACGGAACTTAACGCCCCCATCACTACACAGGATCTCATTACTACACTCCGCACCAAACGCAACACCGCTCCTGGTCACGATCGTGTCACCTACCGTCACCTTCGTGAAGCTCCTGTCTCTTTCCTCTCCACCCTGGCCAGGCTCTACAATGTAGTCCTGTCCACTGGTTACTACCCCGACCTGTGGAAAACCTCTCGTATCCTCATGTTCCTCAAACCTGGCAAACCGCCGTCCGCCGTCTCCTCCTACCGTCCCATCAGCCTTACCTCGGTCTTCAGCAAGGTCCTGGAATCTATCCTCACCCGCCGCATCCACCAGCATCTCCGCCAGTACCCGCCTCCTCCCCGTTACCCAGTGTGGCTTTCGGCCGTCCTTCTCTTCCGACGATCTTCTCCTTCACCTCACTCATCTCCTTTCCGAACAGCTCAATTCCCGTCGCTCCGCCATCTTCCTCTCTCTTGACCTCGAACGCGCCTATGACCGCGTATGGCACTCCGGTCTCCTCTTCAAGCTCCAAACCTTCGCCCTTCCCATTAACTACGTTCGTCTGATCGGTTCCTTTCTCTCCCGCCGTCCTTCCTATGTCACCATCCATAACTCCGATTCCTACACCTTTTTCCCCTCCGCCGGTGTGCCCCAAGGCTCCGTCCTCTCCCCCCTTCTGTACTTGTTGTACACGGCGGACATGCCGCCGCCGCCACCCCCCGTCCACCTTCTCCAGTTTGCCGATGACACCGCCTTCCTTGCCCTTGCCCCCACCCTGCAACGCTCCCAACACCTTCTCCAATCCCATCTTGACCGGTTCACCGCTTGGTGCAACCAGTGGTTGCTCACGGTCAATCCTTCCAAAACCCAGGCGATCATTGTAGGCAAAACCACCCCTTCCTTCCGCCTCCTTGATTTCTATCTCACCGTTTATGGCCGTCCCATCGCTCTCACCCCCACCCTTAAGTACCTTGGCGTCACCCTCGACCGTCGCCTCTCCTGGACTCCCCATCTCCAGACAATCCAAGCCAAGGCACGTTCCCGACTCCGTCTCCTCAAGCTCCTTTCCGGCCGTACGTGGGGTCTGGACCCCTCCACCATCCTACACACTTATAAGTCCCTCATCCGCCCTATCCTCTGTTACGCCCATCCCGCCTGGATCTCCGCCCCCCCTTCCTTTTATAAATCCCTCCAAATCCTTGAACGCCATGCTCTCCGCCTTGCCTATCGCATCCGTCTCCCCTCCCCCACGCGGATCCTGTATGATCTTATCCCCTTCCCTCACCTCCTCCTCTTCCTCGAAAGGATACGAATCCTCTACACCTCCCGTAAACTCGATCCTCCCCACCCGCTCGTCTCCCCGATCCTCTCCCACCCCCGCCCGCTGCCGCGCCTGTACTCTCATGTCCCACCCGGTCTCCATCTCTCCACCCTCCTTACCCTCTCCCAAGGTGGCTTCCGCCAGCTCCCCCTCCCTGATGATGCCCTCCTCCCCTCCATCTACCCCTCCTACCAACTTTGATCCTCCCGCCCTCCTCCCGTGCTTGCTCCTCCGGGCACCCTCCCTCCCTTCTCTCCCTTTTTCCCTCCCTCCTCCTTTTCTCTCCCCTTCTCCCCCGGGCCCCCCCTCCCCTGTCCCTCTCCCTCTTTCCCCCGTCTCCCCCGCCGTTGGCATCCTATTCTCCCCTCTCCCCCCACCTCCCCCCTGTTCCACTCTTGGCAGGTCCCCGGACTCGCACACGCTACGTGGACTTTCGCGCGCCGGAGATCGCCGCCATCAGTGTCTTGTGTGTGCCGTCGTGTTTCGTGTTCAGTGTTTCCCGTCACGCTCCGTTGTTCACCAGTGCCATCGTCTTCTTCAGTGTCTGTGCGTCGTCTCAACAGTTTGCAGTGTGGTTTATCGTCAAGTGTGAACGGCTCCGTGTTTGTCTCTCTGTGTCTCCTATTTTATCGCCCACCATTTTGTGACTTTTCTGTTTCCTCCTGTTTTTTGTGCTTATGTCTCATTTGGCTGAAGAGCAGCGTAGTGTGCTGCTGCCAGCCTGCTTATTGTATAGGCATTAAAATGACAATAAAGTAAAAAAAAAAAAAACTTGACTTATGTGTATACCTTTCATTTACATTACGATGTTCATTTCTCCTCAGGCCGCCTTCTGAAGAAGATAGATTTAAATCTATCGAAACCTAGGTAAAGATTACTTTATCCTTTGCAACTGGTCGGCTGGTTTTAATCTAATTACGTGTAACCGTTGCTGTTGCGCAGCTATGTTTAAAATAATTTAATTGTATATATATAGTTCGTCCGCCCTCGGAATGGAGAGTGTCAACGAGTTTTGCCTGTTTCCGATATCGATCCTCCAAGTTATTGCTCTGGTGAAATCCAAGACAGTATCAAAACCTCTACAACGGTTGGTCAGACTAGCCCTGACGGACGGACAAAAGGAAACGAACAGGATCTTCAGTTTACATATGTAGAGAAAGAAGATTTAAGAAAACATTTTTTATTTACTTACTAAAACATGACTGTTGTTTACGTTTTATGTTTGCATGCAGTAAATGTTACTCTGTTACACATTTGACGCACGATAAATGCAATAGATGTTCCAATGGCAAAAGATATTTTTTTGTGTTTTATAATTATGAGAAACATCTGATTTTATTTACGATAATTAGCATGACTATGGATAGGAGAAATTAGTAAGAACTTTAAATTCAGATGAATGACTGTCAAAAGTTATCTTTATAAGAAATATTATTAGTCGAAGATTTTTGTGAAATCATTTACGTGCGACTTTGATATAACATATACAAAAATCAGTTGTAGCAATTAACATATGCGCGTGGCAATAAATAATAACAAAATATTTTGCTTTTACCTTATACTACGTCCTTCAGCCACCGCCATCGTTCTACACGACCAGTCTTGGTAATTCCATAACTCTACTGCCCTCTGTGTAAGCTATACAACTCGACAACTGCTCTCTAAGAGCGGACCTGACGCAACAGCCCGACTGCGAGAAACTACCACTACTGCTGCCGACAGTGCTCTCTTGTCCGCGATTCTATTGTAACTTACATGGCGCAGGCAGCGCGTGACCAATTCACTGAAGTCACATCTGCTCGAGTGCGCTAGCAATAAATTCCTTAGTCATGGACCTCTTACAATATAAAAACGATTGGTGAATGAAATTCCGGCACACTAAAGCCGTTCATGAATCAGAAGTAGCCCGTAAACCGAACGAGATATGACCCATACTCATCGTGAACCGCGACTGTCACCCTGATACTCATTTGATAACGTCGCCTAAGCAGTCACACTGTTCCAATTCGGCTCGGTAGGCCGAAAAAAAACCACATTATCTTGTGTTGCAGAATAAGCACTTAGAGAGGAGCTATATAACCTGTATACTATCACTTTGTCAATACAAGCCCACTGCTGCTTTCATGCACGGCCTTCTCTCAGTAAATGTTAATTCAGTATCGGCTATTAGCGCATCATACCACACACTATCAAAACACATCTTCACTCCAGAGCAGCCCAAACGCAGTAGCCTGAAGCGGAACACTTTGTTTTCTCTCAGAACCAAGCAAGACGTGTGTGGCAACGATGCCCTCGCTAGACTATCCGAATTTCCACTCGTCTCAGGCAGAGAAACAAGAGTAGCCGAAACAGCCGCGGATGTGCGAAAGGCGATCAACGAGCCACAATCAGTGTGCCACAGATATAATAGCAAAGACTTTTCGAGAGACGAAACTACGTAAAAAATATTTATAGATGGAAGATGTCCGAATAGTATGGAAAATTTTCATCTCCAGGCTCATCAAACGGCTCGTAGTGAAATTGCGCGCTTATGGAATATCAAATGGCTCTGAGCACTATGGGACTTAACTTCTGAGGTCATCAGTCCCCTAGAACTTAGAACTACTTAAACCTAACTAACCTAAGGACATCACACACGTCCATGTCCGAGGCAGGATTCGAACCTGCGACCGTAGCGGTAGCTCGGTTCCAGACTGTGTCGCCTAGAACCGCTCGGCTACCTCGGCCGGCTTATGGAATATCGTCTCAGTTGTGTGGCTGGGTTTGTGATTTCCTGTCAGAGGGGTCACAGTTCGTAGTAACTGACGGAAAGTCATCGAGTAAAACAGAAGTGTTTTCTGGCGTTCCCCAAGATAGTGTTATAGGCCCTTTGCTCTTCCTTATCTATACAAACAATTTGGGAGACAATCTGAGCAACCGTCTTCGGTTGTTTGCAAATGACGCTGGCGTTTATCGACTAATAAAGGCATCAGAATATCAAAACAAACTACAAAACGATTTAGAAGAAATATCGAAATGGTGAGAAAAGTTGCAGTTGACCCTAAATAACGAAAAGTGTGAGGTCATCCACATGAGTGCTAAAAGAAACTAGTTAACTTCGGTTACACGATAAATCAGTGTAATATAAAACCTCCCCCCATGAGCCATGGACCTTGCCGTTGGTGGGAAAGCTTTCGTGCCTCAGCGATACAGATGGCCGTACCGTAAGTGCAACCACAACGGAGGGGTATCTGTTGAGAGGCCAGACAAACGTGTGGTTTCTGAAGAGGGGAAACAGCCTTTTCAGTAGTTGCAGGGGCAACAGTCTGGACGATTGACTGACCTGGCCTTGTAACACTAACCAAAACGGCCTGGCTGTGCTGGTACTGCGAATGGCTGAAAGAAAGGGGAAACTACAGCCGTAATTTTTTCCGAGGCCATGCAGCTTTACTGTATGGTTAAATGATGATGGCGTCCTCTTGAGTAAAATATTCCGGAGGTAAAATAGCCCCCCCCCCCCATTCGGATCTCCAGGCGGGGACTACTCAAGAGGACGTAGTTATCAGGAGAAAGAAAACTTGCGTTCTACGGATCGGAGCGTGGAATGTCAGATCCATTAATGAGGCAGGTAGGCTATAAAATTTTAAAAGGGAAATGGATATGTTAAAGTCAGATATAGTGGGAATTAGTGACGTTCGGTGGCAGGAGGAACAAGACTTTTGGTCAGGTGAATATAAGGTTATAAATACAAAATCAAATAGGGGTAATGCAGGAGTAGGTTTAATAATGAATAAAAAAAAATAGGAGTGCGGGTAAGCTACTACAAACAGCATAGTGAACGCATTATTGTGGCCAATATAGACACGAAGCCCACGCCTACTACAGTAGTACAAGTTTATATGTCAACTAGCGCTGCAGATGATGAAGAAATTGATGAAATGTATGATGAGATAAAAGAAATTATTCAGGTAGTGAAGGGAGACGAAAATTTAATAGTCATGGGTGGCTGGAATTCGAGAGTAAGAAAAGGGAGAGATGGAAACATAGTAGTTGAATATGGATTGGGGGTAAGACATGAAAGAGGAAGCCGTCTGGAAGAATGTTGCACAGAGCATAACTTAATCATAGCAATGAGATGGGTCGCGTCTTTTCCAACGTAGCCATAAGCAGTTTAAGAAAGCGCAGACAACCTGAATTTAGATCTAGATGACAAATAGGGCGCTCAAACTCCTGTCCTCCAAAATGTAAGTCTAGTGTAATAATCACTTCACAGCTTCTCATGGCGAAACATGTAATGGCGCAAGTGCAACGTTTTTTTACTCAGAAGAGATTCCTCAATCCTATTTTGTCGTAATCATGTAACGTGAAATCTGTGTCGTGTTCGTAGCTAAAACTTATCCATTGACATTCGCTGCAAGTGAACAAGACGCAAATGTTATTTTCTGTTTGCTTAAGCTCATCAAACGGATATTCCGGTTCATGGTTCATGGTTATAATCCCAGTTGCGCGTTGGCTGTCTGGCGGCGCCCAGGGGCAACGAAATAATGATTTTCAACGTTTCACTAATTATTAACCGAATTTAAAAGTTTAAAATACTGTCATAAACTAGTCATTAAGAGACATTATATCCAATGTTTAACACAATAGGGAAAATGTTACAGAGAGCTATCGACGCCGCATAACTCACGGTGCACATTTACTAAAATTATATTCTTCCGGTATTTGAGAATGAGACATTTAATCACTTGCAATAAACTTTACAAAAAATTTCAAACGCTTACGCAACTCTCCACAAAATTATGAAAGGTAAAAAAAAAAACTTATCGCTTACTGCATTTTCTCTGTACATGCAGTATAATTGTCGCATCAGGCACGAAGATTTAATTTATTATTTTTTTATAAGCAACTCTATTCTCAAAACATTTTGCTGAATGTACCTGCAAAGTTGTGTTTCTGAGGACGGGACCAACGAAATATAAGGGCCCTCAACGAACTTGTGACGTCACATCAGTACGTAGTCTGCCACACTCCGGGAACGCTCGGGTGCATACAGGATCTGCGGGAAATCAATTTTGTTGTTGTTGTGGTCTTCAGTCCTGAGACTGGTTTGATGCAGCTCTCCATGCTACTCTATCCTGTGCAAGCTTCTTCATTTCCCAGTACCTACTGCAGCCTACATCGCTCTGAATCTGCTTAGTGTATTCATTTCTTGGTCTCCCTCTACGATTTTTATTCTCCACGCTGCCGTCCAGTACTAAATTGCTGATCCCTTGATGCCTCAGAACATGTCCTACCAACCGATCCCTTCTTCTAGTCAAGTTGTGCCACAAACTCCTCTTCTCCCCAATTCTATTCAGTATCTCCTTAATGGTTATGTGATCTACCCATCTAATCTTCAGCATTCCTCTGTAGCACCACATTTAGAAAGCTTCTATTCTCTTCTTGCCTAAACTATTTATCGTCCACGTTTCACTTCCATACTTGGCTACACTCCATACAAATACTTTCAGGAACGACTTCCTAACACTTCAATCAATACTCGATGTTAACAAATTTCTCTTCTTCAGAAACGCTTTCCTTGCGATTGCCAGTCTACATTTTATAACCTCTCTACTTCGACCATCATCAGTTATTTTGCTCCCCATATAGTAAAACTCCTTTACTACTTTAAGTGTCTCATTTCCTAATCTAATTCCCTCAGCATCACCCGACTTAATTCGACTACATTCCCTTATCATTGTTTTGCTTTTGTTGATGTTCATCTTATACCCTCCTTTTAAGACACAGTCCCTTCTGTTCAACTGCTCTTCCAAGTCCTTTGCAGTCTTGACAGAATTACAATGTCATCGGCGAACCTCAAAGTTTTTATTTCTTCTCCATGGATTTTAATACCTACTCCGAAGTTTTCTTTTGTTTCCTTTACTGCTTGCTCAATATGCAGATTGAATAACATCGGGGAGAGGCTACAATCCTGTCTCACTCCCTTCCCAACCACTGCTTCCCTTTCATGTCCCAAGACTCTTATAACTGCCATCTGGTTTCTGTACAAATTGTAAATAGCCTTTCGCTCCCTGTATTTTACCCCTGCCACCTTCAGATTTTGGGAAATCGATATTTAATTGAAGAGGTATCGACTAAACGTCTTAATTTAGTCGTGTGCCATCGAGAGCTTGCATGCATTTAAACGCGCAGTCAAGACTTATTACATTCGCCTGAAATAATTATTCGCTCCCAGCCGGAGACGGCTGCTGGCACTTGCAAGACCTGCTGCGTCGCGTACTGTGACGTACGAGCCACGACCTGTCTTCCTGGTGGGTCTAGATTCAGGAGATATGACGTTATAAACACTAAGATGCGTCAAAATCTAGCGTTTGTTTAAAACGAAGTGCAAATTTCCCAGACTATACACATCCGGTATTTGCTAACGAGAGTACTTAGCGATATCTAACAAACATTAAAAATAATACGTTTCTTGTAGTGGCCATTTTCGCAGCAGCTGTATATAAATTGCAGTTGTTTCAAAGAAAATGTCTTTTGCATGCTGTACATCGAAATTTTTATTTATCCACCGCGAGGCGTTTCGCCATTTTTTACAAGGCATCTTCAGTATATACATATTTCCAGGAGTGTGTATATATATATATATATATATATGTATATATATATATATAAATATATTTTTCCAGGAGTATATATATATATATATATATATATATATATATATATATATATATATATATATATATATATATATATATATATATATATATATATATATACACACTCCTGGAAATTGAAATAAGAACACCGTGAATTCATTGTCCCAGGAAGGGGAAACTTTATTGACACATTCCTGGGGTCAGATACATCACACTGACAGAACCACAGGCACATAGACACAGGCAACAGAGCATGCACAATGTCGGCACTAGTACAGTGTATATCCACCTTTCGCAGCAATGCAGGCTGCTATTCTCCCATGGAGACGATCGTAGAGATGCTGGATGTAGTCCTGTGGAACGGCTTGCCATGCCATTTCCACCTGGCGCCTCAGTTGGACCAGCATTCGTGCTGGACGTGCAGACCGCGTGAGACGACGCTTCATCCAGTCCCAAACATGCTCAATGGGGGACAGATCCGGAGATCTTGCTGGCCAGGGTAGTTGACTTACACCTTCTAGAGCACGTTGGGTGGCACGGGATACATGCGGACGTGCATTGTCCTGTTGGAACAGCAAGTTCCCTTGCCGGTCTAGGAATGGTAGAACGATGGGTGCGATGACGGTTTGGATGTACCGTGCACTATTCAGTGTCCCCTCGACGATCACCAGTGGTGTACGGCCAGTGTAGGAGATCGCTCCCCACACCATGATGCCGGGTGTTGGCCCTGTGTGCCTTGGTCGTATGCAGTCCTGATTGTGGCGCTCACCTGCACGGCGCCAAACACGCATTAGACCATCATTGGCACCAAGGCAGAAGCGACTCTCATCGCTGAAGACGACACTTCTCCATTCGTCCCTCCATTCACGCCTGTCGCGACACCACTGGAGGCGGGCTGCACGATGTTGGGGCGTGAGCGGAAGACGGCCTAACGGTGTGCGGGACCGTAGCCCAGCTTCATGGAGACGGTTGCGAATGGTCCTCGCCGATACCCCAGGAGCAACAGTGTCCCTAATTTGCTGGGAAGTGGCGGTGCGGACCCCTACGGCACTGCGTAGGATCCGACGGTCTTGGCGTGCATCCGTGCGTCGCTGCGGTCCGGTCCCAGGTCGACGGGCACGTGTACCTTCCGCCGACCACTGGCGACAACATCGATGTACTGTGGAGACCTCACGCCCCACGTGTTGAGCAATTCGGCGGTACGTCCACCCGGCCTCCCGCATGCCCACTATACGCCCTCGCTGAAAGTCCGTCAACTGCACATACGGATCACGTCCACGCTGTCGCGGCATGCTACCAGTGTTACAGACTGCGATGGAGCTCCGTATGCCACGGCAAACTGGCTGACACTGACGGCGGCGGTGCACAAATGCTGCGCAGCTAGCGCCATTCGACGGCCAACACCGCGGTTCCTGGTGTGTCCGCTGTGCCGTGCGTGTGATCATTGCTTGTACAGCCCTCTCGCAGTGTCCGGAGCAAGTATGGTGGGTCTGACACACCGGTGTCAATGTGTTCTTTTTTCCATTTCCAGGAGTGTATATTCTCCTTCAATATTTACAACAGTATGCCAAAGCAGCGGTAACTTTTTGATTCCACGACTGTAGAAATCACGTGATTTTGAGGCGAAGAACATGTCGAGCCATGTTTTCATGAGAAAAGGAAGTTCGTTGAAGGTCGTTCGACAGAGAGCGGGAAATGTGAAAATCTGAGGGCTCAACATCAAGTCAATGAGGTCCGTGTGGAATCACTTCCCAAGCCAACTTTTGTATAGCGTTTTTCGTCTCTAGCAGAGTGCGGGCGGGCGTTATCGTGCTGTAGCATCACTTCACACAGTCTCATTGGTTGTTGTTCTTGGACTGCGTCTGCAAGACGTCTCAGTTGTTGACAATAAATGTCAGCAGTGACTGTTACACGTCGAGGAAGCAATTTGTAGTTCGCCACACCGTCGCTGTTCTACCAGATGCATAATTTTATATTTCGTGCATGTGCCCATGTCCTTGTACAGGGAGTTGCTGCTTTGCTTGGACTCAGCCATCCCTTTCTTTTCCTTATGTTAGCATAAAGACATCATTTTTCGTCAGCAGTGACAATACCGGATAGGAAAGGTAGGTGTTCTTCGCGGGCCAGTTGATGACGAGCAAGAAGAGAGGCACATATTTACTCCGTCTTCAGGCCACAAGTGGCCCATCGGGACCATTCGACCGCCGTGTTTTCCTCAGATGAGGATGCGGATAGGAGGGGCGTGTGGTCAGCAAACCGCTCTCCCAGTCGTTTTCTTTGACCGGAGCCGCTACTGTTCGATCGAGTAGATCCTCAATTGACATCAAGAGGCTGAGTGCACCCCGAAAAATGGCAACAGCACTATGGCAGCCCTGATGGTCACCCATCCAAGTGCCGGCCACGTCCGACAGCGCTTAACTTCGGTGATCTGGCGGGAACCGGTGTATCCACAGAGGCACATATGACCACACACTAAACCCATAGCAACTGCAATACCAACATACAAACACACAAATGTGACGAACTTATGCATCAACCTAATATAAAGAATGCTGTCTGAAAGAAGATTCGGTGTGGCCGAGCGGTTCTAGGCGCTTCAGTCTGGAACAGCGCGACCGCTACGTTCGTAGGTTTGAATCCTGCCTCGGGCATGAATGTGTGTATTGTCCTTAGGTTATTTAGGTTTAAGTAGTTCTAAGTTCTAGGGAACTGATGACCTCAGATATTAAGTCCCATAGTACTCAGAGCCATTTGAACCATTTTCTTTTTTGAAAGAAGATTCCCAAATATTCAGTCAGATCTTGATAAGATTTCAAAGTGTTGCGAAGACTGGCAATTTCCTTTCAGTGTACAAAAATGTAAGATTGTGCGCTTCACAAATCGGGACAACGTAGTATCCTTTAATGTCAGTGAGTCACTGCTGCAATCGGCCAACTCATACAGATATCAGGGGATAAAATTTGGTTCTGTTGTGGAATGGAACGCTCACAAATGCTCAGTCGTAGGAAAAGAAGGTGGGAGATTTCGGCTTATTGGTGGAATACTGGGGATACAAAATCAGTCGACAGAGCAGATTGCTTACAAAGCTTTCGTGCGACCAATCCCACACTACTGTTCAAGTGTGTGGGACCCGCTCCAAATAGGACTAACGGCGCTTATTGAGAGTATACAGAGAAAGGCAGCACGAATGAACCCGTGAGAGAGCGTCACAGAGAAGCCTAAGAAACTTAAGGGGCATGTACTAGAAAATACAAGAAAATTCCCGAATGAGACTTTCACTCTGCAGCGGAGTGTGTGCTGATATGAAACTTCCTGGCAGATTAAAACTGTGTGCCCGACCGAGACTCGAACTCGGGACCTTTGCCTTTCGCGGACATGTGCTCTACCATCCTAGCTACCGAAGCACGACTCACGCCCGGTCCTCACAGCTTTACTTCTGCCAGTATCTCGTCTGCTACCTTCCAAACTTTACAGAAGCTCTAGCACTCCTGAGCACTTACCTGCGAAAGGCAAAGGTCCCGAGTTCGAGTCTCGGTCGGGCACACAGTTTTAATCTGCCAGGAAGTTTCATATCAGCGCACACTCCGCTGCAGAGTGAAAGTCATTCTGGAAACATCCCCCAGGCTGTGGCTAAGCCATGTCTCCGCAGTATCCTTTCTTTCAGGAGTGCTAGTTCTGCAAGGTTCGCAGGAGAGCTTCTGTAAAGTTTGGAAGGTAGGAGACGAGATACTGGCAGAAGTAAAGCTGTGAGTACCGGGCGTGAGTCGTGCTTCGGTAGCTAAGATGGCAGAGCACTTGCCCGCGAAAGGCAAAGGTCCCGAGTTCGAGTCTCGGTCGGGAACACAGTTTTAATCTGCCAGGAAGTTTCATACAAGAAAATTGTCCCGAGAGAACTCACGTACAAAGTTTCAATAGGTGGCCGTAAATGATGACTCTAGAATTGTACTAAAAACCAGTATGTATCGCTCCCGTAGGGATCGTGAGAACAAGATTCAATTAATTACGGCGTTCGCAGAGCCATTTAAACGATCCTTCTTCCCGCGCGCCATATGTGAATGGAATGGGAAAAAGGCCAAATAGCTGGTTCAGTGCGATGTACCCTCCATCATGCACTTTACACTGGCTTGCAGAGCATGGATGAACATGTAGACGAACAGCTTCGCTGCGAAGCTTTAGACAGCTACCAACGCCTTCATAACGACTTTAAAACACTATTAAGAGCAAAATTATTTATATTTATGTTTATTTCGATGTTCATAAGAGTCCATATAATAATGTCAGAATTTCTGCAAAAACTTTACGCTTAGTTCCAACATCGCTAATGGATTACCGGTACGATGAAGATATCTCAGTATTCACGTTTTTTTATCCAGTCCATTCACAGATGAAATTTTGTTTGAGAGGATCTCGAAAGTTTCATTTAACCTAAAACCACCTCACATGAGCTTCAAGTGCCAAAGTACTTTAACTGCCAATTCCTGCATATAATTCACACGTGACTTTGGACAGGCGCCTCCTTGTTTCGTACATCGAGGAACCTACAGTCGAGCTCGTCACAAAATATAAAATGGCTCTCAGCACTATGGGACTTAACTTCTGAGGTCATCAGACCCCTAGAACTTAGAACTACTTAAACCTAACTAACGTAAGGACATCACACACATTCATGCCCGAGGTAGGATTCGAACCTGGGACCGTAGCGGTCGCGCTGTTCCAGACTGTAGCGGCAAGAACCACTCGGCCACCCCGGCCGGCTCACAAAATAGAAGAATACAGTATTCTTTTTGATGTATGAACTAAAGTTATTAGGATTCTTGCTAGTAATTCTTGCGATATTTTGTTGTTTTTGCTATGTCATCTGGCTAACGGAATCCGACCTTTATTGTATTCCATCCAGTGGTCTTGATAACTGTATTGTTGCTTTGTGATGTTTAAAATTACTCAGCTGTTTTGCACTTGAAACGAAAGCTAATTCCCTTGGAGAATATCAGTCAAATAATGAAATGTAGGCATTCTTAACAGGACATAAATTCAGATAAATTTTGGACATACCACACTCACGGTCGAACGGTGCATTATTGTTAACGACTTCTGTTGTTAAAGGGGAAAATATGTTGACTGGTACTGAGTACCATTCGTCCAACAGTTATCAGTAATATTCTTGAAGGTATGATTTGACTCTTCGATATGGGTTACGTTACGTTTTACAAGTTGCATCAACGACCTATTGATATGCTGTGATCCGCTTATTGTCTTCTAAAGCTAGCGACCGTATTCGTTTTCCAAAACACAGTGGTAAAGGAAAAAATCCCTTCTAATTAAAAAAATGTGTCTTTGACACGGTACATTGATTTTTGTCATTCGGAGTGCTATGACTCGTTGGAGACGTCAAATTCAGCGATCTGCCTGCCGTATATACGGTCGACCATATTGCCATTCAAGCCACTGCGTCGAAACAGATCCGAGTTAAAAAATATTTTATTCTAGGAATAATGTTAATTTCTCCATATGGGAGAATAACACATTTTGAGGATTAATTGATGTAAAAACAATTTATGACCATATAGTTGTGAGGAGAAAGCATTCTCACATCACACATTATTATACGTACCTGTCGGTCGAAAAGCTTTCGGGACTGGATTAATAAGAAAACAGAGAAAATTTCATCAGAGAACAACCATGGGAACTATCAGAAAAGCTCTTCTTTGGGATGTTCTTAAACTTGGGCATCACTTTGGCCTGAATGACGGTATGTCATCAAAGATTGACCGTTCATGCTAATTTCTATGCTTTGTCATTTTGTGGTAGGTTCGCCGGCCGGTGTAGCCAAGCGGTTCTACGCGCTTCAGTCTGGAACCGCGCGACTGCTACGGTCGCAGGTTCGAATCTTGCCTCGGGCATGGATGTGTGTGGATGTCCTTAGTTTAGTTCGGTTTAAGTAGTTCTAAGTTCTAGTGGACTGATGACCTCAGATGTCAAGTCCCATAGTGCTCAGATCCATTTGAACCATTTCTGGTAGGTTCGTATGCGTAACACCATGCCTCATCACTCGTGATGATTTTTTCCGAAATAAAGATCGTATGTGTTTTGCATTCCAGTCAAGTTGCGGCAGGCATCCACGCGTCATTGCCGGCCGCGGTGGTCTAGCGGTTCTGGCGCTGCAGTCCGGAACCGCGGGACTGCTACGGTCGCAGGTTCGAATCCTGCCTCGGGCATGGGTGTGTGTGATGTCCTTAGGTTAGTTAGGTTTAAGTAGTTCTAAGTTCTAGGGGACTTATGACCTAAGATGTTGAGTCCCATAGTGCTCAGAGCCATCCACGCGTCATTGTTTTTGTTCGGGAGTCAAGCTGTGCGGCACAAACTCTTCACACACTTTTCTTTTCTTCAAAACGCTCTGTAGAATGTCTTTAACCCTTAGAGATGTAGTTCCACTGTGATCTGTGACACAACAACGTTGACACACCACGGCCGCACATCCACTACCTAACAGTCTCTGCTCCCAGCTGACTGGTCGAACGCACATCTCTTGTTTACAGCTGTTGCTGCGAGCGGCCACCGTGGTTGCTCCGCTGACGTCGCTTGTACGCTAGATTCAGAATCACTCTCGGAACATTTTGGACATACGGTGTATACGTTCCATGTGTTTGTTTACCTAATTCACGCCACAGCTAGCCGGTATCGACCTCCAAGCCAATAGATTTATAAGTAAATCTCTCTGGCTCACGATTATAGATAGAACGTTTAAGCTGCGAGCAGTGGCAGTCGCTGAGCGAAGGTCGTCGTTAGCGTGGACGTGTTACGAAAAAAGCATGCCTATTTTAAAAGAATGCAAAATACACAAGACTGGCAAAGTTTTGCAGAAGTTCAGAATATAGTGCGTACTTCTGTGTGAGATGCTTTCAGTAATTTACACAACGAAACTCTGTCTCGAAATCTGGCAGAAAAGCTAAAGAGATTCTGGTGATACATAAAGCACACCAGTCAGTACTGCGCGATAACAACGTTGAAGTCACTGGTGACAGTGCCGCTAAAGCGGAGTTTTTAAACATGGTTTTCCGAAACTCCTTCACCAAAGAAGACGAAGTAAATATTCTTGAATTCCAATCAAGGACAACTGCCAAGATGAGAAACATAGAAATAGATGTCCTCGGTGTCGCAAAGCAGCTTAAATAACTTAATAAAAGCAAGGATTCCGGTCCAGATTGTATACCAGTCAGGTTCCTCTCAGAGTATGCAGATACAATTGCTCCATATTTATGTTAAATACAACCGCTCACTCACATAAAGACCCGTTCCTGAAGACTGGAAAATTGCTCAAGTCACACCAATACCCAAAAAGGGAAGTAGGAGTAATCCTTTGAATTACAGGCCCATACCACTAACGTCGATATGCAATAGGGTTTTGGAACATGTACTGCATACTGTATTCGATCATTAGGAAGTACCTCGAAGAAAACGATTTATTGACACGTAGTCAGCACGGATTCAGAAAATATCGTTCTTGCGAACTAGTTCTTTATACTCATAAAGTAATGAGTTCTATCGACAGAGAATGTCAAATTGATTCTATATTTTTAGATTTCCAGAAGGCTTTCGACACCGTTCCTCACAAGCGTCTTCTAACCAAACTGCGTGCCTATGGAGTAACGCCTCAGTTGTGCGACTGGATTCATGATTTCCTGTCAGAAAGGTTACAGTTCGTGGTAATAGACGGAAAGTCATCGAGTAACACAGAAATAATATCTGGATTTCCCCAAGGAAGTGTTATAGGCCTTCTATTGTTCCTGATATATATATTAACGCTATACGAGACTATGTCAGTAGCCAGATTAGATTGTTTGTAGATGATGCTGTCATTTACCGTCTTGTAAAGTCATCAGATGACCAAAACGAATTGCAAAATGATTTGGGTAAGGTATCTGTATGGTGCGAAAAGTGGTAATTGACCCTGAGTAAAGAAAAGTGTGAAGTTATTCGCATGAGTACTGAAAGACATCCGCTAAATTTCGTTTACACGATAAGTCACACAAATCTGAAGGCTGCAAATTCAACTAAATACTTAGGGATTACAAATGCAAATACCCTAAATTGGAACGATCATATACGCAACAGGTCTGCTGAAGAGACCGCTTACACCATGCTTGTACACCCTATTCCGGAGTACTGCTGTGCAGAGTGGGATCTGCACCAGATGGGACTGACGGATGACATCGAAAAAGTACAAAGAAGGGGAGCTCGTTTTGTATTATCGCGAATTACGGGAGATAGTGTCACAAACACGATACGTGAACTGGAGTGGCGATCATTAAAACAAAGGCGTTTTTGATTTCGACGGGATCTTGTCATGAAATTTAAATCACCATCTTTCTCTTCCGATTGCTAAAGCATTCTATTGGCACCCACCTACATAGGGAGAAATGATCATCACGATAAAATAAGAGAAATCAGGGTTCGCACAGAAAAATTTAATTGCTCGTTTTTCCCGCGCGCCGTTCGATAGTGGAACGGTAGAGAGACAGCTTGAAGATGGTTCATTGAACCCTCTGCCATGCACGTCATTGTGAATAGAAGAGTAATCACGTAGATGTAGACGTACCTTCGTTTTCATGGTTGGCACTAGACAACAGTTTTTTTATGCTCGTTTTGAAGACAAAAATGTCTAAAAGCTTAAAGATGCTGGTACAATGGATGTGTGTGTAACTGCTTACCGTAGTTGAAAGTCTCGGACCGAAAATACAGACAAGAATCATGGCAAACAACACAGTAAAGTGTTGCGTGTGCTGATTCTAGCGTAATCTATCTGGGACGAAGAAAGGATCACTAGTTTTACGTCAACTGTAGTTCGACATTATGAAACAGAATCTTTCATGAGCAACTTTGTTTCACATGTTTAACGAAAAGAAAGCAATACGGGTGACAACAATGATAACCGTAGGTAATGGTCAGCAGGACGAAGTCAAAGCAATAATCAAACTTAATTGCGAGGGGCGTTCAATAAGTAATGCAACACTTTTTTTCTGAAATCGGGTTGGTTTTATTCAGGATTCCAATACATCATACTATTTTGCACTCTTTTGGATACAAAATCCTATTTTCAACGCAATCTCGGTTCAATGCGGCGGACTTACACCACCTCACTGGGATGCTCTGTACGCCCGCATGGTACACCTCTACTGATCGAAGTCGGTTCGAAGTGATGAACCTATGTTTCATCGCCTGTGATGATATTCTATAAAAATTGTCACGATCAGCTTCATAGCTCGCAAGTAATTCCGCACAGATGGTTCTTCGTTGCTCTTTATGGTCTTCTGTTAGCTTACGAGCAACCCAGCGGGCACACAACTTCGCGTACCACAACTGGTGGACGAGTGTGCCAGTACTACCGAAGTAGACGTCTAGTCATGGAGCGAGGTGTTCCACTGTATCCGTCTGTCACCGGGCATGAGAGTGTCCCTACGTTCAAACATTGCAGGGGTCACAGCTATGTGTGGTACGTCGGCACGCCGGTGATCCGACAGGTTTGTAGAGATGACAGAAGCTTCGCCCAACGACTCACTGTGCTTTTGTTCACTGCCAGGTCTCCTCACACATCCTGCATGCACATAACAATATCTGTCAAGTTCTGGTTTCCCACCAAAAAGCAACTCAATGACAGCTCTCTGCCTGGTACGCACCTACATTACAGACGCCATTTTAAAGGCTACATGTAGCGCCACCATCTATCGTAACTTCACTAAGCAATACAAGCTAAAACGTAAATATTCCTCGATGTCCCACGACAGATTACACACTTTTTCAACAGAAAGCAGCCGAGAAACAAAATTATTGCCTTAGTTATTGAACGCCCCTCGCATAAACTCGAACATTAACTAAATTACATCTTACATTTCGACATGTGTCGAGAGACTATCACCAGACCGGAAACAGGAAAGGAGGACAGGCATCGTATAGTCCCAAAATATGACTTCCTGCGGCTGTGTGTAGATGTCATTGAATGAAAAGTACGGACACCAAATTAGACCCACTGGACGGCTTTCTAATGGTGTCATCCAGCTCTGAACAAAATGTTTCATATCGCACTCGATTTTTATGTACATTTCGTACCTGACGATGAAAATGTATAGTCTTTAAGCCAACTGTACATTAACTGAATTTTATTTCCTTGTTGTGGTCTCTGGTCCGAATATCGGTTTGGTACTAGTCTATCCAGTGCGAGCCCCTTCATCTCTGCACAATTAATGCATCCTACATCCATCTGAAATTGCCTACTTTATTCATGCCTTGGTTTCTCTCTACAGTTTTAACCCTCTCCCCTCCCCCGCCACCTTCTCCCCCCTGTTTCCACACATTCCTTCCATCAAGAAACTGACAATTCCTTGTCACGTCAGGATGTGTCCTATCAACCAATCGTTTTTCTCCTATTCCGTTACATACCTCGTCATCTGTGACTCTATCTACCCATCTAATCATTCTAAGTATTCTTCTATCACACAACTTTTCAAAAACTTCTGTTCTCGTCTTATCTGAACTACTTATATCCAATTTTCACTGCCATACACTGGACTCGCTTTGGGAGGACGACGGTTCAATCCCGTGTCCGGCCATCCTGATTTAGGTTTTCCGTAGTTCCCTAAATCGCTCCAGGCAAATGCCGGGATGGTTCCTTTCAAAGGACACGGCCAACTTCCTTCCCCGTCCTTCCCTAATTGGATGAGACCGATGACCTCGCTGTCTGGTCTCCTTCCCCAAACAACCCAACCCAACCCACTGCCACACAAGGCTGTATTAGAGACAAATACCTACAGAAAATAATTCCTACCACTTAAATTTATATTCGATGTTGATAAACTCCTCTTTTTCAGAACTGCTTTTCTTGCTATTGCAAATCTGCATTTTATATCTTCCCTACTTCGTCCATCATCACTTATTTTGCTGCGCAAACAATAAAACTCATCCGCTACTTTCAGTGTTTCATTTTCTGATCTAATTCCCTCGGCATCGCTGATTTAATTCCCCTACATTCTAGTATATTTTAATTTTTTTATGATCATCTACTAATATCTTTTCAGCACAGTGTACATTCTCTTCAACCGCTCTTCCAAGGTCCTTTGTTGTCTCTGACAGTATTAGAAAATCATCAGCAAACCACAAAATTTTTATTTATTCTTCCTGATCTTTAATTCCCTTTCCAACGTTCTGCTTGCTTTCCTTCAAAGCCTGCTCATTGTACTGATTGACTAACATTAAGGAGAGACTACAAACTTGCCTCACTCCCTTCTCGACCACTGCTTAACTTTCACATTCTTCGACTCTTAAAACTGCAGTTGGTTTCTGAACAAGTTGTAAGTATTCAGAATGAGATTTTCACTCTGCAGCGGAGTGTGTGCTGATATGAAACTTCCTGGCAGATTAAAACTGTGTGCCGGACCGAGACTCGAACTCGGGGACCTTTGCCTTTCGCGGGCAAGTGCTCTACCTTCTGAGCTAGCCAAGCACGACTCACGCCCCCTCCTCACAGCTTTACTTCCGCCAGTACCTTGTCTCCTACCTTCCAAACTCTCCTCCAAGTTGTAAGTAACCTTTCGGTCCCCGATTTCTTATCCCTGCTAGCTTCAAAATTTGAAAGAGTGGATATGGAAATGCGTGATACAGATTTATCGAGGTACGGACATTGTTACAGACGAAAAATGTCCGTATGAATCACCTGTCTGCAATGGACTCCATCTCAGCAAAATAATTACACCCACTGCTAATAGTAACAGTACCAAGTTAACTCATTGGCTGTTTCTTATAGGTGTCACTTTAACCCTTTCAGACCCTCTGGCTAAAATTGTGCACATTAACCTTTTGTGTGTCTTACTTGGAACAGAAGTATATTTTCGCAGTGGAAACCTGAGTTACATATTTCTGAATGTTCAACCTTTCCATCACGCCCAAATGTTTCCAACTGTTGGGCATCACTATGAAAATATCGGCAAGTCAATGTAGCACTGCCCAGCATCTCGTGACCATCAGAATGGGGTTGTTAGCTATTTTCCACTGCATAGTTGAATATGTTTGTTGTTATTTTGTATGGTAATTATTGAATAATCATTTTAT
This sequence comes from Schistocerca cancellata, assembly GCF_023864275.1. NCBI lineage: Eukaryota > Metazoa > Arthropoda > Insecta > Orthoptera > Acrididae > Schistocerca > Schistocerca cancellata. The sequence continues at coordinate 355,450,696 of NC_064634.1, read as the reverse complement.
TGTTTATTGGAATAGAATATATTCCGTGCCGGCCGGAGTGGCCAAGCGGTTCTAGTCGCTACAGTCTGGAACCGCGCGACCGCTACGGTCGCAGGTTCGAATCCTGCCTCGGGCATGGATGTGTGTGATGTCCTTAGGTTAGTTAGGTTTAAGTAGTTCTAAGTTCTAGGGGACTGATGACCGCAGCAGTTAAGTCCCATAGTGTTCAGAGCCATTTTTGAATATATTCCGTAATTAGTTATTTTAGTTCATAAAATGAAATCAAGTGTACAAAGCATGTTTTGAAAACGGGTACATGTATTTGTGTAAATCTTGCATGTAAATTCATTAACAAATCACATAAGAGCATTACCACATAAACAAAATTTCTACTCGCTTCGGAAAAAAGGTCTGAAAGGGTTAATGATAATCTCGTCAAAATGGTCATCCTCTCTCTGACTGCATCGTGCCACAATGGACGTTACGAGTCCTCTTCATTAGCTAGGAAAATTCCCAGCGTTGGCGACAAACAGCCGTACCAGATTTCCGTAGAATATGTGTCGACATAAGCATCACGCTACCACCGCAAGAGTCGCAAACACACGCATAGAACAGCAGGATTTCCGACGCATTCCGTCTACAGGAAGCGTGCAGCTGCTGGCAAAGGTTGGCCGACGCCGTCATCTGTCCCTGTAGGGTCGCCACCGCCGGCGGCTGCTGAACCAATTTTCCCGGTATTCGCCCATCAGCAGGCGGCACCATCACACGCCGTGCTGGTCGCTGCCAGCCCATGGTTCCAGCTCTCCGTTTACATTCCATGTAGTAACATCGAGACTCACTTGACACTGACCCTCTTACTGATGGACGTGTAATAAAGTGGCAGGCAATTGCAATTTCCACTCGTAACGACTCACGTAACAGTTAGTCTTTGAAGCCGTCTGGTGTCCTCAGGAATGGCCCTGACAGTCACTCTATCAAACACTAGTTTTTCTTGGGAATATCTAAAACATCCTGATTGCCAGTGAATCTACAACACCACATTTCAAACAACGCAACAAGAGAGCTTGTCGCCCAGTAACATAGGGAACGTTATACTTTTAGAAGGCGCACTGACTTCTGCATTCGGGAAAATGGACGCCTGTATGAATACCTCACTTAAATGAACATTCCGCTACTAGAACATCCATCTGAACACAGCCAATTAACTACAGCATGTTGGCTCCACCTCTAAGACTATGAGCGTTTCTAGCTTCGCAAACAAAATTGATAGAATTTCAATTTAAACTGATTTGTACATAATTGGTTGAAACCTATCGGCTAAAATGGAAATGAGCGTTTGGCGTCATTGGCCAGGAGGTCCCTTATGGGGCAGGTCCGATCGCCTTGGTGCAGGTCTTATTACGTTCGACGCCACATTCGGCCACCTATGCGCTGGATGGAGATGAAATGTTGATGAAGACAACACAACACCAAGTTCTTGACCGGAGAAAATCCCCAACCCAGCCGGGAATCGAACCGGGCCCGTAGGACGCAATCCGTCACGCTGACCACTCCACTATATTTTTTTGTTTTGTTTTGCGTTGTTGTCGTTGTTGAGCATTGTGTTTGGTCGTTGCGGACGTCACGTGACATCCGTTGAAGTTCGTTTGTTGATCCTTCCACTCAGTTTTTTTATTGCAAAGGCCAACCAGCTCTCTGACCGAACACGCTGCGCTACCGTGCCAGCTATTGATCTCAAATCACCTGTTTCGGTTTTTTTTCTTTTTCTTTCATTTTTTTCATTTTGTTCATTGTTGATTGATGTGTTTGGTCGTTGCAGACGTCACATGACATCCGTTGAAGTTCGTTTGTTGATCCTTACACTCATTTTTTTTTATTGCAAAGGCCAACCAGCTCTCTGACCGAACACGCTGCGCTACCGTGGCAGCTATTGATCTCAAATCACCTGTTTCGGTTTTTTTTCTTTTTCTTTCATTTTTTTCATTTTGTTCATTGTTGATTGATGTGTTTGGTCGTTGCAGACGTCACATGACATCCGTTGAAGTTCGTTTGTTGATCCTTACACTCATTTTTTTTATTGCAAAGGCCAACCAGCTCTCTGACCGAACACGCTGCGCTACCGTGGCAGCTATTGATCTCAAATCACCTGTTTCGGTTTTTTTTCTTTTTCTTTCATTTTTTTCATTTTGTTCATTGTTGATTGATGTGTTTGGTCGTTGCAGACGTCACATGACATCCGTTAAAGTTCGTTTGTTGATCCTTACACTCAGTTTTTTTGTTGCAAAGGCCAACCAGCTCTCTGACCGAACACACTGCGCTACCGTGCCAGCTATTGATCCCAAATCACCTGTTTCGGTTTGTGTTTCTTTTTCTTCCATTTTTTTTCATTTTGTTCGTTGTTGATTGATGTGTGTGGTTGTTGCGGACGTCACATGCCATCCGTTGAAGTTCGTTTGTTGATCCTTACACTCAGTTTTTTTATTGCAAAGGTCAACCAGCTCTCTGACCGAACACGCTGCGCTATCGTGCCAGCTATTGATCCCAAATCACCTGTTTCGGTTTGTGTTTCTTTTTCTTCCATTTTTTTTCATTTTGTTCGTTGTTGATTGATGTGTGTGGTTGTTGCGGACGTCACATGACATCCGTTGAAGTTCGTTTGTTGATCCTTACACTCAGTTTTTTTATTGCAAAGGTCAACCAGCTCTCTGACCGAACACGCTGCGCTATCGTGCCAGCTATTGATCTCAAATCACCTGTTTCGGTTTGTGTTTCTTTTTCTTCCATTTTTTTTCATTTTGTTCGTTGTTGATTGATGTGTGTGGTTGTTGCGGACGTCACATGCCATCCGTTGAAGTTCGTTTGTTGATCCTTACACTCAGTTTTTTTATTGCAAAGGTCAACCAGCTCTCTGACCGAACACGCTGCGCTATCGTGCCAGCTATTGATCCCAAATCACCTGTTTCGGTTTGTGTTTCTTTTTCTTCCATTTTTTTTCATTTTGTTCGTTGTTGATTGATGTGTGTGGTTGTTGCGGACGTCACATGACATCCGTTGAAGTTCGTTTGTTGATCCTTACACTCAGTTTTTTTATTGCAAAGGTCAACCAGCTCTCTGACCGAACACGCTGCGCTACCGTGGCAGCTATTGATCTCAAATCACCTGTTTCGGTTTTTTTTCTTTTTCTTTCATTTTTTTTCATTTTGTTCGTTGTTGATTGATGTGTGTGGTTGTTGCAGACGTCACATGACATCCGTTAAAGTTCGTTTGTTGATCCTTACACTCAGTTTTTTTGTTGCAAAGGCCAACCAGCTCTCTGACCGAACACACTGAGCTACCGTGCCAGCTATTGATCCCAAATCACCTGTTTCGGTTTGTGTTTCTTTTTCTTCCATTTTTTTTCATTTTGTTCGTTGTTGATTGATGTGTGTGGTTGTTGCGGACGTCACATGCCATCCGTTGAAGTTCGTTTGTTGATCCTTACACTCAGTTTTTTTATTGCAAAGGTCAACCAGCTCTCTGACCGAACACGCTGCGCTATCGTGCCAGCTATTGATCCCAAATCACCTGTTTCGGTTTGTGTTTCTTTTTCTTCCATTTTTTTTCATTTTGTTCGTTGTTGATTGATGTGTGTGGTTGTTGCGGACGTCACATGACATCCGTTGAAGTTCGTTTGTTGATCCTTACACTCAGTTTTTTTATTGCAAAGGTCAACCAGCTCTCTGACCGAACACGCTGCGCTATCGTGCCAGCTATTGATCTCAAATCACCTGTTTCGGTTTGTGTTTCTTTTTCTTCCATTTTTTTTCATTTTGTTCGTTGTTGATTGATGTGTGTGGTTGTTGCGGACGTCACATGCCATCCGTTGAAGTTCGTTTGTTGATCCTTACACTCAGTTTTTTTATTGCAAAGGTCAACCAGCTCTCTGACCGAACACGCTGCGCTATCGTGCCAGCTATTGATCCCAAATCACCTGTTTCGGTTTGTGTTTCTTTTTCTTCCATTTTTTTTCATTTTGTTCGTTGTTGATTGATGTGTGTGGTTGTTGCGGACGTCACATGACATCCGTTGAAGTTCGTTTGTTGATCCTTACACTCATTTTTTTTTATTGCAAAGGCCAACCAGCTCTCTGACCGAACACGCTGCGCTACCGTGGCAGCTATTGATCTCAAATCACCTGTTTCGGTTTTTTTTCTTTTTCTTTCATTTTTTTCATTTTGTTCATTGTTGATTGATGTGTTTGGTCGTTGCAGACGTCACATGACATCCGTTGAAGTTCGTTTGTTGATCCTTACACTCAGTTTTTTTATTGCAAAGGTCAACCAGCTCTCTGACCGAACACGCTGCGCTATCGTGCCAGCTATTGATCTCAAATCACCTGTTTCGGTTTTTTTTCTTTTTCTTTCATTTTTTTCATTTTGTTCATTGTTGATTGATGTGTTTGGTCGTTGCTGACGTCACATGACATCTGTTGAAGTTCGTTTGTTGATCCTTACACTCAGTTTTTTTATTGCAAAGGCCAACCAGCTCTCTGACCGAACACACTGCGCTTGATCTCAAATCACCTGTTTCGGTTTGTGTTTCTTTTTCTTCCATATTTTTTTTCATTTTGTTCGTTGTTGATTGATGTGTGTGGTCGTTGCGGACGTCACATGACATCCGTTGAAGTTCGTTTGTTGATCCTTACACTCAGTTTTTTTATTGCAAAGACCAACCAGCTCTCTGACCGAACACGTTGCACTACCGTGCCAGCTATTGATCTCAAATCACCTGTTTCGGTTTTTTTTCTTTTTCTTTCATTTTTTTCATTTTGTTCATTGTTGATTGATGTGTTTGGTCGTTGCAGACGTCACATGACATCCGTTGAAGTTCGATGGTTGATCCTTACACTCAGTTTTTTTATTGCAAAGGTCAACCAGCTCTCTGACCGAACACGCTGCGCTATCGTGGCAGCTATTGATCTCAAATCACCTGTTTCGGTTTTTTTTCTTTTTCTTTCATTTTTTTCATTTTGTTCATTGTTGATTGATGTGTTTGGTCGTTGCAGACGTCACATGACATCCGTTGAAGTTCGTTTGTTGATCCTTACACTCATTTTTTTTTATTGCAAAGGCCAACCAGCTCTCTGACCGAACACGCTGCGCTACCGTGGCAGCTATTGATCTCAAATCACCTGTTTCGGTTTTTTTTCTTTTTCTTTCATTTTTTTCATTTTGTTCATTGTTGATTGATGTGTTTGGTCGTTGCAGACGTCACATGACATCCGTTGAAGTTCGTTTGTTGATCCTTACACTCAGTTTTTTTATTGCAAAGGTCAACCAGCTCTCTGACCGAACACGCTGCGCTATCGTGCCAGCTATTGATCTCAAATCACCTGTTTCGGTTTTTTTTCTTTTTCTTTCATTTTTTTCATTTTGTTCATTGTTGATTGATGTGTTTGGTCGTTGCTGACGTCACATGACATCCGTTGAAGTTCGTTTGTTGATCCTTACACTCAGTTTTTTTATTGCAAAGGTCAACCAGCTCTCTGACCGAACACGCTGCGCTATCGTGCCAGCTATTGATCTCAAATCACCTGTTTCGGTTTTTTTTCTTTTTCTTTCATTTTTTTCATTTTGTTCATTGTTGATTGATGTGTTTGGTCGTTGCAGACGTCACATGACATCCGTTGAAGTTCGTTTGTTGATCCTTACACTCAGTTTTTTTATTGCAAAGGTCAACCAGCTCTCTGACCGAACACGCTGCGCTATCGTGCCAGCTATTGATCTCAAATCACCTGTTTCGGTTTTTTTCTTTTTCTTTCATTTTTTTTTCATTTTGTTCATTGTTGATTGATGTATTTGGTCGTTGCAGACGTCACATGACATCCGTTGAAGTTCGTTTGTTGATCCTTACACTCAGTTTTTTTATTGCAAAGACCGACCAGCTCTCTGACCGAACACGCTGCGCTATCGTGCCAGCTATTGATCTCAAATCACCTGTTTCGGTTTGTGTTTCTTTTTCTTCCATTTTTTTTCATTTTGTTCGTTGTTGATTGATGTGTGTGGTTGTTGCGGACGTCACATGCCATCCGTTGAAGTTCGTTTGTTGATCCTTACACTCAGTTTTTTTATTGCAAAGGTCAACCAGCTCTCTGACCGAACACGCTGCGCTATCGTGCCAGCTATTGATCTCAAATCACCTGTTTCGGTTTGTGTTTCTTTTTCTTCCATTTTTTTTCATTTTGTTCGTTGTTGATTGATGTGTGTGGTTGTTGCGGACGTCACATACCATCCGTTGAAGTTCGTTTGTTGATCCTTACACTCAGTTTTTTTATTGCAAAGGTCAACCAGCTCTCTGACCGAACACGCTGCGCTATCGTGCCAGCTATTGATCCCAAATCACCTGTTTCGGTTTGTGTTTCTTTTTCTTCCATTTTTTTTCATTTTGTTCGTTGTTGATTGATGTGTATGGTTGTTGCGGACGTCACATGACATCCGTTGAAGTTCGTTTGTTGATCCTTACACTCAGTTTTTTTATTGCAAAGACCGACCAGCTCTCTGACCGAACACGCTGCGCTATCGTGCCAGCTATTGATCTCAAATCACCTGTTTCGGTTTGTGTTTCTTTTTCTTCCATTTTTTTTCATTTTGTTCGTTGTTGATTGATGTGTGTGGTTGTTGCGGACGTCACATGACATCCGTTGAAGTTCGTTTGTTGATCCTTACACTCATTTTTTTTTATTGCAAAGGCCAACCAGCTCTCTGACCGAACACGCTGCGCTACCGTGGCAGCTATTGATCTCAAATCACCTGTTTCGGTTTTTTTTCTTTTTCTTTCATTTTTTTCATTTTGTTCATTGTTGATTGATGTGTTTGGTCGTTGCAGACGTCACATGACATCCGTTGAAGTTCGTTTGTTGATCCTTACACTCAGTTTTTTTATTGCAAAGGTCAACCAGCTCTCTGACCGAACACGCTGCGCTATCGTGCCAGCTATTGATCTCAAATCACCTGTTTCGGTTTGTGTTTCTTTTTCTTCCATTTTTTTTCATTTTGTTCGTTGTTGATTGATGTGTTTGGTCGTTGCTGACGTCACATGACATCTGTTGAAGTTCGTTTGTTGATCCTTATCCTCAGTTTTTTTATTGCAAAGGTCAACCAGGTCTCTGACCGAACACGCTGCGCTACCGTGCCAGCTATTGATCTCAAATCACCTGTTTCGGTTTTTTTCTTTTTCTTTCATTTTTTTTTCATTTTGTTCATTGTTGATTGATGTATTTGGTCGTTGCGGACGCCACATGACATCCGTTGAAGTTCGTTTGTTGATCCTTACACTCAGTTTTTTTATTGCAAAGGCCAACCAGCTCTCTGACCGAACACACTGCGCTTGATCTCAAATCACCTGTTTCGGTTTGTGTTTCTTTTTCTTCCATATTTTTTTTCATTTTGTTCGTTGTTGATTGATGTGTGTGGTCGTTGCGGACGTCACATGACATCCGTTGAAGTTCGTTTGTTGATCCTTACACTCAGTTTTTTTATTGCAAAGACCAACCAGCTCTCTGACCGAACACGTTGCACTACCGTGCCAGCTATTGATCTCAAATCACCTGTTTCGGTTTTTTTTTCTTTTTCTTTAATTATTTTTTCATTTTGTTCGTTGTTGATTGATGTGTTTGGTCGTTGCGGACGTCACATGACATCCGTTGAAGTTCGTTTGTTGATCCTTACACTCAGTTTTTTTATTGCAAAGACCAACCAGCTCTCTGACCGAACACGTTGCACTACCGTGCCAGCTATTGATCTCAAATCACCTGTTTCGGTTTTTTTTTCTTTTTCTTTAATTATTTTTTCATTTTGTTCGTTGTTGATTGATGTGTGTGGTCGTTGCGGACGTCACATGACATCCGTTGAAGTTCGTTTGTTGATCCTTACACTCAGTTTTTTTATTGCAAAGACCAACCAACTCTCTGACCGAACACGTTGCACTACCGTGCCAGCTATTGATCTCAAATCACCTGTTTCGGTTTTTTTTTCTTTTTCTTTAATTATTTTTTCATTTTGTTCGTTGTTGATTGATGTGTTTGGTCGTTGCGGACGTCACATGACATCCGTTGAAGTTCGTTTGTTGATCCTTACACTCAGTTTTTTTATTGCAAAGACCAACCAGCTCTCTGACCGAACACGCTGCGCTGCCGTGCCAGCTATTGATCTCAAATCACCTGTTTCGGTTTTTTTTTCTTTTTCTTTAATTATTTTTTCATTTTGTTCGTTGTTGATTGATGTGTGTGGTCGTTGCGGACGTCACATGACATCCGTTGAAGTTCGTTTGTTGATCCTTACACTCAGTTTTTTTATTGCAAAGACCAACCAGCTCTCTGACCGAACACGTTGCACTACCGTGCCAGCTATTGATCTCAAATCACCTGTTTCGGTTTTTTTTTCTTTTTCTTTAATTATTTTTTCATTTTGTTCGTTGTTGATTGATGTGTGTGGTCGTTGCGGACGTCACATGACATCCGTTGAAGTTCGTTTGTTGATCCTTACACTCAGTTTTTTTATTGCAAAGACCAACCAGCTCTCTGACCGAACACGTTGCACTACCGTGCCAGCTATTGATCTCAAATCACCTGTTTCGGTTTTTTTTCTTTTTCTTTAATTATTTTTTCATTTTGTTCGTTGATGATTGATGTGTTTGGTCGTTGCGGACGTCACATGACATCCGTTGAAGTTTCTTTGTTGATCCTTACACTCAGTTTTTTTATTGCAAAGGTCAACCAGCTCTCTGACCGAACACGCTGCGCTACCGTGCCAGCTATTGATCTCAAATCACCTGTTTCGGTTTGTGTTTCTTTTTCTTTCATTTTTTTTCATTTGTTCGTTGTTGATTGATGTGTGTGGTCGTTGCGGACGTCACATGACATCCGTTGAAGTTCGTTTGTTGATCCTTCCACTCAGTTTTTTTTTTTTTTTTATTACAGAGGCCAACCAGCTCAGTATCGAGGCGGTCAACGTATCAGGTGTAAGCAGGACTCGCTAACGGAGGGTTCCATACAGACAAAATTTTATATGTAGACCGTTCATCCATTCCAGGGATCGAGACTCTCGACAATTTTTGTCTGTTATCGGCATTGATGCTAACAAGATATCGATCCCAGAGAGTCACAGACTTTTGATTTCAAGTTTGAAGCCGGTAGCCAAATAGCAAATGACATTTTTTTTTCCCATGTGATGCAATTACAAACTAACAGTTTTATGATTTTTTCCCCTACTTCTGCTGTGAAAGCTTGCTTCTTGCCAAATTTCACGATCCTTTATCAACGGGTAATACCCTGTATGTTTCAATGAGCGATGTAGCGAGTATGAGAACTTCTGACATAAATACCCGAATCCTTTGATTGCATTGGCTTAGAAGGTTACATTTATTCCACCGCCAAAGGACTGCCGACCTTAGTATGTGGCATAAATTTTGACTTGATTCGTCTACTCGTTCCTGAGAAAAAGGAGGCATTACAGATGGATCTACAGACAGCCAGTGAGATAACAAATAACAAATTTTCTTTTCCTGTGATATAATTACAAATTAACAGATTTCGGATTGTTTCTTGTTAAGTTACATGATTCTAGACCAACGGGTTTTGATTAGTGAGTTTGCGAGTAAGGAAATATGTGACATTAATGGAAGTATCTCTCGACTGTATTGACTTAAAAAGCTTCTTACATCGTAGTTCTAAATATGAGACATAAATTTCGACTGACAGATGCTCAAAAAAGTGATCCTACACGGGTTCCGTTAATATCGTTTGAGATACTGAATCACAAACGTTCAAAATCGTTCAAATGGCTCTGAGCACTAGGGGACTTAACATCTGAGGTCATCAGTCCCCTAGAACTTAGAACTACTTAAACCTAACTAACCTAAGGACATCACACACATCCATGCCCGAGGCAGGATTCGAACCTGCGACCGTAGCAGTCACGCGGTTCCGGACTGAAGTGCCTAGAACCGCTCGGCCACCACGGCCGGCACCACAAAAGTAATGAGCATTTAAAACATATTGTATCTCGTTGTTGTAGCTGTCTGGAAAGTAACTAAATGAACTATTTACATATCTCTGTGGAAAGGGTAACATTCGTTATATTTACGTAACTAAATAAACAGGGGAAAGTTGAGTAAAGTGGACAGGGCGGGAAAAGCGGCCATTGTACTTTTTTTTTCCTAAACAGTGCTGCTGCCTGCCCAAAAGTGCTACCCAGTCAATGTTATCAGTTGGTGGGACAGAGGAAGCTTGATCCGTTGTTTTTTTGGCAAAGACTTCTCTGATTTTCAGTCGTCTGGTGTAAGGTAAGTCATCTGATTGACTCATCATCACCCAGTCCAAACCACTAAGGACAGAATCTTGAAATCTGCACAGAACGTTGCTCTTATAATTTGGGCATCGTTTAAGAAGATATTTTTCGGAATTCCTAAAGTGGTGAAGACGGGGATGAAAGGTGTTTAGAAAAGAAACTGCTATTAAGGCTACTCTGCAGCTAGAACTACGAAAATTGGTATTTGGTCTCTTGGTTAGAAATAAAGAAATTCAGGCTTCAGTATTTTTGGAAATACAGCAGCCAACGTGGTAAAATAGTGCGTGAAAGTTAATTTTGAAAATAAATCATTATGAAAGGACTACTAAAGCATTTTAAAAGTACGTCTACGGAAACTGGTATTTAACTTCTTGGTTAGAAACAAAAAGAAGTGTTTAGGTGTTTTTGTAAATTCCCCCCCTAAAGGCATAAAACGGAGGAAGAAAGTTTTTGTGGAAATATTTCATCACGAAAACATTTTTGAAACTGACTCTCTGAAATGATGCGTTCGGCTTCTCGGACAGAAATAAAACAATACGTGTTTTTCTGTGCTTGTTGGAAATTCAACTCCTAAGGTGGTGAAACAGGGACGAAAATTTTTATGAAATTATTTCGTTATATTTGAACATACTTAAAACTAAATCTATGAAAGTTGGTGTTTCACCTCTAAAGAAATATGTGTTAGGGGACGAAAGCTGTTACAGAAATTTAATCACAAGAAGTCAAAATACAAGGTTAAAGAAGATCTCAGACTCCAAGTACCAGAATCGCGTTTTGTTCAGAAGTACGTTCGGGAATTACCGTGCTTCTGTGGCCTCAATTAGCGTGAAAAGTTTAGCTGTTGCAATTCGAGAAACAACATAAAAATTCGATTAAGGAAAAACAAAAAAATCTGTCTAGTCCCTACAGTCTATGTCAGCCAAGCGTCGGGTGCTAAACTAGTTTATTTATGTTACTTAAAATTCTCTATGTTCTCTTATATTTGGCGAAATACAAAAATCCGATTGAAAAGCTTCTGATTCAGTCACTTAGTATTGTTTCAGACACAAGGACATCAAGATGCCTACAGATTATGTCCGAAAATCGGAACTACAATCATGGGATGCTGTTGTGATGGTACTGACCACATTACCTCTCTAGGTAAGGAAAATGGCCGCCATGTAAGCCTTAAGAAAAATAAGTGTGGTTCCTGTACACTACCTTCTTTTTCACTCAAAATACGTTACAGTATGTAGATTTAAAATGTCTGAACGGCAAACGTCTATGAATGTACATCCTTTGGTAAAGAGTCATTTCCTCACATGTTCCCTTCATTCTTTTACTTATTATTTTGTAAGTTACAAAGAAAAACATATGAAAAACAACGTAAACTCAATACCAAAATATTTCTGATATACGGTTCATTTCACGTAAGTACACCGGACAAAAAATTAAAATCAATCCTACCTTCTCCCCTCACCGCTCCGGAATCATCAGACTAATTTCTAGCATTGCTAATTGTCTCACTTATACCAGGAAGGGAGTCCATCGGTTTCTTCAGGAATACTACATGCCTCAAAAGCCTCTCTGTGATGATCAGATCCCATTGAGATACCGAACGATGAGGGTGTGGATTGCTACTTTTCACCTGCTGTTATAGATTGTCAGATATTTCCTTCAGGATAAATGTCGAAAGATTTCAAGGGCTACTGTTATGTGTTAGAGTACTTGGGTGTTAGTCAAACCAGGAAAGTATGTCTGCAGTCCTGTGAGCACGACTTTTGTTTTGGAAACCGGAAGTGTCCACAACGCCATACTCATCATAGAGACTTTGAAGAAAGGGCCACACCTGAACACCGATAATGATGAAATAAATGTCCTCAACGGAAAAGTGTGTTATAGTAATACCAAGTGGTAAGGAATCGTAAGTACAAGGAAGATATCCTGAGGGCGAGAGTCACTGAAATATGCAGAGGATGTGACACACAAGACAGTTCGAAAGAGTCAACTGTCTTGTACTTCCAGAAACGACGTACCTTTCCGAACACAAGGAACAGACAAAATTAATGTATCAGCAAACTGGTAAAGGACATCGATTATTGCGAGAAGATACACTGTATTAATCATAAGTATACTTCTGTTCCTGTACTACAATACGAAGAACATCTGCTTTCTTCTTTCTTAATCGTTACAATCGATGTAAGTGGAAGGATGATTAGCATTTGACGTCACGTCGACTACGTAATCTTTTGGAGTGGGTCACAAGTTCTAGATGGCGGTCCTCTGGGTCGCAAGCTGAGCGATTTGTGCCCCACGTCCAGTTTCTACCTCTTTTTCATCAATAGACATATGTGTACTTCCAGTGATAGTTGCTTATCTAGCGGACTGTTAGAGGACGATCAATTTGGCTTCAGAACAAGCACCGATGCATTGTTGTCGTTGCGCTTGATAGTGGAAAGAAGACTTAAGAAAAATCAAGATACGTTCATGGGATATGTCAACCCAGAAAAAAGTGTTCGATAGTTTAAAATATTTTAAGATGTTCGAAATTCTCAGGAAAATAGGTTCAAGGTATAGGGAGAGACGGGAAATACACGGTATGTACAGGAACTAAGAGGGAAAAATGACAATGGAAGACCGAGATGTGCTCGGATTAGAAGGGCATAAACAAGAATGTGGAGTTTTGATGCTATTGTTCACTCTGTACACCGAAGAAGCAAGGGCGGAAATATAAAAAAAGGTTCAGGAATAGGAGTAAAATTCAGGGTGAAAGGACAGCAACGATGAGATTTACTGAAGGCATTGATATCCTTAGTGAAAGTGAGGAAGAGTTATAAAACCGAGTGGAATGAACAGTTTGCTGAGTACACACTACAGATTGAGAGCTAACGAAAGGCAGTAGTGAGAAGTAGGAGATATGATGTTAGAGACAAACTTAACATAAAAATTTCCATCAACAAAGGAGATGAAAGGAAATTTTGAGGCCTCGGAAAAAGAAGCACATGATAGTCGAAGCAAGGGGGGCATAAAATGCAGACTACTACAGGCAAAGAGGGCATTTCTGACCAAACGAAGACTACACTGGTCTTGGTTTGGCGAAGAAATTCTTGAGACCGAGGAAACCACAAAAGAAGAGAATACAAGCGTTTGATTAAGTGATGCTATAGAAGAATGTTGAAAGTTAAGTCAACCGATAAGAAATCAGGAGGTTCTTCGCGGAATCGACGAGGAGGATTTCCTGTGGAAAACATTGCAAAGAAGACGGGAAAGGATGGTACTGTATGTTCTTGAGGGGGCTGCATATAATAAAAATTGTGCGATAAGACAGAAATTTGAGTATATCCATCAAATAAGTGAGAACTTTGAATGTAAATCCTATTCTGCCTGATGACCAAAAAAATGATCTCAGATTTCGGCAGGCGATACGGTTATTTGTGAGGAACTGTTCTTGAATAAATATCGTGTCAACTGATGAAAGAAAATTTTTACATTTTTCTCCCTTCAGATGCATTTCTTGGTGTTGGTTTAATACGCTGTCTATTTCAGAGCTAGATAGTTTCTGCACAAAAGAAAATATTGTAGCAGTATTCAGTTAGAGCTTGACAAAATATGAACCTGGTGCAATGAATGACAAATACCTGTCAACCAAAAAAGTGTAAAGTGGTGCGTTTCACCAAATGTAAAAGGTAGTTGCCCTTAACGACAGCAGTGATAAGAGACAACTACTGTCATGCAAGTCCTACAGATGTATGACAATGTGTGGTAACGTGAAGTGGAACAATCACGTAGGTTTAAATCTAGGAAAACACCGAGACGACAACCTAGTGGTTAGTGGATAAAAGACGCTAAGAAACATGAAGGTGCAGCATGGATACCTATAACGACATACTGGAGAAGTCTAGATAGAACCTTTGTTTACTAGTGGATAGTGATGGCTGATGTTGTTAAACATGATAAAGGTGATGATGATGGTGATAAATACATTAAGAGGCAGCATTTAATTCGATTCTAGGATACTAGGAATTTGTTGTTTGTCAAAAAAAATAGAAACAGTGATTCCGTCCATGCGCAATGTTACTCATGTAATGTTCAACTGCGAAAACAGCGTGCTTACAAATAAGGCAAAACAGTCTGACTGGCGGAAGCGTGTGATGTAAATATCTACTAGTAAACAGTCGTAGAAAGACGGTTGACTTCTTCAGACGGACAATTTTAAGAGTTTGCACTTAGGCCTGAATCTACGAACATAGATCGCTTTCATGGACAAGGTGTTACACGTACTGAGTGATTACGTGACAATGTTACGAGCTTTCATGGATGATGGAGAAATGTAATGTATGAATTTGAGGTAAGGGACCATGGTCCGGAACAGGCCAAGTTGAAATTTATAACCGAAAATAGTTTTGATATCTGTGACAAATCCATTTACCGGTATTTTTGTTACTAACATTTAGGGTAACAATTTCCACATGTAGTAATACGAGAGGCAGTGTAGAGCAAAACAACAAAAAATTCTAGCAAAAACACAACTTCTATAAAATGCGTATGGGTAGTCGATCAGTAGAAGAGATACGTTTCACAGTAGCGAAGATGGGTAAGTTCTCATAGCTCTTAAGGTAGACACTTGAGAACTCATGTTTAGTGGAAATTGTTTTTTTGCTTTGCTCCATACCACTGAAAATTGCCTACCCTTTTAGCAACACACTACTGGTACATCTACCCGTTCTTTGAGATACCAGAGCGATTTCCGTTTATAACTTTCGACTCAGCCGTTTCCAGACCAGGATTCCTTACCTCTTGCTGTGTTGACACATTTACCCTTCCCCATCAACCCTGGAAGATTGTAACACTATCACGAAATCACTCTGGTATAGTAGCGCAGTGACTTACATAATCTTTGCACACTGTATCCGTGAATATAGCGTTACGAGGCCTCAGTTAATGGTTTTCCCTAGTTGACCTGTATCACACTGTTTACAGTCTTTAGCAGAGTACAATGCCAATGGATCCTCAGCGCAGTCAAAGTTCAATTACGTAACTGGCGTTGGTGCGATGTAGAATAGAAGGGCTTACCAAAAACGAAGAAACTGCGACGAGGTGTGTCGTCTCCTAAACTGGGCTGTGTAATATTTGCCTGTAGCATCACGATCGTCTTTGCTCGTAGAAGAAGCACTTCATATTATAATACACTTGTTTTTTTTCGGATCAGTTCATCACTTGCGTAAATTATTCTTCTTATTCTGCACTTCATGCATTAAATTCTTCTTCTTATTCCGCATTTCATGTATTAGGCCTTTGACTGTTCAGGCGCTCATCTCTTCCGTGGCCTTGTCAGACTCTTACGGCCTAGTGCTTTATAAATTCTAAATTTGCAATGCAGTCTTTGGCTGCAAAATCTGAGCAGATTTCTTGGACTGTTTACAAATGATGATGTGGTTTGTCGTCAAGGACAGTAGCAGAGTCATAAAAAATCGAAAAGAACTACAAAATGATTTAGAAAAAAATTCTGTATGGTGCGAAAAGAGGCAATTTACCCTAAATACAATCCGTTAAATTTGTACTACACGTCTAATAATACAAATTTCAATGTTGTCGATTCAACTACACACCTGGAAATCACAGCTATAAACAACGTAAAAACTTAGCAGATGCAACAAATCTAATATAGATACTGCCTACAATACGCTTGTCCGTCCTATTCTGGAGTACTGTTACGCAACATAAGATACTTCCAATATTTCTTCGAAAAAGTTCAAGGAAGTGCTGCTCGATTTGCACTATCGCGAAATAGAAGACAGTTACGGATATGGTGAACGAGTAGGGGTGGCAATCATCAAACAAGGGCATTTTTCGCTGCTACGACATCTTTTTACGAAGTTTCAATCACCAACTTACTCCTCCGGATGCCCAAATATTTTGTTGACTCCCGCCTTCCTACGGAGAAATGTCAATCAGAATAATATAGGAGAAGTCCGAGTTCGCACGGGAAGTTTTTGGTGTTCATTTTTCCGACGTGCTATAAGTGAGTAGAACGAGTGAGATATAGTCAGTAACTGGTTCATGAACCCTCTGCCAAAACGTTAAGTGTGATTAAGTGCATGTCTGAAAGAACAGACACTGTGTACAATCCCCAGCTGTAATAATATTTCGAAACTAATTCGCTGATACAAGGATTCTCAGTCAGAAAATTAATGTCGAAACGTAAGTGTGAATTGTGTACAAGATGTAGATGCAAATGCTAACTCCATTTTCTCATACCCAGTTTTGTTAATAACCATGTTTTCTTTACTATTGTCACTATTTCTTTATCTGTGTAGTCTGGGATATTCTTGTTCTTTCAGCGCCCTAAGAAATCTCATTTCTGCTGTATGGATCTTAATTTTTTTGTCGTTTGTAAATGACTCACGAATGAATTCCGTACAGTAGTATGGAGAGAGCCATTACATTATAAAACTTAATTTGTGTTGTGTAAATAATTTTTGAGGAATCAGTCTTCGAAATATGCGTTCTGACTCCATTGACAGGCGAAAAATTCCTGGTGAACTGAAGCGCGAAACTTAAAATCTGAAAAGAAACGCCAAGTAACCAATAAAACACGCAAAATCAATTGAAGCACAATCTTTCGGCGTGAGGGCTCATTGCTGTTAGCCTAACGCTCAGGGGATCTCTACGGGCCGGATCTAGATACACGTAGCGTTGTTTTCTATTTCTTCTTTCACCTTGTCTCTCTAAGGCTAAAATAGAAATACTGTTGTCCTGGAATAACTGTAGAACTTTGAAATATTTCGCACTCTTTCTTCCAGTTGTCTTCATCACGAGGCGCTTTCGCTGGGACTTTTAGTTTTGTATTCTGTAGGTTTAGTGTCAACTAGTTAATGCCGGAACATTAATAATAATGCCAAAATATTACCAGTATTGTGTATTTGTTGAGGGGTAATTTAATATTGGAAGATGCAAAATTCCTGCTTACTAAACTGCTTGCGCAGATTAAAAATAAAATAATAAAAATAAAAAGTAAAATAAAGTCAAAACTATACATACTTGTCAGTAGGGCGTAATCCACGACCCTTATCTGTAGAACATACTTATATTTTCATTCTGTCAAATGGTTCAAATGGCTCTAAGCACTATGGGACTTAACATCTGAGGTCATCAGTCCCCTAAACTTAGAACTACTTAAACCTAACTAACCTAAGGACATCACACACATCCATGCCCGAGGCAGGATTCGAACCTGGGACCGTAGCAGCAGCGCGGTTCCGGACTGAAGTGCCTAGAACCGCTCGGCCACAAGGCCGGCTTCATTCTGTCAATCGCTGTTTTATTAGCTTAGAATTACCGGCTTTGATCAGAGTCGTTATCTTTAGATCGTTGTCCTAGTTACAGAGTGCGGTAACCAATCTGAACGGAAACACTATGAGTTTCACCGCCGCGTGCTGAGGCTGTTTACCCTGTAACTATAAGAATGACTTGAAGGTGAGCGACACTGCCCGAAACAGGCAACTTTGAGACAATAAAAGAGCGATCGACGGACTGTTTGCAGTTTCTGATTAGTAAAATTATAATCCCAAACGCTTTCGTGGATCTCACCCGTTATCTTTTAATTCATATACGAGGGCTACTCGGAAAGTAAGTTCCGATCGATCGCGTAATGGAAACCACTGTGAAAATCAAAAATTTTTTATATACAACAAGTAGCTACACATTCCAGCTACTTTTGTACATAGTCGCCGCTCCGACTTAGTCATTTGTCGTAGTGTTGTGCCAGCTTTCCAATACTCCAGTCATAGAAGGCAGTCGCATACACTTTCCGCCAATTCTCTGTTGTCTTCAAAGTCAGCGGTTCATATGAGCAGAGATGAAACTCAGGGCAGCCACTTAGGGGCTGTGTTGTGGGTGATCAAACACTTCCGACCAACAACGCTGCAGGAGGATCTTCCTTGCCGCTGAAAAGTGCAGCCGGCAATTGTCATGACACTTGTGTTATGTGGGTTGCATGGCATCAGGCGAAATCTATCACCAGGCCCTTGGTGGGAGACGTTGTTTCCTAAGCATCTTTACGTGCTCACTGCACACTCAGAAATGAAAGGGCCGACGTGGCGCGATCGACAAGCCTACTAGAGACACTGCCCAACACATTTGTACAAAGCTTCACCGTATTTTCACAGTGGTTTCTATATCGCGACCGATCGGAAGTTACTTTCTGAATCGGCCTCATATGACCCATTTTCTGAATTTTGCGATGTTTCGGCGGCAAAAAATTAAAATTCCATTTCAACTTCACATTTACGCAACTGATGATTTTTATCAGACCATTATCAAACTCAGACTCCCTGCGAATCTGATAGGCCTTTCGAGGATGATATCTGAACGTCTGTTGCTTCAGACATGCATACATGTCACTGCATTAACTGCGTTTCATGTGAAAGCAATGGCAAGCTGACGAGAAAAACTTTGTCTCTCCATGCCGGAATCGTGTAAATGGTGTGTGCACATTGAGGGACGTAGACAATATGTCTTACAGCAGTTTGGATCGGTCTGGGAAGCGCCCACGCTTAGCCAAGGTGGTTAAGGTGGCCGCTCACTTTAAGCGGGAAATCCGGGTTCGAATCCCACTCTGGCTCAACTTTTCATGTGTCTCTAGCAAACTGTTCAGCTGCTGTATTATCGTATTCGCAATTTGTGAATACATTTCATAGTCTTGTAAACGTTATGCGAAAGCTAATTAAGTTTTCAATTCGACTTAAACTTAACCGTTACAAGCACAGTTTCGGAGTAGGAAGGTCAGAGAAAGAAAATGATAAAGTGTTGATTTTATGACGTGAAAATTCACTGTATTTTGAAGTAAAATTTTCACTAAAGTCAATTTATTTTGCAAATGGAAGAACAAGAGGGTTTTAATATTCAAGGACGATTTTAGCCCAACTCTCGCGCGGCAGTAATGCGCTGTAGGTTAGGCAACTATTGTAGGCCAGTTTGAGGTTGTTTACCGACTTGATAGACCATAACGACCCAATATAAATTTGTTCGTCTCAACTTCACCTACATCAACGTGGACGTATTAAACAGTTACCATTTTCACCCAGTAGTGTCAAAATTTGATTGGTCGTACGCCATGTAAAGGAACGGCACTTCTAGGAACTATGTGTAACCGAATTTGCAGGGCGAAAAGTTGCTTACCAATTATGATGTGCGCACAGTCTGTGTAACTGGTAAAGCAAACTGAAAAAAGAAAACTGCGTGAAACAGCACTGAAGTAAGCGTAAAGGGATCGGTCGTCAAAATAATATACTTCTGGAGAAGAGTGACATCAGCTATATCGCTTGTATATGTCCTGTCGCCCTCTCCCCCCCCCCCCCCACTAAAATAATACCTAGGCACTTGAGATAGCACAAAATAAAATTTCATTGGTAAATATGTAGAAACTTAATTTAGACGTCAACGCTGGTCAGTTCATCGTATATCCAGCTAATTCCGTCCTGAGAACAAGGAACAGTTCAGTATGTGCGCTGCAGCGTCCAACCGAACCAAGATATAGGACAGCTTGCGATAAAAGCAACAAAATAATCTCTCTGAAGACAAACGAAGCTCTCCTTCTGGCGGAATTAAAGCTCTGAGGACAGAACGTGAGTCGAGCTTGGGTAGCTCATCGCCCGCGAAAGGCAAAGGTCCCAAGTTCGAGTATCGGTCCGGTACACAGTTTTAATCTGCCAGGAAGTTTCATATCAGCGCACACTCCGCTGTAGAGCGAAAATTTCATTCTAGAAACATCCCCCAGGCTGTGGCTAAACCATGTCTCCGCAATATCCTTTCTTCCAGGAGTGCTAGTTCTGCAAGGTTCGCAGGAGAACTTCTGTGAAGTTTGGAAGGTACGAGACGAGGTACTGGCGGGATCAAAGCTGTGAGGACGGAGCGTGAGTCGTGCTTGGGTAACTCAGCTGGTAGAGCACTTGCCCGCGAAAGGCAAAGGTCCCGAGTTCGAGTCTCGGTCCGGTACATAGTTTTAATCTGCCAGGAAGTTCTTTTTTTTTAATTATTTATTGTTCCGTGGGACCAAACTAAGGAGAAGTCTCCATGGTCATGGAACGAGTCAATACATGAAATTATAACACGATATTAGAAACAGATAAAATGAAATATAAAAAAACATATTCAGGTGACAATTCGTAAGTTTAAATGAAGAAAATCAACAATGTAACACTGGAATTTGCTTAATTTTTTAGCTCTTTCAGGAGCTCCTCGACAGAATAGAAGGAGTGAGCCATGAGGAAACTCTTCAGTTTAGACTTAAAAGAGTTTGGGCTACTGCTAAGATTTTTGAGTTCTTGTGGTAGCTTACTGAAAATGGTTGCAGCAGAATACTGCACTCCTTTCTGCACAAGAGTCAAGGAAGTGCATTCTACATGCAGATTTGATTTCTGCCTAGTATTAACTGAGTGAAAGCTGCTAACTCTTTGGAATAGGTTAATATTTCTAACAACAAACGACATTAAAGAAAATATATACTGTGAGGGCAATGTCAGAATTCCCAGATTTTTGAATAGTGGTCGACAAGAGGTTCTCGAACTTACACCACATATAGCTCGAACAGCCCGTTTTTGAGCCAAAAATACCCTTTTTGAATCAGAAGAATTACCCCAAAAAATAATATCATACGACATAAGCGTATTAAAATATGCGAAGTAGACTACTTTTCGTGTTGAAGTGTCACTTATTTCAGATACTCTTCTAATGGTAAATAAAGCAGCATTTAGCTTCTGAACAAGATCCTGAACATGGGCTTTCCACAACAGCTTACTATCTATCCGAACGCCTAGGAACTTGAACTGTTCCGTCTCGCTTATAATATGCCTATTCTGTCTGATCAAAATATCGGTTCTTGTTGAATTGTGAATTAGAAACTGTAAAAACTGAGTCTTACTGTGATTTAGCATCAAATTATTTTCCAAAAGCCACGAACTTATTTCATGAACTACATTATTTGTTACTGTTTCAATATTACACACAAGATCCTTCACTATCAAGCTGGTGTCATCAGCAAACAGAAATATTTTTGAATCACCTGTAATACTAGAAGGCATATCATTTATATAAATAAGAAACAGCAGTGGCCCCAGCACCGACCCTTGGGGAACGCCCCACTTAACAGTGCCCCATTGGGACTGAACATCACTACCACTCTCAATATTGCGGAGAATTACCCTCTGCTTTCTGTTCTTAATGTAAGAGGCGAACCAATTGTAAGCTACTCCCCTTACTCCATAATGGTCCAACTTCTGCAGTAATATTTTGTGGTCAACACAGTCAAAAGCCTTCGTTAAATCAAAGAAAACAGCTAGCGTTCGGAACCTTCTATTTAATCCGTTCAAAACCTCACAGAGAAAAGAGAATATAGCATTTTCAGTTGTTAAACCATTTCTAAAACCAAACTGAACATTTGACAGTAAATTATGTGAATTTAAATGCTCCAGTAACCTTGTATATACAACCTTCTCGATAACTTTAGCAAACACCGATGGCATAGAAATAGGTCTAAAATTGTCAACATTATCAATGTCCCTTTTTATAAAGTGGCTTCACTACCGAATACTTTAATCGGTCAGGAAACCGACCACTCCTAAAGGAAAAGTTACAGATATGGCTGAGAACTGGGCTAACATACGTAGAACAATACTTCAGTATTCTGCTACATACCCCGTCATATCCATGAGAGTTCTTGGTCTTTAGTGATTTAATTATTAACTCAATCTCCCTCTTGTCAGTATCATGGAGGAGCATTTCAGGTAACAGTCTCGGAAAACTTTTTTGTAAGAGCGCTATATGATTCCCTGTTGGGACTAAGTTTCTATTTAGTTCACCTGCTATATTCAGAAAGTGATTATTAAATACTGTACATATATGCGACTTATCAGTAACACGGACATTCCTACAACGCACTGATTCTATATCCTCGACCTGTCTCTGCAGACCAGCAACTTCCTTTACGACTGACCATATGGTTTTAATTTTATCCTGAGACTTAGCTATTCTATCTGCATACCACATACTTTTTGCCTTCCTAATAACATTTTTAAGCACCTTACAATACTGTTTGTAATGGGCTACTGCATTTAGATTTTGACCGTTTCTATCGTTTTGATATAATTGCCACTTTGTTCTACAAGATATTCTTATCCCTCTAGTCAGCCACCCAGGCTGCCTGTTTGTGCTAGTACCCTGTTTTAAACGTTCTAACGGAAAGCAACTTTCAAAGAGCATGAGAAAAGTCTTGAGAGAAGCATTATATTTATCGTCTACTGTATCAGCGCTATAAACATCTTGCCACTCTTGTTCCTTTATAAGGTTTACGAAGGTCTCTACAGCAACTCGATCAGCTTTCCTGAACAGCTAATGACTATATTTAACACGTGTTGCAGCACAAAAATCTTTTAATGTTAAAATTTGTGCATCATGATCTAAAAGGCCATTCACCTTTTTGCTAACAGAATGCCCTTCTAGTAATGAGGAATGAACAAAAATGTTGTCTATGGTTGTTCTACTGTTCCCTTGCACTCTCGTTGGAAAGAATACAGTTTGCATAAGATTATATGAATTAAAGAGGTCTACCAGCATCCGCTTCCTTGCACAATCACTTATACAATTAATATTGAAGTCACCACATATAACTAACTTTTTGTATTTCCTATAAAGTGAACCAAGAACCTCCTCTAGCTTTAGCAAAAATGTTGTGAAATCGGAGTCTGGGGATCTATAAATAACAACAGTTAGAAGTTTAGCTCCATTAAATTTAACCACACCTGCACAACATTCGAACACCTTTTCAGTGCAGTACTTTGAAACATCAATTGACTCAAATGGGATGCCGTTTTTCACATACATGGCTACTCCCCCACATCGCAAAGAGCTCCTCGAAAAGCTGCCAGCCAAACTGTATTCTGGTAAAGGAAGCCTCTGAATTATCTCCTTATTTAAGAAGTGTTCAGATATACCAATAATTTCAGAGTCAACATCTATAAGCAGTTCACTAACTTTATCTCTAATACCTTGTATATTTTGATGAAATATACTAATTACCTCATTACTCGGATACCTAAGCTTTGTCAAAAGTGATTCCCTTGTTAGAGAGACTTCCCTTAAGCAGGAATACCTATCAACCGACTTCAATCTAAAAAAGGTGCAGCTCTAACACCCACTACTGCAGGAATTTTCCCATGAGTGATCCCACCAATCCCACCTATACTGTCACCTATAAGCTTTGCAAATCTCCCCTTCCCATACCTGTTGAGGTGCAGGCCATGTCTAGTGAAACCCGTCCTGCTGATAGACTCCACCGACACCACTGAAATGTGACCCATACCTTCTGTCATCAGCGCACCCCCAAGTCTCATGTTATTACGCCTGACGGCTGTATTAAGATGAGGCCGATCGTGACGCTGAAACAGTCCCACGAAATGCACATTCGTGTTGCCAGTCTGAGTGGCTATCTTTTCCAGGTCACCATCTATGTTATACTCCCCATCCCTATCAATACTATTTTCAGCCCTACCCACAATCACTACCTGATCCTCTTTAGTAAAATCCCTACATAACCCCCCTATGTTAACAGTCACCTGAGCCAACCCTGCATTAGGCTTCACAATGCTGGTGGCCTGGTACTCACTCCCCAGCACTTCCTGCAACTGCTGGCCTACACCTCTGCCATGAGAACTACCTAACAGCAGAACCTTCTTCTTCCTCCGACTTTGCAACTGTTCTAGGCACAGTAACTACTGAGGTCTGCTGCATACTTCCTACATCTACAGCTACTAGAGATTCCTCTCCACTAGACTCTGACAATTGGTCATATCTATTGTAAACACCAATGGTAAAACTATCTGAAAATCTTCTTCTCCTAGCAGATCTCTTGCCAAGAGCCAGCTCCCATTCCCCAACCCTCTGTCCCTCCTCATCCTATCTAGCTCCTCCTGTGCGTTTTTCAACTGCACCTGAAGGGCACAGATCTTACGCTCCTGCTCCTCTATCAACTTACTCTTGCTACATAACCTGCAGTTCCAGGAGAGGATCTCACCAGAATGCCCACTGGCTTCCCCACTGCATTCCCCCCAGTGAAAATACTTCGAACAAGTCTCACACCGCAATCCACTACTCACGAACCTACGGCAAAGCCCACTCTTCTCACTCATGGTAAAATCTTACTTTTTCTAAGTTCCGCTACTACAATAAGAAGATGTTAAAAACCTGACTACAATAATCACAAACTTACTCTACAAGGGAAGTAACTACTATTATTAACAGTATTAATAAACAACAAATGTGAATATAACAAAAGACTAATACAGAAAGAGAATCAAACGTCTAATAACACAGTAACGAAGCTGAAGACAGTTCCCAAAAGGTTCTTCTGAAATTATTTCACCAGAAAACACCAAGAACACCGGTTGAAGACTACTAAAGTTCCTAAATAAAACCACTATACACAAACAATCAATTAGTACTTAGCTTTCGATGTGCCGCTACAGCTGCGACTGGTCAGCGCGGAATGTAAACACAGGCAAGAGGTTAAGTTGCTCGATACGAAACACTCACAAATATCAGGTCACAACACAAGAAAGGCAGAGGTGAATGAAGAAACCACTAATACGTCACTTATACAGTAAATATTATCACAAAAACCGTTAAAATATGTATCTGAAACCTAAAAATATATGACAACTTAGAAAGCGATCTCTCACGCAGTCACTCCAGTTTCAGTTGCTTTTTTTTTTTCGAGAAGTGTAGTAGACAATACAGCAGCTTCATTTGTCACCGTATACCTTGCAATCCATCCGGCGAATACAACACCTCAGATGATGCAGTTATCTCACATTGCTGATACCCACGTTACGTTGGCATCTCAGTTTCTTCTGGCTGCTTACGTCGTCAGCAAACGACGCTATTGCATTAGACGGGAGCTTTCCTCCGGAGAGAGGGCTGTTCAGTGTCACCCGCTCAGTAAGCACGCTTCCGTATGTGAAAATGGAGCTTCGCTTACGCGAGAATTCTTCTCAGAGTCGCACTGACAGCTGAGTTATCCTGCGGAGACTGCTCAATGAATTACCAAGTGAGCAAGGCAGGACGCAGTTTCCTCCTGCCCCTGAGGCGTTTCCCGCCGCTGTATCTACACCGCTGCTCATTAAAATAACGACAACAAGAGGGATAGCAAATAATGAAATCTTACATGCTGTGCCCATAGGGTAGAATAGGATGAACACATATCAAATTTGTTAGTGACCTGGATGTATAGGTCGTGCGAAATTTAAGACAGAGATGCCACCTCTGGTAGCAACAATTGCTCCAATGCGACTAGGCATCAAGTCGAAATACGCTTGGATGACAGCTACGGGTACGTCCTTGCTGGGAAACCCTCAGGGAAGTTTACAGTTGGTCCGTATCCAACAGTCCGCCTCCGTATCCGAGTGAATGAGTGTATTAAACGCTTTGGGTTTTATTCATAACGCTTGCTCACTGATATCTATGCCTCCTCAGTGGTTGTGAACGGACACATTAATCGCCACCCCCGCCCCCAGGATTTCGGTCCGACGGGGTTTACTACAGAGAAGTTCCTTATCCACGTCACTCTTTGTTTTGTTCTAAGAACGCTTGCTTCGCTGTATTTCCATGCAGTTCCGTGGCTGGTCTATATAGGGGGAAATATTTTCGGTCCGCTCGTTCGCCGATGACGTCATCGTCTTAGTATGACATGTCGACGACATAGCTTGGATTCTTTTTCTCGCTCTAATGGTGCCCACTTTAAAGATGGTAAATGCGTTCCTGTACATTCGGGGCCTTAACCAAGGGCCGGCCGCGGTGGCTGAGCGGTTCTAGGCGCTTCAGTCCGGAACCACGCGGCTGCTGCTGTCGAAGGGTCGAATCCTCTCTCGGGCATGGATGTGTGTGATCCCTTAGGTTAGTTAGGTTTAAGTAGTTTTAAGTTATAGGTGACTGAAGACCTCAGCTGTTAAGTCCCATAGTGCTTAGAGCCATTTGAATCATTTGAACCTTAACCAAGTGGTAATTCCTTGGGCGACAGTGATCGATTACCACATGACTTTACGGACGATAGTGGATCGCAACCGGCCAAAATGACGGCGTTTAATTGGCAAGAGGTTACGATTCGCTTTGAGGGGGCGATTCTTGAAAACACGAACGCCGTTCCCTTAGCCCCCTTCACCAAGTACAAGCCTTAGACTCATATACACTGATGTGCTAAAATATTATGACCATCTGCTCAATAGCTTTTTGTCCGTCTTTGGAACGAAGTACATTATCGATTCTGCATATCAGGGATCCGACAGTTTGATGGTACGTTTGTGAAGGTAAGTGGCATTAAATGTATACCCACAGGTCATGTGATTCGTGTAAATAAAGGGGCGCTGATTTGCGTACGCGTTGATGGCGCCCAATAGCGAGCCAAATGGGTTCCATAGGATTTACGTCAAGCGAATCAGCGTCACCGAGATATCATCGACATGAGTTCACTATAATGCTCGTCAAACCACTGTAGCACGGTTATGGTTCAGAGACACGGACTGTTAGGCTGCTGGAAGATGACATGGCCGTCGGGGAAGACATGAAGCATGAAGGGATGCAGGTGGTTCGCAGCTGTCAGCGTGTCTTCGATTATTACCTCAGGCCCCATGCACGCACAGGAGATTGTCTGCCATATGCATAATATTGCTCCTAGTAACCTGCGTCCATGGCGCGCTGCACGTGTAAGTAGGCTGTTTGGGTTTTCTTATTGGTAACGCCACGTAGCGCTCTGTATGACTGTCACTGGCTGTACTGTGTGCAGTCTGTGGCTAGTTTGCATTGTTGTCTGCCATTGTAGTGTTGGGCAGCTGGATGTGAACAGCGCGTAGCGTTGCGCAGTTGGAAGTAAGCCGCTTAAACTGACACACAATATTTTTAGCGCAACGCAATCTGACTTTCAAAAATCCCTACAAAAGAATGGCCCTGACTAACATTAACCTATACCATTCGCAAATCACTTACCTCACAAAAATCTTCGTTACTCGAACTACTGCAATACAGCGAGCGCCACTACTGCCAGATTCAAACTACTGAAGGCACTAACTACTGATAGGCATAGTTAGCAAATGAAATATTTTGATAGAAAACAAACAATGTATTTACCTTAATAGTGTTGAAAAATCATAATATACATAGCAGTTAATGACATCCAGTCTTACAAATTTCAAAACTCCGCCATTTCTCTCCCTACATCCACCACTGCTGGCGGCTCACCTCCAACTGTGCAACGCTACGCGCTGTTCACATCCAGCTGCCCAACACTACAATGGCAGACAACAATGCAAACTAGCCACAGACTGCACACAGCACAGCCAGTGATATTCATACAGAGCGCTACGTGGCGTTACCAATAAGAAAGCCTAAACAGCCTACTTACACACGTTTCGAGTCGCCGTCACCTGAATTGCGGCGTTTGTGGAGACGACGAACGACCTAGAGTAACAAAAACGCGATTCACCCGAAGAGCCGAAACGTTTCCATTGATCTACGGTCGAGTCCCGATTGTCCCGCGCCCACTGTAGTCGCAACTGGCGATATCGTTGGGTCAACATGTGATTACGTAGGGGTGGTCTGCTGCGAAACTGCATATTCAATAATGTACGATGAACTTTGTGCTCCGAAACACTTGTGCGTGCACCAGGATTGGGCTCTTTCGGCAGAGATGCCGCAGATCACCATCTATCCTACTTTATATGGCACACAAGTCTCAGAATCCCACATTCTGTGAAGAGTCGTGGACGTCCAACTTCTTTCCTTAGATGCTAACGACAGTAGCACGTGAACTTTCGACCAACTTCGCCGTTTCTGAGATACTCGTTCACAGACTGTGCATAATAATAATCTGTCCTGTGTCAAAGTTGCTTATCTCAGTGCATTTATCCATTTGGAGCCTACATTTTCGCTAGCGTGATCCCCCGTCCGTGTCACCTCACCTTACATACTTTTGTTACCGCGTCACGTGCTCGCAACGCCACCAGGAGGCATCTAACGTGGCAGTCGGCATGGTCGTAATGTTTTGGCTGATCAATGTGTTCTCAGTAAATGGTGTTACGTTGCACAACTACTCTCACTTTACGCGATGATGGCCCGCAGACTTAAGTATCCGGTCCATTCCTATGTCAACTGTGCATCTTTCGAGTTCGGAATGAAGTGGTGGCCAGGCTCCGCAAGCTCGGAGGATTGGGTGCACTCGACATGAAAGTGAGGGCGTCCACATTGTTTGATCGACGCAGGGTCTTAACATGTACACAGGCGCCGTATTCTCTTACGTCTCGTTTATTTTCCTGTCTTCAGCCAGTCAGTCTGACACCTCCCGTCGATGTTGGCCAATTGAAGCGCAGATTGCGGCATACCTGTGAGCATTTAATTTTTGTCACTTTTTTAGGTGCTGATATCCTTTCAAATACGCAGCTTACTACTGGAGTCTTACTATCCTTTTGGGGTGAAACGTCTAGCCTCTCCATTGTTGAAATAGCTTCCACGTCGACATCCTGGAAAACAGTCTGATCTCATCTTAGTCATCCTATATTACCACTGGAGATCTGTTCGTCATGGATGAGCGTCATTCGTCTTCTGATTCCGACTGGCGACCGTCTTTTCTCATACGCCTTCTTACGACTGATCAATGTGACGAATCTCATGACACTGATACTTCACTTCACAGGCTGACCTCATGTGGAGAGGATCATTGGCTTTGGATTCGTCGACAGTTTGCTTTTCTTTCTCATGGGGCCTGAATCCACTTTCTTGAATTAATTTATTATTGTTCGGTTGTGTCCTATTTAGTGAGATGAAAATGGCTGGCTCCTGGATCACTACAGTCACTACGTATTTGAAAGACAGAAGACCATGATCTCCGCGTTTTTCACCAGTATCTGGAGATCGCGCATTGGAAGTGGCTGCGGTTCTTAACAGACAGCGTGCTGGTTAAGTTACCCTATGGTATTTGAATGTTCCCTGTTTATGATGCCTTGTTACGTGAAACGTCGTTTTGTTCAATTTTTTTTACAGAAAATTGGAATAGAGGTCAACATAAACATCATTTCCGCCATTTTTATTGCTCATGAAAACCAAACATTGCATGCTGTACCACCATACAGCGAGATCTTCAGACGGGGGGGGTCTAGATTGCTGCACACACCGGTACCTCTAATTCCCAGTAGCACGTCCTCTTGCACTGATGCATGTCTCTGTTCGTCGTGGCATACTATCCAAAAGTTCAACAACGCACTGTTGGTCCAGATTGTCCCACTCCTCAACGGCGATTCGGCGTATATCCCTAAGAGCGGTTGGTGGGTCACGTCGTCAATAAACAGCCCTTATCAATCTATTCCAGGCATGTTCAATACGGTTAATGTCCGGAGAACTTGCTGGCCACTCTAGCCGAGCGATTTCGTTATTTAGAAGGAAGTCTTTCACAAGATATGCATGATGGGAGCGCGAATTGTCGTCCATGAAGACGAATGCCTCGCCAATATGCTGCCGATATGGTTGCACTGTCGATCGGAGGATGGCATTCACGCATCGTATAGCCTTCACGGCGCCTTCCATGACAACCAGCGGCGTTCGTCGGCCCCACGTAATGCCAGCCCAAAACATCAGGGAACATACACCTCGCTGCAATCGCCGGACAATGTGTCTAAGGCGTTCAGACTGTCCGCATTGCCTCCAAACACGTCCCCGATTATTTTCTGGTTGAAGGCATATGCGACACTCATCGGTGAAGAGAATGTGATGTGAATCCTGAGCGGTCCGTTCGGCATGTTGTTGGGCCCATCTGTACCACGCTGCATGGTGTCGTAGTTGCAAAGATGGACCTCGCCATGGACGTTGGGAATAGAGTTTCGCATCATGCAGCGTATTGCGCACAGTTTAAGTCGTAGCACGACGTCCTGGGGGTGCACGTAAAGCATTATTCAACATTTTGGCGTTGCTATCAGGGTTCCTCCGAGACATAATCAATAGGCAGCGGTCATCCACTGCAGTAGTAGCCCTTGGGCGGCTTGAGCGAGGCATGTCATCGACAGTTACCGTCTCTCTGTATCTCCTCGATGTCCGAACAACATCGCATTGGTTCACTCCGAGAGGGCTGGTCCCTTGCCTTGTTGAGAGCCCTTCCTTGTACAAAGTAACAATGCGGATGCGATCGAACCGCGGTATTGACCGTCTAGGCATGGTTGAACTAAACACGAGCCGTGTACCTCCTCCCTCGTGAAATGACCAGAACTTATCGGCTGTCGGACCCCCTCCGTCTGATAGGTGCTGCTCATGCATGGTTGTTTACAGCTTTGGGCGGGTCTAGTGACATCTCTGAACAGTCAAAGGGACTGTGTCTGTGATACAATATCCACAGTCAACGTCTATCTTCAGGAGTTCTGGGAACCGGGGTGATGCAACGCGACATATCCTCACACGAGGAATACGGGTTCGATTGCTGGTAGGAATTTTGTTTTGGTGGGACGACTGGACTGGGGTTCACCTAGCTTCATGACGGCGAATGAGCAGCTGCCTGATTGAGAAGTAGCGATTCCAAGGTCGCAACATCGACAACAGCCAGAAGTGCGGTGTGCAAACGCACGCCCCTCTGTACCGCATCCGATAATGAATAAATGAGGATGACATGGCGGTGGGTCGGCTATAGCGTGGCGTTCTGAACCTGGTCAGGGGTTTCCTTTCTGTATGCAATAAATTGTCATTGAACATAAAGAAAAAAAGACATGAATTTCGCTTTGAAATGGGAGACTGATACTGTGAAACTAAATATAGGTGACAACTCTATAGATTGTGTAACAACACATAATTTCAAGGCATGAAATGTGATTCTTTATTGAAGAAGTGTGAACACAAACACACACACACACACACACACACACACACACACACACACTTACACACACACACACATGTGCGCGCGCTGACACTCACTCACACATACAAAAGAAACTGCATACAGAATGTCATCAGCGTGTTATGCCCTTACACTCCTGTCGTCAGTGAGTAACAGCGAGAGTCTTTTACACTACTGGCCATTACAATTGCTACACCAAGAAGAAATGCAGATGATAAACGGGTATTCATTGGGCAAATATATTATACTAGAACTGACATGTGATGACATTTTCACGCAATTTGAGTGCATAGATGCTGGAGAAATCAGTACCCAGAACAACCACCTCTGGCCGTAATAACGGACTTGATACGCCTGGGCATTGAGTCAAATAGAGCTTGGATGGAGTGCACAGGTACAGCTGCCCATGCAGCTTCAATACGGTACCACATTTCATCAAGAGTAGTGACTGGCGTATTGTGACGAGCCAGTTGCTCAGCCACCATTGATCAGACGTTTTCAGCTGGTGATAGATCTGGAGAATGTGCTGGCCAGGGCAGCAGTCGAACATTTTCTGTATTCAGAAAGACCCGTGCATGACCTGCAACATGCGGTCGTGCATTATCCTGCTGAAATGTAGGGTTTCGCAGGAATCGAATGAAGGTTAGAGCCACGGGTCGTATCACATCTGAAATGTAACGTCCACTGTTCAAAGTGCCGTCAATGCGAACAAGAGGCGACCGGGACGTGTAACCAATGGCACCCCATACCATCACCCTATGTGATACGCCAGTATGGCGATCACCAATACACGCTTGCAGTGTGCGTTCACCGCGATGTCGCCAAACACGGATGCGACCATCATGATGCTGTAAACAGAACCTGGATTCATTCGAAAATATGACGTTTTGTCATTCGTGCACCCAGGTTAGTCGTTGAGTACACCATCGCAGGCGCTCCTGGATGTGATGGAGCGTCAAGGGTAACCTCAGCCACGGTCTCCGAGCTGATAGTCCATGCTGCAGTAAACGTCGTCGAACTGTTCGTTCAGATGGTTGTTGACTTGCAAACGTCCCCATCTGTTGACTCAGGGATCGAGACGTGGCTGCACGATCCGTTACAGCCATGCGCATAAGATGCCTGTCATCCCGACTGCTAGTGATACGAGGCCGTTGGGATCCAGTATGGCGTTCCGTATTACCCTCCAGAACCCACCGATTCCATATTCTGCTAACAGTCATTGGATCTCAACCAATGCGAGCAGCAATGTCGCTATACGATAAACCGCAATCGCGATAGGCTACAATCCGACTTTTATCAAAGTCGGAAACGTGATGGTACGCAGTTCTCCTCCTTACTCGAAGCATCACAACAACGTTTCACCAGGCAACGCCGGTCAACTGCTGTTAGTGTATGAGAAATCGGTTGGAAAATTTCTTCATGTCAGCACTTTGTAGGTGTCGTCACCGGCGCCAACCTTGTGTGAATGCTCTGAAAAGCTAATCATTTGCATATCACAGCATCTTCTTCCTGTCGCTTAAATTTCACGTCTGTAGCACTTCATCTTCGTGGTGTAGCAATTTTAATGGCCAGTAGTGAAGTTCAATATCAAAATTGTACTCTGGCTGTTACACACTGACGACAGGACTCGACACGCTGATGACATTCTGTATGCAGTTTCTTTTCTTGTCTGTGTTCATATCTCTTCAACTCAGAATCATTGTTAATTCCTAGAAATTGTTTGTTGTTACGCAGGCTATAGAGGCGCCATCTATAGTTAATTTAACAGTGTCAGTTTCCCACTTCAAAGTGAAATTCGTGGCTTTTGTTTTATTTGTATTCAATGTTGCTTTATTGCATACGTAGAGTGAAGAATTCAGTTCCGTTTTCTTGTTGAAAGGCAACGTCACTGAGATTTCGAAGATGGAGCGCGGCCAACAGATTTGACACACCATTAATATAAAGGTTGCTTTCCACATTATCGGTTATTCGGTTATTCAAACCAAAGACGAACTTGTAAACGCACGGGCACACGAATCGATCATGCCAAGTGTCGGGCCAGTGACGCGATTACGAAAGCAAAATCATAAATTCCGTTCTGTTCGGAGCGTTTGCACACACATACGTCCAGTTTGACGCTGTGCATGGAGACGCAGACTCGTCAGAAAAGACGTGATAGCACTAGGCTCGCCTCTCTCCGCTGTAGTGTCGAGGGAAACCGCAACAATGTTTCTGGTGCTCTACACGTTTCTGCGCTTAAATCCGGACAAATTTCAATCTGAATTTCTCGGCATATCGTAGTTCCTCCGGTGGTCGCGATTCGCGCTCTTGAAAGCCATAGGCATCTAGAAAACAGTCAGAACCTCAAAACGACCGAGATTCATGACTGCCTCCACTTACTCCACTTGGGGGGCGTCTCTGTGGCATTCCTCTGGATCCCAGGACACGTTGGTATCCGTGGAAACGAGGCGGCCGATATAGCGGCCAAGGCTGTAGTCTCTCTTCTTCAGCCTGCTGTTCGCATGGTTCCCTTCGATCTACGGAGTGTTTTATGTCGTCGTGTTGCTCTTTTATGGCACGCACATTGGTCTACACTTCCGAATAATAAATTGCGGGACGTGAAAGCTCTTCCCTGTGCTTGGACCTCTTCCTCCCGAACTCGTCGTCGGGAGGAGGTAATTTTAACTATACTCGGGATAGGGAATTGTCTTTTTATCCATCGACATCTCTTAAGTGGCGATCCCCCTCCGCTTTGTCCCCACTGCTCTCAACTGCGGATGGTGAGACACCTTTTACTTTAGTGCCCCTATTTTACTCCGCTTTGTGCCCGTCTATAGCTATCGCCTGATATATCTTCCATTTTAGCGTCCTCGAGTTTATCAGTGTCAGTGAGATGACGTCGGTCATTTGAAGCTCTTTTTGGGGCAAACAATCCCCCTCCCCCCTTCTATAGTGGTTTTCTAAGCTTTGCTTCTGTTTTTTAGTTCCCCAATTTTTGAGTTTCGCTCCCATTGCTGCTGATTTCCAATTTGTTTTTTTTTTATCTTTCCCTAAGCCACAGATCAGGCGCTAATGACCATAGCAGTTTTTCGCCCTAAAACCATAACAAAAAAAGCACATAGTGCAACCGAAGAGCCGCGATTATCGAAAGTCTTCGCGCTGGGCGTTCGCCCATTGAAATAGTACGACTCTTCGGATACCCGAGATTAACTGTTTACCATATTATGATCAAGTATAATGCTTCGGAGAAGTATGGGGAAGGTTCCGCTATCCCGGCGAGGAAACCTCACTGGAGGAAACGCGTGTCACGAACTGCGGCAGTCATCGGAAAGGCACAGGCGCTGATTTTGGACCCGGGGCGATCGCCGAGGGAAGGGGCGTCTGTGTTGATTGTCAGCGAGCGAACAATGTGTCGGACGGCAGAGGAGGACCTCACACGAGCCATTTAATCCAATACTGGCTCTCGGATAACGTTAATATATTCTGGTCAAAGGATTTCTGGACCCTGAATAGCCCAGATTTGAACTCCCTCGAGCCGGGCGCGGTGGTCTAGCGGTTCTGGCGCTGCAGTCCGGAACCGCGGGACTGCTACGGTCGCAGGTTCGAATCCTGCCTCGGGCATGGGTGTGTGTGATGTCCTTAGGTTAGTTAGGTTTAAGTAGTTCTAAGTTCTAGGGGACTTATGACCTAAGATGTTGAGTCCCATAGTGCTTAGAGCCATTTGAACCATTTTTTGAACTCCCTCGACTACTATCTTTGCAGCCTAGGCGAAAGAGTTACCAATAAGACGAGGCATCCTACTGTCGCGTCTCTAGGCACCGCTGTCGAAGCAGAATTCGCAGATATGGACAGCACTATTGATGAAGGTTTGAAACACGTATGTAACATAGCAGCGATGGCGAGGCATTGTAGCATCTGTGACCAGAGAGTATGCGCTTGACCGCGCGAGTGTTGCGAGCGGTTCTCAGTCTGTCAGTCAGTCGTTGCGAGTCTGTAGCTCTGTCTAGTTGAGGGCAGTACTCAGTTAGTTGTCGTTGAGAGCAGTACAGTGGTAGTCGTCGTGGAGTACGCTAGTAGTCGTCATGCAGAGCAGTCTGTGGGCAACACTGGTCAAGATGCTGAATGAGGTATATTGTTAATTAAGGTAATCATCAGATAATGTAAAGTTTATTTATTGTAATTAATTTCCAACAAGTGCCCCAATAATAATTTTGATTTCAAAAGCAATTTTACAAAAAAAAATTTATTTAATTGAAGTTCCACTTCCCTTAAACAAAAGTCTTAGTTAAATTAAAAAAAAAAAGGAATATTATTATTTGCAATGCAGTTCCTCCAAGCTGTGCGCAAGAATAGGAGCAGAAATTAGACTAGCAGTTACAATGAGGTAAGAATTTAATTCTGATTTGCACAGGGCCAAAGACCGATATTTCGGTTTAATTGAATTTTCATTATCACTGAGATTTCATTAGCACTGAATTGTTTTTCATTATTTTTGTGGGAGCTTACACCAGAGTCAGATTGCGAATTTCACATTTTTGTTGCCTTTGTCAGTACATTACATTGCAGGCAGGTTATTCTTGGGTCCTAATTATTATTATATTTTTTATTCAAATATTTCTGTGGGGACAATATTGCTTCTTGGCTCCATTTCTATATAATATTTCTTTGTAAATTTTTGTGGGGAGGTTACACTAGTAAACGCACTTTTGTAACAATAGACATTTTTCTCCACAACAGCATCAAAGTCAGCCGCTTAGCATACGTAACCAACAATGCAGTCTACAAGGTCAACCAAGCCTTAATGTTTCGCCGCGTGCACATATAGTCACAGATCCAACAAATAGTAACGTACGACAGCAAGGAAATAACTACATACAGAAAAAACAGTATTTCAATTCCCATCGCAATACACCGTATAGAAATGACTATCACGACAGACGTAAAATTAATTAGCACAATTTTCAGCGTACATTCAATACCACGTCAGATAGAATATGATTAAATACAGTACAGGTTGCATATTGCAATAATGTAAGCAATACTTTTGACACACAGAATCTTGTCCACGAAAATGTTATTTGAAATACGCTTTGTTGAATGCTCCACTTTTATCGCACCCAGATCTTACCAGAAATTTTTCCATTGCCACCGACAGTTCTAACACCGCTTTAGGCGTACATATTTTTCAGGAAATTGAAGAAGATGGTTCAATAGTAATTAAAAACATCGCATTTGCAAGCCGCATTTTGTCACCCGCTGAACGAAATTATTCCGTTACAGAATTGGAAACATTATGTGTTGTATGGGCTTTTACGAGATTTCGGCACTTTCTTTATGGCAGACACACTACAGTTTACACAGACCACAGAGCGATACAATTTTTACTTTCAGCTAAATTCACTCACGACAGGTTAATCAGATGGAAACTTTACTTGCAGGAATTTAATTTCACAATTGTTCACATTCCTGGCACACAAAATGTTGTAGCAGACGCATTATCCCGTTCTCTTTGCAACAATCAGCAAGACATCGCAACCAACTTCTGTAAAGCAAATTTCAGCGTAATGTACATCCAACAAGTTGCATTTGAAAATTTTATTTCGTCGTCATTACAGGACATAGCAAAAGAGCAAAGTAAAGACAACGTGTGGGAAGAAATTAAACAGCTTTGGCAAGATAAGAATAATGTTACGATTAGGAACCACTACACTGTACGCAATGACATTCTGTTTCGCCGCTCTCATCCTGACAGCAACAATTGGTTATTATGCATCCCTGACGAACTTGTTAACAAATTAATCTGGTACACTCATTTAAGTTACGCACATTACGGAGCAAGAAAATGTTTTCTTATACTGAGACAGAACTGTTATTTTAACAACATGGAGAAACGTATACGACGAGTTTTAGCGTCTTGTAAAATTTGCCAGAAAGCTAAATCAGACACCACTTCACATATTCCTCCTTTATATCCGATTGTACCTGTTAAATTAAGACATATGGCCGCAGTAGATATTTTTGGTCCGATTCCGAGAACTAACAGAGGTTTTTGCTACATCTTTGTCGCTGTTGAACTAACTTCAAAATTTGTTACTTTCACTCCGTTACGCAAAGCTACTGCTAAAACTGTTTCAAAAGCATTTGTAAAGCATTTTCTATTTCATGTAGGGCATGTGATGAAAGTAATTTCTGACAATGGATCTCAATTTCGTAGTAGCATATGGACACGCATGTTACGAGCCAGAAACATTTCTCCGATCTATATATCCAAATACCACGCTTCTTCGAACCCCTGTGAAAGATTAATGAAAGAAATTGGTAAGCTGTGCCGAATATACTGCCACAAAAGACATATTGATTGGGATACACACATACTCTCATTCCAAGATGTAATTAATTCCATTCCAAATGAATCCACTATGCTATCTCCGTCTGTTATACTGAAAAACGTTGAACCACCAAACAAAATTAAAGAATTAATAAATTTCCCTACATCTCGTCGCTTACGACACCACGAAATAATTGACATTGCGCTGAACAACATCAAACGTGCCGCAGAGCGCCGGAGAAGACAGCAAAAACAGGTTTGTACACGCCGCGACTTTCACGTTGGACAGAAAATATTAGTACGTACACACCATTTATCCAGTAAATTAAAAGGTAAGTGCAGTAAATTTGAACTTCTATACGCAGGTCCATATCGGATTCGCAGCATCCCTCACCCCAATGTTGTACACGTCGAAAC
Source organism: Schistocerca cancellata (assembly GCF_023864275.1). Classification (NCBI taxonomy): domain Eukaryota; kingdom Metazoa; phylum Arthropoda; class Insecta; order Orthoptera; family Acrididae; genus Schistocerca; species Schistocerca cancellata. The sequence goes on along the minus strand of NC_064634.1, from coordinate 355,412,772 downwards.
TTTGAGAACCAGAAAATCGAAAGGCAATCACCATATCTCAAACATTAAACCGTTTATTGAATGAAATCACTTTATGATTTAACAAGCTATAATGCCATTTGCTAATTTTATGATCACGTATGCAATTATACTCTCATGAATACTTACTGATGATTATCGTATTTTTTCTTGGCAAGTGCCCGGCAAGGTAAGGTTAGCAGGTCGCTTTTCTTGTCGTTACACATCAGACCATGCACATTTTCCACTTTTTATGTACGATTGTATTCCAGTTTTGTCTATATGCACTGTGAAATAGTTAAGATATAACACACACCAGTCGACTTTGACATTTTTTTGGGCTTATGACATCTCAACATCGTGACTTTTACATTTTTTTTTGCTGCTGCATTGTGATATTCCGTGTACATTTTTTGCCTTTGAACACTGTCTATGCTTTTGACATATTACGTTTTCTGTCACGTTATGCTGTATGCTTGATTCTGTTACCGTTAATCAGTAATTATTTAGTGGGTATATGATCTAAATGCAAGACATTAATCTCTGTTCATCATTTTCAGAAAGAAATAACGTGTAAAGAAAATAAATTAAACAGAAATGGGAACTTCACCTACGGAATGATCGAAAGAAGATGCAATAACTTTATGAGAAAGAGTAAATGGATCAGGATTAACAAGCATTAACAAGAATATACTATACTCATCGTAGAATAGCAGTCTTAACTAATTTTTTCTTTCAGAATACAAGGTGATTGATGCAGGCTGTCAGACAGAACTACACGTCTTAGTTTTAGTGATGAAATATGCTAGAGATAAGGAATAGTTGTATAATGAGTAATGAAGTGATATTTTTGCAGATGATAATGAATACTGATGAATAATGATGAAGAATATGCTATTATGAATAATGAAGTTTTTCTTTACAGGTGATGATAATGATGGAGTTATGATTAATGAAGTGATGGATAATGAAGTTTTTTTTTTTTTTTTTTTTACAGATGAGGATAATGTTGAAGTCATGTATTTATGCTACGTAGTTATTTAAGTATTTGTTGCAGTTTGTTTTGACAGCAGGTGTTATATTGCATAGTAGGATGACGGAAAGTTGTGGAAAGGACAGCTATGGAGCACATTTTATACACATTTCACTACTTGTTAATTCGAAGTTCACTACTTTTCAGCATAGTGTGCGTTTCTTCTTTCAGGTCAATAATCCATTTTATATTTTTTCCAGGAGAAGTTTTTCATGATACATACTAAACCTATTACTTATTATACCTGTACTAGCACTTACATTTTTTACCCATTTGTGTCTATTATTTATAAATGTGATCACATATACTGCCTTGTTTCATAACCTTGCTACAGCTGACTCATGACGAATGACGTTACTCATTTTTTTTCATTTACAGTGACAACCCAGAACCAATTTTTTTCTTTTTTTTCTCTTCTTGCTTTCTCTTATAATTACCAAACGCAATGCATTGCTAACAAAAAAATGTATTACCAGTCCCAAATAGTGATACCAGTTTGAGAAAGTTCTGAATAATACTGATCAACTCTGAATAGTATGTCACTTCAGTAATGACTTCGTAATGATACAAAAAAATATATGTATAAAATAATGCTTTATAACTGGCTAATAACTGCCACTGTTTATTGTAATCAGACTACTTATAATGTGTATGATTATTAATGCTATGACTGTAATTAGCTGATTTTTTAATAATGACTTCGTAATGATCTGAATGTCACTCAATGAATTGTTATTACTTCTTAATGATCTGAATAATATTGAATGAGGAACAATGTTTTATACTATTCGATATTTGCTGGGCCACTGAGTGCCAATGATGAGTGTAATGTTTTGTACTATTCAGTACTTGCTGGCCACTGAGTGCCAAGAATGAGTGTAATGTTCTGTAATATTCAATACTTGCTGGCCACTGAGTGCCAATGATGAACATTATTCTGTCATACTAAATATGCTTTGTAACCGGCCAAGGACTGCCACTGTTTATTGTAATACGATTACCCATGATGCCAATAATTTAATTTTGTGAACATTTTTCTGTAATACTACATTCATGGTACAGAAATGTTCAACACTGGGCTATGAATGCCCCAAATGAAAACTGTAATTGTCAATATTATGTGACTTAATGTCCTTCACCTCATGAGCTAACTACCCTGAATTACTGCAATGTCCATTTGTCCTGTCTATCCTAGTGATCATGGAGCACTACCTTTGGGTTTGCACTACTTCTACGTTGGTGTGCCTTGTAAAAGCGTGGTGTTGACACGACATGCTGTCCACCACCATGAGCGATGAAGACATTATTATGGTCCCACTGTTTGGTGTACCTGATGTACTGCCAAAATGAGAACATGGAACATTAGTACGACAGTTCAGTGTCTTGGCTACACTGATGAATTCTGATGGGAAAAGAACTGCAAATTGTGTCACTTGGTGTTGTACTTCTGTGGAAAGATATGGACTTTCAGAACAGCTGTGTGCAATCTAAAGTGCTACAACCATGATGCAATCCTTCCCTTTCCTATCCTAATTCTGTCACATAGTGAAAATCATTTTTTTCCTAACATTATTTATGTTCTTGGGTTATACATTTTTCTTTGATTCGCTGAACTCCAGTGCGAGTACAGTTATGTCACTTGTCGATATGATTTTTGCCATTATGTTTATTTCTTGCAAAAATACCTAAGACATTTTTTCGATTTGTTCTCAAGTACAGTATGTGCACTCTTGTCTTTTATATTGTATATACAATTTTTTAGTATTTTATTTTAATGATATGTTCTGAACTACAGTGCATGTGCACTTATGTTAGGTGTTAATATGTTTTTTACTGAACTTCAGTGCCTGTGCACTTTTCTCATTTTTCAATATGATTTGTACTATTCTGTATATTCAATACTTCAATGCGTATGCACTTATGTCATTTGTTACTAATTGTATATACATTTCATCATTTACTGACATGTTCTCAACTGCAGTGCATGTGCACTCACGTCACTTGTCAACATAATATTTTTTCCCAGTCTGTTTATTTGTTCTGAATATGCTAAAGAATTTTTTCAGTGCCTGTGCACTTTGTTATCTGTCAAATAATTTGTATATACATTTTTCTGATTTACTACTATGTTTTGTACTCACATTTTGTCTTTGTCTGATATATTTTGTACTTTGTGCGTGTGCACAACATTTAATTCATGTACTACATCTAAATATTCTGTAAGTTGTAGGAGTTTGTTAGTTAAAGAAAAATTTTGCCGCGCTTGGCAAGTCCAAATGACTCACCATCGCTGCCAAATTTTTGCCCCCCCAGTGGAGGGTTATGAAACACGTATGTAACATAGCAGCGATGGCGAGGCATTGTAGCATCTGTGACCAGAGAGTATGCGCTTGACCGCGCGAGTGTTGCGAGCGGTTCTCAGTCTGTCAGTCAGTCGTTGCGAGTCTGTAGCTCTGTCTAGTTGAGGGCAGTACTCAGTTAGTTGTCGTTGAGAGCAGTACAGTGGTAGTCGTCGTGGAGTACGCTAGTAGTCGTCATGCAGAGCAGTCTGTGGGCAACACTGGTCAAGATGCTGAATGAGGTATATTGTTAATTAAGGTAATCATCAGATAATGTAAAGTTTATTTATTGTAATTAATTTCCAACAAGTGCCCCAATAATAATTTTGATTTCAAAAGCAATTTTACAAAAAAAAATTTATTTAATTGAAGTTCCACTTCCCTTAAACAAAAGTCTTAGTTAAATTAAAAAAAAAAGGAATATTATTATTTGCAATGCAGTTCCTCCAAGCTGTGCGCAAGAATAGGAGCAGAAATTAGACTAGCAGTTACAATGAGGTAAGAATTTAATTCTGATTTGCACAGGGCCAAAGACCGATATTTCGGTTTAATTGAATTTTCATTATCACTGAGATTTCATTAGCACTGAATTGTTTTTCATTATTTTTGTGGGAGCTTACACCAGAGTCAGATTGCGAATTTCACATTTTTGTTGCCTTTGTCAGTACATTACATTGCAGGCAGGTTATTCTTGGGTCCTAATTATTATTATATTTTTTATTCAAATATTTCTGTGGGGACAATATTGCTTCTTGGCTCCATTTCTATATAATATTTCTTTGTAAATTTTTGTGGGGAGGTTACAGGTTTCTCGGGTCTCCAGCCGGGTGATAGCGTTAATATCTCGCGACGTTTCGGGAAGTGCGATACTACCCATCTTCGCTCACATTTCGCCAGGAGATGGGTAGTATGACACTTCCCGAAACGTCGCGAGATATCAACGCTATCACCCGGCTGGAGACCCGAGAAACCTTCATCAATAGTTTACGCCGGGAAAGCCTACAGTCACATATGGACAGCACTGTTTTAAAGAGTGAGTGCCGTCGCTTCAGGACAAAATTGGAGGCGGTCGTTGGGGCTGAAGGGGGTTACATAGAGTAATGTTACTCTTGACAGATACTATTACTTATATGCAAAGGGATTTTTCATTTTCATTTGCATTTTGTTTTAATAAATTTGCTTTTTTTAAAAAAGTTCCATTTGTTTGGATTTAAGTGCTGCAGCCTGTACACTACGCAACGCAGTTAAAGGATCACTTGTTTGAAACTTGGTGCTTGCTTCCGATAACGATGTTGAAGTTTAAAATTTTGTCTTAAAGGTGCCTAGGGCCTTCCTGCAACCTTCCTCCGTAATTGTGGCGCCCTGCAACGTCACCCTTTTGCTCGGCGACAACAAAGTCAGAAAAAAGGCCAGGACCCAGCAGTTCAATTGAAGTGTAGTGTAGGGGGGGGGGGGTTAATTATGTCATGTTGGCACCAGATTTCAGCGCGATTCTCCTCAACGCCACAGTGGGCATGTCATGCGATGGGTAGGTCGTCGCACCTCCTCTTACTCACATTTCGCATATTCTACGCTATGCGTGTCAGAACTGCAGCGATGTAGCGACGCAGTTTTGGTATCAGCTATCGAGGAAAACATTTAATCGCCCCGCCGATCAGAATCGACAAGGAAAGGGCTCAGAGGGTGGTATGAACGGATCAATGAAACCTCCCCTTCCCTTGAGGCTTTGATTACCAAACATTTCGCGATAGAAAACGACAGTTCACGGTGCGATGACCTTTGAAACAGCTGAACTCCTTCGGACGCTTCAACTCTTCTCTAAGGAAATAGTGGGTCAGAAATCTTACGAGGTAGTATCCCTGTGGAGTGCAGTGTGTACGCAGTTTTTTTTTATCAGGTGTATTGGGTGGAATCACTAAGGACGATTCAAAAACATTTGAGGAAATTTTAACGCCACTCGAAGTAGTAGAGGGTGCTTATGCTTTTTCAGCCCTACTGTCTCGAGCCTTCCTGTGACTTGATCACACCCCAAGGGAAGGAGTAGTTCCGTTGACGCCGTTTATGCCACCACCCCTTGAGTCCTTCTCATGTCGATTCTGAGCGGTGGTGTATCTGAAATGTTTTCCTCGACCGCCCATAAGGTCAACGGATGATTTCAACGCTTTGCGTCGCTGTTCTGACCACGATCGAAGAGGCATCAAAAGAACAAGTGAAATGAGGGTAACAAGGGGAGCGACGGCCTTCCCATCACGTGACACATTCATGGTGGCATTGGCCAGAATCGAGGTGAAATTTGATGCCAATGCGATATCATTAACGCACCAAACAGCTCACATGAACTACAAAAAATGGTTCAAATGGCTCTGAGCACTATGGGACTTAACATCTATGGTCGTCAGTCCCCTAGAACTTAGAACTACTTAAACCTAACTAACCTAAGGACAGCACACAACACCCAGTCATCACGAGGCAGAGAAAATTCCTCACATGAACTACGGACCTCTGGTATTTTTTCACAAGTGTCGACACCTTGCTGCTTGAAGCGTCACCGAGTCCGAGGGTAACGTGACAGGACGCCACGATTTTGCGCCATTACAGGGGAAAGTTGTAGCGACCTTCGAGCCCAATTCTGCTACGTCGCAATGAGAAACAGTTACAGGGTTTCGAAAAGTAATCCCTTAACTGCGTGCCGGCCGTTGTGGCCGAGCGGTTCTAGGCGCTTCAGTCTGGAACCGCGCGACCGCTACGGTCGCAGGTTCGAATCCTGTCTCGGGCATGGATGCGTGTGCTGTCCTTCGGTTAGTTAGGTTTAAGTAGTTCTAAGTTCTAGGGACTGATGACCTCAGATGTTGTCCCATAGTGCTCAGAGCCATTTGAACCATTTGAGCATACCTGAGCTGTGGCGCTCGTTTCTGGCGCGCCAGTCTCTTAGATGTCCATTATCGATCCTTCGATGTTTCTTATCTTTGCTTGCCTTGTTGTTTTCCGCATTCGCGGGGCGAGTGGCAGTTGACGTTTGCTCTGGCTACCTGCTGAGATGCCGCGAGGTACGTGGTGGAAAGCAACCACGTATATGTGGAGTTGGTTGTACGCGGTCTGCTGGTTCAGGATGGAGGGTATGTGTTGGCTGCCTGCCTGTCTGCTCTCCTGATTTTGCTCGCCGTGCTTTGAGACCGCCTAGCTTGTGTTGCTGCCTGGTGTATCCTACATGGACGTCCAGTAGAAGTAAACAGCCTTGTGTTTCTTTTAAAGAAAAGGAGCAAATGTATAAGACCTTTTGTAACCAATTTTGGTGGCCTCTTAAGTGTGGCCTTCGCGTTTACACTGCCTTTGGGGAGAGCTAATTCTTTTACATTTAAATAGTTGGGGTTCCCTATCCTTTATAATCTTTTGGGGGTTTTATTTGAATTTTCTCTTTGAGGTTCCTTCCTTGTGCTTGGTGAAATGTTTACTTGTATAGCGGGAAGTGAGTCCTGATTAAAACTCGGAGAAGGTGTTTGATGTTACTGCTGCCTCCGGCATTCGTCTTTTCAATTATGTGTTGTGATCCCTTCGAGCGACCTGGTGTCACTCCTCTTTAATTAATGCTGGTTTATGTGTACTTAATTTTGAACTGGCAATTTGAATTAATATTTTGGAGCGCAGTATAGCACTAAAGCAACCTCATTGTATACCACTTTGTGTCCCGGTCTAGAACCTTAATTTTCGGTGGCACGAGTTAGCTCCACTACCGGTTTTACTGATGTGCTCCCTTCAAAATCTTGTCTTGTATAAGTTTGCCCCATGTATGTTTGGGAACACAGAGATGAGCTTTGGTGTGACTTCAGTGCTAGTCAGTTAATGGAACCTTCATTTTGGCTTGGCTTCCACTGAAGAGTTTGTGTGGAGCGTAGTGTGTTTGATTTGTTAATCATTTAATTACTGTAAGTTTGTTTATTTAATGGGGAGCAAGACATTTAAAGACTGTTGATATTAACTCCCCTAGTTGCTGGGTGTTGCTAATTAGTTCCAAATGGCCTACTACTTATTCAATGACAAGGCTGTTGATTAGTTGGTTACTGTGAGTACAAATTAACGCTATTTATTTGTGCTGAAATTGTTAAAGTGTCTGTGTCGTGATTCAATCACTAGCTACGTGTTTGAGCTAAATTGATATAAACCTTACATTGTCTCCTTAAAATTTGTTGCCAGCAGAAACCCTTAAGAGAACTAAGTTTTGTCACTGCTTACGTTAACCTTTACTGGGAGCTATATTTCATGTAGTTAAATTTTGTCTTAAAATGTGTATTTCTCTGATGTAATAAACGAGTGATTAAAGAAAAAAGCAAAGGGGCCTGGTCCTTCCTGTTGTGTCCGGTTTGCAACACGTATCAGTGCCCTCTGTGGCATTCTAGTGAGAAGGAAGCGACTCTGCCTTACTTCTCTGGCTTCTGTATTACTAACCTGGTGTCTCGCTGCTTCGGTAGTCCCTCGTCGCACAGTAGTAGCGCTCAGGCGCCAGGTTCAATGTAGGTTTGTGACCCTGCTGAAGTGGGGTGTGTCGGAATGTCAGATGTTAAACGTCAACAACGTTTTGTAATGTACTCGTCTTAATGAAGACTACTTTGAAACACACATCACAGAACTTGCAATATGGCGGCTCTTTGCTACGCCGTTGTGTTCAGCCCTTTTCAACACATTTATCACTTTCCACACCTGTGATAGATACTGCCCACGACACGTGGCGTTCACTGATAACTAATAGCTTCATTTTTATGTCTTGTTTAACAGCTGGAATATTTACTCGCGATCGTTCTTTTGCAGCCGCCCCCGGTTACTCGACCGTGCGTTTTGAGTGGTTCCTCGCCACTGCCTCGCCCTGTGTTCCCGAAGGACAAGAGAGACCACCCCACCTTTCTTCCTCAGCCAATAAGGACACTTCTCTCGTTTCCTACACATATATATCAAAACTTTCAGCCAATGGGCGTTTAGATCGCTGTTGCCAGGTGGATCTGACGTCACGTTTGCGGACATTGTGCGGAGATTGTAAGGTCCTGCTCCCGAATAGTCGGATCTTGTCCCTACTAAGGTTGCACAACATCTATGATATTATTGCCATACTCCTTGCTGACGCACGATTGTTAGATGTGCACGAATCCTGGCTGCTACTGAGCATTCCCGATCGCATAAATGTGCGTAGTAAGCATAAACACGTGAAGGGAATGCACGGATGCATTACATGTGTTGCGCATTGTACTTTTGTCTCTGTGTGAGACGTGCTGCTCACAAACCCAAGTAGTATGTCCAGATGGGTTTTAGTGAGAAGCCCATTTCATGTACCTGCACGATCCTGCACAGCTGAGAACATTTCGAAATTCGTGGTAAGGTCTCACGGGACCAAACTGCTAAGGTCATCGGTCCCAGGCCAACACACCACTTAATCTAACTTAAACTAACTTACGCTAAGGACAACCCACCCACCCATGCCCGAGGGAAAACTCGAACCTCCGACGGGGGCAGCCACGCAGACCGTGACAATGTGCCCCAAACCGCGAGGCTATCCCGCGCGGCCGCTGCTGAGGAAACAATGTGTAAGTACTTTCTGGCGCTAGTCGCGAGGGACCGCTGAAGTTCTACATGGCGTTGATTACGGCTTTTCTGAACCCACGTATTTCATATTCGGGCAAATACGGTATCACGTTTCAGTAGATTTTTTTTTTTCAAGAGTCGTATGACAATGTCTTTACATCCAACCAACATTCAAACGCAAATTTCTGCGGCTGCACTGAAATGCTAATCGTTTACATATCCAAAGATGATGGTCATGTCAACTTCATGTTCGTAACATACCACCTTCATGGTGCTTCAGTTTTAATGGTCAGCAGCAAAAAAATGGTTCAAATGGCTCTGAGCACTATGGGACTCAACATCTTAGGTCATAAGTCCCCTAGAACTTAGAACTACTTAAACCTAACTAACCTAAGGACATCACACACACCCATGCCCGAGGCAGGATTCGAACCTGCGACCGTAGCAGTCCCGCGGTTCCGGACTGCAGCGCCAGAACCGCTAGACCACCGCGGCCGGCGGTCAGCAGCACATGTCTTAGAAATGTGTAGTAAAGCTCAGAATACATGTACAAGGTATGTCGAAGAAGTTGAGTGAATACTATCGTAAACAAAGGAAAGATGCGTATCATTTTCTAATGGTCTTGTTTTATTCTAGTCGCTGCCTAAATAGCTTGCTCTTAATAAAACGTCTTCTGTCCGTTGATAGTCGATTCTGGGGGTATCTACTGCCAGCTCGAAACAATTTAGCGCCAAGCAAATGATTGAGGTAATAGATAATTTCGGGCCTCTTATCAGACGAATACTGTTTGTATTAATAAAAATGTCTGGCACACAGCTGTATAGAGTGTGAAAACATCTTTAATGGTAAATACTCAAATATTTCGTGCTGCACATCACCCTGTCTTAAACATAATTTAAAACAGTGATTGACAATCTCCTGCGTCTTTGGGGTGAAACAGGGATAATAAGGGGAAAAAGCATATAAGGCAAGTTTTGATCCGAAATGATTTGCTGGCATCATTCGGTCCATAACAATAGGTTGCTTCTATTGATAAATCGGAGAAAGTTAACAAGAAAGGAGGCCAGGACATGGGGGTGGCGAAAATTTTGCTGCACTACAAAAATACCAAATCAGGTGAAGGGTTAAGAGAAGCAGATGAGTTATCCGGTCTTACGGCTGCCCAATGATGATTACTGTCAAGTGTCATTATTTGCTGCTATGAAATTAGATTTTTTTACAGTAGTTTCTTATTATACGAGTATTAGCCTTGTACTGTAGTAGTGTTTTGTTGACGATATTAGTATGTATTCCAGAGATTTTATATTGTTGGCGAGTTCTGAAGGGTGCACAAAGGTTGATGAACAGAGAAAGAGGTACTAAATAGAGGTTACTAAATAGATGAAGCTAATCAGCTATATGAAGGACAACCGTTCAAACAATTAAATTGTTTTCTTTTGGCAAATAAACCAGAAAGACCTCAAATACCAAGTAATTTCGATCATATTGATAGAAAAGTGAACTGACCCGGTATTTGACAGTATTACAAAAAGGAGAGTAGGACGTCACGAAGACGTAGCAGAACTGGGTAAGGATTGGCTGTAACACGAGAACAAAAGACGACGTAGCTATATGTGCAATAGCCTTTTGCTCTGTTGTTGTGGTCTTCAGTCCTGAGACTGGTTTGATGCAGCTCTCCATGCTACTCTACCTTGTGCAAGCTTCTTCATTTCCCAGTACCTACTGCAACGTACATCCTTCTGAATCTGCTTGGTGTTCTCATCTCTTGGTCTCCCTCTACGATTTTTACCCTCCATTCTGCCCTCCAGTACTAAATTGGTGATCCCTTGATGCCTTAGAACATGCCCTACCAACCGATCCCTTCTTCTAGTCAAGTTGTGCCACAAACTCCTCTTCTCCACAATTCTATTCAATACCTCCTCATTAGTTATGTGGTCTACCCATCTAATCTTATCCTCGTTTTGATTTTGTTGATGTTCATCTTATATCCTCCCTCAAGACACTATCCATTCCGTTCAGCTGCTCTTCCACATTTTGCTCTATTCGTGTTATTACAGAACATAAACTTTAATGCATACAAAATGGCCTGACACGTATAGGCAGTGCACCAACTGATGAAAGACAAACTCAGAGTGTTACATATGAAGCTTGATTCTTCAACATAATCGTCGATGCACACCCACATTAAAACCTTCAATGGTCGCCGAAACCACTATCGCCTCCAAGTCACAAGCAAAGTGTATTTACTGGAAATTTTAAATGTTAAAGAAGTCTTGGAGCGTTCTTCTTCCCCGTCAAGCTACAATTAACTGCTACTCTGGTAATTATTAGACCTGCAACTAAATAAATAAAGTGGTGACAAAGGGCAGTGCTAAGCAACAAACGTACGATATTCACTTCTTACATTGTATTCTCAGCGTCTCTTCGGTGGTGGTCCGCATACTCTGTCATTGAATCAGTGGTTAACATTGTGCATTATATTGCATTAGTGAGTTAGCTACAAAAGTGTGTACCAAATTTTTCACGAGGTCGTATTAAGAATGTTAGCCAATCGGAACCCAACGCACACCTCAATTTGTAAAACGGTAATTTACGAAATGTCCTGCAGATGTTACTTTGTATTACTTTTCAGAGAACGTAAGATATAATGAAAAGTTATTTACTCACGTTAAACAGATACCTAAAAGTAGCAGAGTTCTTGTGGAGCATATCTTCTGTCCAAGGGTGCGTTATAATAATTAAGTAAGCCACCTTGCCATTCGAGCCTTTTCGTGTCTGACGCTTAGAAAGAGTGGGATTCAGACGGGTAATGTAACAGAAGATAAAGATAAACCTAAAGTACATATTGCAACATTAGTTGCAAGTCACTTTTGACGATCCCATAGTTCATTGTATTCGGTAGCCGAAATGCAGAATAATCCCGAACAACTGGTTGTTTCTTATGCTGTTAATCACTTTACTAATATGTGAACTTAATGCTTTTTGCAGGCAGACGAGATGAGTCATGGATTCCAGAGACTTTACGGCAATGACTAGGTCGTTGTACTGAGCACATGACTGGCAGATATCGCGCCGTATGTTAATCCGGACTGCAAACAGGCGGAACCGCCGCTGACTTAAGGAGCAAGCTGTGTCACGGGGCCGCGAGACAGAAACCCGTCTCGAGTGCGCCAGACTCTTAGCTAATCTCTCCCAGCTCAGTGGCTACAATTCTCGCTTTTTTGTTCTCGACGGGAAAGTATGTCTCAAGAAACGCTCGTGCTCATTAAAGCCAGTGCTCCATCGACAGCGAAGCAATAAGCTAGTAATCCGACCAAGACAGGGGCTTATGAGAATCATGGCCTCTCTGGTACAGAACATGTTCGTCTCTGAAGTGGCAAGGGATTATATAAATCACGAGTTATTTTTAACACTGAATACCTTTTAGCTCTTCAGTGAGGTATGGTGTCATGGATTTCCCGACCTTGGGCATTGCGACACGTGACGACAGCGGGGTGTGGTGTTTCCGACCACAAATATTTTAGCAGTAGGTTTTCCGACTGTGGTGTTTGGGACCCATGACTTCAGCGTGATGCTTTGGACCATAACTATCGTAGTTGTGGTATATTTGACCTTGGGCTTTGCGACAGTTGATTTAACGTGGGGTTCGAGATCACAAACATTTTAGTCGTGGGTTTTCCGACCGTAGTCCTTACGATCCCTGATGTCAGTGCTGTGTTTTGGACCACAAAAATTTTTGTTGCGTGTTTTCGACTGTGGGCTTTGCAGACTGTAGGGTCAACGTCATGTTTCGGACCACAAATATTTTAATTGTGGGTTTTCCGATTATGAGGTTTGCGAAATGTAACGTAATAGTGGTTCAGACCGCAGACATTTTATTCGCGGGTTTGCCGATCTTGGGTTTTGTGACCCGTCACATCAGAGTGGTGTTTTGGACAACAAATATTGTAATCGTGGGTCTTCCAACCGTAGGATTTGCGTCACTTGATGTCAACGTGGTCTTCAAGACCGCAAACATTTTAGTCATGGGTTTTCCGACCCTGGAATTTACTATCTTTGACGTCAGTGTTGTGTTTCAGACCACAGATATTTTAGTCGTGGGTTTTCCGACTGTGGGCTTTGCAAGCTGTGACGTCAGCTTGGTGTTACGAACCACAAATATTTTAATCACGTGTTTTCCGACCCTGGTATTTGCGACACGTGACATGTGACACGTGACGTGTTTCACTCCTCAAACATTTTAGTCGTGAGTTTTCCGACCATGGGCTTTGTGACTCATGATGACAACATAATGTTTTGCACCACCAATATTTTAGCCGTGGGTAACCCGACGGTCAAAGCAAACTGCAACAATGAGGGAGGCTCTGACGATTGTTTTATAATAAGAATGTCGCTTCACATTTTAGCCAGGCTTAAGACTGGTTAGTCGTAGGCGTTTCTAAATTCTTATTTCCATTCTTCCTCTTATTTTTTTCTTCATTATTACATTTTTGTTTCTATAACACTACTGTACCAAATGATTAAACTTCACGACTTATTTTATGAATTTTAATTTTTTCACTCGATGTAGCCTTTTCTTCTCTTTTGAACATGTAGACCAATGGAACCATTTTAATTTCAAATATAGCATTTACTACTTGCTGCTTCAGCTATTTTTTCAGAAACTCGTATGGTGTACAGTTGTTTGAATTTTTTCGAACAACTGTCAAATGTTCCGTTCATAAGAACAGATCTATTTTCACACAGGATTTTCTCCACTTCTTCAAAGAAAAACACCAAGATTATTTTGTCAGGAAAGATCCATCGTCAGTTTACAAAAAGGTATCACCTTCAGTTCATTTCAGAATGTCTACACTCATATGAATCAGCGAACCTGTGCCAGTGTTCTAAGTCATCCCAATAGCTTCCCTTTCTGCTTCACATAATACAACACAGTCTTGGAGTTCTCATAACTTTGCATATTTGCAACGAAATCTAAAACTTTATCTTTCAAATCTTGAAATTCCTCTTTAAAAATTTGGAAACCAGGCACTGTCTTGTCTTTGGGGCCTCTTTTTCTATAGTTATGCATTCATTTCTTAATCTGATCATCACCTTTAGCAGTGAGGGGGAGGTGGGGGGGGGGGGGGCTGTGGACGGAAAACCCACGGCGAAAAGCTACTTGGTCGGAAGCCACACTGTACCTGGGGTACCTAGAAATCAGTCGGCAACGCCACAGTCGGAAACCCCACGTAGGCACGTGGATGGGATTTCGGCCCCATTCCTAACATTCCAGCCTGGTGAAATCGCACATTCAGGTTCTGACCACATGTGCTGTCGATAACAGATCCGTTGCTATTCATAAAAGGTCAGGTATATCGCCAGATCACAGAAATTAGAGTAAAGGAAGACAGAGGGAAAGACCGCCCACAAAAAATGACTTCCTAAGCGTAGGAGGAAACGACTCAAAGAGCGTTCCACCATTTATACGGTTGCGTAGCCATGGTTTGTAACGTGCCAACTGGCGGTACTCGAGATCGAACTCACAACGACAACGGATAGTACCAACGTCGCTATGCCACTGATGTATGGTTTCCTGCCGCGCAGAATTGCTTGAGCGAACCAATCGACCACTACAGCTTTAATTTGGTACAGTTTTAATTTTACAGTCGATGTTATGACTGTGGTTCGCTATTAGTTTTCAGAATAGTCCAGTCGTAGCGGAGCGCGTGGCAAATACTCGAAGCCTAGCTCGTACCGTAGTTACACTCTTAAAAGACATTGAAGACAGATAAACCCTCGTATAATTAATACTGCAGCAATCATAAACATTGACGAGACGACAGACTCAAATGTCGAATGATAATAAACAGCGCTTCTACTATACACAACGTCGTAATCGTTCAGTGACACTATTACACCACGAATAGACACGCTGAAACATTCAAATGACACGGACCAACATTATAGGGCAGCAATTACGAGACAGGCAGATTTCGATAAAAACTCCCGTCATCGTACTATCGGACAAAACAAAACACCAGACCACTTTAAATACAATGCCTGTTTATATTATGTCGAGCCATATGTTACCTCTAGTTTGCAATTGTTCTCACACACCACAAAATTCCCACAATGCAGCACACTATATCTGGAAAAGTCTCGTAATCTTTTAATTACTTTGAATTTTTATGTCCAATATATCGTTGTGTTACGACCAATTCACTTTAAGTTGCTTTCACCGATATCTACAAGGATTAAGATAATTGATGCTACCCTTAAATTTCTTTCTGTTTTGTCCAGCGTTGCTATGTAAATAATACGACGTAATGAATTCCACAGATTTACCAATCTTTGTTATTAGTATAATCGCTGACTTTTCCATGCTAACTTTCTACAACTTCAGTTCTAATTGAAGTTACTTAGGACACTCTTTTCATAAATGAAAACGTTTTAACTGTTTATCATCTCTACCCTCTTTATATTTAGCGTCGATCAACTCAATTAATGAACTTTTTGATCAGGCAAAACTTACAAATACCATCGTAAAATTGTGTCATGCGAAGCTTTATTAATATCTCTGAAACTAAACCTTTGCTTTTCTCACAGAATATAGCTACACACAACAGCTACTAATTGAACACACGTACAGGTTTATTTTAACCCAAGAAAACTGGTATTTATTGGGTCAAGGTATCTCAATACAATTTAATTGACGTAAGTGAGCGAGTGCCAGCAAAGCCTAACACACCTACAAAAACGGAAATTCAAAAATAATAAAAAAATAAAAATCCTAGGCGCCACCGCCTCTTTAACCGTAACCTTAAGTAACAATTTAACACAATTCTGAGCCTCTTCAGGCGTTAACAAAACGCGACCCGCTAAGTTCCCTAAATGAAATAGGCAACTCGTCACTTTGACTTACAAAGTTTTTGTTTAGTTAAATGTTGCTTGTAAATGGTTCCTTTTTCTCTCGTCGCTTATTAGCTCAACTACTGGTGCGATATATCATATTACAGAGAAACAGTTAGAATCTATACAAGCCAATTCTAGGTCCGCTGTATGATAGTGGCATTTAAACAACAACAACAAACATGTGTTCGAGGCTTTCCCTTCTCGACAAACACCAATCACTACCAAACCACTCCAACAAAACAGCTAACAACCCAATTACCTCTGGGCGATCCGCGACCACTAATCGTACAACACGGACAGGACATCGGTTCCAACGATTCTCAAAAACTCGGTCAACTGCAAATTTCCTTCTCTCTAACCCTGTTCACGATGTATCTATCATAGCAAACTATTCCTTACTACCGAACTGTCCACAGGACGACTATAAATCGATCGCCCTTGCACACAAATTCGCCAAAACCAGTGTGTCATCCGCAACTATTTATAAAATCACACAGAGCCTACGTACATTCCGTAGCTGAGCTTTGGGAGGAAACTACTGTCACAGCCACGTATATGAACAGGGGCCTAAAAGACAAAGTATCCACGCTGCCTCCGTGAACTGCACCAAAATAAGATACTGGTTGTACCAGCAAAACTTGTTTCCCTCTCCCAAGCCTTAAACACCAACTGCGGTGCCTCAATACACCACGCAATGGGTCGGTATCCTATCCGACCTAGATGTACCCTGATATATCAACGTAATCGGTAAGAGGTCTAGTGGGGAACTAACTGCCTTTTTACGTCATACAATAGGAACTATTTACACGAACAAACCCTCAGCGCCACGTCAACTTTAGACAAGTAATTAATTATTCGTTGATGCTGTCGGTTCTCTACGACAGCGGCCGACTGCTGCGCGTCGCTCAGGCGGCATCTCTGGACCCAGCGATGGCGAGTTGTAATGCCATTCGTGCCGACATGTGCCACTACATGCAGCCGGTTGCACCCAGTGCGCTCGATAGCTGCCGGCAGGGCCTCCTCCACATCACGGATGAGACCTCCCGGCAAACATACCGAATGCACAATGGAATTCTTTCTTACCTAGCGTGCTATCTCCCCGAGGGGCTCCATCACCCGCTTAACATTGGAGCTCTCAATGACTAGCATACCAGCCCTCTGTACTTGTCCGGACTGGGCAGGAAAATCGACCGTTGGCCCAACAGAAAAGACATCCCGTGTTGGCTCAGAGTTATTATCAACACTGGGTCGAAACAAATGAGTACCACCTACATCTTTGCCTTTTCTGTGCAGATGTTGAAACTGCATTCGATTCGATCAGTCACCCAGCTTCCTTTGGGCTAACAGAACAAGGAGCAGACCAGAAAGTCTTATGCGATATTTACAAAACCTCCACTGCATCTGTGAGTGTTGTTGACGAAACGAATGAATTTCCCATTGAAAATGTTCTAAAACAAAGTGACTCTATATTTCCAAAACTATTTTCAACTGACCGAGAGAAAGCAATGTCTAAATTGAACTGAAAAACAAAGGGAATCCAAATTCTGGAAAAAATATTAAGTAATCTCAGGTTTCCTGATGATGTTGTATTTGGAAATAATATAGAAGACAACTGATAGTGGCCTCGTAAGCCGAAAACCGGTTAACTCAGTACATTAATCCTGTAGAACATAAGCCATATAGTGTTTCTCGTTTATTATAATGTTGTTCTGCCAAGCACCGATGGAAGAGTCAGTTAACACAATGTAGAAGAACTTCAAATAATGGTTAACGAACTAGGATTAGACTAATGAAGTATAATACAGCCAAGATCATAATGAATATGTCTGTTGGAAGTGCACAACTCCAAAAGGTCACACAATATGACTATCTGAGTCAACTTTTGAATAGTAAAGGAGACCTAAAACCAGATATATTTCGACATATTAAGCTTATGGAAGATACTCTTCAATTTTGAAGTCTAAGATGTCGGCTGAGCTGATGAAAACAGTTTTTGACCAACGTATAGTGCCAGTAATAATTTAGGGGTGTAAGACATAGACATTAATGAATTTATTGTTATAAAACTGATATTGATGCAAAGAGAATGGTAGATCAATGCTGGTTTACAGACAGACAGAACGAAAACAATTGTTATCAGATGTAAAGCGGTGGCCAGTGCATAATTGAAAGAATGAATACCTTGAAGTGGCAGTGGACTGGTCACGTCATTCGAAGAGAAGACGGCAGGTCGTCGCAACAAGTACTAGATTGGAACCCAATTTACCAAAAAAGATGAAGGGGAAGACAACCGAAGGCAGCTAGATTGCCAGATTGAACTGGTGACGGGAAGCTCAAGATAATCAGAAACTGAACAAGCTGCAGTGATGTTGCACGCTGACTCAAAGAGGCTATATTACGATTAGGCTGATGACGACGATGGTGGTGATGATTATAGTGATGATGTTTTAATGTCAAGAGTAAATCCCAAGAATAAATCCATAAAGTTTCGTTTTCGTGCACCCTGTATATATTGTTAGTATTACTAAAATCGTTGGCATCTGTTGCAAGCTAAATGTAACCCTGACGTCAAGATGCATTTTTGATGGGGCATGGGAAACAGAAAGTAACAAAAAGTGGATTCCCAGCTGTCCAGCATGAATAACTGGTGTGTCGTAGCTAACAGTAACTTACGGCGACTGCCACTTTGGTAGAGTGATGTACGTCTAAAAACAAATGTGTGCGGAGTGTAAATAAGGTTTAAGAGCATCCACGGAGTAGTGAGCCTGTCTCAGATAACATCGGGGTACAAAACCGATGTGACGGAATGCCAAAAAGGTGCTGCAATCTTCAGCCATATAAAATGTCATTCAGAAGTGTTAGCGCACTACGAGAGCTGAGACAAGAAGTATTTCTGTAGGCCATGAAGTAGATCGTTACATTTTGAGATTCAAGACCGCCATTTGAATTACTGAGCTACCTCTTCAGTGGGTAAAACAACAATCCAGTGGCATTCGACTTTGTTAACCTGATTTAAAATTCACCAAGAGAAGTGAAGGTGTTACCATCTGTTTGGTAGAAGCTCACTGTAGCATTCTTGGTTATAAGACACCACACAAACTGGGAATATCAGACACTTACAAAGAAAAAGAGTGTACCTAAATCCATACTCCGCAAGACAGGAAGTCAGCTCATGGCGTATGGCAGAGGATACTTTGTGCACCATCGTCACTTCCCCTCTTTCCTGCTCCAGTCGCAAATGTTTCTCTGGAAGAACGATTCTTGGTAATCCTCCATGCAATTTCGGATCTCTGTAATCTTGCCTTCGTGGTCTTTTCGAGGAATATAGGTGGTAGGAAGTAATATACTGGAAAGCAAGTTCTCTGGAATGTAACGGTATCGTGTTGCACAACTCCTCTCTTGCAGCGTGTGCCACTGGAGCTGAGAGAGCACCTACTTGAGGCTTCTGCCCTTACTAAACGGTACTGTGACGAGAATCTTTTGTACTTCATATATCGTTCCTACTGGAAAGGGCTCCAGACTGAGTGCAATGCTCAAGTGTCGGTCGAACGAGCGTTTTGTAAGCTACCTCTTTCGAGGATGGTCTACACTTCCTGAGAGTTCATCCAGTGAATCTCAGTCTGGCATATGCCTATCATACGACTAGTTATATGTGGTCGTTGCACTGCTTACCTAGTGGGAGAACGTCTGCGAAGTTTGGAAGGTAGGAAATGAGGTACTGGCGGGAATAAGGGTGTGAGGGCTTGGACAACGCAGTCGGGATCGGTTCTCAGACGCGTTGCGAAGCGGACGTGGATGGGAACGCGTGTCTGCATCCTGTGAGCGTCCGTGAGCGAGTATTGGTACTCTAGCGGCAACAGATCACCTTTACCGACGATGGCGCTTTCGTACACATAGGTCACGATAAAATTAACGTTGGTGGAATTCGAAGTCAACGGTCACACACTGCTTTCCGAGGAATACTTCGTGTTTACCACCTATAATGTGACCTTTTCTGCTCAGAGAGCGTAACGATTATTTTATTTATTTGTCCTATGATGACGGGAGGAAGAACTAGACAGTTGCTTACCACAAATATATACATTTCTACCCAAATACACAAAATCTCAAGTTCATGATGGGTTCGTAGCCCTAAGTTCGCATTGGAAACCCTCTGAAGGTATTCCACTGCTCCTTCGAATGATCTGAGGGAACAGGCGATATGGCGTATGGTTTGCTGATCTCCGCCGCTGTCACGCTGAAGAAAGGATCCCATTACCATTTGGTGCAGCGGTGCTTCACATCTACGCGGGTTAATTCTGGTCCGACAGTATGCACCAGTGTCGTCGGTGTGTTTGTAAATTTGCTGGTCGCTCCCAGAAAGTTTTAATTAGTTGATCTGCGTCTGTCATTGTTTGCTTCGGGCATCTTGCATGTTGAAACGACGATTGTTGTGCGCCACAGTAAGTTTGTAGACCTAAATCGTTTGGGGTTCTGATAATGGAAATTCTGAATGAACTCGTAGTTGAAATTAGAATAGGTAAATTACGATATATCATTCAAACAGCAGCCAGCCACAAGTATGGTTTAAAAATTTTTGTTTAAATCAAACCATTGCCGGTTTCGAATTTGTTTCAAACTGATTTTTAACCGTTCTTAAAGATTTGCTTGCCTTCCTGCTGGGTCATTCGTTTGAACTCGTTACTGGTTTGGTTTACAATGCGTTAAGCTTATGACACTTCTTTTTAACCTTCATAGACACATTGATGAAATTATTTTAAAATTAATACAACGTGAAATGTGGTAAATACTGGCGTGGTGCATTTTTCTGTGCGACGAATTCATCCTTTATGTGTGTTATGTACGTTAAAGTTACTAGATTTTTGCACGTGCATAATGTAAGCGCTGTTTAATTCTCTGGACATTGCTTTAACAAACGCCATTTTATGTTTCATGACAACACTCACGCTTAACCTAGCGCAGCTTCACGTAAATAAGAAAAACAATAGTCCATTAAATTTCGGGCCTGCAGCCGCGCGAATATAATTTCTTCCACTGATACTTCGACCCCTTATCGTCCGGTCATCTTCAGAGTAAGTCACGAGATTGCGACTTACCTTGAGGATGGCCGGACGATACGCGGCTGAAATATCAGTGGAAGAAACTTTATTTGCGCGGCTGCATGTCCGAAATTTAATGGACTATTCATTACGCCGCGGAAAGTTGAAAATGCACAACAAAAACAATAGTTTCAAAGATTTTAGAGTAGTGAAGATGTTACTGTGAAGATGCGGCGCACAATGGATGGGCGCAGAATATGTCTTTGCTAGAGCTATGAAATTAATTTAAAATTGAAAAATTAAATAAAGCTGTGTACAATAAATTATAATATGGCATTCGATTGCAAGACTCAGTTTATGCAGACAAATATGGGAATGGTTAATATGTACACTTTTAACATCGATCAGATCAAAGTGTGTTGCATTGTAGGAAAGTAATGTACTTATACCTTGAATAGAACGAGCGCTGATCGTGGGCAAAAGACGAATAACAGTGTGTGAATGACAATAGCAAAACAAACCGTGTTATTTTTCCCTTCGTTGTTCCAGTTATAAAGCTACGTATAGTTAACAAATATAAATGTACATTCTATAATGTAAATAGTATTATGATATTTCTTTACACTGATTAACCAGTTCAATGTAAGAGATGTTCTGTAGTATCAATACATTCGAAAGAATCAGCATTAAATATGGGTATTACATAGACGACACTGTGTATAATACAAAAACTCAGCACGGCAAGTTTTTTGTTACAGTGAGAAAACTGTTTGAAAAGCAAATATAAAGTTGCATTCTACATTACAGTTAGTAACATGATATATTTTAGTGACTGGCCAATTACGGTGTAAGAAAAAAGCTTTACTGTTCCTGTATTTCAGACAATGAATATCAAATAAATGAAAATTTTGCAGTAAATGTATGGGTAGTTTATACTGCATTCATATTTAAATGAAACAATATCGAAGATGTGGTATGGTGCTCTTGAACTATGGCAATACCATACTACTGTAAACGAAAACATCTTATTTTAATGAACCAGCCTACACTACTGGCCATTAAAATTGGTACACGTGACGGGCTACAGACGCGAAATTTAACCGGCAGGAAGTAGATGCTGTGATATGCAAATGATTAGCTCTTCAGAGCATTCACACAAGATTGGCCCCGCCGGTGGCGACACCTACAACGTGCTGACATGAGGAAAATTTCCAACATATTTCTTATACACAAACAGCAGTTGACCGGCGTTGCATGGTGAAACGTTGTTGTGATGCCTCGTATAAGGAGGAGAAATACGTACCATCACCTTTGCGACTTAGCTGCTCGCGTTGGTCGAGATCCAATGACTGTTAGCAGAATATGGAATCGGTTGGTTCAGGAGGGTAATACAGAACGCCGTGCTGGATCCCAACTGCCTGTTATCACTAGCAGTCTAGATGACAGCCATCTTATCCGCATGGTTGTAACGGATCGTGCAGCCACGTCTCGATCCCTGAGTCAACAGATCGTTTGCAAGACAACAACCATCTGCACGCACACTTCGACGACGTTTGCAGCAGCATGGACTATCAGCTCAGACCATGGCTACGGTTACCCTTGACGCTGCATCACAGACAGGAGCGACTGCGATGGTGTACTCAACGACGAACCTGGGTGTACGGATGGCAAAACGTCCTTTTTTCGGATGAATCCAGTTTCTGTTTGCAGCATCATGATGGTCGTATCCGTGTTTGGCGACATCGCGGTGAACGCACATTGGAACGCACTGGCGTATCACCTGGCGTGATGGTATGGGGTGCCATTGGTTACACGTCTCGGTCACCTCTTGTACGCATTGACGGCACTTTGAACAGTGGACGTTACATTTCGGATGTGTTAACGACCCGTGGCTCTACCCTTCATTCGATCCCTACGAAACCCTACATTTCAGCAGGATAATGGACGACCGCATGTTGCAGGTCCTGTACGGGCCTTTCTGGATACGGGAAATGTTCGACTGCTGCCCTGGCCAGCACATTCTCCAGATCTCTCACCAATTGAAAACGTCTGGTCAATGTTGGCCGAGCAACTGGCTCGTCAAATGGTTCAAATGGCTCTGAGCACTATAGGACTTAACTTCTAAGGTCATCAGTCCCCTAGAACTTAGAACTACTTAAACCTAACTAACCTAAGGACATCACACACATCCATGCCCGAGGCAGGATTCGAACCTGCGACCGTAGCGGCCGCCCGGTTCCAGTCTGTAGCGCCTTTAACCGCTTGGCCACCACGGCCGGCCTGGCTCGTCACAATACGCCAGTCATTACTCCTGATGAACCGTGGTATCGTGTTGAAGCTGCATGTGCAACTGTACCTGTACAGTACATGCCATCCAAGCTCTGCTCTGTTTGACTCAATGCCCAGGCGTATCAAGGCCGTTATTACGGCCAGAGGTGATTGTTGTAGGTAGTAATTTCTCAGGATCTATGCACCCAAATTGCGTGAAAATGTAATCACATGTCAGTTCTAGTACAATATATTTGTCCAATGAATACCCGTTTATCATCTGCATTTCATCTTGGTGTAGCAATTTTAATGGCCAGTAGTGTATTTACGAGTACAGAATAAGGCTTTAGTAGGAAAGTAGGAAATGTGTGAGCTATCCGAAGCTAGGTTTATAATAAATCCGAAAGCGATAATTGTTTTATTTGAATGACGTTTTGAAACTATGCTCGTTGACTGATCGCTTCTTAATTTATAGACGTTAAAATTCTACTACAGCCGCGGTTCTCGGTATGTGAATTTTCAACAAGATAACGTTAAGGAAATTTAAGTTCAGGGTGAAGAAATGAAAGACGGATATCAACGTGGCAAAAATGCGGATAATGGAATGTAATTAATCCAAGAACCATCGTCTACTTATAATTGTTGGTTATGTTACAGTACCATTCGGAAGTTCACGGTCATAGCTGAACATGTGGACAAGAATTTAAAAAAGGAGTATTAAGGGGGTTGGCGGTGGGGGCTACGTGACTGAGCAGTCTACATCAGCAGTGTCAGAGCGGCTGAGTTTGTACGCCGCTGGCTAAGCACTGAGCCTCTATTTTGCGGCGGTGGTTGAGAGGGGACTCCCCGCCCGCCCACAGCTCGAGCGGCGCCGAATTCGCCGACAGAAGACGGCCAGCCGGCCGCTGACTCGCCGATCTGGTGGGCGTCGCGCCGCCCGGCGACCAGTGACGGAGCAGGGGGGTTCCCGGAAGCGGGGCGCCCGTCTCTACTGACTGCGCAGGCGCCGACGCCCGGGCACAACAACACGCAGAGTACGCACGATGCCAGCCCCGAGGAGGCTCTAGCAGCAGGTTCTTGCTAAGCCCTCTGTCAGCATTTGATACCACAAGGTTTTGGACTATTCCGCATGTCCCCACGAGGAGGTCCAGTACCCTGAAGAACACTCCACATTGGTGGAGTGTAGATGAACGCCACTGTCGCGGTGCACTAAATGCTTCCTATGATAACAGATAAACACAACATACAATACACAGGGTGCCCGAAAAAGAATGAATCCTTCCAACCAACGAACAAGTATTCGGTTCAATATGGGCATCCTTAGTAACAGTGCAGATATCTAGTCGATAGTCCTTTTCCTCCCATACTCGAATCAACATTCGAGTAACAGCAGCAAAGGCCTCTTATGACCAGCTTTTAGTTCTGTCAGATCTCGAAGCAACGCTGGAGCGACGACACGTTCTTTGACAAAGCCCCACAAAAAGAAGTCACATGTTTCTAAAGACCCCAGTGGCCATCACAATAACGTCTTATCATCAGGACCAGTACGAACTGTCCAACGGTGTGGGAAACATTTACTGACATACTCTCCCACATCGTTATTGAAGTGGAGCGCAGATCCATCCTGTTCGAAAATGAAATCTCAGGAGTACTCTTCAAGCAGTGATATCAACGATGTCTGGGATATACACGAGCAAGACACGAGTCTCGTTGCAATTCTTGCTGCAAAGGAAAATGGCCCATGAAGATTTGTTCTCCACATGGCAGCGAAAACGTTCCAAATGGTTCAAATGGCTCTGAGCACTATGGGACTTAACTTCTAAGGTCATCAGTCCCCTAGAACTTAGAACTACTTAAACCTAACTAACCTAAGGACATCACACACATCCATGCCCGAGGCTGGATTCGAACCTGCGACCGTAGCGGTGTCGCGGTTCCAGACTGTAGCGCCTTTAACCACTTGGCCACTCCAGCCGGCGATAACGTTCCACTTTGGACGATTTCTAACATGAGCAGATTCGCCGAAGGTGTTCTGAACCCATATCATGCCTGTTGACTTTGCCGTTGGTATGGAAGATCGGCTCATCAATGAAGTTTTCCCTCTCCCTAAAATTTTTATTTTACACGAATCCTTGCATGTCCACACCGAAAACAGTGCGAAGTTTTTTTGTCACCTTCACTGAGTGCCTGCACAATCCATTAGGATAGCCGAGAGCGATAACGCGCTGCTTTCTGAGCTCGGGTAGGCGCGCCGGCCCCGGATCGAATCCGCCCGGCGGTTTGACGACGACGGCTGGTTTGCCGGCCAGCCTGGATGTGGTTTTTAGGCGGTTTCCCACATCCTACTAGGTGAAAACCGGGCTGGTCCCCACGTCCCGACTCAGTTACACGACTCACGGACATGTGAAACACATTCACATTATTTCACGATCCACACTCGACGCAGACAGCTGGGATACGCTATTTCCGTCCTCGGGGGTACGGGGTGGCAGCAGGAAGGGCATCCAGCCACCCCTTACAATTAACGTGCCAAATCAGGTTAACCATGGCCGACCCTGAGTAACCGCGGGACACTGTGCGGCTGGTTCTGGCGGAGGTTCGAGTCCTCCAAATGGTTCAAATGGTTCAAATGGCTCTGAGCACTATGGGACTTAACATCTGAGGTCATCAGTCTCCTAGAACTTAGAACTACTTAAACCTAACTAACCTAAGGACATCACACACATCCATGCCCAAGGCAGGATTCGAACCTGCGACCGTAGCGGTCGCGCGGCTCCAGACTGAAGCACCTAGAACCGCTCAGCTACACCGGCCGGCTCGAGTCCTCCCTCGGGCATGGGTGTGTGTGTTTGTTCTTAGGATATTTTTAAGTAGTATGTAAGCTTAGGAACTAAGACCTTAGCAGTTAAGTCCCATAATATTTCACACACATTTGAACATTTTAACCGCGGGAAAAGGCGCGATAGATAGAATGAAAGTGAGTGCCTGCACGTTGTAAGCCTTCTATGTTAAAGACAAAGAACATCACAGACTGTTGACTCGGGAAATATTTACTCATTATTTGGTTTCTGAACTGATTTCGTGGGAATGCGTTGGAAGTTCGGCCGAACTTTGTTGTAACCTCCCAAAAGATTTTTTTCCGTAACCTTGGAATAAAAATGGTGACTAACCTCTCAATAAAACTGTAACTCATATATAACCTTTCAATAATTAACTGACTGTGAATCTAAACTGGTAAATCTGGACGTCAGCAATGCTGCGTCGTGACCCTGAAAAGTCATTCTGAATAAACTGAAAATTCTTACCTCAATTATGCCGCCGGATAACGCGTATATATGTGCTTCTACAAGAAATTTTTCTGGCACAGCCCAGAGCAATGCTGGCCACTAGATTTTATTACGCATAAAAAAACCAACTGATTACGATGATTGGCATGACTATGGATAGGAGAAATGTAAAAACTTTAAATTCAGTTGAATGACTGTCGAAAGTTATCTTTATAAGAAAAATTATTATTGAAAATTATTTACATCTGTCTTTGATATAACAATAGTACAAAATGAGTTGTTGCAAATTACATATACTCGTGGCAATAAATAATAATAATTTTTGCTTTTACGTTATACTACATCGCTCAGGCTCCGCTATCGTTCTCCACGACTGGCCTTGGTAATTCCGTACAGGACACAAGTGCTCTCTGTGAGCTATTCAACTAGATAACTGCTCTGCAAGAGCGAACTGACCCAACCGCCCGATGCGAGCTACTACTACTACTACTACTACTACTACTGCTGCTGCTGACACTGCTCTCTGGTCTGTGATTCAGTTGTAGCTTACATATCGCAGGCAGCGCCTGAGTAATCCATCGAGTGCGCTAGCAATAAATTCCTTAGTCATGGACCGCTTACACTGTGAAAGGTGGCTACACTGAGCCACAACGCCAGAGATCGCGCCAGAGAGTATTGTTCCGCCGCCTCCACTGGCAGTGCTTATTGAGACGTAGCGGCAAGCAGTTCTTGCCGAGAAGTTGTGGTGGACACTGCTTGTCGCTGAAGTTGGAGTGAGATGGGGTAGTAGTGAGTGTTTGTTCCATGTTTTATGCAGCTATTTGATGGGAGAGATAGTTATTCTAATGGAGACATTGTAATGATCAGAGTGCATTTCGTCAATATAAATTAACAAACTACTTTTATTTTTCTTTCATTATTTCAGTGACCTAAATGATGCATCATTACAGGTTCAGTCAACAAAGCATCTGGCTTGTGTTCTTGTATTAGAGTGTAATTTTGGTTTTCTTGCACAATTTTCTTTTATCACGTCAGTATAATTGGTATTTAAAAATTCTTGTCTTGTTGAAGAAGAACCGTGCCAGATGTGCGTTGAGTCATACTACCACATACAGAACAGCTACACTTGTGCTTTGTTGGTTTCGTAGGTTTTATAGTTGCTGGGGACTTAATTAATTAATTGTATTAACTGAAATTTTCATTTCATTCTTTGTTGTTGTTCTATGCAGTCAGATTGCGTACTAATACTAGTCAGGGCCAGCCGTTTACGAGAGCTGCGTAATCGGACAGACAGCTACAAAAAAATATTTGCATTCCTTATATTTAAAATTAAGCCCCCATGCAACTGTCCACTGTGTCCCCTGAATGAGAGGGACGGCCGGTGCTCTTGCCTTTGCATAGGCAAGTTGCCTGCATAAGTTGTCTATACAAGCGCTTAATGGTCTTACGCGGATCGACACAAGGATGTGGCCAAAAGTTGCATTGAAAGGTGATAACGGAAGTTGTATTTGCGTAAAACACAGCACAATATGCCTTATTTTATTACGTTGCGCCATCTTCAAAAGCTGTGGTGTTGAGAAAGGTAGGTATTTCAATCGATACTTGGAATTTCTAGTAGCAGTCCTCACTGACATCCCTGTCTACACAACTGGCATCTAGACGAAGAGGATCGCTCCCGTACATCCTGTATATAGCCGCTTGTGCACATAAACCCCCTTCTCCTGTACACATTTTCCAGTACGCCGCCGCTTTCCGAACCCCATATCAGATCCAAAGATCTCTTCAACTCCATCTCAACCAACTTATCTCCTGGTGTAACCAATGGCTCCTCAGTACCATATCAAAGAACCTGGCAATATTAGTAGGACGAACCACTCGAAGCTTCTGTCCCCACGGTTTCTACCTCACCATCTGCAACTGTTCCATATATTTAACTAGTATAATAAAATGTTACTTTCTTCATGTGTGGAACGACAGCATCGACGTAATTTCTAAATCCTAAAACCAAGTAAAATGTCCACTGCAAGCTGTCAGGATTTTTTCCTTATATATGAACTTCGTTGCAGCATTTACTACATTACTGGTCCGTTTAGGCTTGTAATATTTTTATTTGCAATTGCATGGTGCGTTTTTGAATTTACATTTCACGAACGACATTGCACCTGAAAATAGCCACAGTCTGAAACTAGTTATTAATGTAGCACATGATGGACTAAAATTCATCTGCATAAAAAAATTCAGGAAATACTAAAATGTCTCCGACAAGCCCTTGACACAAAACTAACTACGAAACAGTACCTACTAACCATACAATAATGCGTACAATAGACATAAACTGCTAGAATTCGTAATGGATCCAATGTTGGTATTGCGTCCTTGCATCAGACTCCACACCTCCACAGCCTTAATCCAACCTATCCATTATCGTCCCATTGACATCTCTGGATTTCCGTTCCACTAAAATTACGTCACTCCTAATATCCACGAACACCATTCACTCCGCCTCGCTTTCACTATCCGTCTATCCTTCCCTGTCCAAACCCTGTATCAACTTATTTATTTCCCCTCTCTCCTAAGTGGCTCTGAGCACTATGGGACTCAACTTCTGAGGTCATTAGTCCCCTAGAACTTAGAACTAGTTAAACGTAACTAACCTAAGGACATCACACATCCATGCCCGAGGCAGGATTCGAACCTGCGACCGTAGCGGTCTCGCGGTTCCAGACTGCAGCGCCTAGAACCACACGGCCACTTCGGCCGGCTCCCCTCTCTCCTCTCATGCACTGCCCACATACTTGATACAGCAATACATTCGTTCTATGCCTGCTTACCAGCTATCATACTGTTCCATCCTTATACCACCACATACAACAAACCTTACACCTACAAAATCTCCACACTCTATGCAAATGTTACTTGAACCACGCCCCCCTGTCCAGAGGTCTGCCATGCTTTCAAATTTAATAGAATACCTATTTCGCCGCCCTGTCAGGGGTCCTCTGCTCCCCAGTCTCCTTCTCCTATCTCTCTTTCTCTCTTCATGGCGGCCTGCTCTGGAGGGCTCTTCCCCGACATTCTCATACTATTTGCAAAATACTCTCCCATGAAACACAGAATTTCCTTATGAAACGAAGAAAGCTATTTCTTTATCCACTCTGCCTCTAGGAAGAACTAATTGTACATTCAGATCATCATCAACAATACCAAACAGGCAGATATCAAGTACATTTCTACATCATCATCTACATCTACACTGACAAGCCAAAACATTATGATCACCTTCTTAATAACTTGCTGGTCCATCTTTGGAACTCAATACTTCACCGACTCTGCATATCGTGAATTCGACAGTTATTTAGTAATTTTGTGGAAGTATGTCCCACCAGATGCCACTGATTCGTGATTGTTGTAATGGCGCCTGATAGCGATCCAAAGGGATTCCATTGAATTGGCATGAAGCGAATATGGGGCCAAAACATCAACGTGAGTACACTATCACGTTCCACAAACTACTGTAGTATGGTGTGATTTTGAGACACAGACGATTATTTGGCTGGCAGATGACATCACTGGCAGGGAAGACAACAACAATGGAGGGGCTCTCGTGGTCAACAGTTGTCAGCGTGTCCTCGATTACTACAGCAGACCCATGCGAGGGCAGCAGAATGTCTCCTATATTGCTTCTACCAGCCAGCCTCCTTGGCACGATGCACATTTTGCACCGCATTTTGCATGGATGATGGCATTTGTGGGGAAGACCATTTAGTAAAAATGTGAGCAATCCGATGAGGCGACTTGTTTCCATTGATCGACGGTCGGATCCCGATGGTTCCATAATGTCATTGGGGCAATGCATGAACATGTATGGGTACTCTACTGTAGAGTCCCAAGTTCAACAATGTACGATGAACGATGTGTTCCGAAACACTTGTGCGTGCACCAGCACTGTGATCTTTTGGCAGATCGCCACTTATCCTGCTTTAGACAGCAGGCAAGCCTCCAAATCCCACGATTTGGCCGGCCGTGGTGGCCGTGCGGTTCTAGGCGCTACACTCTAGAACCGCGCGAGCGCTACGGTCGCAGGTTCGAATCCTGCCTCGGGCATGGATGTGTGTGATGTTCTTAGGTTAGTTAGGTTTAAGTAGTTCTAAGTTCTAGGATACTGATGACCTCAGAAGTCCCATAGTGAGCAGAGCCACTTTTGAACGCACGATCTGTGAAGAGTCGTGGACGTCCAACCACTTATTGTAGTGGTAGTTTCACTGTCATTCTACCACTTTCCATTGATGCTCATTACAGTAGCACTTGAATATTCGACCAACTGTGCCATTTTCGGGACACTCGTTCACAGGTTCTGGGTAATACGAAGGTCGTCCACAACGTAAGTTCCTTTTCTACACTCCTGGAAATTTGAAATAAGAACACCGTGAATTCATTGTCCCAGGAAGGGGAAACTTTATTGACACATTCCTGGGGTCAGTTACATCACATGATCACACTGACAGAACCACAGGCACATAGACACAGGCAACAGAGCATGAACAATGTCGGCACTAGTACAGTGTATATCCACCTTTCGCAGCAATGCAGGCTGCTATTCTCCCATGGAGACGATCGTAGAGATGCTGGATGTAGTCCTGTGGAACGGCTTGCCATGCCATTTCCACCTGGCGCCTCAGTTGGACCAGCGTTCGTGCTGGACGTGCAGACCGCGTGAGACGACGCTTCATCCAGTCCCAAACATGCTCAATGGGGGACAGATCCGGAGATCTTGCTGGCCAGGGTAGTTGACTTACACCTTCTAGAGCACGTTGGGTGGCACGGGATACATGCGGACGTGCATTGTCCTGTTGGAACAGCAAGTTCCCTTGCCGGTCTAGGAATGGTAGAACGATGGGTTCGATGACGGTTTGGATGTACCGTGCACTATTCAGTGTCCCCTCGACGATCACCAGTGGTGTACGGCCAGTGTAGGAGATCGCTCCCCACACCATGATGCCGGGTGTTGGCCCTGTGTGCCTCGGTCGTATGCAGTCCTGATTGTGGCGCTCACCTGCACGGCGCCAAACACGCATACGACCATCATTGGCACCAAGGCAGAAGCGACTCTCATCGCTGAAGACGACACGTCTCCATTGGTCCCTCCATTCACGCCTGTCGCGACACCACTGGAGGCGGGCTGCACGATGTTGGGGCGTGAGCGGAAGACGGCCTAACGGTGTGCGGGACCGTAGCCCAGCTTCATGGAGACGGTTGCGAATGGTCCTCGCCGATACCCCAGGAGCAACAGTGTCCCTAATTTGCTGGGAAGTGGCGGTGCGGTCCCCTACGGCACTGCGTAGGATCCTACGGTCTTGGCGTGCATCCGTGCGTCGCTGCGGTCCGGTCCCAGGTCGACGGGCACGTGCAACTTCCGCCGACCACTGGCGACAACATCGATGTTCTTGTGGAGACCTCACGCCCCACGTGTTGAGCAATTCGGCGGTACGTCCACCCGGCCTCCCGCATGCCCACTATACGCCCTCGCTCAAAGTCCGTCAACTGCACATACGGTTCACGTCCACGCTGTCGCGGCATGCTATCAGTGTTAAAGACTGCGATGGAGCTCCGTATGCCACGGCAAACTGGCTGACACTGATGGCGGCGGTGCACAAATGCTGCACAGCTAGCGCCATTCGACGGCCAACACCGCGGTTCCTGTTGTGTCCGCTGTGCCGTGCGTGTGATCACTGCTTGTACAGCCCTCTCGCAGTGTCCGGAGCAAGTATGGTGGGTCTGACACACAGGTGTCAATGTGTTCTTTTTTCCATTTCCAGAAGTGTATTTCTACTAGTGTTAGCGCTACGACCGCAGTTCCGAGCATGAGCGGCTGTTATTATGGCTCAAGAAGAAGACATGTACGCCATTTTCAGATCGCTGCTGCCGACGTGTGCTTTGTGGTGCTTCTTTATAATGTCAGCCGTAATTGAAAATGCCGCCGAGTGTGAAATCAGATCTGTGATTCATTTTCTAAATGCAAAGAAATTAAACCAAAGGAAATTCATTGGCAAATCTGCGAGGTTTACGGACAGAATGCTATGAGTGAATCAATGGTTTGAAGATGGGTCAGACTGTTCAATGAAGGACGTTATCAAGTGCACGATGAAAAACGAAGTGGACACCCGTCTGTGGTTACTGATGAACTTGTTCACACAACTGAAGAGAAGAATAAGCATAACCGTAAGTTTACACTTAGTGCTCTTGCTATGGAAGCTCCGCAAATATCACGATCACTAATTCATAAAATTATTACTGAAAAACTAAAATTTCGAACACTTTGCTCACGTTGGGTACCCAAAATTCTTATTGAACAACACGAAAAACAACGGATGGGCAGTGCTCTTCAGTGCTCACGCTACAATGAAAAAGGCGATGGTTTTCCTTCTCGGATAGTCACGGGGGATGAAACTTGGGTATCGTACGACATCCCTGAAAAAAAAACGGCAATGAATGGAATGGAGGTACACTTCATCCCAAGCGAAGGTGAACCCTAAGCAAATCTTTACACCTCGAAAAGTTATGTGCACCGTTTTTTTGGGACAGAAAAGGTATTTTGCTGATTGATTTCTTACCACGAGGCCAAACAATCATTGCACATGGTTATTGCGAGACCATTAAGAAATTGCACCGCACAATACAAACAAGCGCCGAAGATTACTGTCAGAAGGTGGTGTTACTTTCCACGATAACGTCCGACCTCACACGGCGAATATGACCAAACAACCCTTACGGGAATTTCACTGGGACACGTTTGATCATCCTCTGTACAGCCCGAACCTCGCTCCTAGCGACTTTCATCTCTTCTTACATCTAAAACCTGTCTTTGGTGGACAACACTTCAACGATGGTGACGAGCTGAAAGAACATGTTACCACACGGTTGAATACACAGGCGGCAACCTTCTATGAACAAGGCATTCAAAAACTTGTGCCACGCTATGACAAGTACTTACAAAATTTCGGAAGCTATGAATAAAATTAGTGTAACAGTTTTAGATTTTTGTACAATAAATATTATTTCTGTATCTATACGTTTGTTTTATATAACTAAACGGAACTTACTTTGTGAACATACCTTGTAATAATATCATGTTTGCCAAATTCGCTTATTTCATCCGTCTTTGATCCACTTACATAGTTTCCTTATTGTGTCACGTTTCCGCCATGCCACCAAGCGACATCCAGCCTCGCTGTGGGTTGTGGTTATAATGGTTTATTAGCGTACACTCTGCAAGCCACCTTGTAGTGCGTGGTGGAGGATACTTGTGTACCACTGTCACTTCCCTCATTTCTTGCTCCAGTTTTGAATTGTTCGCGAGAAGAACGATTTTGAGTAAGCCTCCGTGTGAGGTCGAAATTGGTCTTACTTTACCTTTATGGCCCTTCTGTGACGTATACGTCGAAGGAATTTGTTGATCTTTCAAGGAACATACACACTCAGAAGTTTAACAGAAAAACCACGCACTGACGCTCAACGACTCTCTTGTGACGAGGGCCTCTGGAATTGAATGAGCATCTACGTGGCGCAGTCGCGCTTATTAAATGCATCTGTAACGAAATGAGATACTATTCTTTGGACCTATGCTCATCAAAAAGTCGGTTTTTATGTTCAAGAGAAACCCAAACAAATCCGATTGCAGGCCTTCTCATCGTATTCAAGTGATGAACTCTTCTCGGATGATCAGCCGAGTGGTGGCGTCATCTTGTAGCTACGTTTTGATCAGTTTCGTATCCATCATCCTAAAGGGAGGTGGATGGGCACGATGGGTACGAAACTCATCAGAACGTTGCTACAAGACGATGCCACCACTCGGCTGATCACCCGAGAAGAGTTCATCAACCCAAACAAAGTCATCAATGTTTTACCTTATAAATTATATGTAATTTAAATCCTTTAATTGTTTCTAAAATTACTTTTTATTTTATTTTAAGTCTTGCTGGATGAAGAGCGAAGCGAGCTCGCTGTATTTTTGGAAGGGATTTCTTTGGTTCAACGATGGGTGTGCTCTTCCAGCATAATGAATCCACTGCACATCCGCGTCGCCAGGTGACTCGTCATCTAAACCTAACATTCCCATGAAGATGGATTGGAAAAAAAATCGCATTTCCTGGCCACCAGAGTTCCCGTACATTACCACTTAGTTGCGTGTGCGGATGGACGAAATGCCAAAACTAAAAATAGACCATAAGAGACGAATTGAGCTTTCGGATTATGAATAGTGCTGTCCCCATAAAAATACGTCAAGAGACCTCGGAGGAGCTACATATAGTGTCATCAAGAGAATCTGACATTCATTATGGAGCATAGTAGAAATCCTGACAAGTTGTAAATGATATAGGCAGCAGACCCTAATAGAGGAGAAACTTCCTTATTCTATATTGTCCGACTCTTCCACAAAACCCGAATCTCCTATATAAGTCTTCTAGTACAGTATGAGGAAAACAAAGGCGTCAAAGAGGCAGTTCTGACCATTAGGCTTGGTAACGAAAGCAAGACTTGAGGAAAATTGTATCTTCATCCAGAAAAAGTATTCGACATTGTAAAGTGGAGCAAGACGTTTGAAATTCGGAAACAAAAATTCAGGGATAGTGCA
Organism: Schistocerca cancellata; assembly: GCF_023864275.1. Lineage (NCBI taxonomy): Eukaryota > Metazoa > Arthropoda > Insecta > Orthoptera > Acrididae > Schistocerca > Schistocerca cancellata. The sequence goes on along the minus strand of NC_064634.1, from coordinate 355,377,715 downwards.
GCTAATATGCGTCACTTTAGCCAAAATTAGAATATAAGTTTTGTTGTTACTTTGGAATGAACTGTAATTACATGAAATCTTTGGTTTTGGTGCAAAAGGTGGAAAAAGGATTACTAACCAAAACAACAAACAGCAAGAGATTTTATAGAACGTACGATACGAGATGTTAATAAAAGTGTCAGGCGGTGTTAAGTGCACAACAAAATACTAGATCCTTTCTTTTTGTCTGTGGTTAATTGCTGTGGTTAAAATGGCATTAAATCCTACATACGAAGCGATCGCGGAGGGTTTTATTGCTCAGTACTATGCTCTTTTTGATGATCCAGCTCAAAGGCGAAATCTGATTGATATACAGGGTGAGTCACCTAACGTTACCGCTGGATATATTTCGAAAACCACATCAAATACTGACGAATAGATTCCACAGACCGAACGTGAGGAGAGGGGCTAGTGTAATTGGTTAATACAAACCATAAAAAAATGCACGGAAGTCTGTTTTTTAACACAAACCTACGTTTTTTTTAAATGGAACCCCGTTAGTTTTGTTAGCACATCTGAACATATAAACAAATACGTAATCAGTGCCGTTTGTTGCATCGTAAAATGTTAATTACATCCGGAGATATGTTAACCTAAAGTTGACGCTTGAGTACCACTCCTCCGCTGTTCGATCGTGTGTATCGGAGAGCACCGAATTACGTAGCGATCCAAAGAGAACGGTAATGGACCTTAGGTACAGAAGAGACTGGAACAGCACATTACGTCCACATGCTAACACCTTTTTATTGGTCTTTTTCACTGACGCACATGTACATTACCATGAGGGGTGAGGTACACGTACACACGTGGTTTCCGTTTTCAATTACGGAGTGGAATAGAGTGTGTCCCGACATGTCAGGCCAATAGATGTTCAATGTGGTGGCCATCATTTGCTGCACACAATTGCAATCTCTGGCGTAATGAATGTCGTACACGCCGCAATACATCTGGTGTAATGTCGCAGCAGGCTGCCACAATACGTTGTTTCATATCCTCTGGGGTTGTAGGCACATCACGGTACACATTCTCCTTTAACGTACCCCACAGAAAGAAGTCGAGAGGTGTAAGATCAGGAGAACGGGCTGGCCAATTTATGCGTCCTTTTGAACAGATTTTGTGTACAGTTGTTGTTGATACACAAATGGTATAAAATTTTTGCTTCACACACTTTATTCATGTTCACTTAGCTTTTCAGTGATCGTACGATGATCTTGAGGTGTGAGTTATTCTGTTCACATTACGAACTGCATATTTGGTGTGCACATAGTGATGTGTTTTTGACAGCCAGTACAGATACCAGAAAGTAGGATGTCGACTTGTATGCGTCGATAAGACAAATACTTTTTCCCTGCCGCCATAGCGCACCCCATTCATTTGTCTATACACCTTTAAGAGCAACTGCATACAGACATATGGAATGTGACACGCTGTTTTACACCGCTGCAAAAGTGATATTAACATGTTTTAAACGTTATTCTCTGATTCTTTGTTCTTTCACTGGTGCCATATTCCGCGCTGAAGCAGGTTAGTGGAAAGGGGTGGCCGGATGCCCTTCCTGCTGCCACCCCGTACCCCCTGGGACGGAATTAGTGTACCCTCACTTTCTACGCCTAGTGTAATTCATGGAATAGTGCGAACGTGTTCAGATGTCTGCGAGTCGTGTAACTGAGGCGGAACGTGGGGACCAGCCCGGTATTCACCTAGCGGGATGTGGAAAACCTCCTAAAAACCACGTCCAGGTTGGTCGGCACACCGACCGACGTCGGTAATCCGCCGGGCGGATTCGATCCGGGGCCGATGCGCCTACCCGGGTCCAGGAAGCAGCGTATTAGTGCTCTCGGCTAACCTGGCGGGTCAAACGTTATTCTCTGATACATACGAAAAATTAACAGGTATATTACGTCAACGTTAAACACCGTGTTTGTTAAAATTTTCAGCGCCTGTGCCATACGTTTTATGCAGTGAGTTGTCACTTCGTTATTTTGTCCCTTATTTTGTAAACAGTTTTGCCATTGTTAGCTAAAGATGTGTCATTAGTTTCTCTAGGTGAGATTTAATACACATGTAGCTATTATTATTGTACTTATTGATTCTTTAATAATCTTGTACAATGGTACTGGTAACTGATATTACAAAATTTTGTACTTGATCACAGTTCTGAAGTAATTATGTGTAGATATAAGCGTATGCCACTGAAGTGTGTGTAAGTATTATGTCAAATATCTCACAGCACACACATAGATCACTGCTATTCACACTACTGCAAGCTATCTAAGCTAATCCAAACAGTTAAAACATTAGCATTTTTTCCTTTCGCGAAACATGTAATAAACTGCAGCACAACTACATTTTAACGGAGTGGTTGACTAGTGTCAGTCTCAGTAATTGAAATACTTCTCAGCTCAGATCAATTGTTAGATAGTAGTAATGCACACTTACTTTCATCTTCTTCAGTTATTGAGACAATACATAGCACTTATGATTCTTGTATAGTTTTTTCCATGCAGTACCCATGGAATTAATTCATGTTCCTTGTTTCATCTATATGAACTTTACTGTATAATGCAAAAAATTTCGTGCGTAATAGACATGGATATACAATGTGTATCACAATTAATGGCGTAAAAGCATACTGTTGAAAGTATACGACACTAGCAGCAAAAACGTCTGATCATCGTGGGCTCTGATATGCTTAGCTTAAGAGTTGTGAGGACTTCATCTTCGATACTGTGATGCAAATCTCGTCTAGCGCAAGCTCTTTGCTTTCCATATTTTAAGAGGTGGTAGTAGGGACCAAAAGAGGAAAAATAAAGTGCAGTAAACACAGGTTCTGAAGTGCATACGTTAAGAATTACGAGTATGAGCACTTGTTCGTCTCCGCTACTGTGAAACACATCCGTTCTACTGAAAACAGCGCTCATAGCTTGTAAAGTATGCATTTTGAGTACTTGTTTACTTGACAATATTTTCCTGTTTTGGTCCGTACTAAATGGTTCAAATAGTTCTGAGCACTATGGGACAACATCAGCGGTCATCAGTCCCCTAGAATTTACAACTACTTAAACCTAACTAACCTAAGGACATCACCCACATCCATGCCCGAGACAGGATTCGAACCTGCTACCGTAGCGGTCGTGCGGTTGCAGACTGAAGCGCCTAGAACCGCGCGGCCTGACCGGCCGGCTGGTCCGTACTACCTCATATCAAAATATGGATAGCTAAGAGCCTGCAGTAAAAGACACTTGTTTCACAGTATCGAAAATGAAGTAGTCCTCATAGACCTTAAGCAATGCGCTTTAGAGCCTATATTTACTAGTCTTTTTTGGTTCTACTGTTGTGTATTTTCAACCGTGCGCGTTTATTTAATTAACTATGATGCACTGCCTATTTCCTTCCCTATTCCTTTCTTCTTGCTTGCGATCTGTGCCCCGCGCTCCATGTTCCGTACTCCGTTCCGAAGTCCAGCAGAAAGCCAGGGCGCAGCGCATACGTCGCATCACGTGACCTGGAGGTCTTTCGATGGCCAGCAGGCGTCTGGGAAAGGGAGCGAGTAACTATTTCAAACTAGTTCAGTAATTCTTAGTTGCGCGTTTAAATGTATGCAAGCTCTCGATCATGACAAAGTTAAGTCATTTAATGGGCACCTTTTCATTGACATATTGATTTCCAGTGGGCCCTGCAGAAAGCCGAGCGTTCACGAAGTCTGGCGGACAAGGCGATTACTGTAACGTCACAAGTTCTTTGCTGGCCCCGTCCCTAATGGCGTCCTCGACGAGACGTTAAACCCTAATCGTACTTAATTTCTATTCTACCTTTTTCTCTAGGCCATTCGACGTGGTGCAAATTTTAAACTTGTTCGTTCCTCGGCTCATAATACAGATGATGACTGCACAAATCTATTGTTTACAGTACGCTAGTTTGTAGAGACACTGCTTTAGCAAGACAATCATTTAAAATTGAAAAAGGAGCAAAGACAAAAAGAAAAGGTTTGACAATAACGAACCATATAGTATTCTTTTAAAGAGTCTAAAATGTTTCTTCCATCACTAAGTAGAAAGGATAAAATTCAGAACTCCATCGATATTGAGACGATTACTGATGGAGTGAGAAAAGGGTCGCAGATGACATTAGCTGTGGGCTCAACTATCAGGTGTTTCCAATAGTGGCAGAAATCAGAGAGGGTTTACGAGGATCTTAAATGCCCCAGAATACATCTCCAGTGTTATAAACACGAAGCCAGTTTGCTCGGAAAGAGATCTAGCATTAACAATAATACAATAATACTCAGACTGGTAACACTGTGGATGGAATGGCATACCGATATCGTTGATTATGTTACCTATAGGAGAAGGCTTCAGGAGAAAGCTTGTGTTTTGTTTCGTTGGTGTATGTGCTGTGACCACAGGTGGATGCAAGGGTGAGGAGTCGTCCGGTCCCCCTCTCCCCACGTAAGCAACAAGCGGATCACCGCTGGAAAGGCCCGGGTCTTCATAACTCGGATTGCGAGTCAACTTGAACATAACCCTGACGTGACCAGGTATTTAAATCGAGACGATGAATGAAAGCGAGAGTAGACTGGCACGAAAAAAGTGTTTGGCTGATTGAGCCTTAGCTAGAATGAAATACATGGTATTTGAGTCTTACGGCTGGGAAATGTGTTAAGCCGTCCTTACGTCGTACGTGAAAAAGCACGTGGACGAGGAACTGGTGACGTTACCACACTGTGGAGCGAGAAATGCAGAACCTGATACGTTAGGTTTTTGCGTCGTCGAGAGTAACGGCCAATGAGATGCGACTTCCTTTTACATCACAAGTGAAACGTATCAGCCGCCATATTGTGTAGTGTTAAACACGTATTTCATGGGTTTTCTTTCTCATAGATTACGTGGTACTAGTATAAACTGTTTCAGAGTATCAGCAAATTGAGGATCTTCGATTTGTTGTAATAAAACAACAGGAAACTACATATCGGTAAGTAACAGCTTCCTGGTGTTGCTGTTTTTAGTGTGATAACTTGTGTGCTAGGAAAATATACATTTTCGGTGCTAGAGCGCAATGGTACTCCACCAAAGGTGCGTCTTTTTAGAGAAGTTTGCGTGTTACATATCAAATGTCGATATCTGTAGATACGGTGTTTAGATATTGATTGTCGTATTAGGAGGCCTGCTATCTGTGTCGAAACTGTAAAGCAGTTGATAGCGTCATGATTAGAGGGTTGCATCCACCACCTTCCAAATCTTTTCTCACCTTCCGTTTCCTAAACGATTCTGGGTCTTTTTTTATAGATTTAATGGAACTATAATCTACAATTGTTGATGTTATTTATTACAAGTAATATACTTTCTCCGGTTCTTGTTGCAGAGGCCAAAGACTGGAATCTTAACGTGACTGCCGGTCTACATATATCAGAAAGTAAACACAAGGTACAGGCTCATAGGATATTTGTGTCTTGAAAGCAAATATCTTTTTCAATGATGGTGAACGTACCCGAAAAATTGTCCTCTTCCATTCGAATGAAACTGCGAAACGATTCTCGATCCTGATATCTATGTGATGAAGTACGTTATTTCAGAGCCGGCCGTAGTGGCCGAGCGGTTCTAGGCGCTACAGTCCGGAACCGCGCGACTGCTACGGTCGCAGGTTCGAATTCTGCCTCGGGCATGGATGTGTGTGATGTCCTTAGGTTAGTTAGGTTTAAGTAGCTCTAAGTTCTAGGGGACTGATGACCTCCCATAGTGCTCAGAGCCATTTCAACCATTTTTGAACGTTATTTCAGAGTGTTGGTAGTCAGTGCAACACCAAGAATGTGGATACCATGCATGAACTTCGGTAGCTCAGTTGGTAGAGCACTTGCCCGCGAAAGGCAAAGGTCCCGAGTTCGAGTCTCGGTCGGGCACACAGTTTTAATCTGCCAGGAAGTTTCATATCAGCGCACACTCCGCTGCAGAGTGAAAAATCTCATTCTCATTCTCATCATGCATGAACAGACTGACATTAGACACAACAGCTTAACTATATTCAATTTAAAATTTAAAATTGAATGAAAACGCAACAGTGATAACGAACAACAGCGACTAAATGGTGTCCCAGAAAGAACGTAGTTTTTAAATTGAGCCCCTTTTTCATTTTGTTAGGTTGCCGGACCTGAAATTTAAGCAACTGTTATGTGTTGATATTGCGATTTCCGACTCTCATTGTCTGTTGCCATTAGTGCGTACTATTTTGAGCTGAAATGGAGCGATACGCGATGGATCACTACATCCAGATTTTGAAAATGCGTTGCAAGTACGGTAAATGCTATGGAGATACAGTTGGAAGACTTCGTGTAATATCTGATAGGCGAAATGCGCCTAATATGCCAAAAGTGCAGAGACTGGTAAGGAAACCTGAAGATACAGAATCGAGAGTGAACATCAAATTACTTGGACGTCCACGTTCTCGCCAGTGAGAGCGCCGCTAGGAGTCCAATGAAGTCGATTCGCCGCCGTCCTCAACAGTGAGCCATCCCGAGAAACATTTTTGCATCGAGTTTCACCAAAATATCTGCTTTGCATCATTTTACGATCCAACTCACACAAGGGCTGAAGTCGATGGACCATTTGAGGCGTCGAACATTTTCCGATTTGGCATTCACAAAATAAAAATTTGATAGTGATTTTCAAAAGAAAATAATAATCAGTGAAGAGGAACACTTCCAGCTGAAAGGTTATGTGACTAACGAAAATTGCCGGATTTGGGGCACGGAGAATCCTCGCAAAGTCCGTGAGAAGTATCTTTATCCTGAACGAGTCACTGTTTAGTGCGGGTTATGCGCTGGCGGGGCATACTTTTTGAAGACGAAAGTGGAAAAGCAACGACCATTGGCCAGTGATCGTTATCGCCAAATGACAACGCAGTTTGAATGGACGCCACTGCAATAATTGAATGTGGAACACATGCAATTCCAACAGGATGGGACAACGTGCCACACTGTCGTTGAAACAACAAGGCTGCTGACATAAAGCTTGTCATTTCTCGCTACCATGTGACTTTATTGTGGGGCTATGTCAAATCTTATGTTTTTATGAACAATCCACGAACCATCAGTTAAAACAGCAACTAGATGTGAAATGGGTCAAACTCAAGTGGAACTTAGCTTCAGAGCCGTCGAAAATTTTGTCCACACAGATGATGTGTGCAGACGAAGCCGTGGAGGGAATTTGCTTGATATTTTGCTTAATGTTTAACGGCAGTCTTTGCGTTTCATATTGAAGCAATAATACTAGGAATTTTTAAATAAATTATGTGTTTTATTGTTAAATAAAAAATTGAGTTGTTTATGGGGCATTCTTCGGTACGTATCTCAGATGACTGGACGGCATTATGTAATGTTCCTCTACCAGCAATTCGCTGTTCAAGCCATTGTCGAGTCCAGAAACGTCTCCATGAATTTCTCCGCTCTTCTTCGACAATCACAAATAGAGTTAACGCAGATATTTTACTCGCGTCTATTTTCGTAAATTTGCGAGCCAAATAAAGCCAACAACGGCCACTGGAGAGATTGAGAGCGCAAATCACGTTAAACATCTCGTCGCGTGTGCCAACGCACTTGTCTCTCGTGTGGTGGGATGTCTCGTCCGCGTCCACGTTAACGTTAGTTGCCTCGTCGCGTGGGGGGACGTCGTTGTAGTTTCCGGCTCTGCTCAAGTGAAGTCTGCCACTGTAGGCGTGGAATGAACTGGGTATGTCCGACGGTGCTTTTACAACATTCCCTTGAGACAGAATGCGCTCAAGCGCAAGAATAAAATGTAGATTCGTTATGACTAGTTAAAGTGACTCGGAGAACTGGCGAGATCATTCCTGCAACGATTTACATCCGCAAAAATGGGCGCAATGGCGCGCTACTATATTTGTCGACAGACCTTGCTAGCTGGGGTGAATGTAACGTGGTCTGGAATTTCGCAACGCTATTGTTACAGGAAGGAATGTGGTTTGTTTCGGACTATGGAAAGTCCAAGTAGCGCTTATGTCCGGGCTTCCATGGTCAAAGTACGTAGACAAGAACCGTTTGGCATTGCTGTGGATAGCGGTGTCATTGTTCGCGTCTGCGACGTAAAGTGGTGGATAGCGGTAACGGTGAAGTTATTTAATTATCTGGCTTTGTATGGACACGTCGTTCGTATGGAGAACTGCTATTTTGAATTCTGAGAGCTTGTTTTTATTGATTACTTGTTACTGAGGAAAACACAACCATAGTGGCTTCTCCTTTGTCTTTCTTGTCTGTAGCGTTTTCCCGTTCATTACGGGGTTGGCTAAGTATTTGTTATATGACTTGGACATTGTTAGTACACTTGTTGGTAGATTGCCTCTTCTGACGCCACAATCCTCCCCTCCCGTCTTCCTACTGTAATTTCTTGTTAATTGTGATAGCATTTTAATTTCTGTACGTTGAGTAAGTGAGGTGGAACTGGGGGACTAGCTCAATGTTTACCGAGATATAATCGGAAACCACCACAAACCACCTTCACACTGTTATTCAGCTCTGTTCGTCATGCCACGAACCTAGGCTGCATCATTTTCCTGTGAAACCAAGCACTCTGTGTATTCAGATATCCCGGCGGGATCCTCCGATACTCCCGATATGATTTATAAATAACCACATATTGTTTTATTCATTATCAGACTTAGATAATTAAATAATCACAGGAGAATTTAAAATCATGGCTTTACTCTTTCTCCTTAGCTTTTATAGCGTTTTATAAGAAAATGACAAGATAGTTATTGTTACAATTCGTAACCGGAAGGTATACATGGTGCATCGTCTAGCTTCGTGGCGGCATTGCATGATCTATAACAAAATACATATTATAAAAGAAAATATTGTTGAAAGAACTGTCAATAATGACAAATGAGGTGCAGTTTAATTAATTAGGAGCTATCCCCATAACTTTAAAAGTTCATGTTAAATTTAATGTAAAATAAAATGCTGCCTTATTTCGTATGCGTTTCTTTAATGGTCTGTGCGTCTTGAGCCCAAACATTGTACATTCAGATCGACACTTTACGTGGCAATGTCCAGTCGCAATCAACAGTATGAGATTTTCACTCTACAGCGGAGCGTACGCTAATATGAAACTTTCTGGCAGATTAAAACTGTGTGCCGGACCGAAACTCGAACTCGGGACCTTTGCCTTCCGCGGGCAAGTGCTCTACCAACTGGGCTACTCAAACACGACTCACGTCCCGTCCTCACAGCTTTAATTCCGCCAGAATCCCGTCTCCTACCTTCCAAACTTCACAGAAGCTCTCCTGCGAACCTTGCAGAACTAGCACTCCTGGAAGAAAGGATATTCGGAGACATGGCTTAGCCACAGCCTGGAGGACGTTTCCAGAATGAGATTTTCACTCTTCAGCGGAGTGTACACTCCAGGAAGTTTCACAATCAACAGTGTTTTAAGTCAAGTTTGTGCATCGTAGTATATTTTTTCCTTGGGCCAATCATCTTCAAGAACGTCTTGTGGGCATAAACACTACGGAAAGCCAGAAGGACCGAAAACTCAAATGACCGAAGTGTAAGACTTGTGGCAGATACTCTGGATGATGACTGCCGTGCAACTTCTGAGGGAGTGCCCAATGCTACAAAGATTCAGTTGTCAATCGTATTCCTAACTCTGACTAATGACACGCACAGCAGAGAAATTTCTGCTTCGTCACTGCTTGAATAATGAACTGAAATGCAAATCCATAGACACTGCAAATTTGCTCCAACAATTTTTTGTTGTTACACCAAATAAACGCTATTGAAGAAACCTGGGTCGGAATCGATATCTCATTCTAACGAGTGGAAAGATCAATTTTTCCCACTTTCAAAAAAATTTGACAGCGTTCCATCACAGGTCAGACGATGCGTTGCTTTTTATTGTCATGGAACCATCATTAAGACACAGTTCTACGTGGACAGAGGGGCACAGGAGAGTATTATTTGCGAATTCACTCAAGAATTGAACAGGAAAATATACGAAAGACGTTGCTTGAGACTAGACCTTTCATTCTCCGCCACAACATCAAACCTCTCGTAGCTAATGACCTGATTGTAAAACTGCGTACAACCGTCACACGCGTTCGTCAAACTTCGGCTTATTCCCAAATTTGAAACGACCTCTGCAAGGACGTCCTTATTCATCTCTGGAAGATCTTTGCATCGCATTAACCGAGACAATCGTCAACTGATGAAAGATGACGAGATAGATATGATAGTGGAACTGCATTAGCAACGGGCTGCGGGAGATTTGAGAAGCAGGGAGACTCTGATGACGGGCTGTTAACAGATATTTTTAAAAAATAAACGTAAAATAAACTTGCAAAAATATAAATTGCAGTTGTTTCAAAGAAAATGCCTTTTTGCTTGCTGCACATCGAAATTTTTATTTTTATTTGTGCACCCAGACGCGTTTAGCCTTTTTTACAAGGCTTCTTCAATGGGTGTCCTGAAATATTAAATGATTTGTCAATTTTTATATATAGGTTATGGTTTCATATCTAGGTTATACATTTAAAAAACAGTTGTTTAACTTTTTTTATGAAATGGAAGGATACTTGCAGGTAACTTCTAATTCATTGCATCGAACCAAACTATTTTTTCTCGTCTGCAACCAAACTACTTTTTCTCATCTGGCAACCAGGTGGACTTCTTACAGTTCACTTTCAGTTCACTGTTTACGTTACACGTTACTGTAACTGCCATCTTTTTAATACAGAGTTTCATTTGTTTTTCTAAGTATTACCAACATTCTCAGTTTTCTGCATTCAACTGTTTTGTGAATGTGTGTGTATGGACGCGTCTGTGTGTGTGTGTGTGTGTGTGTGTGTGTGTGTGTATTAGAGAGGGAGAGAGATTCCTTATTTTTTTTAATAATATAAAAATTTATTTGTTTTATTTTTATTACTATTTTTATTCATTTATTTATTCATAAAAATAATAATAGTTGTTATTACAATTATTTTATTTTCCTGTATATACTTATGAGAGGAAACAGATGTGTACCGGTAATCATTTGTTGGGATTTCTGTCTATTATATGATCATTCAGTGTAAACAGTGGGTTGTTAGTCATATTTACTTGGTCATTTAGTAGTTGTTTCTTTTCAGCCTTTGTTTTGTGTGTATGATAATTTTCCTGTAATGTTAGATGTCTTTCATTATTTATTCTAATTATATTCATATCTTTTCTCTTGTAGTAGGTTTGTGGTTATTTTCTCTCAAATGTTCTGCAATAGTTGAGTGGCTCGTTCCATATTTCCATGCTCTGATATGTCCTTTGTACTGAGTGTGAAATGTTCTGCTGGTTTGTCCTATATAGGACATCCGGTACAAAGAACATATCAGTGCATGGAAATATGGAACGAGCCACTCAACTTTTGCAGAACATTTGGGAGAAAATAACCACAAGCCTACTACAAGAGAAAAGAGATGAAAATAATTAGAATAAATAATGAAAGACATCTCCTAACATTACAGGAAAATTATCATATATACAAAACAAAGGACGAAAAGAAACAACTACTAAATGACCAAGTAAATATGACAAACAACTCACTGTTTACACTGATTGATCATATAATATACAGAAATCCCAACAAATGATTACTCATCTGTTTCCTCTCATAAGTATATACAGGAAAATAAAATAATTGTAATAACAACTATTATTATTTTTAAGAATAAATAAATGAGTAAAAAATAGTAATAAAAATAAAACAAATAAATTTTTATTTTATTAAAAAAATAAAGACTCTCTCTCCCTTTCTAATACACACACATGCACACACACACACACACACACACACACACACACACACACACACACACACACACGCACACCCATATACACGCATTCACAAAACAGTTGAATGCAGAAAACTGAGAATGTTGGTAATACTTAGAAAAACAAATGAAACTCTGTATTAAAAAGATGGCAGTTACAGTAATGTGTAACGTAAACAGTGAACTGAAAGTGAACTGTAAGAAGTCCACCTGGTTGCCAGATGAGAAAAAGCAGTTTGCTTTGATGCAGTGAATTAGAAGTTACCTGTAAGTACATTTCCATTTCATAAAAAAACGTTAAAGAACCGTTTTTAAATCTATAACCTAGATTTGAAACCATAACCTATTTGTAAAAATGGACAAATCATGTAATATTTCAGGACATCCACTGAAGATGCCTTGTAAAAAAGGCGAAACGCGTCTGGGTGCATTAATAAAAATAAAAATTTCGATGTGCTGTATGCAAAAAAGGCATTTTCTTTGAAACAACTGCAATTTGTATACAAATGCTGAGAAATGGCCGCTACAAGAAACGTGTTTCAAAATATCTCCATTATTTACAAAATAATCACTGTTACGATGATCTGATGAAACTGGAGCTGAAGCATGTTATAAAACTTGAAGATCAGAGGAAAACCTCTTTACATTTTGGAATTTCACGGTTTAACATACAGACTGGTTCATACTAATATCATTATTTACTAACTGAATGACATCACACAGCTTAAGACCGCAATGGCCTGTCGTTTCCACTGGGAAATACGCAACATACGTGCGCCAGTTTCTAGCGTCTATCTGAGACTGACGCGATTTGTGTGTTGATTTCTTCGAAAAGCCATTTAGACAGCTTTCATGTCCTTCGTGAACGACCTAGGAACGGCCTCGACACCGAAGTAAGTCTTATACCAAGGTCGCCATTGGCTGTTACTCGGAGGTCGTGACTGACGTTAACTCCGAGACCCTTTAAATCCATCGAGAAGCAAAACTTTGTTACTCGAGACTCAGGTGTCAGTGGGAGAGGTGAAACCGGCTGTCAAGCTTCGTCATCAGCAGCTTTGTCAGCAACTTCTGACGAGTCAAAGTCTGCGGGTGGCCTCCTTCTTACTGCTAGATGGTCATCAAGTTGCCGTCTCTTGAATCTCTCAATCAGTCAGTCATTGTATGAACCGTCGTAATCTCTACTCAAACACACACACACATACACACACACACACACACACACACACACACACACACACACACACACACAGAGAGAGAGAGAGACAGACAGACAGAGAGAGAGAGAGAGAGAGAGAGAGAGAGAGAGAGGCTCCCATATACATATATACAGGGTGTGCCAGCTATCTTGTGCACCCAAAATATCTCTGGAACAATAACAGCTATTGGAAAACGACTTTCACCGGTATCAATGTAGGGCTTGGGCCCATGAATGTCAAATTTGGAAACATTCTAAAACGAAAGCATGTGTGTTTTTTAACACAAACTTATGTTTTTTTAAATGGACCTCATATAGTTTTTCTTCAGCAATCCATAGCATGACAAAGCGCATACACAATGGCGTTGATTGCATCCAATATTCCCACTACATCCCGAGGTACTAAGTGGCCATCATTTGCTGCACACAATTGCAATCTATGGCGTAATGAATGTCGTACACGCCGCAGTACATCTGGTGTAATGTCGCCGCAGGCTGCCACAATACGTTGTTTCATATACTCTGGGGTTGTAGGCACATCACGGTACACACTGTACATGATGGCCACCACATTGAACATCTATTGGCCTGACATGTCGGGACACACTCTATTCCACTCCGTAATTGAAAACGGAAACCACGTGTGTACGTGTACCTCACCCCTCATGGTAATGTACATGTGCGTCAGTGAAAAAGACCAATAAAGAGAAGTTAGCATGTGGACATAATGTGCTGTTCCAGTCTCTTCTGTACCTAAGGGCCATCACCGTTCCCTTTGGATCCCTACGTAATTCGGTGATCTCCGATACACACGATCGAACAGTGGAGGAGTGGTACTCAAGCGTCAAATTTAGGTTAACATATCTCCGGATGTAATTAACATTTTACAATGCAACAAACGGCACTGATTACGTATTTGTTTATGTGTTCAGATGTGCTAACAAAACTAACGTGGTTCCATTTAAAAAAAAACGTAGGTTTGTGTTAAAAAACATACTTCCGTGCATTTTTGTATGGTTTGTATTAAACAATTACACTAGCCCCTCTCCTCACGTTCGGTCTGTGGAATCGGTTCGTCAGTATTTGATGTGGTTTACGAAATATATCCAGCGGTAACGTTAGGTGACTCACCCTGTATATGCTGAAGTGCATATTTTTGTATGTGGTACATTAATATGTACACACATTAATGTGTTTTTTTTTCTCAGCGTCTAACAGTCTTCCCACAAATGCGTCACAAACTTTACGATCTGATGTCTGCATGGTCGTACTGCTCCACTAAGTGGATTATGCCTGCCAGTGTTGAGTAACCATCTTGCGTCCCAGCGTTCACACATTTCTGCATGACTATATTGCATCACTAAGTGGACTTCGCCTGTCGGTAGAGACTAACCGTTTTGCCTGACAAGCCGCCCAGTGGAAAATATTCCGTAATTTAGACCAAACCAAGGAAAAAATATCCAGTACACACAGGGTCTACAATCCATTCCTTAACAACTATGAGCGGTGTTGTTCAGTAGAAGGGTGTGTCTCACGTTAGCAAACATGAGCAAGTTCTCACAGCTCTTAAGGTACACACTATAGAGCCCATATTTTCTGGCCTTTTTCTCCTTATTTTGGTCCATATTACCATCATCATCATCTTGGACAGTTTCCAGCCACTGGCTGGGTCTGTCGGGAACACAGGCCTCTCCATCGTGTTCTGTCTTTCCACCATTCCCCGTCTTCCACCTTCGTCCAGTTCTCTCCTCTTCTCGTCACACATTCCTTCACTCCCTTCACCCATCTATCTCTTGGTCTTCCTCTGGGCCTCTTCCCCTCCAGTTGCAGATCAAACATCCTCTTTGGAATTCTTCCCTCATCCATTCTCTTCATGTGTCCATACCACTGCAGCCTTGATTTTTCTATCCTGTCCTGTACTGGTTCCTCCTTTAGTCTTTCCCTCACATACACATTTTGCAATCTGTCTCGTCTTGTTACACCCAACCTGCTCCTCTGGAACTTCATTTCGCTAGCCTGTATTCTACTTTTGTCGCTTTTGTGCATTACCCATGTCTCACTTCCGTATGCCAATATGGGGACAAAGTAGGTTCGGTATATAATTCCCTTGGATTTCTGTGGCACCTCCTTGCTCCAAATAAGCCCCCTAATGCATTTGTAGAACTGCCCTGCTTTTCTGCACCTTTCATTTATTTCCATTGCGTTTCCCCCCTTACTTTCAATCTCCCATAAGTCCAACCCCTCGTCCAAGTCGTGGGAGATGGGCAACGGCACAAAGTAGGGGACTGCCTATAGGGGCGATGTACAGCGGGGACTTCGTGTGCCCCAGGACCGCTACGGTAGCTGAGAAGGCTCTATGGGAACCCTGAAACGTGACGGTTAACGGGGCTCTGGTGAAGCTGCGATAGGCCCAGCAAGCCAGTAGTGGATAAATCAACTGCTTTTAAAAAGGGAACATGCCTCGATCCATATTACCACCTCTCAAAATATGGAATATTTTTGACACTATGTACAGCCACGTTTTCTCTGGTGTTTCGGCAGATTATTTCCAATTTTGTTCTTGTAATATATAGCTGGAGTCAGATCAAGAAGGTACTGCTCATCAGGTCTCACATGCGATGTCAAACGTCGACGGAAAGCATCGGTTTGTTTCCCTGTTCCACATTTACGCATTAGTAAATCTACCATACGACAATTATAGCTCACATTGGACCTCCGTGAGTAGGTGTACTTTAATTATATCCACCTTGTAGTCTGGCAGCGACGAGCGATGTGACAGAATGGTAATAGCTGACTCGCACTGGGAAGAACAGCGATTCAGACCTTCGTCTGGGCATCGAGAATGAAGCTTTTCGCGATTTCCTTCAAATCGGTCGAGACAAATGCCAGAATGATCCCACTCATAAGGACATGGTGGGACTTTTTTTACCTATCCTTCTCCTACCTCTAAGAACCTCGACGTTGACGAGACGTTCAACTCAAATTCTGACAACGCCGTTTCTAAGAAATATTCAGCTGCAACGTCCATACTGTGAGAATTCTTTCAAATGGGTTATATTGAATCTGAAACGGCAAAGATTGTGGGTTTAGGACCTATTGCTACACTTTGTCCATTAAATTACTTACCCCTACGAATTACGTTTGTGAGAGTCTTAAGAAGGTCAATGCATCTCTCTTTAAGCACATACATGGTTGTTATCTTTCAGCCCATAGCGTTGGGCTTGGTTTCATTAGTGTTAACTTGGAAGCACTCAAGGGAAAAATTTTTGAACCTTATCACGGTAGTACACTGTGACCAAAAAATCCGTAGATGTTCTCAAGTGTTTCGAAGTACACAGTTGTTTCTTGGTTAGCCTCTTAGTCTCTACAGGGCCTGTAAGGACTGAATTTATATTGTGACTTGATTATTTTTCACCCGCCTTCACATACGCCACTTATGACGGATGCTCCGTCATAGTCTTGGCGGCAAAACTTGCTCACATCTCATCCATTTCGTTTCATATGCTCTATTCATAGATGTTCAAATCCTAAAGCAGATTGATCTTTGACTTGTGTAAAGAATGTAAATGAACCCCATTTATTTACGTAAGTGTGATTTCCAAAACAATTGTTTATTATTTTAACATCGTGAAAGCCTTCTATTGGCTGAGCGACTTTAATAAGTTCTTCCATTTTCCCTTCCTATTTCAATATTTTCTCATTTTTCTCTTTTTTTCCAGATGTACCTTATCCTCGGTAGCATTATCCCTGTCGTCCCAGTCTAGTTAGACCGCTGCCATTATAACTGGTTAGATGATTAATTATACGGTTATTATATTCCATCTTCCCTCTTAAACATATCATAACTTGATGCAGTTCTTAACAATATAGGGATCGCTGTAGTGACACAGTCCGTTGCTTAGCAACAGTTTGAGACGAGGCGACTGACGAGCAATATGGACTGCACTCCCGAGTCAGCAGTGTCTTAAGAAGACAGCGAGCGAAATGCGGTAAGATCACTGAGCAACAATTGCAGTCAGAAGGTAAGCCGTCAGAGTTCTGCAAATCTGTAGCAACGGAAACGAAATGATTGCACTTTTCTGCAAACGCATAACATAAATTCTCATAGGCATTTATACGAGGGTTGGAACTTAAATAGTTGTTCACAACCGATTCAAGAAAATTCCATATTTGCATCTGATACTGTCCTCAAAGTAATCACCAGCGTTGTGTCGAACCCGTTGACAGCGATGCGGAAGGCGTAGTCTACCGTTAGCAGAGCCTCTTCTTTTGATGGTGCCATTGGAGCGGTCTACTGCCTGTCGAATGTCTGGAACAGTTCTGAAGCGAATTCGGCGAAGTGGTCCCTTCATCTTCGGAATCAAATCAAAGTCACAAGGAGTCTGGGCAGTATGGTGGATGGTGCAGTACTTCCCAGTCCCATCGACCGAACAGAGCAGCCACAGCTTGCGCTGTATGCGCCCGCGCATTGTCGTGCAAAATAATGGTTAGCATATCCTTAGCTCAGAATGTCATTATTTTAATATATGGAAAGACTTCACTTGACTGACCAACCTTACTAATATTTCCAGTTCAGTTTTAACGTACTTTTTTTTTAAAAATTCGTTTTGGTCATCAGAGCCTCCTCATAACTCCAGGAAAATGCTCAGACTGACCTAGCATAGCCACATCCCATCCTCAAAAACTATATATATCCCATCCTTTTAAGTAGCCGACAACGGTCTCGTTGTACCAGCCTAGTTATGCCCAGTCCTAGAAACCAGACAACAATGCCCCAGTTATGCCAGCCCAGTTATGCCTCTTCCTAGACACTAGACTACAATGACACAGGTGCCAAAGCCTAGTTATGCCACTTCCTAGTAACTAGACTGCAACGCCTTGGTTGCCCCTGGCTAGCTGTACCCAATACTAGTAATTAGACTTTAATGTCCCATGTGCCCCAGCCTAGTTGTGCCCCATCCTAGTTACTACACCCTCCCCCCATGAACCATGGACCTTGCCGTTGAATACAGATAGCCGTACCGTAGGCAACCACAACGGCTGGTTATCTGTTGAGAGGCCAGACAAACGTGAGGTTCCTGAAGAGGGGCAGCAGCCTTTTCAGTAGCTGCAGGGGCAACAGTCTGGATGATTGACTGATCTGGCCCTGTAACACTACCAAAACGGCCTTGCTGTTGTGGTACTGCGAACGGCTGAAAGCAAGGGGAAACTACAGCCGTAATTTTTCCCGAGGGCATGCAGATTTACTGTATGATTAAATGATGATGGCGTCCTCTTGGGTAAAATATTCCGGAGGTAAAATAGTCCCCCATTCGGATCTCCGGGTGGGGACTTCTCAAGAGGACGTCGTTAACAGGAGAAAGAAAAGTGGCGTTCTACGGATCGGAGCGTGGAATGTCAGATCCCTTAATCGGGCAGGTCGGTTAGAAAATTTGAAAAGAGAAATGGATAGGTTAAAGTTAGATATAGTGAGAATTAGTGAAGTTCGGTGGCAGGAGAAACAAGACTTTTGGTCAGGTGAATACAGGGTTATAAATACAAAATCAAATAGGGGTAATGCAGGAGTAGGAAAATAGGAGTGCGGGTAAGCTACTACAAACAGCATACTGAACGCATTATTGTGGCCGAGACAGACACGAAGCCCACGCCTACTATAATAGTACAAGTTTATATGCCAACTAGCTCTGCAGATGATGAAGAAATTGATGAAATGTATGATGAGATAAAAGAAATTATTCAGGTAGTGAAGGGAGACGAAAATTTAATACTCATGGGTGACTGACATTCGACGGTAGGAAAAGGAAGAGAAGGAAATGCAGTAGGTGAATATTGATTGGGGATAAGAAATGAAAGAGGAAGCCGTCTGGTAGAATTTTGCACAGAGCATAGCTAACACTTGGTTCAAGAATCATGAAAGAAGGTTGTATGCATGGAAGAACCCTGGAGATACTAGAAGGTTTCAGATATGTTATATAATGGTAAGACAGAGATTTAGGAACCAGATTTTAAACTGTAAGAAAGTTACAGGGCAGATGTGGACTCTGACCACAATCTATTGGTTATGAATTGTAGATTAAAACTGAAGAAACTGCAAAAAGGTGGGAATTTAAGGAGATGGGACCTGGATAAACTGAAAGAACCAGAGGTTGTAGAGAGTTTCAGGGAGAGCATAAGGGAACAATTGATAGGAATTGGGGAAAGAAATGCAGTAGAAGAAGAATTATTAGCTTTGAGGAATGAAATAGTGAAGGCAGCAGTGGATCAAGTAGGTAAAATGACGAGGGCTAGTAGAAATCCTTGGGTAACAGAACAGATACTGAATTTAATTGAAGAAAGGAGAAAATACAAAAATACAGTAAGTGAAGCAGGTAAAAAGGAATACAAACGTCTCAAAAATGAGATCGACAGGAAGAGCAAAATGGCTAAGCAGGGATGGCTAGAGGATAAATGTAAGGATGTAGAGGCTTATCTCACGAGGGGTAAGATAGATACTGTCTACAGGAAAATTAAAGAGACCTTTGGAGAAAAGAGAACCACTTGCATGAATATCAAGAGCTCAGATGGAAACCCAGTTCTAAGCAAAGAAGGGAAAGCAGAAAGGTGGAAGGAGTAGAGGGTCTATACAGAGGCGATGTTCTTGAGGACAATATTATGGAAATGAAAGAGGAGGTAGATGAAGATGAAATGGTAGACATGATACTGCGTGAAGAGTTTGACAGATTACTAAAAGACCTAAGTCGAAACAATGCCCCAGGAGTAGACAACATTCCATTAGAACTACTGACAGCCTTGGGAGAGCCAGATCTCACAAAACTCTACCATCTGGTGAGCAAGATGTATGAGACAGGCGAAATTCCCTCAGACTTCAAGAAGAATATAATAATTCCAATCCCAAACAAAGAAGGTGTTGACAGATGTGAAAATTACCGAACTATCAGTTAAATAAGTCACAGCTGCAAAATACTAACACGAATTCTTTACAGAGGAATGGAAAAACTGGTAGAAGCCGACCTCGGGGAAGAGCAGTTTGGATTCCGCAGAAATACTGGCCCTACGACTTATCTTTGAAGAAAGATTAAGGAAAGGTAAACAGACATTTCTAGCATTTGTAGGCTTAGCGAAAGCTTTTGACAATGTTGACTGGAATACTCTCTTTCAAATTCTGAAGGTGGCAGGAGTAAAATACAGGGAGCGAAAGGCTATTTACAATTTGTACAGAAACCAGATGGCAGTTATAAGAGTCGAGGGACATGAAAGGGAAGCAGTGGTTGGGAAGGGAGTGATACAGGGTTGTTGCCTCTCCTGAAGCTATTCAATCTGTATATTGAGCAAGCAGTAAAGGAAACAAAAGAAAAGTTCGGAGTAGGTATTAAAATCCATGGAGAAGAAATAAAAGCTTTGAGGTTCGCCGATGACATTGTAATTCTGTCAGAGACAGCAAAGGACTTGGAAGAGCAGTTGAACGGAATGGACAGTGTCTTGAAAGGAGGGTATAAGCTGAACATCAACAAAAGCAAAATGAGGATAGTGGAATGTAGTCGAATTAAGTCGGTGATGCTGAGGGAATTAGATTAGGAAATGAGACACTTAAAGTAGTAAAGGAGTTTTGCTATTTGGGGAGCAAAATAACTGATGATGGTCGAAGTAGAGAGGATATAAAATGTAGACTGGCAATGGCAAGGAAAGCGTTTCTGAATAAGAGAAATTTGTTAACATCGAGTATTGATTTAAGTGTCAGGAAGCCGTTTCTGAAAGTATTTGAATGGAGTGTAGCCATGGATGGAAGTGAAACATGGACGATAAATAGTTTAGACAAGAAGAGAATAGAAGCTTTCCAAATGTGCTGCTACAGAAGAATGCTGAAGAATAGATGGGTAGATCACATAACTAATGAGGAGGTATTGAATAGGACTGGGGAGAAGAGGAGTTTGTGGCACAACTTGACTAGAAGAAGTGATCGGTTGGTAGTACATGTTGTGAGGCATCAAGGGATCACCAGTTTGGTACTGGAGGGCAGCGTGGAGGATAAAAATCGTAGAGGGAGGCCAAGAGATGAATACACTAAGCAGATTCAGAAGGATGTAGGTTACAATAGGTACTGGGAGATGAAGAAGCTTGCACAGGATAGAGTAGCATGGAGAGGTGAATCAAGCCAGTCTCAGGGTTGAAGGCCACAACAACAACATAGTAATTACACTACAGTGCTCAAGTTATCCCTGCTAGTTGCACCACGTCCTGGTAAATTGCCTATACCCACAACTGCATAAATACTCTGTAAACCACTGTACAATGGTTGGCAGAGGATACTTAGGCTGGTAACATATATCAGAGTCTCTTTTCATTCCAATCGCCGGTGGAGCGTAGGATGACTGACTGTTAGAATGCCTTTGAGCATGCTGTAAACGGTCTAATACAGTCTTCACGATCCCTACAGGAGTGATGTGTAGGGGACTGAAGAATGTCATTAGATTCTTCACTTAATACTGGCTCACGGTATTCTGTAAGTAGGCTTTCACGATACAACTTTCATCTTTCTTCAAGAGACTGACGGTAAAGGTTTTCCAACGTTTCCGTGACGCTCAATTAAGTGTCGAAAACTCAGTGAATATTCCTGACACCTTTCTTTGCCCTTTCCATATCCCCTTTGAGTTCTATCTCGTATGGGTCGCACACACGTGACCAATATTCTAATATTCGTCTCACAAGTCCTTTCTAAATAGTTTCTTTTGCAGACTGACTGTAATTTTCCAGTCCCCTGTCAATGAACCACGTCTGCCACCGTCTTTACCTATGTCTGAAGCTATGTGATTATTCCATCTTATACCCTGTAAATGTTGAATGATTCTGATTCTGAATCACTGTTGATGCAGGTTTATGACACTTTTTATTGGTTTTATAAATTGCATAATTTAAAATTTCAGTAAATTTAAAGCAGGTTACCAATCCTTGCACCACACTGAAATTTTATCCATATCTAATTGAAAATTTGTACATTTCAGACAGTACCGCACCATATGTGTGTGCGTTACTGTTAATGTTATCTACTAGGTCATTAATATACAACGTAAATAACAGGGATCCCAACACACTGGAGAGCGGCACACCTGAAGTTAAT
Organism: Schistocerca cancellata; assembly: GCF_023864275.1. NCBI lineage: Eukaryota > Metazoa > Arthropoda > Insecta > Orthoptera > Acrididae > Schistocerca > Schistocerca cancellata. The sequence continues at coordinate 355,355,564 of NC_064634.1, read as the reverse complement.
TCTACATCTATCGATGACTCAATTGTAGTAAAATGTCGGAGTGATTATATTAAGTGAGGTTGCCAATATGCCTCTATCTATTAGCACAGAACTAGTTGCATTTAAGATAACAGCGACACGATCAACAAGAAGCGAGGTACGAAAGTCGTTTGTTGCCTGTGCTGCCATTCAGGCCCATCGCACGGTAATCTCATTAATGGCTATTGTCTCGTTTGAATCGAAATCTGATTCTATACAATTTGTATTTTTCTTTAACTAAATTTTTTTTCGCCAGCCATTTTGAATCCTTTTCATGCTGATTAAATCCGTGTAATTGCCACATACGTCATTTAAAAACATCATATTCTTATAGGAGATAATACCAGCCAAATCTAGAAAGAAAATAACACATACGAGTACATAGTAAATACAGATACTTCTTGAATATGAAACACTCTTTGATCGCAAAACATTTTCTTTTAATTTATGGCCAGTGAAGATCTATACGATCATCGTCATAAATGTCTAGAAACGGAAAAAGTAATGTGCAGATTTATCAGTGGTAACATTACAATAGCAGTCAACAGTATTGGGAATAGCATTTTATACTAGTTGCTTGCATCGCAGTTGTAAGCACGGAATGCTAAAACTGCCTGCGGATCAAATGTGTTTATCATAATTTTATTATGTTTTTACATCATCTGACAAATCTACCTTCCTATGTGTTTTATGTGCTTTGTATAATAGTTTTAGAATGACAGACATGTTGCTTCTTAGCTGCTTCTTATTTGAGTTACAGTACGGTTTTATGCTGTAGTACTGCTGCCATTAATAAATTTACACATTCCTTTTGCTTTTATAAAAATATATGGTGTATTATAGCTACAAAAGAAAAGAAATGCGATTAAAGACTGTTTTACATTCTACTCGCTCTAATGATTTGGTATAGCAAATACTTTAAAGACAATGTACAGTCACACTCAAAAGTATCCGAACGACCTGAATTGAATTTCGCCTGATTCGCATGCAACCGGCATAACGCAGCCGTCTATCAGGTCCTCTAATCGCTCCTTGGTACAGTCGATTGACTATTGAAAATGGTTCGAACAAGTCACCACTAGAAAACACTGCTCTGTATCGCAGTAACTCATGATGTGGAAGTAATACCATGATGCTACAAATATTAGGGAACACCTTATCACAGATAAGACTGTCCTTAAGGCTTGTAAGCTTACATTTATTACAATAAATGATATACCTGAAATGTTACCACTCGTATTATTACTACAGATAGGTAATGCACCTAGTAAGTTCGTCGTATTCGTGATTTCCTCTTCAAAGTAACATACAGTACTTATTATTTAACACAAAATTATATTGAAAATTTAAGTTACCCACGAGCAGCTAGTTGAGAATATGTATGAACTTGAAATGACACGACGAACCGTCTCGTTCTGCATATGGATTCAAACCCAGGTCAAGCAGACTAAGCAAAGATTTCGTGACTGACGCAAACTGTCAATCATTCCTGATTAGGCATACAGGGAGTGATATACCTCGATTTTAGACAGTATCAGTTAGCAAATATCAACTTTAAATTACATAACACAAACATCTTTAACGGACGCGAATTCCTCACCATCATCTCTTGTCCCTGTTAACGAACTACGAGAGATGTTAAACATTGCTTCTTCACAAGTAACTTACTTGAAATGCCGTGAGGTAAAGCTTTGTGTTGGACAGGGACTCGAACCCAGAACCTAATCGGATTGACATCGAAGCACAACCAACTGTGACATATCGGATTTCCTTGCCAGTAGCTAGATGTTTTAACTGAAATGACGAGAAGAAACACAACTTTTTCCTTCCCAGGACTGCAACCCGGCACCTATCGCTGATATATTCTGAAGAAAACCAACGTTAAATATGGGTTTGTTGCACTAGCAGCGACATGTGAGCATGTTTGAACTAGAAATAATATGACGAAGAGTTCAGTGCTCACTGGGAATAGAGCCCCACACATATCGTTGTTGACTACACACAACGAGACGTCAGCTACCGAATTTTTCTCCACCAGCAGCTCGGAATAACGTCTTGAACTTAAAGTGATCTCGCAAATAGTTCTGTGTCCCACTGGGAGTCAATAATGTCAGATATCGTTAGTGTTGACAACGAATGAAAAAACATTAAAAATCAAAATTATTATCCACCAGCAGATAGATGTTCTCATGCTAGAGCTTGATGATACATAATGAAATCTTTAGTGCCGGGCCAGGATTCGAACCCATTCACACGTAATATGTGGAGATGTTGAGGAATCTGCAGTTTTGAACAAACAACAAATTGTAGCCGAGCTGTATTGCCACGAAGGGATCAAATTCCGCGTTAAGGGAGGTCTGAGTTGCATTCTCAGTTCAGAACCAATTTTATCGACATACAGAAGCTCAGACAAAAGATGGAATAAGTGTCCTGTGACTCTACATAGCGTTTGTTTCCGTACTAGAAATAAATAACTAGTATAAGGAAGGTTACTGATGATAGAGTTTATACATGTTGCCACTCCAGATTTTATTGTGGTTCAACCTAACGTCTACTTGGCAGAGACGGAATATCATCTTCAATGTGAATTTCAGACCACACTGCCATTATATCTTCTTCACTTGGTGTAGTCAGAAGAGAATGGAATCTATCTCTCCCTATCGAAAATCATTGACAGAAGTGGGAATCGAATCCAGGCCATAGGTATAAGAACCTACCATCAGTCCAACAGACCACGAAACCCTCTTTTCTGTCAGTCATTTTTCTATTGTAACGCCGTTGCGCCACACTGGATGAGAATTCTGACACACAGGCTCCCTGTAGTAAATTGCAGCATGTTCAGTAAATTCATTTACTTGTTTGACCAAATCACCATGAACTAGTTGCCTCAGCTACCCAGAGCATACATTCGACTCTGTGTTGTAATCACCGAAATAAAATCACGTAACTGCCACCTACACAGAACTGCCAACAGTGTAGGATGCAGAAATTAAAATAGGAAGTGTTCCTTTCCAATTGAGCTATTCTATTGCGCTATCTGTTTGTAAAAAACGTCGTGCAGCGCAAAAGAAAAGCTGTAACTGTTTCTCTCATTGTCAGAAGTGTAGACCCGGCCACTTGCATTATCTCGCAGCGCTGTGGAATGCAGGATTTCTGGAGAAATTGTGGTTGAGTTCTGGAGCAGTGGGAGCTCTGTGTCAGTTAGTACCGTAATGGTAAGTGTCGTGCTCCATAGATAAGATGTCGCGAGTTCAAATACATTTACTACTAAATTTTTTTAAAACGCAATTCTGCTGTATGCTGAAGTTACCAATCTAATGGAACTTTGAACATAATTCCCTTCACTTCTCAACCCAAAATAGTCGCATGTGGAAAAAGGGCTAACTTCTGTGACATTTTGTTCTTTTCAGGTTTAATAGACAGCCAGGCAGCAGATGCATTTCGAAGCTTTTGTATTATGTATGGGGAGAGCGCATCGTGCCCAAATACGTCAGAAAAGTATTTTCAACATTAGCTGTCGTGTGGTAGTGGCATTTTATTCTTCTTCAAACATTGTTTGACAGATTTAACTCAGAATAAGTTTTCTACATGCATGTAATCAATAAACTGCATGTGCATCGTCAGACTGTTGTAGATAACATCAGAGAATTCGCATATATCGTTGATGATTAATTTCGCTCTCATGTTTACTATTGTTTCAACAACACTAAAGGAAACCTTACGAAAACTGTGCACTGTATTATAAGAAATGAAATAAAACTACCCACGATAACCTTACGACGAAAGTCTGTTTTAATAAAACTGAGTATCTGTACACGAGCATGCCTCTATCGACACGAATTAGTAAAATACTACTCACTTAGATTTTGATTGCGTCTGTGTTTAATTGATATGCTGTGTCATACTCAAATGTATGCAAATGTGGCATTTCATAAATATAGTTATGTATTTCTAGAAACCCAAAATTTGCTTGTCAGTTGTGCAGCGTTGTAAGTTTTTCACCATTGCAATATGAGCCGAAAGTATTTTCTTGCGATTTCCTTATTGATGTTTGATCTGACTGCTTTGTAGCTCTTTTACAGAAGGGGTAAAAACGTTAAAGTCAGTGACACTGGAACTGTGAACCATAACAGACGCTTTTTCACAGATCAGCGCGTTACCACAGAGCTGGCGAACAGGTATGTGTGCCAGCGTCCTCTTACGATTCCAATAGTGGCTAGAACTCATAAACCGCTATTTAAAGGATGAGATTAGTTGCGATTTCCACCAGCAACGACTTTCCGGGGCTGAAAACAGTAAGTTTACAACCTTTTGTTACACCTCAAACGATAATAACTGAGATTATTCAATAGAAATGACAGGTAAAATCAAGTGAACTTTGAGGCTTAATTCCGTGCACACAAGGAAGTAACTCGTCGATCACAGTGTTGCCAAACATACATTGCCTTGTTGCCAAATCTCAGTTACAGTACCAACAGGAAGAAGACGAACCGATGTGATCCTACAGCGGGCTGGGAAGTGACCATAGCTGGTGTCTCCAAGTCGCAGCTGCTACGGCGTGTAATACGTAATGCGACTGATTCGCACTGAACTCTTCGTCATATTATTTCTAGTTCAAACATGCTCACATGTCGCTGCTGGTGCAACAAACCCATAGTTAACGTTCGTTTTCTCTAGAATATAACAGCGATAGGTGCCGGGTTGGAGTCGTGGGAAGGAAAACATTAATGTTTCTTCTCGTCATTTCAGTTAAAACATCTAGCTACTGGCAAGGAAATCCGATACGTCACAGTTGGTTGTGCTTCGACATCAATCCGATTAGGTTCTGGGTACGAATCCCTGTCCAACACAAAGCTTTACCTCACGGCATTTCAAGTAAGTTACTTGTGGAGAAGCAATGTTTAACATCTCTCGTAGTTCGTTAACCGGGACAAGAGATGATGGGGAGGAATTCGCGTCCGTTAAAGATGTTTGTGTTATGTAATTTAAAGTTGATATTTGCTAACTGATACTGTCTAAAATCGAGGTATATCACTCTCTGTATGCCTAATCAGGAATGACTGTTAGTTTGCGTCAGTCACGAAATCTTTGCATAGTCTGCCTGACCTGGGTTTGAATCCATATGCAGAACGAGACGGTTCGTCGTGTCATTTCAAATTCATACATATTCTCAACTAGCTGCTCGTGGATAACTTAAATTTTTAATATCATTTTGTGTTAAATAATAAGTACTGTATGTTACTTTGAAGAGGAAATCATGAATACGACGAACTTACTACGTGCATTACCTCTCTGTAGTGATAATACGAGTGGTAACATTTCAGGTATGTCATTTATTGTAATAAATGTGAGCTTACAAGCCTTAAGGACAGTCTTATCTGTGATATGGTGTTCCCTGATATTTGTAGCATCGTGGTATTACTTTACATCATGAGTTACTGCGATACAGAGCAGTGTTTTCTAGAGGTGACTTGTTGGAACCGAATCAGGCGAAATGCAGTTCAGGTCGTTCGGATACTTTTGAGTATGACTGTAGATAGAACAGAGAGAGAGAGTGTGTGTGTGTGTGTGTGTGTGTGTGTGTGTGTGTGTTGCATATTGAAGTACAAAATGCACATGCTTCTCAATGCACACAGAACAGTGTGTGTGTTGGATGCTGAAGTATAAAACGGTGTATTCTTCTCAATGCAGATCAATGACACTACGTTGTACGTTGTGGTTGTGTGGCAAAGAAGTTACATTTCTCGTTAATGATTAACACAACAGAGTCACAGAAAATATAATGTGCATTAGACCATGTATGCTCCTTTTCTGTGTTGTTGTAGCACACCGACAGTGAGCAGTTTTAAATAAGTAAAAACTTTGTGCTTGTTATTTTAATCAAAAGTTGCAGAACTCACAACATAGTCCGTAATGACTCAAATTGAGAATCCAAGGAAGTTAGTATTACCTCTCGTCTCTCGGTTCATAGGAAAAACTACAGAAATCAGTCTTAAAAAATATTAAACAGTAAATTAATCGGTTATTTAAATATCATACAGTGTTTCTCATGGTAAGGTATTTCTAGATCCGATATTGTGCCACTCAGCTGTCTGCATAAAGTGTACTGGTACAGTCAGTGCAGCAGCCAACAAACACACCTCAAATATTATTGAAAACGTTCGGCTTCGAGAAAGAGAATAACCGAACTATACATTATAAAAAAAAAAAAGGATTTCGTAGATTCTCTGGAAGTCCTTCAAGCGAAAGTTAAGATGTTCCTTTGGCCGATTCTAATACTACCTCTTAGCCTCTCTTTCATGATTCTTGACACATTGTTGAAAGCTAATAAAAATTAAAAACAGTTGTAAAGAAAAATGTGCCGACTGACATTTCCGTGCGAGTGCGCCACTCTCTCTCACACACACACACACACACACACACACACACACACACACACGCACGCACAGTTTTCTGCTGGCTGCTTCGCAAACTTTCCTCTGTGTACGTTTCTTAATGCCTGCTTAATGGACATGTTAAATGGCTGTTGCTTTGCTGTTACTGTATATTCACATGGGAGTCCCCTATTCTGATGACACTTTCGTTCGCACTAGGCTGCATTATGCAAAGACATTATTGTGAGGACTTTCTTCTTAGTGCTTTCAATGTGACCTACCCTTACAATTCCATTTTCTCCTGAACGGTACTTGAAAACATTCATATCGATAGCACTGAATAAAATAAAACAAAGAATCTCACAAGTTTTTAATGAAATTACAGCTGAGGAGCAGCTTTGGTTGCGAATTCTTTTGGGTGGTTTCGTTCAGTAACTTATGTTTGATGTTAGTTTCATTACTCGTCGAGCAAATTCTGTGACATGCACAGAAACCTACCGTTTCCGCAAATAAATTATCATGTAATTTACAATATATATAATTTGTTCGTTGAATGACGTTACTGTGTAAATAACAATACAGCATAACGCAAAGCCGATACGTAAATCAGGATTTTCAGGATTTTGAGGGACGTGTAAGGTTGAGAAGTAAAATCGTAAACCAGATATGAAGACTATTTACTTTCATTTTCATCCTCATACTTAGCCGCAAAGCGATGCTTGTGTAATATAAAGGGTTTCCCTGCATATACTACATACACCTATTATCTATCTTTTGACGTAATTACAGCAACAGAACATCGAATATCCAAAACATCTGGGGCAGAGGTTGTTCGAATAAGTGATTTTTCCAATACTCGATCATTTACAAAAATATATTGAATGATTGTTATCATAGGAATGTAAAACAAAGAAACATGAAACTGGACATCCATATTCTGTATCATACGTCTTGCAAATTAGACAGTGAACTGACTACATAGCCTAGTTTGAAAATTTCAAAGTGGCCATTAAACTAGGCCAGTAGGCCAGTAAAAGAAGTTGTTCCTTTTTTTCAGTGCTGAGGCTCATTTTTTGCCACTAAATATCGCAAACGTTTTAAAGACAGCAGTTGCACAGCACCATCTTCTCCTTCTCTTTTTAACCAATTGATAGCCGCCTCAAGAGAAGTTTCTCAGTGGATGGGCTTTTTTAAGTAAGGTCTTTGCCATTAGGCTCTTCCTCGCTGTCATAAGGGTCTTGGTCGTCGATGGCTCTAACAATTATTTCATCGTCGGACAATACTTTACAGCTAGAATGCTCTACATCACATTTGAGCCAAACTTGAATAGTTTTCGAATCACGTTTTTACAATAAAATGGTTCAAATGGCTCTGAGCACTATGGGACTTAACATCTGAGGTCATCAGTCCCTAGAACTTACAACTACTTAAACCTAACTAACCTAAGGACATCAGACACATTCATGCCCGAGGCATGATTCGAACCTGCGACCGTAGCAGTGGCGCGGTTCCGAACTGAAGCGCCTAGAACCGCACGGCCACTCCGGCCGGCTTTTTGCAATCCTGAAGATTCTTTGACCAGCCCAACTCAGTCGATTGGAATACCACGTTGCTTAACCGAGTTTCGTAATTACACCTTTCAGCCCGGTCGTGATATCAGGGCGGGCTGATCTAGTAATTAGTTAACCTTGGAACTAAAATCCAAACAGGCTGAGAGTGAGACAGAAGAAACCCGAATGGAAATCTTTGGAAGCTAACTTCCTGTTACGGCATTTGCCTGATGACCAAGGGAAATGTCCCGAAAACTTTGGTCGAGCTGGGGGACTGGAACTGTTTTAAAATATTTTTGAGACAATGAGTTCTATTTGTCCCAAGACAAAAATTAAAATTTGGTATACGCGTTGTATATTATACATGTGGGTGTTTCAACTGCTCTTCTGTACTGTATGAAGATTGAGAAGTTTATCGAAATGAAGTAGCAGCTGCAAGAAGACTGCCGTCTCCATGTCGAGACGAGTGTTAGGCACACTAACAACAACTACACTATATTGGGTGTCAACGAACCACATTGGTCTAGCTGAAGTCGTGGCGATCAAATTGATATATGGCATTTGTGGTGCAGCAAACCGGGCAACGGCCACAAAATGGCCGACAAAAACCACCTATGCTACGACACATGTGCGCCACGCGAGGTTTTGGCTAACATTTATTTTTGTTTTATTTATTTATCCTGATCTGATTAGGACCATCAAGCCCTCTCTTACATCGGACAGGCGATTGGTACATACAGTACCTTTCTCACACCATAGTTACCTAAGAATTTCAACATGGAAATTGGAAATTTGTGGTAAGGTGTTATGGGACCAAATTGCTGAGGTCATCGGTCGCTAGGCATACACACTACTTAATCTAACTTAAACTAACTTACGCTAAGGACAACACACACACACACACTCATGCCTGAGGGAGGACTCGAACCTCCGACGGGGGAAGCCGCACAGACCGTGACAAGGCGCCCCAGACCCCGCAGCTACCCCGCGCGGTAATTTCAACATGATAAATAGTATAAAAACGATTTAAGAGGGTAACGATGTGAGTAAATAACGCTGACTATGAACTAATGCAGTTAATACTGGCAGTATTTATACCACTACTGCTATTGCTGCTAATGATAGTAGTAAAATTGTGGTGTCACCGCCAGACACCACACTTGCTAGGTGGTAGCCTTTAAATCGGCCGCGGTCCGTTAGGATACGTCGGACCCGCATGTCGCCACTATCAGTGATTGCAGACCGAGCGCCGCCACACGGCAGGTCTAGAGAGACTTCCTAGCACTCGCCCCAGTTGTACAACCGACTTTGCTAGCGGTGGTTCACTGACAAAATACGCTCTCATTTGCCGAGACGATAGTTAGCATAGCTTTCAGCTACGTCATTTGCTACGACCTAGCAAGGCGCCATTACCAGTTACTATTGATACTGTGCATAATGTACCGTCCAGAGCGACGTTCACCATTAATGGATTAAAGTTAAGTATTCCACCAGCTACGTCCGTTTTTTCTAAATTCTAATTTCCTTGTCTTGTTCCAGACCTCACACCAGCCTGCGTGAGCTAAAACGCGTGCCTTTCGGCTTCCTCTAGTAACACGGTGTTGGCTCTCCTGCCAACCACTACAAAAATAATAATGATAAGGACAATAATAATAATAATAACAATAAAATTAGTGGCAGACATGAAAAGAATTTATAGGTGTACAAAATAAATGGTTTCTAACATAGCGAGTTCTGGGGAAATAGGAAGACTGTAACAGGCAAGAATACTGGGAAACGAGGAAGATCTGGTTGGAAAGAAGGATGTACAAGGGTAACGAGTGCATAGAGGGACATTAGTAATCATTACCATTGCTTTAGTGTGTATGTCATGATCTGTCTTTTGAAACTGGAGATGTTATTCAGTACTCCAATACAATGCGGGAGGTTAAATAACATTGAATTAGTCAATAACTGGAAGTATAAGCGTTTGTACAAGTTTCTTTTTCAGCTTAAGAGTGAAGAGATTTTTACGTTTTTGTAGGGCATGGAGAGATGATGAGGCCTTCTTGCGCATTCCAATTACGTGCTCGAGCTATTTAGATTCTCAGCTGTTATTGCTTCTTGACTCTCTGCTGAAGGAGAGAAGCTGATATTTGATCCACTTACAATTAAACATCATAGAGGTTCCAGATATTTCGGGCTAATGACGCTAGAATTACCAGTAAGTACCGCCTGAGTTTTTGATGGAATGAGCTTTAACCCCATACCCTGCGCGCATTTTGGTAGTGCACACAGGTCAGCACTGAGATTCTGATAGCTGTCTTCAGGTTTACTAATTTTGCGCTTAGAAACAACAGATAATCATCGCACATGTGGTATTTGCAGTAGGACAAAATGATGACACCTCAGTGGCGTACAACAAAAAGGGTGTAGGACCGAATACTGGGCCCTGGGGACTCCTGATGCTACTTGACTCCAATGCTACTTGACTCCGAACATGACACATTGCTGACGAGATGTCACGTATGAGCGATAGCATCCTTGAATATTAAGGACCTCTTGTTCTAGGACTTACAAACAGTAAAACAGAAGTCTGTGTAAATTGTACCCCAAAATTTTTGAATTTTAACAGCATAAAATTAACAACTAAATCGTTATGTTTTTCTGACCTTCCTACTATGAAGTTACTGCGCTTGAAAGTGTTACGTTTATGATGAAATATAAACGTTATTATTTTTTACATAAAGTTAGCAAAAGTCTTTTTTCTTTCATTACTCTCATGAGAAAGTTTAAATTAATGATGTTAACGGAATAGACGACCAAGCCCATGGCGTAAGAGAGTGAGAAGATATTCAAAATGGCTGTGTCTTAGGCGGCTTTTGTAGGCCATTTGAGGTTATTTCCCGGCTTGGTAGACATCAAGTTTTCTGTTTCTAACTTTTCTTCTCGGCTTGCCTCACACCATTGTGGCAGTTTGTAAGTAGCTATCGTTTAGACCTAATAGATTAACTCCCTCATTCTGTTATACAATCTGTTTCAGGTTTCATAAATCTCTCTTCGAGGTTTAATATCTGTTTTCTATGGATTTCATCCCTGGCTGTGCTTATAAATTGCCAACATCTACATTACAACAATAGTTTTCGACACACTCAGACGTCTGGAAGGCTCACAGCCAAAATATCAGTACTAGCAGTCAAATACATCCCACTGCGTAAGAGGAATGCATTCCTATTTAGCGTCGTCAGTTTGTAAACAACGGGGTTATTCATAAATATGATACTGCAAATAAAATTTGTCTGAACTATCCAACATCATTCCAATTCAGGAGCTGAAAATTGTTCATCGCTTCCATGATGTAATTCGAGTCACTAATCTCAAGTTTATTCGTCTAGATTTTCCATATTACTTTCAAGCCCTTAAAAAATTGCAAAAATTACACAAAATGTACAGTTGTCGTAATACGCCTCTAAACAACGTAATATCCATCTTAAACATAATTGCTTGTATTTACTTTTTTATTTCACTCCTTTGGGCTTAAGATAAATGCGCAACCGTCAGATAAAAATACATAAATGGGAAATAATTATCTTACAGAGCATAAAATGTAATTTGCCTTATGAGAGCTAGACATACCACACTAAGAGGACATCGATCCACAGAATCTCGTCGAAATTTCCAGTGTGCAAAAGTACCATGGACTAGCGCTACTGTGAATTGACATAGTCTGCTGTAAGTATGACAGGCTGCGCCCATTAGATGGCAGACACGTTTTCAAATGTACCATCCAAAAGTTTTAGTGTTAGGCGTACAGTCGTTTTCTATAAAACAAAATCTATTAAAATAAACCGCATGTACGTAAATTTGGCTTTTAACATTTTAAAAAATAGCTCTTACTTCTTTTTTTATAATACAGGGTGTCCCACTAAAACCTTCCTGATTTCAAACACCCAGGGAAAAAAACCACAGTAGACACGATAATGAAAAATGCACCACATTGTAGAGCTTCTCAAAGAATTTATTTATCATCAGTACACCGCTTCATGTGCATCATTTGTAGCATGAAGAACATCACATCTATATTAAATTTCTTGCCAAGTTCTTTGTACATTTCCTCTGTTATTGTTGCAATCGCATTAGTGATATGATGTCGCAACATACGAATATCGTCCACTTTGGTGGCATACGCGCAGTCCTTTCCCGAAACCCCACGTGAAGAAAATAAGCGGCGTAATGTCGGGTGAACATGGTGGCCAGGCAGCGGGTCCTCCGTGTCCGATCCAACGATTGGGAAATTTCCTATTGAGGAACTTGCAACATCCGTTGACCAATGTGGCAGAGCTCCATCTTGTTGAAAAATGATGTTGGATTGCAAGTCCTGTATCTGAGGGTACACAAACTACTCCAACATGTCCAGATACAGTGACCCATTCACTGTTTGTTCCGCAAAGAAGAACGATCCAACAATCCTGTCGTTCATTAGTCCGCACCAGACGTTTAGTTTAGGGATATCACGAACATGTTCAATGATAACGTGCGGATTTTGCGAATCCCAAATCCGAACATTATGCCTATTAACCCTTCCTGATAGATGAAAGGTTGCCTCAGAATAAACATCTTTCCAGGAAGCTGGCTTCCAAATCAATATGCTGCAGCATATCTGCAGCAAATTGTTGTCGGTGTGGTTTGTCGTTCGGCGTCAGATGTTGCAGAATTTGCACATTGTAAGCACACATACGAAGACGCTGGTGAACTACACAATCCAATGATGATCGAGGTACATCAAGTTGCCTAGATGCTTGACGAATTGACTTACATGGGCTTCTGAGAAACGTTCGTCTGATGTCCTCCACTGTCTCTTCTGAAACCCCGTAATGTGCACCGCCAGAATGTTTCAGAACACTTCCTGTTGCCAGAAACTTCCTATACCATTCCTTAATTGTTTTCACATCATGTGCATCACATTCATACACACGACAGTAATTTCTTTGCACAGTAATCGGCGATTTTGTTTCTGCAAACCACACTACTACTTGTCTGCGCTGCTGTGGAGTGGCCATTTTCACTTCATGCGGCTATGCTGCACTCTGGTGACGATACTTGGCACTTCTGAGGCGGGAATATAAATTCTTTGAGGTGCTCTACAATGTGGTGCACTTTTCTATGTCATATATATTGTGATTTTTCTCTCTTGGCTCCTTGAAATCAGGGAGGTTTGAGTGGGACACCCTGTATTGTGTCATTAGTTAATATTTGTTGCATTGTAACACTAATACAGAGTATATTTTGTAATGTTTATAGATTTTACTTATTTTTATAAAATGGCTAATACAAAAACTTTCAGATATTGTATTCGAAAGCGTGTCTGCTCTAACGCCATCAAACTGCCATAGGTCCTTTGACTTAAGACAGCCTGTGTTACTTGACAGTATCATCAGTCCAAGGTACATTCTGACACTGGGATTTTTCACAAGATAACTGTGTGTAGATGTCCTCCTTATGTGTTATTTGCATTTAACATTTTGTGCTCTGTAAAATGGCTACCGGTCACGCGTGTCTTTTTATCTGAGTGACTCTGAAGATAGTTTGAGCTGAAACGAGTAAAATCACGAATTTAAAAAACAATCAAGAAGAAGCATTACATTGCTTTGTGCAGTTATGGTCACGCAATCTCTTATGATTTTATGTCATTCATTAACGAGATTCAACTCTGAAAAGACGAAGTGCTGAAGAAAAGTGGCTTGGGGCGTACGAGACATTTCCTACTGCGTAGCAGAATGTCCGTCCTTGGCGCTGGCTGGCCGATGCGTAACTGAATTTAGCAAGCGAGAATGGATCCGATATGGATGTCAGCTTCATTTGGACGCAGTTCTCAATCTATAAATACAGAGGCGTCGAGAAGGTTAAGTGACTGGCGTCATGAAGCTCCTATCGCGTTCTGGTGACCTGCTCTACTCCGCTACACCCTCCGCACACGCGTCACATTTGCGCACGTCATTCGGCCAACATTTCCGGGGCTGCGATAGTTATTCAAACGAAAACAAAGAAAACGTAACTGTATTATTAATAATTACTTTTTGTTTATTTCTTATGTTGCGTCAGATATTGAGCCCCAACGGGGCGGAGTTAGTACGTACATAGAATGCCGATTAGGAACCAATACAGGTTGAGGTTTTGATCTATCGGAACCTTTGTGTCTCAAATAATTGAAACATCTGGAGTTTATCTCTCACACTGTAAACCTCTGCTGGAAGCATAATGAAAATAAACATGTGTATTCCGGTTTCACTTCAGTGAATAATTCTGTGGACGATTGAGTCTCGCGTCTTCTCGTTAACTGTCTTCGCCTCAGTATTACCTATAATGGTAATTATTTTTATTTTGTCTTCTTTAACATGTTTAGAAACTGTAATATCCCAAATATGGGGAAATAAGGACACAAGAATAAAGTAAAGCCAAGTTCTACAAGACAAAAGTGGAAGAAGAAAAATGAAGGAAAATTTCTCAGTATTCATTCTGGACACACTAGAAATATTGAAAAATACTGAAAAATTACTGAAAAATATCATAGTTTAATACATAAGAAACTATCAGCCTCGATTGCGGTAATGAAACCAACCTTTACCTAGGTTTCAGCCCAAATAATTGAGCCTTCTTCAGGCTGTTTTAATTTCTAGACCATGGCCTCTTAGACAAATTATAGATTTAGGTATATCTTCTGAAGCAGGCTCAATTATTTGGGCTGAAACCTAGGTAAAGGTTGGTTTCATTACCGTAATCGAGGTTGATAGTTTCTTATATATTAGATTATTACGATTGCTGACTGTGCTGCAGTGCTGAAAGTACAAAAACATAGATTAAAGTAGTAATATAGAGAGGGCACCAAATACGCTGTCCAGTCACATTAATATAACCACGGCCTACATTTGAGGTCAACATGCAATAACAACTCACAGACGGCAGGTGGGAGCACTAGCGGTGGAGGATACATAGAACGTGTGCCGGTCCGGGGCACGAATCCCCCAGACGGCTTAGTGTCGAGGTAGTTTTAAGGCGGTTTTCCATCTGCCTCGGCGAATGCGGGCTGGTTCCCCTTATTCCGCCTCAGTTACATTACGTCGGCGATTGCTGTGCAAACACTGTCTCCACGTACAGCATAATTACTCTACCACGTAAGGGGGGGAGGGGGTGGAGAGGGTTGTCCACTGGTCCACTGGGGACCGAACCACACAATAACGCTGGGTTCGGTGTGGGCGACGGTGAGGTGGGTGGACTGCTGTAGCCTGTTGTGGGGTTGTGAACCACTGAGGGCTATGGCGGGAAGAAGCGTCTCCGTCGTTTCTAAGTCCCCGGTTCAATACACAATACACACAATGCGGAAACAGAGCGATTTACCTGACGTCCAAAAGGGCATGATCATTTTGCAATCCTGAAGATTCTTTGACCAGCCCAACTCAGTCGATTGGAATACCACGTTGCTTAACCGAGTTTCGTAATTACACCTTTCAGCCCGGTCGTGATATCAGGGCGGATGATCTAGAAATTAGTTATCCTGGAACTGAAATCCAAACAGGCTGAGAGTGAGACAGAAGAAACCCGAATGGAAATCTTCGGAAGCTAACTTCCTGTTACGGCATTTGCCTGATGACCAAGGGAAATGTCCCGAAAACTTTGGTCGAGCTGGGGGACTGGAACTGTTTTAAAATATTTTTGAGACAATGAGTTCCATTTGTCCCACGACAAAAATTAAAATTTGGTATACGCGTTGTATATTATACATGTGGGTGTTTCAACTGCTCTTCTGTACTGTATGAAGATTGAGAAGTTTATCGAAACGAAGTAGCAGCTGCAAGAAGACTGCCGTCTCCATGTCGAGACGAGTGTTAGGCACACGAACAACAACTACACTATATTGGATGTCAACGAATCGCATTGCTCTAGCTGAAGTCGTGGCGATCAAATTGATATATGGCATTTGTGGTGCAGCAAACCGGGCAACGGCCACAAAATGGCCGACAAAAACCACCTATGCTACGACACATGTGCGCCACGCGAGGTTTTGGCTAACATTTATTTTTGTTT
This sequence comes from Schistocerca cancellata, assembly GCF_023864275.1. Lineage (NCBI taxonomy): Eukaryota > Metazoa > Arthropoda > Insecta > Orthoptera > Acrididae > Schistocerca > Schistocerca cancellata. The sequence continues at coordinate 355,339,561 of NC_064634.1, read as the reverse complement.
TATTTATTTATCCTGATCTGATTAGGACCATCAAGCCCTCTCTTACATCGGACAGGCGATTGGTACATACAGTACCTTTCTCACACCATAGTTACCTAAGAATTTCAACATGGAAATTGGAAATTTGTGGTAAGGTGTTATGGGACCAAATTTCTGAGGTCATCAATCCCTAGGCATACACACTACTTAATCTAACTTAAACTAACTTACGCTAAGGACAACACACACACACACTCATGCCTGAGGGAGGACTCGAACCTCCGACGGGGGAAGCCGCACAGACCGTGACAAGGCGCCCTAGACCCCGCAGCTACCTCGCGCGGTAATTTCAACATGATAAATAATATAAAAACGATTTAAGAGGCTAACGATGTGAGTAAATAATGGTGACTATGAACTAATGCAGTTAATACTGGCAGTATTTATACTACTATTGCTACTGCTGCTAATGATAGTAGTAAAATTGTGGTGTCACCGCCAGACACCACACTTGCTAGGTGGTAGCCTTTAAATCGGCCGCGGTCCGTTAGTATACGTCGGACCCGCATGTCGCCACTATCAGTGATTGCAGACCGAGCGCCGCCACACGGCAGGTCTAGAGAGACTTCCTAGCACTCGCCCCAGTTGTACAACCGACTTTGCTAGCGGTGGTTCACTGACAAAATACGCTCTTATTTGCCGAGACGATAGTTAGCATAGCTTTCAGCTACGTCATTTGCTACGACCTAGCAAGACGCCATTACCAGTTACTATTGATACTGTGCATAATGTACCGTCCAGAGCGACGTTCACCATTAGTGGATTAAAGTTAAGTATTCCACCAGCTACGTCCGTTTTTTCTAAATTCTAATTTCCTTGTCTTGTTCCAGACCTCACACCAGCCTGCGTGAGCTAAAACGCGTGCCTTTCGGCTTCCTCTAGTAACACGGTGTTGGCTCTCCTGCCAACCACAACAAAAATAATAATGAATAGGACAATAATAATAATAATAATAACAATAAAATTAGTGGCAGACATGAAAAGAATTTATAGGTGTACAAAATAAATGGTTTCTAACATAGCGAGTTCTGGGGAAATAGGAAGACTGTAACAGGCAAGAATACTGGGAAACGAGGAAGATCTGGTTGGAAAGAAGGATGTACAAGGGTAACGAGTGCATAGAGGGACATTAGTAATCATTACCATTGCTTTAGTGTGTTTGTCATGATCCGTCTTTTGAAACTGGAGATGTTATTCAGTACTCCAATACAATGCGGGATGTTAAATAACATTGAATTTTTGGGCCATTCGGAGAAGCATTTCCAAAACGGCCAATTTTTTAAAACTGGTCGGGTTTCGTGAATCGCAAAATGGCGCTATCCAAACCCGGCGCTGAGGCAACAGTGGTTCACCACGGGTCATAGATGAACGGGCGAACGACAGCTGTGGAAATGTGTGAGTAGAATAGCCGTGTAGCTGTTGAGTAACTGACCATCCAGGTGAACCAAGGGGCTGCCAACAGTATCTTCCCAATGACTGTTCAGCGAACGTTGCGCCTGTTACATGCGCTCATGCTAACTGCTGTTCGTCGGCTACGATGGCTGGAATTTGCACGCCAATACAGCAACCGGACGTCCAATGAGTGCCAACAGGTGGCTTTTTCAAAAGAATCAAGTTTTATGCTCCATTGGACAGATGGCGTGTACGGCGAGAAATATCCGTAACCAAACACCCTGCAACAACATTCAGAAGGCTCGAGGACGGAGGAGGGAGCGTTATGTTCTGGGAAACGTTTTCGAGGAATTCCCTGCGTGATCTCGTCTTTCTGGAAAGCAAAATGGATCAACTCACATATGCTCCTATCCTTGGGGACCATGTCAACCCCTACATACAGTTTGTTTTTTCCTCGGCACGGCAGCACCTACCAGCAGGGCAATGCGACGTGTCACACAGCTCGCATTGTACGCGCATGGTTCGAAGAGCACCAGGATGAATTTACCGTACTCCACTGGGCACCAAACTCCCCGGATGAAAACCCAATAGAGAATCTGTGGGACCACGTCTGTCGGACTGTTCGCGCCACGGATCCTCAACCGAGAAACGTAGAGCAGCTGGCCACAGTACTGAAGTCGGCATGGCTGCACATTCCTGTTGATATCTTGGTATCTTCCTACACTCCTCCTGCCCGTCTCGCAGCGGTCCGTGCTGAAAAGGTGGTTACTCGGGCTTTTGACAAGCGGTCACATTAATGTGAATGGACGCTGTAAGATATTCAGGTGAAATGTCTGTTTCTGTCAGATGAAGAAGTTATTGTTGATGATCACAGAACTGTTTGGGAGCATGACAGTGAAGTGTTTAGCGCCCACACTGAAGTCTGGGGAGGCGAATAAGTTAAAACGCGTAAAAACTCTAAAACTTTAAAATAAAAAGATAACACATTTCCTAAAACTTCTCTTGTGAAATATACAAGCAAGTACACATAAACGAAAATATTATAAGAGTTTGTCATGTGTCATTTCTTTAAAGTAGATAAAAGGGAAATGTGAGCCCAAGAAAGAGGTTTTAAAAGGCTGAAAAGATACGTGTTCTACAAAGCATTATTTTTATTTCGTCTACGTGGTGCTTTACAGTTTGGATATATTTTTTGTGTAGGTTTCTCGACTTCTGAATCACATTGCAGTTCAAAACAAGTGAATGTTAAAGTGGCAACGATTGAAGCCTCGCTTACCAAAAAGAATCTTTCACTAGGAAGAGGTTCGTGTCTTCTGAAAATTTACCGACAGATTAAAAGTGTGTGCCGGGCCGCGAGCAATCCTCTTCCATCTGCGCAATCCAGGTGCAATTCACAGCACGCCTCAACAGCGTCAGTTTTGATGGTACTTTTCTGCTACTGTCCAAAATTCACACATTATCACTTCTATGGTGGGTTAGCACTGCTGGGAGAAAAGATATTACAAAGGAAACAGATTAGCAACAGTCGGTTTTAGAACTGATCTTTCGTTTTGCACCGAAATACACTATGTGATCAAAAGTATCCGGGCACCTGGCTGAAAATGACTTACAAGTATGTGGCGCCCTCCATCGGTAATCCTGGTATTGAATATGGTGTTGGCCCACCCTTAGCGTTGATGACAGCTTCCACTCTCTCAAGCATACGTTCAATCAGGTGCTAGAAGGTTTCTTAGGGGATGGCAGCGCATTCTTCAGAGAGTGCTGCACTGAGGAGAGGTATCGATGTCGGTCGGTGAGACCTGGCACGAAGTCGGCGTTCCAAAACATCCCGAAGGTGTTCTTCAGCATTCAGGTCAAGACTCTGTGCAGGTCAGTCCATTACAGGGATGTTATTGCCGTGTAACCGTTTCACCACAGGCCGTGCATTATGAACAGGTGCTTGGTCGTGTTGAAAGATGCAATCGCCATCCCGGAATTGCTCTTCAACAGTGGGAAGCAAGAAGATGCTTAAAACATCAATGTAGGCCTGTGCTGTGATAGTGCCACGCAAAATAACAAGGGCTGCAAGCCTCCTCCATGAGAAACACGACCACACCATAACAACACCGCCTCCAAATTTTGCTGTTGGCACTACTCACGCTGGCAAATGACGTTCACCGGACATTCGCCATACCCACACACCGCCATCGGATGGCCACATTCTGTACCGTGATTCGTCACTTCACACAATGTTTTCCATTGTTCAATCGTCCAATGTTTACGCTCCTTGCACCAAGCGAGGCGTCGTTTGGCATTTACTGGCGTCTTGTGTAGCTTATGAGCAGCCGCAAGAGCATGAAATCCAAGTTCTCGTAGCTCCCGCCTAAGTGTCATAGTACTTGCAGTGGATCCTGATGCAGTTTGGAATTCCTGTGTGATGGTCTGGATAGATAGATGTCTGCCTATTACACATTACGATCCCCTTCAACTGTCGGCGGTCTCTGTCAGTCAACAAACGAGGTCGGCCTGTACGCTTTTGTGCTGTACGTGTCCCTTCACGTTTCCACTTCACTATTACATCGGAAACAGTGGACTTAGTGATTGTAGGAGTGTGGAAATCTCGCCTACAGACGTTGACAGAAGTGACACCCAGTCACCTGACCACGTTCGAAGTCCATGCGTTCCTTCGAGCGTTCCTTTCTGCTCTCTCACGATGTCTAATGACTACTGAGGTCGCTGATAAGGAGTACCTGGCAGTAGTTGGCAGCACGATGCACCTAATGCGAAAAATTAATAATTTTGGGAGTGTCCGGATATTTCTCATCACATAGCGTATTTTATCATACACTCCTGGAAATTGAAATAAGAACACCGTGAATTCATTGTTCCAGGAAGGGGAAACTTTATTGACACATTCCTGGGGTCAGATACATCACATGATCACACTGACAGAACCACAGGCACATAGACACAGGCAACAGAGCATGCACAATGTCGGCACTAGTACAGTGTATATCCACCTTTCGCAGCAATACAGGCTGCTATTCTCCCATGGAGACGATCGTAGAGATGCTGGATGTAGTCCTGTGGAACGGCTTGCCATGCCATTTCCACCTGGCGCCTCAGTTGGACCAGCGTTCGTGCTGGACGTGCAGACCGCGTGAGACGACGCTTCATCCAGTCCCAAACATGCTCAATGGGGGACAGATCCGGAGATCTTGCTGGCCAGGGTGGTTGACTTACACCTTCTAGAGCACGTTGGGTGGCACGGGATACATGCGGACGTGCATTGTCCTGTTGGAACAGCAAGTTCCCTTGCCGGTCTAGCAATGGTAGAACGATGGGTTCGATGACGGTTTGGATGTACCGTGCACTATTCAGTGTCCCCTCGACGATCACCAGTGGTGTACGGCCAGTGTAGGAGATCGCTCCCCACACCATGATGCCGGGTGTTGGCCCTGTGTGCCTCGGTCGTATGCAGTCCTGATTGTGGTACTCACCTGCACGGCGCCAAACACGCATACAACCATCACTGGCACCAAGGCAGAAGCGACTCTCATCGCTGAAGACGACACGTCTCCATTCGTCCCTCCATTCACGCCTGTCGCGACACCACTGGAGGCGGGCTGCACGATGTTGGGGCGTGAGCGGAAGACGGCCTAACGGTGTGCGGGACCGTAGCCCAGCTTCATGGAGACGGTTGCGAATGGTCCTCGCCGATACCCCAGGAGCAACAGTGTCCCTAATTTGCTGGGAAGTGGCGGTGTGGTCCCCTACGGCACTGCGTAGGATCCTACGGTCTTGGCGTGCATCCGTGCGTCGCTGCGGTCCGGTCCCAGGTCGACGGGCACGTGCACCTTCCGCCGACCACTGGCGACAACATCGATGTACTGTGGAGACCTGACGCCCCACGTGTTGAGCAATTCGGCGGTACGTCCACCCGGCCTCCCGCACGCCTACTATACGCCCTCGCTCAAAGTCCGTCAACTGCACATACGGTTCACGTCCACGCTGTCGCGGCGTGCTACCAGTGTTAAAGACTGCGATGGAGCTCCGTATGCCACGGCAAACTGGCTGACACTGACGGCGGCGGTGCACAAATGCTGCGCAGCTAGCGCCATTCGACGGCCAACACCGCGGTTCCTGGTGTGTCCGCTGTGCCGTGCGTGTGATCATTGCTTGTACAGCCTTCTCGCAGTGTCCGGAGCAAGTATGGTGGGTCTGACACACCGGTGTCAATGTGTTCTTTTTTCCATTTCCAGGAGTGTAATTTGGTATGTTTCATTTCGCATGTTTTCTTATTTAATAATTATAATTGTTATTTCCCTGGCTGACAAAAAGTTAAGCCCACAGAAGATTTTGTCGGATGTCGTACAGTTTAGTACATGTACACACCATCGATACGGTTGCAAGTGATCATAGTTGCTATTCTGTGTGGCAGGTAGAATGGCCGCCGTACTGCATTAGTGTTGTTCCTGTTGGTCTTGTCATCAGGCCTGAAACAGTATGTAAGAAGTGTGAACAGAGTCGGGAGTTGAGCGATCATTGTGACTCACGCAGAGACGCCGTGTACTTGTGTAAGAGAGCGTTATCAGCACCTGAAAGAATTTGTAAGTGGCTTCATTGTATGTCTCCATTTTTGCAGCTGACCGAATCGTGCAGTATCTATCTGTGGGGCATGTGGATCTGATAGCGGTCCGATGTTATACTGTATGGGAAAGTGAGGGCACGCGCATTCGTCGTCACGGTTCTGGTTGACCACGACCGACCACCACAAGGAGGGTATTGTGCACCAAGCACATCGTTACCCTTCACTTCTGGCCTCCCACCCGACGACAAGTAATGGACTCTGTTCTGTGCCCGGGAAGCATGGATTACTGAGGAATGGAGTCGCATAGTATTCAGCAATGATCGCAGTTCTGCACTACCCCGGATGACCAGCATATAGGCGACCTGCGGTGAGGTCCCCTTCTTTCCATGCCGCCATAAAGCGTTCGAGTGCACATCGACCAGCGCAGAGCCACGAAATGGCATCTAGAAAGCGCTGTCCCCCACGCCCACGCCGATGGAAAGAGCAGGCATCCGCCACACAACCAGGGATATAGGGTTCAGCGCCTCGTGTCAACGCTCATTTAACGAGCCGCCCATCCCTGGTCGGCCCAGTTCGGTCGCAGACTTCGGGAACATCGGTGCTGAGTAATGGGAAGACGTTACTTAGCCCGCGTTCTGCGAGCAGTGACAATGAACAGTAATTACTTGTAGGAGGCACAAGCAGCACCTCAAGTTAAGTTCTACTTATCTTATTTCCTCAAATAATGTATTCAATTAATCCTCAACTGTTTTGTACATATAATTTTGGAGTTCTACCACCGGCCATCACAACTTCTCTCCTTCCTTGTTTTTATCTGACTCCCACAGTAGCCGACATAACACTTCCATTCTTTTGGAGAGGCACAGCGATGTTACTTCCAGCATCATGCTTTGGAGAGCCATCGGTTATGACTTCAGCTCAAGACTGGTAGTGACAGAGGGAACTCTGACGGTGGAGCGGTAAGTCACTGACATCTTCCATTCTCATGTGTTACCTCTCATGCTATACTGTCGTGGTACCATTTCTCAACAGGACAATTCTCGTCTATATATGACACAAGTCGCTATGAAACTTCTTCGCAGTGTTGAGGTACTTCTGTGGGCAGAAAGATGCCGAGACCCCCGCATGACAGAACATGAGTAGCACCAGTTCGACGTCAACTCTGTATTAGTGTCAGTATCGAGGATATCAAGGATCAGTTACAACGATCGCGGGCTGGCTTGTGTCTGGGGACGATACAACGGCTTTAAGACGCCCTTTCCCCCCCCCTGTCAGATAGTGCGTCCAAGCCCCGGGTCAGACGGGGTGTAGCGTCCTACCTAAAAGTGAGCTCATACTGTCAAGTCCTTTCTAAATTTGACTCGACTTTGTAACTACTGAAATAACGTCACATACAATGTCAGCCTGTAAAGTTTGGTTTCATTTCATCCTCATCTTCTAGATGCTTCACTTTCTAATGCCACTGATTATGTTTCTGAATGAAATGTGTAGAAAAAATACATTACAGTACAGTAACAACAGACAATTACTTGTACATATTTATGAAATAACAACGAAGTAAAAAATTATATGTTAATAGACACACTTTAAGAAAAAAAAAGCTGCACTACTATGGAATCATCAGAAAGGGACGCAAATCAGTACATTATGTTCATGAACAAATTGTTGCGGAGTCGAGGGTCGAACCCAGGACTCCAGAAAGCAGAGCTGAAGCCAGGATCCACCACGTTGTATTTCATCAGGAGGCTAAGCAAGTTCAAGAGTGTCAAGGGGCAGTGCAGAGTGATACAGCAGTGTTCGGTAACATTTGTGTATTCCAAAAATTTACGGTACTCTATGGGTGAAGCGTAGTGTTGGCGTGTCGTCCACTTGCTGTCCCGCGAGTCCATCCAGCTGAGCAGACTCCTGGTATGCAGACGGCGCTGCTGCCATCATCAAGGCCACCCTGCCGGAAGTCGGCCGCGCTCCCCTGGTCACCGCCCGTCGATGCATTTCGACTTGTGGCGCACTGCGGCCTGTGATTCCAGAGACTGCTACAATCCCTGGTCCTCACTGCTCTCCATCCCATTTGGTCTGCTCTGTCTGACCGTGGGATGAAGGTGGGTGTGCAGGTCACCCGTGGCCCTCGGTCCACCACTGCTCCCAGGGCAGGACTGGACTCGAACCCGCGCCCTCCTGGATGCTGTGCCGCAACTTGCCACTAGTGGTGCTTGCTGGATGGCAACACCCACCACCATCACTGGTGCTGCTGCGCCTCCCACAGCATGCGCCTCACCTGGACCACGGTACGCCAGATGGGCAGCGAATGTGGCCCATAGACTCGAGTGGAACCGAGCCCCTCCTGGACCCGTTGCAGACCACTGTCACTGCCCTCTTTCAGGCAGACCGTGCAATCTCCATGTAACAGGCTGCCGTTCTGTCCCACTCTGGAATATAGCCCAAACAGGTACACAGAAACAGAATACAAGTTTAAACAGAATACTTATAATATTGCTGCCAGACTGGCCCCTATAAGCGAAGACCAGCACAGGTCCATCCCGACACTCTACTGACCTGGCACACACTGTCCCAAGCTATAATTGCCCGTCTATTTATATTGGTTTCTCCCTCGCTTCTGACATAGTGTCAGATAGAGAGACAGAATTTATGACAGAGATAAATTCCCACACGTCAGCCCCTTACAAATCGCCACTCTTGGTTCTGGCCTAGTTCACCGCCTCATACATCAGAATAACTTAAAGCAACAGTGCAGTTTCCTGCCGCGTTGTTCCTCCACTCAAAACAAATCGTGCGTGCAATCCCGCCGCCGCAGCTACGCGCCCGCGAGTGCCATGTTTACCTTGCCTGGCCCGCTGACCATCGACTGTTACCACACTCTGCCAGCAGCCACAGATTTCATGGCCCAACCGCGCCTTCATTGAATTTTGATAAAATTTCCCTTTCCCTCGACTAGGACTGACACTAGCGCAGCAAAATACACGATCAGATTAAAAAAATAGATTGTTTATTACAGAGAAAGAGCTTTACGGACTGATCATGTCAACAACGCGTTGGTACACCTCTGGTCCTTCTGTCCACCAGTGTCTGGAATCTCATTGACTGGAGTAGAATTGCCTTCAGTGATGAATCCCACTTCGATCTGAGCCCCGATGAGCAGCGATGACGTATCTGGAGATGCCCTGGACAGCGCAGCGGTGGGATACCAACCAGACTATCGCCCTCCATATGGCCCGACAACCGGGAGTGAAGGTTTGGGGTGCCGTTTTTTCCTCACACCAGCACCCATGTGGTTCTCATCCACAGCACCCTTTCAACACAGCGGTACGTCGATGACATTCTATGCTCCATTTTGTTGCTCTTCATGGAAAGCCATCCCCGGATTACTTCTCAGAATGATAATTCCCGTCCGCGCACGGCGAGTGTTAATACTGCCTGTCTTCGTTCATGCAAATCCCTGCCTTGGCCAGCAAGAACGCCAGATCTCTCACCAACCGAGAACGTATGAAGCATTATGGGCAGGTCCATCCAACCAGCTCAGGGTTTGACGATCTAACTCGCCAATTGGAGAGAATTTCGTGAAATATCCCTCACGAGGACATCAATCAGTACCAAGTCGCTAACTGCTTGCGTATGGGCCAGAGGTGAACCAATTCATTATCGGCTTGCTCTTTCTCTTGAATAAATCATCCACGTATTATGTTCGAGTATAATGACTTTTCTGGAGACTAGAAATCTACTCTGTAGGAATCAACATGGGTTTCGCAAAAGACGATCGTGTGAAACCCAGCTCGCAGCTATTCGTCCACGAGACTCAGAGGGCTATAGACACGCGTTCCCAGGTAGATGCCGTGTTTCTTGACTTCCGCAAGGCGTTCGATACAGTCCCCCACAGTCGTTTAATGAACAAAGTAAGAGCACATGGACTATGAGACCAATTGTTTGATTGGATTGAGGAGTTCCTAGATAACAGGACGCAGCATGTCATTCTCAATGGAGAGAAGTCTTCCGAAGTAAGAGTGATTTCAGGTGTGCCGCAGGGGAGTGTCGTAGGACCGTTGCTATCCACAATATACATAAATGACCCTGTGGATGACGTCGGAAGTTCACTGAGGCTTTTTGCGGATGATGCTGTGGTATATCTAGAGATTGTAACAATGGAAAATTGTACTGAAATGCAGGAGGACCTGCAACGAATTGACGCATGGTGCAGGGAATGGCAATTGAATCTCAAGGTAGACAAGTGTAATGTTCTGCGAATACATAGGAAGAAAGATCCCTTATTATTTAGCTACAATATAGCAGGTCAGCAACTGGAAGGAGTTAATTCCATAAATTATCTGGGAGTAGGCATTAGGAGTGATTTAAAATGGAATATATAAAATTGATCGTCGGTAAAGCAGATGCCAGACTGAGATTCATTGGAAGAATCCTAAGGAAATGTAATCCGAAAACAAAGGAAGTAGGTTACAGTACGCTTCTTCGCCCAGTGCTTGAATACTGCTCAGCAGTGTGGGATCCGTACCAGATAGGGTTGATGGAAGATATAGAGAAGATCCAACGGAGAGCAGCGCGCTTCGTTACAGAATCACTTAGTAATCGCGAAAGCGTTACGAAAATGATAGATTAATACCAGTGGAAGACTCTGTAGGAGAGACGCTCAGTAGCTCGGTACGGGCTTTTGTTGAAGTTTCGAGAACATACCTTCACCGAGGAGTCAAGCAGTATATTGCTCCCTCCTACGTATATCTCGCATAGAGACCATGAGGATTAAATCAGAGAGATTAGAGCCCACACAGAGGCATACCGACAATCCTTCTTTCCACGAACAATAGAGACTGGAATAGAAGGGAGAACCGATAGAGGTACTTGTAACGTCTACGCTCGGGCGTACGTTAACTCTTTAAAGCCTGTACTATGGTAAGTTGACGGGCTTCACCTTATAAGAAAGGATTTTAGTAAATATGTTGACCGCGTGTACCTGAATGGAGGCAAAATCAGACTTACACCCACTCAGTAACAACAATGATACGTCAAGCAAGTCTAAAGTGCAACTACACGTTAGGACGGGCAAGAAACATACACAGTAGATGCTACCAATTGTTAATAATACGGTCGCCAGCCTAATTAGGCATTAAGTGAGTTTTTTCCTTGTACAAGTGGATGTACGTACAAGCATAACAACCCGTAGTAATACTGCATTATATGGTAAATTTTAGAACCAGAAAAACCTACTGAACTAATATTTTCACTTTCTGTACTAATTTGGACAAGCTATAAATACACAACCTTACACTATAATGATTACTACAAACTGCGTTTTGTCTATTGATCCGACTGAAATCGGGCATAGGTTACCCTAGAAACAGCACTTTTGAAACACACATACAATGTCAATTTTAAGAAGGGTAAAATACTGATAAATTTCGGTTTTATATTGACTTTAACTTTGCTGCTCAAAGCAGTTCAGCACATTTCAGGATTCAAATGAATACAAAACAAAGAAAGGAGAAGGGGGTGGGGGGGCCTGAAACTGTTATGATCACTGTAGTGAAAGTTTGATCATTGAGAGCCTTAAGCATTCTAGATTTCCAATATACACTCCTGGAAATGGAAAAAAGAACACATTGACACCGGTGTGTCAGACCCACCATACTTGCTCCGGACACTGCGAGAGGGCTGTACAAGCAATGATCACACGCACGGCACAGCGGACACACCAGGAACCGCGGTGTTGGCCGTCGAATGGCGCTAGCTGCGCAGCATTTGTGCACCGCCGCCGTCAGTGTCAGCCAGTTTGCCGTGGCATACGGAGCTCCATCGCAGTCTTTAACACTGGTAGCATGCCGCGACAGCGTGGACGTGAACCGTATGTACAGCTGACGGACTTTGAGCGAGGGCGTATAGTGGGCATGCGGGAGGCCGGGTGGACGTACCGCCGAATTGCTCAACACGTGGGGCGTGAGGTCTCCACAGTACATCGATGTTGTCGCCAGTGGTCGGCGGAAGGTGCACATGCCCGTCGACCTGGGACCGGACCGCAGCGACGCGCGGATGCACGCCAAGACCGTAGGATCCTACGCAGTTCCGTAGGGGACCGCACCGCCACTTCCCAGCAAATTAGGGACACTGTTGGTCCTGGGGTATCGGCGAGGACCATTCGCAACCGTCTCCATGAAGCTGGGCTACGGTCCCGCACACCGTTAGGCCGTCTTCCGCTCACGCCCCAACATCATGCAGCCCGCCTCCAGTGGTGTCGCGACAGGCGTGAATGGAGGGACGAATGGAGACGTGTCGTCTTCAGCGATGGGAGTCGCTTCTGCCTTGGTGCCAATGATGGTCGTATGCGTGTTTGGCGCCGTGCAGGTGAACGCCACAATCAGGACTGCATACGACCGAGGCACACAGGGCCAACACCCGGCATCATGGTGTAGGGAGCGATCTCCTACACTGGCCGTACACCACTGGTGATCGTCGAGGTGACACTGAATAGTGCACGGTACATCCAAACCGTCATCGAACCCATCGTTCTACCATTCCTAGACCGGCAAGGGAACTTGCTGTTCCAACAGGACAATGCACGTCCGCATGTATCCCGTGCCACCCAACGTGCTCTAGAAGGTGTAAGTCAACTACCCTGGCCAGCAAGATCTCCGAATGTGTCCCCCATTGAGCATGTTTGGGACTGGATGAAGCGTCGTCTCACGCGGTCTGCACGTCCAGCACGAACGCTGGTCCAACTGAGGCGCCAGGTGGAAATGGCATGGCAAGCCGTTCCACAGGACTACATCCAGCATCTCTACGATCGTCCCCATGGGAGAATAGCAGCCTGCATTGCTGCGAAAGGTGGATATACACTGTACTAGTGCCGACATTGTGCATGCTCTGTTGCCTGTGTCTATGTGCCTGTGGTTCTGTCAGTGTGATCATGTGATGTATCTGACCCCAGGAATGTGTCAATAAAGTTTCCCCTTCCTGGGACAATGAATTCACGGTGTTCTTATTTCAATTTCCAGGAGTGTATGATTTACCACTCTTTTTGTCTTATTTCCTGCTCATTTAACTACCTTTATTTATGTCTCTATTTAAATAAATTTCATTACTAAACTAATTTCAATATTATCTTCCAACTTGGTCAGACCTATATTATTCGTCCAGTATTTCATTAACAAGAAAGTTCTTTAAACATCATTCTAACATAGATAAGTCTGCAGGTAATTATTATTAACATAAACTTTAAATCTTCATCTTGGAATACTCGGATTGCACAACATGTGGAAAGGACCCTGTCTAGGTTAGTCGTGAGAATGATTAATTGATAGGACAGTTCTGGTAAAATTTAAGTTATTGTTGAATAGTATGTAGCAAAAGTGACACTGGTCCACACGAATACAGTACTGAAAGATTCAACCCGTTCGTATCGATGAGGCGGTCGGCAGGCGGCGAGATGGCGAGGCACGAAGCACACGTGCAATTACAGCAATGGCTCATGAAATATCGGCACTTTACTTCTTCATGGCGTCGCAATGCTTTTCCATTTAGTGCCTATGGAATATTGCCATGCTGTATAGACGTCGGAAACAGTGCATCCGAGGCTCAACGAAACCACTTTTTCCAGGAGAGCCTCCTGAATCCAGCACGAGTTTCTCAGATCGATGCCCAACTCTGACTACTACTGCTGAGCCCGTCCTTTTACCGCTCCCCTACAGACAGGGTATTCACCAAAGGTTTTACATTCCACATATTCTAATACATTGCCTACGTATGGACCAGGCGTACAAATACAACTTTCACATCTTACAATAGTTTCAACATTAGGTACATTTCCCTTCGATTACAACATTGCTTGAAATTTGACATAAATATTAAAATTTACATCGAAAATTGTTTATCGCTTTTTCAACATAATGTCATGAAACAAAAAAGAAATGGAACCAGAATATCGATTATACTAATTTATCGAAATTCAGAAGAAAAAAATTTATTACATATACAATAGTATAACATTAGTGTTGTTACATACTCAAGGTACCCTCCGCCACACACCGTCAGGTGGCTTGCGGAGTAGGGATGTAGACGTAGATCCAGCTTTTCCGAAACTGTAATCATTTGTTTATCTTGGGTAATTCCTTCGTTGTGCGTCAGTTTTTATGTCTTAGAGTGAATGTACAGCATAATACATAAATTGCTCCGGACAAAATATGGAGGTCGTTCAGGGATATTTTTTGAGCACTTCATGATAACGGACCTACGGTTTCCTATGGCTCATTACAGAACAATAACGTGGTTCTGATTTATTCGGTTTGTTATCCGCATTGCCATTTCTTCTATGGAAGTGTCTTTACAACGGTGAAAAACCCTGTAATATCGCGTCACCAAAATGTACAACACAAAACGCAGAGTAAAGCAAAAGTACTGTGATTTGTTGAAATGCAGAAACAGTCCAGCACAGGGTGTTGTGGCCCTCTTCCACAGCTTTCAGTGATCCCACCGAGCGAGATGGCATAATGGTTAGCACAAGGGACTCGCGTTCCGGAAGACGACAATTCATATCCACCTCCGGCCATCCCCATTTAGGTTATTTGTGATTTCCCTAAATTCCTCCAGCTCTATGACTGGATGATTCTTTCGAAAAAGTCACTGTTGATTTCATTGATTAATCCGAGCTTCTACGCCGTCTCTAGTAACCGTTCTGTCGATGGGTCATTGAACTGCAGTCCTTCTGTCTTCTTTTTTCTCTACAAATCGTCCAGATTCTTCATCAGTAAACCTGGTTGGTTGGGGGTGGGGGGGGGGGGGTGGCTCTAAGCACTATGGTGCTTAAAATCTGACGTCATCAGTGCCCTAGACTTAGAACTACTTAAGCCTAACCAACCTAATGACACCACACACATCCATGCCCGAGGCAGGATTCGAACTTACGACCGTAGCAGCAGCACCGTTCCGGACTGAAGCGCTTAGAACCGCTCGGCCACAGCGGCCGGCAGCAAACCTGTCCATACAGCTGTGTACCACTGTTAATGCACAACTAAGCCTGCTGGAAGAACTCGAGACTAGACCGCGAAGTAGTGACTGCTACCCTGAGGGCTAAAAGTAAAGTGGGCGCTACTGTTTTTATCAGCAAGTATAGTGTGTGTGTGGGACAAGTTTCTTTACACAGAAGATAAACAGTGCATATCGTCGACACTTGCACTATTGTACAGATATTTTCAGTGCGATACAAATACAACGTTGAATTGGGTAAGGAATAAAACGAGATGCAATTGCCTTGTACTGCGCCACCAGAAACCATGTGTGCTTTATAACGAAGTATTCAGAAAATATCCATGAGAAACTTCGGAAATTTTGGCAGTGGACTTTGGTCTCATCCTATATAGTATAAATTATAAAATGTTTGTTTTTGGAGTGGCCGAATATCAAACCGGGGCATCCTGTCAGTAGGACCCTTGCAGTTTAGTAACATCTGTAATCGGCCTTTTCTTCTTCTTTTTTTTAAATGCACTGGTGGTCACTGGTACAGGTATGAGTTCATGAGGAGTCATACTGCTTAGCTAGCGTTCGATCCATAGTAGCGTACTGCTTTCAATGATTTTATTAAAACGCCTAAACGTGAGAGCGTTGTGAAGATGTGTAACCTTAATTTGTATAATGTTGCATGGACTGATTACTTCTGAAGTTTACTGTGCGATTAAAGATATCGCCAGAACAAAGATACTGTTCCTTTACTGAAGAGAGGCAGGACCGGTAATACCGTGAATCTACATATTATCCAAAGTCAGGTGTACACCTCAGTATTTCAGTACATCGAAACAAGGATTTAGATAAGTAGTAATACGCAAAGTGGCGAGTATTTCGTAGTGTAATTAATACCGATAGATTTCTGTCAGCCAGGACACTGAGTCTCGACTGTGTGAGCCTTCACGTGCCCCCTTCCTCCCCCCCCCCTCTCTCTCCCCCTCCCTCCGAAGTTCTCACGGCTAACTTTAAAGGGCATTAAGTCACTGCATTTTTTAAGAATACAGCTTTGGAATGTCAATAAATATGTACTTCATTAAACAAGGAAAAAAATAAAAAAGTTTATTTACGGTATTCGGTTGAGACAAAAGGTATTTTCCATAAAGGAAGATACCTCCTTTGTTGCGTAATTGCATAATTTCACAACTCTTCCGAAGTATGGATCAGCATGTTTGATGTGAGTTGTATGTGCTATCTTATTTTCATGTATGTCTTGCGCGGCACTATTTTCAAAGTGAAGACAGCGGAACTGCACAACTCGCTATGTGGCACTGTATTATTGGGTTTTTATACAAGCCTTTATGTCCTTTGTCAGATTCAAGTATTCGCTGACGTACTGTTTTTATTTTTATGTTATTTTTTTTTTTTAAAGGTGATCTATGCCATATAGCTTGACTTCCGGCAAGCGAGTAATCTTTCTCATTCTCACAAGGACCTTAGAAAATACGGTGTTTGCGTGGAGGAGGGTTTAACATGGAAAACTGTCCCTATATGCTGAAAATACAGGAATCAAAGTTGTGGGGTCGCAGAAAGTAAGAAACCTGCAGTACCAAAGACAAAGGCCGGTTTTAGAGAAAGATAACGCGAGGACGTTTTCCTCGGTAAAGAGAAAGTCGGTAGCAAACTAGATCCATATAATAACTACTTTGAAAGAGGAGAATGACAAGGTTATGACACTTAGAATCATTGCGTGGAAGCTCGGATATCTGACTGCTGTGAGAAAACTCATAAAACCTAACGCGAGAGAAATTTGTGATCAGGGTAATACAGTCCAAAGGAAAGTTAATTAAGCAGAGTTCGTGCTCACATCATGGGGTGTTGGCTAATGGGATGCAAAGCTAATTATGCCGCAAAATACATACATTTTAATTATACCGGTCCTGGCACCCTGCAGCGCCCAGTGAGTGTATTTATGGGCAGTCTATCACACTCTCTCGTTATTCCTCTTGAAAAATGACGTATCATGAGATTAAAGCGACAGTTTGACGTAACTGTGATGGAGTGATGAGGTAATACCTTGGCCTCAAGATCAATTTAATGTAATGTGGCTCAAAACTTTAATTTTCCGCAGTGTGATACTCTGCATTTTCTGCAGTACATACCACATAATACAAAATTGCAGGAAATTAGGAAATACAGCGTAACAAATTAAGTATATTGAAGGTAAAAATTTAACTACCGTATCTTTGTTGTTGTTGAAATCGTCATCGTCGAGTGCCATTGCGACTCCCTGCCACCTCCCCATCCCCCACTCCCTTTCTCTCCCTCTCTCTCTCTGTCTGTCTACTGAAAGTACTCATGTTGCACTTTGCTGTTATTTCCAAAATCAGCCAATAATTTCTCTAATTCATTCTCTACACTTTATTTTTATTTAGTCAGTTTGGTGATGGAGCAAAGTGGGTGTGTTGGAATGAGGGGGGCAGGGGGGGGGGGAGATTGAGTTGAAAATTGTAAAGAGAGACCATGACACGAATATAGTCACCAGGTCACAATCGAATAGTGTATAGCTCATTAAACCAGTCAGTGCACTGAGGAGCACAACAAAATCCGTTTATTCATTATTACAGCGTTGCACCACAGACTGACTGGCGAACTAAATGCATTCTCCATTGAGTATGTGTCCCTAGCTGCGGTGAATTGCTTAACTGATGTAATGATGCCTGCAGCTGTTATTTGATTCGTTATTCGTACGACTGTTCAGTTTCGGTCTTACTCCATTCTCAAGTATTATCACAAAAAACTAATTGGTTTTCCATTATGGTTTAAATATACATGGTTACATAATGTGTCATCGTCATATTTTTTGTAAAGGTATTTAATAATGGAGTAAGACCGAAACTGTACAATCGTAGCACAAATTAAAAATCAAATCACAGTTATAGATGGAACTATATCAGGTGAACCTTTTTTTAAATATCTACGTTCATTTTACATAAAAACATTCGTACAACGTAACAAATATATTTGTATTTTAATACGAAAAATGTTTTAGAATTAGAGAGACCTTTGTCATTTGTCGTTATTACGATCAAATTGTGGCTATGTTTTTAATTTCTTACAGTTTACAAAAACGATAAAGTGTTAACGAATTACTAAGAATAATGATTTGACCCCAAAGATTTTATAGAAGTATTATCATTTCTTAAAAAATCAATAAAAACCATTCTTCCCTAACATTTTTTTCTTTATATCATTCAATAGGAACAGCCTTTTCATTAACAATACCCAGTTGTAATTATGCAAATAATATACCAAATTCTTGTTTCCTGTTATCAAAGTTGTTACCAAATTACTTTTTTTACATTAAGTTCGCAATACATGTTCGCAAACTGTCAGTACTTTCGACAATACTTATGCTGGAATAATTAGTCACTTGCTGTTCAAAAATTATTATTTATTGAGGCGTTCCGGAAACAGACGGTCGACGGCTGACATATGTGACTCCACATTTTGCTCCATGATGGTCTGTGCCCGAAATGCGCCAATAAGTAAGAATTTTTGAACAGCAAGTGACCAATTATTCCAGCAAACTATTCAGAGTGGCGTAAGTCTCCTAAGATCTAAGTCATGGCTGCAGACCTCATGTAAGACTACACGTCACACCATATGTCAGTAATTTCCCTCATGGGATATAAAACTTGTAATTTTCGATAGCTGAATTATTTTATAAATGAATTAATCAATTATGTGATGTGATTTGAAGTTAGATTGTATAAGAACATGAATCGACAAACAAAACTCATGCTCATTACTAATTACGCAGTTAAAGTCTTTCTTGGAAGAAGCGTGCCCAATATGCATTGCAATAAAGTATGCAGCATAGAAATACTTCAGATGATCGAAGAATAAAGTACAAAAATGTTCAGTGAAATTCAGGAATGCAGAAATACAAATCACTTAGAAATGAAATAAATAGGAAGTGCAAAGAAGCTAAGGGAAATGGTTGCATAAAAATTTGAAAATATCGAAAAAGAAACGATGTCCGAAGGACTGAATCAGCATATAGAAAAATCAAAACAATCTTCGGTGAAATTAGAGGTAATGGCACCACTGTTAAGAGTACAGTGCGAATTCCAAAAATCAAATGTGTGTGAAATCTTATGGGACTTAACTACTAAGGTCATCAGTCCCTAAGTTTACACATTACTTAACCTAAATTATCCTAAGGACAAACACACACACCCATGCCCGAGGGAGGACTCGAACCTCCGCCGGGACCAGCCGCACAGTCCATGACTGACAGAAGAAGAATCAGGAGTTGACTGGAAAGAGATAGGGGATCAAGTATTAAAGGCAGAGTTTAAAAGAGCTTTTAATAATATAAGTTCAAATAAGGTAGAAGGGGTAGATAACATTCCATCATAAATTCTTAAGCCATTGGATTGTCAACAAAACGACTATTCACCTTGGTGTGAAGAATGTATGGGACTGGAGATATACCATCTGACAGCCAGAAGAACATCATCCACACAGTTCAGGAGACAGCAAGAGCCGACAAGTGGGAGAAGTATCGCACGGTCAGCTTAACAGCTCATGCATCCATGTCGCTGACAAGAATGGTGTACAGAAGAATGGAAGAGAAAATTGACGATCTGTTGGATGACGATCAGTCAGTTAAGGTAAAGGCATCAGAGAGGCAGTTCTGACCCTGCGGTTGTTTTGAAAGCAGGACTGAAGAAAAATCAATACACTTTCACAGGATTTGTTGACCTGCGAAAAGTATTCGACAATTTAAAATGGTGCAAGATTTTCGAATTCTGATAAAAACAGAGGTAAAATATAAGGACAAACGTCGATATACAGGGTGAGGCAAGTAAAAGTGGCTTGGAGAACAGAGTTCCAGGGTACAAAGAAACACAATAGACGAAAGGAAATACAATACCAACCTGGCTGTACCAGATGCTAAAAGTGGCCACCATCCATCTCTTGGCGCTTTTAGTCCCTGGTCAGAAAGTTGCAGCAGGCAGATATCGAACCTGGACTGTTGGAATTGTTGCAGTCTCATCCGAAATGTTGTGTTGCAGTTCTTGAAGACTATGAAGTTTGTTGCGATATACTTGAGGGCTCCCCACACAAAAAAATGGCATGCTGACATACCAGGTGACCTGGGCGACCAGCGATGGGCGCGCCCCCCCCCCCCCCCCCCCCTCTCCTCTGCTGATAGCTCCGTCAGGCGTGAATCCTGCGTAAATTTTCTTCAACATTCGGTCGGCTGTATCACCAGTTGTTCCATCCTGCTGAAAGTAAGTTGTTCTGGTTATATCCATACATTCACGTTCAATCGTATCGTCTCGTCCAGGCTACTTTTATTTGATCCAGCCTATACAATATGTACAAGAACCAAAAGGGAACAACAAGAATGGAAGACAAAGAACGAAGAGCTCGGATTACAAAGGCTGTAAGACAGAGATGTAATCTTCCACTCCTACTCTTGAATCTATACATCAAAGAAATGTCTGGTTCAAATGGCTCTGAGCACTACGGGACTTAACATGTGAGGTCATCAGTCCCCTAGAACTTAGAACTACTTAAACCTAACTAACCTAAGGACTTCACACACATCCATGCCCGAGGCAGGATTCGAACCTGCGACCGTTGCAGTCTCTCGGTTCCAGACTGTAGCGCCTAGAACCGCTCGGCCACACCGGCCGGCACATCAAAGAAGCAATGGCATAAATAAAAGAAAGGTTCAAGAGCGAGGTTTAAATTCAAGGTGAAAGGATATCAGTGACAATATTAGCTCTTGACACTACTGTCATAATCGAAATTGAAGAAGAATAACAGGGTCTGTTGAATAGAATGAACGGTGTGATGAGTACAAAATACGTATACACTCCTGGAAATTGAAATAAGAACACCGTGAATTCATTGTCCCAGGAAGGGGAAACTTTATTGACACATTCCTGGGGTCAGATACATCACATGATCACACTGACAGAACCACAGGCACATAGACACAGGCAACAGAGCATGCACAATGTCGGCACTAGTACAGTGTATATCCACCTTTCGCAGCAATGCAGGCTGCTATTCTCCCATGGAGACGATCGTAGAGATGCTGGATGTAGTCCTGTGGAACGGCTTGCCATGCCATTTCCACCTGGCGCCTCAGTTGGACCAGCGTTCGTGCTGGACGTGCAAACCGCGTGAGACGACGCTTCATCCAGTCCCAAACATGCTCAATGGGGGACAGATCCGGAGATCTTGCTGGCCAGGGTAGTTGACTTACACCTTCTAGAGCACGTTGGGTGGCACGGGATACATGCGGACGTGCATTGTCCTGTTGGAACAGCAAGTTCCCTTGCCGGTCTAGGAATGGTAGAACGATGGGTTCGATGACGGTTTGAATGTACCGTGCACTATTCAGTGTCCCCTCGACGATCACCAGTGGTGTACGGCCAGTGCAGGAGATCGCTCCCCACACCATGATGCCGGGTGTTGGCCCTGTGTGCCTCGGTCGTATGCAGTCCTGATTGTGGCGCTCACCTGCACGGCGCCAGACACGCATACGACCATCATTGGCACCAAGGCAGAAGCGACTCTCATCGCTGAAGACGACACGTCTCCATTCGTCCTTCCATTCACGCCTGTCGCGACACCACTGGAGGCGGGCTGCACGATGTTAGGGCGTGAGCGGAAGACGGCCTAACGGTGTGCGGGACCGTAGCCCAGCTTCATGGAGATGGTTGCGAATGGTCCTCGCCGATACCCCAGGAGCAACAGTGTCCCTAATTTGCTGGGAAGTGGCGGTGCGGTCCCCTACGGCACTGCGTAGGATCTTACGGTCTTGGCGTGCATCCGTGCGTCGCTGCGGTCCGGTCCCCTATCGACGGGCACGTGCACCTTCCGCCGACCACTGGCGACAACATCGATGTACTGTGGAGACCTCACGCCCCACGTGTTGAGCAATTCGGCGGTACGTCCAGCCGGCCTCCCGCATGCCCACTATACGCCCTCGCTCAAGGTCCGTCAGCTGCACATACGGTTCACGTCCACGCTGTCGCGGCATGCTACCAGTGTTAAAGACTGCGATGGAGCTCCGTATGCCACGGCAAACTGGCTGACACTGACGGCGGCGGTGCACAAATGCTGCGCAGCTAGCGCCATTCCACGGCCAACACCGCGTTTCCTGGTGTGTCTGCTGTGCCGTGTGTGTGATCATTGCTTGTACAGCCCTCTCGCAGTGTCCGGAGCAAGTATGGTGGGTCTGACACACCGGTGTCAATGCGTTCTTTTTTCCATTTCCAGGAGTGTAGCTTGAGAGTAAATCGAAGAAAGATGAAGGTAATGAGAAGTAGCGGGGATGGGAACAGAGAGGAACTTAACATTAGAGTTAGGGATCACGAAGCAGACGAAGTTGAGGAATTCCCATGATGGAAGGAGCAAAGAGGACATAAAAAGCAGATTAGTACTGGTCAAGAAGACATTCCTGGCTGAGAGACGTCTGCTAGTAACAAACATGAGCCATCATTTGAGGAAGATATGTGTGAAAATGTGCCAACGGCCTTGCGCAGTGGTAACGCCGGTTCCCGTCAGATCACCGAAGTTAAGGTCTGTCGGGCTGGGCTAGCACTTGGATGGGTAACCATCCGGTCCGCCGAGCGCTGTTGGGAAGCGGGGTGCACTCAGCCCTTGTGAGGCAAACTGACGAGCTACTTGATTTACAAATTGGCTGCTCCGGTCTCGAGAACTGATATACGGCAGGGAGAGCGGTGTGCTGACCACGTGACCCTCCCTATCGGCATCCAGTGACGCCTGTGGGCTGAGGATGACACGGCGGCCGGTCGGTACCATTCAGCGTTCGTGGTCTGCTCGGGAAGAGTTATGTGAAAAATGTAAGTTTGGAGCACAGCATTGCATAGTAGTCAAACATGGACTGTGAAGAAACCAGAGCAGAAGAGCATCGAAGCGTTTGAGATGGCTACAGAAGAATGTTGAAAATTAGGTGGGCAGATAGGGTAAGGAATGGGGAGCTTCTTCGCAGAACTGACAAGGAAAGGAATATATGGAAAACACTGGCAATAAGAAGGGACAGGATGATAAGGCATGTGTTTAGGGAATAACCTCTGTGGTGCTGGAGGGTGCTGTGATGGTAAAACCTGAAGAGGGAGACGGAGACTGGAATACATCCAGCAAATAACTGAGGACGTAGGTTGCAAGTGCTACTCTGAGATTAAAAGATTGACACAGGAGAGGAATTCATGGAGGGCCCCATCAAACCAGTCACAAGCCCAATGACTCAAAGAAAAAGGGAAAAAAATGTTGTTGTTTATTGTCTTCAATCCGAAGGCTATTTTTGTGCAGTTCTTCACGCTAGTCTGTCCTGATGATAATCTCAGAATAACTGCTGTATCCTAGATACATTTGAACCTGCTCACTGCATTCGTAAGTAGGTCTCCTTCTACAACTTTTACTCCTCACCCTACCCTCCGCTAGAAAATTACTGTTCTTTGATGCCCAGGATGTGTCCTATAAGACGAACCTTTATTTTAATGAAGTTGTGCAATAAGTTTCTTTTTTCCTCAATTGAGTTAAATATCACCTTAGTAGTTATTCTATGTATTCATTTAATCTTCAACATTCCTCTGTAGCACCACATTATAGAAGCTTACATTCTCTTCTTGTCTGATTTGTTCGTTCTACACGTTTTACTTCCCTTTCAAATCCTTCGAATCTTTGTAACCTGTAACAGAACTGATCTTTCGCTACGCGCAGTGTTTGTCGATGCATTAAAAGAAATGGATTATTCGATACAGTCCATAAATTTACTATATGATACAGACTAAATTGTAATTTCGCATTCCGTATAGTTTTAATGACATCAATGAAATAATTATGGACACTTGTCTTCAGAACATATGTTCAAGCATGTATCTACAATAAATAATATTAATTTTATTATTTTTCAAAAAACTCGTTATTTTTCATGAATTGGATTATTTCGAAACTGAGTTATTCAATATAATTTTCATTTGAATTTACTAATTGTGGTGTCACCGCCAGAAGCCACACTTGCTGGATGGTAGCCTTTAAATCGGTCGCGGTCCGTTAGTATACGCCGGACCCGCGTGTCGCCACTATCAGTGATGGCAGACCGAGTGCCGCCACACGGCAGGTCTAGAGAGACTTCCTAGCACTCGCCCCAGTTGTACAGCCGACTTTGCTAGCGATGGTTCTCTGACAAATTACGCTCTCATTTTGCCGAGACGATAGTTAGCATAGCCTTCAGCTACGTCATTTGCTACGACCTAGCAAGGCACCATTAGCAGTTACTATTGATGCTGTAAAACATGTACCGTCAAGAGCGATGTTCACCAATTATGGATTAAAGTTAAGTATTCCAGCAGCTACGTATGTTCTTTTCTACTATAAATCCCTTGTCCTGTTCCAGACCTCACGACAGCCTGCGTGAGCTTAAACGCGTGCCTTCGGCTTCCTGTCATAGTAGATTGGCTGTCTTGCCAGTCCACAACACTAATTTTAAAACTGTTAATTGTAAACTTACAAAATATCTTGAAAACAGATTATCAATAAGTAATTCATTTGGCATATACAGGATTTCCTTTGATATATGTATTATATTTTGTCTTTCTTGTCGAGTAGTTAATTGGAAGTTGTATGAAGTTGGCAAGAAGTAGGGGTATTATGTGTGTCTCGTCATATTCTGAGTATCAGACGTTTTGGAATACTGAAATTGTGGTATAATGAAGAGTATTAAATGTTCTATGTCAAAGGTTAAGTGCTTGCAACAAGTTATTTCACCATACATATTTTAAACCAATAACGTGAATTTCCCCCTGCAACCAGAAGTATACCTCTAGCTGTAGAGTCAACGAAGTCGTCGAAACACAGCGAAGAAAGACAGTAAGTTATAAGAGTAAATTCTTATTTTCAGTGCCGCAAAATACCAAGCAAAAAGAAAAATCAGCAACGTTTGTTATAGAATTAAGTATTGGATACGAGTATAGCTGGAATGATAATTAAATCACGACCCTACGTTGCCGACAGGCGTTGATATACATCAACGGTGGCAGTTAAAAATGTGTGCCCCGACCGGGACTCGAACCCGGGATCTCCTGCTTACATGGCAGACGCTCTGTCCATCTGAGACACCGAATGCACAGAGGATAGTGCGACTGCAGGGACTTATCTCTTGCACGCTCCCCGTGAGACTCACATTCCCAACCTAATGTTCACACATTACATTCGTAGTGCCCCTGCCCATTATAGTCATTACTCGCGGCAAACAGTCCCATAAGGGTTCGGGCAATGCGTGTGCATCCGCACGGAAGAAGAAGGTCAATGGCCGGTTAGCCTTAACTATATGAAGATGGTATGTGTTCTTTCGGACATGTCCGAAAGAACAGATACCATCGGTGACCATGCAGCGCTCTAGAATGAAATGATAGCTAAATCCAGACCCTACGCTGTCGACAGGGGGGCATGCATGGGATAAGTACCTGCAGTCGCACTATCCTCTGTGCCCTCGGTGGCTCAGATGGAGCCGACACGGTTGCTCAGTGTATTCGGTCGGAGAGCTGGCTGGCCTCTGTAATAAAAAATCTGGGTGATAGATTCAACAGCAAACTTCAACAGATGTCATGTGACGTCCGTTACGACTAAATGTAATGAAAAAAAAAACAACAAACAAAATAGAACAAAATTAGACGGCCGGAACGGTAGCTCAGCGTGTTCGGTCAAAGGGCTGCTCGACCTCTGTAATAAAAATCTGAGCAAAGGAATCAACGATCACCTTGAACTGGTTTCTTGTTACGTCCGCCCAGACCAAACGCAACGAACAATACCGAACAGAATGAAGGGAAAAAAAGACGGATAGAGCGTCTACCATGCAAGCAGAAGATCCCGGGTTCGAGTCCCGGTCGGGGTATACATTTTCAACTGTCCGTGTAGATATAAATCGACGCCTGTCGGCAGCGTAGCGTCTTGATTGAATTATCACCATACCATCTTCATATACGAGTATAGATGTTTGAATGTCTGAAACTGCGGTCTGGTTTTTGGCTGTAAATAACGCCTCGCTCGCTGGTAAGGTAACAGAAAAATAAAGTATTTGATTATCTTAATGGAATCAAACACTTGTTAGGGCAATGACATATCGTAACTTGAGCGGTCATGATCACGACTTGGACTTCTATTTTCTCCGCCTCGACGTCTCCTGGGCGCCTTCCGAGCCTGCATGCACTGGCGGGGCATTACCGTGAACTGCGATCGCAGTCTGCTGCAGTTCTCCGGAACGCTTCGCTCAGCAGGGCGGTCAGTACTCGTCAGAGGACGACGGTGCGGCAAGCACAGAAGTTTTTCGGTGAGCGCACTTATTTTATCACGATACATGTCAACAAGCAGTTTCCTGAGGGCGAGCTTGTTTACTTCGTACGTTTCACCGTGGACATGGGAAAGGTATGAACACAGTAAGATATCTTGGAGGTGGAACAACAGAGAGTTTCTAAAAAGTTCGTGCACCGGAAGTAGACCCAAGTACGAGCAAGTCCTTCTGTTGCAGTTGCTGTATGCCCTCAAAAGTTCTTCCTCTTTTACTTGTGAGGGAAATTTGCTACCTCGGGTGCAGAACAACGCAGGGCGAAAGTAGCAAGGATGACATGCACTGATGAGACAAAATATTACGACCATCTGTTGAAGAGCGTGTTGGTTCACCATTTGAAAGCAATACAATAGCGGTTTTGTGTGGCAATAATTCGACAAATATTAGTAAGTTTCTGGTGAAACGGAGCGCCAGATGTCTTCTTACAGGCCACGTAATTTCCGTAAATTGCGGATCGGTGGTTGCGGGCGTAAAGCTGGTGCCCGACAGCGTCCCGGACGTGTTCAGTTGTGTTGCGATGAGGCTGACTGGGTAGCCAAGACACCAACGTGAGTTCACTGTTATGTTCCTCGAACCTCAGTAGCACGATTGTGATCCGGTGACGTGGACAGTCACCCTACTGGAAGATGTCATTGCCGTCTGGAAAAATAAGCTCACTGGAACAAAAAAACATAAGTCATCCCAGTGCGCACTCATCGATGACTCGTTAAGGCCTTACAGATGGCGCAGCAATCCAGTCACGTGCCGAACAGCATGCTAACTGCCTCTGCGTGAGCATAAGCAGTAGCGATCAATGAGGCATTTATGTTGCAGGTGGACATTGTACGCAAGCATGGTTAAAAGTAAAGAGGTCACAGACTGACACAAGTTGTCAGTCGTGTCTGGCTGTGACCACGGCCACATGGCGTATGAAGTTGCTGGATTCGTTGGTTTTTCGCATGGGACTGTTCAGTGTGTCTACAAGCAGTGGTGTAACACACATGACCACGAAACACGACTTCGGAATTGTTGTCGGGAAAATATGTTGACTGAAAGGGACCGAAGATTCGTTTCACGACTTGTGAGCCAAATTGGTTGGAAACCCGACAGCAATTGCTGCAGGCAGTGAGTCAAGGTCCCTCCCAATCCATTAGCGAGAAAACGTTGTAACGATGACTGCATGAATTGAACATTTGGAGTCTGTCAGCTCGCAAGTGGCCATTACTCACAGCAAAATTCATTGGGCTGGAAGAGTAGGTGACTGGTTTTCTGAACATTCCATCAACTTATCGCATCTCGATGGGGCTGCAAATCCAGGGTGTATACGCGGACAAGCAAAAAAAAAAAAAAAATCCCGGATTTTTCCCGAATTTCCTGGTTAAAAATACACTTTTTCCATGTTAAGTGACTGTATACTTTCCCTCGGAACCGTAAAACGTATCAATCCTTTGAGTGTTTATGGTTTTATACACCGGTGTAGAATTTCCCGGCACTTTAGAAAACGAAACTCAGGGGAAAAACAACATGTTTTGGGTAGATCTTTGATGTGCGGCAACATGTACTCTGCATATTTTGTGTTAAGAAAGTATAAATTCGAATTCCACCAAACACCGCATGTTACTTTCCGAAGCATAGAAATCGAATTTGCAATGCGCTTTTATAAGCCAGTCATAGCTCATGTCACATGATCTTGCTAGTCGACAACAGCGGATATTCAGAGCATAGGACATGTGATATAGTCAGCCAGTATCTACATCACTGTTAAGTAGCGTGAACACACAAACAGGAAAAGTTAATGGTTTAAATTAATACACATCGTGTTGCTACAAGAAAAGCAAAGCTTTCACATATAATATAGTTCTCGAAGATTAATAAGCAGCAAGAGAAGCTAAGCTTTCACATATAATGTTAATTTTTTTGTGGGTGTTACACTTTAAGGTATATCATACAAATGTGCCAGAAAAATTGTTGATGATGACATGAATGTCTTATCTTCTGGGCTCAAAAATTCTTCTAAATGACTCGTCATCAAAGAGTTGATTTTTAAATGAGAGACAAATGCTCTGTGATTTAAGAAATTCATCGTGCATTCTCGCACATAGTTCATCTTGCGTAAAAAGAAATTTACTTTGAATGTGACGCCTTTCAAACCAGCATTCGCTTTATTTTCCCACGACCTGTTAGAAATAGGTTCGTTTCAGCAGTTGCAAGAGAGTGCCAGATAACAGGCGTCACCGCGCTTGCGCAGCCATGATGGAATATCCTTTGTTACAGTATCGGTTATTACCAGACAAAATTACAAAAATTTAACTGAAAACTAAAACAATGAATAATTCCCGGAATTCTAAAAAAAATCCCGGTTTTTTCCCGGTTTTCTGCCGGACGAAAAAACTCCCGGGTTTTTCCCGTACCTGCCGACCTGTGTGGCCGAGCGGTTCTAGGCGCTTCAGTCAGGAACCGCGCGACCGCTACGGTCGCAGGTTCGAATTCTGCCTCGGGCATGGATGTGTGTGATGTCCTTAGGTTAGTTAGGTTTAAGTAGTTCTAAGTTCTAGGGTACTGATGACCTGAGACGCTTAGTTCCATAGTGCTCAGAGCCATTTGAACCATTATTTCCCGGACCTCCCGGTCGTCCAGGGTCGTATACACCCTGAATTAACCTGTCTTCAACCTCATAGAAAAAATGTGGGACATGTTGGAAAAGCGGGTAAAATGCCGACATTAGCGTCCCCGCCGTTTGGTGGAATTGCGCCATCAAATTCTTTGCGAGTGGGTTAAACTGGATACGGCATACCTGCACAACCTTGTGGGCTGACCGAATCCAGGAGGTTATCAATTCCAGGGTCTGAATAGGACGGTAGTACTAGATGCTTGTAATGATTTCTCTAGTGGTGAATAATTTATCAAGCATGAAATGGGACAGGTGCTCTGAAATAATCTTCTCATAGTTTACAGTTGTTGTCAAGCATTCAGTTACTGCCATAGATCCAATGGAATGCCAGGTGTATCTCCTCCATAGCATAACACTGCCTCCGACAGCTTGCACCCATGACAAGTCGCATGTTTCGAGCGGGAGCTCGCTTGATGGTGGCGTATCCGGACGTGGCCATCGATCTGGACTAACAAGAAACCTGACTCATCGAACCAGGTGACACGTTTCCATCGATCCGTGGTGTATTCTCGATGATCAGTTCTAACGTACCTACGACAAATAAAGCCTATGTCCGTCTGTGAAAATAGACTCGACAAATAACCTGATCTATCAGTAAACGGAATCAAACCTGCATAATACTGTGTGAATGTTGTATGAGTGTCAGTTCAACTGTCACTTAAGCCCTCAAAAGATCGTTACATGAAAAACTTAAAACTAACATTTGGATAAGCTGTCTGACTGCGTATTTGAATAATAATTTACAAGTGATACAGAAGAATGCTGAAGATTAGATGGGTAGATCACATAAATAATGAGAAGGTATTGAATAGAATTGGGAAGAAGAGGAGTTTGTGGCACAACTTGACTAGAAGAAGGGATCGGTTGGTAGGACATGTTATTGGAGGGCAGCGTGGAGGGTAAAAATTGTAGAGGAAGACCAAGAGATGAATACACTAAGCAGATTCAGAAGGATGTAGGTTGCAGTAGGTACTGGGAGATGGAGAAACTTGCACAACATAGAGCATGGAGAGCTGCATCAAACCAGTCTCAGAACTGAAGACCTCAACAACGACAACAACAACAACAACAACAGAATCTTGATTGTGCAACAGAATTTATTGTATTTGAGTACATGACATGTTGTGGTGTGTCAGTGTCTCTGTTTTGGCCCTAAGTTTTGCACTCACCTCTTTAGATGACTGCCTTTTTCCAAGTGGTTTACAACTTATTGTTACTAAGAACGAATTTAATAAATCGGAGTTTGCATGGGTCCTGTTAACTACCAAATAACTTGTAAGAAGGCATTTCATAAATTAAGACTATTTAAAAACTTCAGAAATTATCATGATAAATAATAGTTTTGCAAGTATTAATAATGGTGAAAAGCCTGACAATGACCTTGTAAGTATCAATAAGAGCTGAGTGCCAGGTTAACAAATTATTTCAGTTTCAAAGTTACATTGACATTTAATAACCACAGAATATTTATGAATTGGATGCGAAGAATAAATATTATTTTTTGGAGGGTAAGGGGACTTCTTTAACTGACAAGCAAAACATGGGATTATCGCAAGCTCGGACTAACAATCACCAGCCTAACTCTGCAATTGCCCTTTACGCTATGCTTGCGAATTTAACCTTGAATTCTATCTTCAAACGTAGTTAAGCTATCTAAATATCTCCTGGCCATATAAATGAAATGAGGCCTTGAGAGTGGGAAGATCTGCCATCACCTGCGTGAGGGCAGATTGACACGTCTTCTGTCTCCGAACTCTCGACCAACACTGTTGAAATTTTATTCTCGCAGACAGATCTTGCCTCACAACAATGCTTAGAATCGCGCTCCCATGTTTCGCCATCAGATTGTTACTATCATTTACTGAGTGCTTATTTATTTCGAAAGAGAATCGCAGGCTCTTACACAATGCAAAGAATAGCCTTAAGCTGGCGGTACTGTTTCCGTACTCAATGTAATATTGAATCAATGTAATGGAGAGTTCTGACACACTCCTTACACAGTGCACACCGAAAGCGTAATTGACGATGGCATTGGGTCAACATGGTAGCGTGTAATGGTCATTGCAGCGATCCCACATGTTCAACAGTGTGCTCCGAAACACTCATGCCTTGGCCAGCACTGCACTCTGACATCAGATCTGCCACAGATCACCACCCATCTTACTTTACGCCTGAACCTCCACGTTCCTTGATGGAAGTGTGAAAGTCCAAAAACTCGTCGTTTACTCGCTGTTTCGGCCATTCTCCGTAGACGCTGACGACAGTAGTACGCGAACGGCTGCCCAGCTTCGCCGTTTCCGTGATATGCGCTTCTAGGGCGTCGCGCCATAGCAATCTGCCTTTTCGTGGATTTCCCCACTTGCTGCCCTAATCGTCTCTGGAATGACTCACCCATTCGTCTCTGCTCTGCGTATTCATTTTCCTTGTTGCGTTACGTTCCTAAAACGCCACCAGGAAGAACTTAATCTCGCACTGGGCTGTGGTCAAACGTTATGGCTTATCAGCACACTAGCACGGGCGCAGTAAGCACTCTTCGCCGAAAAGAAGCTTACTAGCGTCAAACATTCGACGAGGGGAAATGTGTGGATGAACCACAAAAAGGGCAGGATGGTAGTTTATGTATTAAGACAGAAAGGAACAACTTCCACAACATCGGGTGGCTATAATGAATGACGGAGTTCTGAGTGCTGCAGCGCGGGCTTGTACATTAAACAGTGCACTTGCGGAGTATGGTGAAACAGCAGTAGTTCCAGTTTCTGACACCAGCTCAAAATACGAATCTGTAAGCAGTCAGAATGTGGTATAGGTGTAGGAAAAGAGGAGGAGCGATCAAACACATTAAAAAGATGGTTCTAGCACGTTTATTAGGATGCGGTCACAAGCTACAACATGAGTTCAGCACGGTTTTGGGACTTAGCAACTTGCTACACGCGTAACACGACATGGATGCTCGCAGCATACTCAGTGTAATCAGAGCGATATGCCGTCGTATGCTATCTTTCAAATCAGGAACCACGACCAACCAAGCCTGTCAGCGTTACACAAGCGAAATTACTGCGAAAACTATGTCTATTTTGCAGGTCCACATGGTCAGGGGCCTGCCGCTGTGGCCGAGCGGTTCTAGGCGCTTCAGTCCGGAACCACGCGGCTGCTACGGTTGCAGGTTCGAATCCTGCCTCGGGCATGTATGTGTGTCATGTCCTTAGGTTAGTTAGGTTTACGTACTTCTAAGTTCTATGGGACTGATGACCTCAGATGTTAAGTCCCATAGTTCTTAGAGCCATTTGAACCATTTGGAACATGGTCAGGGATGCTGCAGGATCAGGGATTACATGCGCTGACGTTCCCAACGACACTGTTCACGGATGAGATTATGATAACATATCACCACTTCAAGAACATCTGCAATCGACATGAGTTGTGGTAAAAAAGACGTGCATATAAAGGAAGCACACTTCCTTAACACCTCTTTCCGATAAATGTGTGACATGGTGTGAAGGACCATAGGTAAAATGGACCATTTGTCTGATTAAATCCTCTTACAACAGGCACTAACGGTGACTACCTGTTACTCCTATTGGGGAATATTTTCTTAGCAACAGGTACTGGCATGCTATTTCAGACATATAGTCTAATCTCACAAGTCCTAATCGATGTATTGATTGCTTTGATAACATGCGTTGTGTACCAAAATTGCTTTTATTTACATCTGTACGTTGTTTGTCTGTGGCGACGGATGAAAAGCAAAGTTTATCGAGGAAACGAAAATACAAAAGGCAAATCAGTCGCTGACAATTTCATAATAATATGCGATTATACAAATACTGCAGGCGGAACGTGATGGTGCATTAAAATCGATGCCTTACTTTCGTAAAATGTATTTAAAACTTTTGAGAATTATTCTGTTTTGTTTCAGTGCGTAAGTTACGTGTTCATGGTCAGTTTTCTGAGGTGTCTGTTGTACACTACACAGATCCAATCTAACTCTATACCCACTGATCCTAACACACAAGTTTATTTAAAATGTTGAAATCTAAATTTCCCGTTGTGTCATATCCTGAAATATTTACGAATACCCTTGACGCTAGTATTTCTTTGTATTTCAGGAAGGAACAACAATTTCAGAAATACAACCGTTTACAGTAACGTAGTCTGACACAGAACGACTCAAATTCTCAGTACTGTGAGTGATGTCATCGTTCAGTGACAGTGACTAACGATCTATAAATATGTATTGTTACGTTTTCTACTGATGCATTACCAAAACTCACAAAGAAAATACGAGGATCATGTCAAGGGAGTAGAGGTATCTTAGGACCAAGTAAATAGTTAACAAAGGGCGTTGCCTTTATGTTTAATTTCATGTTCTGCTGCAAAGGAGCTGAACATTGAACAATGGACACTGTATGCGGTGGGTTGGTGGATAAATTCCTGGCAGATTCGTCAGTGTTAGCAACTAACGATGCAAAATTATTATTTTGCGGAATGAAATGCTAAAAACCGTCGGTCTTCGCAGCCGCATTGTCGGGTGGGGTATATAGACAGCACACAACGTGCAGAGAATATATTACATTTAAAGTGAAATTATTGACAGACGACGCTGTTGTGTTATTAGATAAGAGTCGAAAAGTAAAAGGTAAAAAATTATGAATGGATCATGATTACCTGTAGTTCAAAGAAAATAGTAGTTGTTTTCTTTGTGGTGATATTCACATTTTCATGGTCGGCGTCTGTGGCTTCTAGGTTTAGAATCATTATAATAATGTGTAGCAATAACATTCCTGTTGCCTCATCATCATTTGCCATGACCCAATAGAAAAAAATTTTGAATCATCTGCCGGCCGCGGTGGCCGAGCGGTTCTAGGCGCTTCTGTCCGGAACCGCGCGACTGTTACGGTCGCAGGTTTGAATCCAGCCTCGGGCATGGATGTGTGTGATGTCCTTAGTTTACTAAGGTTTAAGTAGTTCTATGTTCTAGGGGACTGATGACCTCAGATGTTAAGTCCCATAGTGCTCAGAGTCATTTGTACCATTTATGAATCATCTGTTTGAAGGTTAGTGTGAATTTCTTTATGAACACGGTGGTGTTTCAAGTGTTCGTATGTTCTTTTTCTGTGCAGCACATACGAAAAATTGCGCGAATGTCGTAATCAAGCCGGATAGTGTGACGGACCGTCATATTCAAGCTAGTAATAGATTACCGCCTGTTACACCTACATGTAAATCCATTCACGGATGTTCCTATCTTACCTTCGGTCGTCAATGTTCGTAATTCCTTGAGATAATAACTGTAGAATATCTTTGGAAAGCTATGAATTTTTTTTATCTTGATTACATGTTTTTTCTGTTGTGTTAATGAGTGGCTATGACTTTTGTCCCTCATGTACTTGATACGCTAGATGTAAACCGGTACTGCATATTATACAGTTTGATGGAGGTTTCTTTTTTTAATGCTGTTTTGCAGTATTATACTAATTGTGGTGCTCGTCATGTTGAATTAATCTATTTTATCTGTATACCTATTAAGTAAATGTCATAAATTTTAGGGCTCAAGTATTTAAAAAAGAACATGAAATTTCTCTAGAGCTATACTATTTTCAGAATCTTCAGTCTAGTCGACTTATTTCCATTTCAAATCATTTATGTTGTTTTTTAGTTACCATGTGACGTTGGAATGTTATACCCTTGCGTATTGTGAACTAGTCGTCTGAAAGGATGGTTCTCGATATCATTTTTGTTGTTAAGTTAAATCCGCACTTGGTGAAAATATTTATCTATCCGATGAAATTTTCGTTTATATGTAAATTAGAAAGTTCTGATGATTTGGATCCCTTTTGTTAAGGCCAGTTTAGTAATTTCTTATATTACATCTCACGAAACATGTTGACATACGACCTCTTGTCAACACTACCAGCCACTGATAACAGGAACAGGAGTGCATGCATTTAATTAGATCATCAACTTTTTTGTGAATTCTTTCTCTTCTATTCTTTTATAAAGTGTGTCTTTCAACTTCTTTTTATTCCCCTTCTTCTTCTTCTTCTTCCAAAAGGCTACGCCTTGTCTCTGCAGCTATGGCTTCCTCTCTTCAGCGCCGGCCGCGGTTGTCTAGCGGTTCTAGGCGCTCAAAAAATGGTTCAAATGGCTCTGAGCACTATGGGACTCAACTGCTGCGGTCATAAGTCCCCTAGAACTTAGAACTACTTAAACCTAACTAACCTAAAGACAGCACACAACACCCAGCCATCACGAGGCAGAGAAAATCCCTGACCCCGCTGGGAATCGAACCCGGGAACCCGGGTCTAGGCGCGCAGTCCGGAACCGCGCGACTGCTACGGTCGCAGGTTCGAATCCTGCCTCGGGCATGGATGTGTGTGATGTCCTTAGGTTAGTTAGGTTTAAGTAGTTCTAAGTTGTAGGGGACTGATGACCACAGATGTTAAGTCCCATAGTGCTCAGAGCCATTTGAACCATTTTTCCTCTCTTCAGCAGTTCTCATCGCCTCCATGTATGAACATCCCATCTTTTCATTGATCATGGCTTTTTAAATAGAGTATTCTAGGGCTTCCACTTTTTTTCTTCCATACGATCTTTCCTTTGAAAATGTATTGTAAAAGAATATAATGTCTAATTAAGTATCGAGTATGTTTTGTTTGCATTGGCCTATAACTTTCAGTAGTTGTTTATTCTGTCCCATTTCTTACAGAACCATCTCATTCCTTCTTCTGTCAACCCTGCTAGTTTTTGTAATTCTCTTCCAGAGTAGTAGCTTCGAGATGAGCTTTCTCCTTCTTTGCTAACGTCCAGGTTTCATATCTGTATCTCAGGAAACTGCATACGGAGGTCTTTACCAATTGTTTCTTATTGTGGTAGCTGATGTACTTGTTCAGTAGAAGGTTTTTCTTGGTCAGTGCTGGTCTTCACTTTGATTTCCTTGAGACATGTACTGTGTTTCCCCACAGTGGCAGTGCGATAGTGAATTTCAGCTATTCCTTCGAACTGCTCACTGTCTATTCACTTTATTCAGTTTTCATTGTCGAATGACTTTCCGTCTGTAACCGAAGATAA
Organism: Schistocerca cancellata; assembly: GCF_023864275.1. NCBI lineage: Eukaryota > Metazoa > Arthropoda > Insecta > Orthoptera > Acrididae > Schistocerca > Schistocerca cancellata. The sequence continues at coordinate 355,303,489 of NC_064634.1, read as the reverse complement.
AAACATTTCTTAGTTTTCTTTTCGGTGTTCCTGTCTAGTTTTTTTTCATTTCGATTATACTACGTACGTAACTCCTTTCTTCCCTTATAAACACATTATTTTTTTGTTACGATGAACTCAGCTGCGATATCAAGTTACTGTACTCACTTTGAGTATACGTTGTAGTAATTTATCATCATCTGACAGATTTATATTTCTAACTACAGGGAATAATTTGCTATCTGCAAAAGGTAGTGTCACGAAGTACCTAATCCGTTATTTGTATTAAATCCGTACTTGAGTAAAATGTTAATGAGTTCTATCAGAATTTCGTCAGCATGTATTTTAAAAGTCATAAGGTGATAAACTGCACTATTTTCTTGAGCCCATATTAGTAACTTCTGTGACATTCTAGTTCTCAGAAAAGGCATATTTATACAAGGTGTAGAACTTTGCTTCCGCCGTTTTTTCCCCAACATTTGAGGCTTTAATGAAAGAAATTGGTTACACATGTACCATTCAAAGTATTTTCCATCGCTCGCTACTACTTTCTCCCATCTTTCAGGTAGTGTACGAATCCCGCGTTGAAAAAATTGTTCATCTTTTGAAGTGACCCACGAATCGATCAATCTTGTAACTTCTTCATGAGATCGGAAGTGTTGGTCAGTCAAGCCATGCGCCATTGATCTAAGCAGGTGATAGTCAGGGGGAGCAATGTCTGGAGAATATGACGGGTGGGGTAGGACTTTCCATTTTAACGTTTCCAACTACGTTTTGACTTCTTATGCGACGTGCGATCGAGCGCTGGCGTGCTGTAAAATCACTTTATCGTGCCTCTCTCTGTATTGCGGCCGTTGCTCTGCTCAAACGCTTTAATTGCGTTCGATAACGAGCACCTGTGATTGTTTCACTTGGTTTTAACACCTCATAGACGCCGAGCTGGTCCCACCAAATGCAGAGCATGATCTTGGAGCCGTGAATATTCGGTTTGGCCGTCGACGTGGAAGCATGGCCGGGATATCCCCATGATTTTTTGCGTTTAGGGTTATCATAATGAACCCATGTTTCGTCCACGGTCACAATACAGAAATCCCTTCCGTTTTTGCCTCTGAAGCAACTGTTCACAAACACCGTTCAACGTGTCTTGGTTTCAACTCACACCGGACCGAAGTTCCCTCTTTCTGAATCCTTCCCATAGCCTTGGGACGTTTTGAAATTGCTTGGTGTGTCACTCCCACTAATCGTGCCTATTCTTCTTGAGTTTGACGCGAGCCTTCACTCAACAATGTCTCCAATTCTGTATCTTCGAAAACATTTATTCCACCATTATGCCGGTCTACGACGTTCAAATCACCGTTCTTGATGCGTTGAAACCACTCACGACATTTCGTTCACTAATAGCGTCCTTACCATACGTACTTGGGAGAATTCGATGAGGCTCAGCTGCTATTTTCTTGATACTGAAACAAAACAGCAACACCTCCCGCAAATGACGAGAATTAGGCTCGTAAACTGACATTTTCAATCAAGACTAACTTTATGATGCAGACACAAATCGAATTATGTTTGAATGAGGTTATGTTGACCGAGGTCCAAGCTAGCTGCCTGACGTCTGCGATCTGTTTTTTTCGACCGCTACTTACCGTTGTCACCACCTATCGGCCAACTGCGGAAGCAAAGTTGTACACTTTGTACCTTTAATTCGCAGTTCCAGGAACAGTGTCCACGATGCACCACGCATTGCCTACAGACACCAGTACGATTATAATTTTTACAGGGATTTTTCTTTTACCAAATAATTCATGCCTTAGAGTTTCATTCCATTCACATATAGGACTTAAATGTAACGAATTTGAGGCTTATATCTGTTCTGATCAAAGGTATCTGAAAACGTATTAATGGACATGTGTCCACCCTTTGGCTTTATAATGGCTTGAACTCTGCTGGAGACACTTTCAGTGCAGTATCTTAATGTCTGTGGCTGAATGGCAGCCCATTCTTCACCAAGGGTCGAAACGAGAAATTGTTGTGAGCTAGGACGCTGAGGTCTGGAGCGATGTCGACATTCTAACTCATTCCACAGGTGATTCAGAAGGTTAAGGTTGGGAATGCGAGCGGCGCAGTGCGTTTCAGGAACGTTACTGTCCACAATCCTGTATCTCACAGACCCTGTTTTATGAAAGGGTGCATTGTTATGCTGACACAAACAGTCATCGTTGCCGAAATATTCCTCTAATCTGCGCAGTACACAGTGCTGTAAAATTTGGTCATATCCTTCAGCATTTAGCGTCTTCTTAAGCGCATAAGAGGACCGCATCCAAATTACGAGAAATACCCACATACGGTAACACCACTTCATCCGTACTTCACAGATGGCACTACACAGAACAGCAGGTAACGTTTTCAGGCATTCGCCAAACCCGAACCCTTCCATCGGACTGCCACAGGGTATTACGTGATTCATCGCTTCAGGTCACTTCTTTCTAGTGCTTTACAATCCAGTGGTGTCTCTTTTTACACCTTCTCAAGCGTCACATAACACTGACTACAGAAGCCTATGGCATGAAAGGAGTTTAAATGAAACAACAAGTTTACTGTTACCAGTCACTGTTTGTTTTTCTCCACGATGCGTTTCGAAGGTTTAAACTTCCATCATCAGGTGGATTTACATTTGTTGATATGACATCCAACCAAAAGGCAGAAAACTAGACATCCTTCAAACACTCCAGATATACAAACACCGAGCAAAACAACCTGAATCCATCTTAAATGACAATATTTAAACTAGTATCATCTCTGTTTTCAGCAACTGCCTACGTCCTTAAAAATTGCAAAGCACACACACACACACACACACACACACACACACACACACACACACACACACACTAATACTTAACATAAATATTTAGTTATGTTACCACAACAGCCCCCGAGTGTACATGAGATTGACCTCATTTACAGATATATCATCACACCATCAGCTTGTACCCCTTGTCAGTTTGAAACTATATGTACATCAACTCCTGACACAAATTGCACATCCATCTGTATATTTTTAAGCATTAACCAATGTATTACCGCAACCTTTAGACAGTTATTACTTGTAACAGAGATAATCTTAAGATCCCTTGCCTTGTAAAGTTTTCTCTCATACGATCACTCTTTCCACCCTCTCTCTCTCCCTCTCACTTTCTCTTTCTCCCCCTCTGCCTCCAGTCTTTGATAGCTATCTATAAATCCCAACCAAAATTGTTATTTGTGTATAATTTTACCACTGTAGCCAATATGATTATTGTACTGAAAGTTTGTAACACTTCACCTGATTGTATAAATGAGTATGAAGCTAACTTGCCAAAATCTAATTTATATACCACCTGAAGTATTTATTCCAACGAATGTATTAAACACCTTTCTCTGCCTCGTGATGACTGGGTGTTGTGTGCTGTCCTTAGGATAGTTAGCTTTAAGTAGTTCTAAGTTCTAGTGGACTGATGACCATAGATGTTAAGTCCCATAGTGCTGAGAGCCATTTGAACCATTTATTAAACACCTCAAACAACGCCTCCAAATCCTTTAAGAAATTTATTCTATAACAATGTTGTTAAGACATATATTCTTCGTACTTTGTGGCAGTTTTTTCTCTTCTGCCATACGATCCATGCACCCAATGTTTACAAAATATGACAGTATACATGTGATGTGTTACGACAATGAAAGGCACTTGTGACCACTGGAGGTATTTTATTTTACTTATTTTATGTTTACCGTTAGATTCACGTTTAATTTTTTGTCAAAAGAAACCCAAAACCGCCGGCCACCGTGGCCGAGCGGTTCTAGGCGCTTCAGTTCGGAACCGCGCGTCTGCTACGGTCGCAGGTTGGAAACCTACCTCGGGCATGGATGTGTGTGATGTCCTTAGGTTAGTTAGGTTTAAGTAGTTCTAAGTTCTAGGGGACTGATGACCTCAGATGTTAAGTCTCATAGTGCTCAGAGCCATTTGAGCCATTCGAACCAAACCCAAAACCATGTTCTGAAATAGTGTTTTGTTTCTCCACTAGACAGTGCCACAAGTTCCTCCAAAAAATCGTAACACAACACACACACAAATGTCGTATTAACAAATGTAAATCCACAAGACGATGGAGGTTTAAACGTTCCAAACGCGTCGTGGAAATAAATAGTGACCAGTAATAGAAAACTTGTTGTTTCATTTAATGTCAATAACAGTCACGGTAAAGCCTAACCTAATTTTTTTTTACTACCAGCCTCCGCAATACGCAGTACTCGACTGTCCCCGAGTTTCCATTTCACTATCGCTTCATCAACAGTCGACTCGGGCAGTGTTTGAAGGGTGAAATATCCCTGATGAATTTGTTACTCTGGTGACATCCAATGGCTAGGCCACGTTCGAAGTCACTGGACTATCCTGGCTGACCCATTTTTCTGTTACTGCTTCTACACTGAGAACACAATAGTCTCCAGCTCCTTTTATAGTGACTCATTAGCCCGTCGTGAGATCTTGTGATTACTCTCTCATTTTCGTCAGGACAGTTTTAATCAGGCAGTGAAGATTACCTCTTGTTTTTCTTTTCAGGTTTATCCATTATTTTTCCGATTTCAATCTTCGTTCATTTCTAGCATCTCATTCGTGGTTACTTCTGTATCTGAAATTTGTAGAGGTGAAGCCATTGACCGTCGTGTTATGTTTGCTATTGTTTTTGCGATATAGTAAATCATGTTCTGTTAGTCACCAAAATCAGCTTCTGTTCTCAATGCTCGTAAATGTATTGGAGTATACCTACAATTTGCAATCATGAACATGGGTTTGACTCTCCTGGTTATACAAGCAAGTTATGAAGCAACTGTAACAACACGACGGATGTCGACAAGTCCCTCGGAAATGATTATAATACTTTCCGGGTGATAGCTGAGGCATTTTCTAAAAGGACCATTCGTTAGTATACAGCTCCTTCAACCCCTCTGCATAGCAGGTCTTCTCCAGTGAACAAGGGCAGCCTCGAGCTCCTCGTCATACTCAAAGCATTGTCCACCAAGCCGTTATGTCAAATTAGGGCCTTCCGTCGGGTAGACCGTTCGCCGGGTGCAACTCTTTCGAATTGACGCCACTTCGGCGACTTACGCGTCGATGGGAGTGAAATGATTATGATTGTGGCAACACAACACCCAGTCCCTGAGCGGAGAAAATCTCCGACCCCGCGGGGAATCGAACCCGGGCCCGTAGGATTGACATTCTGTCTTGCTGACCAGTCAGCTACCGGGAGCGGACGTTATTTCAGATGCAACAATAGGTATTAATCGTTCGGCCCGAGATCGGGACTGTAGATTGGGTGGTCGGAAAATTCTCAAGTGAAATGCTGAATCTCGTGCTTGGTATGGCCGACAGCCGGGTGAAGGCCAAAAAGGAAGCATTTGCCCCGGGTGTCACAAATTTTGGGTGGAATTTTATTTTTAGATTGATTGTAAATATTTGTCTCTGCTAAATTTTAATAAACGTAGTGTAAAACGTGGGCAATCAAAAAACAATACCATTCAATAAACAAAAGTTCTTTATGTCAACAGACATAGGGTATCAAACATGATGTGCAGCCTATCTTTGTTTAGTTCAGCAAACGCAAGCGACACATTTCCCGAATCTCAAACTTTTTTTGGAGCCTTCCATTGTATATATATAATTTGTGGCTTCAGTTTCAAAATGGGAACTCTTACAAAAATATGTACCCATAAAATTAAAATTCCATAGCGCGATTAGGTGGTCCGCAAGAACAGAGGCGGTAGAAACCGTTTACAGGCATTTTGGTGAAGTTATAAAGGCCCTGGAAGAAATTGAATCTTATAACTTGTCAACACCAGAAACAAAAATGTAGGCAAAATTTATTTTGAAGAATATGAGAAAACTCAAATTCATTACTTCAATTTCTATCTTGTATGCAGCATAAAAAATAGATCGTATCAATCAGTTCCTGCAAAGACAAGATCTTACGATTGATAGAGATACTTGAAATACTCAAGGCATTTTTAGCTTTCTTAAATCCTCTAGAGACTCCTGTACCTCAGAAGCTATTTCTGAGGCCAAAGAGTTAACATAAAATAATGAGATATCAGTGGAAATCTTGGAGAAAAATTGTTAGAAGCAAGAAAAAAACAGGCAGTGAATTTTGTGAGGATGAAGAACCCCAACATTCACAGGACGATTTGTTCATTATATCAGTGTTAGAAATAGCTGACAGAGTGATAATGGGGCTGAGTACCAGATTTAAGACAGTGGAGAAAATTGGTGCGAAGTTTTGTTTTTTGTGTGGGGTCCAAATTTAAGAAATGGAAATGTAAGACAAAGCAGCAGAACTGACAGATAGTCTTTATCTAAGTAGATCTTAAGAAGGAAGAATTTAGTTTTGAAATTTAAAGTTTCAAAAATAGTGCCCTGTAAATAGAGAGAGGTCTGCAAGATGCCATTGCGTGATCCACATTAAGTTTCATTTACAAAATTAAATTGATAGAGAAGTACTCCAAACATACTATAGTCTTAAAAATATTCCTTACCATCACGGATGCTTCTGCAGAAAGGTGTTTTAGTAAGTTAGAACTAAAAATTATTTGAGGAGCATGATTGCTCAACAAAGATTAACAAATCTGAGTATAACCTCTATAGATCACAAACGAGCTACTTCCGTAAACTACTATGAGATCAAAAACATTTTTTCTGCAAAAAGACTCAGAAAGTGAAATTTTAAATTTATTATTTGTACAATGAGTAATCGGTTTTTTTGTAGTGTTTATTTTCTTTTTTTGTTTTATTTTGTTTGGACCCTAGTTCAGCCGTAAAATGAGTTAATATTATGAGGTGGTGACATTTATTTCGAAATATATTACCTCAATTATCGTTATAAAAGTGTTGATGTTTATGCAGGGAGGGGGGAGGGAGGGGATAGAAGGGCCGGCAAACGTAAGCTTGACTCTTGGCAAAAGTCCATTCTAGCCGGCCGCGGTGGTCTAGCGGTTCTAGGCGCTCAGTCCGGAGCCGCGCGACTGCTACGGTCGCAGGTTCGAATCCTACCGCGGGCATGGATGTGTGTGATGTCCTTAGGTTAGTTACGTTTAAGTAGTTCTAAGTTCTAGGGGACTGATGACCATAGATGTTAAGTCCCATAGTGCTCAGAGCCATTTGAAAAGTCCATTCTGTCCCCAGGCGAAGGTATTTGGACGAGCGATGTCCAGTAGAGGCACTATTCCAGACGACGAGTTCCCGAGTGGCAGGACTTGGGTGGCACTCTTGTGCATGCTGACCGTTTTTCAGTATACGTCAGGTATAACTGTTGACCAGAGTACCATGAAATCATGCAGGAGATTGCCTTTTTCACCCTAGAAACTATTAGTCATTATTTTTCGACTTGAGTTAAGAGACTGCTTGAATTTTTTTCGGTTTGAGCGAACCGGATCGTACCGATGCATTAATTATTGTTTTGGTCCCGCATTTGCTTGTGGTATCCTTGTCTTCGTTGCCTGTAACAATGTTGGAAAGCAGTTCATCATAGTGTTACCGATATTGATCGAAAGTAGTTTGTACACTTGCCAATTTTCTGTACCAATCTTGCACACAGATGGCGATATCCGAGCTTCTCCGTGACAAAGGAATGTTTTCCAAAAAATGGTTCAAATGGCTCTGAGCACTATGGGACTTAACATCTATGGTCATCAGTCCCCTAGAACTTAGAACTACTTAAACCTAACTAACCTAAGGACAGCACACAAAACCCAGCTATCACGAGGCAGAGAAAACCCCTGACACCGCCGGGAATCGAACCCGGGAACCCGGGCGTGGGAAGCGAGAACGCTACCGCACGACCACGAGATGCGGGCAAATGTTTTCCCACCAGGAAGAAATTCATCAGCCAGAACACCAGTTACCGATATTGTCAATCGGAAAGCTGTCTTTTGGTACTGTATCTGCACAATTTCATCAGTCTGGATGCCTGGCTCGCTACCTCGCTTTCATCATGCGTGTTTGCACGGTCGCTAATTCGGTTCTTAACATCATCTTCTTAGCATTCCTTCATTCACTACTGTAGACCCGTAAACTAGCACAAATCCTGATGAATTTGTGCTGCTGTTGATCCTTCTGCACATAAAAGTCGGATTACAGCGTACATTTCACAACTTGCGGCAGTCACGGTTCTGATTTACTTTCATCCGCTCTCAGACAACTGCAGTATCAAAACGGTGAATTCTGTGGTTTCGCAAATAATGAGCAGATGACGCTGCGTTCGTGAAAATTTGTTCTTAACTTCCAATATTTAAATATAAGGAAACGGCCCGTACTTGTTCGAAGAAGCCTTGTAAACTGTATCAGTTTAACATATACGTTACTATCGTTTGTCCACCACTAGCTCAGAGCTGCACGCGCTGGGGATCAGGTGACTCCAATGGGTTGCAAATTTTGTTTCACATCAATTGAATGGAAGTCCGTAAAACACCGTTTTCTTAATGACTCAAACATGTTTCAGCGACTCTGTGTCACCGTCAGTAAGAGTTCTTTATCCAAACCTGTGAAATGTGAACATATTTTAAGGGATAACTAATCTACAAAAATTAGGCCTTTTCAACTAAAATTCAGTTTCTACATCTACATCTTTCATCTATATCGACCTCTACATCTACATATACTTTCCAAAGTGACACAGGGTACTTTGTCTGCCACTGTTATTTCCCCTGCCTGTCCCAGTCGGGAATATTGAGCAGAAAAATAACTTGTCGGTGAGACTGTGTGATCTAGAATTCCTCTAGATTTACCTCGATGGTCTTCACGCATAATATACGTAGGAGGAGGTAGAAGAGCACCATACGTGACTTACGGACCAAGAGTGGGAACATTTCCGAAACGGCTAAGTCCGTAAAATGTTCGCGTGCCTCCGTGTTTAACCTAAACTGTCTATGGCAAAATGGCACTATCCAAAACAGGCGTCCAGGGAACTATGGTGCACCACGAGTTATTGATAACAGGGGTGAATGACGGCTGCGGAGATGCTTACGGGAGAATAGACGTGTAATTGTTGAGCAACTGACAGCCCGGATGAACGAAGACTGTCAGCAAACTTTCCTGCATATGAGCTTCCGCAGCGTACGCCTGATTCGTGCACCCATATTGACTGTTGAACATAGGCGACGAAGGATGGAATTTGCAAGTCATAACCGTAAGGGGACGTACAGTGAGCGGCGAGAGGTGGCCTTTTCAGACGAATTACATTTCGTGCTCCACCGGACAAGTAGCCTGAACGGCGTGGAGGTCTGTAAACAAACACCCTACCACAATTGTCGGAAGGGTCCAGGCTGGAGGAGGGAGCGTTACGCTCTGAGGACTGATTTTGGGCATTCCCTGGATGATATCGTCGTTCTGGAAGCCGCACTGGGTTAAGACACGTCTGCATCTATTTTAAACGACCATGTCCATCTCTAAGTGAAATTTAGTTGTCCTCGACACCATGGCATCTATCAGCAGGACCACACAACGTGCCATACAGCTCGCAGTCTACCTGCGTGGTTTGAAGATCACCAGGATGTGTTTACCGTACTCCTTTGGCCAAATTTACCGGCTTTAAACCCAATCGATCGGGTTGTTCGCGTCGTAGGTCCACAACAAAGAAACCTACCCCAGCTGGCCACGGCACTGGAATCAACATGGACCACGTCTCTCTTGGTTCCCTCCAGAACCACATTCACTCTCTTCTTGCACGTCTCGTAACAGTCCGCGCTGCTTCAGGTGGTTCTTCAGGCTTTTGGCAAGTGGTCACACTAATGTGACTGGACATTGTAGTTTAGATCGTTCTGTACGCGTTATCCTAAATACAGGGTGTTCCAAAAAATATATACGTATTACAAAGTATTATTTTGTCCAAACTATCGATCGCTGCGCCTCGGCTGGGCTATTGGAGAAACGAATACATAGTCTAGTTTATATTAATAGGCACTAATTGTCAGTTGCCTTCTGTTTTTCTTGGCAACCGTCATGTGTTTAAAACGGCTACTCTGCAGCGGAAATCATTTTGTGTTCTCCAGTTTGCAAAGTGAAATTCCGTGATTACAGTGGATAGACGTTTCAGGGTGAGGAACCAAATTGATACTCCGAATGGGTGGAACATTCGCAGATGGTATCAACAGTTTCTAGATACAGGATGTGTACGAAAAGAAAAGAGTTCTGGCCGCCCTCGTTTCCTGAAGGAAAATGTTGCACGAATTTAAACTGCTTTCCAACGTAGTCCTTCAAAATCAACTCGTCGTGCCAGTCGGGAGTTAAGACTGCCTACAATAACAATTTGGCGTGTTTTGAGACGTCGGTTGGCTATGAAGCCGTACAAGTTACAGCTGCTACATGCTCTGCGTCCTGATGACAAACGCAAACGTGTGGCATTTTGTTACGAGATTCTTGATCCTATTGACAATGAGAACACTTTCGCATAACGCATCTTATTCAGTGATGGAGGGACTTTCCATGTTAGCGGTCTAGTAAACAAACATAATTTTCGAATTTTGGACCTAGAAAACCCACATGCAGCCACTGAACTTGTACGAGATTCGCCCAAAGTCAATTTGTTTTGTACGGTATCCCGATCGTCTGTTTACGGCCCATTCTTCTTTGATGGAAACACGGTTAATGGTCAGCAGTATCTCGCTATGTTACAAAACTTGTTGTTTCCGAGGCTGCACGAAGACAACTTCATTTTTCAACAAGACGGGGCACCCCCTCACTGGAGTCGCCAGGTGCGTGAATATCTGAATGAAAATCTACCGAAGCGTTTGGTTGGTCGTTAATTCACAGGACGATTTGTTCATTATATCAGTGTTAGAAATAGCTGACAGAGTGATAATGGGGCTGAGTACCAGATTTAAGACAGTGGAGAAAATTGGTGCGAAGTTTTGTTTTTTGTGTGGGGTCCAAATTTAAGAAATGGAAATGTAAGACAAAGCAGCAGAACTGACAGATAGTCTTTATCTAAGTAGATCTTAAGAAGGAAGGAAGAATTTAGTTTTGAAATTTAAAGTTTCAAAAATAGTGCCCTGTAAATAGAGAGAGGTCTGCAAGATGCCATTGCGTGATCCACATTAAGTTTCATTTACAAAATTAAATTGATAGAGAAGTACTCCAAACATACTATAGTCTTAAAAATATTCCTTACCATCACGGATGCTTCTGCAGAAAGGTGTTTTAGTAAGTTAGAACTAAAAATTATTTGAGGAGCATGATTGCTCAACAAAGATTAACAAATCTGAGTATAACCTCTATAGATCACAAACGAGCTACTTCCGTAAACTACTATGAGATCAAAAACATTTTTTCTGCAAAAAGACTCAGAAAGTGAAATTTTAAATTTATTATTTGTACAATGAGTAATCGGTTTTTTTTGTAGTGTTTATTTTCTTTTTTTGTTTTATTTTGTTTGGACCCTAGTTCAGCCGTAAAATGAGTTAATATTATGAGGTGGTGACATTTATTTCGAAATATATTACCTCAATTATCGTTATAAAAGTGTTGATGTTTATGCAGGGAGGGGGGAGGGAGGGGATAGAAGGGCCGGCAAACGTAAGCTTGACTCTTGGCAAAAGTCCATTCTAGCCGGCCGCGGTGGTCTAGCGGTTCTAGGCGCTCAGTCCGGAGCCGCGCGACTGCTACGGTCGCAGGTTCGAATCCTACCGCGGGCATGGATGTGTGTGATGTCCTTAGGTTAGTTACGTTTAAGTAGTTCTAAGTTCTAGGGGACTGATGACCATAGATGTTAAGTCCCATAGTGCTCAGAGCCATTTGAAAAGTCCATTCTGTCCCCAGGCGAAGGTATTTGGACGAGCGATGTCCAGTAGAGGCACTATTCCAGACGACGAGTTCCCGAGTGGCAGGACTTGGGTGGCACTCTTGTGCATGCTGACCGTTTTTCAGTATACGTCAGGTATAACTGTTGACCAGAGTACCATGAAATCATGCAGGAGATTGCCTTTTTCACCCTAGAAACTATTAGTCATTATTTTTCGACTTGAGTTAAGAGACTGCTTGAATTTTTTTCGGTTTGAGCGAACCGGATCGTACCGATGCATTAATTATTGTTTTGGTCCCGCATTTGCTTGTGGTATCCTTGTCTTCGTTGCCTGTAACAATGTTGGAAAGCAGTTCATCATAGTGTTACCGATATTGATCGAAAGTAGTTTGTACACTTGCCAATTTTCTGTACCAATCTTGCACACAGATGGCGATATCCGAGCTTCTCCGTGACAAAGGAATGTTTTCCAAAAAATGGTTCAAATGGCTCTGAGCACTATGGGACTTAACATCTATGGTCATCAGTCCCCTAGAACTTAGAACTACTTAAACCTAACTAACCTAAGGACAGCACACAAAACCCAGCTATCACGAGGCAGAGAAAACCCCTGACACCGCCGGGAATCGAACCCGGGAACCCGGGCGTGGGAAGCGAGAACGCTACCGCACGACCACGAGATGCGGGCAAATGTTTTCCCACCAGGAAGAAATTCATCAGCCAGAACACCAGTTACCGATATTGTCAATCGGAAAGCTGTCTTTTGGTACTGTATCTGCACAATTTCATCAGTCTGGATGCCTGGCTCGCTACCTCGCTTTCATCATGCGTGTTTGCACGGTCGCTAATTCGGTTCTTAACATCATCTTCTTAGCATTCCTTCATTCACTACTGTAGACCCGTAAACTAGCACAAATCCTGATGAATTTGTGCTGCTGTTGATCCTTCTGCACATAAAAGTCGGATTACAGCGTACATTTCACAACTTGCGGCAGTCACGGTTCTGATTTACTTTCATCCGCTCTCAGACAACTGCAGTATCAAAACGGTGAATTCTGTGGTTTCGCAAATAATGAGCAGATGACGCTGCGTTCGTGAAAATTTGTTCTTAACTTCCAATATTTAAATATAAGGAAACGGCCCGTACTTGTTCGAAGAAGCCTTGTAAACTGTATCAGTTTAACATATACGTTACTATCGTTTGTCCACCACTAGCTCAGAGCTGCACGCGCTGGGGATCAGGTGACTCCAATGGGTTGCAAATTTTGTTTCACATCAATTGAATGGAAGTCCGTAAAACACCGTTTTCTTAATGACTCAAACATGTTTCAGCGACTCTGTGTCACCGTCAGTAAGAGTTCTTTATCCAAACCTGTGAAATGTGAACATATTTTAAGGGATAACTAATCTACAAAAATTAGGCCTTTTCAACTAAAATTCAGTTTCTACATCTACATCTTTCATCTATATCGACCTCTACATCTACATATACTTTCCAAAGTGACACAGGGTACTTTGTCTGCCACTGTTATTTCCCCTGCCTGTCCCAGTCGGGAATATTGAGCAGAAAAATAACTTGTCGGTGAGACTGTGTGATCTAGAATTCCTCTAGATTTACCTCGATGGTCTTCACGCATAATATACGTAGGAGGAGGTAGAAGAGCACCATACGTGACTTACGGACCAAGAGTGGGAACATTTCCGAAACGGCTAAGTCCGTAAAATGTTCGCGTGCCTCCGTGTTTAACCTAAACTGTCTATGGCAAAATGGCACTATCCAAAACAGGCGTCCAGGGAACTATGGTGCACCACGAGTTATTGATAACAGGGGTGAATGACGGCTGCGGAGATGCTTACGGGAGAATAGACGTGTAATTGTTGAGCAACTGACAGCCCGGATGAACGAAGACTGTCAGCAAACTTTCCTGCATATGAGCTTCCGCAGCGTACGCCTGATTCGTGCACCCATATTGACTGTTGAACATAGGCGACGAAGGATGGAATTTGCAAGTCATAACCGTAAGGGGACGTACAGTGAGCGGCGAGAGGTGGCCTTTTCAGACGAATTACATTTCGTGCTCCACCGGACAAGTAGCCTGAACGGCGTGGAGGTCTGTAAACAAACACCCTACCACAATTGTCGGAAGGGTCCAGGCTGGAGGAGGGAGCGTTACGCTCTGAGGACTGATTTTGGGCATTCCCTGGATGATATCGTCGTTCTGGAAGCCGCACTGGGTTAAGACACGTCTGCATCTATTTTAAACGACCATGTCCATCTCTAAGTGAAATTTAGTTGTCCTCGACACCATGGCATCTATCAGCAGGACCACACAACGTGCCATACAGCTCGCAGTCTACCTGCGTGGTTTGAAGATCACCAGGATGTGTTTACCGTACTCCTTTGGCCAAATTTACCGGCTTTAAACCCAATCGATCGGGTTGTTCGCGTCGTAGGTCCACAACAAAGAAACCTACCCCAGCTGGCCACGGCACTGGAATCAACATGGACCACGTCTCTCTTGGTTCCCTCCAGAACCACATTCACTCTCTTCTTGCACGTCTCGTAACAGTCCGCGCTGCTTCAGGTGGTTCTTCAGGCTTTTGGCAAGTGGTCACACTAATGTGACTGGACATTGTAGTTTAGATCGTTCTGTACGCGTTATCCTAAATACAGGGTGTTCCAAAAAATATATACGTATTACAAAGTATTATTTTGTCCAAACTATCGATCGCTGCGCCTCGGCTGGGCTATTGGAGAAACGAATACATAGTCTAGTTTATATTAATAGGCACTAATTGTCAGTTGCCTTCTGTTTTTCTTGGCAACCGTCATGTGTTTAAAACGGCTACTCTGCAGCGGAAATCATTTTGTGTTCTCCAGTTTGCAAAGTGAAATTCCGTGATTACAGTGGATAGACGTTTCAGGGTGAGGAACCAAATTGATACTCCGAATGGGTGGAACATTCGCAGATGGTATCAACAGTTTCTAGATACAGGATGTGTACGAAAAGAAAAGAGTTCTGGCCGCCCTCGTTTCCTGAAGGAAAATGTTGCACGAATTTAAACTGCTTTCCAACGTAGTCCTTCAAAATCAACTCGTCGTGCCAGTCGGGAGTTAAGACTGCCTACAATAACAATTTGGCGTGTTTTGAGACGTCGGTTGGCTATGAAGCCGTACAAGTTACAGCTGCTACATGCTCTGCGTCCTGATGACAAACGCAAACGTGTGGCATTTTGTTACGAGATTCTTGATCCTATTGACAATGAGAACACTTTCGCATAACGCATCTTATTCAGTGATGGAGGGACTTTCCATGTTAGCGGTCTAGTAAACAAACATAATTTTCGAATTTTGGACCTAGAAAACCCACATGCAGCCACTGAACTTGTACGAGATTCGCCCAAAGTCAATTTGTTTTGTACGGTATCCCGATCGTCTGTTTACGGCCCATTCTTCTTTGATGGAAACACGGTTAATGGTCAGCAGTATCTCGCTATGTTACAAAACTTGTTGTTTCCGAGGCTGCACGAAGACAACTTCATTTTTCAACAAGACGGGGCACCCCCTCACTGGAGTCGCCAGGTGCGTGAATATCTGAATGAAAATCTACCGAAGCGTTTGGTTGGTCGTTAAGGGGCTGGCAACTTAGAATGTCTCAGCTGGGCTCCACGATCACCGTATTTGACATTATCTGACGTCTTCCTGTGGGGGTTCCGTTAAAGACAACGTTTATGTACCACCACTCCCACAGAATCTGGAAGAGTTGAAGAACCGGATTCGTACTGACGTAACATCAGTGACGAAGCACATGCTTGCCCGAGTATGGGAGGAATTTGAGTATCTATGTGATATTGTTCGTGTCGCTGATGGAGGGCATATTGAACATGTGTAATCTGAACCTCAGGTTTGTAAATATGTGTGTAAAGTTTCATATTCGTATGCCTTAAAGTTCAAGAGATATATTCAGTGCAAATACGTATATTCTTTTTGAAACGCCCCGTATTTTGTAAAGTTTTTTTTTTTAAATTACCGCTACCAGTCACAAACTTTGTCAACTATTGTACTATTTGTTTAGCGACATGTTTCGAGGGTTATACCTCATCTTCAGGCTAAATGGCATTACAAAAACAACTTACAATAATGTCATACTGATGTTACATAGTCTTTTCGTAAATGCTATTGTCATCCTATGGAAGAAGAGAAAACTTAGTAAGAGATGATGTCACTTTGGAAGCTGGACTGATGTTTGCGCCTTTACAAAACATTTTCGTGCAAACATCAGTCCAGCTTCCAAAGTGACATCACCTCTAACTAAGTTTTCTCTTCTTCCATAGGATGACCATAGCATGTACGAAAAGACTATGTAACATCAGTATGACATTATTGTAAATTGTTTTTGTAATGCCATTTAGCCTGAAGATGAATTATAACTCTCGAAACATGTCGCTCAATAAATAAGTAATACAATAGTTGACAAAGGTTGTGACTGGTAGCGGTAATTTAAAAAAAAAAACTTTACATGTTTCTTGAGACACTCACGGTCGAAAAATAGTCAAAATTGTTTCAAAAACCCTGTATTTTACTGACTTGACTGCTTCCAATTATGGTTTGCTGTAGTGTAATTAGGCAATAAACGGTGTTACTTTCCATTTATGTAAAACGTGTTTGTTTATATTCAGGGTCAACTGCCACTCACTCCGCAGAGCGTCGATCTTATCCCTCTTTCTTATTTCGTTACAATCTTCTGGCATTGCGACTGCTCCATACACAACAGCATCATCCGCGAAACGCCTCATGAAGTTCCCGATGTTATACCCCAAGTCATTTTTAGACATTGTAAACAGTAATGAACCTGTAACACTCCCTCATCGCATGCCCGAAGTCACTTTGATGTCTGAAAATTTCCCCCCATTACGAATGACATTCTGTTTGCTGTTTCATAGCAGCTCTTTCGTCCAGTCACAAAGCTGGGATGAAGCTTCGTACGCTCGTGTTTTGTTCATTAGCCAACAGCCCCGAAAGGCATCGAACGCCTTCCGGCAGTCAGGGAACACGGCATCGAACTGCTGCTGCTGGTAGCTGCTGACTTTTGAGTCTTGCAGACGAACATTGCGAGCTGGGTTTAGCATTATTGTTGCTTGCAAAATCCATCTTAATTCCAAAAGTGGAGATTCTCCAGAAAGATCATCATACGCCAGCATTAAATGTGGAAATGTGGAAATTCTACAGAATATGTCAGGGATATTGTTTTTTCTCTATGATCCTCCTTAATGAACAATACTTATTTTACACCAATGAATATCAGTCCCCTGTGGAATATTTCCATTGTAATATTTACCTCTGCGGTGGTTAGAGCTATTTTGCTTGCTGACCTCGTTGCCGGAGGTGTTTTCTCCGAGCGCGCTGGGGAAAACCACAGCGATGAGAACAAAGCCATTGCCGTTCCGCTTGTGCGAATATACCCGGAAAGATCTGCGGTTTCTGTTTATTTCGAGCTCAGTGTCTTTTTGAGAGCATGCCTTCCAGACTCTTAGAAATAACCACAAATATCGTGTGGTTAGATATAATCAGATGCGCAAGGTCGGCAGCAGCTACAGCTATTTTTCCAAGATGTGCGGCAGTAATACGGGCGATTTTGAAAATTTATTCATAGTGATATAAACGAAATGCAACACGAATTTACAATGCTTGCACTTTAAAAGGCCCATCACTTGAAAATGACAATATTTCAAGTCTGTTTTGGAAGTTAGAGATAACATCTTGCAGGACTGACACTGAAATTCGGTTAACTTCCACCTGATTTTGATTCTTCAGTTCTTGGATGGTGTGTGGTGGGTCACAACGGAAGATCTGAGATTTAAGTTGACTGAAAACGAAGAAATCGCAGGCTGAAAGGTCAGGGAGCTTGGAGGCGAGGAAATCTACGTGAGATGAGATGGCTAAGAAAGATGTTCTGCAGCGCGTTAAACGAATGCCATGAGGTACGGTATATGACCCTGTCTGCCGGCCGGAGTGGCCGTGCGGTTCTAGGCGCTGCAGTCTGGAGCCGAGCGACCGCTACGGTCGCAGATTCGAATCCTGTTTCGGGCATGGATGTGTGTGATGTCCTTCGGTTAGTTAGGTTTAATTAGTTCTAAGTTCTAGGGGACTGATGACCTCAGAAGTTAAGTCACATAGTGCTCACAAGGGAACCTCCCCATCGCACCCCTCTCAGATTTAGTTATAAGTTGGCGCAGCGGATAGGCCTTGAAAAACGGAACACAGATCAATCGAGAAAACAGGAAGAAGTTGAGTGGAACTATGAAAAAAATAAGCAAAATATACAAACTGATTAGTCCATGCGCAAGATAGACAACATCAAGGAGCGTCAGAGCTCAGGAGTGCCGTGGTCCCCTGGTTAGCGTGAGCAGCTGCGGAGCGAGAGGTCCGTGGTTCAAGTCTTCCCTCGAGTGAAAAGTTTATTTTCGCAAAGTTATGATCTCTCCGTTCGTTCATTGACGTCTCTGTTCACTGTAATAAGTTTAGTGTCTGTGTCTTGCTACCGCACCGCAAAACCGTGCGATTAGTAGACGAAAGGACGTGCCTCTCCAGTGGGAACCGAAAACATTTGATCGCAAGGTCATAGGTCAACCGATTCCTTCACAGGAAAACACGTCTGATATATTCTATACGACACTGGTGACGGCATGTGCGTCATATGACAGGAACATGTTGTCGACCCACCTAACCTGTACACTTGGCGAATGGGTAAAAAGATTCTTCTAACTTGCCCGATTTTGGTTGTCTTGTGGATGTGATAATCACTCCCAAAAAAGTGATGAAAACATAACGGACGGACATATAATAATTGTCTGAAAATAAGAAATTAAACTTTCCACTCGAGGGAAGATTTGAACCAAGGACTTATCGATTCGCAGCTGGTCACGCTAACGACGAGACTACGGCGCTTCTGAGCTCATACTGTCCTTGATGTTGCCTATCTTGCGCATGGACTACTCAGTTTGTATATTTTGCTTATTTTTTTCATAGTTCCACACAACTTCTTCCTGTTTTCTCGATTTATCTGTGTTCAGTTTTTCAAGGCCTATCCACTGTGGCAACTTAAATCTAAATCTGAGGGGGGTGCGATGGGGAGGTTCCCTTGTCAGAGCCATTTCAACCATTTTGATCCTGTCTTTTGGAATAATACACTCCTGGAAATGGAAAAAAGAACACATTGACACCGGTGGTCAGACCCACCATACTTGCTCCGGACACTGCGAGAGGGCTGAACAAGCAGTGATCACACGCACGGCACAGCGGACACACCAGGAACCGCGGTGTTGGCCGTCGAATGGCGCTAGCTGCGCAGCATTTGTGCACCGCCGCCGTCAGTGTCAGCCAGTTTGCCGTGGCATACGGAGCTCCATCACAGTCTTTAACACTGGTAGCATGCCGCGACAGCGTGGACGTGAACCGTATGTGCAGTTGACGGACTTTGAGCGAGGGCGTATAGTGGGCATGCGGGAGGCCGGGTGGACGTACCGCCGAATTGCTCAACACGTGGGGCGTGAGGTCTCCACAGTACATCGATGTTGTCGCCAGTGGTCGGCGGAAGGTGCACGTGCCCGTCGACCTGGGACCGGACCGCAGCGACGCACGGATGCACGCCAAGACCGTAGGATCCTACGCAGTGCCGTAGGGGACCGCACCGCCACTTCCCAGCAAATTAGGGACACTGTTGCTCCTGGGGTATCGGCGAGGACCATTCGCAACCGTCTCCATGAAGCTGGGCTACGGTCCCGCACACCGTTAGGCCGTCTTCCGCTCACGCTCCAACATAGTGCAGCCCGCCTCCAGTGGTGTCGCGACAGGCGTGAATGGAGGGACGAATGGAGGCGTGTCGTCTTCAGCGATGAGAGTCGCTTCTGCCTTGGTGCCAATGATGGTCGTATGCGTGTTTGGCGCCGTGCAGGTGAGCGCCACAATCAGGACTGCATACGACCGAGGCACACAGCGCCAACACCCGGCATCATGGTGTGGGGAGCGATCTCCTACACTGGCCGTACACCACTGGTGATCGTCGAGGGGACACTGAATAGTGCACGGTACATCCAAACCGTCATCGAACCCATCGTTCTACCATTCCTAGACTGGCAAGGGAACTTGCTGTTCCAACAGGACAATGCACGTCCGCATGTATCCCGTGCCACCCAACGTGCTCTAGAAGGTGTAAGTCAACTACCCTGGCCAGCAAGATCTCCGGATCTGTCCCCCATTGAGCATGTTTGGGACTGGATGAAGCGTCGTCTCACGCGGTCTGCGTCCAGCACGAACGCTGGTCCAACTGAGGCGCCAGGTGGAAATGGCATGGCAAGCCGTTCCACAGGACTACATCCAGCATCTCTACGATCGTCTCTATGGGAGAATAGCAGCCTGCATTGCTGCGAAAGGTGGATATACACTGTACTAGTGCCGACATTGTGCATGCTCTGTTGTCTGTGTCTATGTGCCTGTGGTTCTGTCAGTGTGATCATGTGATGTATCTGACCCCAGGAATGTGTCAATAAAGTTTCCCCTTCCTGGGACAATGAATTCACGGTGTTCTTATTTCAATTTCCAGGAGTGTATGTTTGCAGTTACGCAAAGATCAGCAAGCTGTCGCACTGGGAAGTGGTTCGACAGGTGAACATAACGCCCTGTATTCACAGTAACAGCAGTGCCGGAATGGTCTCAAAAAAAAAAAAAGAAAAAAAAAAGGCCGTATGATTCCAACCGATGATATGTGCACCACGCTATCACTTTCTGACTGTGAAATAGCGTTTCATGGAGCATTTCAGGACATTCACGTGATCAGTATGTAAGGTTTTGCGAGTTAATAAAGCCTGACACATAAAAATTGGCCTGATCGCTCTCGTTCAGATGTCGCCCAAGCCTGAGTTGTCGTTCATGAGTTCCGACAATTGTCGGCAAAACTGTAGTCTCTTTGGGACGTCGTCAGCATTCAGTTATTGCGCTATGTGAATGGTCAAATGTGTGTGAATTCCTAAGGAATCAAACTGATGACACTACTGAGGTCATCGGCCCTTACACTTACACACTAGTTAAACTAACTTATGCTAAGAACAACACACACACCCATGCCCGAGCGAGAACTCGAACCTCTGACGGGAGGGGCCGCGCAATCCGTGACATGGTGACTCAAACTGCGCGGCCACTCCGCGCGGCTATCTGAATTTTGTATGGATGGTATTGCAGTTCCTTGTGTAATATTCGCCATACGGTGCTACCCGATGTGTGAACGTTGCAGTGCATGTTTGCGTGGAGAATGTCTGGGACTTCGGCTGAAGGCTTCTTCCACTCATGCAACGTCCTCCGATGCAGTTCCAGTCCTCTTTCGCACCGTATCAGCCGTTTCCTCAAAGTTCTGTACCCATATTTTGATAGCATGCGACAGCGGGACTAGGCAATGACGTGCGAGTTTGTAAGGGCACGAAATACTCTCTGTGCCGACTTATAGCTGTCGTTTTAACATAACGCTATCAAGTGACAAAAGTCATGGTACGCGTCTTAACAATATGTCGGTCCTCCTTTTCCCCAGCGTAGTACAGCAGCGCGACGCGGCATAGAAAAGTCGTTGGGAGTCCCCTGCCAAAATACTGAGTCAATATACTGAGCCATGCTGCCCCTATGGCGCTCCATAATTGCGAAAGTGTTGTCGGTGCAGGATGTTGTGCACGAAATGGCCTCTCGATTGTGTCGCATAAATGTCGCTGGGATTCATGTCTGGCATTCTGTGTGGCCAAACCGACCTCTCGAACTGTCCAGAAAGTTTTTCAAGCCACTCGCGACCAACTGTGGCCTTGTGTCATGGCACGTTGCCATTCATAAAAATTCCACCGTTGTTTGGGGACATGACGTCCACGAATGGCTTTAAATGGTCTCCAAGTATCAGAACATCCAGAAGACCCAGTGCATTCCATGTAAACACACCATTACAGAGCCGCCACCAGTTTGCACAGTGCCTTGTTGACAACTTGCGTCCATGGATTCGTGGAGTCAGTGCCACACTCGAACCGTACCACAAGCTCTTACCAACTTAAATCAGAACTCATCTGACCAGGCCACGGTTTCCAGTCGTCTATCATCCGATATGGTCATGAACCCAGACACTGCAGGCGATGTCGTGCTGTTAGCATTGGCACTCACATCGCTCGTCTGCTGCCGTAGCCCATCAACGCCAGATTTCGTCACACTGTCCTAACGGATACGTTCGTCGTGTCTCCCACATTTATTTCTGCGGTTATTTCAAACAGTGTTTCTTGTCTGTTAGCACTGACAACTGTACGCAAACGCCGCTGCTCTCGGTCGTTAAATGTGGGCCGTCGGCTTCTGCGTTGGCCGTGGTGAGAGGTAATGCCTGAAATGTCTTATTCTCGGCACGCTCTTGACACAGTGGATCGCGGAATATTGAATTTCGTAGTGATTTCTGAAATGGAACGTCCCATGCGTCCAGCCCCAAGTACCACTACAAGTTTAAAGTCTGTTAATTCCCGTCGTGTGGCCATAAACTATTAATGTGAATCACCTGAGTACAAATGACACCTCCACTAGTGCACCGGCTGCCTGATACTACCACAAGCTGTTATATATGTGCATGTCGCAATCCCATGACTTCTGTCACCTCAGTCTACTTTATTCCAGATCGTAAGTAATATGTATACCAAATTTGATTGAAATCCTTCAAGGGTTTAGGATGAGCTTTCTAACTGTGCATGTGCCCGTGTACGCACACATCAAATATGTTTCACATACATTTGAAATATTTCACAGCATTTGTACATATATTTCAGCTGCACTTCTAGCGAATTTCATCCTGGAGTTTGTTTCACGCAACTCAATGTTTATGACGTCATATCTCCTGAATATATGTTGAACAACTGTACAATTTTGGAGGTACATCCACTGGTATATGTGTTTACTGTCCGCGAAATGTGTTGTGAATAGAGTTAATAGTAAAGAAGTAATTTATCACAACGTCATGCCTCAAACGCCAGTTTACTGCACGAACACCGAAAACGGAGTAAGCGATAAATCTTTTTCATCATTTTGTGGGTGCTGTCCGCGAGAAAAGGTTTCGTAAAGGCTTGAAATTATGTTTAATTTTTGTTGCAAGTCACTAATTAGTGAACCTTATTAAGTCCTCAGTCTACTGAAATTAGGGTTGATGCTGAAATTAATCCCAGTGTTGAAATTATAACAGGTACAGAAAGAATAAATCTTAATTTTTGAGACTTTGTTTTTATTGATCATGAATTTTCTGTGTTTGATATAATTAGTGCTGAAAATCTACTCCGTATGTAATAATAGAGTGTGATTGTGGTTAATACTACTATAATTGTTACAATGGTTGTTATATTGTTTTCTGTAAGTGATTGTATGTCAATTCGTTTTGATAAGAATCCAAGAAATGGAGGGAAACCCCCGAGGGGTAAAAGTGATAAAAATATTATAAATTTAATCTCAGTTTCTATGTTTCTTGCTGAGTAGATTTGATTTATGAAGAATAAATTTATTTGCTTGAGTAGCAACATCATGATTAGTCTTAAAAGCGAGTAAATAATAAAGTATTCAAGTGTTTTCTCTAACAGTTAATGATCTTATGATCCATCCTAGGTGTCTAATTGATGAGTATCCTAGAAGCTGTCACAGTGACGTTTGGTTTAGGCCTCCTGTTTGCTCCAGTAATCGTTCTTAGGATAATAATAGTTCAGACGAATGTTCTTAATTGAATACGATATGGCAGTACTATTATCGGAGCATTTTTTGTCATGTTATTAGTGTTAAGAAATTATTCCAGCTTGATGCATCTATAACTTGTGGAAATCAAAACTGAAATGGTGCGGCTGCAATCTTTAATAATAGTCTAGATCTAATTTTTATTGATGAAATAAATTGTATTTCCCACCCCGTTGGATATTTTATTTGAGTCTGTAGAACTGAAAATAATAAAATTGTCAATGCTACTGCTTGGACAATAAAATATTTTATTGATGATTCATTTATTGTTATATTTCTATTTCTTGTTAAGATTCTAATAAATGAAAATAAGTTGATCTCATTCTAAAATTCTGGATGAATAAAGTATGGGGATTCTCCCGTAGTAGGCTACAGATGAGATTGCTCTTTCACCCCTATACTCAGCCCTTTGATAGGCATACGTTTCTTACGTCAACGACGATTCTTTCCAGGAAGTAAATGACAATGTGTACGAGGTTCGTTTGAAATTGGTCCAGTGTTTTAGGAGATGGTTGACATACACTCCTGGAAATGGAAAAAAGAACACATTGAAACCGGTGTGTCAGACCCACCATACTTGCTCCAGACACTGCGAGAGGGCTGTACAAGCAATGATCAAACGCACGGCACAGCGGACACACCAGGAACCGCGGTGTCGGCCGTCGAATGGCGCTAGCTGCGCAGCATTTGTGCACCGCCGCCGTCAGTGTCAGCCAGTTTGCCGTGGCATACGGAGCTCCATCGCAGTCTTTAACACTGGTAGCATGCCGCGACAGCGTGGACGTGAACCGTATGTGCAGTTGACGGACTTTGAGCGAGGGCGTATAGTGGGCATGCGGGAGGCCGGGTGGACGTACCGCCGAATTGCTCAACACGTGGGGCGTGAGGTCTCCACAGTACATCGATGTTGTCGCCAGTGGTCGGCGGAAGGTGCACGTGCCCGTCGACCTGGGACCGGACCGCAGCGACGCACGGATGCACGCCAAGACCGTAGGATCCTACGCAGTGCCGTAGGGGACCGCACCGCCACTTCCCAGCAAATTAGGGACACTGTTGCTCCTGGGGTATCGGCGAGGACCATTCGCAACCGTCTCCATGAAGCTGGGCTACGGTCCCGCACACCGTTAGGCCGTCTTCCGCTCACGCCCAAACATCGTGCAGCCCGCCTCCAGTGGTGTCGCTACAGGCATGAATGGAGGGACGAATGGAGACGTGTCGTCTTCAGCGATGAGACTCGCTTCTGCCTTGGTGCCAATGATGGTCGTATGCGTGTTTGGCGCCGTGTAGGTGAGCGCCACAATCAGGACTGCATACGACCGAGGCACACAGGGCCAACACCCGGCATCATGGTGTGGGGAGCGATCTCCTACACTGGCCGTACACCACTGGTGATCGTCGAGGGGACACTGAATAGTGCACGGTACATCCAAACCGTCATCGAACCCATCGTTCTACCATTCCTAGACCGGCAAGGGAACTTGCTGTTCCAACAGGACAATGCACGTCCGCATGTATCCCGTGCCACCCAACGTGCTCTAGAAGGTGTAAGTCAACTACCCTGGCCAGCAAGATCTCCGGATCTGTCCCCCATTGAGCGTGTTTGGGACTGGATGAAGCGTCGTCTCACGCGGTCTGCACGTCCAGCACGAACGCTGGTCCAACTGAGGCGCCAGGTGGAAATAGCATGGCAAGCCGTTCCACAGGACTACATCCAGCATCTCTACGATCGTCTCCATGGGAGAATAGCAGCCTGCATTGCTGCGAAAGGTGGATATACACTGTACTAGTGCCGACATTGTGCATGCTCTGTTGCCTGTGTCTATGTGCCTGTGGTTCTGTCAGTGTGATCATGTGATGTATCTGACCCCAGGAATGTGTCAATAAAGTTTCCCCTTCCTGGGACAATGAATTCACGGTGTTCTTATTTCAATTTCCAGGAGTGTAGTTACGTACACAGATTTTTCAATTCGGTGAAGAAATAAAGTGGAAATTTTAATAACAAACATGCACTTAAAGGATCTATAATTTGGTGCAATCCTCTAGTGCCATGTCTATTTTGTCTGTATACAGAGTGTCCATATTTAAAGTTCCTGTTTCAAAACGATGCGGAAAGAGAATCACCCCTCAGATTGATATAAAATTCCAACATCATAGGGAGGAACGACACGAAAAAAAAAAAAAACAATTAAATTTGATCAATAGATGGCGATGATCTTGTTGTGTTTCAAAATCTGTTTGATCAATATATGGCGCTGTAATCGTCAGAATATGCGCGGCATCCGGCTGTTCCTCAGTTTGCGTCCAAGACGCACAACAGGACTGTCCCTATGAAGGATTGTGGGCTGCTGGTAAAACTCTGCAGAAGTTCCTGACACTCAAAGGTCTGAAAAAAGGCATTGGCCCGATGCCTGATAAATTGGAAGAAACATGTTATTTTGAAGTGCAATGTGGCAGAGGGAAGAAAGCAGTTCAACCGAAATCTGCCGAAGGTGTGGCCACAGCATTGCAGAAGTGGTCGAGCAGTCATGTGCAACCCTGCAGTGCACGGTGAATTGCCTGAACGTTGGACATGCCTACGAGCACGGTGCATAAACGTCCGTAGTTGCTATCCATACAAAATCACCCACATTCACGAGTCGCTTCCTGCTGACCTGCGAGCATGACAAACGTTCGATCTCGAATTTCTTGATCATATGGAAGTGGACAATGAATGCCCGTGGAACATTATGTGGACAGATGAACTCGATATCCGTCTTCAAAGACACGTCAATGCGCAGAATAGAAGAATGCAGACAACGGGAAACCGGCACACACATTTGTGATGTGGGTTGACGGCCTCATGTACCGTAGGGTCGTATTTTTTGGGAGGAAAAGAGTCCTGCAAGTCGTGTTAGCTGTACCGTCACTGGTGAACGCTATGGAATTATTTTGTGCCCCAACGTCACTGAAACCCTTCAACAGCGTGGATGTGTGTGTGTGTGTGTAGGATCATTTCTATGCGGGATGGCGCTCTTGCACACATTGCACAACCAGAGAATCGGCTGCTGCAGAGACACTTCGAAAATGCTAGAATTATTATTGGTAATTTCCCTACAGCCTGGACGTCCATATCATCTGATCTTAATCCGTGTGACTTCTAGCTGTGGAGTTAGCTGAAAGGCATCGCGTTTAGCGCTCGAATTACGAACGTAGTTGAACTGAAGGCACGCACTGCGCATTGCGTTCTGAACGTGACCGGCGAGACAATCCGATCTGATGGGAAACATGCTGTTTCTCGATTTCAACTCGTGGTAGAAAACGGTCCTGAGCAAATTGGACATGTCTTGCGCCAGTCTCACGACTGTTATAAACCGATATCGTTTTGCTTTTTATGCGATTTGTGGGGCCAGACAATTAAAAGACGATGTCATATTGCCTTTGATGGGGTTTTTAGCCTGAGGACAATTAAAAACCGATTTTTCCTGTCCATTGTGGTAGACTTTGCCGTGGTGTATTGGCATATCTAACTAACAGTGACACAAATGTGGCCTGTCGAACTTGTGCAGTGATGCACATTGAACAGTACGGATAGTGTAATGTGCTATTCAAACCATATCCATCGTATTATGATTCATCGGTCATTTGGGGACTCTGAGCACATTTAGTGAAATTTTTGAGATTTGACAACAGAGAGAAGAGCACAGAGAATTTAAGAAACCAAGGACAAGCTACAAGCCATCAGGGTAGTGTTCGACAATCAAACTTGTGCAAGAACTTCTATCCTTATGAATACGTGACTATTGATGAACGATTAGCAACGTACCGATGAAACTGCCCTTTTATGGTTTATATGAAGAGCAAGCCTAGCAAGTATGGCATTAAAATTTGGGTTTGTGCTGATGTGAAGACATCTTATTTACCACGGATCCAAATTTACACAGGAATGGTGGACAATACTCGGGAAGTGAATCAAGGACAGAGTTGTTTTGGATCTGATGGAACCATTTCTGAATAACGGTCATGGTGTAACAACTGACAATTTTTTCACCAGTTTTCCATTGGCTTCTGAACTAAAAGGAAACACGACATTGGTTGGTACCTTGCGTTCCAATAAGAATGAGGTTCCGAAGGATTTCTTGCCAAACAGAAAGAGAGAAGTTCACTCTTCAATGTTTTGTTTCACAAATGAATTGACCCTAGTTTCCTATGTTCCGAAGAAGGGAAAGGCAGAAATACTACTCTCTACTCAGCATAATGAGAGACAAGTGAGTAGTGAAGAAAGTGAACACAAACCCCAAATCATACTGCACTACAACAGAAGCAAAGGTGCTGTAGATAATGGGGACAAAATGACAAGAGAATACAATTACGTTAGAGGAACGAGGCGGTGGCCACTGAGAATCTTGAAACTTCCTGGCAGATTAAAACTGTGTGCCCGACCGAGACTCAAACTCGGGACCTTTGCCTTTCGCGGGCAAGTGCTCTACCATCTGAGCTACCGAAGCACGACTCACGCCCACTACTCACAGCTTTACTTCTGCCAGTACCGCTGTGAGTACCGGGCGTGAGTCGTGCTTCGGTAGCTCATTTGGTAGAGCACTTGCACGCGAAAGGCAAAGGTCCCGAGTTCGAGTCTCGGTCGGGCACACAGTTTTAATCTGCCAGGAAGTTTCATATCAGCGCACACTCCGCTGCAGAGTGAAAATCTCATTCTGGACTAAGAATCTTCATGGAAATGATAGATATTGCAGCACTGAATGCATGTATTTTGTACACTCAAAGATTTCCTGAATGGCAGAAGAATAACCGAAGCCATCGTAAACTCTTCACGACAGAACTGGTATTTGGACTCAGCAAAGGCAACATGGAAGAAAGAGCAAAAATATCAACGGTCTTCATAAAGATGTACAGCATTCACTGAAAGCTTGTGGTATTGCAATTCCTACAGCAGTGATCCAGATCCAGTGTTCCAAGTTACCAACGTCACAACGATGTCAAGATTGCAAGAGAAACGAAGATTGGAAAACAAGATTCTGTTTGTAACGTGCAAGAAACCTTTTTTTAATATACACAGAGAAGAAACTGTTATTGTGAAGTGCGTGCAGTGCAAAAATGTACTTGACTGAAAAGTTGAAAAAAGTCTTGTGTTATTTTACTGAAGTGACTGTTGAGGTACATAGATTATTAATTTTCTGTTCGTTGAGTACTGAATTTAGTGAAAGATATAAATTTTTTTGTACTTTGTATCTGTTATCTGATTAAGTACTTCTGATAACCTGAAAAGCTGTTTTTCAATACTAAATAAACACATTCAAAGGAAATAACAAAATCTGAGAACAAATATTAAAATAAAACACAGAACTCTTTTGGGGTAGTCCAAATACCCCCTTGGTAAAATAGAGGTGTGAAAAAGTTTGGTAACGGGAGGGTTAAGACGCTTACAGCGCCGTGTATTGGTAAAAATTTCGTTACAATTTTTTTTTTTTGTTCCATGACGTTTTATCTTGCGTCAGTAATACGCTGTTCAAATCAGACATCATTCTGAACAGTGCTTCTCTTTCTACAGCGTTTTGAAACTGGAACTTTAATTCTGGACACCCGGTATCTTGTCGTTTTATTTCAAAATCCGTTTAGATTCCTCCGCGCACATTTTCGTAGTGTCAGTCACTGGAAGATGAACTGGCAGAAGCGACAGTGGAAACTTCATTACGTTCTTAGATAAATCTTCCGATCTGTGTGGTGCTGGCCGTTACGTCAGCGGGGCTGGCGGAAGTGAGCTGAGGTCAGGCGAGCGACTGCTGTGAAACAGCGCGGGAAGACCGCCTGACTGGGGAGCGTGTAACGCGCTCCATTGGTTTGGCCTTCACACCGGCCCAATTGACACCGACGGTCCCGTCCACTGCCCGACACCAGCCGGATCAAACCGGCTCGCAAGGCCTCCACGATTGTTCTCCAATTCCGCCGGCATCCGTAAGTTCTATACATGTTACATAATTAAAGTTTCCTCGAGACATATGAGTCTCAACTACGTGGGGTAAGCATAAACACTGAGGGCGTGAATTAAAATTTTTGCGGGAACGGGAGATTTGGACTCCGGTCTCCTGCTTAAGAGACAGATGGACTAGTCATTACACCACAAGAGCGACGTATATGACACCACTGCATGGGCTCCACTAGTCAAATGCCCCCCCCCCCTCCCCTCCCGTCCCCAAACACGAACTTCAATTCACACCTTTAGTCTATTTTTGTCTTTCTTAAATCGTCTGTATCGGCGAGACTCTCTGGTACTGGAACTTCTCGCAGCTTTGTACGTAAAGCGAAAGGCCTGCCTGTACCTCTGGCGTACGCGATCTATAGATCTTACATAATTAAATTTTCCTTGAGGCATAAGAGTCTCAACTTCCAGTTCAAAATGGTTCAAATGGCTCTGAGCACTATGGGACTTAACAGGTGAGGTCATCATCATCATCAGTTATCTGCTATATTAGCAGGTCTGTTGCCTCTCCATTTACTGCGATCCATTGCTTCCTTCTTAAGGCTGCTGTATGTTGTACCGTCCACCATGTCATCCAGTATCTGGGATCTCTTCCTTCCTCGCTTCATTTTCCCTTCTACAGAACCTTCTAAAACTGTTTTTATCAGTCCGTCATTCTTTCTTAATATATGCCCAATCCAATTTCTTTTTCTTCTCTTTATTACATCTAGTAACTGTCTTTTCTCTCCCACTCTTCTCAGTAGCTCTTCATTTTTTAGTCTGTCCATCCAACTTATTCATTCCATCCTCTGCCATGTCCAGATCTCAAAAGCCTCCAGCCTTTCTCTGTCTTTTTTCCTCATAGTCCATGTTTCAGCGCCATATAGAAGAACACTCCATACAAGACATTTTATGAGTCTCTTTCTGAGTTCTCTGTCCAGACCGCTGCAGAAAATTCTCATCAGTCCCCTAGAACTTAGAACTACGTAAACATAACTAACCTAAGGACATCACACACATCCATGCCCGAGGCAGGATTCGAACCTGCGACCGTAGCGGTTGCGCGGTTCCAGACTGAAGCGCCTAAAACCGCTTGGCCACTCCGGCTGGCTCAACTTCCAGTTCAGGTCTGTTCTCTGCAGTCTTACGGTAGTGTAATGGCTACCATACCTACCCAATAAACACGAGACCCAAGTTCGTGTCCTGGCTGTAACACAGATTTTAATTCATCTCTTCAGCTTCTATCACCCGTAAGTCCTGTTTATGTTTAATCCCTTCCTGACGATGTTATATTGCTTCAAAGGACATGGTCTATATCCCGTGTATGTGTCGTAACTGAAGAGAACACACTCAGAAGGAGACAAGGTTTAGTGTTTGCTGCTGGGATTACGTTCAGAAATGATATGAGCGCTGGCAGAGAAGTGGAATGTTGAGGGCAGGCAGTTTCATACTGACAAAAGATCTTTGCAGCCAGAACAACACTTTACCCATGGCGCGATGGAATGTTGACACCAGGCAAAAGTGTTAATCAGCATGGGGTGGGGTCAGCGGTGCAGTCGACTTTGTGCGCCTAAAAAATACCAGAGTCGGCCGCAAACTGAGCCAACGAATCTCAGTCCTCAGAGATAAGTGTGGAACAGATAAAATATGAGGCAACTATTGCAAAAATAAGAATATATGATTTTATTGAAAATATCCTGGCAAAGTGGTTATATACCTGAGGAATGGAATATAGCCCAAATACGCCCAGTTTTTAGGAAAGGAAATAGACATGAATGTGGGAACTACAGAAGTATTAGCATTCTGAGTGCATTTTGTGAAGTGCGTGCTACAATTTTAACAAATCGACTGTCACCAATCGCTGTGGCCGAGCTGTTCTAGGCGCTTCAGTCCGGAACCGCGCTGCTGCTACGGCGGTCGCAGGTTCGAATCCTGCCTCGGGCATGGGTGGATGTGATGTCTTTAGGTTAGTTAGGTTTAAGTATTTCTAAGTCTACTAAGTCTATATATATATATATATATATATATATATATATATATATATATATATATATATCGACGATGTAACCAAAATTTATATATATATAAAACATTTTAAAATTAACGATGTAGATGTTAGTACGCCACTTTTTGCTGACGACCAAGTAATTATTATTCAGAATGAAAATGACTTATCAGAAGCTTCCTTTAATTTGAGTAAAACAGCAAGAGAATACAGTCTGGCTTCTCCATCACAAAGACCACATCAGCGGCATTTTTAGGACACAAGCCAATGCGAGTTGGGATTGAAACTGAAAATCAGATCGTAGAACAAGTTGACGAAATTTAAATATTTAGGGGGCAGTTCTACCTACAGGGCAAACAAAGAAAATTCCTGTGGAAATTTATGCGGAAACAAATTCCGCAGAGATACTCTACTAAAGTTGTGTAACGTTGCGGCTATACCAGCACTGCTCTATGAAGGCGAAAACTGGACCCTTACCAAGAGAGATGAAACGAGAACCAGCTATGTGAAATGAATTTCCTTTTATCCGTGTCTGGCTATACTTTGATGGATAAAAAGAGAAATGATGACATCCGAGCTAAACGGAAAACGGAAAATATAATTCGTATAACAAAACAATATTCGTTAAGCTGGAAGAAACATCAACATAGACCGCATGTCAGATGCAAGAATCACTAAATCCTTAAAACAATATAAACAAAAAGGCAAAATAACTGTAGGAAGACCAATGAAGAGATGGTTTCACCAGTTTTGAAGTAGACGGAGTGGATCAAAAGGCCCAATTCTTGATGTAGATAATGATGATCATAATGTCAAAAGTTATTATATTCAACACGTATAGGCATAGTGACCCCCCCATGAACCATGGACCTTGCCGTTGGTGGGGAGGCTTGCGTGCCTCAGCGATACAGATAGCCGTACCGTAGGTACAACCACAACGGAGGGGTATCTGTTGAGAGGCCAGACAAACGTGTGGTTCCTGAAGAGGGGCAGCAGCCTTTTCAGTAGTTGCAGGGGCAACAGTCTGGATGATTGACTGATCTGGCCTTGTAACATTAACCAAAACGGCCTTGCTGTGCTGGTACTGCGAACGGCTGAAAGCAAGGGGAAACTACGGCCGTAATTTTTCCCGAGGGCATGCAGCTTTACTGTATGATTAAATGATGATGGCGTCTTCTTGGGTAAAATATTCCGGAGGTCAAATAGTCCCCCATTCGGATCTCCGGGCGGGGACTACTCAAGAGGATGTCGTTATCAGGAGAAAGAAAACTGGCGTTCTACGGATCGGAGCGTGGAATGTCAGATCCCTTAATCGGGCAGGTAGGTTAGAAAATTTAAAAAGGGAAATGGATAGGTTAAAGTTAGATATAGTGGGAATTAGTGAAGTTCGGTGGCAGGAGGAACAAGACTTCTGGTCAGGTGACTACAGGGTTATAAACACAAAGTCAAATAGGGGTAATGCAGGAGTAGGTTTAATAATGAATAGGAAAATAGGAATGCGGGTAAGCTACTACAAACAGCATAGTGAACGCATTATTGTGGCCAAGATAGATACGAAGCCCACACCTACTACAGTAGTACAAGTTTATATGCCAACTAGCTCTGCAGATGACGAAGAAATTGAAGAAATGTATGATGAAATAAAAGAAATTATTCAGATAGTGAAGGGAGATGAAAATTTAATAGTCATGGGTGACTGGAATTCGAGTGTAGGAAAAGGGAGAGAAGGAAACGTAGTAGGTGAATATGGATTGGGCCTAAGAAATGAAAGAGGAAGCCGCCTGGTAGAATTTTGCACAGAGCACAACTTAATCATAGCTAACACTTGGTTTAAGAATCATGATAGAAGGTTGTATACATGGAAGAACCCTGGAGATACTAAAAGGTATCAGATAGATTATATAATGGTAAGACAGAGATTTAGGAACCAGGTTTTAAATTGTAAGACATTTCCAGGGGCAGATGTGGACTCTGACCACAATCTATTGGTTATGACCTGTAGATTAAAACTGAAGAAACTGCAAAAAGGTGGGAATTTAAGGAGATGGGACCTGGATGAACTGAAAGAACCAGAGGTTGTACAGAGTTTCAAGGAGAGCATAAGGGAACAATTGACAGGAATGGGGGAAAGAAATACAGTAGAAGAAGAATGGGTAGCTTTGAGGGATGAAGTAGTGAAGGCAGCAGAGGATCAAATAGGTAAAAAGACGAGGACTAGTAGAAATCCTTGGGTAACGGAAGAAATATTGAATTTAATTGATGAAAGGAGAAAATATAAAAATGCAGTAAATGAAGCAGGCAAAAAGGAATACAAACGTCTCAAAAATGAGATCGACAGGAAGTGCAGAATGGCTAAGCAGGGATGGCTAGAGGACAAATGTAAGGATGTAGAGGCTTATCTCACTAGGGGTAAGATAGATACTGCCTACAGGAAAATTAAAGAGACCTTTGGAGATAAGAGAACCACTTGTATGAACATCAAGAGCTCAGATGGAAACCCAGTTCTAAGCAAAGAAGGGAAAGCGGAAAGGTGGAAGGAGTATATAGAGGGTCTATACAAGGGCGATGCACTAGAGGACAATATTATGGAAATGGAAGAGGATGTAGATGAAGATGAAATGGGAGATACGATACTGCGTGAAGAGTTTGACAGAGCACTGAAAGACCTGAGTCGAAACAAGGCCCCCGGAGTAGACAACATTCCATTGGAACTACTGACGGCCTTGGGAGAGCCAGTCCTGACAAAACTCTACCATCTGGTGAGCAAGATGTATGAAACAGGCGAAATACCCTCAGACTTCAAGAAGAATGTAATAATTCCAATCCCAAAGAGAGCAGGTGTTGACAGATGTGAAAATTACCGAACTATCAGTTTAATAAGCCACAGCTGCAAAATACTAACACGAATTCTTTACAGACGAATGGAAAAACTAGTAGAAGCCGATCTCGGGGAAGATCAGTTTGGATTCCGTAGAAATACTGGAACACGTGAGGCAATACTGGCCTTACGACTTATCTTAGAAGAAAGATTAAGGAAAGGCAAACCTACGTTTCTAGCATTTGTAGACTTAGCGAAAGCTTTTGACAATGTTGACTGGAATACTCTCTTTCAAATTCTAAAGGTGGCAGGGATAAAATACAGGGAGCGAAAGGCTATTTACAATTTGTACAGAAACCAGATGGCAGTTATAAGAGTCGAGGGACATGAAAGGGAAGCAGTGGTTGGGAAGGGAGTGAGACAGGGTTGTAGCCTCTCCCCGATGTTATTCAATCTGTATATTGAGCAAGCAGTAAAGGAAACAAAAGAAAAATTTGGAGTAGGTATTAAAATCCATGGAGAAGAAATAAAAACTTTGAGGTTCGCCGATGACATTGTAATTCTGTCAGAGACAGCAAAGGACTTGGAAGAGCAGTTGAACGGAATGGATGGTGTCTTGAAGGGAGGATATAAGATGAACATCAACAAAAGCAAAACGAGGATAATGGAATGTAGTCGAATTAAGTCGGGTGATGCTGAGGGTATTAGATTAGGAAATGAGACACTTAAAGTAGTAAAGGAGTTTTGCTATTTGGGGAGCAAAATAACTGATGATGGTCGAAGTAGAGAGGATATAAAATGTAGACTGGCAATGGCAAGGAAAGCGTTTCTGAAGAAGAGAAATTTGTTAACTTCGAGTGTAGATTTAAGTGTCAGGAAGTCATTTCTGAAAGTATTTGTATGGAGTGTAGCCATGTATGGAAGTGAAACATGGGCGATAAATAGTTTGGACAAGAAGAGAATATAAGCTTTTGAAATGTGGTGCTACAGAAGAATGCTGAAGATTAGAAGGGTAGATCACAAAACTAATGAGGAAGTATTAAATAGGATTGGGGAGAAGAGAAGTTTGTGGCACAACTTGACCAGAAGAAGCGATCGGTTGGTAGGACATGTTCTGAGGCATCAAGGGATCACCAGTTTAGTATTGGAAGGCAGCGTGGAGGGTAAAAATCGTAGGGGGAGACCAAGAGATGAATACACTAAGCAGATTCAGAAGGATGTAGGTTGCAGTAGGTACTGGGAGATGAAGAAGCTTGCACAGGATAGAGTAGCATGGAGAGCTGCATCAAACCAGTCTCAGGACTGAAGACCACAACAACAACAGGCATAGAGAGTCGGCCTCTCACCAAGTCATCTGCAAAAATTAATTAATTTTTCCAAACCTATAGCCTATGTGAAATTACTTTAAAAGTTAAATCAGCTTGGAAGAAGGTAGCGGCGCCTTAGTGGCTGCCACAAACATTCGATGTGCGAGCTGGTCATTGCTCCTGAAAGCATTTGGTCCTCCACTCGATAGTGGCGGACATGCTATACTTCTTCCTCTTCATTTGTGAACTACTGTACAGATTGAACTACAGTATTGCTCAACGCTGGTGAGAAGTTCTGTATCAGTTACCTTCCTCCATTGGTATTGGTTTTCCCTATTCAGAAACAGTTTGTGGCATAACCGTTTTATTGTAAATAGTGGTAGAGCAAAATATAAAAAGTGCTTCTGCAAAGTTAATCCGAATGTGTTTTAGGTAGATTTTGACAGTTATCCTGATTTAGCTTTGATTATGACGGTTTGAGCACCTGGTGCCGACCTTGGAGATTTTGTTTGTTTCTGCAGATGCTGTCGCAATGCTGTATGCAGTGTTGGGTGCATCCGTTGTTCGGCAGTGCACAGAATTCAAGTAACGGTCGGAGTCAATTATGTTTGAGCAGTAGAAAGCAGATCTCGGTACTCTTGTTTCCTGAGGCTATAGAATCTACATCTACGTACGTAACTATGCAAACCATCATTCAGTGCTTGGCGCAGGGTACCTTGAACCACAACCAATCACGTCGTCTCCATTTACACTCGTATATAGAGCCAGGAAAGAACGACTGTCTAAAAGCTTCCGTACAAGCCGTAATTTCTCGCATCTTGTCTTCATAGTCCACCCGCGAAATGCACGTTGGCGGCAGTAGTATCGTTGTGCAGTCGGCCTCAATTGCCGGTTCTCTAAATTTACGCAATAGTACGTTGCGGAAAGAGCATCGTGTGCCCTCCACGGATTCCTATTTGAGTTCACAAAGCATCTCCGTAATACTTGCATGCTGGTACAACCTGTGAAATCTAGCAGCCCGCTACTGAATTCTTTCAATGTCCCCCTTTTCTTCCGACCTGGTACGGATCCCAAATACTCGAACAATACTCAAGACTGTGTCGTACTATCGTTCTATAAGCCGTCTCCTTTATGGATGAGCTAACCATTATTCTCCCAACAACACAAAGGCGAGCATTGGCCTTCTCTACTACCAACCTGACGTGCTCATTCAATGAAACACATACTAAGGCGCTGCAGTCATGGACTGTGCGACTGATCCCGGCGGAGGTTCGAGTCCTCCCTCGGGTATGGGTGTGTCTGTTTGTCCTTAGGATAATTTAGGTTAAGTAGTGTGTAAGCTTAGGGACTGATGACGTTAGCAGTTAAGTCCCATAAGATTTGACACACATTTGAACATTTTTTTGAAACACGTACAAGCTCAATAGAACAATGAAAATGTACGGCCAGAGGCGATGTCACTAGCAGCATTTCCTCATCATGGAAATGACAAACAAACCAGGATAGGACAAATACATACGAAATCAGAAAAAAATGGAAGAAAGTGAATCAGGCAAAGGGAAATACAGGTTGACACAACATGCAGTATAGCAAAGAAAGAATTGTTACAGGAGATGTTCAAGGCTGTAGCAGCATGCAAGACTATAGAAATGAGAGATGCCGTCTAAGCAAAGTTAAAGAGAGCTTTGGAGGAAGAGAAGCAATTGTATTATTTTCAAAATCTCTTCTAGCGAGTCAGTAATACAATAATCAGCCAGAACATTACGACCACCTACCTAATAGCTGGTATGTCCACCTTTGGTAAGGATAACAATGGCGACGCCTCGTGGCATGGAAGCGATGAGGCCACGGTAAGTTACTGGAGGGATTGACGCTACATCTTCACATACAAGTCACCTAATACCTGTAAACCACGGGGAGGGAAGCCAGGAGCTATGAGGTCACATTCAATTGCATCCCAGATGTGTTGGATCGTGTTCAGATCTGGAGAGTAGGGGCAGGTGGGTGAGGGGGGAGGGGGGACAGCACATCAAGCGGAATACGCCACTGTATTCTTCCGACCACTCCACCAAATTCCTGGCCTTGTGACATGGCGTATTACCTTGTTGAAAAATGCCACTGCCACCGGCAAAAATGATTGTCATGACAGGGTGTACGTGGTCTGTAGCCAGTGTACGATACTCCTTGGCCGTCATAGTGCCTTGCGCAAGTTCAACTGGATCCGTGGATGTCCACATAAATGTTGCCCAGAGCATATTGGAAGATCCGGCAGCTTGTCTCCGGCCCGCAATACAGGTGTCAAGGAGCTGTTACCCAGGAAGACGTCGGATCCCCTCCCTCACATCGACATGATATATAAGGTATCGGTATTCATCATACCATGCAACACTCTGCCACTGCGCCAACGCCCAGTGCAGATGGTTACGAGCCAATTTCATAGTTGCCGATGTCGTATCGTTAGCATTGCCACATGCATAGGTCGTCGGCTGCGGAGGCTCATCTTCAGGAGTGTTCGGTGCGCTGTGCGTTCAAACACACTTGTGCTCTGCCCACCATTAAAGTTTGACGTTAGTTCCTCCACAGTTCACCGCCTGTCCTGTTTTAGCAGTCTGCCCAACCTACGATATCCGACATCTGTAATGAGGGGTGACGACCCACCCTCACGACGTCTGGACGTGGTTCCACCTTTCTTTCGCCACGTGTTGAAGACACTCACCACAGCACTCCTCGAGCACCCGACAAGTCGTGCAGTTTCCGAAACGCTCTTATCGAGCCGCGGGGCATCACAGTCTGCTATCGGTCAAACTCAGACACATCGCGCACCATCCCCATTCCACACGCGGACAGCACGCTCACTGATAATACATGCACCGTGCGTGCGTCTGACTAGCAGCCATTCCTCGACAGATGACCCTGGATGGATCTATATCGATAGTAGGTAGGAGATAATGATTTCCTGGAGTGAAAATCTGCAAAATGGATAGAATGTATCAAAGGTCTATACAAAAGAAGCCAACATGAAGACACTTTTATGGAAACGGAATTGAAAGCAGATGAGAAAGGAGACGTGATTCCGCAAGAAGTATTTGACTAGAACTCTGGAAAAAACTAATTGGAAACAAGACACCTGGAATTACAATGCTCTTTCGGAAAACAAGCCATGACAAAGCTATGCTGGTATGCGAAATATCATACCACGATAAGGCTATTCGAATCATCACCAAACCTCCGGAATGTTTCACTCTTTGGACGGATACATGTCCAGAAGTTGGAAACAGTGTGAAACAAGACTCACCCGACCAGATGACTTTCGTCCGTCGATTCAAAGCCCAAGTTTTATGATTTCGGCAGCATGGTTTCTTGTTACGGGTATTTGCATCACTGATGAGTGGTTCTGGAATTTCAGCTCGTCGTGCAGTTTCCAAGTTCTGGAGCTTCCGACGTGTTGTTTTCGTGCCCAAAGTGTTCACGTGTGTGACATTCAGATCTTCAAAGAATTTTTCAGATGTCGACCTCTTACTTTTCGTCACATTCCTCTTCCATGAACGTCTCTCACGATCACACAACACACACTTCTATACGCGTTGTGACTTTCCAGGTGGTGGTTTACCTCTTTCCGTGTAGACAGTATAAACATTCGATCGGAGCTTCTTGAAATACACTCCTGGAAATGGAAAAAAGAACACATTGACACCGTTGTGTCAGACCCACCATACTTGCTCCGGACACTGCGAGAGGGCTGTACAAGCAATGATCACACGCACGGCACAGCGGACACACCAGGAACCGCGGTGTTGGCCGTCGAATGGCGCTAGCTGCGCAGCATTTGTGCACCGCCGCCGTCAGTGTCAGCCAGTTTGCCGTGGCATACGGAGCTCCATCGCACTCTTTAACACTGGTAGCATGCCGCAACAGCGTGGACGTGAACCGTATGTGCAGTTGACGGACTTTGAGCGAGGGCGTGTAGTGGGCATGCGGGAGGCCGGGTGGACGTACCGCCGAATTGCCCAACACGTGGGGCGTGAGGTCTCCACAGTACATCGATGTTGTCGCCAGTGGTCGGCGGAAGGTGCACGTGCCCGTCGACCTGGGACTGGACCGCAGCGACGCACGGATGCACGCCAAGACCGTAGGATCCTACGCAGTGCCGTAGGGGACCGCACCGTCACTTCCCAGCAAATTAGGGACACTGTTGCTCCTGGGGTATCGGCGAGGACCATTCGCAACCGTCTCCATGAAGCTGGGCTACGGTCCCGCACACCGTTAGGCCGTCTTCCGCTCACGCCCCAACATCGTGCAGCCCGCCTCCAGTGGTGTCGCGACAGGCGTGAATGGAGGGACGAATGGAGACGTGTCGTCTTCAGCGATGAGAGTCGCTTCTGCCTTGGTACCAATGATGGTCGTATGCGTGTTTGGCGCCGTGCAGGTGAGCGCCACAATCAGGACTGCATACGACCGAGGCACACAGGGCCAACACCCGGCATCATGGTGTGGGGAGCGATCTCCTACACTGGCCGTACACCACTGGTGATCGTCGAGGGGACACTGAATAGTGCATGGTACATCCAAACCGTCATCGAACCCATCGTTCTACCATTCCTAGATCGGCAAGGGAACTTGCTGTTCCAACAGGACAATGCACGTCCGCATGTATCCCGTGCCACCCAACGTGCTCTAGAAGGTGTAAGTCAACTACCCTGGCCAGCAAGATCTCCGGATCTGTCCCCCATTGAGCATGTTTGGGACTGGATGAAGCGTCGCCTCACGCGGTCTGCACGTCCAGCACGAACGCTGGTCCAACTGAGGCGCCAGGTGGAAATGGCATGGCAAGCCGTTCCACAGGACTACATCCATCATCTCTACGATCGTCTCCATGGGAGAATAGCAGCCTGCATTGCTGCGAAACGTGGATATACACTGTACTAGTGCCGACATTGTGCATGCTCTGTTGCCTGTGTTGGTTGGTTCAAATGGCTCTGAGCACTATGGGACTCAACATCTTAGGTCATAAGTCCCCTAGAACTTAGAACTACTTAAACCTAACTAACCTAAGGACACCACACACACCCATGCCCGAGGCAGGATTCGAACCTGCGACCGTAGCAGTCCCGCGGTTCCGGACTGCAGCGCCAGAACCGCTAGACCACCGCGGCCGGCTCTGTTGCCTGTGTCTATGTGCCTGTGGTTCTGTCAGTGTGATCATGTGATGTATCTGACCCCAGGAATGTGTCAATAAAGTTTCCCCTTCCTGGGACAATGAATTCACGGTGTTCTTATTTCAATTTCCAGGAGTGTATCACACATTCGGCTTACTTGGTGACAGATGCACTTTTGTAAAGTTACGATGGTCACTCCAAAAGAAATGCACACTGTTTTTGTAAAAATACAGTTTTCATTCTATATGTGTGAAAGTTTTACAGTGTGTAGACGCATCCTTCCCGCTTCTTTTCAAACTTAGTTCAACCTGTTCCCCTGAGTGACGCCGTCACAGCATGTCCTCAAGATGGCTGCTACACTTGACGTTTGTTAGAAGGAAAGTGCTGTCATAGAACTCCTGTGCTTTAAAAACGAGACGGTAGGAAACATCCACATTAGGTTGAAAAAGGTGTATGGAGATGGTGCTTTCGATCGCAGCATAGTTAGTGGTGGGCAAGCAGGTTACGTGATGAAAGCGGGCACGGCAATATTGAGGATTGTCTTCGCAGAGGCAGGCCTCGTACTGCAGACACTCCAGACAATGTGCAGAGAGTTAACGAGTTGGTGAATGCTGACAGACGCCACACAGTGAACGAATTGTCACGCTACGTTGGGATAGGGGAAGGAAGAGTTTGCAGAATACTGAAAGTGTTGGCGTTAAGAAAGATTTGTGCCAGGTGGATTCCCAGGATGTCGACAGTGGCTCACAAATAAACAAGAAAAACGGTATGCAGCAAACTTTTGGAACAGTACGAGAATGGTGGAGATGAATTTCTTGGAAGAATTGTGACAGGTGATGAAACATGGCTCCATCATTTTTCAAGAGGCAATCAATGGAGTGGCATCATGCAAATTCACCCAAGAAAAAAAATTCAAAACTACACCTTCTGCTGGAAAAGTTATGGCTACGGTGTTTTTTGATTCCGAAGGACTCTTGCTTGTGGACATCATGCCAAGTGGAACCACCATAAATTCTGATGCATATGTGACGAAACTGAAGAAACGTGACCGGTTGGCTGGTTGTTTGGGGGAAGAGACCTAACGGCGAGGTTATCGGTCTCATAGGATTAGGGAAAGATAGGGAAGGAAGTCGGCCGTGCCCTTTCAAAGGAACCATCCCGGCATTTGCCTGGAGCGATTTAGGGAAATCACAGAAAACCTAAATCAGGATGGCCGGACGCGGGATTGAACCGTCGTCCATCCGAGTGCGAGAAACGTGCTCGACCACATCGGCAAAAGCAGGATGTTTTGCGGTAGCACGACAAGGCACGGCCACATGTCAGTCAGAAAACCATGGAAGCGATCACAAAACTCGGATGGGCATCACTGAAACACCTGCCTTACAGTCCTAACCTGGCTCCATGTGACTATCATCTCTTTGGGAAACTGAAAGACTCTCTTTATGGAACAAGGTTTGAAGATGATGATTCCCTTGTGCACGCTGCCAAAAAGTGGCTCCATCGGGTTGGTCCAGAATTTTACCGTGCGGGTACAGAGGCTCTGGTTCCAAGATGGCGTAAGGCAGTTGAGAGGAGTGGAAATTATGTGGAGAAATGAAAATATTGTTCCTAAAGGATGTATCTACACACTGTAAAACTTTCAAACATGTAGGATAAAAGATGGATATAAAAAAAAAAATTGTGTGCATTTCTTTTGGAGTGACCCTCGTATATTTAGCTTGCAACAGTTTCACATAGTAATAGAAAACAATCTCCTCTGAAAAATAATTATATACATTACAACACATACACACCATCGAGGCATTGCCCACAGAGATGTTTCTTGGATCACAGCAATTTGCCCACGTCCGAGTTTTCTTAGATCGGACAATGTGCACTCAAAGGTACACAGAACTCTGTTCTGACCATGACAGCGACGAGCAGCGCATTGAGGACATTCCAAAGGTGCCGTTCATGGGATGTGTGTGAGAGACTCTCAATTACACATCTGAAATAATTCCAGAAAAATACACTGCAGGAAAAAAATTGTTCAAATGGCTCTAAGCACTATGGGACTTAACATCTGAGGTCATCAGTCCCCTAGACTTAGAACTACTTAAATCTAACTAACCTAAGGACATCACACACATCCATGCCCGAGGCACGATTCGAACCTGCGACCGCAGCACCAGCGCAGTTCCAGACTGAAGCGCCTAGAACCGCTCGGCTACAGCGGCCGGCCAGGAGAAAACCATAACACCGAGAAGGAGTTATGCGACATAAAAGAAAATTGGTAAGCATGTTCCTACATCTGAAAAATGGCTTAAGAGTCGCGCTAGGAGCGCCGTTACGAGGATGCCGACCGGGCTTACGTTGGTCGTGAGCGTTAGTTACCCTTGAAATGGTGAATTGATGTAAGTCAAGACTGTCTTCAAGGCGACAATGATGCCCATGTCATCACCTCACCGATTCTGAACGGTTTCATGTAATAGGGCTATGACAAGCTGGATGCTCGTTCTGTGATTTTGTACCAAGTCTTGGCAGGAATGTAGCCACATACACTCCTGGAAATGGAAAAAAGAACACATTGACACCGGTGTGTCAGACCCACCATACTTGCTCCGGACACTGCGAGAGGGCTGTACAACAATGATCACACGCACGGCACAGCGGACACACCAGGAACCACGGTGTTGCCCGTCGAATGGCGCTAGCTGCGCAGCATT
Organism: Schistocerca cancellata; assembly: GCF_023864275.1. Classification (NCBI taxonomy): domain Eukaryota; kingdom Metazoa; phylum Arthropoda; class Insecta; order Orthoptera; family Acrididae; genus Schistocerca; species Schistocerca cancellata. The sequence continues at coordinate 355,259,965 of NC_064634.1, read as the reverse complement.
TGTGCACCGCCGCCGTCAGTGTCAGCCAGTTTGCCGTGGCATACGGAGCTCCATCGCAGTCTTTAACACTGGTAGCATGCCGCGACAGCGTGGACGTGAACCGTATGTGCAGTTGACGGACTTTGAGCGAGGGCGTGTAGTGGGCATGCGGGAGGCCGGGTGGACGTACCGCCGAATTGCTCAACAAGTGGGGCGTGAGGTCTCCACAGTACATCGATGTTGTCGCCAGTGGTCGGCGGAAGGTGCACGTGCCCGTCGACCTGGGACCGGACCGCAGCGACGCACGGATGCACGCCAAGACCGTAGGATCCTACGCAGTGTCGTAGGGGACCGCACCGCCACTTCCCAGCAAATTAGGGACACTGTTGCTCCTGGGGTATCGGCGAGGACCATTCGCAACCGTCTCCATGAAGCTGGGCTACGGTCCCGCATACCGTTAGGCCGTCTTCCGCTCACGCCCCAACATCGTGCAGCCCGCCTCCAGTGGTGTCGCGACAGGCGTGAATGGAGGGACGAATGGAGACTTGTCGTCTTCAGCGATGAGAGTCGCTTCTGCTTTGGTGCCAATGATGGTCGTATGCGTGTTTGGCGCCGTGCAGGTGAGCGCCACAATCAGGACTGCATACGACCGAGGCACACAGGGCCAACACCCGGCATCATGGTGTGGGGACCGATCTCCTACACTGGCCGTACACCACTGGTGATCGTCGAGGGGACACTGAATAGTGCACGGTACATCCAAACCGTCATCGAACCCATCGTTCTACCATTCATAGACCGGTAAGGGAACTTGCTGTTCCAACAGGACAATGCACGTCCGCATGTATCCCGTGCCACCCAACGTGCTCTAGAAGGTGTAAGTCAACTACCCTGGCCAGCAAGACCTCCGGATCTGCCCCCCATTGAGCATGTTTGGGACTGGATGAAGCGTCGTCTCAAGCGGTCTGCACGTCCAGCACGAACGCTGGTCCAACTGAGGCGCCAGGTGGAAATGGCATGGCAAGCCGTTCCGCAGGACTACATCCAGCATCTCTACGATCGTCTCCATGGGAGAATAGCAGCCTGCATTGCTGCGAAAGGTGGATATACACTGTACTAATGCCGACATTGTGCATGCTCTGTTGCCTGTGTCTATGTGCCTGTGGTTCTGTCAGTGTGATCATGTGATGTATCTGACCCCAGGAATGTGTCAATAAAGTTTCCCCTTCCTGGGACAATGAATTCACGGTGTTCTTATTTCAATTTCCAGGAGTGTACATAATTGCTTGCAGCGGTGGTCACGAGGATGTGCGGTCGCAAGGGACTGGGCTCCGGACGGATATATGGCACTACCGAGGCGGAAGACCAACGTGTTTGGCGGACGGCTCTGGCTGATTGTACTGCGTCCGCAGCAGCAATCTGAGCAGCAGTTGGCACCACTGTGACACAGCAGACTGTTACAAGTCGGCTACTTCAACGGCTGCTCAGAGTCAGACGCCCTGTAGCGTGCATTCCATTGACTCCAAACCACCGCCGTTTACGACTTCAGCGGTGTCAAGCGAGACTTTATTGGAGGACAGAATGGAGCTCTGTTGCATTTTCCGATGAAAATCGATTCTGCCTCCGTGCCAGTGACGTCCGTGTGTGGGTTGAGGGTCGGTAACCAGCTGGTCTGGGTGCTGCAGACACTGGACCGACACCTGGAGTTAGGTCTGGGTGCCATTCAGTACGGCAACAGGAGCTGTACCGCAAGCTGACTGCAAAACTGTACGTCAGTCTGATGACAGGACTTGATGCGCTGCCATTCATAAACAGCATTCCAGGTTTTTTTTTTTAACAAGATAACACTCGCCCCCATACCGCTGTTGTAACCCAACGTGCTCTGCAGAATGTCGACATGTTGCCTTGACCTGCTCGATCACCAAATCTGTCTCCAGTTGAGAACATACGGGACATAATCGGACAACAACTCTGATATCAAGGCATAAAACTCCATTCCACAAACTGAGATCCACCACCAGTACAGCACAATACATGCACGTTTGCATACTTGCATTCAATATTCTGGTGGTTATATCGGTTGTTAATGTGTCACTGTTTCACATTTCTAATGCCTTATCTTAAATTTATTACTCGACACAAATTATTTTTTTTATAATGCGAACTTTTTCCGTCAGTTTCTATAAATGAATCAGAGGATAACTTACACTAAATACTTATGCATCAGCATAGTTAATTCAGCAGTAATTTGTTTAAAATCATAAATTATCTAATTTTCTTTTCTCAGCTTCAAAAACTAATTTGTTTCAGTATGTGTGATATTGTTTTTTCTTTTCATCTGTTCTGCTGTCAAAGCGAATAAAGGGATGAATGCAGCATATATGTGGTATAGGAATGTTGAAATTTATTATAACTTATGATGAATGACAGTGTGAATTACGTCGTGTATCGAAGCAGTAAGTCACAAACGTGGTACGACTATTTGGGAAAATTTTAGCTTTAGAAAAAAATCATTCGCCAATTTGCGAAAATAATGTGATCAGAATTCTCAATAGCTGCTCAAAAGTCCTACAAAAACCTCTTATCACTTTATTTTGTGCAGCTAATAGTTCATACCTTGAATACTGAATGACCTATTTTCTCTACGTAAAATATACAAAATCGCCCTAATTCTGCTGAACTATTCAAATCTCTTACGGAACTCTAGTACTACTGCATATACACACTGAAGCGCCAAAGAAGCTAGTACAAGCATGCATATTCAAATGCAGAGATATATTAACTAGCAGAATATTGCTCTGCGGTCGGCAACGCCTATATAAGAAAAGTCTCTGGCTATGTTGTTGGATCGGTTACCGCTCCTACGATGGCATGTTATCAATATTTAAGTGAGTTTGAACGTGGTGTTATAATCAGCGCACGACCGATGGGACACAGCATCTCTGACGTAGCGATGAAGTGGGGATTTTCCTGTACATCCTTTTTCACGAGTGTACTGTGAATATTAGGTAAGACATCAAATCTCCGACATCACTGCGGCCGGAGAAAGAACTTGCAAGAACGGGATCAACGAAGACTGAAGAGAATCGTTCAACGAGACACAAGTGCAACCTTTCCGCAAATTGCTGCAGATTTCAATGCTGGGCCATCAATAAATGTCAGCGTGCGAACCATTCAACGGAGCATCATCGATATGGGCTTTTGGAGCCGAAGGCCCACCCTTCACGACTGCATAACACAAAGCTTTACTCCTCTCCGGGGCCCGTCAACACCTACACTGGACTGTTGATGACTGGAAACATGCTGCCAGGTCGGATGAGTCTCGTTTCAAATTGTTTCGAGCGGATGGACGTATGCGGGTATGGAAACGACCTCATGAATCCATGGACCCTGCATGTTAGCAGCGTACCCTGCAAGATGCTGGAGGCTCTGTAATGGTTTGGGGCGTGTACAGTTGCAGTGATATGGGACTCCTGATACGTCTAGATACTACTCTGACAGGTGACACGTACGTAAGCATCCTGTCTGATCACCAGCATCCATTGCCCGCATCTCGTGGTCGTGCGGTAGCGTTCTCGCTTCCCACGCCCGGGTTCCCGGGTTCGATTCCCGGCGGGGTCAGAAATTTTCTCTGCCTCGTGATAGCTGGGTGTTGTGTGCTGTCCTTAGGTTAGTTAGGTTTAAGTAGTTCTAAGTTCTAGGAGACTGATGACCAAAGATGTTAAGTCCCATAGTGCTCAGAGCCATTTGAACCATTTGAACCAGCATCCATTCATGTTTATTGTGCATTCGGACGGACTTGGGCAATTCCAGCAGGACAATGCGATACCCCACTCTTTCAGGAGTGCTACAGAGTGGCTCCAGGAACACTGTTCTGAGTTTAAACACTTTCGCTGCCCACCAAACTCCCCAGACATGAACATTATTGAATATATCTGGGATGCCTTGCAACGTGCTGTTCAGAAGAGATCTCCACCCCCTTGTACTCTTACGGATTTATGGTGAGCCCTGCAGGATTCATTGTGTCAATTCCCTCCAGCACTATGTCAGACATTAGTCGAGTCCATGCCACGTCATACTGCGGCACTCCTGCGTGATCGCGGGGGCCTTACACGATATTAGGCAGGTGTACCAGTTTCTTTGGCTCTTCAGTGTATGTAGAACTGTTATAAAGCTAATATTCTCGACAATCGGATGCGAATTTCACATGACTGTTTATTGACTGTTTCGAGTCGCGTTTCATTAGAAACCATTTCAGTAGTTATGTTAGCTAGTATTGAGATAATTTCTATCAGGTCGGACATGGTTTCATCAAGTGTGTTACTGAAATGGAAATATAGTAGAAAGATTTTAAATCAGAACTTGTTTTATTTAGTAGATTCAGTTGGACCTATGATAAGATAACCGCTATGCAGCGGGAAACACGAAGTTTTACGCACCTTGCCGACACGTACAATGCAGCCCGTCGTTTAAATAGCTTTTCCAGCTTAAACTAGAGTATACGTTGCTTCAGGGTAGGCCATAGTTAGAAGGAAACTGCCGAAGATGTGTCAGTAAAATGCTAATCAATACTAACATATAAAGACAAGTCGTTATTTAACGTTGACACCAAAAATATCGAAGAGCATTTGACGGGTTTACTTCAAAATTCTTCACGATGCGCTTAGAAACGGTCGAAAGGACAGAGACTACTTAATTTTTAATATGTATGTGGTGTATAAACATATATTTACTATTAGGTTGGTGCATCAGTTAGTGGAGTTCTTCCATAAGTTTAATAAACACAACAGCACAATACATGCACGTTTGCATACTTGCATTCAATATTCTGGTGGTTATATCGGTTGTTAATGTATCACTGTTTCATATTTCTAATGCCTTATCTTAAATTTATTACTCGACACAAATTATTTTTTTTATAATGCGAACTTTTTCCGTCAGTTTCTATAAATGAATCAGAGGATAACTTACACTAAATACTTATGCATCAGCATAGTTAATTCAGCAGTAATTTGTTTAAAATCATAAATTATCTAATTTTCTTTTCTCAGCTTTAGTCATCAATAACATATTCTCCTTCACTATTTACAACAGTTTGCCAACGCAGGGGTGGCTTTTCGATTCCTTGACTGTAGAAATCAAGGGGTTTTGGGGCGAATAACCCGTCGAACCGTGTTCGGAGCGCGTTTTCGTCAGGAGAGGAAGTTGCTTGTAGGTCGTTCAATAGAGAGCGGAAAAAGTAAAAATCTGTCTGCGTAAGATCAGGCAAAGAAATTAGACGCGGAATGACTTCCCAGCCCAACTCCTATTTAACGTTTTTTGTCAGTCTAGCAGAATGCGGGGGGGGGGGGGGGGGGGAGGAATAGGATTATTTCATTAATTCTTCCTGGTCGTTCGTCTGAGTCTGCAAGACATCTCAATTGTTGACAATAAATTCGGCAGTGATGATTACAACTCGGGAAAGCAATTCATAGTACATCACACGTCCGCTGTTCCTTCAGATGCGTAACATTATCTTTTGTGAATGCGCGCAGGTCTTTGTACAGGGAATTACTGCTTTGTTTGGGCTCAGTCTCCCCTTTCTTTTCCTTGTGTTAGCATAAAGACAACATTTCTCGTCACCAGTAACGATACAGGATGGGAATATTCGATGTTGTTCACGAGTCAGTTGATAACGAGGCTACCCGCTGATTTCTGCGATTTTGGATTGGAGCGTGCGGTACCCAGACAACAGATTTTTGCACCTTCTGCACTGCATGCAAGTGTTAAGCAAGGGCGCAATGATCACAGTTCATCACATTTGCCAGCTCTCGAGTACACCGACGTGGATCATTGTGGATTAATGCGTTAAGTAGAATCACCAGACTGACATACAGTTTTGCAGTCGGCGTGTGTGGGATAACCACGAGACTGCTCCTGCTGTCATACGAAGTCCCACCCCAGACCGTAACTCCAACTCTAGGTCCAGTAAGTCCAGCAAGCAGACGGGTTGGTTGCTGCCCCGCAATTCTCTACATCTACATCAACATACATTCTCCGCAATCCACCATACGGTGCGTGGGAGAGGGTACCTCGTACCACAACTAGCGTCTTCTCTCCCTGTTCGACTCCCAAACAGAGTGTTCCACTCCTCCGTAGCGATTCACGAAAAGAACGCCTCTTTTCCTGTAGAGACTCCCACCCGAGTTCCTGAAGCATTTCCGTAACACTTGCGTGATGATCAAACCTACCAGTAACAAATCTAGCAGCCCGCCTCTGAATTGCTTCTATGTCCTCCCTCAATCCGGCCTGATAGGGATCCCAAACGCTCGAGCAGTACTGAAGAATAGGTCGTATTAGTGTTCTATAAGCGGTCTCCTTTACAGATGAACCATATCTTCCCAAAATTCTACCAATGAACCGAAGACGACTATCCGCCTTCCCCACAACTGCCATTACATGCTTGTCCCACTTCATATCGCTCTGCAATGTTACGCCCAAATATTTAATCGACGTGACTGTGTCAAGCGCTACACTACTAATGGAGTATTCAAACATTACGGGATTCTTTTTCCTATTCATTTGCATTAATTTACATTTATCTATATCTAGAGTTAGCTGCCATTCATTACACCAATCACAAATGCTGTCCAAGTCATCTTGTATCCGCCTACAGTCACTCAACGACGACACCTTCCCGTACACCACAGCATCATTAGCAAACAGCCACACATTGCTATCCACCGTATCCAAAAGATCATTTATGTAGATAGAAAACAACAGCGGACCTACCACACTTCCGTGGGGCACTCCAGATGATACCCTCACCTCCGATGAACACTCACCATCGAGGACAACGTATAGGGTTCTATTACTTAAGAAGTCTTCGAGCCACTCACATGTTTGGGAACCAATCCCATATGCTCGAACCTTAGTTAGGAGTCTGCAGTGGGGCACAGAGTCAAACGCTTTCCGGAAGTCAAGGAATATGGCATCCGTCTGATACCCTTCATCCATGGTTCGCAAGATATCATGTGAAGAAAGGGCAAGCTGTGTTTCGCAGGAACGATGCTTTCTAAAGCCGTGCTGATGCATGAACAGCAACTTCTCTGTCTCAAGGAAATTCATTATATTCGAACCGAGAATATGTTCGAGAATCCTGCAACAAACCGATGTTAAGGATATTGGTCTGTAATTTTGAGGATCCGTCCTTCTACCCTTCTTATATACTGGCGTCACCTGCGCTTTTTGCCAGTCGCTCGGGACTTTACGTTGGGCAAGAGATTCGCGATAAATGCAAGCTAAGTAAGGAGTCAATGCAGTAGAGTAGTCTCTGTAAAACCGAACTGGAATCTCATCAGGACCTGGCGATTAATTTATTTTCAACCCATTCAGCTGCCTCACAACCGCAGGAACGTCCATCACTATGTCCCCCATACGGGAATCTGTACGAGACTCAAACGGCGGTATGTTTGTACGATCCTCCTGCGTGAAAGATTTCTCAAATACTAAATTCAAAATTTCAGCTTTCGTTTTGCTGTCTTCCGCTGCCAGGCCTCCTAATCGACATACGGCCAGCGCTGGCACCGAGGCAGAACCACCTTTCATCAGGAAACACGACATGTCCTCCAATGAGCTCTTGCTTGATACCACTGAAAACGCAAATGGTGGTGGTTTGTGGTAGGTGGGATGCACGCTGGAGCGCGTCTGATGCGGAGCTGTCATTGAAGTAACCTATTAGAAACAAACTGGAAATTTGTGGTAAGTTCCTATGGGACCAAACTGCTGAGATCAGCGGTGCGTAGGCTTACGCACTACTTAAGCTCACTTAAACTAACTTACGGTAAAGACAACACACTCATACACATGCCCGAGGGAGGACTCGAACTTCCGACGGAGCGAACCGCGCGGACCGTGACAAGACGCCCCAAGACCGACGATTAGAAACAGTTCGTGGTCTGATTGTGGTGCCAACTGCTACTCAAATTTCTGCTGCAGATGCAGTACGATGCGCTTGAGGCATCCGCCAAACACGAAGGTCTTCGCTCTCGGTAGTGACAATTGGCCATCCAGAGCCCAGTCTTCTTCTGTACACATAGTCTCGTGAGCATCCAGTCAGGTACAGTGGCTTCTTTCCTGCCAAGACTTTCAGCAGTATCGCAGGAAGAACGCGCAGCTTATCGTATCCTTATTACATGACGTGTTCAAACTCAGTGTGGTGATGATAGTGGCGCCATTGTCGTCTTAAAGACAGTCATGACTAACATCAACTCACTATGTTACCAATTTCCAAGATAATTAACGCTCATGGCAGTTACAGCGTGTATTTCAAGCGAACCTGACTTCCATTCTCGTAGTGGCACTACTAACTCGACTCGTAAGCGACTGGCGCGGAATCTGAATAGGGATCATCTTCCAGATATACAAACACTTGTACCAACTTTCGTTTATGTCGCGCAACTCCTTGGTACTGTGACTTTTTCCGGCAGTGTAATAGCGACGCATTTAAACAGTTTCCCAAATATTTAATTTTAAACAAAGGTTGCACACACCGCTATGGGCTATTTTGTTTTCTTCCTCGCAGTCGGTTTTTGCAAAGAAGATTTTTTGATTCGTTTGCATGTTTGTAGCCAGTAAATCCAATATCTGGTCTGACTGCCTATTCGTTGTAGCTCATTTAGCGTTACCCGAGGTGAACGTGCAGTATTCCACTACGGACGCGAGCTATTTACACCCAAAAAAGGAAATTTGTATTTGTAGCTTATCGGCTAATGATTAACTATGGAATCTTAGTAGTTCTAAACTTCGTTATTCTACGCGTTTCCCTATTAAAACTGTGCGAAATACTGTCAATGAAGCTACTATCCTCATAGATCCAGAAAAAAGGAGTATTGGGTTTAGCTTCTCATCGACATTGAGGTTGTTACAGACGGAGCACAAGCTCGGATTGTGTTAAGGTTCAAATGGTTCAAATGGCTCTGAGCACTATGGGACTCAACTTCTGAGGTCATTAGTCCCCTAGAACTTAGAACTAGTTAAACCTAACTAACCTAAGGACATCACAAACATCCATGCCCGAGGCAGGATTCGAACCTGCGACCGTAGCGGTCTTGCGGTTCGAGACTGCAGCGCCTGTAACCGCACGGCCACTTCGACCGGCGATTGTGTTAAGGGTGGGGACGGAAATAGGCCGTGTCCTTTCATAGGAACCATCCTGTCATTTTCTTGGAGCGATTTAAGGAAATCACAGGAATCCTATATCTGGATGTAGGTTTGAACCGTCGTCCTTCCGAATGCGCGTCCATTGTGCTAACCACTGCACCACTCTCTCGGTGTGGTTCAAGCAGCAGGCGAAGTCTCTCATAACTAGCGTACCAGTGATCTCAAACTATTTACTGTTCATTTTAAGCGTTTTTAATTCATAATCGAAGATTCGTTGGTAATAACAATAAACAATGCTCAAAATCAGTGAAGGGGCAGGAGAGGAGATGGACAGAAATGGGGGCGGAAAATTGATATAGAGAGGCGAGAGGAGGAGATGGACAGAGGCAGGGGGAGAAAAAAGTTAGGAAGTATATCCGGTTCCCACACATTTTCAGCAGTTGCGAAGAATTGTCGGTTCCGCTAGTAGCCTGATAAACCCGCGGCGATGCACTGTGCTCTGGTAATTGTTGCCGTATACCCCCGGAAAGTACGAAGGACTTATAGAAACAATACTATGCACAGTCGCTACTGTACTCCTCTCTAAAGGTGGACCAACATCCTGTTAAGCATCTGGTCATAGTGTTTTGGCTGATCATTGCGGAGTGTTACGTTGCATTGCCCCCGTAATATTACATGTCCTAGTGAAAGCCACTTGCAATAGTGATAGCAACGTTAGTTCCACATTTTTATAATAATGCGCCATCTACAAACCAGAGGAATTTTACGAATCTGACTCCAGCCGCGAATGCTAAAAACATAGACAAGCTTTTCGTTGGTTTGTGAAACGTTTACCTAACAGTCATGATAACGACGTGTCTGACTGCGGCTCACCACTCTCGTGCTCTCAATGACGAATGTGATACACACGTAGCCCGAGTAGAATGAGAAGAGCTGACGGAGGCGTGATGCCCAGCTGGGTGGTCTCATGCGCGGGGCATGTCAAGCGTCTGGGTTCGCTCCCAGTCGCACGGGAGTCCTGTGTAGGATCTCCCGTTACGACGCTGTACAACACGGCGGAAGAAACGCTACCTGCCGCAGCTCTTCCCACAGGAAATCCTCTGTGGGAAGTAGCATACTGCGGGGGTCACCGCACTTACGTGGAAGACGACGTGGTCCTAGAGCGAAAAGGTTCCTCTCGAACAACTGGACGTAATATCACATTTGTTACCATTCAGTCGCAGAACGACACTCTTCTTTATCGTGAAATGAGTCCATTTTTTAATGCAGATGCAGTGGATGTCCACGTTCTTCGATATACAGTGCCTGACAGAAAAGTAAGAATCCAAAAGACATGGTCGTAGTTCCACGTAACTTCATATACGCACACACCATCGACTAGTAAGTAAATGATTACAGTTGCAATTTCTCGTGGCAGGTGGCACGGCCACCAGAGTCCATTAGTGTCGTTCGTGTCTAAGAGTTGTGAAACGTCCCTTTGAAAAATTATACAAGACTGTGCTTAAACTGACAAACAATATTTTTAGCGCAACGCAATCTGACTTTCAAAATTCCCTACAAAAGAATGGCCCTGACTAACATTAATCTATACCTTTCACAAATCACTTACCTCACCAAAATCTTCATTACTCGAACTACTGCAATACAGCGAGCGCCACTACTGCCAGCTAAATAAAAGATTCAAACTACGAAAGGCACTAACTACTGATAGGGATAGTTAGCAAATGAAAGATTTTAATAGAGAACAAACAATGTATTTACCTTAATAGTCATAATATATGATATCCAGTATTACAAACTTCGAAACTCCGCCATCTCTCTCCCCACATCCACCACTGCTGGCGGCTCACCTCCAACTGCGCAACGCTACGCGCTGTTCACATCCAGCTGCCGCTGCCCAACACTACAATGGCAGACAACAATGCAAACTAACCACAGACTACACACAGCACAGCCAGTGATTTTCATACAGAGCGCTACGTAACGTTGCCAATAAGAAAACATAAACAGCCTACTTACAGTTGTTACCAGTCCCAAAAGGGTCTACAGAGTGTTTCCGTAACAGCGTGCAAAAATTTAACAGAGCATAGAGGATGTTCTACTGAACAATTTGCCATAGGAACCTCGGAACGGAGAAGCCAGCTTAAGAAGATAATCGAAATTAAATTACGGTACTGTGTACTTTTATGTTTACGTTTGTTACAGTTAACTACAAATGGCCCTGAGCACTATGGGACTTAACTTCTGAGGTCATCAGTCGCCTAGAACTTAGAACCACTTAAACCTAAATAACCTAAGGACATCACACACAGCCATTCCCGTGGCAGGATTCGAACCGGCGACCGTAGCGGCCGCGCAGTTCCAGACTGAAGCGCCTACAACCGCTCGGCCACTCTGGTCGGCTTCCTTGCAGGAAATAAAGAATATACCTGTAAATAAACAGCAAAGCACGTGTAAACTTGTAAACATGTTAGTTGTAAATAAGCTGCAAAACAGTAATGCTAGCCAAAGTGGTAGAAAAGTTTACTTCCATATCTCCTTAATCTGGCTTCGCCGACCTCAGGTTCCCTGCCTCAAATTGTTCAGTGGAGCATTCTCTATGTCCCGTTACATTTTTGCACGCTGTTACGGAAACACGCTGTATAAGGAACATGAACAGTGTTAGATGTCGAGTGATCACTGTGAACAGCGCAGAGATGACGTGTACTCGAGCGAGTCAGCGTTATCAACACGTGACGGAGTTTGAAAGGTGTGTTATGGTAGGTTGTGGGATAGTGTAGTGCCCAGATTTGTGTTGCACGAGGATGTGACAGTGGTCCGATGATGGAATTCATGTTGACATGAGGGCAGATATACTTGTCGCCAAGGTTCCGGTCGACAACACCCATCAACGCGAGGGAGGATCGCCGCATTTACAGCAAGGACATCGTTGCCCCTTTGGAACACTATGTGATCGAAAGTATCCGGACACCTGGCTCAAAATGACTTACAAGTTCGTGGCCCCCTCCATCGGTAATGCTGGAATTCAATATGGTGTTGGCCCACCCTCAACCTTGATGACAGCTTCCACTCTCTCAAGCATACGTTCAATCAGGTGCTGGAAGGTTTCTCGGGCAATGGCAGAGCGTTCTTTACGGAGTGCTGCACTGAGGAGAGGTATCGATGTCGGTCGGTGAGGCCTGGCACGAAGTCGGCGTTCCAAAACATCCCAAAGGCGTTCTACAGTGCTATTACAAATGATTGAAGCGATTTCATAAATTCACTATAGCTCCATTCATTGACATATGGTCACGACACACTACAGATACGTAGAAAAACTCATAAAGTTTTGTTCGGCTGAAGCCGCACTTCAGGTTTCGCCCGCCAGAGCGCTCGAGAGCGCAGTGAGACAAACTGGCGACAGGAGCCGAGAAAGCGTATGTCGTGCTTGAAATGCACTCACATCAGTCAGTCATAACAGTGCAACGACACTTCAGGACGAAGTTCAACAAGGATCCACCAACTGCTAACTCCATTCGGCGATGGTATGCGCAGTTTAAAGCTTCTGGATGCCTCTGTAAGGGGAAATCAACGGGTCGGCCTGCAGTGAGCGAAGAAACGGTTGAACGCGTGCGGGCAAGTTTCACGCGTAGCCCGCGGAAGTCGACGAGTAAAGCAAGCAGGTAGCTAAACGTACCACAACCGACGGTTTGTAAAATCTTACGGAAAAGGCTAAAGCAGAAGCCTTACTGTTTACAATTGCTACAAGCCCTGACATCCGATGACAAAGTCAAACGCTTTGAATTTTCGGCGCGGTTGCAACAGCTCATGGAAGAAGATGCGTTCAGTGCGAAACTTGTTTTCAGTGATGAAGCAACATTTTTTCTTAATGGTGAAGTGAACAGACACAATGTGCGAATCTGGGCGGTAGAGAGTCCTCACGCATTCGTGCAGCAAATTCGCAATTCACCAAAAGTTAACGTGTTTTGTGCAATCTCGCGGTTTAAAGTTTACGGCCCCTTTTTCTTCTGCAAAAAAAACGTTACAGGACACGTGTATCTGTACATGCTGGAAAATTGGCTCATGCCACAACTGGAGACCGACAGCGCCGATTTCATCTTTCAACAGGATGGTGCTCCACCGCACTTCCATCACGATGTTCAGCATTTCTTAAACACGAGATTCGAAAACCGATGGATCGGTCGTGGTGGAGATGGTGATCAGCAATTCATGTCATGGCCTCCACGCTCTCCCGACTTAACCCCATGCGATTTCTTCTGTAGGGTTATGTGAAAGATTCAGTGTTTAAACCTCATCTACCAAGAAGCGTGCCAGAACTGCGAGCTCGCATCAACGATGCTTTCGAACTCATTGATGGGGACATGCTGCTCCGAGTGTGGAAGGAACTTGATTTTCGACTTAATCTCTGCCGAATCACTAAAGGGGCACATATCGAACATTTGTGAATGCCTAAAAAAACTTTTTGAGTTTTTGTATGTGTGTGCAAAGCATTGTGAAAATATCTCAAATAATAAAGTTATTGTAGAGCTGTGAAATCGCTTCAATCATTTGTAATAACCCTGTATAGGATTGAGGTCAGGACTCTGTGCATGCCAGTCCATTACAGGGATGTTATTGTCGTGGAACCACTGTGCCACAGACCGTGCATTATTAACACGTGCTCTATAGTGTTGAAAGATGCAATCGCCATCCCCGAATTTGCTCTTCAACAGTTCGAAGGAAGAAGGTGCTTAAAACTTCAGTGTAGGCCTGTGCTGTGATAGTGCCACACAAAATAAAAAGGGGTCCAAGCCTCCTCCATGAGAAACGCGATCACACCCAAACACCACAGCCTTCGAATTTTACTGTTGGCGCTACACACGCTGGCAGGTAACGTTCACCGGGCATTCGCCACATCGACACCCTACCATCGGATCGCCTCATTGTGTACCGTGATTCGTCACTTCACACAACGTTTTTCCACTGTTCAATCGTCCAATGTTTACGCTGCTTACACCAAGCGAGGCGTCTTTTGGCGTTCACTGGCGTCATGTGTGGCTTATGAGCAGCCGCTCAATCATGAAATTCAAGTTTTCTCACCTCCCGCCTAACTGTCATTGTACTTCCAGTGGATCCTGATGCAGTTTGGAATTCCTGTGTGTATGTCTGGATAGATATCTGCCCATTACGCATTACGACCCTCTTCAACTGTCGGTGGTTCAAATGGCTCTGAGCACTATGGGACTTAACTTCCGAGGTCATCAGTCCCCTAGAACTTAGAACTACTTAAACCCGTAGCGTCTAGAACCGCTCGGACACCCCCAGCCACCACTGTCGGTGATCTCCGTCAGTCTGCAGATGAGGTCGGTCTGTACGCTTTTGTGCTGTACGTTTCCATTCACGTTTCCACTTCACTATCACATCGGGAGCAGTGGACCTAGGGATGTTTAGTAGTGTAGAAATCTGGCGTACAGACGTATGACACAAGTGACATTCAATCACCTGACCACGTTAGAAGTCCGTGAGTTCCGCGGAGCGCCCCACTCTGCTCTCTTACGATGTCTAATGACTACTGAGGTCCCTGATACGAAGTACCTGGCAGTAGGTGGTAGCACAATGTACCTAATACGAAAAACGTATGTTTGTGGGGGTGTCAGGATACTTTTGATCACATAGTGTATCTGCACCTGCCATCTGACAGCAAGTAATCGACTACCTACAATGTTCAGTGTCATCCTGCACCAATGGTCGTAGACAAGGAGCCGCCGAACTGGATATTACAGCCCCATGCGTAGGCTGCCGTTAACACCACAACACGAATGGCTGCGTTCGTGGTCGTGTTGCGACCGGGAAGCATGGACTACTGATGAACGGGGTCGTATTGGGCTCAGCGACGAATCGTGGTTCTGCGTACCCTGAGTAACCATCGTCGGCGAGTACGGTGCCGACTGGTCTTCCAATATTTTAGAGAGACACAGCGGTGTTACTCCTGACATCACCATCTGCGGACTGTTATGGAATGACTTCAGGTCACAGCATTTATTGACTGAGGAAACTGTGACAGCACAGCGGTGGTCACCTACAACCTGCATCACAGTGTATTATCCCTCATGTGATAGTATCGTGTTGCTATTTTTCAACAGGACAATGCTCTTCCACACGTGTCACACGCCTCTATGAACAGTTGGAATGGTTTTGAGAGACTCCTGTGGCCAGCAAGGTCCCGGATGGAACATATGCGACTTCATCTCAGATGCCAACTCTGTTCCAGTACCATTACCTACGTTATTAAGGACCATTCACAACAATTGTGGGCCAGCCTGCCTCAGGAGAGGCTAGAGGGGTTGCAACTTCTTACTGAGAAGTGGGCTCATACTGCGACAATCCTCGTAAATTTGACTCAGTTGTCAGATTACTGAAATAACAGCACATACCCCCTCAACCCGTGCAGTTTCTTTTCATTTCTTCTCCTCCTTTGGGTGCTTCACTTTTTCTGTCAGTTAGTGTATGTTTTCTAGTCATACTACTAACTTCCGTAGTGCATAGTTCCTCTTCTATTTGTTCTCGTATTCAGGGTAAAATTCTGTTTTTGTTCTTGTTTCAGGTTACTCACTTTTCTCGACATCATGAATAAACTTTTATCAATTAATAATTTCAGTGTCAGTCCGAATTTGTTCATCAACAGTTTTCACTCAAGTAAATGTAAAAATTCCAAGTCATTGCGTGTTATTTAAGACACTGTATAACACTAGTCAAGTTTACAAATAATGTGTTGCATGTTACTGTGACAGCACGTAACAGCCATTGCTTTTGCAACCTAAGAAATATTACCCTTTTATAGCATTTATCAAAAATGACTCTATGGCACTTAACATCTGAGGTCATCAGTCCCCTAGACTTAGAACTACTTAAACCTAACTAACCTAAGGACAGCACACACATCCATGCCCGAGGCAGGATTCGAACCTGTGACCGTAGAAGCAGCGCGGTTCCGGACTGAAGCGCCTAGAACCGCTCGGCCACCACGGCCGGCAAAATTGGTAATTTGTGGTAAGGTCTTATGGGACCAAACTGCTGAGGTCATCGGTCCCTAAGCTTACACACTACTTAATCTAACTAAAAATAACTTACGCTAAGGACGACACACACACCCATGTCCGAGGGAGGATTCGAACCTCGGACGGGGGATGCCGCTCGGACCGTGACAAGACGCCCAAGACCGCTCGGCTACCCCGCGCGGCTACAGCATTTATCGACCGTGGTCGTGATTCTAAACGAACTGCGAATTCCGTTACCTGACATACCAAATGATTATGAAAAATACTTCATCAATAAAGTAATAATAGTTACTGTTATTATATGTTTAAATAAAGACTTTTACTTTTATGTT
The DNA here is from genome assembly GCF_023864275.1 of Schistocerca cancellata. Classification (NCBI taxonomy): domain Eukaryota; kingdom Metazoa; phylum Arthropoda; class Insecta; order Orthoptera; family Acrididae; genus Schistocerca; species Schistocerca cancellata. Next base: position 355,243,476 of record NC_064634.1, on the reverse strand, counting down.
TACTTGGAAATATTCAAAGCTTTGGAAAAGGTACCTAACATAAGTGATGAAGGTTAGCGATGTACGCTTAACATATCTAGTTCAGATTAACGGTTCTATTAAAGGAATGACACGAAAAGTGGCGCGTTCTCCTCCCAGGCGTAGAGGCACTTCACTCCACCTTCTCCTGCCAGTTACCATTCTAAGATCCCTAAGCATGAGCCAGTCAATGTAGATAGTAGTTCAATACATGTAATACACAACAGGAATTAAATTTCTTAGTAAAATTCTTTAAAATACACGAATGTGAAAACACACTTTAGATAGTACATTAATATTTATATAGCTGGTGTGAATTGTAGTAGTGAGAACTTGTGGTACAAAGCACAGGTGCTACAACTGCTTTCGTAAAAATGGCTGTGCCAAGATGACGTGTATAGGTTACGGAAGGAACCAATGACGCGTGCTGACCAGAGTTCTGATTGAGAGAAAGTAAATCGACGTTCCTACAAATGAAGTGTTCTTCGAAAAAATTTTTAGCGTGTTGCTCCAAAAGGTTTTATTACCTACACTTTTTACGCTGTAGGAGGCTTTTAAAAAAGCGAATGACTTGGTGAGATATTGTCGAAGCTAATATATTACATTGGTTTCCATGGTGCTTGAAGCATGGTATATTTGTGCGCCTTCTTTACCTACTGATTTTGAAGTGTTGTCTTGGTGGAGATCAATTATCGGTAAAAATTTCTTAGAGCCAGCTCGAGGTTAATAGTTAGGGCAGTACGTCTTCCAGTCCGATGATCGAGCGTTGGAGTCTTTCTGAATGAAGCAGGATAGTTACAAGGGTTAATTATTGATTTTGGAACATTGACAAGTTTAGCCCTGTGTCGTGGATCAAAGCGAGGCTGGTGACACTTATCTATGCTGTATAAGCAGCTGCAAGTAGGCTTTTGCCTGGTTTATCTTCGGAGTACTAGTTCGAGCAATCTGTCTCGTGTGTCAGGAGATCGTGGGTACTGGGTGTTGAAACCTAGTAGTCAAGGAAGGCAGGATTCGGTTACGATTGTGGACGGGGCCGTAATCAGTTACTATTAGTTTACTTTTGCAATTACACACATTTGTTTTAACACAGTGATTCCAGACTCAGCAATAATTCAAGATATCACACGTTATTAATTAAGGAATAAACAACTGTGTAGTTAATAGTGCTTTCAATGAGTTACAATTCACCAAATGAGCATAAAATACAGACACAGCAAATAATGTTTTAAAAACAAGCGAATGTGATCCCAATTAGAATTTTAAGGCAAGTAACCACAGTCATGGCTGAAGGCCTTTCACGCCAAGAACGGCAATTATAAAAAATTTAACAAACATACTGATAACCAGCAATGCAATAGCAAAGGTTAATTTAAAAGACAGGCAACTGATCACCAAACGGGTGAGACAAAATGATAACGAATTTGGTAGCACAATCATTTAAACCTGCTGTAAGGCCAAGAACGGCAATTATTTTAAAAAAAATTTAGAAACAGCAAATACAATAGTAAAACACAAGGGCCAGTCACAGACGGTGCACCAGGAATCGACCTCTGAGTAGATCCGGCAAAAAACACTTTCGCGAGCGATGAGATAAGAAACCAAGAGTTGCAATCACTTCACAAAATGATAACTCAGACTAGTGACAGTCTAACGAATGACTAATGATAATCTTGCTGAGGCTACCTGACGTCCGATAAACCAAATGCATAAACGTAAAAATACGCCAAAGCCGGAACCGGCAGTCTGGACTCCACCCACAGAATACTGTGCTTAGAGCGCCCAGAAAAAGAAAGGAATCACTACCACCAGAGTAGAAAAATCGCCAACCAACCTACAGTCAAGAAAGCTGTCAAAACCAAATGCCTCACCGGAGAGCAGCGGCAAGGCGAGGAAACATACACTGCCTTTACATACACTAACCCCCAGGGCAGGTAACTGGGGGGTTAGCGGCCACAATGCAAGAAAAATACCACTGGTTGAACGTAACAAATAGTAACAAATTTCTCCCCCAGTAAAGTATGATCCATCTGACCTACTTCATCACCCGTAGCATCCCCATTTGCATCTCTGCTACGCCTTTCTAATTTTTGACGTTCGGGGAACTTTTTCTGAGCGAAGTCCAGCGAAAAGTATCTCTGGTCTGCAAAACAACTGTCGACAGTTAAAAAATGCGGCATGGTCGGGTGCTGGCTCTGAAAAAGCGTATCAAGATATCATTCCCACCGGAATAATAACTTTACGTCCTTTCACCACTAAATATCGCTACAAATTTGTATAACGTACAATATATCAAAATATCTATACCTTGGGCTTACTACAAAGAGTAATTAAGCTACACAGGTTTTACAATATTCAGCGACATCATTAATTTCAGAATGACTTGATGAAATTAAAAGATTTCTTCATGGTCACGTGGAATTGCTGTCCTATATGAAATATACATTACTTTTGAACTGCTGTTCTCCAACGCCTTTCCCTAGAGGCTATGAGCTCATCGAAAAAGTATATGTTTAATTTTGAAGCACCTTTCTAGAACATGCGTTTTTGGTACGCTCTATGCATTAACAACATGACATTTACTGCAGAAGCTTTCTTTAGTCGCTATAAAACGAGTGCACTACAGACTGTGACGTCACAGCTATGTTCTCCACGCGGGTGACGAACACAACGGTTCTCTGTGTGTGTAAAAACCGGGATTTATCCTCACTTGCCTCGCCACACCGCTTAAGGCTTACGCTTGAAGCCAAAAGTCCGACTTCTGGGATCCGCTGGCAGCTCAAAATATCTTGAAATTTAAAAATTGAGAAGAAAGGTATTGCCTAGATCACGTACATTATAAATAATTAAAATGTGATGAAAAGTGGTCCTGTGGTCGCAGATTAACCATAAGTTTTGAAACAACTTATTATTTTTTACTCCAAACTCTTAACCCATTTTTCTCCAAACAACATTTTTCAGCTCACGTAGCGCTCTACAACCTCGACACATTAGCGGATTCATTCAATTTTTTTCTTTTTAAATGGAAGATAATTAAATTTAGGGAACATTAGCGAGAGCGTTTTTTCATTCTAATTTTAAATATACTTTTTAAACATTTGAACTTAGTAAAACATGTCACGAAATTGACGTGCTTTCAAATAGCTGACACTGTTCTTTTCCAAGATATACACTCCTGGAAATTGAAATAAGAACACCGTGAATTCATTGTCCAGGAAGGGGAAACTTTATTGACACATTCCTGGGGTCAGATACATCACATGATCACACTGACAGAACCACAGGCACATAGACACAGGCAACAGAGCATGCACAATGTCGGCACTAGTACAGTGTATATCCACCTTTCGCAGCAATGCAGGCTGCTATTCTCCCATGGAGACGATCGTAGAGATGCTGGATGTAGTCCTGTGGAACGGCTTGCCATGCCATTTCCACCTGGCGCCTCAGTTGGACCAGCCTTCGTGCTGGACGTGCAGACCGCGTGAGACGACGCTTCATCCAGTCCCAAACATGCTCAATGGGGGACAGATCCGGAGATCTTGCTGGCCAGGGTAGTTGACTTACACCTTCTAGAGCACGTTGGGTGGCACGGGATACACGCGGACGTGCATTGTCCTGTTGGAACAGCAAATTCCCTTGCCGGTCTAGGATTGGTAGAACGATGGGTTCGATGACGGTTTGGATGTACCGTGCACTATTGAGTGTCCCCTCGACGATCACCAGTGGTGTACGGCCAGTGTAGGAGATCGCTCCCCACACCATGATGCCGGGTGTTGGCCCTGTGTGCCTCGGTCGTATGCAGTCCTGATTGTGGCGCTCACCTGCACGGCGCCAAACACGCATACGACCATCATTGGCACCAAGGCAGAAGCGACTCTCATCGCTGAAGACGACACGTCTCCATTCGTCCCTCCATTCACGCCTGTCGTGACACCACTGGAGGCGGGCTGCACGATGTTGGGACGTGAGCGGAAGACGGCCTAACGGTGTGCGGGACCGTAGCCCAGCTTCGTGGAGACGGTTGCGAATGGTCCTCGCCGATACCCCAGGAGCAACAGTGTCCCTAATTTGCTGGGAAGTGGCGGTGCGGTCCCCTACGGCACTGCGTAGGATCCTACGGTCTTGGCGTGCATCCGTGCGTCGCTGCGGTCCGGTCCCAGGTCGACGGGCACGTGCACCTTCCGCCGACCACTGGCGACAACATCGATGTACTGTGGAGACCTCACGCCCCACGTGTTGAGCAATTCGGCGGTACGTCCACCCGGCCTCCCGCATGCCCACTATACGGCCTCGCTCAAAGTCCGTCAACTGCACATACGGTTCACGTCCACGCTGTCGCGGCATGCTACCAGTGTTAAAGACTGCGATGGAGCTCCGTATGCCACGGCAAACTGGCTGACACTGACGGCGGCGGTGCACAAATGCTGCGCAGCTAGCGCCATTCGACGGCCAACACCGCGGTTCCTGGTGTGTCCGCTGTGCCGTGCGTGCGATCATTGCTTGTACAGCCCTCTCGCAGTGTCCGGAGCAAGTATGGTGGGTCTGACACACCGGTGTCAATGTGTTCTTTTTTCCATTTCCAGGAGTGTATTTCAAAACCCTATCGTAAAGCGCCCCAATTTCGTCCTAATGTGACAATTTTCTGTGATTATGTGTTTCAGAAACAGCCCCGAGTCTGTACAACGCTTCACGCAAACCATGACGCGCCTCGAGGCGTATACTTTGACAAGTCTGTAGGCGCCATTTTTAATTTGCTATGACGTAATATTATTTTTTTCTCGAAGGAATGTATGTCTAATAAAGTGGTAAAATAGCCATTTTTTAAAAACTGTCCTTGTATGAAAAAAAAATTCTATAGTTCACTCGTTTTTCATGTTTCTCGACCAGAATCTCCCGTTAAGGTACCGAAATGAGTTTCTAACCACTTCGATGGATGTAACCAAGGAAGTTAGAATACGGCGCACCAGGAGGTCGCTATCAGACGATGAACTAAAAGGTCGTTTCAGCGCGTGGCCGAACTGCACGTATCGCGAACACACAAGTTTCGTGACTTTCCCTGTTCTATTATTACCACCACGCCGCTGTTTTCTAAATAAGCTTTTGCCTTCCTTCGCATTTACGCTTCAGCGAGAGGTTTTTCCTGCTAAGCATTTTGTGTAGTCTAGTTTATCAGTCATAGACGTCAGAAACACTAATGAAAAATGAAATTTTATTCTTTTTTGCAGAATATTTTTTATTACCAGCGGAAAGTCGGTACTTTCGATGAACAGAACAGTACACGAGGTTCCGGCATTATCGAATACCACAAGTGTACCTCCAAACTGAACTCATTGTTGGCTCTCATACACTTTCTTATGACAATCTTCAACTATTAACAATAAGTGTTTGTATTCCTCTTAATGAAATTAAAAAAAAAGCTTTACACCGAAAAAAAATTAAAAAATGTTGCACTTATAGACTACTACGGAATAGCCGGGAAATGTGGAACAGGGTTGTAAAAATGCAAGTAATCATGAGAATTTGGACAGAAAACATATTTTTTGTACACAAATTACAGTTCTGAGGGTTCTAGTATTTTAAGCTCTTAGTGAGAGAAAAAAATAATTTGACTATCTGTTAAGTTTTGTAAGTAGGCTGTTTAGATTTTTATATGGGTAATGCCACGTAGCGCTCTATATGAAAATCACTGGCTGTGCTGTGTGCAGTATGTGGCTAGTTTGCATTGTTGTCTGCCATTGTTGTCATGAACTGCTATAGCTGGATGTGAACAGCGCGTAGCGTTGGGCAGTTGGAGGTGAGCCGCCAGCAGTGGTGGATGTGGGGAGAGAGATGGCGGAGTTTTGAAAAATGTCATGAACTGCTGTATATATTATGAATCTTGAGGTAAATACATTGTTTGTTCTCTATTAATATCTTTCATTTGCTAACTATCCCTATCAGTAGCTAGTGCCTTCAGTAGTTTGAATCTTTTATTTAGCTGGCAGTAGTGGCACTCGCTGTATTGCAGTAGTTCGAGCAACGAAGATTTGTGTGAGGTAAGTGATTTCTGAAAGGTATAGTTTAATGTTACTCAGGGCCATTCTTTTGCAGGGATTTTTGATAGTCAGATTGCGTTGCGCTAAAATTATTGTGTGCCAGGTTAAGCACAGTCTTGTATAAATTGTTCTAAGGGGACGTTTCAGTTTGTAAGGTGGCTATAATTTCGCACCTTACAAGTATCCATCCAGATACTTTGCAGTGATCTACAAACACAATTAGGTATCATGTAATAGGTTGTGCATCGTATATATGAATATATAAAGGAGACTGACATTGTCACGTACGCCTTGTAAATAATTGTTAACGCTTATTGCATGAAAGGTGATGGAGTGTCTTTATTATCATACTAGTAGAGGTTGGAGTGACAGTGGAAATGAAACGGCAGGCAGAACGCAAGCCCTGGATGAGAGGCCCACACAGGTGTGTTGGTCCTGCTTAATCACAGGAAGTAGCAAAACGGACGTTGGGACACCTGAGCGCTAGGGTACAATAGAGTCGCGACCGGCTGGTGCTGTAGCTGGACGGGAAGGATTATACTTCGGAAACTACGAAAATCTTGGGCGCAGCTGAGAGGAAAGAGGAAGCGTCACCTCGGAAACCACGCAGGCTGGATTATTTCCAAGGATTTTTACTCAGAAGCGTACCATTGTACGAGTATAGGTTTTCCTCGAAAACTTTCCGCACTGGACGACAAAAACTAAAATACGATTGGTCAGCGTTCTGAAGAATCTGTAGAGAGGGAGGATATTCCGTGGTTTCGGGAATATGATTCGTTTTCGGAATTACGATGGTGGGAAGCCGAGCCTTGCTGGAAAGCCAGTGCTGGAGAGACGAGGTTTCCCGTTGTGAGCGCCCGTGTGTGAGGTCGCTCGGTATCAGCTTTGTAGGTACAGACGGACTTGCTGTCTTTGCTCTCAGGAGAGTTTATAGTTAGAACAGCTGGGCACTGTACTTTTGCTAACCTATACGATTCTTGACTTCACATCCAGGTTTGAAGTCGTCGTTGAGTACGCAGCGTTCAGTAATTGAGAGCACTTCCTCTGCCTATACTTACGTTGAGACGTTATCTGAACTCCGTCCTTATCGTTTGGAGATCGCGTTTCTCGTCTGTAGAACACAGAGAGGAGAAGACAGTGTTAGAGTATATTAGTCAGAGGACCGCCTTCTGCCGTCCTAGTGTTTGAAAGAGTTTATTTGTGGCTGGAGTTCTTCCATCGTCGCAGACGAGAAGGAGACCCATCACATCGACACACTGGACGCAGTACGTACGGTGATATCGCAAATTGCTTCGGCTTATTATGGCTATAAAAGCTAAACAGCTGTGATCACGTTAGTTTATTTCCACTGAGGTTCTACACCACCATAGATCATCTTTGAAAGTAGTGCTTTCTAGTGTTTTGGACGTGGATGATGTCAGTCATTTCGCGATATAGATATTAGATCGCGCAGTCATAATAAGGGACAGAGTTAGGAAATTGATTAGTAATTTTACTTAGGAAATGATAACTTTGTAATATAAAGGTTTTTTAAATCTACAATAAATATATAATCAGGAACAACGTTTATCATTTAGTAGGATTAGTTGCCTTAATTTATGTTTCATTTATGTTTAGATTGTGATTTATAGATCTTAGGAACTCTTAAGATCTGCTTCAGGGGGTAATCAGACAGGGCCAAATCTTCATTTTAGCGTTTATTATTTCCGTTGCGCACATTCATTTTACACCCACCTGGAGTAGCATCTTGGAATTTTTATTAACTACAAAACACAATTCATAAAATTTATTTATTTAGATAGCAGCGGTGATTCGTTTTATATTCATCTATATGCGTATGTTACAAATATAATTTTCCTTCTCAGCACCTGCTCAGTCAAGATGGATTTTATGGAATACCTAGTACTTCATATTGCCTGAAATTCCATCTTGGACTTCACAACAGCCGGCCGCTGTGGCAGAGCGGTTCTAGGAGCTTCAGTCCGGAACCTCGCGACTGCTACGGTTGCAGGTTCGAATCCTGCGTCGGGCATGGATGTGGGTGATGTCCTTAGGTCAGTTAGGTTTAAGTAGTTCTAAGTCTAGGGGACTGATGACCTCAGATGTTGTCCCATAGTGCTTAGAGCCATTTGAAGTTCACAACATGCCAACAGACCCAACTTTATCCGTAGCCAAAAATTGAGCAATACATAACGATATAGTACTTTTTCTTGATACGTTACATAGTTTTAATCGTTAGTGTACACTGTGAGTAATTACTGCGTATTAACTCAAAAAATTTTGTCAGATAACGAAAAAAGTTTTCTTTAACTCACATGATTTCTGGAGACGAACTGTCCTCGCTACAGAGCATGGTGGGAACATTTTGAAGTAGAGCATGCTTCTCCCACTTAGGAGCGCCATTCGATGGATGAGAAATCACGGTACTCCATTTTCCCCGCTATTCCATAGTACCCGCTGGCTGCCGTGGCCGAGCGCTTCTAGGCGCTTCAGTCCGGAACCTCGCGACTGCTACGGTTGCAGGTTCGAATCCTGCCTCGGGCATGGATGTGTGTGATGTCCTTAGGTTAGTTAGATTTAAGTAGTTCTAAGTCTAGGGGACTGATGACCTCAGATGTTAAGTACCATAGTGCTCAGAACCATTCCATAATACCCAAAGTTCGACTACTTTTGTCTACCTTTCTATCAAAGCAACAGCTATGTTGATATTGTAGGGAAATACGTGTCTAATGATTAAAAATTTACATCCTCTTTTCTGTGTCCCAATTTTTATTTCCTGGTCCCGCTTATTTTTTAAACCACCAGTCGTTAAGTCACGATTATCTACAAATTGGGTCTGGCAACACTAGCAAGAGTCTGCGAAGACGAGACAAAATAATGGTTTACTTTTCTCGTAGGATAACGAAGTGATTGTATCGCTGAATGTTCTCATTTCCGTCTTTCTGCTCCTGGTCTATCTCATTGCCAGCCTACAATTCCTCTGAGCCTCCGCATATCTCTATAATAACTTAGTTGTATCATCGGATGGCGGTACATTTTCGACGACCATTACGTAACATACTGCAGCGGGCTCAGCTACGCTCGCTTCCTTTGAGGCTGCCCGCCTTTAGGGCTTCAGCAGTCATCCAGGCCGCCCGGAGCGTGGGAGTGAACGCCGCAAGACGGTCCGCCGATCGGCGACAATGGCGGCCGTTACGCAAGGTGCGCCTTTGTTTGCGGCCGTCGGAAACTACCGATGCGTCGCCAGCCACCGGAAACGGATTATTCCGGGCGCGGGGCATGAACGCCCACCGGTTCAGGTGCACACGTGTCCTCGCCATACGCTCCGGGATGCATAGCCGTCGATACTTACAACCTACGTCTGTATCCAGATGATTACTCCGCAAATCAGTCTTGAGTAAAATATTAACTCACTTGTGTGTTCGCCAAAGCGTTCATACGACCACTTTAAGACCATTCTCATGTTCAGAAAAAAACAGAAAACCTTGAACGACTACAGATAGGACGTTCATATTCACAGGTCATGTACAGGGTGAAAAGCATTTAAATCCACAAACTCTGGGAGGTTGTAGGGGACATGAAAACAAATACTTTTCCCTAATGTCATTTTTTCCTATGAGGAGTATTCAAACCGGTAGAAGAAGATTTCTCTGGTGGCAAATTAATTAAACCAACAAACACCTTTCCATTTTTTTATGGCCAAGAGACAACACATTAACACAACCCAATTTCAATTACAGTAGATTTTCAAAAATGCCTCCATTGACACGTAAACAAAAGTTACACCGACGGATCATGTTCTGTCTGACACGGGCAAAAACCCCAGGAGTATCCTCAACTGTTCCTGCTGCTGCTACTATCCGGGTAACCAGATCGTCTTCTGATGCAACAGGAGTTGCGTAAACAAGGTTGCGCATCTCTCTCCACACAAAAATAGTCCAGAGGGGACATATCTGGGGATCGAGCAGGCCACGGTACAGGACCACCTCTGCCGACTCACGTTTCTGGGAACCGTCGGTCCAGGAATCGACACACACGACGACTGAAATGTGCCGGCACCCCGTCATGTTGGAACCACATGCGTTGTCTTGTAGGGAATGGGACGTCTTCCAGCAATTCTGGCAATGCTCTGGCGAGAAAATTGTAGTAGCGCCTGCCATTTAATGGCCCAGGTAGCAGATACGGCCCAATTAAACAATCCCAAAGAACACTGACCCACACATTAACGAAGAACCGTACTTGATGAGCGCTAGTAACTGTGGCATGGGGGGTTATCCTCACTCCAAACATGCGAATTGTGCATGTTGAAGACTTCATCGGTAAACAACACAGAGGATGGAAATGTAGGATGCATTGTAGATGTAGAGAAGATCCAACGGAGAGCAGCGTTACAGGATCATTTAGCAATCGCGAAAGCGTTAAGGAGATGATAGATAAACTCCAGTGGAAGACTCTGTAGGAGAGACGCTCAGTAGCTCAGTACGGGCTTTTGTTAACATACCTTCACCGAGGAGTCAAGCAGTATATCGCTCCCTCCTACATATATCTTGCTAAGAGACCATGAGAATAAAATCAGAGAGATTAGAGCCCACGCAGAGGCAGAGCGACAATCTTTCTTTCCACAAACAATACGAGACTTGAATAGAAGGGAGAACCGATAGAGGTACCCAAAGTACCCTCTACCACACACCGTTGGTAGCTTGTGGAGTATGGATGTAGATGTAGATGGAGATTTCACACTGTTCCAGGTACCACTGCGAAAACTGTGCCCTGGTTGGATAATCAACTGGTTCCAGGTTGTGGACACGCTGTAAGTGAAATGGACGTAACAATTGCTCTCGAAGGACTGTTCTTACATTCGTCTGATTCATCCCCATGTTACGTGCAATTGCACGAGTGCTTATTGAAGGATCCCGCTCCACATGATCCAAGACAGCTTCCTCAAATTGCAGCGTTCTTAGCGTGCGACAGTGCCCCTGTCCAGGTAATCTGCTAAATGACCCGATCTCACGCACACGTTGGTACACAGCGGCAAAGGTCGTATGATGCGGGATACGGCGATTAGGATATTGTTGTTGATAAACCCGCTGTGCAGATCGTCCGTTGTGGTGCGTACTTACTCCAGGTCCATCGCTCCATTAGTAAACAGAGACAATGCACTACTACACCAGTGGACAGAAGTTGCCTACAACTGAAGAGCGTAATACGGCCTCCACCGGTTTAAATACTCCACATGGGAAAAAAAGGCATTAGGGAAAAATATTTGTGTTGATGTCCCCTACGACCTCCCAGAGTCTGTCGGTTTAAATACACTCCTGGAAATTGAAATAAGAACACCGTGAATTCATTGTCCCAGGAAGGGGAAACTTTATTGACACATTCCTGGGGTCAGATACATCACATGATCACACTGACAGAACCACAGGCACATAGACACAGGCAACAGAGCATGCACAATGTCGGCACTAGTACAGTGTATATCCACCTTTCGCAGCAATGCAGGCTGCTATTCTCCCATGGAGACGATCGTAGAGATGCTGGATGTAGTCCTGTGGAACGGCTTGCCATGCCATTTCCACCTGGCGCCTCAGTTGGACCAGCGTTCGTGCTGGACGTGCAGACCGCGTGAGACGACGCTTCATCCAGTCCCAAACATGCTCAATGCGGGACAGATCCGGAGATCTTGCTGGCCAGGGTAGTTGACTTACACCTTCTAGAGCACGTTGGGTGGCACGGGATACATGCGGACGTGCATTGTCCTGTTGGAACAGCAAGTTCCCTTGCCGGTCTAGGAATGGTAGAACGATGGGTTCGATGACGGTTTGGATGTACCGTGCACTATTCAGTGTCCCCTCGACGATCACCAGTGGTGTACGGCCAGTGTAGGAGATCGCTCCCCACACCATGATGCCGGGTGTTGGCCCTGTGTGCCTCGGTCGTATGCAGTCCTGATTGTGGCGCTCACCTGCACGGCGCCAAACACGCATACGACCATCATTGGCACCAAGGCAGAAGCGACTCTCATCGCTGAAGACGACACGTCTCCATTCGTCCCTCCATTCACGCCTGTCGTGACACCACTGGAGGCGGGCTGCACGATGTTGGGGCGTGAGCGGAAGACGGCCTAACGGTGTGCGGGACCGTAGCCCAGCTTCATGGAGACGGTTGCGAATGGTCCTCGCCGATACCCCAGGAGCAACAGTGTCCCTAATTTGCTGGGAAGTGGCGGTGCGGTCCCCTACGGCACTGCGTAGGATCCTACGGTCTTGGCGTGCATCCGTGCGTCGCTGCGGTCCGGTCCCAGGTCGACGGGCACGTGCACCTTCCGCCGACCACTGGCGACAACATCGATGTACTGTGGAGACCTCACGCCCCACGTGTTGAGCAATTCGGCGGTACGTCCACCCGGCCTCCCGCATGCCCACTATACGGCCTCGCTCAAAGTCCATCAACTGCACATACGGTTCACGTGCACGCTGTCGCGGCATGCTACCAGTGTTAAAGACTGCGATGGAGCTCCGTATGCCACGGCAAACTGGCTGACACTGACGGCGGCGGTGCACAAATGCTGCGCAGCTAGCGCCATTCGACGACCAACACCGCGGTTCCTGGTGTGTCCGCTGTGCCGTGCGTGTGATCATTGCTTGTACAGCCCTCTCGCAGTGTCCGGAGCAAGTATGGTGGGTCTGACACACCGGTGTCAATGTGTTCTTTTTTCCATTTCCAAGAGTGTACTTTTCACCCTGTATGATTACCATTTGAGCCACGTCGGCCCGCTGGTTCGTGGTCAACATCGATATCGCGATGCAGCAGTACCTGCCGATAAAATGTGCCTGCTGCTCTCTTGTCGCTGTAAGCCAAAGGTAGTGGATCACCGTGACTTGAGTAGCCATGCAGGATGCCTCGCAGAGGTTTGCGCGACCCGTGCGGTCAAATCAGTAAGTTTGAAAGAGAGCTCATTATTTTAATGAGAGAGTGGGATGCATCAATCGGGAAGCTGCTGCTCGTATGAGGCGAGGTGTTTCTGCACTGCAACGGGAGTGTACAGAATGGCTCACGGAAGGTCGTAAAACACGACGGCCGGCCGCTGTGGCCGAGATGTTCTAGGCATTTCGGTTGGGAACCGCGTTGCTGCTGCGGTCGTAGGTTAGAATCCTGCCTCGGGACTGGATGTGTGTGATGTCCTTAGGTTAGTTAGGTTTAAGTAGTTCTACGTCTAGGGGACTGATGACCTCAGATGTTAAATCCCATAGTGCTCAGAGCCATTTGAACCAATTTAGAACACGTCGAGATGGGTCATATCGCACCACACAAATCACCCTCCGAGAAGAGCGACACCTCATCGGAACGGCATTGCAGGGCACATCCACGTCCTCCTTGGCTCTGGCGTAAAATGGAACAGTGTAACACATCGTATACTATCAGGGGTAACAGTCCGTCGCCGATTATTACGGCATTTGCTACGTGCGCCTCGTCCACTTCTCCGCCTACCTTTCACGAATGTGCAAAAACATGCTAGGCTCAAATGGTTCAAATGGCTCTGAGCACTAAAAGACTTAACATCTGAGGTCATCAGTCCCCTAGAACTTAGAACTACTTAAACCTAACTAACCTAAGGACATCACACACATTGGTGCCCGAGGCAGGATTCGAACCTGCGACCGTAGCGGTCGCGCGGTTCCAGACTGAAGCACCGAGAACCGCTCGGCCACCACGGCCGGCCATGCTAGGCGACAATGGCGTATGCAACGTCGTCACAGGGGACAGGAATGGGATCATATATTGTTTTCGGACGAATCCAGGTTCTGTTTCCAGAATGAGATTTTCACTCTGCAGCGGAGTGTGCGCTGATATGAAACTTCCTGGCAGATTAAAACTGTGTGCCCGACCGAGACTCGAACTCGGGACCTTTGCCTTTCGCGGGCAAGTGCTCTACCATCTGAGCTACCGAAGCACGACTCACGCCCGGTACTCACCGCTTTACTTCTGCCAGTATCTCGTCTCCTACCTTCCAAACTTTACAGAAGCTCTCCTGCAAACCATGCAGAACTAGCACTCCTGAAAGAAAGGATATAGCGGAGACATGGCTTAGCCACAGCCTGGGGGATGTTTCCAGAATGAGATTTTCACTCTGCAGCGGAGTGTGCGCTGATATGAAACTTCCTGGCAGATTAAAACTGTGTGCCCGACCGAGACTCGAACTCGGGACCTTTGCCTTTCGCGGGCAAGTGCTCTACCATCTGAGCTACCGAAGCACGACTCACGCCCGGTACTCACAGCTTTACTTCTGCCAGTATCTCGTCTCCTACCTTCCAAACTTTACAGAAGCTCTCCTGCGAACCTAGCAGAACTAGCACTCCTGAAAGAAAGGATATAGCGGAGACATGGCTTAGCCACAGCCTGGGGGATGTTTCCAGAATGAGATTTTCACTCTGCAGCGGAGTGTGCGCTGACATGAAACTTGTAGTCTTGCATTACTGCGCAACTGTTTCACCAGGTATCCAGTCTAGCTTACCAAATTCCCAACCAGACTAACATTAATTATAATCTTTTGATAGTCATACGACAACCGGTGATATATATATATATATATATATATATATATATATATATATATATATATATATATATACACTCCTGGAAATGGAAAAAAGAACACATTGACACCGGTGTGTCAGACCCACCATACTTGCTCCGGACACTGCGAGAGGGCTGTACAAGCAATGATCACACGCACGGCACAGCGGACACACCAGGAACCGCGGTGTTGGCCGTCGAATGGCGCTAGCTGCGCAGCATTTGTGCACCGCCGCCGTCATTGTCAACCAGTTTGCCGTGGCATACGGAGCTCCATCGCAGTCTTTAACACTGGTAGCATGCCGCGACAGCGTGGACGTGAACCGTATGTGCAGTTGACGGACTTTGAGCGAGGGCGTATCGTGGGCATGCGGGAGGCCGGGTGGACGTACCGCCGAATTGCTCAACACGTGGGGCGTGAGGTCTCCACAGTACATCGATGTTGTCGCCAGTGGTCGGCGGAAGGTGCACGTGCCCGTCGACCTGGGACCAAACCGCAGCGACGCACGGATGCACGCCAAGACCGTAGGATCCTACGCAGTGCCGTAGGGGATCGCACCGCCACTTCCCAGCAAATTAGGGACACTGTTGCTCCTGGGGTATCGGCGAGGACCATTCACAACCGTCTCCATGAAGCTGGGCTACGGTCCCGCACACCGTTAGGCCGTCTTCCGCTCACGCCCCAACATCGTGCAGCCCGCCTCCAGTGGTGTCGCGACAGGCGTGAATGGAGGGACGAATGGAGACGTGTCGTCTTCAGCGATGAGAGTCGCTTCTGCCTTGGTGCCAATGATGGTCGTATGCGTGTTTGGCGCCGTGCAGGTGAGCGCCACAATCAGGACTGCATACGACCGAGGCACACAGGGCCAACACCCGGCATCATGGTGTGGGGAGCGATCTGCTACACTGGCCGTACACCACTGGTGATCGTCGAGGGGACACTGAATAGTGCACGGTACATCCAAACCGTCATCGAACCCATCGTTCTACCATTCCTAGACCGGCAAGGGAACTTGCTGTTCCAACAGGACAATGCACGTCCGCATGTATCCCGTGCCACCCAACGTGCTCTAGAAGGTGTAAGTCAACTACCCTGGCCAGCAAGATCTCTAGATCTGTCCCCCATTGAGCATGTTTGGGATTGGATGAAGCGTCGTCTCACGCGGTCTGCACGTCCAGCACGAACGCTGGTCCAACTGAGGCGCCAGGTGGAAATGGCATGACAAGCCGTTCCACAGGACTACATCCAGCATCTCTACGATCGTCTCCATGGGAGAATAGCAGCCTGCATTGCTGCGAAAGGTGGATATACACTGTACTAGTGCCGACATTGTGCATGCTTTGTTGCCTGTGTCTATGTGCCTGTGGTTCTGTCAGTGTGATCATGTGATGTATCTGACCCCAGGAATGTGTCAATAAAGTTTCCCCTTCCTGAGACAATGAATTCACGGTGTTCTTATTTCAATTTCCAGGAGTGTATATATAAAGAGAATTTAAATAAAAAGTAAAAAATTGTTTATATTTGGAAATTTATTTTAACATTGATCATTGAAATTTCAGCGTATTAAATTTGATTCATAAATAAACTGGTGCCTTATTTAGGATTGTGAAAATGTGAGATTGTAATCTTACAGAACACATCAAATATGGAGCCAAGATTGGGAGACTGCATACAACACTGCATTCATAAAACAACACACAAAGAACGTTGAAACATATGCAAGAGAATATTAACCACTACCAACCGATTTAATTTTCACCCAAAGAAGTTACGTTCGTAACACAGTCCTGTCCGTCATGTAATTACCACACACTGGTATACTAAATTCATATTAACTCTTTGTGAAATCTTCCCGAAAAGAATAGCTGAGGGCTACTTTGATGATTACACCACATGCTTCACGTGGTCAACTTGGTTTACGCAAAGAGTGTAACTCCACAATAATTTTGATAATTAAAATAAATTAGATCGAAAAGCAATTTACAAAAGAAAAATCTCGAACTGGTTACTATCGTCTTACTATTAACCTGATGGGTTAAACAATTGTATAAGCACCTGGTACTGGTTTCACAAAGTACACCCCACGTGGGTTGAACATAAAGAAAAGTTGCTATATTGAAAAATATTGTCAAGACGAGACGTTATAATCTCACGCACATTCGCATTTAAGATTGATGAACTTAGTTACAGTTACTGATCAACACGTGGTTCCACTTTACTCACAAAGTAGTGACAAAGCAACTACCGGAATATATTCTGAACTTCACACGAGAATTACACTGCGCTGCAATTTAAGATAACATTAGATATTTTAGAGCTAAACCTGAAATAAAGGTGATTAAATTTTCAGTTAGGCTGAACTTAAGAAATCCCTTGTCCTACGGACTTAGCAGAAACGCGCTTAGCCGGAGATCTTACCACTTCAGACGCTCGTCACGGACAGACTGATGTGGTCCCTTCCTGATGGGTGGCTCACAAATACAAACGGAAGTGGCCAGAGGGGCAGCTTCCTATACCAACATGACAAGAGACGGACAGGACCATACTAAGGATAGAAACCTCTTTGCTTTTAGAAAGCGTAGCTACCTGTTCCGACGTTGGTCCTACTGTTCTCTAGCAGACAGGGTTGTCTGCTACCCTCAAGCATGCAACTAATACATTTGCTCATTCATCCTCTCACACAGAAGGGAAGGGGGATGACAGTATCTTATCATATACAGTATATAAAAGAAAGCGGATGTAGGTTCCGTATGCGACTGTGTGACATGAATTACATATAAACTGTGTTTTAAAGTGTAGTAGTGTGACAGATCGTTCTTGTTTATGTGTAAAAGTAACACGTTCCACTACTCAGTCTCCTCCCAGTTAGTCAGAAACGCCACAGTAAATTTTAGAAGAGGAATTTATGCCGTAAATGACAACAGATTTAAGAAATTAACATGAAAGGAATCCAACAGAGACCTTTCACGGGAACTGTATGTTTTCGACATCATTCACTTTTATCTATCTACGTTTCTTACTGTGTGTCCAGGAAAATGTAAGACTAAACTGTGATCTTACTTCAGCGGAAAGATTAGATTTATTTTATTTTACAAAGGTGGGTTACGCGATTCATTTCCATTACCCATTCCCCCCCCCCCCCACTCCCCGCCCCCTGCCACCAAGATAACGTAATAGATTTTCTCATTGGCAAGTTCGATGGCTATCCGTGCACCGGAAAAGAAGCAAACGATGTGGTTTCTGCAGCTACAACTACGTACATACACTACTGGCCATTAAAATTACTACACCAAGAAGAAATGCAGATGACAAATGGGTATTCATTGGACAAATATGTTATACTATAACTGACATCTGATTACATTTTCACGCAGTTTGGGAGCATAGATCCTGAGAAATCAGTACCCAGAACAACCACCTCTGACCGCAATAACGGCCTTGATACGCCTGGGCATTGAGTCAAACAGAGCTTGGATGGCGTGTACAGGTACAGCTGCCCATGCAGCTTCAACACGATACCACAGTTCATCAAGACTAGTGACTGGCGTATTGTGACGAGCCAGTTGCTCGGCCGCCATTGACCAGACGTTTTCAGTTGGTGACAGATCTGGAGAATGTGCTGGCCAGGGCAGCAGTCGAACATTTTCTGTATCCAGAAAGGCCCGTACAGGATCTGCAACATGCGGTCGTGCAATATCCTGCTGAAATGTATGGTTTCAAAGGGATCGAATGAAGGGTAGAGCCAAGGGTCGTAACACATCTGAAATGTAACGTCTACTGTTCAAAGTGCCGTCAATGCGAACAAGAGGTGACCGAGACGTGTAACCAATGGCATCCCATACCATCACGCCGGGTGAGACGCCAGCATGGTAAACATTTCTCCTCCTTACACGAGGCATCACAACAACGTTTCACCAGGCAACGCCGGTCAACTGCTGTTAGTGTGTGAGAAATCGGTTGGAAACTTTCCTCATGACAGCGCGTTGCAGGTGTCGCCACCGGCGCCAACCTTGTGTGAATGCTCTGAAAAGCAAATGACTTGCATATCACAGCATCTTCTTCCTGTCTATTAAATTTCGCGTCTGTTGCACGCCATCTTCGTGGTGTAGCAATTTTAATGGCCAGTAGTGTACATACATACTCTGCAAGTTACCGTATGGTGTATGGCGGAGGGTATCTCGTCATTCAGTTTCCTGTTCCACTCGCAAGCAGAGCGAGGGAATAGACTGCCTTCATGTCTCCGTACGAGCCACAATCTCTCTAATCTTATCTTTGTGGTCCTTACGCGGCATGCACGTTCACTGTGGTAGAGTCACTCAGCGGGCAGTCATAAAATTCGGTAACTTAAACTTTCTCAACAGTATATTATGAAAATAAATTGCGTCGATGTCTACCTATAATCCGACCAGGTAGGGATCCGAAACAGTTAATCAGCGCACAATAACCTTTCTCAAGAAAAGAGCCAGGAAATGAAATAAAATATCGTTTGCATGAACAGTCATCCTCAATCAGGGGAGAGCCCACAAGAAACCAAAAAACAAACATTTTTAAATAACTAACGAACAGCCCCGATTTCACCCAGTTAGATGACTCGCTAAGTGTAGCGGTCATAAATTACGAGTATGCAGTGCAGACAAAACTTCCTCGTGAATCAGACTATACAAGAGTATAAATCGTATCATATTCCCTACGGCAATTCCTGAGATTTTTCTTTTCACACTGGTGGGAAAACACCGCGAAGGAGCTTTAATTTAGCAATATTTATAGATATATTAATATGTAGATGACAACCAATAACGCATACCCGCCAACCCTGCCGATTTAGGTGGGAGACTTCAGACTTCAGACTTTTTCTCCCGCCCCCCAATTGTACCATTATTTTTCGCGATTTTTGGGTAATTATCGTCAATCTTAGGGTACTCGTATTTGCTTTGAAAACCCGCCACTTTAATTGTTTTGGCCATTGGTCGGAGATATTTTGTTCATTAGTCGTTTATAATGGATACACCTATCGAAATTTATAGGAATCGGGAAGTCGCACTCGAGCTGAGGTGACAAAATTCAGGGGATACTCCCCAACGCAATGTACCATGGACTCAACAAGTCGTTGGAAGTCCCCTGCATAAATACTGAGCCATGCAGCCTCTATAACAGTCCATAATTGCGAAACTGTTGCCTGTGTAGGGTTTTGTACATGAACTGATCTCTCGATTATATCCCATAAATGTTGAATGGGATTCGTATTGGGCGATCTGCGTGGCCAAATCATTCGCTCGAATTAACCACAATGTTCTTAAAACCAGTCGCGAACAACTGTGGCCCGGTTACATGGCGTTTTGCCATTTACAAAAATTCCATCGTTGTTTGAGAACATGTACTCCATGATTG
Source organism: Schistocerca cancellata (assembly GCF_023864275.1). Lineage (NCBI taxonomy): Eukaryota > Metazoa > Arthropoda > Insecta > Orthoptera > Acrididae > Schistocerca > Schistocerca cancellata. Next base: position 355,223,457 of record NC_064634.1, on the reverse strand, counting down.
GCTGTAAATGCTCTCCAAATAGCCGAACATAACCATTTAGAGTCAATGATTGGTTTAACTGGACTTGGGGACCCAATCCATTCCGGGTAAACACAGCCCACATCATTATGGAGGAAAGACCAGCTTGCACAGAGCCTTGTTGACAAACTGGGTCCGTGGATTCGTGGGGTCTGCACCGCGCTCTAAACCTGCTATCAGTTCTTACCAACTGAAATAGGGAGTCATCTGACCAGGCCACTGTTTTCCAGGCGCCTAGGGCCCAACCAATATGGTCACTAACCCAGGAGAGGTGCTGCAGGCAATGGCGTGCTGTTAGGAAAGGCACTTGCGTCGGTCGGCTACTGCCGTAGCCCATTAACGCCAGATTTCACCGCACTGTCGTAACGGATACTTTCGTCGTGCGTCCGACATTGATTTCTGCAGTTACTTCACGCAGTGATACTTGTCTGTTAGCATTGACAATTGCTGCGCGAGGTAGCCGCGCAGTCTGAGGCGGTTGTCACGGTCCGCTCGGCTCATCCCGTCGGAGGTTCGAGTCCTGCCTCGGGCGTGGGTGTGTGTGTGTGTCATCCTTAGCATAAGTTAGTTTAAGTAAGATAAAGTAGTGTGTAAGCTTAGGGACGATGACCTCAGCATTTTGGTCCCATAAGACCTTACCACAAATTCCCTAATTTCCATTGACAACTCCACGCAAACACCCCTGTTCTCGGTCGTTAAGTGAAGACCAACGGATACTGGGTATTCCCAGGTGAGATTTAGTGCCTGAAATTTGGTATTCTGGTTACACTCTTGACACTGTCTATCTCGGAATATTGAATTCCCAACGAGTTCCGAAATTTAATGTCCCATGCGTCTAGGTCCAACTTCCATTCCGCGTTCAAAGTCTGTTCATTCCCGTCGTGAGGATGTTATTACGTCGAAAGGCTTTCCACACGAATCATATGAGTAAAAATGACAACTCCTCCAATGCACTGCCCTTTTATACGTTGTGCACGATTTACTATCGCCATCCGCACATGTCCATTCTGTCCCATGACCTTGGTCATCGCAAGAGTATATCGACTAATATTTTTCCTCTTTAACACGCATTTTGTACGTAGTATAGTCGTATTGCTCAGTATTGTGCCAGCTGGCTAGTCTGTGTTTCATCCATATGTCAGAAAACAATGTGGCGGACACTGTTTATTGCAACCACACTTTTTATTTAAAACCAAAAAAACTTCTCACCCTAATATCAATTACCTGGGCTATCCTACAGATAAGATATACAGAATCAACGTTTTGGCTAGTTGTTGCGTTTTTATAGTCGCTTGTCATCAGTTGTCTTGTGATTATACTGAAAATAAACAGAGGTTTTTGATCATCCATACCCCCTGATTTTTGTTTTCGAAGATTAACAGGTATAACAAAAATGACGTTCATGGCCGTGCGGGAATAGCCGAGCGGTCCAGGGCGCTGCAGTCATGGACTGTCTACATCTACATCTACATGATTACTCTGCAATTCACATTTAAGTGCTTGGCAGAGGGTTCATCGAACCACAATCATACTATCTCTCTACCATTCCACTCCCGAACAGCGCGCGGGAAAAACGAACACCTAAACCTTTCTGTTCGAGCTCTGATTTCTCTTATTTTATTTTCATGATCATTCCTACCTATGTAGGTTGGGCTCAACAAAATATTTTCGCATTCCGAAGAGAAAGTTGGTGACTGAAATTTCGTAAATAGATCTCGCCGCGACGAAAAACGTCTTTGCTGTAATGACTTCCATCCCAATTCGCGTATCATATCTGCCACACTCTCTCCCCTATTACGTGATAATACAAAACGAGCTGCCCTTTTTTGCAGCCTTTCGATGTCCTCCGTCAATGCCACCTGGTAAGGATCCCACACCGCGCAGCAATATTCTACCAGAGGACGAACGAGTGTAGTGCAAGCTGTCTCTTTAGTGGACTTGTTGAATCTTCTAAGTGTCCTGCCAATGAAATGCAACCTTTGGCTCGCCTTCCCCACAATTTTATCTATGTGGTCTTTCCAAATGAAGTTGTTAGTAATTTTAACACCCAGGTACTTAGTTGAACTGACAGCCTTGAGAATTGTACTATTTATCGAGTAATAGAATTCCAACGGATTTCTTTTGGAACTCATGTGGATCACCTCACACTTTTCGTTATTTAGCGTCAACTGCCACCTGCCACACCATACAGCAATCTTTTCTAAATGGCTTTGCAACTGATAGTGGTCATCGGATGACCTTACTAGCCCGCATCTCGTGGTCGTGCGGTAGCGTTCTCGCTTCCCACGCCCGGGTTCCCGGGTTCGATTCCCGGCGAGGTCAGGGATTTTCTCTGGCTCGTGATAACTGGGTGTTGTGTGCTGTCCTTAGGTTAGTTAGGTTTAAGTAGTTCTAAGTTCTCGGGGACTGATGACCATAGATGTTAAGTCCCATAGTGCTCAGAGCCATTTTGACCTTACTAGACGGTAATAACCTTACTAGACGGTGCGGTGCTTCAGGCGGAGGTTCGAGTCCTCCCTAGGGCATGGGTGTGTGTGTTTGTCCTTAATTTAGGTTAAGGTGCTGATGACCCTAGCAGTTAAGTCCCATAAGATTTCACACACATTTGAACATTTGACGTTCATGGAATGTTTTGAGATACCGAATACATGCGGTAGGGAAAACAGCAGTTAATTTTTGCAGCCGTGATACTAAGCAGCCGCTCGCTAGCAGAGAGTTAGGTAAGTGAGGTCGGCGCAGGCGCCCGCTGGGGCCGCTTATCGCGCCAGGAAGTGGGGCGGCCGGCACGCGCCAGACGCACGGGGACCTTGACCCCAGCGGCCTCCGCCGCCGGCGCTGGGCCAATGCCAGGCCGACGAGGCTGGGTTGCGCACGCTCCGCTACACTGCGTACACCATCCCCTCGCCGCTGCGCGTGTAACCTGCTTCCTGCTTGACGTAGGTCAGTTACTTCAACACTGGAGATTTGTTTGAACACATACTGACAGATGAACATCTATGCCCGGCCTACATTCACAGTCGTGTCATTTGCTTACTGCTGTCAGACGCCTTGCCACCTTTAGAATTCAAGTCGTGTGGTAGCAGTACGCAAATGGCATGAATGTGAATCTAGGCCGGGCATAAATGTTCATTTGTCAATAAAGGTGGCAGGGGTAAAATACAGGGAGCGAACGGCTATTTACAATTTGTGCAGAAACCAGATGGCAGTTACAAGAGTCGAGGGGCATGAAAGGGAAGCAGTGGTTGGGAACGGATTGAGACAGGGTTGTAGCCTCTCCCCGATGTTATTCAATCTGTATATTGAGCAAGCAGTAAAGGAAACAAAAGAAAAATTCGGAGTAGGTATTAAAATCCATGGAGAAGAAATATAAACATTGAGGTTCGCCGATGACGTCAGATGTCAGAGACAGCAAAGCACTTGGAAGAGTAGTTGAACGGAATGCACAGAGTCTTGAAAGGAGGATATAAGATGAGCATCAACAATAGCAAAACGAGGATATTGGAATGTAGTCGAATTAAGTCAGGTGATGCTGAGGGAATTAGATTAGGAAATGAGACACTTAAAGTAGTAAATGAGTTTTGCTATTTGGGGAACAAAATAACTGATGATGGCCGAAGTAGAGAGGATATAAAATATAGACTGGAAAATGCAAGGAAAGCGTTTCTGATGAAGAGAAATTTGTTAACATCGAGTATAGATTTAAGTGTCAGGAAGTCGTTTCAGGAAGTATTTGTTTGGAGTGTAGCCATGTATGGAAGTGAAACATGGACGATAAGTGGTTTGGACAAGAAGAGAATAGAAGCTTTCGAAATGAGGTGCTACATATGTAAGTAGGTTGTTTATGTTTTCTTATTGGCAACGTTCCATAGCGATCTGTATGAAAATCACTGGCTGTGCTGTGTGCAGTCTGTGGCTAGTTTGCATTGTTGTCTGCCATTGTAGTGTTGGGCAGCGGCAGCTGGATGTGAACAGCGCGTAGCATTGGCAGTTGGAGGTGACCCGCCAGCAGTGGTGGATGTGGGGAGAGAAATGGTGGAGACTTGAAATTTGTAAGACTGGATGGCATATATATTATGATTATTTAGGTAAATACATTGTTTGTTCTCTATTAAAATCTTTCATGCCTATCAGTAGTTAGTGCCTTCAATAGTTTGAATCTTTTATTTAGCTGGCAGTAGTGGCGCTCGCTGTATTGCAGTAGTTCGAGTAACGAAGATTTTTGGTGAGGTAAGTGATTTGTGAAAGGTACAGCTTAATGTTAGTCAGGGCCATTCCTTTGTAGGGATTTCTCAAAGTCAGATTGCGTTGCGCTAAAAATATTGTGTGTCAGTTTAAGCACAGTCGTATATAATTTTTCAGAGGGGTCGTTTCATAGGCACATTTCACATGTAAAACCGTTTATTGAAAGATAATCTGCTTTTTAATTTTGTCTTTGCCATAAAACGTTTCACTTCACGTTACTAGTATGCTTTAGAAATTGTTACCATGCAACAATGTTTGAAGTTAAATATCCAGTCTAGAACCTAGGGAACATTTTTAAACAGATATTGCGAATGCATTGTTATAGTGAACAGACGACACAGTGGTTAGTTTATGTGACAGCTACACGATTTTATCACGACGCTACTAATGAGTGACAATTTACAATGTTGGTTTTGCAGTGTTTCTGTTTTATATCTGCACAGTTTTTCTGAATTATTCTGGAAAGTAAAACATGTTTTAGTAGTAACTTTTATGGTATAGCTAAAATGAGACAGCCTTTTCCGTAGCACAACAATACGTTACAGCACAGTAATTTCTTCATCACAACAATAAGCATAATAACTAAGATATCTATACGCAAAGCATTTCACTTTTGTTTATCATGAGGTAAGTACATTGACTTCTGCGGAACTTAGCTTTCGGAGGACAATAACTACGACACTTCTACAGAGATTATCTTACAGAAAGACGCACATTTAGCGCTACAGGACACGTATTTGAGTGATTAATTTTGTACTTAAATCTTTATTTTTAAAGATATTTGAAGTACAATGATATAAAGGTTTTCCGTAATACATTTCATTCCATTGCTGTAATCTGTAACATCTGAGGGTATAATTACATTAATCCTCAGGGGGGTACACGCCTACTTTGTGTACCATGTGTTTGGCAAGCACAAGGAGCCCTAGCTAATATGGTATTTGCTTATACAACTTTACACATCGGTACCATATTTCTCTAACACATAATTACACAGCTATCGGATCATTTAACTAAGAGAGACAAACATTTCTTTTTACTACATCAGTGACATGTTTACGTAATTACACTGTTGTATAACTTCACACTTACGAAATTGTATTTTGTTTGTACTTTGTGAACTGTTCATATTTTTTCAGACCCATTGTGATATTATGAGAGCTTTGAATGATATATTTGGTATGGGATTACGAGTTTTAAAGTACGTTTGCGGCAGACGACACTTTTGACATGAACAGAGAATTTTTTTAGGTTTTGAAATTATTGGAGGAAGCTACTACGATTTTGAGAGTTGACTGAGGTGTTATGGTGTTATTATTACGATGACTATGTGTATTATTCTGTTGCGGTATGTTTATGATCAATAAGCTGATGCTATATGAGGAATTTGATTATGCTATGTATTTATTATGATGAAATATTGAAGTGTCTTCGCAAGATTGACGTGTCGACGAATATATATATGTGTAATAAGGTAAGGAGTAATGAATAGTGGTTAGGGACTCTGGCTTGTGAAAAAGGATATTGGAAACCAAGAATTGTGCTTTAAGAGTTATGAAATGTATGTAAATGCGTGAATGTATTACAATATCGACGAAAATTTTTTGGACAATGTTATATTCATAGGATTTTGTTTCTACACATTTGCAATGCAAATTCTTGACCTGTGGAATATTTTTATATGAGACTGTCACTGTAGCGGAAACTGCTGTCGTAAATATTTCCGTAAGAAAGTTAAGTGACCACCTGCACCTAATGCGTCATGGGCACCCAGCTGTGTCAGACGCCTGGAGAACAAGCCATTAGCGTGTGCCTTTTCAGAGGCACAGGTAGAAAAAAAGAAAGTGGAGACCATTATCCTCGCTATTGGCATTTCCTTGTTGAAAGCATACTGTGGAGCTCGTAATTTATGATATTTACTAAAATGCCTAATGAAATGATGAGAAACATTTTACATCTATTGTCTTTGTAGTTGAAAGATTGCTCATTTTGTTTAATATCTGGTTTCCAGCTGTGTTGCAGCATTAGTTTTATAAAATAAACTTAGATGCATTTGCTAATGTGAACACTTTCTGTCAACAGATCTATTAAATAATTATTTTATGATCCACATTCTTCGAAAAAGGAGCTCTTGGAATGGAAAGAACAATAAGAAGGGATTGATAACAATAACTGCGTATATAATTTTCTTTTCAAGTACTTGGTAATTTTTTGTAGAATAACTTCTTGTGGTGCACCACTTTAATTACATAGACATTAAGATGTGAATATACATTTCCCTTGTCTGCATTATTGTCTTTAGTGTAATATTTTTTTCTGCTTGAGCTATGTCATGTTTAGATATAAGTTATTTCATTTGCTGCTGCTGTTTGCCAGGCATAGTGTTACTGAATTTGACTTTGTGTTACTCTTCTAAGCCAGTTTACTACTGATTTATTTTTGTTGTTTGCTGCACATTGCCTTATATTAGTTGTAATATTGCAATTGCTTTGCTAATTTCTATAATGCTGGTTGCTTCGCAAATCTGCATTTTTTTCATTGCTGTTTGCATTAATTGTTTTGTGCTGCTGCATTGCCTCGTTCCTTAGTTTAGCATCTGAGCTCATTAGATTTAAGTTAGACTATATAAGAAACTGACTATGGAGAATAGGTAAAGAATGCATTGCGAAGTTATATGAAAAAGATTTGGGCCGAAATGAGTATTGTACAATCAGAAATAATTATTTTGAAAGAAACAGGAATAGAATACAGGAAGGCGGTATAGATAGGACTTTTTGGGAATAATGATGAATGAAGGGAGATCTCCAAGAAGCAAAGAAAGTTTTGTTTGCAAAATACTGCAATAAAACAAAACCTGTCCTTTCCTTGTGTTATCCCACTATGTGTTTATGTATCCTTGTGTATTTGTCTTTTTCCTGTCTTTATGTGTTTAGCTAATAAGACTTATGTTGTACAATTTTTCTAGTACTAAGCTACATTCACTATGATGAGGAATACTGTTATCCTCAAACATAATTTGCATTTATAATATGTCATTTTCTTTGTAAAGATGTTTACACATTATTAATTCTGTTCTGTTTCAATTCTCATGTGTGAAATTAATGTTTCGAAAACTATTCTCATTATTTTATGTATTTACTTATGTCATATTTCCTGTAACACTGATGTATATGTTTATGTCTATTCTTTTGTAAAGCTCCTATTACTACAAATGTTATCTGTATTATTATGTTTTAATGATGTATTTTGTACCTTTGTTATTGTATTCTTATGTTATAAAATTATAATTGACACCAGTTCATCATATTATTGACTTGTAAGTTCCATTTCACTGCACACGTTTCTGTTGGTCATAGTATATGGACAATATGTGAGAAGCAGAGACTGTTAGTGTTTGCACGTGTGTTGATAATTCAGCAAGGGACTGGATAACAGCATTGCTGGTTCTAAGGACAATTCCAAAAACTTTCTGAGTGTGCAACTGGTGGTTTATGGACTTGCTATATTGTCTGCAAGACTTCTAAGGACAATTCCAAAAACTTTGTGCGTGCACAAGTGGTGGTTTATGGACTTGCTATATTATCTCCAAAACTCTTCAATGGTGGTTGTGCACCCGCACATGGCTGCTGGCCATCTCTACAAGGACTACAGTGGGTCTGCATCTTTGATGACCCACCAATACCATCATTTCTACAAGGACTACAGTGGGTCTACACCTTTGCTGACATACCAGTACCATTATTTCTACAAGGACTGCAGTGGGTCTGCACCTCTGGTGGCCCACCAATACCATACTCTCTACCAGGACTACAGTGGCTCTGCATCTTTGATGGCCCACCAATACCATTATTTCTACAAGGACTGCAGTAGGTCCGCACCTCTGGTGGCCCACCTATACCATACTCTCTACCAGGACTACAGTGGGTCTGCTCTGTGATGACCTACTTACCAATATTCTTCAAAACTTCGACTGACTCTGCTGTGGATTTGCTCTGTTGTGGCCTATTACCTGTCTGCAAGTCAAGAGTCAGCACTGTCTTTCTGTTGGAAGGACAACATTACTTCTTCAAGACTGCATGGAAATCCACTACTTCTGTGTGCAATTCCTTTTACTAATGAGACTTTGTGAAAAAAAACTGTAATTACTATTATTATGAATGATCAGGACTATCTTTATGGACTGTGAGAAAATTTTAGCTTTTGACCAACATTGTATCAATAAGAGTGTGCATTTGATTTCTTTGTTATTGCAATTACGATTATGAAAAATTTTAACAAATATGTATTGCCCAGTGCCCAAACAATTTGTAAAATTTTTTGTGGGGAGCATGGGGGCTATGTAAGTAGGCTGTTTGGTTCAAATGGTTCAAATGGCTCTGAGCACTATGGGACTCAACTGCTGTGGTCATAAGTCCCCTAGAACTTAGAACTACTTAAACCTAACTAACCTAAGGACATCACACACATCCATGCCCGAGGCAGGATTCGAACCTGCGACCGTAGCGGTCGCGCGGTTCCAGACTGCAGCGCCGAGAACCGCTCGGCCACCCCGGCCGGCCGTAGGCTGTTTATTTATTCTTATTGGCAACGTTACATAGCGCTCTGTATGAAAATCACTGGCTGTGCTGTGTGCAGTCTGTGGCTAGTTTGCATTGTTGTCTGCCATTGTAGTGTTGGGCAGCGGCAGCTGGATGTGAACAGCGCGTAGCATTGGCAGTTGGAGGTGAGCCGCCAGCAGTGGTGGATGTGGGGAGAGAAATTGCGGAGACTTGAAATTTGTAAGACTGGATGGCATATATATTATGATTATTAAGGTAAATACATTGTTTGTTCTCTATTAAAATCTTTCATTTGCTAACTATGCCTATCAGTAGTTAGTGCCTTCAGTAGTTTGAATCTATTATTTAGCTGGCAGTAGTGGCGCTCGCTTTATTGCAGTAGTTCGAGTAACGAAGATTTTTGGTGAGGTAAGTGATTTGTGAAAGGTACAGGTTAATGTTAGTCAGGGCCATTCTTTTGTAGGGATTTCTGAAAGTCAGATTGCGTTGCGCTAAAAATATTGTGTGTCAGTTTAAGCACAGTCGTATATAATTTTTCAAAGGGGTCGTTTCACAGAAGAACGCTGAAGATTAGATGGGTAAATCACATAACTAATGAGGAGGTATTGAATAGAATTGGGGAGAAGAGGAGTTTGTAGCACAACTTGACAAAAAGAAGGGACCGGTTGCTAGGACATGTTCTGAGGCATCAAGGGATCACAAATTTAGGATAGGAGGACAGCGTGGAGGGTTAAAATCGTAGAAGGGGACCAAGAGATGAATACACTAAGCATATTCAGAAGGATGTAGGTTGCAGTAAGTACTGGGAGATGAAGAAGCTTGCACAGGATAGAGTAGCATGGAGAGCTGCATCAAACCAATCTCAGGACTGAAGACCACAACAACAACAACCAGACTCCTTAATCAACTGGGCAATCTCAGCAGGCTTTCAAGATCGTCCAAATATTTCTACGTCACCCAGGTTTTCTCCTATTTTTAACACTTTTTCATTAGGTCACTTTCTTAACTGTCAGTCTGTCAATCTGCTCGGTGCAAAGTTTGCAATTGACTTTAAACTATCTTCCTAACGAGATAGGCACTTGAAATTTTGAACATAAGGGAGGCTGCAAAAATACAGAAACACCAATAACGCAACATAGCATCATGCCTAGTACGGTGCAGGAAAATAGATTCAAGTCCTGTATGCAGAATGAGATTTTCACCCTGCAGTGGAGTCTGCGCTGATATGAAACTTCCTGGCAGATTAAAACTGTGTGCCGGACCAAGACTCGGACTCGGGATCATTGCCTGTGCCTTTCTGGAAACATCCCCCATTCTGTGTGTGGTGTCACCGCCAGACACCACACTTGCTAGGTGGTAGCTTTTAAATTGGCCGCGGTCCTCTAGTATACGACGGACCCGCGTGTCGCCACTGTCAGTAATTGCAGACCGAGCGCCACCACACGGCAGGTCTAGAGAGACGTACTAGCACTCGCCCCAGTTGTACAGTCGACGTTGCTAGCCATGGTTCACTGAGAATTACGCTCTCATTTGCCGAGACGATAGTGGGCATAGCCTTTAGCTACATTTGTTACGACCTAGCAAGGCGCCATTACCAGTATAGATATTGAGAGTCTATTATTGTATCATCAAGAGCGATGTTCTACAAATGTGGATTAAAGTTAAGTATTCCAGAAGCTACGTACTTTTCTTTATAGCATTCATTACGTATCCAGCCTGCGTGAGCTTATAGCGTGCATTTCGGCCTCCTCTAAAAACAGTGTTGGCAATTCTGCCGACACTTCGCTGTGGTTAAGCCATGTCTCCGCAATATCCTTTCTTCCAGGAGTGCAAGTTCTGCAAGGTTCGGAGGAGAGCTTCTGTGAAGTTTGGAAAGTCATGCTTGGGTAGCTCAGTTGGTAGAGCACTTGCCCGAAAAAAGCAAAGGTCCCGAGTTCCAGTCTCGGTCCGGCACACAGTTGTAATCTGCCATGAAATTTCAAGTCCTGTATGGTTTTCAAGGGGATCTTATTCCATTTTTCCTGCAAAACAGTGGCAACCTCGAGTAACGATCATGGAGACGAATAGCGATCAGACACCCTTCTCTCAAAAGTGGACCACAAAGGAAGAATAATGTTTAGATCTGGTGACTGGTGGCCAGAGGAGCTGCGACAATTCAACCTCGTGCTAACAAAACTAGTCCTGCCAGATGTAAGACCAAGGGCCCTGTCATCTCTTAGGAACAAATATTGCACCATTAAATGGACTGGTTCAAAAAAGGGGCAAATGGCTCTAAGCACTATGGGACTTCACATCTTAGGTCATCAGTCCCCTAGACTTAGAGCTACTTAAACCTAACTAACCTAAGGACATCACACACAGCCATGCCCGAGGCAGGATTCGAACCTGTGACAGTAGCAGCACCGCGATTCCGGACTGAAGCGTCTAGAACCGTTCGGCCAAGGCGGCTGGCTCAGGTGGGCTGGATCAGCCAAATTAGCCACATAATCCTTGACCATAATACATCCTTGCAGAGTAACCATTGGGCCCATGAAATCCCACGATATGGCTGCCCAAATCATGTTTCACTCTTGGGCGCTAAAGTCGGTCAGAAGTGGTAAACACTGTGAAACAAGACTCATCCGACCAAACGACATTCCTCCATTGCTCCAGACCCCAGCTTTTATGGCTTCAGCACCATGTTTCCTGTTATGGGTATTTACATCACTGATGGCTCTGAGCACTATGGGACTTAACATCTATGGTCATCAGTCCCCTCGAACTTAGAACTACTTATACCTAACTAACCTAAGGACAGCACACAACACCCAGTCATCACAAAGCAGAGAAAATCCCTGACCCCGCCGGGAATCGAACCCGGGAACCCGGGCGAGGGAAGCGAGAACGCTACCGCACGACCACGAGCTGCGGACTTACATAACTATTGAGTGGTTTTGTAATGCCAGCTCGCCCTCCATTTCCCTGTTTCTGGAGCTCCTTTCACGTTGTTTTGGTGCTGACAGGGTTCGAAAAGTTCGACATTCAGCTCGACAGTCACTTCTGCAGCTCCCATTCTCGCATTTTTCCTCATAATCCTCTTCAATGTCAGTCTGTCTCGATCTCTCAACAAATACCTTCATGCACATTACGTTTTAGCGGTTGATGCTTTTCCGCTTTCCCTGCATACATTATAGATGTTCGATATGGTGCCTCTTGAAACAATGATTACTTCGGCTACCTTAGCTACAGAAGCACCTACCATACGAACACCAGCAATTTGCCACAGTTGAAATTCATTTAGCTCCGGTAAAATACCTTCATAACTACACAGAACACTATTATGATCACATCTGACACTTTCAAAGTATTTAGCACGTTGCACAAACGTTATTCGTGCTCAAATACACCAGTATAACCTGCAGCACTGGCTACTGTCTTCATTTATGTTCAAGATTGCGTTTCTCGTAGTGTTTCCATATTTTCGTCCAACCCTTGTAGCTCAGAACTGGATGAGAATGTAATCTTAACTCTCTTTCTTGTCGGTCTGTTCGGTGAAAAGTTTGGTAACACCTGTCATCTCGAGTGCCATCCAGAACTGGCATGTTGTGCAGGTAGTATCAAAATGTGTTTCAGGCAGTATGTGTGCGGGTGGGCATGGCTGAGCAGAGTGAGGGGGAAGAGGAGATGGACAGAGCGTGGGAGAAGAGGAGATATGTACAATATTTATGACATACGTATTCCTGGTTGAAGCTATGGGTAAAAATAATTACGAAAATAAAAAAAAATCTCATCAAAATATTTAAGCCTCGTTGAGAAATTTCAGACACACGACTAAAAACAGCAAACTAATTACTTAAATAAAGATACATTTCACTAAAAAGATTAAGAAATTTCTCCTAACCCCATATGGGTTCCTAATACAATGTATATAGTCGTGATGATTTGTGCTTGTGAATTTTTGGTAGCTATGACAATACTTATAAGAAAAAATGTGTGGTGCGTGCAATATATAAGTTATATATCGCATATGCCCACGATTTTCATTATAAATGTTTCAATTATTATAGTAAATATTGAAAATTCACAAGCAAAAGTTTTCAAGATTATCTGTATGGGGTTAGGAATCTCTATAGATCCACGAGAAATTATTTTATACACCTCATATTTTTTCATAGCGTATATTAAAAATTTTGTATATATTTAAGTAATTATTTTCTGAACAACCAATAGTACCCCTTTGAGAATAACATCATCAGACGCACGGAAATGGAGGCGGACCGTGGTCTAACGAGCCATAGCGAGGAATTAAGTTATCGGAAATCACATGAGTCATGCTCAACATGTAGTGTAATGAACGAAACATGTGTAACGATATGAGACCGTGCAACAAAAAAGAGTTACGGTAGGGGCGTGGATTCTATTTGTTGCATTCTCTGTGCATTGGGCAGGGCACGAGCCGTCATTGAGCGATGACATTCACAGGTCAAAATCCCTGAAATCTGTATAGATGCTTGCTAGTCGCCCATGGGCATCAGTGAGCAGTAAAGACACGTAACGGTACTGCCGGGGGAGGACAACTTGCAGTCTGGGCCTCACATTGTTGCTGAAAATTAGAAAATACAGACAAAACTACGTCCTCACAAACTATTATCCAACATTATGGGACATCGTATACAAACCGTTGACTAAACAGAACCTAATTTGAACTGAACTGTAACTGATTTAAATGCAACTTCTCTTATGTTAAATGCGCTACTGGAGTAATACAATTATCTGGCACTAATCAAAATTTCCACTTACCTCGTGGGTTGACAACATTGTTGCACAACAGCAATCAGCTAGAATGGCAGTGGCTAAGTTAGATTTTTGTTTCTAAATACATATTCAAACTGTTGCATGTTATAATGCGTAATGATAAACAAATGTTTAACATAGTGCAGCGCTTGAGCAACAGTGAATTGTTCAGAAATTAAGAAATTCAACCTACATTTGCATGGCAAAATTTTATTAGTTTACCTAGGTTTCAATGCCGATAATAGTATCTTCTGCAGAACAAAAATTAAATTATTTTGAGGGCAAAACGTTGGCTATGTCACAGAATAAAATTAAAACAGAATAAAGACGCATAGTCATAAGATTATGCCTGTGAAAACTAGAAACATTAAGACACACGTAGACGGAGCTACGCTGGCCAGAAATAAGAGTCACACGTTTTCATTGAGACGGCGGTGAACGTTAGATGTACGAAGGAGGACATCAGAAACCTCAACTGATAGAGGTTAGGACCAGGCAGGTATGACAGTCTAACAGATCCGTAGAGTCCCCACTGAACTCGCTTCTAAGAGAGACCAAGTTTCGTTTAGGCATGTCCTGTCAGGATGGGAGTAGACGTTGGTGTCAACGACGATAGTACACTGTTTCCTTGCTGGGACAGAGTCCTTAAATATGACACAGCAGGATCGCTCAGACTCGCTTTTGTCAGCTGTCTGAAGCAGCTAACATGTAACGTCCAAAGCCATGTAAATGGAGTTCACGCACTAATATGAGTAGTAACACTGATACAAGACAGTCATGTTTACCGTTCGTTTGGTTTAGAATATCTTCGGAGTTTACGCGATGGAAAGATGAATCATCGTTCCCCGACCTATAGCTAGCCATCCAGGTGCTAACGGAACGGCCAAGGTAACACGTCGTCATTTTTTATTGCAGCTTCTCCTTGCTTGAAGTTTTCTCTCTCGCTCTTCACGATTCTAGGTCTCATTTTACATATCTGAAGATACTCATTTCATAACCTCTTCTGCATTGATATTTTTGGTTTTTAACGTAATGATCAACACTGGGGCATATTTTATTTCTGATTTTGTTCAAAATATTCAAGAATGCGTAAGATTTTGGTGCATAATATATTTAATTTATCGAATCAAATATGGGCTATTTCCGGTGTTATGATTGAGATACAGCATCTCCAGTTCAACCGCATTCTATGATAACGGCCATTATCAGTGTAAGACTTAACTGCTTGATTCACACCTGCAAGTTGGATCGAGTAGGATGCATTCCTAGCTACACATGAAGCACTCTCTTTTCTCCAGTATCACTTGATAAAGGAGCTAGTGAACAAGCTTGGAATACCACCACAAACCAATTTTCTTTAAAGAAATTAAATTCAATCTTGACAATACCGTTTCTTCGAGTTAGTCATAAAGCCCCTAATCCTCACAACAATGCAGCAAAACTACCAATCAGGCAACGCACAAAGCAAACGTCGCTATGACCAGAAAGATGCATTTAGCTAAAAGCTGTAAATGGATACTGAACATTATTTATATGGGTAAAGAAAACCTTAAAACTGCTCTTTATGAACTTGCCGATGTGTTCTTTTTATACAGTCTAAACATGGCAACAACCGACATTCACTGCAAAACTTTAAGGGCTGACACAGCGAGATAGTACGTGAAAAATGTTTCATAGCTGGGTATCGGTTATAATCCACATGTTAGGAACATTTGTAGAACTGAATGGAGAGAGTTCCGTTGCGTCCTAATGAAGAGGTACGCCAAGCGGACCACGAGTTTTTGCGAAGACTGTTTCCTACTGCGTTTCTCTTTCTAAACGCTGACGAACTTAACATTGAGCATGGTGGAGATAATGTCGATAATTAATGTTAGGGAAAGGTGTGACAATACATAATATTGCCCGCCCGGCTAGCCACTAGGCCTAACGAACTGCTTCCCGAGCGAGAAGGCGTGCCGGTTCTCGATACGAATCCACCCGGCGCGGCCAGCCTGTGGATGGTTTTTAGGCGGTTTTCCATCTGCCTGGGCGAATGCGGGCTGGTTCTCCTTATTCTGCCTCAGTTACATTATGCCGGCGATTGCAGAGCAAACACTGTCTCCACGTACGCGTACACCATAATTACTCTACCATGCAAACATTTGGGGTTACACTCGTGGGGGGAGGGGGGGGGGGGTTACACTGGGGCCCGAACCGCACAACAATAACCCCGGGTTTGGTATGGGGCGGCGGTGGGGTGGGTGGACTGCTGTGGCGTGTTGTTGGGTTGTCAAACACTGACGGCTATAGGGGGATGAAGCCTCTCCGTCGTTGCTAGGCCCTGGTTCAATACACACACACACTGCATAAATTAAAAAAAGAGAAAAAGTTAGTAAGGTATGTCAGCAGTACTTGTACGTCTGCAGTAGAGAACGTGGGTCTCGAACGACACCTGGACCGCTGATTCTGAAAGAATGTTTCTCACGAAACAGAGCGAAAGAGGGAGTTCCACAAACGCATGCTGAGAGATTCGTTCTGCACTCACAATAATACTTCTATTCTTAGAGAGTTTCTTGAATTTGATTATACTGACGATCTCAGTTCTTTGTTCGTCCTGTTCTAAGTATGCTGCTACCTGCACTAATATGCAAACGCTTTGCAAAGCAAACGATTGGGGACGCTTCGAATGCTAGGATTCATTATACTTCTGCTTACCACAGATCTGCATCCTGTCGCCCAAGAAATCCGGGTGGACGAAAAATTACAGACAGTTCTGATCTCTATTCAACTGACTATGTATCATCTTCTCAATCAGAACGTTTCAGTGAATGGGCGGAAATGAACAGTTTGAAATGTCTGTAGAACCTTTAGAGTAGTTTATAGCTTAAAAAAAAAATATAATAAAAATGTTAGTTTAAGTAACCATCTTCCGCAGGAGCTGTTACAATCAATTATTATTGTTTTACGTATATAACTGAAAAATTCATTAAAATATGTTAAGAATTTCACGGCCATTTTCAATTTGAATAAAATCCGTTTAGGCACAAGGCCGCGTCAGTGTTGCCCTGAAGAGAACCACTGAGAAAATGATCGAAATGTCGGTTTTAATAGTGGTTTTAGTTTCAAAATGACGAAGTCTAGAAGTGGATTTTACTCAAATATCAGAAGTATTTACAGTGGAAGCAGTAACGGCTAATGAGTTTCGCCAAGTATTTTCTGATATTGATCCGCGGGTAGTCGACGCCTGCGGGCTATATTAAATTTTGAGAGCCTCTTCGTTAAATGTCTTAATTGCCGCCACAGTTTCCAGCGCAGTCCGCTTCGCGCCGGTTGCTGGATGGAGACGCGTTAATGAGATCTCCGGCCGGGTGTAACGGCTTTCTAATCCCGTAAATAGGGCCTGGGAGGCGAAGCCTCGTGCTCCCCTACTCTTTTAATTAAAACTGAGCGCCCAACGCTCGTTATCTCGAGCGTTCTTTTTACCATCGTACTACACATAATTTAAATCAGTTTCTTAGGCTAGTGTATTTCTGATGTCTGTGATTCATACTGACCAAAAGTAACAATAATAATAATAATAATAATAACAATAAAACTAGGAACCTGAACCCGAAATGAATGGTTCGATGGAGACATGATTTTGTACATGTACCGGGTGATCAAAAAGTCAGTATAAATTTGAAAACTTAATAACCCACTGAATAATGTAGATAGAGAAGTAAAAATTGACATACACGCTTGGAATGACATGGAGTTTTCTTAGAACGAAAAAAAACAAAGTTCACAAAATGTCCGACAGATGGCGCTGGACAGCAAAATGTCAGTGACTGCGCGTTACAAACGTGTATAAAAGGTTGGTTGGTTTGGGGAAGGAGACCAGACAGCGTGGTCATCGGTCTCATCGGATTAGGGAAGGATTGGGAAGGAAGTCGGCCGTGCCCTTTCAGAGGAACCATCCCGGCATTTGCCTGGAGTGATTTAGGGAAATCACGGAAAACCTAAATCAGGATGGCCGGACGCGGGATTGAACCGTCGTCCTCCCGAATGCGAGTCCAGTGTCTAACCACTGCGCCACCCCGCTCGGTTGTATAAAAGGAGCTGTAATGAGAGAGAGAATCAGATGCGCCAGCAGTCGTATCATGTTGACGTTACCTGAAAAGGCTCTTTTAGTGAAGCTGTATTATCAGAATGGGGAATGTGCTAGTTCAGCGTTACGATCCTATCGCCATCGTAAGGGGATTCGAACGGGTGAAGGTCCGTTGAGAAATGCATCTTTGGCGAGAATGATTTCGAAGTTCGAAGCCACGGGTTGTTTAGACGATAGACCCCCTAGTGGTCGACCGAGCACAAGGCGTAGTGCTGCTGAGACGGTTCAGGAAGAAATGGAGACTGTAGCTGGCTCGTCTATGCACGGGGAAGTCAGCGCTCGTGTAGTCGCACGTCGCACCGGCAATCCATACACTACTGTTTGGTTGGCACTTAGGCGTAAACTCCGATGCTATCCGTACAAAATCCATCGGCATCATGAACTGTTACTTGACGATTTAGTGAAGCGGAGGGCATTTGCGGTGTGGGCGTTTCAAAAGATGGCGGAAGATGACGATTGGTTGAGTAAGGTGTTGTGGACCGAGGGTCTGTCAACGCCCACAACTGCAGAATTTGGGCTACCGAAAATTCTAGAACTGTCGTGGAAACTCCATTGCACGACGAGAAAGTCACAGTATGGGTTGGATTTACCACATCTACCATTATCCGGCCTTTTTTCTTCGAGGAAATGCGTGATTCTGGTTTTGTAACTGCTACCGTGACGTGTGAGAGGTACGCCGATTTGTTACAGAATCGCATCTCCCCAGCCTGGCTGATAAACACCTGCTGGAACGTGCGATGTTTAAGCAGGATGGCGCTCCACTCCATATTGCTAGACGCGTGAAAGATCTCTTGCGCGCGTCGTTTGGTGATGATCGTGTGTTCAGCCGCCACTTTCGTCAGGCTTGGCCTCCCAGGTCCCCAGACCTCAAACCGTGCGATTATTGTCTTTGGGGTTACCTGAAGTCGCAAGTGTATCGTGATCGACTGACATCTCTAGGGATGCTGAAAGACAACATCCGACGCCAATGCCTCACCATAACTCCGGACATGCTTTACAGTGCTGTTCACAACATTACTTCTCGACTACAGCTATTGTTGAGGAATGATGGTGGACATATTGAGCATTTCCTGTAAAGAACATCGTCTTTGCTTTGTCTTAGTTTGTTATGCTAATTATTGCTATTCTGATCAGGTGAAGCGCCATCTGCCAGAAATTTTTTGAACTTTTGTATTTTTTTGATTCTAATAAAACCCTATGTCATTTCAAGTATGTGTGTCAATTTGTACCTCTCTATCTACATTATTCCGTGATTTATTCAGTTTTCAAATTTATACTGACTTTTTGATCACCCAGTATATACCATCAGCATATATGAAGCTGATCTGTGACAGCTAGAACGGCGACCATAGTCCTTAAGCTTTTCCAATCATCACGTTATGATCTTATCAAGCGATTAAGCACGTACTGTCTGTACTGTGTGTATCATAATTAATAGCGAAAACCGCCACAGGTGAAAATACACAAATACAAAAGCTGAAGCTTGCTAGTAAACATCGGTCAGCAGACGACTCAGAGATAACTGCAAATGTGGGTTTACGAGCTGACGCGGACTTCAGACTGAAATATTACGCTAGTTATTACAAAATTGTGTGAAATGTAAGTTTTTGGGTTGTCTTCATCTAATGGGGCTCAAATTATTCTAATGGCGTATTTTAACAAAAAATGCCACATCGCTCCCAGCACATTACGCGCTGCGATTTGCTGTGAACCAGTATCTGTTACAGGAGGTTAAAATGATACCGCCAGTTCCGTTTCATAAAAGTTATCGCTTAAAATGTCCATTAGTGTTTTGCGAAGCAAGAGTCACACCAAATGCTACTCCTCTGCTGTGGTAACTAGCATCTGGAGGAAGAATGAGGAGAAAGAAATTGGCCAGGTGCAAGCAAGTAGGACGCTTTGCAAAAACAGACATAATGTCTTATGGGATAACAGCAATCAGTGATTTTATAATGTTGCTTAAAATCCGTTTTGATTGCAAAAATTTTTTTTATTATTCATATGACCGGTTTCGGTTCATTCAGAACCATCTTCAGATCTGATATTTCAGTTACAGGAGTAACCCGTCCAAATCCAGCAACTTTCACATGAAGATGGTTCTGAATGAACCGAAACCGGTCATATGAATAATAAAAAAAATTTTTTGCAATCAAGACGGATTTTAAGCAACAAGTAGGACGCGCCTACTGAGGGTTCCGTGAATCGTGGATCTCGACGACTTATGCTTGTTATCGACATTGATACGGGGAAGATATCGGTCCCATGGCTTCCAAGACTTTCAAAAATGTTTTAATTTCAAGTGTTAAGTCGCATGACAATTGAGAAAAGAAATATTGTTTTCGTTTGATACGAGGGTTGTCCAAAAAGTAAGTTCCGATCGGTCGCTAAATGGAAACCACAGTGAAAATCAAAACTGTCTTCTTTGCACATTTAGCTACTCCTTCCATGTACTTCTCTACATAGTCGCCGCTCTGACTTAGACATTTGTCGGAGCGTTATACCAAATTTCCAACACCATCGTCATAGAAGGCAGCCGCCTGTGCTTTCTGATAATTCTCTACGCTGGTCTATAGCGTGTAGCCTGCACCCAAGTGTTGTCTTCGTATCCAGCGTTTCATGTGAACAGAGATGATACTCAGGATGAGCCAATTAGGGCTGTGTTGTGGGTGATCGAACACTTCACATCGAAAAGGCTGCAAGAGCGTCTTCTCTGCCCCTGCAGAGTGCGGCTGAGAATTTCTATGAAGAAGGAAGTGCGTGGCAGTTGTGTTTGGTGGGCTGCATTCATTAAGGCGAAGCAGGCACCTTTACACGCTCACAGTGCGCTCACAACTGAAAAGAGCGTCTTGATGCGATTGACGGTCACACTAGAGACACTAACCAACACATCTGTTCAAAGCTTCATCAGGTTTTCACTGTGGTGTCCATTTCGCGACGGATCGGAACTTACTTTCTGGACTACCCTCGTATAATCACAGCTTAACAATTTTCTAATGTGTCCTGTACTTGTACTGTGAAACGTTTCTTCTTGACAAACTTCATAAGTCTATGTCAAGCGGAAGTGCCCTATAGAATTTAATGAGTAAGTTTCTGAGTATCGAAATACACTCCTGGAAATGGAAAAAAGAACACATTGACACCGGTGTGTCAGACCCACCATACTTGCTCCGGACACTGCGAGAGGGCTGTACAAGCAATGATCACACTCACGGCACAGCGGACACACCAGGAACCGCGGTGTTGGCCGTCGAATGGCGCTAGCTGCGCAGCATTTGTGCACCGCCGCCGTCAGTGTCAGCCAGTTTGCCGTGGCATACGGAGCTCCATCGCAGTCTTTAACACTGGTAGCATGCCGCGACAGCGTGGACGTGAACCGTATGTGCAGTTGACGGACTTTGAGCGAGGGCGTATAGTGGGCATGCGGGAGGCCGGGTGGACGTACCGCCGAATTGCTCAACACGTGGGGCGTGAGGTCTCCACAGTACATTGATGTTGTCGCCAGTGGTCGGCGGAAGGTGCACGTGCCCGTCGACCTGGGACCGGACCGCAGCGACGCACGGATGCACGCCAAGACTGTAGGATCCTACGCAGTGCCGTAGGGGACCGCACCGCCACTTCCCAGCAAATTAGGGACACTGTTGCTCCTGGGGTATCGGCGAGGACCATTCGCAACCGTCTCTATGAAGCTGGGCTACGGTCCCGCACACCGTTAGGCGTCTTCCGCTCACGCCCCAACATCGTGCAGCCCGCCTCCAGTGGTGTCGCGACAGGCGTGAATGGAGGGACGAATGGAGACGTGTCGTCTTCAGCGATGAGAGTCGCTTCTGCCTTGGTGCCAATGATGGTCGTATGCGTGTTTGGCGCCGTGCAGGTGAGCGCCACAATCAGGACTGCATACGACCGAGGCACACAGGGCCAACACCCGGCATCATGGTGTGGGGAGCGATCTCCTACACTGGCCGTACACCACTGGTGATCGTCGAGGGGACACTGAATAGTGCACGGTACACCCAAACCGTCATCGAGCCCATCGTTCTACCATTCCTAGACCGGCAAGGGAACTTGCTGTTCCAACAGGACAATGCACGTCCGCATGTATCCCGTGCCACCCAACGTGCTCTAGAAGGTGTAAGTCAACTACCCTGGCCAGCAAGATCTCCGGATCTGTCCCCCATTGAGCATGTTTGGGACTGGATGAAGCGTCGTCTCACGCGGTCTGCACGTCCAGCACGAACGCTGGTCCAACTGAGGCGCCAGGTGGAAATGGCATGGCAAGCCGTTCCACAGGACTACATCCAGCATCTCTACGATCGTCTCCATGGGAGAATAGCAGCCTGCATTGCTGCGAAAGGTGGATATAACTGTACTAGTGCCGACATTGTGCATGCTCTGTTGCCTGTGTCTATGTGCCTGTGGTTCTGTCATTGTGATCATGTGATGTATCTGACCCCAGGAATGTGTCAATAAAGTTTCCCCTTCCTGGGACAATGAATTCACGGTGTTCTTATTTCAATTTCCAGGAGTGTATGTGACATAAGTGGCCGCATCTTTTGATTACATTGACTTAGAACCTTACGATGTCTACATCACCAGGGGACTATAGAGCTCATGACGTGACACGAATTTGAACTTGGTACATCTACACGTTCCTGGCAAAAAGGAATCTAACAGATGGAGAGACAGACAGGTGGATAACCAATGGCAAAAAAAAATTTCATGTGATATAACTACAAATTAAAAATTTTAGGATTTTTTCTTGGGATGTAGTGTGAAATATTCCTTCGTGTATTTCTTGATTCTAGCCTACCCGGAAAGACCCTACAGGTTTTGATGAGTTGGTTTACCAGTATAAAAATATGTGTCAAAATGACCGTATCTTTTGATTACATTGACTCTTTACGTCACCTCGGGACCGCAGGCCTTAATATATGACATAAATTTCAACTTGATACGTCTACTAATTCCTGAGAAAAAGGGTTTTGAACAGTCGCACAGACAGACCGATCGACGGACAGCACAGAGATCCGATTTTGGTACGGAAAACTAAAAATTCGGTCGATTCTAGCGTGCTGGTCCAATTCCTGTCCCTGAGCCATGACGTCATTTGGAATTAACTAGTTTACGATGCGGAAGAAGTAAGAGGCCTGATATGAAATGTTATCTGTGGTTGCCTTGATAATTGGCATAAGCTATGCACTGTTTATTCCGAAGAAGTCGCGATTTCCGAAGATATTGTTAGGCAGGAACCGGAGAGCACAGCTTAAATACCTGCGAGTGATACGATTAGCAATCATATATAGCACATTGGTTCTCACAAATATCTGGCTGCTTTTTTCCCAAGTGTGGCACAGTTTCCGAGGGCGAGGTTAGGCAGGAACCTAACAGAATAGCTTACATTTTAATAATATTGGTTCTCATGAATATTTGTTTGCTTTTTTTGATAATGGCACGAATTCCGAGGGTGATGTTAGGTCGCAACCCAAGAGGACAAATTTCCCGGTCGTGTCGGAGATTTTCTCTGTTCGGGGACTGGGCGTTGTGTTGTCCCTGCGTTCATATCGTAATGATTGACATTCCGCTGTTAGGGTGGCTGTATTGGCATGTCCCAAACGCCAATAAATTAAAAAAAAAGTGCTTTCCGACGGTAAGGTGAGGTAGGAATCTAAGAAGACATAGAGCGATACCAACATTGAAAATCCTAAAATCAAAGACAGTACTCACCTTCTGCAAAAACACAAAAACTATCGAATCTGTAAATCGGCAACTAGAACTGACCGGCGTAGATGAATTCTACTTATCACTTCCATTTTTCGTTATTTTCCATGAATTTAAATTACCTTTGTAGTGCGAGTTCTTTTAGGGTTTTTGTGTTGAATTTCCGCTATTTCCTGTTACTGACGATTTTTGGTTTTGTGCAGGTTACTGTTTCTTTATTTTTGCCGTCGTTGTTGCATTTTAGTTTCTCCCCGCCCAAAATCCTCACTTCCCCGCGGTAATCTCGTTCGATTCAATATTTATTTTGAATTACCGCAATTCTGTGATGCCATGAGTTTCCGACGCACGGTATTATAGTGGATGTTAAAAAAATGGTTCAAATGGCTCTGAGCACTATGGGACTTTACTTCTGAGGTCATCAGTCCCCTAGAACTTAGAACTACTTAAACCTAACTAACCTAAGGACATCACACGCATCCATGCCCGAGGCAGGATTCGAACCTGCGATCGTAGCGGTCGCGCGGTTCCAGACTGTAGCGCTAGAACCGCTCGGCCACTCCGGCCGGCCTGGATGGTAAAAGTTGTATGTTGTTTTTGTTACTCGCGTAAAGTATGATTCTAATTAATTTGATGTTTGTATATTTTCTTTCCTTTCTGAGCTGATTTTTTTGTTCTTCGTATTTTGTTTGTGATGTAATTCATCCTTAAATAGTTTCTCACGTGGACCATGATCGTAATGTATGTGCATCATCTTTTGTTTCTGGAGCATATCCGTTTGTTTAAGCATAACCGTCGAATTTTTTTAAAATATTGTCTTCATGTAGAACTTTTAGTCCTGTACGAAGTCACCGGAATCGTGCTTGAGAATTTATCCGAAAAATATATTTATGTATCATGTAACTGAATCTATCTAGTCCACATCTTTCTATCTACCCTTTGAGTGAGTAGATGAATAAACGAGGCTGTTCTAAAAGTTCCGCTAGGTGCCATAAATCTAACTTCTGTATGTCTGAGATTGGGCATCTTAACCGTAATCTAGTAGTCAGATGCAGCAGTAAAATTTGCGCAAAGGGAAAGATGTACAGTGTCCGTCAAAGTTTCTCAGAACGGGAGTTGATCCTAACTAGCAGTTCTATCCTCCTCCACTTTGTAGAGCTATACGACCAGTGAAAATCGCGAGAAGACAGACACTGACTCACTTGTTACGGGACCCGTGGGTATTGGATAGTAGCTCTTTGGAGCTTGGTGGCATATCATGGAGTTGGGTAAAAGTGTTTCGTCTCAACATATAGTGCGTTTGGAGCTGTTTCAGTGTGATTAGGCAGCATGTTTCATTGTTATAATTTGTTGGTGGCTTTTATTTTAAACTTTACATGGAGAAAGCAACTTAGGCTATGTCCTTTTCCACGACACATGGAACCAAGTGTTTCCATAGCTCATCGATTTCAATCCCTTCGGGATTATTCAAATTCTAATTGGGATGTTTCAAGTTCAAATTCAAATTCATACACGTGTCTATTAAAAAGAGATGGGTATTATTCTTCCGGAATTTTTGTTATTTCTTGCGTTTTAACCAGTACCTTAGGTCTTGACCCTTCTTCTGTGAGCGAGACATGCAGTATCATGTTTACTTGTAAGTTATTCGTAATAGCTAAAGTGTAGAGACTAGCGCCTTCAGCGCTCCAGTTTCGTCATTTCGCGAGTCCTTTTGTTGGAAGATCACGGTAATTATTTCTTTTTTAAGTCGAAAATAGCTTTGGTGCGTAGTCAATGCCGCGTGTCGAACACTTTGTACCTAACAAGCACGCGGTGAATCATTTGTCAGTAGGTGGAGTTACGAATAGAACGACTGCCGACGTGCGTGGGGAATTGTTTCTTATCTTTTATTCAGAGAGTTCGTTGTGCGTTTCCCGACTGGGTGGCAACATGTCCAGATTGTGTTCCATCGTTAACACCTAAGCATGTTTGTTTGTGAGCCACACATACGAGGCCAATTAAGTCTGTTGTAGCTTAATCAAATCCATAGTGTTGTCTTATTAAGGAATAATTTAATTCTGATTGTGCTGCCGTTATTCATAAACGGAATGTATGTGTGTGCTATAGCCATTCTAATCCCTCTCTTTTGTACATTTCTCTGGCAATCTTATATTTTAACAGTAAAACCATACTGTGTAACAGTGAACCCATCTTTTATTGATGCCCAGTATAAGTCCGAAGTTAATCTGTTCCCAACGTGTTTAATCAGACTGAGAGGTGAGCTGTGTTTGTGTTATAAAAGATAAATGACACCGATTTAGAGTAAAGAGATTAACGGCAATTCTTGCGTTTTCATGATCTATCATCTTGTGTATTAAAATCCAAGCAATCTGTTGTACATGTCATCATTATTAATGTTTTTCTGCGCCAGTACTATGTTCTCAAATAAGGATCATCACACTATGCTAGGTGCTTGTGACAGCAGAATTTTGTTATGCAAACAAGGCGCTCCTGCTTAGGCGATATTTCGCCACAGATGTACAGTCGCACAGAAAACGCACCCCTTCAAGGTGTCCCACGTGTCATCTTCGCCTTTGGATGCAATGCGGAACACTTAATATCACAATTGTTTCAAACACACACGGATCACCTCCTAAATCGTGACAAGACTACAAACGTCGTTGCACCAGTCCTTCGGTTAAGTGTACACCAAAAGGAATACTGCACACTTCACTTTTGAGGTGAACTCAGACAAAAACATCCAGATAACTGCAGTGGTGTTGGAGGGCAACAGGCATTCTGGCCCATGGGAAGAATGCTTTAGCAATTCTGGATCAAAATAGACCTTTGATCATCAGGTTGCCTACATACTGGGGCAAGGGCAAATGCATGAAGTCGCTATGCCTCACCCATCTCCACATCCACACCCGCTTTCATAGCCACACACTTCCTCTCCCCCTCTCCACCCCATCATCTGCCCACTGCAAAAACCCTCCACTTTCGTAAGCAACGTCATTTTGTTGGAAACAGGCCAGTCAGAGGGCTTCTAAGCCGACACGTATGTATACACTACTGGATATTAAAATTGCTACACCAAGAAGAAAATGAGATAATAAGCGGGTATTCATTGGACAAATAAATTATACTAGAACTGACATGTGATTACACTTTCACGCAATTTGGGTGCATAGATACTGAGAAATCAGTACCCAGAACAACCACCTCTGGCCGCAATAACGGCCTCCATATGCCTGGGCATTGAGTCAAACAGAGCTTGGATGCCGTGTACAGGAATAGCTGCCCGTGCAGCTTCAACACGATACCACAGTTCATCAAGAGTAGTGACTGGCGTATTGTGACGAGCCAGTTGCTCGGCCACCATTGACTAGAAGTTTTCAATCGCTGAGAGATCTGGAGAATGTGCTGGCCAGGGCAGCAGTCGAACATTTTCTGTATCCAGAAAGGCCCGTACAGGACCTGCAACATGCGGTCGTGCATTATCCTGCTGAAATGTAGGGTTTCGCAGGGATCGAATGAAGGGTAGAGCCACGGCTCGTAACACATCTTAAATGTAACGTCCACTGTTCAAAGTGGCATCAATGCGAACAAGAGGTGACCGAGACGTGTAACCAAAGGCACCCATACCAAAACGCCGGGTGATACACCAGTATGGCGATGACGAATGCGCGCTTCCAATGTGCGTTCACCGCGATGTCGCCAAACACGGATTCGGCCATCATGATGCTGTAAAGAGAGCCTGGATTCATCCAAAAAAATGACGTTTTGCCATTTGAGCACCCAGGTTCGTCGTTGATTACACCATCGCAGGCGCTCTTGTCTGTGATGCAGCGACAAGGCTAACCGCAGCCATGGTTTCCGAGCTGATAAAAATGGTTCAAATGGCTCTGAGCACTATGGGACTTAACTTCTGAGGTCATCAGTCCCCTAGAACCTAGAACTACTTAAACCTAATTAACCTAAGGACATCACACACATCCATGGCCGAGGCAGGATTCGAACCTGCGACCGTAGCGTTCTCCCGGTTCCAGACTGTCACGCCTAGAGCCGCGCGGCCACTCAGGCCGGCCCGAGCTGATAGTCCATGCTGCTGCAAACGTCGTCGAACTGTTCGTGCAGATGGTTGTTGTCTTGCAAACGTCCCCATCTGTTGACTCAGGGATCGAGACGTGGCTGCACGATCCGTTACAGCCATGCGGATAAGATGCCTGTCATCTCGACTGCTAGTGATACGAGGCCGTTGGGATCCAGCACGGCGTTCCGTATTACCCTCCTGAACCCACCGATTCCATATTATGCTAACAGTCATTGGATCCCGACCAACGCGAGCAGCAATGGCGCGATACGATTAACCGCAATCGCGATAGGCTACAATCCGACCTTTATCAAAGTCGGAAACGTGATGGTACGCATTCCTCCTCCTTACACGAGGCATCACAACAACAATTCACCGGGTAAGGCCGGTCAACTGCTGTTTGTGTATGAGAAATGGGCTGGAAACTTTCCTCATGTCAGCACGTTTTAGGTGTGAATGCTCTGAAAAGCTAATCATTTGCATTCACAGCATCTTCTTCCTGTCGGTTAAATTTCGCGTCTGTAGCACGTCATCTTCGTGGTGTAGCAGTTTTAATGGCTAGTAGTGTAGCTCTCCCAATAACAACACAGTATTTAGTGTCATATCAGCTCAACCAATCACATTTTTCAACTCGTTCTGAAGCCAGTCCCCTCTTTTGAAACAGACCAGTCAGAAAGCTTCTACGCCAACACACACATATAGCCTAGTCACAGGTCAGTATTGTACTGCCGTATCACAGTTATCAACTCCTTAAGCCACGTCCCTTTCTTGAAAATAGGACATTCAGAGAGCTTTCTATGGCAAGGATTGGTGGGGCTTAACGTCATTGGTAATACACTGGTGCTGGCAATTCCGTAAGTATGCACGGCATTGGGAACTGGCACAGTTGTAGTTCGTTTTCAGTGCCCCAGCGTCTCAAACGGCAAAAATTACTCTTTGCAGGGTTTGAAAGTATATTATCGGCTAGATTTTCTTTTATGATGTGTAGTTAACGTGAGTGGTATGCACCTAAAGAAATGTACGTTGACCTTGTCGGCGTCACAGAATAGTGGTAACATAAAGCTGCAGTTGGCTTTATTTTGTATTTTGAAGTTATTGAGAAAAAAGATTTGAAATTACAGTCATAGCCACACCTAAATAAGTATCTTGTTTTTTGTTTTTTAATAGCAATATTTGAAAGTGAGTCTTACGTATTTACGATCAAAATGTAAAACAGTCTCTTTACTGACTATAAAGTACAATTGTTTGTTATTAGGTTGCTATACTCGTGTTTTTAGAAGTTTTTCAGTATTGGTTCACTTTACCGGCTATCCTTTTAGGGAAGGAGATAATGCACAAGTCGCACTAGAAGAATATAACTGACGTCGTCGGCTGGCTAATATAGCTCTCATGAATTTAGCTTATTTAGGCCCAACAGTTCAGGTTATGTTTCAGTGGTCACACAAAAGCGACATTCCACCAACTGACGTTTGTTAGTAGATTTTTCATTCATCTCAGCAACCACCATTTTAGGACGAGTATATGATAACACGTCATGTTCGATGACAGAAAAACTGTAATATTTATTGTTTTATATCTAATATGGGGTCCTGTTCCCCTTCATTGGTTTCAATTTTTGGGCCCTAATAGAATCAAACATTAAATGACGACTAGGGAATATTATTGACATTTTTGCTAAATTTTCAAAGTATTTTAGATTTACCTGTTGTGAGCAGTACGTGCTGAAACGTGTGTGTGTTGATATCGAGGGCATCAGTGAAGGATGGTAACTTCATTTCGTATTTTGACGTTTTGCGGGAAAAAGATTTGATGTTACAGCCATTAACACAAATAAATAACCATTTTTATTGTTGAAAATTGATAGTATATCTGAAACAACTGGAAACGTAATGTGTACTTACAAAATGCTTCAGTTGTGCGTTATTAGGAAAATATATTCCAGATAAAACGCACTGATTTTGATGATAGTTTTGTCCGCGGTGTGGGACAGCATCTGTTATTGCAAATATTATCCAAGGAATGCTGGGTACAAAGCCGAACTATCACCACCTTACCTTTCAAAAGTTTTTTTTTTTTTTGAGTGGTGCCCTTCGTCAATCACCATTCTCAGGGAGGAGATGATGTCCTTTACTCTTGTATACTAGAAAAATATAAATGCCAAACTTGACTGGATAATATAAGTTTTTATTAGTTTCGATTGTAGGTCTAGCTCTGTTTATGTTCCCCTGGAGTCCGCAGCTCGTGGTCGTGCGGTAGCGTTCTCGCTTCCCACGTCCGGATTCCCGGGTTCGATTCCCGGCGGGGTCAGGGATTGTCTCTGCCTCGTGATGACTGGGTGTTGTGTGATGTCCTTAGGTTAGTTAGGTTTAAGTAGTTCTAAGTTCTAGGGGACTGATGACCATAGATGTTAAGTCCCATAGTGCTCAGAGCCATTTTGTTCCACTGGACCAGATAAGATTCCTTCCTACATACATGATAAATGTAAGTGACAAACAACAACGGAAGAACCGCTGCAAATATGCACAATATTATTACGGCTTGTCAAGTATTTCCTTCGAAGACCTACAGCACATAGAAGAAGACCCTCATACACTCCACAGGGGAAGAAACGATTTGAAACTGAAGTGTAAAAGAGTATCATTTGATTTCAATTTTCATACGAATAAAGTTAAGTAGTTTTTTAAAGCAGCAAAAAGACCTGAAATAAATAAGATATACAATTTGCACCTGCAAATAACAACTTACCTTAACAATCCTACAGCCCTGTGGTACCCTATAGACAAAGCAGATCAGATAGCTAAGAAAATATCGACAGAAAATCAGAGTACATAAAAAAGAAGTTAACCACAAAAAAATGGCTCTGAGCACTATGGGACTTAACATCTTAGGTCATCAGTCCCCTAGAACTTAGAACTACTTAAACCTAACTAACCTAAGGACATCACACACATCCATGCCCGAGGCAGGATTCGAACCTGCGACCGTAGCAGTCCCGCGGTTCCGGACTGCAGCGCCTAGAACCGCTCGACCACCGCGGCCGGCTAGTTAACCACACACAACAGTGAAAAACTGCAGATATCTCTCTCCCCCCCCCTCTCTCTCTCTCTCTCGCACACACACACACACACACACACACACACACACACACACATAAAGTCAAACATTCAACCCGTATTTTACACATAAACAATGAATGTGTTGACATCCAAATGAGTAAAGTGGAAACATAATTTTTGGGGAAGGATCTTAAATATAACAGTAACAAGATAAAATTAAAATTAGATATTAGGCACATCATAATAAAAACAAATATAACAGGAGAAGGAAAAAATCAAAACAACGATATAAATACAGGATTAATCGAGGAACTGATATTTAAACTAGTAAATGGCTTCATGAAGAACAAGGAAGCTCGCAGATATAAAGAGGCTGATCAGAAATATGAGTTAATAATTAAGTCATTAAAAGTTACAGGAAGGGAGGAGGAGCTGCAAAAGCCGACAAAGGTAACACTGTAACGCTAACGAACTCATGACCGAGCAACAGACAGTACTGTAGGCACAGTGCCATCCTGCAGCCTGTCTTCACTGCACCGTAGCACTAAGCACTAGTCGGGAGGAAAGGGGAGGGGGGGGGGATAGGCACCTGGCCTCGGACCTCCAGAATCAAAGTGTCTATGCTTAGTTCATCAAGGCCACATATACAGGAATATAAGAATAAAACAAAGACAAATTATTTAAAAAAAATGTATTGAAAAACTGAAGTCTGATCTAGCTATCAGATTCCAAAAGAAACTAAAAAACACGCTTACAAACACAGAACCAAAAACATACTAAAAGAACATTTCTGTGTGTGCAGTTCGGGTCCGCACCATAGATTTCTCTATAAAACTTCGGGATAAAACTATAAAAAGTGCTTTGTATCAGTATGTAATTTACTTGCCAATCTCTTTAATACAATAGTTTACAGAGTAGTATAATGGTCGTGTGACTAGGGCCTCCCGTCAGGTAGACCGTTGCCCTGGTGCAAGTCTTTCGATTTGACGCAACTTCGGCGACTTGCGCGTCGATGGGGATGAAATGATGATGATGATGGGGACAACACAAAACCCAGTCCCTGAGCGGAGAAAATCTCCAACTCAGCCTGGAATCGAACCCGGGCCATTAAGACTGACACTCTGTAGCGCTGACCACTTTTTTTTTTTCTTTATAAATCTCATTTTGTTCGATTTCGTTCGTTGTATCTGCTCGGGGCTGACGTCGTAAGGCAGCTGTTTAAGTTCGTCATTGATCGGTTAACTCAGTTTTTTTTATTACAGGGGGCAGCTAACCTTCTGACCGAACATGCTGAGCAATCACTCAGGTACTGTGGGCGGACAGTATAGTGGTTACAGAATAGAGGAATCACGAATTGGCATCGTCGCTGGCCTTATGTCTGCCCGATGGTCCAGCTGCGACATCGCTTTGCTCCGCTTTTCCATTTCCCCACAGCTGTAGCGTATGCATTCGCTCAGTACGGGCTTCTTCAGGCATTTTGGATCCTGTCGACGTGAGATTCCCTTTGGCTTTCCTGTAATTCCGAGTATATTTATTAGCCATGTGAGACGACATCATTCATAATTTTGTAATTTTAAATTTAACATCGATTTTCACTTATATTTTGTCTAATATTGTGTGGATCTTAGTAGTGCTCTGCAGCCTCTTCACAAAGACACGCCAATCATTTTTAGCTAAACGCGTTTGCACCTTGCACCAGCTTATAACTTTACGCAAAGGTAATTCGTAACAACCAGGAGGACAAACCTATTCCGGTACTATGATGTAACTGGCAAAATAAATACTGCGCGACGAATACACTGAGACATGACATCGATCCTTTGCAGCCTTTTTGTACGCGTTGTTAGTCTCGTAGTTATTAAAGATTCAAATCTGACAGAATCTAGGAAAAAAGGCCAGCAGCAGCAGCAATGGATAATTACATTATAATCTCACCATGGCTCAGAGCTATGATGTCTGGGAAATAAAAGTAATCACTATAGATATATTTTCCATGGCCGTGGCTTGTGCATCTTACCCAGGTTGCTTATTCAAGTACAACTTTTGAATTCTAGAGGAGGCATTTAATTAAAGAGCGATAAATCAATGTTTATTTTGGAATCCCATACTTACACAGCGACCTCAAGGCTCGACTAGTAAGTAATTAGTTCATATAAGACTAATTGTATGACATTCAATAATAGGGCATTAAGTAAACTCGAGGCTAAATAAAGAATCCCATACCTTCGTGTTCAAGGTATGTGATATTTCAATTGCTAATGTACGTGAAAGTTTAGCTTTCGTTCTGTGAGTTTAACTAGTCCACATGGTGCTTCCAAATAGCGAAAGAGTCATCACAAGTTTTACTTTCGTTGTACTGGAAATACGGGACAAGGAAAATGACCCCCTCCCTGCTGTCCTACGGAATCAGCGACATAAGCTATAAATAAGTATGTTACGTGATACACATTTTTGCATATCCTGTAAAGGCGTCTTCAAATACCATGGAATTCTCGTATCGACTTCCCAAATCATTTACTCTTACGTGGACTTGTGACTATTGATAAAATCAACTACTGATATGGTAAAGCACAATTTACATCTGCAGTAACAGATACAAAACTAATTTTCGTTACACTTCAGGAAGCAGCAGTTCCTTCTTTCTCGAACCGAAAGCTATAGAGTTAATTTTATGTTAAATTATAACCTGAGCAAGAAAACAAAGAATAAAGCATATCAGTGGTAACTGATTGTTAATGTAACACGTATTGTGTTCCCACTGTGACTGTTTTGTTTCACAGTTTGTCATCTGCAACCACTTACACCTTAAAGCAGATAAATTGTTTAAGCCAAAATTACAATTTGAAAATCATTATCTCTATGTCTGAAATTAATTAATTCTGTCTCTCTCTCTCTCACTCTCTCTCTTTCTCTGTGTGTGTGTGTGTGTGTGTGTGAGTGTGTGTGTATTTACATTATGTTTCACTTACGCTTTCTTTTCCCTCATCTTCATCACTGTCAAACACTAAGTATTGAGCTGTCACAGTCACTGTCACTGTTTCATTGTTTACCAGCTGTAAAAACAGCTGTTTTTACACCTTCAACTGTTCCACTGTCCGCCATGTTTGTTTTTACAACTGGTAAACAGTGAAGCAGTGAGAGTGACACTGCGTGACAGCTCAATATATAGTGTTTGACAGTGATGAAGATGACGGAAAAGAAACGTAACTGAAACAATGTAAACACACACACACACACACACACACACACACACACACACACACACACAGTAGAAACACAACACATCAGAAAAACCACACCATGTGGTGAAAAGCTATGAACTGATAATTTTATGTGTTTTTTAAAAATATCTGTAATTACGATTTAAAAACTAATAGTTACAGTATAAAAACAGTAATGAATATTCTTTATCTCTAACAGCCATAAAATAAAAGCCCACTGAAGATGCTGCAACTGCAGTGAAACATGTTTGGCTTAAGAAACAAAATTGTGTTTTCCTAAAGGCGGATCCTATCCAATAACATATGTACCTGACGCAGAACGTATTATTATTATGATCGCAGGGTTCATACTAAGCTCAACCCGTCCTTCTCCACCCCCTCCCTCTTACTCCCACTGAAACTATTGATTTTAAGCTTCCTTCTACCTTACGCATTATTACAGGCGTGTATTGCATTATAGAAGATAAGATTAAATCATTGTTCATTGCATTAGAAGTCTGATTTGCCTGCTTCTCCAGTTGTTCATTCGAACAGTCTCGATCTGTAGCCAAAGTCGACTGTTGGTGATGTGATTATGAAGGCAAAACGGGCAGGAACAACCAGCGCCAAACCAAGACAAGGTAGATCGAGACTTAGGAGCGGTGCGGGGTATGCAAGTGGACCAGGGAGTTTGTCACGGTTCGCGCGGATCCCCCCGTCGGAGGTTCGAATCCTCCCTCGGGCATGGGTGTGTGTGTTGTCCTTAGAGTAAATTAGTTCAAGTTAGATTACGTATTGTGGAAGACTAGGGAGCGATGACCTCAGCAGTTGAACTTACAACAATAACTGTGCTTACGAAGGTACAAAACAATGGGGTACATTGATCAAGCAGCTCTTTTTAAGGCACAAATTTTTGTAGTCAATGCCAAGCGACACTTGAGGAGGTGTAGAGAGTGACGTCACTGGACATCGGATGACTGGAAACGGGTGATTCGGAGTGATGATTCACGCTGTACCTGTGGCAATCCAATTGAAGGCCTTTAGTCTGGCGAACGGCCGGAAAACTTTACCTGCCATCATGTGTAGTACAAGTAGTGAAGTGCAGAGGAGGTGGTATTACGGTATGGTTCTAGGCGCTACAGTCTGGAGCCGAACGACTGCTACGGTCGCAGGTTCGAATTCTGCCTCAGGCATGGATGTGTGTGATGTCCTTAGGTAAGTTAGGTTTAATTAGTTCTAAGTTCTAGGCGACTGATGACCTCAGAAGTTAAGTCGCATAGTGCTCAGAGCCATTTATTACGGTATGGAGACGTTTCTCGTGGGTCCGGTGTGATCCCTTTATTGCGCTCAAGGAAACGATAAACGCTGAAGGACGTGAGTAAACGTTAACAGCATTGAGTTCCGCGTACAGCAGAGGAAGAATTCGGAGACGATTATTGTTTCTATCAGTATGACAATGCACACTCTCATAAAGCAGCATCTGTGAAGCAGTGGTTTGTGGACATTCCTGAAACGGATTGGTCAGCGGGGAGTCCTGACCTGAACCCAGTGGAACACTTTTGGGTTGAGTCAGAACTTCGACCTCAGCGTCATTACCTTCTCTGGCTACGGGTCTTGAGGCAGAATGGAATGCCATTACTCCACAGACATTCAGGAACCTCTGTTAAATTGTGCCCAGCAGAGTTAATGTCGTCATCGAGGCGAAGTATGTAAAATCCCATATTAATGTCCACTAACAGGTGTCCAGGTGATTCTGACTGGATACTAAAGGCAGGTAAATGCACGTAAATAGATTGAACTTTGCATCGCAGATCAAACCAGAAATGAACAGCTCACCATAGAATGGTGAATAAAATCTTCAGCACTTGCTGTTAAAATTATTTTGTAAATAAGTCACTACGAGATTCGCATCAGTAGAGATACATCTTCGGGTTTAAAGTCAGCTTTAAGCACCCATTTGCATGAGACAGGTCATTTCATCTATTCTGATTTGCATGTTATGCACTATGGAAATATGGCTATTACAATCAAAATTTTAGAGGAGACTGAAATTTACCGTTCACTAAAAAAAGTTCTACAAGTAACTCCTGTCGGCCGCTGTGGCCGAGCGGTTCTAGGCACTTCAGTCCAGACCAACGGGACTGCTACGGTCGCAGGTTCGAATCCTGCCTCGGGCATGGATGTGTGTGATGTCCTTAGGTTAGTTAGGTTTAAGTAGTTCTAAGTCTAGGTGACAGATGACCTCATACGTTAAGTCCCATTGTGCTTAGACCCATTTGCGCCATTTGAAAGTAACTCCCAATGCACAGACTGAGCTGTGAGACAGAAGTGTGGTATCCAAGTTTGATCGTCCAGGTAGAATATATTTAGTCTTCCCACACAATTAACTTTTACATCCCTAATGCACACTGTTTTTCTGTGTTGGGGTTCTTGCTTTCGTTAAGACTCGGTTTTTTTATAATTTTTTTCTCAATTGACGTAATCTGAAAATTAGAAATGAACATATTTTTTCATGGGTTCTTTACGTGCCCTGCAGCACTATGGACGCGCTGTACTCTTGCTTGTTCTAAAAGTAGAGTAATATGGCTTTAAAAAAGAAATCATGTAATTAGCGAGGCTTTTCTGGGTTATATTATCTTGAATTTTATGGTTTTTAATTGTTGTTAAGTGTGAATGATTTTAAAAAAATAAATTTCCTAATGAGCATATAACACGTAAGTTAGACAGACTGTACTCGTAAAAGCATCCCTCATCTTACTTGTCATAGACAGCGTCAGTTCGGCCCAAGACGCGCCCTAACGCCGCCTAGCACACGTTACTCGTAATACCGACATGTTAGTACAGCTTATGCCGGCGCCGAAGACACTACAATGCTGCCTACGGCATTCTAAGATACTCCTAAATCTATCGGTCTGTCGAAGGTAAGACACGTGAATGTAGTGTGTTTAGTTCATTCGTATAATTATACAGTAGACAGAAATTGGAATAGCTTTATCCGGCTTCACACCATTTATAGGTGTTCCGCGGTCCCATTCAGTTTAATCATGGACTACCGCTTTCAGAGTGCTGTTTATTTCACGGCGATAAACGATGGGACTTGGCTCTAAGCTACCATGACCTTATTAAAAGACGCGTGAGTACACCTCTCACTGGATATATGGCGCTTTATGGTAGTACACATCTACTGTCAAGCCACTGCAATCCTATAGTATCCTAATTTCTTGTAGAGATGACCTGAAGATACATCTCTGTTGATGCGACACCGGTAGTGGCTTTTTGACGCAAGTACTTGAACAGCCAGTGTGGAGGATTTTCTTCACCACGTGGAAATTTGGCTGCGGTTGCCCGACCTTTAAAACAATATGTTCATTATACAACATTTTCAATACCAAATAATGGTACGAGATTAACAGCACCGCCGCGGTATCTTTATATGGAGGGTATGTTTCGCTTGTTTTCTGTACCGGAGTGACCTTTGGCGTCGCCTTTTGCTACGTATTGGCGTCTGAGACAAAGGAAAGCTAACTCAGAAGGGTCCGTGTAAGTGTCGAACACCATGTAGGCTGTTCCCCGTAAAGTAGTTCTTGGGAAGCAATTAGGCGGGGTTTCAGAGAACTGCTTCCCGCGTTCGCCATTTACGGAGCGATGGTCCGGCGAAATTGTTACCGGCCGCAGCCGGCTCTGGGCGGTGGGCTCTCGGTTTGTCTTCCTGCAGTTCCCGCCTTCTACTCTCGGTATTCCTCCCTACGTCGAATAATAGATAGTCAAGCTTTTATCAGACGACCTTCATCGCTTCGCCAGTAAAAAGTGGCTGTCGTCATAAAATACCAGGGTTGTTCGGAAAGTAAGGTCCAATCGGTCGCGAAATGGAAACCGCAGTGAAAATCAAAACTGTTTTATTTGCAGCAGTTTGCTACACCCTACAGCTACTTTTCTATATAGTCGCTGCTCCGACTTAGACATTTGTCGTAGCGTTGCACCAACTTTGCAACATCCTATTCATAGAAGGGTGCTTTCTGCCACTTCTCGGCGCCGGTCTGCAGCTTGTTGTATGTATCAAAATGTTGTCTTCATAGCCAGTGGTTCGTGTGGGCAGAGATGAACACCAGAAGGAGTTATGTCCGGGCCGTATGTGGGTGATCAAACAGTTCCCATCGAAACCGTTGCAGGGACGTCCTCATTGCGTCCTCACTGCCCCTGCAGTGTACAGCCGAAATTGCAATAAAGAAGGAGGCGTCTTGCCTCGGTTCGCGCGGCTCATCCCGTAGGATGTTCGAGGCCTCCCTCGGGCATGGTTGTGTGTGTTGCCTTAGTGTAAGTTAGTTTGAGTTAGATTAAGTAGTGTGTAAGCCGAGGGACCGATGACCTCAGCAGTTTGGTCTCATAGTACGTTACAACAAATTTTCAGAAAAGAAAATGTATGACAGTTACGTATGCAGGGTTGCGTGAAATCAGGCGAAATCGTAGATGCTGTTGTTCTAGGCAACTCTGCATGTTCCCTGTGTCCTCAGAACTGAAAAGAGTGACGTGACGCGATCGCCAGGAATACTGGAGACACTGTCCAACACATCTGCGCAAATCTGCATCGGATTTTCACTTTCGTTTTCATGTCACGACCCATAGAACCTTACTTTCCAAGTAGCCCTCGTACGTTGACGGAAAAATGTAGCAGCACCAAAAAGTAATTAATGTAGATCTATGAAATTTCGTGAATACATTTCTCAGCGCAACATATGTAAGTAATTGACATTGCAAGATCACAGGTTAATGTAAGCGTCTGATAAGCCATTGCAAATGTGAAAAGCTGGTACAGTAATAACCAGTGTAGCCGCTAGAATGGTGAATGCACACGCGCGAGCATTGTGTTGTACTGATGCCGGATCTCAGTTTGCAAAGTGGAGTTCCACGCCTGTTGCACTTGGTCGGCACGATTAAGGCTGGTTGTGGATGACGCTGGAGTTATCTTCCGATAATGTCTAATATGTGCCCGACTGGAGACCGATCTGGAGATCGAGCACGCTAAGGCAGCCAACATGTGGACGCTCTGTAGAGCACGTTGGATTACAAAAGCGGCATGTGGGCGAACATTATTCCGTTGGAAAACACTGCCTGAATGCTGTTCACGAAAGGCGGCACAACAGGCCGAATCACCAGATTGACGTGTCAGTAGAATGCATGCTACGGGCCGTCTGGCTCGGAGCTGTCATTGAAGTAACTGTTACTTTTTGAAAGTGTACAACAAGTTGTGTGTGATGCTTAGCCGGCCGAGGTGGCCGAGCGGTTCTAGGCGCTACAGTCTGGAACCGGGTGACCGCTACGGTCGCAGGTTCGAATCCTGCCTCGGGCATGGGTGTGTGTGATGTCCTTAGGTTAGTTAGGTTTAAGTAGTTCGAAGTTCTAGGGAACTGATGACCTCAGCAGTTAAGTCCCATAGTGCTGAGAGCCATTTTTGTGATGTTTAGTGTGTGTGTGAGGCTCTGCGCAAATGGACCATAAGGAAACTTAAAGTCAACGAAATGAAGCAGAATCTCACATATCGAAAACTTCACATTGGAATGACACAAACACAAAAAAACGCACTTGAAAGTAGGAATCATTTCCCGAAACGCGTCGTGCGAAAAATAAAATAAAGAACATCATGACTGGGAGCAGATGAGTTATTTACAAACAAACCTATTGAATTCACAGTCGCAGGCTTTCAGAACCATTTATAATGGATCAAATTAGAACTTATATTTGTTCATATAAAAATCTTACGTCATTCACAAGCTACTTGTGTTCTGACATAAAAGAGATCAAGGAGATTACAACGTGTAACTTTAGCCGGGACAGCAAAAATAAAGTTAGTATGTGGAAGAGGACCATCGATCTCGAGAGGCTTCAACTAAATTCTACGAGCTATGTACGCTACAGCGCCCGCCACTAGCGTAAAACATAACGACACGATATCTGGCATCATAACGACTGTCAGTTGTTCCTGACTAAGACGACGGAGGATATCGTCGAAAGCTCAAATGTTGATCCTACATTCACGAGACAAGAATACCAGAGCGTTTTATACAAGAATCTGGAAGCGAAAAATTTGTTTCTACATCGTGCATTATAGGTTTCTACCACTATATTTCAAATGCTTGTTGTTTTAGGAAACACTATTATTGCTCACTATGCAGAATGAAGTAAGTTTGCACTGCCGGAAAAAAAAAAAGTTACGTCCTCAACTGTGTTCAGTGGCACCAGAGCATAATACGTGCACAGCGAGGGATTGTAGTATTAGTGATTCATTTGTCACGGTCATCGGCGATCAGCTGACGCTCAGGAGGACTGTCTGTGAGCCTTCTGTTTTGACTGTGCAGCCAGTAACTACAGGGTTGACAGAGGAACACTGTTTGCAACACTCGTACTATTGCACAACCCGGCTCTATCAACGAGCACGTACTCCAGTGGAACAGCTTCAGCCATTTGAACGGGATCTCACACTATGGGCCTGAAGGATCCTGCTGAACGTATACACAGACTGCTGCACTCATTGAGCACAATGTATCGGTGGTATGTCGTTACTTGCAACAGTGGTCTGTGGAACATTCTCAGGGACCAAATCCGGGATCATGTTGCACCTACTGCGTTATCAGGAACAATTGGGAACCGTCTGTTTGCAACAGCATTAAAAGCACGTTTGCTTCTTCTCAGGATACCACTGACACCACGACACTGCCAAGCACGCCTATTGAACAGAGGAATTGCGCTCTGTTGTCTTCAGTGATGAGTGAAGGTCGCGTCTGTAGAGAGAGATGGACATACACGCGTA
This sequence comes from Schistocerca cancellata, assembly GCF_023864275.1. NCBI lineage: Eukaryota > Metazoa > Arthropoda > Insecta > Orthoptera > Acrididae > Schistocerca > Schistocerca cancellata. The sequence goes on along the minus strand of NC_064634.1, from coordinate 355,182,894 downwards.
TGGCGTAGACCTGTGAGCTGCCTATTCCAAAGGGAATTCGACCACGAATCTTTGGGTTCATGGTGTGCAGGAGGAGGCACCAGTCACAATTCGTTGTCACATTTGGTGTTTCTGCAGGATTAAGTAACCAGTACCTGCTATATTCCACAGGCTATTATTCCCGAGCTACTGCCATGTCTTGGACAGGAAGGTGATGTGCTTTTTCAGGAGGGCAACGTACGTAATGCTTTTTCAGCAGGGCAGCGAGTGTGGGACATGATGAAGCGGGAACTTACTCGTTCTCAAAGGACAACAAAAACCATTGATGAATTGCAAACAAAACGCGCAAGATTCATGTGGCAGTCTGTTGTAGGATGACATTCGGCACCTTTATGGTGGATTGAGTGCGAGAATATACCTTTGCTTTGCCGCCAGATGGGATGGATTGTGACTGATGCCGTTGTATGGGCACCATTTACTCTCTGACATACGTGTTTAATTTGGTCTGAATTTATCATATACCTGTGCTCCTACAACGATGAACTGTCACCTCACTTGTCAATAAAATGGCCTTGTCACTGAGGGTGTTGTATGTTTACCCCGACATATACACTGATACTTCAGACATTGACAAGTGTTCCTCGACGAGTGTTTGAAGTAAGGAATTTAGGAATTGTTACCGCTGTAGGCTTGATACACTCATTAACCTGTTACTTGAGTAATCTTCGTGATCGTTTTGTGCTGAAAATACCCGCACACGACGGCAATGAATGTATTACGGGTCTCACATGACTGTTTTTATACTGAACGAGGGAGGTAAGGGGGCGGGGTGGGAGGGGGCACTTTATTTCAAAACTTTGCTGACACCGGTCAAAATGCTACTTACGCCCTTAACAGCGCACAGTGGTCGATTTAGAGAGTTTTAGATGGTGTACAAATGGTACTAGCTGGTAATGTGACCCACCACGGCAGACGCGATGTCAGCAAAGTGGTATGTGGCAGTCGGTTGTTTGGAATCAGGGCACTAAGATGAGTCGACGCGGTGACGTGACAGGATGGAAGATAGAAGATGTTTCGTAAGCATGCGCCCATCGCCACACCGTGAATAAAGTTTTCCGATTATTTGGGGTATCAACGCGGACTGTCCAACGTATTTACAGGGAATGGTGTATTACACAGAGCCATGTAACACTGCGTAAGAGTAGTGGTCTTAAGAAGACAGTAACTAACATCGGAGACGAGTGTCATGTGTTGATAATGATAGTCGAATTCAAACCCGACAGAAATTGCTGCTGTTAAGTGAGAGACGGTCCGTCTCAACAAATTTGCGAGTGCACATAGCGAAGGGAAGTGCGTGAAACTGACATCTGCGGTTGGGTACCTCACAAAAGACCACTGTACACATCGGCACATAAAGTTTTCACGTCTTCAGTGGGCCACGCAGCACAGAAATTGGACAGTAGCTGAATATAGCGTGATCCGTCTTGTCGTGATTTCGTGATTTTTGAAACTGTGAGATACATCGAGCTCTCCAGTTCTTCAAGGAGGGGTTTAGCCTGCAATGTGCGTGTTGCACGTTTGGTACAGTAGACCAGGGCTTATGAAGATCTGCCGACAACACTGAGTACTAAGTGATATCGTTAGAGACAAAAACAAATGGAAACTGGTGAACGAAGTAGCAAATAAGGTGTTTGGGAAAGATATTAAAAATTATATGTAAAGCAAAGACAATGTAAGAGAAAACAGTTTGTACGTGATACTGCTGAAGTGAACACTGAGACTGAATTGGTCATCACCGCTGATTCACCGCCACCAGAATTAACTCCCACACAGAGGACGACCAAAGGTGCCGGACAGGTGACCAACAACGTGGCAGCTATGATAGAACCAAGACTTACTCGCTTCTCTGAGCAGGAACGGGGTGCGGGGGTTAGTGTGACTCATCTGTTAAGTTCCGTTGGTTGACACCATTGGGACTACGGCCGAAGGCGCTAGCTCACCTGTGGCCCCATCTCACGGCTGACATGCCGTGGGTTCGGAACTGTTTGAGGATGGTAGTGGTTTCCTGGAACTCCGGTTCTAGAGATTTAACGTGTTATTCCAATCCATAGCGGACTTACTCGCATAGACTTAAGGCCGGTATTACACTATCAAATTTCTTTGTCAAAGATTTGATCAAAGATGTGATAGAATGTTCGTCAAACATATTTGACAAAGATCTCTGACGTGGCGCTAAAAGGGGTATTAAACTGTCGTCATATTTTTCGTAATAGTTCAAGATGGCTGATAACAACAACTTGTTATTAACCGCAACAGTTATATGTAGCACAATTGCACTGTGTGCACACGCGGAAGAGAAGCGTGGGAATGAAAGGAAACGTACCTACGTGAAGCCGTGGGTTTTACGACGATACAATAAGAGAATTCAACGAGGCTTTGTTACATGAGCTTGTAGTGGAGGACGTCAAGTCGTACATCAATTACTTAAGAATAGATGAGCATACATCTGTATGTGCTCAGTGAAGTGTATCCTCATATCACAAAGCACAATACTCACTTAAGAACTACTATATCTGCAAAAGACACTCAAATTCCTTGCTACAGGAGAGAGTTAGGTTAGGTTAGGTCAGGTGTCCAATCTGTGTTTGTATTCAGGGTGCCTCTCGTTGTAAAACGCCTCATCAGCTTCATACATCTCTGTTAATTTTGTAGTTGTCGGTACACACCAACTGTATTTACCGGCAGTGTTTATAAAACCACTACAGGTGACAGAACGCTGCAGCGATGCTAGCGCTCCATGTGGTAACATGTCACATTGCAGGGAAGAGAAGACAAGCGACTTCGTTGATCAAATCTACAGCGAGGCACTAGATTTGATCAAATATTTGACGACATTTGACAAAGTTCCCTATTACACCATCAAATTTCTTTGACAAACATAACTGAAAAAGATACTGGACAAAGAAATTTGATAGTGTAATAGCGGGCTAAGCAATGGAAGAGCAGTTGAACGGAATGGACAGTGTTTTGAAAGAAGGATATAAGATGAACATCAACAAAAGCAAAACGAGGATAATGGAATGTAGTCGAATTAAGCCGGGTGATGCTGAGGGTATTAGATTAGGAAATGAGACACTTAAAGTAGTAAAGGAGTTTTGCTATTTGGGGAGCAAAATAACTGATGATGGTCGAAGTAGAGAAGATATAAAATGTAGACTGGCAATGGCAAGGAAAGCGTTTCTGAAGAAGAGAAATTTGTTAACATCGAGTATAGATTTAAGTGTCAGGAAGTCGTTTCTGGAAGTATTTGTATGGAGTGTAGCCATGTATGGAAGTGAAACATGGACGATAAATAGTTTGGACAGGAAGAGAATAGAAGCTTTCGAAATATGGTGCTACAGAAGAATGCTGAAGATTAGATGGGTAGATCACATAACTGATGAGGCATTGAATAGAATTGGGGAGAAGAGGAGTTTGTGGCACAACTTGACGAGAAGAAGAGACCGGTTGGTAGGACATGTTCTGAGGCATCAAGGGATCATAAATTTAGCATTGGAGGGCAGCGTGGAGGGTAACAATCGTAGAGGGAGACCAAGAGATGAATACACTAAGCAGATTCAGAAAGATGTAGGTTGCAGTAGGTACTGGGAGATGAAGAAACTTGCACAGGATAGGGTAGCATGGAGAGCTGCATCAAACCAGTCTCAGGACTGAAGACCACCATAACAAGCAATGTTAACACAGGATGTATACGCAGAATAACGCAATATGGGCTTCCTGAGGAATAGCAGCTTCCATAAAAGTTTCCTACCGGGTAAGATCAGGAACTGCCAGTAAGCCATCTGCTATGATTGCGGTATAGAGGATCAACAGATGTAGCGACATAGTATAAGCGTTTTCGGTAATTTCTACTTTTTTATTTTACATCTAATTTCACCAGCTGGAGAAACTTACGATCTCTATTGCTATAGGAATTAAGACAATAATGGCCGGCCTGAGTGGTCGAGCGGTTCTAGACGCTACAGTCTGGAACAGCGCGACCGCTACGGTCGCCGGTTCGAATCCTGCCTCGGGCATGGGTGTGTGTGATGTCCTTAGGTTAGTTAGGTTTAAGTAGTTCTAAGTTCTAGGGGACTGATGACCTCAGAAGTTAAGTCCCATAGCGCTCAGAGCCATTTTAAGACAATAATGAAGACCTGAGCATGGTATTAGAATGGCATCTTTCACTATCTGATGTGTTTATTGATGTGTTGGCAGAAGAGCCAACACTGTGTTGCTAGAGGAGGCCGAAATGCACGCGTTTAATTACACGCTGACTGGCGTGAGGTCTGGAACAGTTAAGGGAATTAATAGTAGCAAATAAAGTACGTAGTTGATATAATACTTAACTTTAATCCACAACTGGTGTACATCGCTCTTGACGGTACATATTATAATCTCAATATTAAATGCTATGGCGCCTTGCTAGGTCGTAGCAAATGACGTAGCTGAAGGCTATGCTAACTGTCGTCTCGGCAAATGAGAGCGTATTTGTCAATGTAGCATCGCTAGCAAAGTCGGCTGTCCAACTGGGGCGAGAGCTAGGACGTCTCTCTAGACCTGCCGTGTGGCGGCGCTCGGTCTGCAATCACTGACAGTGGCGACCCGCCGGTCCGTCGTATACTAGCGGACCGCGGCCGATTTAAAAGCTACCACCTAGCAAGTGTGGTGTCTGGCGGTGACACCACATTTATTACACTGCAGGCGTTCCCTTCTATTTAGTAACAATTGAACTGTACCACCTGGGACCTATTATTGGACGAAAATATGGAGTATGTCCACGTTTCACCTTGAGGATGGCTTGAACTCCGCTGTCTATAGAGACGCCGAATTCAGAGAAGACACTGACGTTAAACCCTGGGATCTGGAGCGAATTCGACGTCCTGACTCATCCCAGAGCAGTCCAATCCATTTTACGAATGTTATTGTCCACACGAACTCTTGCATCACAAATGCTGCTTTATAACAGGTTGCTCCGTCAAGCTGATGGAAACAATCATTTCTTCCACCACTCACAGTGCACAGTGCTGTAATATGTGTTCATATCCTTCCACATTTAACGTTTCCTTAAGCGCATTAAAGGGAGCACACCCTAACAACAAGAAACTTCCCCATACCCTAACGCCGCCTCCTCTGTGGTCCACTGTTGGTGCGTTATCAACGGCGTCTTTGTCAATCGCACCCGACACTCTGTTCACAGCTACGCCAGAGACGCCACTTCTGAACCTCCCGCCAGAGCGCCGCTGAGCGACCTCGCTATCCATCGGTCGTCGCTCTTCTCCGGTGGGTGGCGCCGCACATACGCGCTACCCGGTGACGCTAAAATGACATGGCTTCACTGCTACAGACCTCTCTTTAAGGGGCTCCGGAACGCCCTATACTTGCAATGTTAAAATAACGCTTATAAATTACATCTTTCCTCACAAAGTATTTGAGGTAGGAAGTTGAACTTTTTACAGATTATTTATTGGAATATGGGCTACAACTTAACACAGGGATTTTACAAAATTTTAGTTCAGTTATTAAAGATGATTTTTTTTCAATTGTAATGAAAATTCACAACATTTTTTCGCAATTTTTTATTTATATATTCAGAAACATACAGTTTTTTGGAAAAAGGCTGTGTTAAATTATGCAGAAGGTACTGTGTAACATTTACTGAAAGTTTGAAACAAATATGTTTGGAATATCCTTAGATAACATGTAATTAGTATGAGAAAATAAAACTTTTGGGAATCGAGCGACAAAGATTGGATTAACTTTTTAGTGCATTCCAGGTCCATAGGATGGATTATCTTCATTCTCTGCAAACTCCTCCTCCAGCTTCCTCTTGTTCCTCCTCCAGTTTACTCTTGCTTGTATTTCTGGACTCTTTACAGCCCTGTCTGCAGCCCGAAGGCGTTCCTTGTCTAAAGCAAGCATCGCTCGTACCATGTTAGAACCTATCTTCATTCCCATATTTCTAAATACTTTGCACGTTACAATGTTGCCATCATTGAAAGTCGCAACAGCATCATACACACCAAAGTGAAGTGTTTCTATTCCAACAAATACAGTCTTGGGGATTCTCGACCATATAACACTATTTACACGTTCATTGGGGTTTTGAGTTTTTCCGTGAATACACTTTTTCAACAGTTCAGGTGCTGCTAAGTCTCTGAAAATAGGTTAGCCACAACACATACTTTATCTCACATCACTAAAATGTACCTGATGAACACGGACGTTAATAATAACACCATTTTACAGCAGTTTAACAGCGCCACAGTGGGTCACGCCCATGTAGAATACATTTCAAAAAAAAATTAAAAATAGTTGTAGTCTTCGGAATTGAATAAATTATATATCTATTAAAAGGTAATAGTCTGCAGATTCAGAAAACGTAAAAAAGTAAAAATTGAACTTTTCATGATTTTGTGCCTTTCCGGAGCCCCTTAAGTATCCACTCTCAGAGCTTAGCCCCAGGATTCATTGCAACTACAGACTTATCAAAATTACTACGGAAGGCTGCAGTCGCAACATCACATCAACATAGCATGACGCTACTCAGCGTTATTAATATTCAGACCTACATAAGTGTATCGGCATTCGAGACTGACTGTTACAATTCTAGTTGCAAAACTACTGTAGACTGTCGTAAATAACGGTGTACTACGATAGTTTTCCTAGTAGCTTTGGCCAGTTAAGGTCATACCTGCATTACCTTTAAGTTAGGTATTTGCATACCTGACTCATAACAATTATTTTCTTTATGTCCCTATCAGTGTCTTACTAGATTCCCCCGGAAACCAGAAGCGGTGAACCATCTAGAAACTGAGTGACAATATACACTCCTGGAAATGGAAAAAAGAACACATTGACACCGGTGTGTCAGATCCACCATACTTGCTCCGGACACTGCGAGAGGGCTGTACAAGCAATGATCACACGCACGGCACAGCGGACACACCAGGAACCGCGGTGTTGGCCGTCGAATGGCGCTAGCTGCGCAGCATTTGTGCACCGCCGCCGTCAGTGTCAGCCAGTTTGCCGTGGCATACGGAGCTCCATCGCAGTCTTTAACGCTGGTAGCATGCCGCGACAGCGTGGACGTGAACCGTATGTGCAGTTGACGGACTTTGAGCGAGGGCGTATAGTGGGCATGCGGGAGGCCGGGTGGACGTTCCGCCGAATTGCTCAACACGTGGGGCGTGAGGTCTCCACAGTACATCGATGTTGTCGCCAGTGGTCGGCGGAAGGTGCACGTGCCCGTCGACCTGGGACCGGACCGCAGCGACGCACGGATGCACGCCAAGACCGTAGGATCCTACGCAGTGCCGTAGGGGACCGCACCGCCACTTCCCAGCAAATTAGGGACACTGTTGCTCCTGGGGTATCGGCGAGGACCATTCGGAACCGTCTCCATGAAGCTGGGCTACGGTCCCGCACACCGTTAGGCCGTCTTCCGCTCACGCCCCAACATCGTGCAGCCCGCCTCCAGTGGTGTCGCGACAGGCGTGAATGGAGGGACGAATGGAGACGTGTCGTCTTCAGCGATGAGAGTCGCTTCTGCCTTGGTGCCAATGATGGTCGTATGCGTGTTTGGCGCCGTGCAGGACTGCATACGACCGAGGCACACAGGGCCAACACCCGGCATCATGGTGTGGGGAGCGATCTCCTACACTGGCCGTACACCACTGGTGATCGTCGAGGGGACACTGAATAGTGCACGGTACATCCAAACCGTCATCGAACTCATCGTTCTACCATTCCTAGACCGGCAAGGGAACTTGCTGTTCCAACAGGACAATGCACGTCCGCATGTATCCCGTGCCACCCAACGTGCTCTAGAAGGTGTAAGTCAACTACCCTGGCCAGCAAGATCTCCGGATCTGTCCCCCATTGAGCATGTTTGGGACTGGATGAAGCGTCGTCTCACGCGGTCTGCACGTCCAGCACGAACGCTGGTCCAACTGAGGCGCCAGGTGGAAATGGCATGGCAAGCCGTTCCACAGGACTACATCCAGCATCTCTACGATCGTCTCCATGGGAGAATAGCAGCCTGCATTGCTGCGAAAGGTGGATATACACTGTACTAGTGCCGACATTGTGCATGCTCTGTTGCCTGCGTCTATGTGCCTGTGGTTCTGTCAGTGTGATCATGTGATGTATCTGACCCCAGGAATGTGTCAATAAAGTTTCCCCTTCCTGGGACAATGTATTCACGGTGTTCTTATTTCAATTTCCAGGAGTGTATATGTGTATAAAAGAAGGTTTTCAAGTTCTAGTGAAGTGTATAAGTTCCTTCACCAGTGGTTTTGTTGGGGTCGTCCCAACACAGTTTTCGTTTGCCTGTCCGCGGGAATGTGGTAATTGCTTCTTGGCCGTGCCGTTTTCATTCACACCTCGATTGGGTGATTTAGGGTCGGTGTCACGTTTCTCTGTGGTTCAGAGTCTCCGCAGACACCGCCCTTGCTACATCTTCGGGTTTTGAGTAACTCGGGGTGGTGGCGGCTTGTAAGGGAAGTTTTGTGGCTGATATGCTATGGCCCTGTAGACCACCAGTAACTATTTCTCCTACTGTGATTTGGGCCCCTTTACACGTGTCACTCCCGACCCGAGCCAAGGAAAAAATTTTTTTCAGGAACTACCTTTAATGTCAAGGTATGTGTGCTGGCTTATTCACATTTATCTTGTAACAAATATAAGTTCTGTAACTGCCGAGAGACAGCCATTTTTGATTAGTACAAGTTGGCTACTTAAAGTTTTTTTTGGAATTGTTCCCTTATTGATATAAAATGTTTAAAATCTTCTTATTGTTAACGTCAAACCTTGAAATATCCTTTACATACAGCTATTTTTAAAAGAGTTTTTTTAACTGTTGTCTTATATACATATATGTCAAGTTTAAAATCTTATTATTGGGAAGTTGTTAACGTCATACCTTGCAATCTCCTTTTCATAAAGAAAATTTGTCAGCTATTGGAAATTGTTTTTGAAATTGTTCTTTTAAAAAGGTGCCGGACTTAAAAATTTATTATTGAGAAAGTTTAAATAAAAAGGTATCTTTAGCAGTGTGTGTTATTTCACCAGCACCTCCTGGCCCCTACTTCCACGATAACGTTTTGGAATAACATATGCACTTGACTTGTTGTTTGTGAACCACCCTAATAGATGGTTCACCAGCGTTTAATTCAGGTTTTGCCGGCCGGAGTGGCCGAGCGGTTGTAGGCGCTACAGTCTGGAACCGCGAGACCGCTACGGTCGCAGGTTCGAATCCTGACTCGGGCATGGATGTGTGTGATGTCCTTAGGTTAGTTAGGTTTAAGTAGTTCTAAGTTCTAGGGGACTGATGACCTCAGAAGTTGAGTCCCATAGTGCTCAGAGCCAATTCAGGTTTTATTCGGAAACTGTTGATTCGTAACGTGAAACAGACGGATGTTGCAGTAAAAATAAAGAAAACAATGTAGATTTATCATATAGCGCTAGAAAACGCAATTTCCTCAAGAAAAATCTAAAATAAGAAAAATGGAAAAGAAAATTGTATCAAACGTTGCTTCAATACTTCGTCAAACTTATATAAAACATGTCTCTGTTATTCAAAACCTTTTTCGCAGTATTACTAATTACAGGAAACTCTCCCTTTTTGATCATGATGAACATTCCGTCGAGTTAAAAAGTTACATCATTGTAGATATTTTTTTATTTTTGCATATGTAAACTTTACTTGCATAAAAAATAACTGCTTTCGCTACATAAAAGGGCAGAAGATACGCGATCAAGCAATTTTTATTGCTTAGAAAATTCAATTTATATCCTGTAGGGCTATAAAATACACAGTGGACTAACACTTAATGATGTGCAGTTCTAATTATGTCCAAAAGAAAAATACATGGAGAGGACGTGGGCTTCCTGTTTCTCTCTTACAGATTTATTTATGATTTTTTTTTCTTATCAGCGCTAAAATACTAGCGGTAATCCTACCATTTACTACTTGACTTACGTACTGTACCAAACCTACTGAACTGTACTTTTGGTAGAGCGCAACTCTAGTTACAATCAGCAAGTTCAGTGTCTTTGTAGATAAGTCAGCACCACTGAAGAATCTACAGCACTTTTAAGATATATACATTTCAGTTATTAAGTGTAGACTTGTGAGTAAACTTATTAATGTGTCATCTTTATGTAGATGTCTGAATGTATTTATTCACCACTTCAACAACCGATACATCACTTGGCGCTGCACATGATGACAGGTAATGTTCTCAAGGTATTCATGAAACCCAAAGGCTTCCATCGGACTAACACGGGGCATAGCGTGATTCGTCACTGCAAATCATTCGTTTCCAGTCATTCGAGTCGTTCGTTGCCCCATACTGGACTCGCATTCGGGAGGACGACGGTTCAATCCCGCGTCCGGCCATCCTGATTTAGGTTTTCCGTAATTTCCCCATACCGCTCCAGGCAAATGCCGGGATGGTTCCTTTGAAAGGGCACGGCCGACTTTCTTCCCCGTCATTCCCTAATCAGATGAGACCGATGACCTCGCTGTTTGGTCTCTTCCCCCAAAATAACCCAACCCAACCCATTCGCTGCCCAGTGGCGCCACTGTTTACACCACCTCAACTAGAGCAATATTTCAGCTACAGACTGTCCTTTTCTCAAATAGTCACCACCATTCGTTATGCACTTTAGCCAACCATGAACCAAAGCCTGCACGCCGCGCTTGTAAAAATCGGAACCCGCTGAGGCTAACCACTTCCTTATAGCTTTTACAACAGCATCCGAGTCTTGAAGATTTTCACCACATAGTCCTTCTTTCAGAGGCCCAAAGAGATGGAAGTCTGAAGACGCTAAATCGCGATTGTACGGTGGATGTGGTAAGACAGTCCAACCGAATTTTGCAATGAGTTGCATGTGGTCGCAAAACAGGTGTGGGTGTAATCACGTTGCAGGTAAAAGTTGCTTTTCTTCTCTGACCCTACCCTGGAAATTCGGGATTTCAACTTAGTCAGTGCCGTCTTGTAGCGTGCTGAATTGACAGTTTCTCCAGGCTCCAGGATATCCAGAAGATGCACACAGTGTCTATCCCAGAAGACTGTGCGCATCACTTTGCCTACAGACGCCTGTGTCTTGAATTTCTTCTTTGACGGAGAATTCGCACGTTGCCGATGGAGTGTCTTTTGCATTCCGGCTCGTAGTGGTGACACCATGTCTAATCTCCGGTGACGATGCTGTTCAGAAAATTGTCACCTTCAGCTTCATATTGGTTTAGCAGGTCCCGACAGATTTCCATTCGATGAGTTTTTTATTCTTCTGTAAGCTTCCGAGGGACCCATCTCGCACAGACTTTGTGATAACTAAGATGTTCTAACATTGTTTTCCGCCGACATTCAGCTGTGCATACAATTCTTTGGCCGTTATCCGCCAATCGGTACGGATGAGTTGATGACGCTCTTCATTGCAAAGGATGACAGCTGTACAGTACCCACCGCCTCACATTGATCACACCTTTAGCAAGCGTCTACGGATTTCTATAGGCGCACTTTCGTCAGCAGAGGGGAATTCAATCATACATCGCGGTTTTATACGCGCGTCCATATGACTCTCCATTTTGGAACACTCCTCTGCTGGTGCCAACTACCACAGGACAACGAAACCACCTGCAAATGAAAGAGGAAGGTTCAAGCATTAATACTACACCAACGAAATCTGGCACGGACATCCAGAGTTACCACAGAAAAATAAGAGGCATTACTTTCGGATCGACCCTCATACTTGCGGATGTGCCTCTCGTGACACCTGTTGGTCGAATTCGCATTGCACTGAGGTGTCCGGATACTTTTGATCATAATACTGTATGTACTCTGTGCCAGCACGCTTATGCTTGTCGTAATAGGCTTTCGTTTAGATGCGAAGACACTACCTCATTGTGAAGTCAGTCTTCTTCGCCACGTGACCTCTAATCTGAGGACGCCTGCGAGTACGTTACGTGGAAACGCAGTTACTGGAACGCAGTGCCGCGCGCGTATAGCTGCCACCCTGTTCTCGCCGCCGCCCCGCCGCTTCATGCAGAGTGAGCCGACAGATTGTCGGAAACGACTGGGCCGCGGTGATTTTCCTCTGTGTCGTCAACCCGCGTGTCTTACAAGCCGCCTCTGCAAGAGCGCAGACCGCACAGCCGACATCTCGGAGAGTACGAAAATAATCTTAGGAGCAGCATTTTTGTGATGCTGGAATAACATTTCTATTGGGTTGGTGGATAAGTTCGTATCGTTTATCCATAAGTTTAGTAAATACAATACGTACACATGACAGAGACTTTAGTCATCAATAATAATGCAAGCTCACCGCCTTTTTGTTACCACGTACAAGCTTCTTAAACATCCGTACTTCTGCGTGGTTAAGCAACTGTTAGAACTATGATAATAAAACAGGGTCATCACAAGCCCTAGCCCTTCCTAAGTATCTAGAATGACTGAAGTGGAATATCAGTTGAATAATTTCTTCAACGGGAAATATAAATTTAATTCAAATTCATTGGGACGATTGATGACCGTAATTGATATCCACAGTGACTTAAAATATTGCTCATTCCTCTTTAGCCGAGCACACCGGTTTCGTGAATTTATCTGGCTACAGCCCGTCCCAGGGAATATATGAGGAGCATAAAATCACAATTTTTAGAAACGGGAGAGGCACTTAAGGAATTGTAAATGAGCAAACAGAACACAGGAGATTAACTTTCAGGAATCAGGATTATTCATTAAAAGAACACAATAAAAGAGAGGGGGGCATATTCAGTTAATTTTCTAACCTGGCGCCTGAAAACTAAAGCATTAAAACGATGCAGTAAGCTTATGTTAGAACAAATAAGCCCTCGGTCACGAAGATTAAGTCAAAATTGATCAGGTTTCGACGCTACTATGAGCGTCGTCTTCAGGATTAAACTAACTGTTTAAAAACATATTAGGTATATAATACATCAATAAAATTAAAGTTTGTACTGACTGGAGAGATGCAGTACTTACAAGTCACATTTTAAAAAAAATCTAAGCCTGAAAGGCGACGTCATGAATAGTTGTAAATAAGATGGCGAGCCGCTAAGGGCTGCTCGTACTTGAGTGAGCAAGACTTTGTCTTGTTGCAACCCTTGTTCACTCAAGTACGAGCAGCCCTTAGCGGTTCGCCATCTTATTTACAACTATTCATGACGTCGCCTTTCCGCGAGCGAGAGCATAAAGTCCGGGTAACATATACTTACGCTCACACGATAGAACAGGTCAAGACATAATTCACCATCACTAAATGCATGCACGAATCGGCAAAGACGTTTAACTGTTTAGAATAGTTTACAAAGATAATATCAAAGCATAATGAATTGCGCACGAGAACCGAGTGCCAACCTCTCGACGGGGCTAGTTACATACACTTTTAAACAAACTGAAACGTTTCCAAAAAAATATAAACACCAAGAAAACCGGAAAGCTGACTCAAACCACGACAAGATTAAATGATCGCGAGTCATACGTAAGAGAAATAACTTTAAAAAAGAATACTGAGAACGGTTTCACGGTACACGTGGCCATTCACTAAACAAGGTAGCTCTCACAAATTCGTATACAACGCTCATATCTGAAAATTCAAATGATCTGCAGGCACAATTTAATTCAAACCGAATCAAGAAATACGATTAGAAACTACGAACAGCACACATGGCTCGTCGCCCAACGAAAATGAAGTTCAAGCACGAGTATGGACCGGACACTTAAGTCATACAGAAAAATGCGGAAAATCAGAAAAATAAAAGCACACATTCATGTATATCCAGTCATACCACATTCACACGATACTTTGAGTTACTGTCTCAAATAAAACACATCTACTTCTGATTATTCCACCCCGCTGTTCCGAAGGAACAAGCAAGGTTTCGCTCACTGACAAACTCCGAAACAAACATACTCCACTCAAAAATCTAAAAACGAAGTGAAAAATAAATACTCCGCTTCAGCAAACCTAAAGGAACATAAATATTTTCAACGATTCCTTTAGTAACTGCAAACGCGCTTAACATCATATTCTAATTCAGCGCAGGGCTTACTTAAAGGGGGATGTAATGCATTTTTGTCCAAATAATCGTTTTTCAAAAATATTATTTTCTTGATCTGCACAGTTTAATCTATGTTGTGGGTGAATTTCATCGTGACAGCAGCCTGAGAAATACCTTTAAATTATTAAACTGATTAACTCCGCACTGGTGGCCACTCCCGCATTTTCCGACATTTTGGAGTCCCTAGCTCGTGGTCGTGCGGTAGTGTTCTCGCTTCCCACGCCCGGGTTCCCGGGTTCGATTCCCGGCGGCGTCAGGGATTTTCTCTGCCTCGTGGTGACTGGGTGTTGTGTGCTATCCTTAGGTTAGTTAGGTTTAAGTAGTTCTAAGTTCTAGGGGACTGATAACCATGGATGTTGAGTCCCATAATGCTCAGAGCCGACATTTTGGAAACTGCTTGCTTCAGCGGAATTTTTGTCGGTGTGAAGGCTATTTTCTTTCGATATCTTTGACTGACATCTGTATCTTTGCCGGAAAACTTTCTTGCGTGTGGTTTATTTACGTTTTGACAATACTAACACATATTAGTAAGTGGAAGGATGAATTCGCAAACCTTTATGTGGAAGTCAAGATCTATGCATAATGGGTGGTGAAAAAACTGTGTTTAAGAAACGGAGGTTTCATGGAAATCGGTTTACCATAAAAAAAAGGAAGCACCTTGAGCTCTCAGTTTCAGCATCGAAACTTGGGACAGGAGAATCGTACAGGTGCGTGAATGATGTTGATACGGATTCCACTGGATTCAGACTTATTGATTTAGAGCTTCTCTGCCAGGATATAAAGTTTTCATGTTAATGTGTTAGCTATAAAAATACGGAATGCATGATTGTTGTTGAAGAAAGAAGAGTGAGAATAGCTTGTAATTTTAAATTAATTTGTAATTCGTGTGGCTATGAATTTTCATTTTCCTCCTTAAAGTCAAACTGACACTGGTACCTATGAAAGCTCTTTTAGGTTAGCATATGCTCAGAAATGCCTTGGACAGGGCCGGGAAAGAGGTAATTTATTGTGTGGTTTTCTGAACATGCCTCCACCTTGTGCAAGGTTTGAAAAAATAAATAAAGAAATGTCTGATGCTGTACGTGATACTGCCAAAGTTTCTATGAAGAAAGCAGTGGAGGAATTGGTGGAAATAAACCTAAAAGAAATAGATCCTGTGGTGGATATTCTTGACAGTGATCCTCCTACAAATGCCACTCGCCTGTGTGTGTGTGTAGATGGGACCTGGATGAAAAGAGGTCTCACATCTCTGTATGGAGTTGCATCTGTTATTGGTATTGACTCAGGTAGAGTTTTAGATGTAGAAATTATGTCTAAATACTGCCACCAGTGTGCAACAAGGAAAATGCCCAACAATGAAGACATTGAGTAACAGTGGCAAGAAAAGCATGCAGTAGCATGCCCTAAACATTATAGTGGCTGAAGTGGGGGCATGGAGACTGGTGCAGTTGTGAGGATGTTCTCCAGTTCTGAGGACCAGTATGGTGTTAGATATACTAAACACCTTGGTGATGGGGACTCCTCTTCGTTCAAAGCTATAACAGATAAAAATCTGTACAATACAACTATAGAAAAGTTGGAATACATTAACCACATCCAAAAGAGGTTTGGTGGTAGGCTTCGTCGCTTGTCGAAAGAGCAGAAAGATGAAGTGCTTGTGGATTGAAAACCACTAGGACGAAAAGGCAGGCTTACTCTGAAAGAAATTGATTCCTTGCAATTATTTTATAGGAGAGATATCAGGAGAAACACACATAATTTAGAGGCAATGAGGTGTGCTTTGTGGGCAATTTTTTTCCACAAACTATCCACTGACCAAACACCAGCGCACAATCTGTGTCCGAAAGATGATTCGTGTAAATTCAACCACAGAAATGAGACGTATTCACATAAATACTCATTACCGGAACCTGTTATGAATGTAATTAAACCCACTTCCAAGTTTCTTGCAAACTCTGATTTATTGAGGAAGTGTCTTCACGGAAAGACACAAAATGCAAAGGAAAGCCTCAGTAATTTAATTTGGGTTAGATGCTCAAACAGGACATTCTGTGGACTTGAAGTACCGGTTCTGAAAATAGGTGTCTATGATGCAGTTTTGCATTACAATAACGGAAATAATGCCAGAATTCAAGGTCTGATGAGAGTTGTTATAGAGCCTGGTGTGTTTACAACAAAAGTATTTCACACCGTCGATGAGAGCAGGGGCAAGAAAGCCAACAGATCAGTGTCTTATCTGCATATACAGGTTAGGCAGATTCGAAGAGGAGATAAGAGAAACCTGGAGGATGAGGAGTATCAGTATGAAGGATTTAAAAATTATGCGCTAATGCTATGAAATTTTCAGGAACTGTTCGCAAAGTGTTGCTGTCTCCCTGGAAGTAAAATATACGAGATCCTGCAATTACATTCTGATTTTTAGGTGATTGTATGTAGAAAAAAAATTTAATTTTAGATGTGCAAAATTAAAAACTCCTTTAATGATACAATTTGTACCATAAATTAATAACTGAAGTTTAGTGGTCTTACACTACAATAAAATTTAATCGCATGATTAGAATTTGAGTTATGGCTTTTTATAAAAAAAACGTTAAAAAATTACAATTTCAAATTTCTGGCAAAATGTTAATCCTGCATATTTTAGGATGTTTTTTCCGTTAAAACACAGCTTTTTTGCTTGACACATGCAAAATTTTAGATTTTTACGTTACTAAATATAGTTGTAATGATTTTGTAAATAAATGTTTACATTATCAGTTACATCCCATCTTAATCCTCTGACCATACTCTCCGGCAACCAAACGAAGAAGAGTGCCGTTGTGAACAAAGCTCCTAGCTACCTTGGATTACAGGCGGAACTGACCTGAGGGCCGATTACGCCACCAACCAAACAATAAGCAAACCCCGTTCATAAAGGGTGGACCTCCTTGTTCGGGTAAGAGGGACTCTAGATTGGTCATCCTGTATTCTAAATAAAGGACAAGCAACTCCTCTTCTGTTCCGAGCAGACGACGCTTCAAGCAACTACTGCTACCCAACAGACCCCGAGATATACACCAAAATACTCAGTCTTTCAGATTCAGACACGCTCACATAAACAAAGGAATGACATCATAGGCAGATGTTCGGATTCGGGTTTGAACACAAAATATGGAGCATAAATGACTGAATTGCTCATACAGACAGACACAGCTTGATTGTGTTCATGTCATGCGGGCACAAAATTTGTCTGTATCTACTGCTCAGTTCTCTCAGAATAGTTGAAGAACTAAACTGCAAACCTGAGGTGTCCAAAAGTAGGTGACACAAGGTCACAGGAGGCAACAGCGTTATGGAATGGCTCTACTGAGATCTTTCAATATGTTCACATTCCCTGTTTACAACAGTCTGCCAACGCTGGGGTAACTTTTGGATCCAGCAAGTGCAGAGATCACGTGGTTTTGAGGTCACGTTGGGGGCGCATTGTTATCCGGAAAAGAAGTTCTTTGGGCGTTGTTCTATAGTGTGGAAAAGGTGGGTGCGGAATGACTTCCCAACCCAACTCCTGTCCGGCTTTTTTTTTTTTTTTTTTTTTTTTTTTTTTTTTTTTCAGTCCAGCAGAATACGGGCGATCGTATTGTGGAGCAAAGTCATTTCACACAGTATTACAGTATTCCTGGTCGTTGCGTTTGGGTTGCTTCTGCAAGACGTCTCAGTTGTTGACAATAAATGTCAGCAGTCATGGTTAGACCTTGGGGGAGCAATTCGTAGTACATCACACCGTCATTGTTCCACCAGATACATAACATTATCTTTTGTGGATGGCCGCAGATCTTTGTGCGGGGATTTGGGCTCAACCATTGCTTTCTTTTCGTTACGTTAGCAAAAAGTCAACATTTCTCGTAAAAGTAACGATACATGATAGGAATGGTCGCTGTTGTTTACGAGCCAATTGATGACGAGCAAGCAGGTACGCACATATGATTTTTGCGATTTTGGCTTAGAACATTTGGTAACCATTAAACCGATTTTTAACCCTCCTCGTTGCATGAAAATGTCTCACGATCGTGGAATGATCACAATTCATCACATCTCGAGAATTACAACGAGGAGCATTTTCGATTAATGTGTTTAAACGATCATCAACCCCAGAAGGTCTTTTTGAACTAGAGAGTCAATAATGTCAGAACAATCCACCTTACAACAAGAAACCATTTTCTTGTTGTGTTGCCCGCATCTCGTGGTCGTGCGGTAGCGTTCTCGCTTCCCACGCCCGGGTTCCCGGGTTCCATTCCCGGCGGGGTCAGGGATTTTCTCTGCCTCGTGATGGCTGGGTGTTGTGTGTGCTGTCCTTAGGTTAGTTAGGTTTAAGTAGTTCTAAGTTCTAGGGGACTTATGACCACAGCAGTTGAGTCCCATAGTGCTCAGAGCCATTTGAACCATTTGAACCATCTTGTTGTGTTCTGTCCAATGACTTTATCTCCATACACGATGCAAAAGTTTCTGGCTGTCTCCACTGCTGTCACTGCTGTACTGAACTCAGACAGAAGAATATGTCGGAAATGTTCCGATCTCATCAACCCCAGAAGGTCTTCCTGAACGTAGAGAGTCAATAATGTCAGAACAATCTGTTGTGGATTGGCAGGAGAGCCAACCCGGTTTTGAGAGGAAGCCGAAAGGCACGCGTTTTAGCTCACGCAGGCTGGCGTGAGGTCTGGAACAGGACAAGGAAATTAGACTAGCAAAAAAGGACGTAGCTGTGGAATACTTAACTTTAATCCATAGATGGTGAACATCGCTCTTGACGGTACATGTTTTACAGCATCAATAGTAACTGGTAATGGCGCCTTGCTAGGTCGTAGCAAATGACGTAGCTGAAGGCTATGCTAACTATCGTCTCGGCAAATGAGAGCGTATTTTGTCAGTGAACCATCGCTAGCAAAGTCGGCTGTGCAACTGGGGCGAGTGCTAGGAAGTGTCTCTAGACCTGCCGTGTGGCGGCGCTCGGTCTGCAATCACTGATAGTGGCGACAAGCGGGTCCGACGTATACTAACGGACCGCGGCCGATTTAAAGGCTACCACCTAGCAAATGTGGTGTCTGGCGGTGACACCACACAATTCACCTTAAAACAAGAAACCATTTTCTTGTTGTGTTCTGTCCAATGGCTTTATCTCCATACACGATGCAAAAGTTTCTGGCTGTCTCCACTGCTGTCACTGCTCTACTGAACTCAGACAGAAGAATATGTCGGAAATGTTCCGATATCTCCACTTGGCACTCCATTTTCTAGCGTTCACAGCTCCATTAAATAACTCCTAATGACAAAATGACCATATGCAAACTCAAATAGCAACACTGAACTACAAATAAAATATGACAATCGATAAATAAACCCATAGAAAGTTGAATACCAATATGCAAAACAAAAATGCTACAAACTGATGCACCAACCTAATAATTGCTACAGGAAGTTTAAATTAAATAAACTGTTCATGCTGTCGCGCATAGTTGTACGTAGCTTACGCACTGCACAGTCAACAGGTATTGAAACAATCTAAATCTAACCATTGAAAGTTGTTTGTACAACACTTTCAATGAAACTGTGCTTTGATAAGGAAGCCTTTCTGGTTATAATTTATTGTTGCTACACTGAAATTAACTTTGCTACTTTGTTATAAATGTAACCTGATAGTGGTTACCACAGAATATTCTGATGGAATCAAGTTCTCCCGTCGAATTGCAAGCGTGCATTTCTTCCTCAGTTCGGTGTCCTTTTGAAATTTGAACACAGATGTTGTTTCCAGAGTGACAGTTGCTAGTACAATCTTGTACACAGCACTTATCATAGTGTGATGAAAAGCAAATACCATGTGGTGGCGAAAGAAATTTCTAGCAATAACAACACCTTAAACAACTCAAAGCTCGACAGCAATCCACTCACAGTAAAATGCTGTCTCCGTATTCCCAACATACTTTCTAGCTGTGGGCCGTTTGGCGTGACGTCACAGTGACGTAGCAAAACTGTTGGCTGGCCTTGTTTCTTCGTAGGTGCTGGCACAGTATATGCATTCGCTCACTTGTAGCGGCTTGTGTCTGCACGCAGAGATCACTAATTTTCTGTCAAATTTTGCTTCATATCAAAAGTAAGCTGTGTTTCTTCCTCTGTTGGGAGAAACCCTTCTGTGAGACGGCCATCGTTTTGAAGTTCTACGTGTTTCACGGCACCAAGGATGAACAACTGCTCCGAATTCTTCAGGTACACACTACAGAGCTCATCTTTCCTGAACTTTGTTTTTGGTTTTGGTCCATACTACCCCCTCCCAAAATATGGAAGTTAAAAAGCTTGTACTGAATGAGATCCACTGTTTACAGATACCAGAACGGTTTTCGCTAGTAATTTTCGACTCAGTCGTGTCTGCAACAGCGGATCAGGATTCCCTAAACTGTGACATCATCACGGAATCACCCTGCTTTTTAGGGTTCATTGCCTCCATCAGTAGAAACGGAACCTTACACGATCATCCTGGTGCCAATATTTGTCTGTCTGTCTCCGTGTACGACTGTTAAAAACAATTGTTCACAGGAACGTGTAAACGTATCAAGTTGAAATTTATGTCACATGCTAAGCTGTACTGTCCGTGAGCGGTGTAAAAATTGAAGCTTCTAAGTCAAAGCAATGAAAAGGTACGGCCATTTATGTCATATATTGTAATACTCGCAAAACTCGCTCATCAAAGCATATAATGTACTTGCCTTTGACGAAAACTCATGAAATGTGTCAAGAACGAAGGTATCACAGTAAAGGGGAAAACTTTTAATTATATAACATGAAAATTTTTTATCATTTCTTGTCCGACAGCATATCTGTCAATCCGTCTGTGAAGACGCCTTTTTCTTAGAAACAGGTACATCTAGCGTTGAAATTTATGCCCATTACTAAGGTCTGTGGTCCATTACAGTGTAAAAGTTTAAGCTACTAAGTGAAAGCACTCAAAACATACATCCATTTATAATCCGCACCATCTTTAGTCATAAATGTGAAAAATAACTTCTATCTCTCAGCAACGATGGTAGGAGTCGTAATACGCACACATCAAAAAACGTTTTGCATCATCTCGGTTAAGACAGTTCCGGAACCTGTCACAAAATTGGAATAGATACGAACATAAACATCATTTCCGCCCTTTTTACTGCCCATGAAAACCACACATTGCATTTTCTACCACCACCCAGCGAGACCTTCAGAGGAGGTGGTCCAGATTGCTGTACACATCGATACCTCTAATACCCAGTAGCACGTCCTCTTGCATCGATGCATGCCTGTATTCGTCGTGGCATACTATCCTCATGTTCATCAAGGCACTGTTGGTCCAGATTGTCTCATTCCTCAACGGCGATTCGGGTTAGATCCCTCAGAACGGTTGTTGGGTCACGTCGCCCATAAACAACCCTTTTCAATCTATCCTAGGCATGTTCGATAGGGTTCATGTCTAGAGAACATGCTGGCCACTCTAGTCGAGCGATGGTGTCATCCTGAAGAAAGTAACTGATAAGATGTGCACGATGTAGTCGCGAATTGTCGTCCATGAAGACGAATTCCTCGACAATATGCTGCCGATATGGTTGCACTATCGGTCGGAGGATGGCATTCACGTATCGTACAGCGGGTACGGCGCCTTCCATGACCACCAGCTGCGTACGTCGGCCTCACATAATGCAACCCAAAACATCAGGGAACCTCCACCTTGCTGCTCTAGCTGGACGGTGTGTCTAATGCGTACAGCCTGACCGGGTTGCCTCCAAACACATCTCCGGCGATTGAAGGCATATGCGACACTCATCTGTGAAGAGAACGTGATGCCAATCCTGAGCGGTACATTCGGCAAGTCGTTGAGCCCATCTGTACCGCGCTGCATGATGTCGTGGTTGCAAAGATGGACTTGGCCATGGGGAGTGAAGTTGCGCATCATTCAGCATATTGCACACAGTTTGACTCGTAGCACGATGTCCTGTGGCTTCACGAAAAGCATTGTTCAACATGGTGGCGTTGCTGTCAGGGTTCCTCCGACCCATATTCCGTAGGCAGCGGTCATCCACTGCAGTAGTAGCCCTTGAGCGGGCTGAGCGAGGCATGTCATCGACATTTCCTGTCTCTCTGTGTCTCCTCCATGTCAAGACAACATCGCTTTGGTTCACTCCGAGACGTCTGGACACTTCCTTTGTTGAGAGCCCTTCCTGGCACAAAGTAACAATGCGGACGCCATCGAACCGCGGTATTGACCGTCTAGGCATGGTTAAACTACAGAAAACACGAGCCGTGTACCTTCTTCCTGGTGGAATGACTGGAAATGATTGGCTGTCGGACCCCTTCCGTCTAATAGGCGCTGCTCATGCATGATTGTTTACATTGGGTGCATTTAGTGACATATCTGAATAGTCAAAGGGACTGTCTGTGATATAATATCCACAGTCAACGTCTATCTTCAGGAGTTATGGGAAACGGAGTGAGGCGAAATTTTTTTTTTTTTGTTTGTGTATAAATGAAAATCTAACTGGACTGAGCAATAACTGCAAAGTGCAAGAAGGTATAAGCATCTCTCTCCGCCCTACGACAGTATAAGAAGCTCTTCCCTGTTCCACCGAAAAAGAAATTTTTACAAACACTTAAACTTCAAAATATAGATTACAGCTATGCTAGCGTGAAGGACTTTTTCAGTAAAGGTAACGGCGCATGAAACTGGTTATAAAGACTTGTATTCGTTGTGTCTGTGATGATCGACTCTTTGATCATATTTCACCATTCTGGCTGCGTGCAGACAACCGCAGAGACTTCCATATTCTCCCGTGTTCTCTACTGCCTTATCAACATACACTGTCCCTCATACCTCTCCTCGGTCTCAACGATTTTGTTCGAACAGTGTGGCAGAAACATCTGTTCCCTTCGGAGCAAATACCTTTCTGTCCCACCCCATCGTTCAGCCATTTTCGCGATGTCCTTTTCAGTTGCAGAAACCCGTCTCTGGAATAACCTTCCACATAATAATAGAGAAACGAATAACATCTCCAGCACCGACGATAGTTAATGACACATCTACGAGACGCCAGCTAAACCCGCTTGGGAGAACAGGTGATTAGGATTGTGGAAAGGGCAAAATAATGTGTCGGTCAGGTTCACTCAAAATTGTAATTTATTATAATTTAATGACACCTTTAAACTAAAACGGCACATAGCATAAACTTTACAACTACGAGTTTCAAAAAGGATATTATTTCACGGTTGAGGGCCTCCAAACAAGAATTAAAAGTCAACAAAATAAAAATGCAGTTAAAATGGCAAATAAAACAATTAAAATATATATGGTATCACAGCTAGGCTGGAAAGCCTGAAGGCAAAAGTAGATAGAACAAACATATGCAAGGTGCAATACAAGTGGTTGAGGGCCACAATTAAATTTGAAAATTTAAAATATATTACCATAATCTTTTAAGGCACAAGGCCGCAATTTTTTTGCTTAAAAGGTAATTTCAAAAATAAGGTTTTAAGCACTTAAAGCCCACAATTGATTTTTCAAAATTCAAAATACATGAAGTCCAGTAAAACAAGAATATTAAAATCATTGGCTATGATGGATTAATAACAGACAATTAAACATCGGTGAGAAGGACAATAAAGAAAACGGCACTCAGAAGCCTCCAGGGAGGTCGGTCTGCCCTCGTTCACTTAGGTGAGACACGTGGTGAGCCAAACTACACTTGATCCGTTGGAACCCGACCACAAGACAGCCACGCACCGACCGACACAACGACTCGCTTGCCACCAAGCAGTACATGAGAACTCAAAAACAAAAGGTTGCGAACGTGATTATCCACGATGAAATAATGCAATAGCTGTCAAAATTACACACCATGTTGGACAGCGACAACAGGTGAAGAAAGGACGTTGCCTGAAATTACGTTAGTGGCCAGGGCTAGTAACCGGAACACTAACGGCAACAAGACAGAAAATTCCACTGGTACACTTGAATTTGAAATATGGTAATATAGTTAACTTCACCCAAAAGAACACTTCCTGATTTTACGTCAGTGGCCAGGGCAGGTAACCAGAACACTAACGGCTACAAGGCAGAAAATTCCGCTGCTGCACTCGAATTGTAGTCAACCAATATAGTTAATTGCACCGCATGGCGGCTAAATTTCAGCAATACAAACACTAGGTGTTGCTCACAGGAAAACCTCCCAACAGCGAACCACTGAAACGAACTACACAACATGAATGCATGTGGCTTGGGTAGTTGAAACCACAACTCAACTTTGACATCCTGCGACACTGTGCAGAGACCGCCCGTGGACCCAGCTGACTGCACCGCGCGCAGATGCAACCGACCGACTCGCAGCAGAATGCCGACAACATCTAAAACCGTCGTCAGTGGAAACAGCGGCAACTACACACACAACCTGACAAACACCTGCATGAAGACCTGAGCGATACCCAACAGTAACTAAACACACACGAAGACAATCGGGAGTCGATGCACACACACAGCTGTCTCATGAACGACGGGCGAGCCAAAACACGTCGTCCAGTACGACGACCGACCGACCGACGATCCAAGAGATGCGTGGCGGCAATGGTCGGATGAGCCATGTCGACGCAGACCTCACTGTTCCTCCAACCGACTGCACTAGCGCCGCATTGCAACTCCCCGACTGGCAGGTCTGGACTGAACTCCAGACGCGTTGCAACTGACTGGCCGACCCAAACTCGCTACCTGCACTCACTCGCGACAGACAACGACTGGGAAGTCATAGCAGTCGAGCAAAGATACTACGCGAGGGGATATATCGATACACGCTGCTAACGCCACTCACGGTCAGGCAAAGCAACACCTCAGTGACGGCAGTAATTTAAATTAACGTAGTGAGGTGGAAGTACGTTAAAAACAGGGTGTAAAATACATGATGGCGGGAACACGAGCCACGCACGGTTCAATCTACTCAAGCAAAAATAATGATTACAATTGCCTCTGAATGCCCTCGTTACCCTTGTACATCCTTCTTTCCAACCACATCTTCCTCATTTCCCAGTATTCTTAGCTGGTGCATCGTCCTTAATATTTTTTCTTTCCCACGAACTCGCTATGTACGAAAACACCTAGTTTGTACACCTATAAATTCCTATTATATTTGCCACTATCATTTTTGTTATCATTGTCATACTTATAATTATTTTCATTATGATTATAAGTGGAAACGGCAGCAGTAGTTGAATTACTACCAGTATTAACTTTATTAGTTCATAGTATTAGTTAATCACTTTGTCATTATATACGAGGGCCGTTCAGAAAGTAACCTCCGGTTGATTTAAAAAAATACACCAAGTTAAATAAAAATATTTTAATATATACATCTTACAACTACATCTTTGCACTATTTTTCTACGTAGTCTCCATAGCGATTGAGGCACTTATCGTATCTCTTCACAAGCTTTGAAATTCCTTCTGCATAAAAATCACCCGCTTGTGCCTGGAGCCAGCCT
This sequence comes from Schistocerca cancellata, assembly GCF_023864275.1. Lineage (NCBI taxonomy): Eukaryota > Metazoa > Arthropoda > Insecta > Orthoptera > Acrididae > Schistocerca > Schistocerca cancellata. Next base: position 355,157,270 of record NC_064634.1, on the reverse strand, counting down.
GTGACCGCATCTTTGAGCTCTTCGTCGTCATCAAACCGCTGTGACCCGAGCCATTTCTTCAAATGCATGAAGAGGTGATAATCACTTGGCGCCAGGTATGGGCTGTAAGGTGGATGGTTGATAACGTCCCACTTGAAGGACTCAAGAAGGGCCGTTGTTCTGCGAGCAGAGTGAGGACGGGCGTTATCGTGCAAAAAAACGATACCGGAAGTCAGCATACCACGGCGTTTGTTCTGTATAGCCCGTCGTAACTTTTTTATTGTTTCACAGTACACGTCTTGATTAATGGTCGTACCACGTTCCATGAATTCAACCAACAACACCCCTTTGGCATCCCAAAACACCGTTGCCATCAGTTTTCTGGCAGAAAAATCTTGCGAGGCTTTTCTTGGTTTGGTAGGCGAATTTGAATGTGCCCACATCTTTGATTGTTCTTTTCTCTCAGGGTTCACGTACTTAATCCAGGTTTCGTCACCGGTCACGATTTTGTTTAACAATGGTTCTCCTTCGTCCTCATAACGTGACAGAAAGTCTAATGCAGAGGCCATTCTTTGAGTTTTGTGGTGGTCGGTAAGAATTTTGGGCACCCATCGTGCACAGAACTTACGGTAACCCAATCTTGCTGTCACTATCTCGTACAAGAGAGTCTTAGAAATCTGTGGAAAACCAGTAGACAACTCCGACATTGAGAAACGTCGATTTTCACGAACTTCTGCATCAACTGTCTGAACGAGTTCGTCAGTCACCAATGATGGTCTACCACTCCTCTCTTCATCATGAACGTTTTCTCGTCCACTTTTAAATAAACGTGCCCATTCACGGACAACTCCTTCACTCATAACTCTTGGTCCGTACACGGCACAAAGCTCACGATGAATAGCTGCTGCAGAATATCCTTTGGCTGTAAAAAACCTTATGACAGCACGCACTTCACATTTGGCGGGGTTTTCTATTGCAGCACACATTTCAAACTGCCACAAAATCTAAACTAGCGCAGGTACGACGTTCACTCGACCACGGCTTGATGCAGACTGACCTGTTGAGTGCGTGAACGCACAGATGGCGTCGCTACTCCCCCCACAACCCCCACTGTGACCGATCGGAGGTTACTTTCTGAACCGCCCTCGTACATATAATTCAAAAAGTTACTGTATGTGTAAAAACTCCATCCCTACGTAAGAGAGGGTCTGATGGTCCTCATCAGATCAATTTAAATAAATAAACATATTGATACCCGCAAAACTATAGGATGCCTTCCGCTGACCTTTACGATATTTGGAAGAGTTCCGAAAACTGTTGACATGTAATTATATCAGTTGAAGGAAATATTTCATGCATCATTTGTTATACAACTTCAGACTTAAAATTATAGCGTTCTCGAAACACTTGGGGTCCCTAGCTCATGGTCTACTGGCTATTGTTGCTGCCTTTGGAACACGGGGTCCCGGGTTCGATTCCTGGATTCGTGGGTTTTTCTCCTCTCGGAGACTGGGTGTTTATGTCGTCCTCATCAGTTCGTCATCATTCCTGATAGTGGCGAGTCTGGACTGTGTAAAGGTTGAGAATTTGTACGGGCGCTGATAACCACGCAGTTGAGCGCCCCACAAACCAAAAATAATCAACATCATGGAAAGCTTTAGAATTCCTGGGACCGATATTTTACCGGTATCTATGTCAATGACAGGCAACAGACGTCGAGATTCTTGATTCCCGGAATGGATGAACTGTCTATATACATAATTAAGTTTGTACGGAACCCTCAGAACGCGGTTCCTATTCATACCTGGGATTATTTTTTTCTCTCCTCGGTTATAGCTAGTCTCAGCGAGCAAACTCAAGACGGATAAATTTCAGTTTCAATGCTAAAAGCAGGATATAATTTTTTGCTTTCATTGATCACGTGAAACTATCGCCATACGGAAACATGGGCTAAAGTGTTGCCAACTAATGGACAGTCCTGGTTGGCACTGTGTTACACACACGGGCAGAGTCCAAACGAAAAAAAAAAAAAAAATCGTACGAATAAAAAGGCGGAAAATAGTCATTGATGAAAATGATGCTCCATAAGATTAGAAAAAAATACATATAAACAAATTAATTCAATAAAAGTTATAATGAAAGTCATTTTGATAAGATAAAAAATTTCAAAACAGCTTTGAACACACAATATCGATTGGTCCAGAGTGTACCTTAACAACTACACTACACGAGCACTATACTATAACTGATGCTATAAAATTTATGACACGTTTGGATTCCGAATAGTGGGTCGGCCTCTTTTATTTTGCATTTCATCAGAAATGATAACGAAACGTAAAACGTCAGCAGCTGGTGGCCTTCTGGTTAGCATTGCTGATTCTCAACCACCAGGCGTTAGTTCGGTTCCTGGCCGGCTCGAAGATTTCCTTACAGTGAAAATCATGGAAAGTGGTCGCAATATTTACAGTTAGTGGCAATAGTGTCCACTTAAACTGAATCGTATCAGTACGAACTTTCCGCCACTTGTCAGCACTAATTGATGGTTGCTGTGTTTGATTGTAGTAGTGCTGTCAGCCGAAATGCGCTGGTTCGTTTGCTCCCGAAAAGACCTCAAAAAGCTCTCTCTTCTGTGTGCCTTTCTATCTTACGATGTTGCCACATCTCATTTGAATATTAATAAAAATCTTGAAACTTCCTGGCAGATTAAAACTGTGTGCCCGACCGAGACTCGAACTCGGGACCTTTGCCTTTCGCGGGCAAGTGCTCTACCATCTGAGCTACCCAAGCACGACTCACGCCCCCTCCTCACAGCTTTACTTCTGCCAGTACCTCGTCTCCTACCTTCCAAACTTTACAGAAGCTCTCCTGCGAACCCTGGAGAACTAGCACTCCTGAAAGAAAGGATATTGCGGAGACATGGCTTAGCCACAGCCTGGGGGATGTTTCCAGAATGAGAAATTTTTATTCTGGAATAAAAATCTTCTTGGTAAAGCATAAAGGGTCAACCTTGAAAGACAGAAAGAAACTGGAACTTCTTCAAGAACAATACGCTTCATCTTAGAATACAAAATGTTTTTCCATAAACAATTTTTAGAAAAAATTTCTCTTGATCAACAATAAAATGCTATAAAAAAATAAAACTACTTTTGAAACTACGAAGCTCCACCACAGTTATAAGCCAGTCAACATTATCTGAAGGTCGCGATCGCGCATCGCCGAGACCACGCAGATCCTGGGCGTGTCCGCAAGTCTAACTTTGAGCGAAGCCACAGAAGCACCGAAGAACGGATGAAAGGATCGTTTCAAACTCTCGGAAATTTTCAGTACATACAGACAGAAACTAGGAGAAAACTCATAAACAGGTTTACGATAAAAAGCAACATAAAATATGGGTTTATACGTCTTAGTGCCGAGGAACATATTGCATAACATTCCGGCGCGCTGGTGAAAGGAGAGTGGAAATGCTTTTAATAGACAACGGGCCGTATAAAACCGCAGGCGCCCATTAGCCAATTGCTGGGAACGGGCAGCGCGCTGGAAATCCCACAGCTGCGAGAGTCGACACGGTAATTTTCCGGCGACCCCGTGGCGCCGGCCTGGCCCGTAGCAGTTCCCGGGTCGCTTTCTGCTGCGATCGCTCACTACTCTCCCCCTCCAACCCCCCCCCTCCAATCCTACGCCCACTCTTCAACGTCCCCGCCCTGTTCCATTCGTCCCCCGTGTTTCGTCTTCCCCCTCCCTCCCTTTTCCCCTCCTCTTGCCAAATCCGTTGCGATACATCGATTTAACGCTGCCGCGGTCAATGTCACCACTATAGCAGAGTGTAACATACCAGTCGCGACACTCACTGGTGTAAAGGTTGTTACCGTTTGACAGATGGAGCGAAACTAGCGCTCCAAGTGGCGACTAAGGTGAACGTCAGACGCGTCGTAAGCATAATGCTTGTTTTGCATCCTTTTCCTACGTAATTTACGAAATATTCGAGTTATTTCCTTGCCTCCAAGGGTTTGTGTAGTACCAGAAGGCATATACGTTTCTAAAAAGGATTCTAAAATAAGCGCAAGTATGGACAAAAACCATGAATCGAAAAAATGGTTCAAATGGCTCTGAGCACTATGGGACTCAACTGCTGTGGTCATCAGTCCCCTAGAGCTTAGAACTACTTAAACCTAACTAACCTAAGGACATCACACACACCCATGCCCGAGGCAGGATTCGAACCTGCGACCGTAGCAGCAGCGCGGCTCCGGACTGGAGCGCCTAGAACCGCACGGTCACTGCGGCCGGCTAACCATGAATCGAGTGGCAAGCTACAGCACATTCGTGAAGAAACACTTACGACGTTGGATAGAATTGCAACTTACCACCTTGATATCAAAAGAATATAAACACACAGATTCACGCGTCAGAAGCACAGACATGTACATCTACATGCGAAAGCGATCGACAGGTCATTTATCTTTCTGTAGGTCTACTGTGTTTCTCATTGTCACCTGTTGCCACAAGCACGACCTTCATCTTTATATTACTCTAAGTGGGACAAGCAACTGCCAAATAGTGGGGAAATATGTTGAGAACTTTATAATGTGTTGATTAAATTACATTTCGCGCAAAACCAAATATATGAATAATTTTCAATCTGTCAGTGAACAAGGTGCTAAAAAAATGTAATCACACGAAGGGAGCAAGGGAAATTAAGTGACTAACAACAGAAGTGAGTGAAATACATACCTACATACTTCAACATTCGTTTGTCCTTGTTCGCTTCATCCTTCTGATACAATTTCTGTCGCTGTCTGTAGGGAATTTCCTATTCCTGTAATAGTTTTGCTCGAAATCTAGCGATCTGCACATTCTGACACTTCACACGCTTTTGTAAGACACGAATAATTGCACTTAATCTAACCACTTCATCGTCGAAGCAGGTCTGTGTTGACGAATCACACGAATCTGCCACTGATGCATGGAGAGCTGAACTGGCAGCTTTCGTGTCATACGACTGTTTTACAGCTTTAGATGGACTGTCGAATTTTTGTGGCCGTTTCCTCTTCATCGTCAGTTTAGGTGGCTTATTTGGGATGTCAAACAGAGTAGGTACTGCATTCCACACGAGTTTATTATTGTTGCATTCATGGACTGGTTTTGTTCGAAATGTAGCAAACAAAATCTAATATTATTACACAGGTAAACTGGGTCTTTTTTCATAAGCTCTTCTCTTCTGCTATTAACTAGTCATTTTCCGCTCCTAAAACGAAACATTAATCATTAATACACATGTAGTTTGAAAGTTAATCCTGACGATACAGTTTAGTAACATGATGGTATCCTTAGGAAACCTAAAAAAAAAGCAGCTGCGGTGTCTTCTTCCTGTTGTTGCTGCAATTTATTGCGCTAAAAACGCTCCCGCTTGTAAAAACCATTGTAGAAATCAAAACAAACAACCACTATTCACTTTCATGATCGCGCCGAGCTCACTGTTTAACTTAATGGCCGCTTGGGGCGCTGCTGGCGCAGCAGGCAACAAAATCGAGGCGAAGTGTCGCGACTGTAATGTTAGACTGTGACTGCAGCGTGCCAGCAGAGCGCTGAGCGAGACAAATTCCTGTCATTTGTTACTGCTCCAGCTGTCCCACTTTCAGGTGTTCACCCAATTTGCTGGGGATGCGCTGGTAATACCAGTCAAGGCGGTACAGACGTCGTGACGACATAGGTTCCGCCAAAGGCGCAGGCATAGAAGGGGTGCAAACTGACCGAAAAAAAAGAACAAGAAAGGGAGGTGGTTCAAGAATTAACTGGAAGATGCACCTGAGTTTTCCTACCCGTTTCTGCCTCTGGTAAGAAACCTTTCCGTCGGCCTACGACTGTAAACACACGCTGATGTGACAGTGTTGCTGCTACAGTGTCAATTCGTCCAAGTAGCATCATAAAGAAATGACTACTTCTGAGCAGACGTCCGTTGCTAATAAGGTTTTACGCAATTCTTACTACTACTTCGATATGGTATTGTGCTTCTTCCGCAGGGACTTCGGAAATCGCAACATATTCGCTGAACAAAACTGCTAAATATTTCTTGACAGCAGATCTAAGCTGTTCCCTTAGGTTCCTGCCCTATCACGCCCTCGAAAATCGTAACATATTCAGAAATAAACAGCCATTTGTTTGTGACAAGCAAGACTATGTGTTATTGCTGCTCACTTTTATCAATTTAATCAGTGGTCTCAATATTAGTAAGTATAACCTACTCCATACAACAAAGGGAAAACCTTCATTAATGTGCGAGTACAAAATAAATTCCCAGTCTTTGGAAGCGGTAACATCCGTCAAGTATCTGGGGGTGACTATTCGAAATGATCTCAGATGAATTGATCAGATTACACAAGTAACAGGTAAGGCGAACTCTAGATTGCGGTTTATTGGTAGAATTCTGAAGCGACGCAGTCCTTCAACAAAGGAAATTGCTTAAAATACTTTGGTTCGTTCAGTCTTAGAGTATTGTTCGTCTGTATGGGACCCTTACCAGTTGGGTCTGATTCAAGAGATTCAGAAGGCACAAAGAAGAGCGGCAAGATTCGTGATTGGTACATTTAGCCATCGCGAGAGCGTTACAAATCTCATAGAAAGTTTGAAGTGGGACACACTTGCAGATAGACGACCCGCCAAACGGAAGGGGCTGCTCACTAAATTACAAAATCCGATCTTCACCGAGGATGTAGAGCACGTATTATTACCACCAACTTTCATATCGCGCTATGATTACCATTCAAAATAAGGGAAATTAGAGCTCGTACTGAGGCGTTCAGACAGTCGTTTTTCCCTCACGCGACTGGCGAATGGAAGACAAGGGGAGGGGGAATATGACTTTGGTGAGAATAGTGCCCTCCGCCACACACCGCTTGGTGGCTAGCGGAGTATATATGTAGATGTATGTAAATACGTAGATGTAGGTCTAATTTTCGATCTAACAGCACTCTCGAAAATCGCGACGTAGGATGAAATAAACAGTCAGATATTTGTGCCAAACAAGGAATATAAATGTCACTGTTGCCGTTTCACTCGCCGTATTTTAAGCTTTACTGTTAGGTCCTTTTTTTAATTATTTTAATTGCCTTTCAGTTCGTGCCCATTCAGCCCTTTCAGTAATGGAAGAGTAATGGAAGGACGATACGACATTGTGTTCGAGACGATTTTCATGGCAGTTATGACGATACGTACGTAAGGACAAAACAACACCCGGTCTTCGAGAGGAGAAAATATCCGAGACGGTCGGGAACCGAAGCTGTGCCCCTGCGGCTGAGAATTCGCCGTGCTGACCGCTCAGTTACTGATGCGCAAATACTCTTAGGTTCCTGCTTCGTCACGCTCTCGAATATCGTGACATATTCATAACAACGGCTATTATTTGTGACAAGTAGTAATACAAATGTCATTGCCGGTAGTTTTAATCCTTCGTTTTCTAATCATACGGTAGTCACAAAATCTATAAAACTCATTCATGAGAGAACGCACTCTTATATGTAAATAATGTGGAATAATGCAGAACATACTCGTATTACATTAACAGCAATGTCCCAGAATCGGTTACAAACGCGAAGACGGGGAAAACATGCATTAGCTTGTAGCAGGACGCAAACATAGTTACTTCGACTCTGTAACACGACGTTTCTAACAACGAGATCACGAAGAACATCTGCAGTTCTGAATAATAATGTCGTTCATCTTAGCAACTCCTTAAGATTTATACCACAGATGCGCCGTTAACTGACATTTAATTATGAGAAATCGCACCAGCAGTAACGTGTCTTTGATTTATCTTCAGTGTACCGTTAGCTGAAATGGCCATAACATGCAAGCTGTCATACAAAAACAACAAAATGCGATCTGTCATGCCAATGCATCTTACGTCACCTATCCAGATAATTAAGATATGGTGTACATTTATAACTCAAATTGGGCACATCTGTTAACCTGTACTGATATCAGGTGATCTACATCTACATCTATATCCATACTCCGCAAGCCACCGGACGGTGTGTGGTGGAGGGTACTTTGAGTACCTCTATCGGTTCTCCCTTCTATTCCAATCTCGTATTGTTCGTGGAAAGAAAGATTGTCAGTATGCCTCTGTGTGGGCTCTAATCTCTCTGATTTTATCCTCATGGTCTATTCGCGAGATATACGTAGGAGGGAGCAATATACTGCTTGACTCCTCGGTGAAGGTATGTTCTCGAAACTTCAACAAAAGCCCGTACCAAGCTACTGAGCGTCTCTCCTGCAGAGTCTTCCACTGGAGTTTATCTATCATCTCCGTAACGCTTTCGCGATTACTAAATGATCCTGTAACGAAGCGCGCTGTTCTCCGTTGGATCTTCTCTATCTCCTCTATCAACCCCACCTGGTACGGATCCCATACTGGTGAGCAATATTCAAGCAGTGGGCGAACAAGTGTACTGTAACCTACTTCCTTTGTTTTCGGATTGCATTTCCTTAGGGTTCTTCCAATGAATCTTAGTGTGGCATTTGCTTTACCGACGATTAATTTTATATGGTCATTCCATTTTAAATCACTCCTAATGCCTACTGCCAGATAATTTATGGAATTAACTGCTTCCAATTGCTGACCTGCTATATTGTAGCTAAATGATAAAGGATCTTTCTTTCTATGTATTCGCAGCACATTACACTTGCCTACATCGAGATTCAATTGCCATTTGCTGCAACATGCGTCAATTCGTTGCAGATCCCCTGCATTTCAGTACCATTTTCCATTGTTACAACCTCTCGATATACTACAATATCATCCGCAAAAAGCCTCAGTGAACTTCCGATGTTATCTACAAGGTCATTTATGTATATTGTGAATAGCAACGGTCCTACGACACTCCCCTGCGGCACACCTGAAATCACTCTCCATTGAGAATGACATGCTGCGTTCTGTTATCTAGGAACTCTTCAATCCAATCTTACAATTGGTCTCATAGTCCATATGCTCTTACTTTGTTCATTAAACGACTGTGGGGAACTGTATCGAACGCCCTGCGGAAGTCAAGAAACACGACATCTACCTGGGAACACGTGTCTATGGCCCTCTGAGTGTCGTGGACGAATAGCGCAAGCTGCGTTTCACGCAATCGCCTTTTTCGAAACCCATGCTGATTCCTGCAGAGTAGATTTCTAGTCTCCAGAAAAGTCATTATATTCGAACATAATACGTGTTCCAAAATTCTACAACCGATCTATGTTAGAGATATAGGTCTATAGTTCTGCACATCTGTTCGAGGTCCCTTCATGAAAACGGGGATGACCTGTGCCTTTTTCCAATCGTTTGGAACGCTACGCTCTTCTAGAGACCTAGAGTACACCGCTGCAAGAAGGGGCACAAGTTCCTTCGCGTACTCTGTGTAAAATCGAACTGGTATCCCATCAGGTCCAGAGGTCTTTCCTCTTTTGAGCGATTTTAATTGTTTTTCTATCCCTCAGTCATCTATTTCGATATCTACCATTTTGTCATCTGTGATGGTGACTCTTTGTAGAAATCGGACATCGTAAATAAAGGTTTTAGAAATGCGATCTTGGCTGAGAATCTGTCTTGCTTCAAGTTGAACATTTACAGATCGTCCCTTATTATTCAGCATGAGGACGTTAACTAATTATATTACTGTAAATTTAAGCAAAGAAATGATTTGGCTGCGTTATTACAGCTTTATAAAGATTTGTTCACGTCTTTTCACATAACTCTGGAAAATTTATATAATTACGAACCAGTACCTTACCACTCCAAATCTAGCTTCCTGCCGTGTCAAATATGTATACAGCTCACTCACACATTATGAAAGAATCTTGGGCCTACAATACATTCCATTATAAGATTTAGTGTCGTACAGTTAGTTTCTCATAAACAGTAAACCGTCACTAACTCGGATCTGGCTTTTTTTTTTTTTTTTTTTTTTTTTTTACACCTATGTGGAATGAAATGCCCTCTAACTGTACCGTACATCTTTCACTCCAGAGTCATTTACTCTAAAATGTTCAATTCAGCCACTTGTTTCCGATTCGCTTCACCCGTTGCCGATAATGAATAACACGTTTTTGTTGATCACAAGCACGCAACAAACTCAGACTCAAGTCAGTTGACTTGTTGGGGCCTACAAGACGATTTGTGGTAACTTCCATCTCTGTGATTGCTTGTAAATGTATTAGAGTGCGGTACAGAACAATACAGTAAGCAAGATGATGTTAGAAGTAAATGTAAATCGTTTGGCTTAGAAGAGTGCGTGATAAAATCCAAACCGGTGCTTCAGTCCGGAATTTTATAACAGAATTCGTCATTGCTAAATCGACGTTTTGCGACATTAATAAAAGTTGAAGTAAAACTGTGGACTTAGTGCTAAATTAATACGAACTAGAAAGAAGAATAAAATGGACAACTGACAATTGTTGATGATGATGCGTACACCGAGTACAAACAACGTCGTGTCTGGTTCCTATAAGAGGAATTCAGCTGTAGGCTGCAGCACAAAAATTATCAAATAGGTACAGGATTTCGCATAATATTATACACTCCTGGAAATGGAAAAAAGAACACATTGACACCGGTGTGTCAGACCCACCATACTTGCTCCGGACACGGCGAGAGGGCTGTACAAGCAATGATCACACGTACGGCACAGCGGACACACCAGGAACCGCGGTGTTGGCCGTCGAATGGCGCTAGCTGCGCAGCATTTGTGCACCGCCGCCGTCAGTGTCAGCCAGTTTGCCGTGGCATACGGAGCTCCATCGCAGTCTTTAACACTGGTAGCATGCCGCGACAGCGTAGACGTGAACCGTATGTGCAGTTGACGGACTTTGAGCGAGGGCGTATAGTGGGCATGCGGGAGGCCGGGTGGACGTACCGCCGAATTTCTCAACACGTGGGGCGTGAGGTCTCCACAGTACATCGATGTTGTCGCCACTGGTCGGCGGAAGGAGCACGTGCCCGTTGACCTGGGACCGGACCGCAGCGACGCAAGGATGCACGCCAAGACCGTAGGATCCTACGCTGTGCCGTAGGGGACCGCACCGCCACTTCCCAGCAAATTAGGGACACTGTTGCTCCTGGGGTATCGGCGAGGACCATTCGCAACCGTCTCCATGAAGCTGGGCTACGGTCCCGCACACCGTTAGGCCGTCTTCCGCTCACGCCCCAACATCGTGCAGCCCGCCTCCAGTGGTGTCGCGACAGGCGTGAATGGAGGGACGAATGGAGACGTGTCGTCTTCAGCGATGAGAGTCGCTTATGCCTAGGTGCCAATGATGGTCGTATGCGTGTTTGGCGCCGTGCAGGTGAGCGCCACAATCAGGACTGCATACGACCGAGGCACACAGGGCCAACACCCGGCATCATGGTGTGGGGAGCGATCTCCTACACTGGCCGTACACCACTGGTGATCGTCGAGTGGACACTGAATAGTGCACGGTACATCCAAACCGTCATCGAACCCATCGTTCTACCATTCCTAGACCGGCAAGGGAACTTGCTGTTCCAACAGGACAATGCACGTCCGCATGTATCCCGTGCCACCCAACGTGCTCTAGAAGGTGTAAGTCAACTACCCTGGCCAGCAAGATCTCCGGATCTGTCCCCCATTGAGCATGTTTGGGACTGGATGAAGCGTCGTCTCACGCGGTCTGCACGTCCAGCACGAACGCTGGTCCAACTGAGGCGCCAGGTGGAAATGGCA